>NC_077227.1:73970304-75197804 GCF_027887165.1 Monodelphis domestica
GTGGGGCTCCACCTCATTGTTTGTGTTAAATGTTTCTGCTGGGGGCTGAGAAGACAAGGAAGGGAGGAGAATATAGTAGGGTTTATTGAAATCAATCTGTGGCGTTAGCATCTCATACACTCTTCTCCCCCTCACTCTGTTCCTTGGTGGGGGGCGTCTTGTCTTGGCTATTCTCTGGGTTGGGTTTGGCCGATGGGGTGGGGCTGCTGCTGGTGGGAGGCAGGAGATTGGCAGACTGCAGGACAGCCTCCGAGTGCTCCCGGGCTTTCATGCGGAGGGCGGCCACGCTGGCGGTACGGTTACTCTGGCAGCCATAAGTAGGGAGGAAGGAGAGCCCCATGGCATCTGGAACACAGCAAGAGCACAGTGGACCCCCTAGAAGAAAGAAAAGTCACATGCTCATGTCACACGCCCATCGTGTAGCTGTGGGCCATTTTGTGGCCTTTTGGCCAAAGCTGAGTGTACTCTACTAAAGGGGAATAGGCGGACTGAGAGCACATTTTCCTTACATACCAAAGAATAAATGTTTTGTATATATAGGGAAGGAATACAGAAGGATTCATCTTGGGTAGGAAAATGTTCTGGAAGCCCTGAGATTTAAGAACGGCCTTGATTGGCTAAAATTAGAATGAGAAGACACAAGTTCAAATCCTGGTTCTGTCATTTACTAAATCTTTAAACTTGGGAATATCATTGAATGTCTCAAGATATCAGCTTTCTCATCTATCAAAAGGGGCTTGGGTCATTACAACCTCAGCACTAACATTCTGTGGTTTGGGCTACTTAGGACTTAAGTAACTTTTTCTCATGTCTTGTCATGTATGTTGTCCCTTTAGATGATGCTGTCAGCAGACTTCTCCCTAGCTTCCTGTTTAATCAATGGCTAATGGGCAGCTGATGCTCCAAGCCCTTTGGTAGCTGTTTAAGCAGGTGAATGGGGGATGATCTACTTCCCTTCTTTAGTGACTGATGAAAATTTGGGTGGAGAGGGTTGAATGGTCAACTTATGTGTCCTATTATAGTACAAATAAATCATGTGAGAGCCATCTTTGCACTGGGATCTTGGGCAAGATATTTCATCTTTACTGTACTCAGATTTCCCATTTAATGGACAGGATAGTCTTTCTTTTTATCTTTTTTTTCTCTCTTCTCTATCCAGTGCATTCACCAGAAATAATGTGACTTTCTGGAAAGGGAATAAGAAGACTTAGATTCAAAGCTCATCTTTGTCTCTTACATCTGGGCATATCACTTACCTTGGGCATATTTAATTTCTTACTTAATTTCAGTAGGCTTCAGTTTTTCTAATAGATCATGAGTATTTTTTTTCTTCCTTCCACTCTACCTAACATGCACACTAAAAGAAACATGGCTACCAGGATGGGTAATAAGGAGAATTGATTCAAATCTCAGCTCTGTCCCTTACTGACTGTGCAACATTTGGAAATTCACTTAACTTTTCTTCTTTTATTTTCTAATTTTTTCTAAAATTTTTTCTAAAAATTTTTCTAAAAATTTTTTTCCAAAATTTTTCTAAATTTTCTTCATCTGTAAAACGAAGGGCCTGGATTCAGTGATCTCTAAGACTTTTTTTTAAAACCATGAGCACTTCACGGTTTTAAAGTTGCAAAAAGAGACAGCTGGGTGAGTCAGTGTATTGAGAGCCAGGCCTACAGATGGGAGGTCCTAGGTTCAAATCTGGCCTCAGACACTTCCTAGCTGTGTGACCCTGGGAAAGTCACTTAACCCCCATTGCCTATCCCTTACCACTCTTCTGCCTTGGAACCAATACACAGTATTGATTCCAAGACAGAAGGTAAAGGTTTAAAAAAATGTTGCAAAGAATTCCCAGCATCACATTTTTAAAGGGTTCAGTGATCCTTGATGCTCACTGAGATGATGGCAGTTTTGAGAACAAATATAAAGCATTTGTGAAACCAATATTGAAGCAGGTAATTCATAAACAATCAATGGTAGCAGCATCAGCAAAGTAGAGACTATAATGATCCCATTACTCTTGGCAACTGGGAATCTGTGGCATTGGTCTTTCAGGTACAGTCAGAATTGGGAAGTATGGTCGTTTCTAGCACAGGAATGTGTATAAATATATAACACAAAGCCAAGGACACTGCTCCAAATCTTTTTTATCAGACTTTGTAATTCCCTAATTCCCTTAAATTGAGAACTATAGATATCTCTAACCAGACTCTGATTTCCCAAGATTTCAGGAAATTTCTCTTTAACCTTGTTGAAATTCACCATCCCCACTATAGAGTAAACTATGTCAGACCTAGAGTTAGGAAACACCAAGCATGCTGGGATACATCTCTGAAGAGTAATAACACCCATCCCAATGAATTCATTTGGGTCCCAATATGACCAAACCATACCTGTCCTCAGGTATCTGTCAAGTCCACTTGCTACTCTCTGAATTTGAAATTCCTACAACCTCTTTGCTTTTCTACAGCCTGTCCTCCAAATCTAGAACATCCCTCCTCACCTTTACTTCTTAGACTCCTTAGCTTTCCCCAAAATTCATTTTAAGTGCCATTTGCTATAGAAGGAAACCTTTCCTGAACTCCCTAATTACCAGTACTTTCTCCTCAATTTAGAATGTTTTTATTTCTCCTCCTCCTCACCTCCCAACCCCCAGAATATATGCTCCTTAAGAGCAGAGACTGTTTTTTTTTATTTCTTTTTATATCCAGGACATAATCCAATGATGCTCACAGAGTAGTCACTTAATAAATGGTTTTTTAATTGAATTGAATTATTGATGGTTATGACTCTAAAGTGCTTCATCTCTGCTGAGTTCAAGCAAGAGAATATAGGGTTAAAATATATAAGAATGCTACATTAGAGTGATCTGTATACCAAAAAGGATACAAAACCTATAATCAGGAGAGACCTGAGTATAACGCCATCCTCTACCTACATGTATAAGTTGTGTGACTGAGCAAGACATTTAACTTCTCTGAGCCTGTTTCCCCATCTATAAAATTTGGCTTAAAATAACTGCCATACCTGCTTGAAGAGTAGTTAGATGGAAATTATTGTGTCACCTGAACAAGCTATGAAAGTGGGCTATTATTCTAAAGAGAGTACCATATTTTATCTCGCCATATCAATGAACATTTAAACAAGGATGAGGAATAGTTTTTTCCCTAATGGGATTGATTGATAAGGATAATGAGGTATAATGGCAGGAAGGATTTGGAACATTCTCCTCCAAGTTTATGGTTGGTTCTTTTTCCTGATTTAGATGTGTAAATCAGGTAACTTCTTGGTGCCTTGCTAGCCATGTCGTAACAAAAGACATCCAAACACCAAGAAGATTATGCATCTGAACACCAAGCAAGGCATCAGGATTCTTAAATAGTTAGTTTCCTTTTGTTATAGAACCACAGGCAAAACCTTCCCTCTCTCTTGCCAACACTCAATAAGTCCATCTTAAATCAACTAGCCTTAGTACATCCTAGTGCAAGGGCACGATTTTAATACAAGAATTGGACATTATTAATCAGAGAATATGTGTTAAAATACAAACTCTGCCATTTACTACTCTATGTGACCTTGGAGATAATGAAAAAGTTGTACGAAAATATTTATAGTCATGCTCTTTGTGGTAGCAAAAAAAAATAGAAAATGAGGGGGTGTTCCTCCACTGGGGAATGGCTAAACAAATTGTGGCATATGATGGTGATGGAATACTATTGTGCTATAAGGAATGATGAACTGTTTGATTTCTATAACAACTGGAAAGACTTCCATGAACTGATGTATAGTGAAATGAACAGAACCAGGAGAACATTGTACACAAAAAGAAAAACATTGTGGAATGATCAATGTAATCAATCAACTTTGCTACTGATAGCAATCCAATGACCCAGGATGTCCCTGAGGGACTTATGAGAAAGAATGCTATCCAAATCAAGAGAAAGAACTATGGAAGTAGGAATTCAGAAGAAAAGCATATGATTTGTCACTTGTTTATTTGGGTTTATGTTTGAGGGTTTTGGTTTTAAAAGATTATTCTATCACAAAAATGAATAATTTGGAAGTAAATATCAAGTAATAATGCATGTATAATCCAGTGCAATTGCTTTGTCAGCTCTGAGAATGGGGAGAAAAGAGGGGAGGGAGAAAAAATGAATCATGTAACCATGGAAAAATATTTTAAAATTAAAAAATGAAATTTTAAAAGAAGGTGCCATGCCTAATCTATCCACACCATTGAACAGCAACAGGGGTAATTTGAGAGACAAGCACTTATCAAACATCCAAATTAACAGACATGTCCAAACAAAAAATGATTTGCTCTAGGTATTAAATGACACTTAGAGGATAATCAATGATCTCAAATTTGGGACTAGTATGGACTCCCCTCAGTAATATCTTTATTTTGTCATTTATGCCATTTTATGTGAATACTAAAGTCTACAATAGTGAAATATCTTGCCTCGTCACATTTAGAGCAGCAATGAATGGTGGGTGGGCATCAAATAAAAGATATTCCAGATTGGAATTTTGGCCCTCCTTTCAAATCAGAGAAGTCGTCTGTATTTCAACATAAATGTTTCCCTTTATATATTTTACTTTATGCATTTAAAACTATTCTGAGGAGGGTTGTGGCCCCAGGCTTCACCAGACTGCCAAAATAATCTATAGCACAAAAAAAAGTTGAGAGCCCTCCAGGACAGTAGCTCAAGAGCTAACTCATAGCCAAGATGATTACAGGTTCTTAAAACAAGCCTCTTTTCTGCCTAGATGATCTAGTTCCTTAGTTTCTGAGGCCTTCAATTTCATTACCTATAAAATAAGGGCTATGTCAAAAGTTCTTAACATGTATATGTGTGTGTGTGTGTGTGTGTGTGTGTGTGTGTGTGTGTGTGTGTGTGTGCATGACCCTGGTGAAGCCTCATTAATGTCTTCAGATTGAAAGAATGATAAAGTTAAGTTAATTTTTAAAAATTAGGATGTAATTATTCTAGCTCTTGACTTTCTGGATGTTCAAATCATGCCTCAGCTGCTATCTCATCCTGGAACTTCTCTCAGTGCCTGAGGCCTCCTTCCCTTGGAACACTCCTCAACAAGGCCAACCCTGTTTTTCCCCTGGGTGAATTCCTCCTGGAATTTCCATTTTAGGGAAGGGACAAGGACAGTCAGCCCACCTTCACTTCCAGGCCACAACAAGAGATGTCACATGAGAGATTGCCATAAACATGCTTGGAATGCCTAACCAGTGAACAGAACTGCAGTTCTCTTACTACAAATACAATTTCCAGGGTAAAAATTATGTAGTTGTACATTTATGCTATTAAACAGTAAAATACATACTGTACAGGGAATATTATATATAAAATACATACATTTATGCTTTTATGAGTTACTAAACATTTTAAGATGTCTCTACATTTCTAGCCTTTGTGTGTCATCTGCTAGCTTTCACATTCTTTTTGCAAACTCAATATTTTTGCTTATTTTGACTTTAGAAAAAAATTATCTATATTTATAGCATTATAATATAAAATATATTATCATTATATAAACTACACACATATTTTATGCATTTCTAAGCTTCTAAACTTTTTCTGTGTGGTCTGCTGGTCTTCTCGTGTCATCTGTGGCTTCCACAAAAGTCCCCCCAAATTCCCACTTAATTTTCTATGCTGACCCATCACATATTGAAACCATGATGGGCACAGTCACAAGGAATACTAGTAGTTCTCTCTTGTCTAAATAGGACTATATTCAAGAACGACTCAGACCTCTCAAAAAAAAGGGTTCCACCTTTGTTGAGAACCAAAAATGGGGTTTGCTTCAGCCAGGATGCTCACATCTGATCCCAATTGCTTTGTAAAGTAGACTCAGCCACTGACCCTTCTCTCTACAGTCAAATCCCATGCCATCTTTCTGCCTGACTTAAAGCAATGTGACACTATATCTCAAGCTGATGTTTTCCCCTAAGCCAAGGGTGCGCTCTCTCATTTAAGCATCCAGTAATGAGTTAAATGGCCCATGACTTGGTAATTGACATAATAACCTGCAGGAGGCAAGTATTATGCCTTTTTTTAAACTGAAATGTTAGGTTCTCTTGAGTCTGCTCCAGAGAAGGACATTCCTATAAGACACTTGGAATTTCTGATAAACAGACTGTCCAATTTGAAAAATAAAACAAATGGGTTTTAAGGAAATAAGTTAAGTCATAGTATCAGGACTCAGAAAGGATCAAGCTGTAAGGGACTTCAGCGGTCATCTTATCCAATATACTCATTTCACAAATGAAAAAATGGGGACTCAAAGAGATTAGCTGACTTGAACAAGGTCACACAGATAGTGTCAAAGGAGAAATTTGAACTCAAGTCCTCTGACTCCAGTGCCAATGTTTATTCCACCACATCACTCTGCCTAAAATCTATATTTTATAGATGAGTACAGTGAGCCACAGATAGAATAATGAGTCTGGTAAGTTTTCTATATAAAATTTATCTTTGCAGAAAAAAAAGGTTTCAGCTCCCACCAAGAGAAGGACTCAAGTAAAGATTCAATAGGAAAACCAAAGGAACAGGAATTAATTACCACCATCCTATCAAATTCCTATAAGCAACTGCCAATTCTGGATGAAGATAAATGTACAAAGCTCCTTGGAGTTCTACTTTTGGAGGGGTTTTTGGTTGGTTGGTTGGTTGGTTGGTTGGTTTTACCCAGGCATCACAGTGACCTGGTAGAACCTAATAAAGGAGAAGGAAACTGCCATAGAGAGCCTCCTGGTACTTGAAGAGAGATGGTACAAGGTTGGAAACCACATCCTACTTGCTCTCATTCTGGGTGCTTTTCCTGCCCGTGGAAGAAAAACACATTCTCATATTGTCCTAATAGGGAGGATACACACACGTTTTGCACCTCCTGGCTTTAAATGAGAATAATACATAAATCATCTCGATTCACTATTTCCCCCTCTTATTTTCCTGTGTAGTGTGATATGGCTCAGAGTAGGAAAGATGTAGGCTCATATCCTGCCTCAAACATGTATTAGTTGTGTGACCCTAAGAAAGTTCATTTAACTCCCCTGAACCTCAGTTTTCTCAGCTGCAAAATGGGATTAATAAAGGCACCTATCTCCCCAGGTTGCTGTAAGGATCAAATTTATAAATGCTAAATCACCAAAGCACAAAATCTTAGAGTTGGAAGGGACCTTGACAGCCACCTGATATAATCCATTGCTTAACGAATCCTTACACCAAGTGGTCATCTAATTTGAAGCACCCCAATGAAGGGAAGCCCATTTCCTTCCTGGATGTATCAACTTTGGGGATACCTCTTGTTGTAAGGAAGTACAGTAGATCAATGGCAGCTATTTCTGTGTTTTTTATTACTCGTTCCAAGCATGTTCTCTTATCTCAACAAGGGAGTATTTTCTGTTTCCCAGACCACTCTGTGACCATAACAAGAACCTGGGCCCTCTGAAAATTCACATTCCCCATGCTACATCAGTACTCTGACTATTCTCCTGTGATTTCTACATCTACACCTACAGTCAACGACAAAGGGAAATGAAATTCAGAATTATGGCCCTGACACTTCCAATACCCTTAGTTTCCAACTAAAGATTAAAGTATTTCAGTGCACTCTCCCATATCACATCAGGTACTCACACTCCATCAGAAAATCCCAATAGAAAATTCCACTTCCTTAGCATTCTGACTAATCAAGTCTGCAGAGATTAGTGACGTTGTGGTGAGCCACATACAGATTATATAAATAAGCCTTTTTAATAGTAAAGCACAAAACAGCACTAAAGAGCCAGGAAATTAAGTATGAACACTCCAACTCTATGGCTGTCATCTGGCCTACCTACTAGCAGGGAGGACAAATTTTCTATTTCATCTTCTAATCTTCCCAGCTTTCTTCTCAGCAGTCTCTCCAAACACCCCGTCCTCTAGCATCTGCTCCGAAATAAAGTATATGGGAGCCATGAATCTGCGTAGCAACTGGTAGTTACATTAGTGGCAAACGATTATCAAATAGCAACAATAGTTCCCATTTCTACAGTGCTTTAAGGATTACAAAGTACTTTCCTTATGAAGGATGGTAACAAAAAATATTCGACCCATTCTACAAATGAGGAATCTGAGGCTCTGGGAGACTGTGTCCTGGTCAAAGTCACATAGTGGATGTGTCAGAGCTGGGGATCCTGCCTTCAAGGTCAGTGAACTTTCCACAAAGAACTATCCTGGGAAAGAAGGTCTGTAACCATTGTTGACATGGAATCTAGAAACCCCAAACTTGTAGCCTAGGAAGATCTGATGAACCCCAAATTTTAGGACTAGCTTGCAAGTTGGAGACCCCAAAGCTTATACTTGTTCCCTGTTCCCATTAGAATCCACCCTGCAGGGAATCTCAGGCAAGCAATTTCAGACTGAATAATGGACCTCAAGGTAAATGACAATCCTAGTTACCTGGGACTAAGCATAAACCAAGAGACTTAGCACAGTAGGCAGCACATCAGTCTCATAAGCTGAAGGTCCTGAGTTCGATCCATGAAAAGGGATGTGGTGCAATGGAGAAGCTTCTAAGGAAAAAAGAATCACTTAGCTTAGTCTTAGACCCACCTGACAGGGATTGTCATTTACCCCTGGATCCATTATTCAGTCTGAAACTGCTAGCCTGAGATTCCCTTCGGGGTTGATTCTCACAGGAAAGAGGAACTAGTACAGGTTTTGGGGTCTCCAACTTGCAAGCTAGTCCTAAAACTT
Organism: Monodelphis domestica; assembly: GCF_027887165.1. Classification (NCBI taxonomy): domain Eukaryota; kingdom Metazoa; phylum Chordata; class Mammalia; order Didelphimorphia; family Didelphidae; genus Monodelphis; species Monodelphis domestica. The sequence continues at coordinate 73,979,061 of NC_077227.1, forward strand.
GGGGTTCATCAGATCTTACTAGACTACATGTTTGGGGTTTCTAGATTCCATGTTGACACCATAACTAGATACAGAATTATCTTGCCTAGACCTTTCTCAACAATTTAACGTATATGACATTATTCAGAATGGATAATAACAATAGCTAATGTTTATATGACCCTTACTATGTGCTGGGCAGTGTACCACATATACACTTCTTTGAGGTGGGTGCTATTATTAGCTCATTTTACAGTAAAGAAAACTGAGGCAAACAGAGTTTAAGTGCCTTGCCCAGAGTCATAAAGCTAGCAGTTATCAGAGGTCACATTTGAACTCAGGTCTTCCTGATTTTTCAGGCCTGACCCTCTATCCAATGCACCAACTAGGTGCTCTAATAGCTATGGGGAGAGTTATCACCTAAATCTATGCCAAAGACTCCATTGTCCTAACACATCTTCACTACCCATCATAGATGCTAAATAAGTTTGTGTTCATTTGATTCTAGCTTTAGTTCCAACTAGAATCCAGTTACCTTTGTTCATATCTATATCTAAGGATTAACTCCTTCCTCCCATTCATAGCCATCCATCAAATGTCAGTCACCTGGGGAACTTAGTTGAAAATGAAATATGGATGATTCATTCTAAATCTATCATGACCACTGAAAAACAATTCAGAAAATTGCTGATGGTGGGTCATCAGACATATGAAGAGTTGCCTATGATGGAAATGATAAAACCCTAAGATTTACCATGTTTGACATGACAGCCTCTCAAAGTAACCAATAAGTAAGCGGTCTTAAGGATCAGGAAAGTGATTTCCACTTTTCTATATTTTCCAGTTGTTCATTGATTGCACTTTTTCTACATTTCCCTAATGCTAGTGTCTCCAGTGCAACATAAATCTTGGTTTCTAACTTTAAAATGTAACCAACAGAGTTCACAGAATTACAGAATCTCTGAGTTGAAATATGGAATAGCATAACAGAAAGAGAACAGAAACCGAAGTCAAGAATCCTACCATCTACTATATGACCTTGGACTTAACCTCTCTAGACCTTAAATTCCTTATCTACATGATGGAGAGCTTGGTTAGATAATCTCTAAGATCCTAGCCAGCTCAAAATTTCTATATTACCCCACCTGAGCTCTGATCGAACTTGATCTAAAAGTCTGCGAGAGGGGACAGCTGGGTGGCTCAGTGGATTGAGAGTCAGGCCTAGAGACAGGAGGTCCTAGGTTCAAATCTAGCCTCAGACACTTCCCAGCTGTGTGACCCTGGGCAAGTCACTTGACCCCCATTTCCTAGCCCTTACCAATCTTCTACCTTGGAGCCAATATACAGTATTGACTCCAAGACGGAAGGTGAGGGTTTAAAAATATAACAAAATTTAAAAAATAAAAGTCTGCAAGATAAATGAATCACTTCTTACAGTTAAAGAGACTCATTTTTAGGCTTTATTTTTTTCTTTTTAACAATAATATGTTCTTGGATTGTTCTAACAAAGGAATATTCTTAAATTACTAACAGAAAACTAAACTGACTCTGAATAACATGTGTCCCTTGAATAAATTCTTCATAGCTAAGCAATATTAAGTCATGGATAATGATGCCACATTTGTCCAACAGGTTCTGGAATCTGAAATATTGAGATTTTGTTCCTCTCCAGGCTCAACTCTTAAGTTTCTCCATCATGCCACTGTAGCCCTTTCCTCTAATTGGTCCACTCCTCCCAGCACTTCCATACTAAGGGAAGTGCCCAGGCCCACCATGTTTTTCTTCCTCTCCAGGCTCCACTCCTAACTCTGAACTTCCTCTGCTAAGCTTTCCCTAGAGTGAGGGAGATCTTATTAATAGAAGTCTTAATAGAAGGATAGTATCCATAATGAAGGAAATGATCATTTTGCTGTGATCTACATTTTAAGGCCCTATATTTTAGGAGTTCAGTATTGCAGTAACACAAAACTATGCCAAGATCTGGTTAAAGGAAACTGGAGATGTGTAGCCTAGGAAAAAAAAAGACCTTAAAAAGAATATGATCACAATTTTCAATTGCTTAAAAGACTGCTACAGTGAAGATTAGGCATGTTCTGCTTGGCTGCAAAATGGCCAAAAATGGAAGCATCCGGTTTTATAGAGGTAAATTTTGGCTTCAAAAAAAAAACTTTTTTAAATGATGTCCTGAGTTTTCCCATCACCAGATAGGATAAGTGGAGACTAGATGCATCTCTTTATAGTGGTGACTTATGCTTCAATTAGGGATTGAACTAAATGATCTCTGCAGGTCTTTTAACTCTTATAAGAGTCTATAATTCTATGCTCAAAATGATGACCAGTTCATCAAATATACATACATATATATGTATGTATGTATAATGAGTACCCTATTTTAGAAAGGAGAGTAGTTCATAATACATTTTAGAAATATTTCCATCAGAAGTTGTCGTTTTCATACACTGGGATATTTAAAGGAATAGATTTTTGTTATCTGGAAAAATCACACTATTTTAAGATCTCAGAATTAGAAGATAACTCAGGGCCCACCTAACTTAACAAGGCTCTCCTTAAAGTAGTGGTGCCAAACTCAAATGGAAATAGATCCCTGCAACTGAATACTGACTCAAAAAACCAAACATTTACATTATCTATGTTGTATTTTTATTTAATGTTATATTTTAATCAGGTTCTGCCACAGCACTCAGAGTTTTGCTAGCGGGGTATTTTTTGGCACCTCTACCTATAGCCTAGCCAACAAATTGTCATACAGACTTTGCTTGAAGTTTTCTAGTGATGGAGGATTCCACTATATCCTAGAACCATGTTGGAGAACCTATGGCACACATGCCAGAGGGGGTTGCTCCCCTCCCCCTCTCCACACACACTTAAGGATATTTCTATCATCACCCACACCTCTGCCCAGCAACCCAATGGGAGGGCACATGGTCTCTAAAAGGCTTGCCATCTTTTAGCTAAAGCAACCCATTCCAATTAGAAGTAGTTCCAACTCTTGGGAATTTTTATATCCATTGTTATATTCTATCCATTATTATTTCTGTCCTGTAGGGTCAAGCAAAACCAAACCAATCCCTTCAAAAACTTAAAAATAAGCACCATTTGTCCCAGAACAGTAAGCATTCTCAATTTCTTCAGCCTGTCCTCATATGCACAAACATGGTAGTTCTTTGAGTCATGCATAAAGTAATTTGCAGACCTTATAATTGTATGTAAATGGGAGAAGTTAGCAATGAGGGATGGTGGTGATAGTAGTAGTAGTAACAACAACAGTAGTAACAGCAGTAGCAGCAGCAGCAAAAAAATGTTACTATTTAAAAATAATTGTCAAAAAATAAAAAATATTTTTTAAAATCCTTCTCATCTTTTTCAATGAAATTGATATAGAAGTTCTGAGAAGTCACTATCCTATTCTTATTCTGTTATACTAAATTTCTGAGAACTTGCTTCTTTCTATTATTAGCATGATTATTGTCACCTTCCTGTGCTACATCATTTTTTGTGTTTGTTGTGTGATATTGATTTGTGATGTGATACATCAATTTCTCAATATACAAGGGGGTCCCCAAAACCAAATGACCCTGGAGTGTGCCCAGAGCATATTAAAACAGGACAAACTATCACTTCCTTACCTACATACTATTCCTCTCTTAAAGCAGCTTAATATCACATTAATATATTTGACTGTCATATTGCCCCATTTGCTCATAACTAATACGTCCAAATCTTTCTTCAGATGAATAGCTTTACTTGTGTTTGTGACCTAAGTATAGGACTTTCCCTTCATCCTTATTAAATTTCATCTCCTTGATTCAGCCTAGTGTTCTAGCCTGCTGATATCTTGGATCTTTGGATCTTGATTCTCTTCTCCAGTATGGTAGTGATACCTCTTAGTTCTATGTCATCTAGAATTTGATAAGCACACCTCCTATGCTTCTATCCAAGACACTGATTTTTTAAAATGTCAGCTTCTACAAGACTAAGAACAAATCCCTGAAATATATCACTGGAGACCTTCTTCAAGGCTGACATCAAACCATTAATGACTATTCTTTGGATCTGGTCATTTAACCACTTACGATCTGCCTCATTATACTCTTCTCTAGCCCATATATGCTCATCTTTTCTACAAGAATGAGAATGGAGACTGTAAGATGGCTTGCTAAAATACAGGTAAGTTATATCTATAGAATTTTCCTTATCAACAGAATTAATAATGCTGACCAAGAAAAAAATGGCAATTAGGCTAATTTAGGACAGGGATTCTTAACTTGGGGCTCATTCACTTTTTTAAAAATTTTATTACAACTGTAGTTCAGTGTAATTGTTTTTCTTTGTAATTTTATTTTATTTCATGCATTTAAAAATGTTATTCTAAGAAGGGGGTCCATCAATTTCACCAGACTACCAAAAAGAATGATTACATTTTTTTTAAACTGAAAAACCCCTAGGCTAGCATAACCTGTTCTTGATATCATGTTGTTGTTTTTTATGATGAGTGTTTGCTTTCCAGATGTTTGAAAACCATTCCTTTATAAATGGAGTCCAGAATTTTTCATTATTCAAAGTTAAACATACAAATAATTAGCAAACTCCTTTCCCTTTCATTTTTCAAATCTTTATCCTCTGACTGGAAAATAAAAGGGGTGTTATAATATTAGAACATGATGGTCCTCATGTGATCATATTACCATACTGTCATTCATCATATATGAATACCATGCTCCTGAAAGTGACCCATTTATGCCATTGTAACCAAATAGGCTAATATATACTCACATAGTTCACATATGATGACTAACCTTTGCCTTATGGTTTTAGTTGCTATTTGTCATTTTGCCTTTCATTTTCATATGAAAAGAAATTAAAAAGCAGTAAAATCCTACTAGACTTTTAAAGCCCTTCATAATGTGGTCCTTTCTTACCTTTCCAGTCTTCTTATACCTTACTCTCCTCCATGTAGTCTAAAATCTTCTTGCTATTCCTCAAAGTATTCTATTTTCCCACTGTTCATTTTCACTGCCCTTCTTTCATGTCTGGAATTGTCTCCCTTCTCATCTCCATCTCCTGGCTTCCTGGATTTCCTTTAAGACTCAACTAAAATACCATTTTCTATAAGAAAGTTTCCTAGATCCCCTTTAATGTTGGAACCTTACTAAGAGATTATTCCTGATTTTTTCCCTCCATACATCTTTGTACATACTTGTTTGGATGGTGTCTCTACCATTAGAATGTGAGGCTCATGAGGGCAGGAACTTTTTTTTTTTGCCTTTCTTTGTCCCTTAGTATAGAACTTGGCATATAGTAGGTACTTAATAAATGTTTGCTGACCAACCTAAATTTCACTCTTCTATTGGTTTCTAAAACTTCTCGTCTTAACGTTATACATGTATAATTTTTGCTGGCATCAAATTTAGCATTTGCCTTTGTAAAGCCATAATTCAAATAGCATGGTTAAAGTATATATGTGATGCCCTATGTGCCGCGAAATGGTAAGGGACCTTTTTTGTTTATTTGTTTTCACTTGTAACAAAAAAAACCTGTGAAATTAAGGACACAATAGTTCATCATTCTATTCCTCTGCATGCCTTCTTGTGTCTTTTTCCCCTTAGCTAAATCCACAGGGTCAAAATGAGAATAACAAATTTATACACAACTAAACAGCAGAGGAGGAAAGAATGGAGTCCAATTACCTATAACCTAGTCTCCATTTCTAATTCAGTTCAGTTCCACAAGTATCAACCAAGCACCTACTACATCCTTAACACAACACAGTTGTTCTTCCAATGAATGAATCCCTTCCATCTAAGAGTAATGCCTTATTCATTCTATGAGCTTGTTTTGCAACAGCAACTGACATGAAATCCTCACATTCCCATCTTTGAATTTACAACATTTCAATGTGGAAACTCTGTAGAAAAGCAATCAAAACTGTCCTTTTAAAAAGCCCTCCTTTTTTATTCTATCCTCATGTAGGACAATGGGAATAGACACTATCTTTTAGGACTGAATTCTCACTAGTTGGTAAGGAATAAAATGAGCATCAGTCTTCAGTATCAATTTAAGACTTCTACTTGAATATGAATTGTGCATTTCCTATGACTATTGAGTTAGCAAATGTGCAAATCTGGACACAGCATGCATTGTTCACCCAAGAACTGCTTTGCCATATCTCGTTCCTTTTTTATAGTTTAGTTTTTCCTCAATCATATTTAAAAAAACAATTTTTACCTTCCCAGATCCCATTTCTCCAGACTCTGAAGATTTTCAAATAATTTCTGAGTGGCTGCCTGTTATAACAGCCTGGTATACGCATTTTAAAAACACCTATGAAAGTCACTCTAACCAGAAAAGCCAACAGATTCAAACACCAAGGGGTTTGGGAAAGAAAAAATGATCCAGTCTTACGTTTCAAAAGCAGTCAGTGGATTGCTTTGTTTTGAGAACATACTACCTCCTGGATGCTAAATTAAAACACACAATTAGATTTCCATTAAGTTACAGCAAATTCTGCTGAATTGATCTAAACCCCCTACATTCCTATATGACATCATGCTTTAAAGGCTCAGCCTGAACATAAATACTTAATGTAATAAATACAGTCTGAAATATTTGATCTACTTGGCAGTTTAATTGATCTTCTACAGAGACTGACAGGAAAAATTAAATTAGCTCTGTCTTATCTCTGCCGATAGCACATTTTAATTGCAAAGGCATTTCAACCACAATTTTGGTTACAAATAAAACTCTTTTACACGGTTATCTTGTCTTGATATTCGGATGAAGTAGAATAAAACAGATAAGTGAGATTGCAGGCACTGAATTATTCGATTTTTAAATTTTTTTTAAATTAATATCTCTCTCTCTGGGTCTCAACCCCAACTTCTCGTCATTTCAGAGAAAGCAACATCTGGGCGGGAATGTTCAAGATGTCCAAAATATTTTCAATCATAGTTTTTGGATGCCACAAGAAAGTTAACTTGTTTTTTTCCAATAAACAAAGGCCAAACAGAGCCACTTGTATCTAACTGTCAACTAATTTGGTGTTTTTGTTTTCAAATCTTTTTTCTCCTCTCCGAGGAGTCAACACCCCTGTGACTGGTTACGAGATGAAACAATTGGTCAATCTGCCAAAATTGTAGTCAGCACAATGCCAGAATGCCAAAATCATTTACTGGATTGACCAGGAATGTCATGGGTCTGCCCAGCCCATGTGTACATAGACAGCGTTTTACATAATGGAAAGTTGTTCATAAAAATATATGCTGTTTATGCACCACGTCGCCTTGTGCCAGAAGAACTATGTTATGAAGTTTTATACAGTCTCATCTTTAGCTGTCATAAATATATAATACTTAGTTACAGTCATTAGGAAGAATACTGACATCCAGAGAGACAAAGTAATTGTTTCTCTTGCAATGATGAAACATTCTTATCAGTCGGCTACAGTTAGACCCCATCCAGCCATCCACAAGCTGCAACAATCTCTACCTAAACCCGGCTCTCTCAAAAATAGATCATTCACTGTATCTGAGTGCACACAAGAAATCTGCCAGGCTCAGCTCCACACATTCCCATGCCCCATTGATTAGTAGGAAGGGCAAATACATCAGTGCCCATAGGAAATGGCTTATAGTGAGGGAAATGGGATCTGGAAAGCTGAAAAACCCTACTGAGGTTCCTGTAAAGAGATTTCTAGAAACGAGATAACTGAAGGCAAGAGAAGGGGTCATTGCAGAAAGATGCTGGGTTCTAGTCCTGGCTGAGACACTTTCAGTAGGTATCTTTCGTTCTCTCTCATCCCCCTTCATCTGTAAAATAGCCAGGGATGGATGGAAGGGATCCTGGATGATCTCTATATTCCCTTCGGGTTCTAATATGGTGAGGTTTTCAGCCCATCCTCAGTAGGACATGAGCTTCAAATGGTTTGGGACTGGAATAAGTTTGGGTGAATCTAGCTACAACTTCCTGGTGAAGAGTGACCCACAAAGCTAGTCTATTCACCATCTCATGACTTTTTTTGAGATCCAATCAAGAGGAACCTATGAACCTATTTATCCAAATAATGACCTTTCCTACTACCATCAAATAAGAATAATAGTTAACATTTACATATGTTAGTGAACATTTATGTATGAAATGCACACTTCACTTTATACCAGGCACTGGGCTAAATTCCTTGCAATTATGATTTAATCTTCACAGCAACTCTAGCAGGTAGGTGCTATCATTATCCCCATTTTTTATTCAATTCAATCATCTTTCAGTGGTGTCCAACTCTTTGTGATCCATTTGGATCTTCTCTGCAAAGATACTCCAGTGGCTTGCCATTACCCTCTCTAGCTCATTTTACAGAGGAAGAAACTGAGGCAAACAGGATTAAGTGATTTGCTCAGGGTCACATAGCTAGTGACTGTCTGAGGCTGGAGTTGAGTTCAGAAAGATGAGCCTTTCTCTATCCCCTGAACCATCTAAGTATTCTATTTGAATTCAGCTCTTTCTGTCTCCAGATCTGACACTCTATTCACTGAGTCACCTAGATACTTCTATAACTCACTCAGATAACTGGGCTCTATATCAGTTCTAACCTAATCTAACCTAATTAGATACCCTTGTCACCTAGGCAGCTAGGTTGCCCAGTAGATAGAGCCCTGGACTTGGAGTCAGGAAAGACCACGGTTCAAATCTGACCTCAAACACCTAAAAGATGTATGATTTGGAACAAGCCATTTAAGCTCTGTTTGCCTCAGTTTCTTCATCTGTTCAGTAGCACCCACTTCCTAGGGTGGTTATGAGAATAAAAAGAGAAAATATTTATAAAGGGTTTTATAAATTTTTTTAAAGAAAACCCTTACCTTCTATCTTGGAACCAATACCATGTATTGTGTCAAGCAAGGGCTAGGCAATGGGGTTAAATGACTTGCCCAGGGTCACCCAGCTAGGAAGTCCAAATCCAAATTTGAACCCAGGACCTCCCATTTCTTGGCCTGGCTTTCAATATACTGAGCTACCCAGATGCCCCCAATAAATATTAAAGCACTATATGTAAGTGCTAGGTATTATTATTAAGAGCTTTTTAGTTATATTCACATTTTTATTGCTGCAAGAGACCTTGAAGGCCAGCTAGGCCAACCCCTTCAATTTACAAATGAAGAAACTGAGGCCAAAAGAGTTTAAGTGATTTGCCCAGATACACACAAGTGGCAGGTTCTTTGATCAAAAACTCAGTACTCTTCCCCCCATACTGTATCATATTTGGGGGGTATACATTATTCATTTTAAATGTTGAAGATTCAGTTGTGCCTTTGAAAGTCTAAGACTGTTTCAGAAAGAAGAAAGTTAATATTCTATGGAAAAGGCAATACAGTAAGGAGACATGCCTAGCTTCTAATCCACACTAAAAAAATAAATAAATAAATAAAACCTACTTCCTTCTTTTCCTTCATAATCAACTGAAACTTCTCTCTTAGGGACCATTTCTTGGATTTCTTGATTGCTGAATATAATGGCCTATAACAGGATTCATCTTCCATCTTTCTCTAGCTTTAACATTTTGATAACCTCTTTTCTCTGGGATATTCTTATTCCCTTCACTCTCATGTCCTTCTTTCCTGGTTCTTCACTTATCTGACTCGTCAGAATCCCTTATTGAATCCTCTGTGTCCTCTGTCCTAAAGCCTTTCCACCCTTTCTCAATGGTCTTATCAGTTCCCATCAGGTCACTTGCCATTTCCATGCAGAGGACTCCCTAATCTATGTATCCAGCACTCATAGATCTCTCTCATAGATTTAGACGGAAACTGAGAGGCCACCTAGTCCAACCCTTTCATTTTACAGGGCAAGTTATCTCCACATAGATGGCCCAAAGGCATTTAAAACTTAATATTTCCAAAACAGAATTCATTATCTTCCACCTAAAGCTGCCTCTCCTCCAGACTTCCCAAAGTCTTTTGAAAGTAGCAATATTCCTTTAGTTGTCCAGTTTCAAAACCTCCAAATCATCTTCCATTTTTTTCAATTCCCCCTCCTAGCCCTCTCTTCCAATCAGTTACCATGTCTGGACAGTCCTACTCCACAATACCTTTTGCAATCATACCCTCCTGTCCACTCACATTACAACCTCTCTGGTTTAAATCCCATCACTTCTCTGCTGAATCATTCAATAACCTCCTAATGGGTCCCCCAGTTTTCAGTCCCTTCCCCATACAATTTGTCCTCCATGCAGCTAATCAATCACAGCTCTAAACAAGATATCTTCAGGTTTTGTGGGCTTATTTCACCACACCTCTTCCCATACTTTTAGTTCTAAGCAGACTGCCCCCCTTGTTATTCCATCAACTCAGCATTCCATCTCCCACTTTCTTGTTCCTCACTTCCACCTCTTAGGGTGGCTGACCTTCCATGAAGGTCCAGCCCAAGTGTCAGCTCCTCCATGAAGCTTTTCCTGATGCCTGTAGTTGCTAGCAATTTCTCCCTCCTTTTAAATCATCTTGAATCCATCTATTTCCATGTAGAACTTGAGCTCCTTGGCAATGGGAATTTATTCTTTCCTTGTCTTTTATCGCCAAAATGTAGCACAGTGTTTTCTGTACAACAGGAACTTAATAAATTTCTATTGAATCAAAAGTAAATTAAATAATAGTGCCAGCAATGTGTTCTTCTTCTCATGTGGCTAGGTGAGTATTATTCAATCCAATCTGATTATTTTTCCCTTTTAATACAAACATAATCTCTGGTCAAATATTGAAGAGCTACTCTGCTGCCATAAGCACAAACCAAGGCCCTCACCTGTCCTATGGCCCTACCTCAGTCACTCTACAACTCACTCCTTAGCCAACATTTCTTTACCAACCACTATGCTACTATTTCATATCTTTGGCCTGCTCTGCTCCTGATTCCCAATTCTGGAACCACAATCAAATCAATTCTGTCAATTTTCATGGAAAAGAAATAGCATCAACCTACTGAACTAGATGGAAATAGCACTAATCTATTCTCCTATGGCTCCACTCCTATCTTACCAACGTTCCACCCACGAAAACGTTCATGACTATGTCTCCCCTGCTAGAATGTAAACTTTTTTACTTCTATATTTATATCCCCAAAATTAAACACCTAATAAGCATTTAACAAATGTTCTTTTCACTCATTGACTCATAAAGAGAACATCTGGGACTGAATCCCATCCCACAGAGTATGATGAGAAAAGCAGTGAACTTTAGAGTCAGGTAAACATTGACTTTGCCATCAACTAATTGAGCAACTTCTCTGATCTTTTTTTCCCCTTATTTTTAAAACTGGGAATAATCACACTTGAGCTGCCTACCTCATAAAACTATTGTGAAGATGAAATAAAATTGTATACATCAAGTGAAATATTAATATCAGCTGGTATAATTCTATTCCCAAGAGCCCTTAAACATCCCTCTTCCATTTTCCTCTCCCTTCATGCACTGCTTCAGTCTCTCTATCCAGCCCCATTTCCATGTTTCATGTGATGAAGTCTCCATAAAACACTCATAGCTACCACCGTGAGAGCAAGCAACCCAGGCAAACTGCCTATCTGCCTGCTTGGGAAAGATGGGCTTTGATAGATGACGTGATAGCACTTTTCTATCAATGGCACAGCAGTGCTTCACAAATGGAGGGAGAATAGGGGCTATAATTCACAAGAAGTGGAGCCAGGAGTGAATTATGAAAGTCATTCCCTGGCAACTGTAATTATTTTCTTCCTTATCCCCTGCACTATGGATCACAGGTTAGAGGAAGCTGAGACTAAATGTAACAGGCAGAGAGCTTCTCAGCACAGCTTTCAGATCAGCTCTCACTTGCCCTGTGGCCAAGCACTTCCTCTGCAAACCAGAGATCCCTGTTTATGCCCATTAATAACCTCCTCCGTATTAATGAATTGTGCACACAGTGCCATCCATTAAAGCAATGTTTGGAAAATTCTTTGTGCTCCAAACGACTTTTTTTTTTCCTCTGGGCACCCATTATTGTTACTCAAACCATCAACAAAGTGGAGTCTCCAATCTTGTCTTTTTATTTGAGAGTTTCCATGAAAGGTTCGATAATAAAATAATATAATTATGAGATACTGTGTGCCAGCTTTAGGGAGCCAATTTCTGGATCCTATCTGTTTAAAAGCATCAGTGGGAAACACACACACACACACACACACACACACAAACAAACAAACAGCTAATCCCCTTTGGTTAGATAGAGATCAAGAGAATACAAAAATTATCCCTAGGTAGGAAAATGGGTTGACCCTCCGAAAGGAGCACACTACCTTCTTTGGGTGGGGAATGGGACCTAACCAAGAATAACAGTTAGCATTAATATAACTATCGCTTTAAGGTTTGCAAAGCAATTTACTAATGGGAACTCATTTGATCCTCACAAACCCAGGAGGTAGGTGTTGAATTATCCCCACTTTACAAATAAGGAAATTGAGGCTGAAAGAGATTAAGTCATTTGCCCAGGTCCGCACTGCTAGTTAAGAGGCCAAGGCAGGTTTTCCTGACTGAGTCCCATGTTCTTACCTCTGTAACACCTACAGATGTGAAGGATATAGCCAATAGTTTTCAAAAACAAAGAGAAATATTTTAATCATTTCTGGGGAAAAGTTTCATAAAGCCATAATGGGCAGCATATGAGGGAAAAAAACTTATCAGAAAATGGACAAATGTGACCTCAGACTTCATAGCTGTGTTACCCTGAACAAGTCACTTGACCCCCATTGCCTAGTCCTTACTGCACTTCTGCCTTGGAACCATTGCACATTATTGATTCTTAGATGGAAGGGTAAGGGTTTAAAAAAAAGTAGAATGGGCTGCCTTAGACTATAGTAGATGTGTATAAGTAATAGAGAGGAATCTTTTCAGGATTTTGGTTGGATTAAATGACCTCTGAGTTCTGAGCAGCTAGGTCACATAGTAGACAGAGTACCCAATCTGAAGCCAGGAAGATGAATTATCTTTCTAAATTCAAATCTAGCCTCAGAAACTTTCCAGTTATGTAACCCTGGACAAGTCACTTAACCCTGGTTGCCTCAGTTTCCTTTTCTATAAAATGATCTTGGAAAAAGAAATGGCAAACCACTCCACTACCTTTGCCAAGAAAAGAGTCACAAAGAGTTGAATACAACTGAAATCATTAAACCACAAAAGGGCCTTCCCAAATTCTAAAATTCCATGGTTCTATGGTTTTGCATCCAATCTATTGGACATTGAAAGTGAGAATTCAAAGGCAAGGCCAGAATGGAAGAGGGACAGTGTGGATAAATTTGCTCATAGAAATACTGTCAACTATTCTTCATCTCTTGAAGATTTTGCTCACAGAATGGCCAATTTTCCCGTACATTAAAAGGTCCTCCAATACTTGAGAATCATATTAAATTCCAGCATTTCCTCTTGAAAAATAATATGGTTAGGAGTAGTTAGGTTGCTCAATGGATAGAGCATGAGACCTGGAGAAGGGAGGACTCAGCCACCTCCTAGTTGTGTAACCCTGGGCACTTACTCAACCCCAATTGCCTAGCCTTTGCCCTTCTCTGGTTGGAGTTGCTACCAACATAGAAAGTAAGTGTTTAAAAAAAGGAAGAAAATAATATGGTTGGATAGAGGCTGGGTCTACACAGGCAACATAAAGCAAAAATGAAGACCAGAGAGAATTCTCTGCCAGATTAAAGAGTACATATCTTGGCATCAACTATTTGGATATTTCTTAGTTAAGTATCAAAATAGTTCAACTTGGCAAGACAATTGCCTCAGTTCTCTACTTCCCCTCTGCAGAGACAGCCTCTCAAGATTAGTTATGTCATCTCTAGGCTTGGTATCACACCACTGACTCAGCTGAAATGCCTAGTTGCATGCCAACCCAGCCCTATTGGGATAGGTCACTCAGGGAGAAAGAAATAAGACAAATACCAGTTGACCTTGTTACAACATGTTAAGATTTGCTAAAAGTTTCATATATATTATTTTATTTGATCCTCACAACAACTCTGTGAGGTAGGTGCTATTATTATTCCCCTTTGTAGATGAGGAAACTGAGTCACAGAGAGGCTAAGTGATTTGTCCAGGGTCATATAGCAAGTATCTGAGGTGGAATTTGAACCCTAGACTGCCTGACCTCAAGTCCATTGCTCTATTTACCACTCTGCCTTGCTTCTTAAAGTTCCCAAGAGAAAAGTTCCCTGAGCAAGTGTGAACAGCCCCTGGGAAGGGAAAGTGAGTTTTCTAAACCCTTTAGCATCTTTGTCAAATAAAAGGACCCCGTTGTTTGCATACTGTTGGACTGTTGTCTTATTCAAAGGATCATGGCCTGGAAGCTAGAACAGACCTTGAGAGATCATCTAGTACAGTGGACCTTGCCCAAAGTCACAAGGGCCTTAAGTGATAGAGCTAGGGTTTGAATTCAGGTCTGGGACTCCAAATTTTGTTCTGTTTGCTAGTCCACACTGCCACCTTTCTTAGAAGACATTTGCAAGAGAATACAAATTCATTAAATTATCCTAAGAAAGACAAAATCAAGAATGCCAATTCTGCTGGTTATGAGGGGAAGCAAGAGAGTAGGGTTTTTTCATCATGGATTCCAAAATCAAACAAAAATGATTCTGGGATTCCCTGCCCTTTGAATTTGCCTTACTACTTACTGATCACCTTCATTAGCAAGAAAATAGGGAATGGACTATAAAAGCACTACCAAGAAGCATTATGGGATTTTCTCCATAGATATTAGTCCTGACTAAAAGCAATAGGATAAAATAATAAAGGAAGTGGTATGATGGATATACATTGTACTGGTAATTAAGAAACATAATTTAAACTTTGTCCTGAGGCAGAAGAGTGGTAAGGGCTAATGGGGATTAAGTGACTTACACAAGGTCACAGAGCTAAGAAGTGTCTGGGGCCAAATTTGAACCCAGAATCTGCCATCTCTGGGGGCTCTTAATCCACTGAGCCATCTAGCTGCCCCCTATTAGTATTAGTCTTACTACTGAACATTTTGATGGGACTTGGAAGAGTATCTTTAGCCTCAGATTGCAGTGGCATGAGTTATCCTAGATTTTAAAATTATCTAATCTGTCCCTCAAAATTTGCCTTGTGGTTCAACCATTCTGGGGAATGGCCAACTGAATTTACTTCAACCCAGATAGCCTGTAACATCTTGAAGTATGATCTTTTGATTTTGACCTGATCTCAATCCCCTAGGATGGGGAGGGGGGGAGAGACAAAGGATGGGAGGAAGGTTCTATCATAAACTTAGAAGGGACTCTAACTTGTCAATACTAAAGTCAATCTCTAAACACCAAGACCATGAAGATATGTTGATGCTAGCCCTAATTAGTGAATGAGAGATGTGAAGTCTCTCCCCCTAAAAGGTATCAATGAGCCTCCTTTGTATTTCTTTGACCCAGAAAACTCCATAAAGTACATGCAATTGTACACCCTCTTGTTCTACAAATGTATTTTTCCATTGTTTTACTTTGAATATTGATTAAAAGAAGCTGAAAGAGACCATAGAAGTCACTTTATCCCAAACCCCTCTCATTTTACAGTTAAGAAAGCTAAGTTTCCAAAAAGCCTAGTATACAAAGCAATGGACCTGAATTTGATTCTTTCTACTATTAAGTAGGGTGCCTACTATGTCACAAAAGTACAAGGAGGCTGTTGAGTTTCTCTCTTCCAGGAGCTTTATGATGCTACTAAAAGAGAGGTTACAATGACATTATTTAACCAACACCTCACTGCTTAAAGCTGATGGCAACATTGCTATTGATCTGGAAAGCCTTGTTTGTCCTTTTTTCAAAGCCTGGGATACTCTCTTTGGGGAATTTGTTCCTTTAGAATAGATGGGTAAATCAAGGCAAGATCTCTCTTCCATCATCTTCACCACATCAAATATTGAAATGCTCATGACATGACTCCTAGTTCTAAGCTATCAGAGAGTAGAAGGGTCCCCCCAATGATCCATCCCCTTCCACTTCTTACCCCTCTGTAAAGATACCAGTGATACCTGGTCTTCTGCCAGTTCTCTGATTGGAAGTGACTATTCCATAAGGAAAGGAAGGCCATAATAACTAGAAAAGAAGTGTCAGTAAGTAAATACAACTAGCCACCATCTAAAATGCCCCAAATTTAAAAAGTCATTTCATTGAGTTAAAGCATTTTGTCTCTAGTAGTCTAGTAAACCTTTTAAAAGAGAGGTTAGAAAGATATTTTCTATTTATACTAGAAAAACTCAGATAAAAGGATTGGTGTTTTGGGTAAGACTGAACATACATTGATAGAAACTCTCCTTCAAACACTTGCATCTGTTTATACTCCCAACAAGACCCAATTTCATCCAAGATGTTCACAGAATCTCAGGGTCCAAAAGAAGCTTAAGGGGCCATTTAGTCCAATGCAGATCTTCTCTACAACTTTGAAAGCTTTCGGTGAAATTTCTACCTCTGGAGGCTGTCCATCCCACCCTAAAACCAACCACATGATTTCAAGGTCCAAAATCAGCAAAAGTGATGGTGGCATTAATGGAATGAGGCCCTTTCAATCTCTAGCTTTCAATATTTACTTTCAACCCAGCCAGTCTATAACATCTTGGCGTGCGCTCTTTTCATTTTTACCTGATCGCAAACCCTTAGGATGGGGGTGGGGTTGGGAAGAAGGGTCCTATTACGAAGGTTGAAAGAAACCTCTATATTGCTAAAGACATTGCTATGGATTAGGAAAAAGAATGTATCAGAGGAAGGGGCTGCTCCAAGGTCATACTCCCTCTTGTCCCAAAGTCATACTCTCTCTTCCTAATGAGAATGATGAAATTCCTATAATGTCAATACAGTGGGTAAAGTGTGTTAGGGTGAAACTTACAGGGAACCATGAAGCCTCCATGTGCTGCCACTTGGTGCAAAAAGAACAGTGAATCCCAAGTGATCAAACAACTAAAAAGGCAATTTGGTGTCATGAAAAGAGAATTGGATTATAAGCCAAAAGACGTGGGTTTGATTCTAGAGTTTACCTTTACTATATATGCATGACCAAGAGAAAGTCACTTGAAAAAAATATTATTGTGAGTGAACTTTTATGATTGTTTTCCTCCTCCCTTCTCAAAAATAGAGGAAGTTACCTATAAACTACTGGGCAAATAGACTTTGGGGTAGTCCAGTCTTCCCTGTACTCTTCATGGTGTTCAGTAGACCTAGACCTAGGACCCATAGAATCCAGTCACACCTGGGATCAAATCCTGCTTTTGACTATATGTGTGTGCGCATGTTTCTATGTGTATTTTCATACATACATTTATACACATATGTATGCATGTGTATTCATATATATATATGTGCATATATCATCATAAGGAGTAATAAAAATAGCTGGCATTAATATTAACAGCTTGCAAAGTACTTGATAAATATTTTCTCACTTGATCCTCACACCAACCCTGAGAAATAGGTTTTATTATTATCCTCATTTTACAGATCAGGAACCTGAGACAGACAGAAATTAAGTGACTTGTTCAAAGTTACACAGCTAATAAATGGCTGTATTTGTACTCAAGTCTTCCCAAATGATGGCCCATCATGCTATTTACTGTGCCACCTAACTGCCTTCAAAGGAGAATCATTAAATTTCTCTCAGCCTCAGTTTCCTCATTTGTAAAATGAGAATATTAATCTCTGTAGCATCTAACCCATAGGACTGTTGAGAGGATGAAATGAGATTATGTATATAAACCACAGTTTACAAATCTAATTTAAATGATTATTCATGTAGTGCTGTTACAGAGACAATTATAATTATTACCACCATCATCATCATCAATAAAAACTAGTTAGAATGTCCATTAGGGGTAATCTAGGGAAGAATTGGTGAAGGTGGATTATAGTATATAAATTATACATAGCTCTGGGGATCAAAATAAAAAACTAGGAAAATCTGCTCACTATTCTTAGGTATAGTAGAGGTTAAAAGTATTCAATTCCTACTTGTTGGGGGAAGCCTGAGAGAATGAGAGGAAGTGGGTAGAATGAGTAATAAAATAGTCGCAGAGCAAACCCCACAAGTACCACAAAACAATCGAGTATTAAATATTTGGACATCATTTAGGACATAACTACCAAGCACATATATTTTCAACCACACAGAAATTCTTAGACTCCACCAGTCTTGTGTAAAGGTTTCCAAGGCACACATGAAACCAATCACCAAGGAAATAAGGGATTGATCTCTATGGATAACTTTAGCCCATATTTATTTACTGGTACCAGCACATGAGTCTCGCTTCCCAGCCCACTCAATGAATCAGATATAACAATGGGTCAGTTAAGTGCCATTCCTGGTCCTTGATGACTAGTGTTATTTTCATCATTTAACCAATAACAGCCCTGCACCCTTTCCCCCAGAAATTGTTAGCCTTCCTGATCAAGGTGCCCCTTCATTCCCAGCCACTGATCAGACAGCATCAGCTGCAGCCTTAACAGAGCCATCACCTCTTCAATTTATAATAGTCAAACTCAGAGGAATTTTGTGGGAAGGCATGATGAGGTCTGCCTTTACACATAGGCAGAGTAAGCAATGTCTCTAGGGGCACCATAAAAAGACTGGGCTCTGGGTTCTCAAAGGTTATGCCAATGAAGAGCAGGTCTTAAGGGATTTTAATCTGCATTAGTAAAGAGAACACTCAAACAAAAAATAGATTTTTTAAAATATTGATGAAAAACAAAGATCCTTTCTTTCTTTCTTTCCACCTATCTTCTTTAAAATCTAAACCAATAATAGACCATAGACTGAAATCCCCCAATAGGAAAAAAAAGTCATCTTTTTTAGTTAAGGCATGCCATCTCTACCATAAAAGACAAAAGTTCCTAGGAGGGCTGGTACATTCTCCAACATGGACATCATAGTGTTAATGTACTGTGTCACCTAAGTAGGATGGAAAACAGGAAAGATGGGTTTTAATGAATGGAAAGAGAAAAGTTCTACCACAAATGGGCAGCCTGGATTGGGCACTGCATTCAAGGGACTGAGTATTAACTCTTAGAAATAACAGTGACGTCACTTGAGTAATCAGAGGAGAGTACAAGGTCAATAGGTACTTAGGAGTAGTAGGGTGAACAAATGGGGCCTTGGGAAAGACATGGAAATAGGATATGAAGGCCACAAGCCATGTCTATTCTATGGTTTTAACCAAAATCCTTGTAGGCAAGACCTCTATGAAATCTTTCCTGATTCCAGATTCCTGATCTAAGGTCAGTAAGTCATTTCCCCTCACTAGACCTCATTTTCCTTATCTGTAAAATGAGAAGACTGATCAAGATGATCTCTTAGTTCCCTTCCATACTAAGATTTCCGTGATTCTGAAGATCCCCAATTTTGCCAGGGGCTAGCCCTGAATCTGTAAGTGTACTTTCCCTCCTGAAATTTTTCAAGAACATCTTAGCCATATCTTTTGCACCTCCCTCCACCATCATTCCCTATCTTACATTCTATTTGTCTTTGTTCTCCCCACCAAAAAAAACTGATTATAAGCTCTGTAAGGGCAGAGGCAATGTAGGTTTGTATTTTTGCATGTTAAGCATTTAATAAATGTTGTGTCATTCATGTTGCCTTATACCTGTACATGCCAGGATTGTGCAAACTCCTTGACCACTTCAGTATGAACCAAGTTCAATAATAAGTATCCTTGTAAGCCCCTGCCATGTGTAAAATCCTGTACCAGTGGTAGTTCAGACCCAGTCTCTATCTCCTGAAATGTGTAGCTTCTTAGGGTAATAGTGCCCATACTATAGTATATAATGTACAAACAACCACTAATGTTAAGTCAAAAGGAGGAAAAGTCATGATCAACTCGGAGGGGGAGGATCAGAGAAGATATCCTGGTGGAGGTGGCATTTGAGTTTTGTAAAGGATGTGAAGCTGGGTGTTTCTTCCTTTATTCAACTAGAGGATGTCTTGTGCCCTTGTCAAATTTAAAGCATGTACCCATTTGGGGGATCCAATGGTAAACTAGCAGGTACAGGGGACAAAGTGCTGAATTTAGAATCAGAAGACCTGAGTCTGAATCCTGGCTCAGACATTTATTGGTTATATGGACAACTCTGGCAAGCCATTTCAACTTTTTCAGCCTTGGTTTCCTCATCTATTAAATGAGGATAAACATAGTGCCAACTTGCCAGCGTTGTTGTGAGGATCAAATAAGATAACATATGAAAAGCACTTTGAAAACTCCAAAAGTGATATATAAATAGTAGCTCTTATTATTGTTGTTTTATGCAGAGTCAGGAGCAGAGCCAGGGAAGGTAACACTTGAACTATAGTCCTGTCTGACCCAGAAGTCTGATATGTGACTATAGGGTGCAGACTTTATAGCCCGTGACCCATAACCCACTTCCCTTGTGTGCTCAGTATGGCCAAATGTCCATCCTGTGCCTTTCACATAAAGTGAACATAGTATACAATCCTGACTTCTTACAAATCTCTACTCAAAAGAATGGGGATAATATTTGTAAAAGCACTTAGCACTAGAGAAAAGCTTATTGCCTTCTCTCTTCCCTCCTTCCTTTCCCTTCCCCTTTTTTCAAAGACTATTTAGTTTCTTGTTGAAATCTCCCTGTCCTCACCTTTCCAAAAAGCACCGGACCCCATTTTCTCCCAGTTAGAATCACCTCTGGTCTGGTTTTAGGAGTTTTTATTTAATGTCCTGATTAAACTCCTAACATACAATCCAGCCCATACAAAAGTAGCATGACTTGGGGAACAGTGGTAAGGCACCCCCTCAATTCCTGTCCACATTTGCCCCTCCCTGCCATGATATCTAAAATTTCAGCAATAGAAATTTGTTCCTTTGGGGTTGTCAAGATTATCTCAGGCATTCTCTTTAAGAAAAAAAAAAGCAGCCCAGGAAGAAGTCACACGTTAAATAGAAGGGCATAGCATCATGGTCTAATAACCTTGGGCAAAGGCCTAAAGCATCTCATTTGAGATTTGAACTAAGGAAAATCATACCCTACCAAGGTCAGTAAGTCACTTCTGCTCCTTCAACCTCATTTTCCTTATCTACAAAAACTGGAAAACTAAACAAGGTGATATCTCAGTTCCTTTCCAATGCTAAGATTTCATAATTCTAATTCTTTTCGCAATTTTGCCAGGAACTGCTAACTCTGAGTGTACTTATATGTTGCCATTTAAATTGATAGTGAGTCTACTTTTTTCCAACTTATATAATACCATTAAATATCAGCAAAAAACATCTAAGGTTTGTTGTTTTTTTTTCCCTAATACTCTACCCCTGCTGATTTTATTCATCAAGGAAGATCAGAGGTTCCCAGCCTCCCCCAGGAAGAACAAGAAACACATCAAAGAAATGGGGAATATTTGGTAAATAATGATATTGTACTATTGAAAGTAATTAATCTTTATTCTTTATATGCCCGTGCATGGTGAATGCCTGAATTTATTTCCTTTCATATTGAGTGTCTTGGCCATGAAAATCCCAAATGAGGTCAGGAAGGACTGGACAGTCAATTCAGACAGGACTGAACTGACTGAAGAACAGGTAGGTTAATTAAAAGCCATAAAGGGCAGAAACTGAAAAGGATTGGGAACCCCTGTGATAGTAGTCTATCTTACTTACTTACTTACTTAATCAGACTGGATACATTTATTTTCTCACCTTCAAGGATTCTGATGGTAAATGGAAAAGGATTTATTCCTCCCCCCATATCTCTGTGCCCAGCTGTGCCCAACAGCCCCAAATGTCTCACTGTGTCTTTTCTTGTCACTAGCTGATCAAGAAGGATGCTAAGTCAAGTGACAACGTCATCCCAAAACACAGGGCAAAGAATGGGTGAAATCTGCTGAAAAAACCCCTCCTAATACTCCTTCCCTGACCATCCCTGTTTCCACGTATGCTGGTAAGCCTTTCCTCTCCATGTCACTTCTACTAGAATCAATAAATCTGTTAGCACTAGCAAAAATCATTTTCTCTTGCCCTTCACTACAGAGATCGTTGCCCTGCAAGTGGACACTTCTGCAATACACCTGAAACCTGTTACTTCTGAGTAGCAAATGCTCAGCCACAATGCAGTAAGTGTCCAGAGGCTAAGTTGCAAGCCTAAAACATCTAGAGATTTTTATTTTGCTTATGTGACTGCCGTCTCCACTGTACACCTGAGTCTATGCCAGGCAAAAGCCAAATGAGGTATCCATTGATCCCAGGCACAGTCACCATCATTTCAAAAGGCTATAGCTAAAAATAAGAAAATGATAATTCCAGTATGATAGACAAAGTTATTATAACATCATAAAGCACAAAAATAGCTCTCCTTTGTATCCTACTTTATGGTTACAAAGCACTTTATGTACTTATCTGATTAGTCCCCTACAATGACCCTGAGAAGCGAGTATTGTCAGTATTATTAACCCTGGTTTATCCATAAAGAAATTGAAATTCAATGAGATTAAATAGGTTACAGAAGATCAAGTGACTAAGAAATGGCATGGGGACCTGAGCTCAGTTGTTCTACCTCCAAGTCCTATAGAGATCCCAAGCTACTTCATTGCCCACCAACTAGTGGCCTGAATGAGGAGCTTGGATCCTGGACTCATTCCCATAGACGGACCTCCAAAGTACATTCAAAATTTTCCTAGTTGCCTTGCCATCAGCCAAGGGTCTGGGATACTTCACTTTCATCAGGATTTGCCAACTTACCTTAGCAAATGAATCTAAAGCATGAAGGAAATGCCTCTCCTCCAACAAACCAACTTTATAAAGAAAAAACCTTGAAGACTTTGAAACTCAGATCAATGCAATGATTAAACAAGAATCCAGAGGACCGAAGATGAAACATGCTACCTACCTTTAAATGATAATAATTAGCATTTACAAGGTGCTATGCTAAGGGTTTATCATTATTATCTCATTTGATTCTAATAACCACCCTATGACATAGGTACCATCATATACAGAGGAGGAAACTGAATCAGGATGAAGTTAAGTGACTTGTCCAAGGTCACACATCTAGTAAATGTCAGAGACCAGATTTGAACTTAGGTCTTCTTAACTTAAAGCTCAGCATTCTATTCACTGTACCTATAGGTAAAGGACCTAAAATTCATACTGAGTCATTCATTTGAGGATCTGGCCAATATGAGAGTTTGTTTTGCTGAACTATACACATATGTGTTATGAGGATTATCTTTTTTTTTTAATTGTTCAATTGAGTGGAATGGGAATGAAAGATAATAAATGCTTATAAAAATAATTTTACATTTTAAAAAGTTTTTTTTAAATAAGATAAAATGTCTCTCTTTCACTGGTCTGATAAAATCCACAAAGTAATAGCCCATCTTTTGTCTGAAATGAAGTGGATACAATTCTGGAAGAAGACTCCCTCTTGAGGAACAGAATTAACTTAAGATGTAGGTAGCAGAGTCAGAAGCTTTCAGAGTGTGAAGTAAAGGGAGCTGAGAAGACCTCCTTGCCCACAAACCATTTCCCCTGATTCCCAGAAACTCATAAGCAGTAATCCTACTTTAGATTTTTCTCTTAAAATGGTGAACACTCCCCAGAGAGTTAAAACATTGAGTCCTTAGTACTTTCATGTTAATAAATGTAGCAACCTTTTCACTTGGTGAAAAGTAGGAGACACCCTAAGCAGGAAAGCACATAGCCCCCAGATGTGGAAGAAGCAGGAAGAATCCCCTTATGGAGAAGGAAACCAAGAAGCAGGGATTTTAAGTGACTTTTCCAAGGTCACCCAGTAAGTGCCAGAGGCAGAATCTGAATGCAAATTCTTTGACTCTAGAAATGGTGATGCTCCATGGTACCATTCAATTCAAGTCCAGTCTATTTTAAAAATATTTTAAGTTGCTTACATTATGCCAAGCAAATGACTTGAACGAAGATGATGCTACTATATAACCTTTGTCCTATACCTCCATCTTTTTCTCTGGGGATCAGGAGGGGGTATTAGAGCTATAATTTCATTGGTTTACAGAATTCCTAAGTGAGGGAACTCCCTCTACCAATGCAGAACAGTGCTGAGAAATTGAGACTATTCCAAAGTCACACAACTAGTATAAATCGGAAGGGAAGACTAGAATGTTCCTCAGTCTTCCTGACTTTGTCTGGCTCTCTATCCACTATGCAAACTGCCTCTTCTGTTCTTTGGTGCTAGCAAATCTATACAGCCCATGGCATTATCACAGAGTCATGGAGCCCTTTCTCCTCTATTAAAGTCTTTCAAGTATTTGAAGAGTTACTTACTACCCGGAAAAGGAATTAAATTTGTTCTATTTGGCCCCTGAGGACACAATTAGGAGCAATTGATGGAAGTTGCCAAAAGGCAGATTTAAACTAGATACCAGGAAAAACTTCCTAACAAGGAGAGCTATCCCAAAGTGGAATGAACCTGCTGGGGACGTTGTGGGGATGTTCCCCTCACTGGAAATTTTAAAATTAAAGCCAAATGCCCACTTGTTGGGGAAACGATAGAGGAAATTTTATTTCAGGTACAAGTTTGGTTAGACAGCCACAGAGATATTTTCTAACGCTAAAATTCATAGTGCCTGGTACATGATAGCTATTTATTTACTGAATTGATTTTTCATACTTCTCCATGTCTGAGGGCCATGTGCTCTCCTGCTGTGGGTGTCTCCTACCTTTCACCAAGTGAAAAGGCTGCTAAATTTATTATCACCAAAGTGCTAAGGACTCAATGTTTAGCCCTCCTAGGGGTGGTTGCCATTTTAAGAGCGAAATCTAAAGTGGAATTACTATTGATAAGCTTCTGGGCATCAGGAGATATTTTTGTGGATAAGGAGGTCTTTTTAGCTCCCTTCACATCAGATTCTGAAGGTTACTGCCTCTACTACCTACATATTAGATTGATTCTGTTTCTCAAGGTGGGGGGGTCCTCATCCAGAATTATATCTTCCTCCTCAGAAGATCATTTTCAGTTTTAGCTATAGGATCCTAAGAAGTTAAATTAATTAAATTGAATTAGGGACCAGGAGTCTAGAAGAACTGGACTTAAATAGCCAAGAAGCTAGCCCAGGAACCACCAGGTGACTCCCCTCATATATCACTTTCCTACGACATTTTTATATGAATGAAACTTTTCAAGGAACTTTTTTTAAACCCTTAAAGCCTGTCTAGCCAGAAGACTCTGCCTTTCTGATAATAGTAATAATAGCTACTGCATACACAGGTTCTATTTTCAAACCCTGATACCTAGGAAACTATGAACAGAACCTTTTAAAAGGAAGGAACCTTTCAAAGGAACAAAGAGTAACCAATGGTTTAATGAAGGGAAGAGCTACTACTTCTAAAGAAAGGTCCCAGGGGCAGCTGGGTAGCTCAATGGATTAAGAGTCAGGCCTAGAGATGGGAGGTCCTGGGTTCAAATCTGAAATTAGACACTTCCCAGCTGTATGACCCTGGGCAAGTCACTTGACCCCCATTGCCTAGCCCTCACCACTCTTCTGCCTTGAAGTCAATGCACAGTATTGACTCCAAGATGGAAGGTAAGGGTTTAAAAAAAAATAAAATAAAGAAATGCTCCTTTTGAGAAGTGCTCAGGGGCATACTGGAAGACCAGTTGGTAAAGAAGGTATGGCCATATTCAGTGAGGTGATCTTTAGACAAATACTCTCAAACTGGGGATGGGGATAGGGTGAAGGGAAAATGGAATGGAGGTGCACTGGAGGGATAGACTGTGCCTAGGGATAAAGTGCAATAGAAACTAAACTAGAAACTGGAATGATCTGGGATTGAGAGACCCATGCCAGGATTCATAAATCTTGGGTTCTAATCCAAGTTCTTGGTATTAGCTATTGGAGTGGAAGACATTTAAACTCTCTGAGCATCTTTTCTTCCTCTGTTAAATAAAGATAACCATATATGCCCTACTTATCTCCCAGGGATTGACAGTATGCTCTATTATGAGAACAATAACAAAAATGTAAGATAGTGTATAAGAAGGAAAATGTTGTGGGGAGAAGCTAGGTGGCTCAGTAGAGTGAGAGTCAGGAATATAGTTAGGAGGTTCTGTGTGCAAATATGACCTCAGACACTTCTTTGCTGTATGACTTTGGACAAGTCACTTTACCTTCATTGCCTAGCCTTTACTGCTCTTCTGTCTTAGAACCAATACACAGTAAGGGTTTTAAGAAAAAGAAAGTTGAAATAGAAAAGGTCTTGGTTCTAGAATCATTAAACCAAATTCAAATACTGATTCTGCTAACTACTAGCCCTAGCTCTGTGCCTCAAGTTACTCAGCTTCTCAGCTCAGCTTCCTCATCCATAAAATGGTAATAATACTTGTCCCATCTATTGCTAAAAGTTATTGCATGACAAACACTTTGTACACTTCAAATGCCATAAAAATGTGGGCTATTATATTATAGCAAAGAGGAATCTTCTGCTAGGGCAGCCAAATCGGCTGGTGCCTGATGAATATCTGGATTAGAAAATAAAAATAACTTGGTTGCCAACACTAACACAGATATATATATATATATATATATATATATATATGTGTGTGTGTGTGTGTATATATATATATATATGTGTGTGTGTGTGTGTGTGTGTGTATATATATATATATATGCTGGCAAAGTGTGCCTTAAACCTTGGAGAGGGATAGGATACCACACCTAAAAATCTGATAACAAAAGAATTCCCCTTGGATGGATCTTAATGACCTCTACCCTGGTGGCCAATCCCCAAAGGTTTCCCTCTAGTTACCTTTCAATGAAGCAACATGCGACAAAGCTTGAGCATAGGTAGCTGTGTTCAGGAGCGTTCCAGGTAAGCACGAAGGGAAGAAAGGACCTGTGGGGCCCACAGTTCGACTCAAGCTGGTGGAGAAAGAAAGCCACTTTGTAATGAATCAAATCTCTATGAACTGCACTAAGACCTCCCAAGGGCTAGGAATCTGACCTCCCTTACCTCTGCTGGGCTTCCAATGTGTCCTTTTTGTTTCGAGTTTGTTCCACTGGGGAAGGAGAATTGATGTTTCTCACTGGTGGGGTCACTTCATTCATTGGCTCTTTGGAGCCCTCCTGATCAGAAGCCCCTCTTTCTGTTTTCCTCCATTTTGCTCTTCGATTTTGAAACCAAACCTAAGACATAAGTGAAAATCGTCACCAACAGAGTGAGGAAACTTGCTCACCAAATACATCATGTTAACAAAAGGACATCAATTCTCTTGAACTCTGTTTCTTTGGTTCTTCTTCTATTCTGTGAACTTCTCCAAAACGGTTTTTTTTTAGCTTCATTTGCTAGAGGTGTGACTTTGAGTAGAGTACCTTCATCTCTCTTTCCCTCTCAGTAAATTGAGGTGCTTTGAGTATCACAAGCAATTATTAAGCCCCTACTATAAACAGTGCATCATTAACTCTCTGGGGTCAGTGATACTTTCCTAAACAAATCTTACCAATTCAGTCCAAAGTCACCCATAAAAATGAGCAAAATGTTCCAGCTCTTTACATTTTCTGCTTCAAGGGTTTTAGTAAACCTGTTTCTATTCCCTTGATAATTCTAGTTTAATAGAAGTAGTCTAGTAACAGTAGTAGATATGTCATTGTTGTTATAATTGCTATTTGCCCTTAGCACATCAGAGGGGTTTAATAAATGTTTAGTAATTGCCTGGTTCACTAATAGCTTACATTTATACACACTGTGAGGTAGGCTACACAGAATGATATTCCCATTTTGAAGATGAAAAGACTAACTCAGATTTAGTGACTTACCCAGAGTCACTTTAACCTACATCTTCTAACTCCTACCATTCCTCTTTCCCCTGTGCTTCTCTTCCTCTAAAAATAATTTGACTGTAGCAAAGGTTTTCCTGGCTTCAACTTGACTTTCCTCTTTCTTCCCATCACCCCATTACTGTCAGCAACATTGCCCTGAATCCCCTTCCCCAGTCCCTCCACTCTCCCTTTCACACTGTCTTAACACTGGAATCCTAGAACCCTACAGAGCCCAGTTTGGGCACCGACCCGGCAGACATGTTATCCTGCCCACACTGTCCCCCGATTATCATTCTCCTTCAACTTGTTTTTTTTTTTATTTAGTTGGCTTTTAATTGCACGTATCAGCAAACGTTGAATAATGATTTTATCTATATTCTAAATTTAGGGCAGTTAAATGCAAAGCAAAATGCAGGCACTTTCTTGCGTCTTAATTGAATGAAGGTCACAGCTATAACAACATTTAATTGAGCCATTTTTCATTATCATATTTTAATGACTTTGCACTGACAGTTCGCCGGCTTCTGAGGAAAGAGCATGATGAAGTCGTTTATTTCCCTATTTAGTTATTGTTTGACAACATCAGCTTAGATTAAGACTCTGCTTTAGAGTGCATTAATCATATTTGAATGAGCAAGGGGTACAAATGTAAACATTTCTCCCATCCTCGCTGATGCCCGTGTCCCACGCTAACGCAGACCAAACAACTCAGTGCATCCATTGTCTGTTTGCATAATAGCCAACAACAGCTCCAACAACAATTCCCGGCCTCTAATTGTTACCACCCCTATCTCACCCTTGCACCTTTCAGGGAGAAGTTATGATCTTCCACTTCTGAATGCTCAATAATTGTCCCATTTATCTCAATTTGCAGTTCAGTCTTTAGGCAGCTATCGCCAAACTGGCATTTTAAAAAAGGACCTATAGTATCCTGGAAAAAGGAGATTTTCATTTCCAAATAATAATCAGTTTAATTTGCCCGCATATGACCAATGATTCATGTTCAGATTTAATAATCAGGATCACATAATCTGATTATAGGGGAAATAATTTGTTTACAATCCCCAATTTACTGCTCTGAATTCCATTATCTCTATTCAGCCATTGGGTTTTAAGAGATACTAACATGACCCTGGGGAACAAAAGGCAAACCATTATATTTCCTACAATTAGATCTTTGCATAGCCTTAACCCCAAGCCCCTGCATAAAAAAGACTAGGAACAGCACACAAGAAACCCCATAAATAAAATGAATCCATAATTGTACTCAAAGAATGGCTTAGCCCAGACAACCTAGCTTTAGTATATGCAGAATTATTTGGGACTATATCTTGCCCCTACATATCTGCTTGGGCTTAGCTTATTTATGCACTTAAATGTAATAAGTATACAGCTACTGAAAAGAAGTCATGGGGAAAGGCTGTCATCACGCCTGGTTCACACTGCTCTTTGTGACTGATTGCCTCTGCCATATAGAGGGTCTCTAATCGCAAGCCCTTTTTAAAGACTCTTAATTTTGAAGCATTCTGAATAGTGGGGTAAATTCTGACTTCATGTAACCTCTGAAAACCAGAAGAAGCCACATTTTCCATTGGAAGCCATGGCGCCCTACAGTGGACTAGCCCAGCCAGCCCTACAGAGTGGCCAGGGCTGCTCAGAGAATCACGTCTCAGCTTTTTTTTCCCCCTCTCCAAAGCAAAGAAATGGATGTGCATTGATGTAATTTAGTACCTTAGAGACGCGGACAAATTAGTGTAGAACATTATCACTAGTTAATTATGAATGACCGATTAATCAACCTAATCTAATATTCCACATTATGTTGATGTTATTAAAGTGCATCATGAAAATGACAGATAGTCTTCATTTGCTTTCTTTGGCCAAATGTACACTCTGCATTCATGATGTCAAAAAAAAAAAGTTTGCCAGGCTTAATATTAGAGAGTTAAATAATTTAAAAGAATGTTTACCTGCACTCTGGCTTCTGTGAGGTTGATTTTCATGGCTAGCTCTTCTCTGGTGAAGACATCTGGATAGTGGGTTTGGGCAAAGACTGCCTCCAGAGCTTCCAGCTGATTAAAAGAGGAAAGTTTATTGATAAGAGGCTATAGAACAAGGACAGAAACCAGGGCAAAGGCAAAGGATACCGAGGTATAACAGTGGGTTGCTATAGGAGTTGGGAACCAAATTAGAAGTATCTCCTTTGGTGGGAAGGCAGGTTCCCCGGTTAAACAAAGGAAATGCTAGTGAGGAAGGATTATTACAAAATGCCAGACTGCACCCAAAAAGTCAATCACTTACAAATACAGAAACAAGCCTTGCTAATAATAAATAGCTTACATGTGTATAGTGGAGGAGGGGGAGGAGCTACAAAGCACTTTCATATCCATTATCTCTTGGAGAAAAGTAATATAGTGGAAAGGAATATAGTAAAGTAGGAACAATGTGGTACCGTGAAAAGAGTACTGACCTTGGAGTCACAGGACCTAATTTAAAATCCTAACTCTGATATTTACTACCTACAGGTAGAGACCAAGGGTTAAATTAAGATTATACTAATTTTAGGAAATTTAATGATTTGCCTTTTTTTCATCAGGCATATATGAATATCTTCTTAAAACCCAATGGCTATATAGAGATCATGCAGTTCAAATGAGTAACCTCTCTGGGCCTCAGTTTCCTCATCTGCAAAATGAAGAGATTGAGCTAATTGGTTTCTAAGGTTTTTTTGAGCTCTAAATTCATGATCCTATAATCCTATGTTTGTTCAGCTAAGGGGCCTAAAGACCTGAGTTTCAGAATCTGATTCTAACTAGCTGTGTGATCTCAAACAAGTCTCATTTCTCTGTGACTTGGTTTCCTCATTAAAAATAATAGGTTGGAATAGAACATCTCTATTCTTCTTCCATTACTAATGTGATCTTTGCTAAAAAGCAAAAAGTCCACTACTGTTTCCAAGAAGAAACTTGAACGTTGGAAAGATAATTTGTCTTTACTGGTAGTTCTTTAACTAGTAAGTAACAGTGCCAAGACTCAAACTTCTGATCTAGAGTCTAAAAATTTTTCTAGCACTTATCAATGTGCCTGGTATACAGTAGGTGCTTGTTTGATGTATGTTGACTGATTTTTTTACTTATTTCACTATGAAAAGAAGTTAATTTTTTAAGCATTGTTGAATTTTTCATTGAAATTTATATGAGTTTAAAATCCAAGGGAGCTTGTTTTGTGATGAGTACCATTTACTGCATTTTTAACACTTAAGAGAAAAAAAGAAACCATTTACTGAAGTCTAAACATTTATTAATGATCTCTCAGATCTCTTCTGGTTACTAGAAAACTAGAAAAGAGAAGACCTAACCTGATAGTATATAAAACTAGTCACATGACAACAGGCAAGTCACAGCCTCCCTAAGCTCCATTTTTTTCCCAATATCAAATGGGAAAATAATACCTACTATGACTTCTACCTTGGGTTTTTGAGGAGAATGAATGAGATAATGCATGTGAAAGTACTTTGAGATCGACAAAGTACTATGCAAATGTAAGAGGTCATCATCATTATTGTTACAGCCTAGATCCATGCTGTCTAGAAAGTAAAAAGCCACTAGTGAACATTTTTTTATGCCCACCAAAAAAAAAAAAAAACCCTAAATAGATTCCAGTCAACAATGAAAATGGTTCAAGGAAATGGAAAATTAGATTAGCCACATTAGCCCATCTAATTTTCCATTTTCTCTTTGAACAATAGACAGATTCAAAAATTTTTCTTTGTGTCTTTGTGGGGAGTAGAGAAAATTATCAGAACCTGGCCAAAAGATTAAGGAAATAGCAATAAGGTACCTGCTGTAAAGTGAAAGTCGTTCTATTCCTACGTTGTTTTCTCCGCAAAAACCCATCATCAAAATCACCTGTGGAGTGATTGCCAAAGGGTGCAGTGCCTACTGAGAACAGAGAAAATCCAAATCACCAATTTCAAAACATGAGCCACTGGGTTTGGGAAGAGTTATAGTTTAATTGTAGGGTATGCCCAAAATCCCCACTGTTCCCCAAATTCTGCTCCTCAGCATGTGAAAAAAGTATACATTTTTCTTATCCAGATTTATCCAACCCTCTTGATGAAAAGGACCAGTTGTTTCTATCTCAGTTACACCATTAAGGGAGTCATATTACCCAATTCCAGGAGGTCCATTTATTGGGAAACTGCCTTTTATTATACTTATTTATGTACTTGTCATATTTAACTCCTGCAGACTGTAAGCTTCTTGAATGCAGGGACAGTCATATTTCTTTTTACCCCCAATGCCTTGCACAAATAGGCACTCAATAAATGCTCATCAGATTGTTATTGGATTGTCATATAACTCACAAATGAAATTCAATTTGGAAAGAAGACAGAAGCCCTCTGGTACTTCCATCTTTTAACACATCTAGCAGATACCAAGACTCCAGTTTCCAGGTCTTTTACAGCATCTAAGCATTTATGCTTTCCCTAAATAATTGTCCATCTATTCTAGGGACAATTTCTTATTTTGTCATGTATTTATGTACATAGAAGGATTAGAAATGGGGAAACTAATTTTTTAAGAACTCAGGATCATTGATTTTCCTTCTTGAATATCAGCACACTTCTGGGATGAAAATTTACAAATGAATATTATTTACAGTTGGTTACAATGCATCTGCTACACCCTAATGGCTCTGTTATTGTAATAACATATAACAAAAGCATTATCGCTACAATGGAATCAATGAACAAAATATAGTCTAAGTTAGGGGCTCTTCTTCAATGAAACATCCAGCAAAGACATGGAAACTAATAACATCGGGCTTCTCCTCAAAAAGAAGAAGTGTGCTTTGGTTTAGTTTTTCTCTCTAGAGTATAGAAAGCTACCAAAAAGTTGAGTCAAAACATGGACCCAAATGTGCCTTCAGATCATTTCCCAAATATGCACTGTTTAGTTTTTAGTCCATGATGGCACCTGATGAAAAATAAGTAAGGACTTCTACATTTACCAAAAGATTTTTAACCTGATACCCTGGGTCATTATTACAACCACTATATATTAACCATCAGGGTCCTGCCAGCTAAATTGTATGGACAGCAATACTAGATGTGAAAAATGTGAACATTTTCCTCAATTCATCAGTTTTGTAGATCCTATGCTAGATCACAATGTATTTTGACCTAGTGCTCTCTTGACTTCTATTTACATGTTACTGAATATTCAAATTATTCTCTAAAACAGCAAGCTAATTTGCAAACATTTCTCCCCTTGGCTCATTCAGAACTTAAAAAGCAAAGCCTCATATCTTCATTATAGTGCAGGAACCAAAATATTCTCCTTTTGAAACAAAACAAATGTGAGTTATTTATGGTTCAGGGAGCCAAATTATTTCTTGCAACTAAAAAAAAAATCAGTAAATGTTGATGGTAATCAAAGTTTTCAAAGAGCATGAGGAAACAGGGAGAGAACTCTTCCATAAACCTGGGATGTATTTTTCCTAAAATGTGCTTAGAATGAACAACATGAATAGACACATATGTATGCATGATGATAAAATAATAGCTCTAATTTATATCCTGCTTTGAGGCTTACAAACATTATATCAGGAATGTATTTTGAAATGAAAACCCACTTATCAACTTTTACCCTAAAAAAGATTTCCTGAAATATAAAAGAATATTATACTCCAAATGCTGATGGTCCTCATATAGTCAATCTTGGCTCAGGGGTATCCACAGTACATTTTCCCTACACTAACTTAAATCAAAATAAAAGGATCCATTTTGTAAAATTAGCAAGAGAACAAGTTTGCAGTGGAAAATGATTTTTTAAGATCTACCTTTATACTCCTTAGCTCAATGTTATTCAACTTAACAAACCCCTGTTAAGTATTGACTACATTTAAAGCCCTGAACTAAGTGCAGATGGGCAGCAGGACTGAAAACAAGAAGAGGGACAACAGCAAAGCCCATATCTTTTACTTCAGCCAGAAAAAGGTACACTGCAACCAATTACCCAGCCAGCTAGGGACTCTCTTCTGTGTAGCATCTGTCTTCACTATAAGTTTATGGGGCTTTATCAAGAAATATCACAAAGTTAACACTGAAATGGACAAAATATGAAAGATGTGTGGTTTTCCATTTGAAGCCATAGAGGAATTCATCATTCACTGTTTGCCGGGGACTTGGGCACTCTTCAGTTTTCACTAAAATACTAGGTTTAGCAGTTTGTAATTGTTTCAAGTCTAAGAAGTGCTTAAGAGCAGAACAAGATGCATCTGGTCAACCACTCAGTTAAATACATACCTTCCTTCTGTGTCTTTGCTATGAATTTTTCTGGACATACTGAATTGGCTTTATTTCTTTGAGAAGCCAATGGAACTTAGCGTGCAAACATAGTTCGTCATAAAAGGCATGTACACATGTGTGCTCCACAGGATATGCTATACACATCCCAAAGCGGGAATGTTATTAAAGTTCGTTTTGCTCTAATAATCTCTGGCTTGCTGAGATGGAAAGTCACTAAGTTAGCCTCAATCTAACAAAACCAATGTACATAGAAACCACTTGTGCCACAGTTCCACATAAAAAAATAACAAGAGAGTGTGAACATTTTCCCTCTGGTAACCTTAGTGGGCTTTTTCTAGTCTCTATGTCCCTTGAATTCTCCTCCTTCCAAAAGAAGTGACAAATAACAGGTTATGTAACATTCTTATCTCAAGTATTTTCTATACCATTTAAAAAATAAAAACCATGTTGCACAATGTAGGATTGGGGTTATTGAGGCTTTAATAACTTTGATCGAAGTTGTTAAAACGGCTCAATGGTTAATTTGATGGTTTCTTTTCACCACTTACCTCACAGAATTGTTGCAAAGAAAAGCACTTTATAAACTTGAAAATGCTGTGCAAATATGAGTTATTAGTCATAATAATTAAAAGTCTCTGCTATTGTATAATCACATAAAACACTGCTCTCATTCAATCAAAGGCCTGAAAGAAGCCCTAAAATGAGACATACAAAAAAATTCTCATATTTCCAAAGGAAGGCTGGATCTGACTGTCTGGACATACATACACACAGGTAGGTCTCAGCAAGGTGTTTACAATCAAGGAGAGAGAGAGACAGAGACAAAGACAGAGACAGAGACAGAGACAGAGACAGAGACAGAGACAGAGACAGAGACCACACAAAGTCATCAGCTGATGGCAACTTCTTTAATGGTTTCCAGGATTTTAAAGGGCAAAAAGGCCAGGCACCTGGTCATGACTACTCACCTCCAGCTCTTTGAAGAGGGAATAGGGAAAAGTTGCCAGCACTGAACAGTAGTTTCTTAAGGGACTTAATAGCAAATCCCTTGTGGCACTGTAGGTAACTGGAAAAAATGCTGTCCATGTTCTGTTGAACATGGAAGCTGAGAAGTAATGTTTTTCATATTGACTATAACATTTCAGGAATAAGACAGAAGGCCAAGCTGGGCTATTGTGCAGTCTTAGCCTTATGGATTGTTCTCCAGTCATGGAAAAGAAAAATAAAGAAGAGAAAACCTCTCTTTCACACATACCCTCTCAGGTTGGGGGTTCACCCATGGGAGGAGGGGTGCTGCATGATCCAAGGATTCCCACCTACAGCTGAAACTGACCAAGTTCAAGTTTTTGCCCTGCCTTGATTCCTAGACTTTCTCTGATCCATGGCCTCAACCCTATGCACTCTTCAGACAACTGACTAAATTCACAGCATAAAAGCTACAAAAAGCTTTGGAGCCCCATACAGCTTCTCCCTAACTCCCTTGCCCTAATCATTTTACAGAATGTTGGTAAAATAACATTAAAGATTTATGCTGCCCCTTTGGCTTCGGGGAGGAGCCTGGGCGGGTTTAGAAAGTCCTCCGATTAGAGGCGTGACACCAACATCTGTGCAGCGAGGGGGGAATAGGCTTTTCCTCCATAGCCTGGGGGCTGAACTGTGGGCTTTCTCCACAGAGGGGAGGCAGGTGGCAAAATGTCACTCTGAGGAGGAAAAAAAGAGAAAGAGAAAAAAGAAGAGAAGGAATGAAGGAGGGAAAGAGTAAAGACAGGATGGGAGGTAGAGCAGGATAGGAAGGAAGGAAGGAAGGAAGGAAGGAAGGAAGGAAGGAAGGAAGGAAGAAAGAAAGAAAGAAAGAAAGAAAGAAAGAAAGAAAGAAAGAAAGAAAGAAAGAAAGAAAGAAAGAAAGAAAGAAAGAAAGAAAGAAAGAAAGAAAGAAAGAAAGAAAGAAAGAAAGAAAGAAAGAAAGAAAGAAAGAAAGAAAGAAAGAAAGAAAGAAAGAAAGAAAGAAAGAAAGAAAGAAAGAAAGAAAGAAAGAAAGAAAGAAAGAAAGAAAGAAAGAAAGAAAGAAAGATACCACAAACCCAAGAAACACCTAAACAGCTAGCACAACCCTTTTCAGAAAAGAAAACCTCAAAAATGACCCAAAAGACTCTCAATTCTCTGGCCCTTTCTCAGCCTCTCACTGCCATCGCTTCCCTAGTGATCTCTCTTAAGGCCTAGGACCTTACTAGAGGCTTGAGGCAAATTAACCTTCCTGCCCCACCACTTCACCCCCAAAATACACATTCCCCAAAGGTAACCTGTTCCGTTACTCTCCATCCCCACAAAGTTGAGTTTTTGGCTTTCACGCAGTCCGAGCCGATAACACTCACCCTCTAATTGCGGAGGACAGTGGAAATAAAACATTGCAAACTGGGTAGCAGGTTCGGGCTGGGGTCCAGGGCTGCAAGGCAAACGCAAACAACAGAGGTATTTTCTTTCCTATACTTCTCTTTTTGCCTCCCCGCCCCCTTGCTGTGCCCCACCCCCGCTCCCACCCTCTTTCAGTCGGAAGGTGGAAGGTTCAAGTCAAACCCCAAACTGCACCACTTCTGTGTGATACTCCTGAGAGGGGCTGGAGGCA
Organism: Monodelphis domestica; assembly: GCF_027887165.1. NCBI lineage: Eukaryota > Metazoa > Chordata > Mammalia > Didelphimorphia > Didelphidae > Monodelphis > Monodelphis domestica. The sequence continues at coordinate 74,015,752 of NC_077227.1, forward strand.
CCCTGGCTGCCTGAGGCAAGAGGATTAATTTTCCCCGTGTTCTCCAGCGCATATAGGGTCCTTATGTCCCACTGATGAGACATAGTTACCTTTTCTGCCCTCTCCCCCGAATTTCAAACTTGAAGATTATCCACTTAATGGAATTTGTCTATGCATTCATCCATCTGAGTGAGTCCAAGAGAATGGACGCTTTCTTTCTTTCATCTGTACATCTAACTCCCTAGGCAAACATCGCCGACCGAAAGTTCCCTCTCTCCTCCTTTCCCTCCTCCCCCGACTCCCGGGAGGGAGGGCAGAGATAGACACACCGCCTTCAGTGGGGGTGAACAAAACCAAGAGACAAACACCAAGCCCTAACAATATTATCTTTTCTAAACTAATAGGAGCAGACAGCAGCAGGGAAGTCTCCTTTCCTTTCCTTCCTCGTCCTTTGGCTCTCTTCATTTCCATCGGTGTCGAGATACATCCTGGAAATCCGGTTCCATTTGACAGGCGGTTTCTGTTAAGTAACTACTATTAAATGTATGTGGGGGGGGGGGGGGAAGAAAATTAAAATGAGGCGCCCCATACCTAAAGCGAGTAGAAACGAAAGCACCAGTCGGACATCCAGGCAGCGTAAGGAGCTGGGAATTGCCGGCTGCAGTCACAGAAGGACTCTACAGAGTTCGGGAAGTGGCCAGATGTCTTTATATCTGTCTACAGCATGATCTGCCTCTCAGCACTTGCCTTTATAATCTCACGCATAATTGGCCTTAATCTGATTATTTCCAGCGCTGTCTACAGTGAGTAACTTGGATAGGTCTATTGGGCCTTACAAATGGCCCACGTGGTGTTAAAAAAAAAAAAAATCCGTCATTTCTCAGCAAACATCAGGAATGTTGGTTGTTTTTCACCCCCCCCCCCCCAATAACAAACCTGAAACAAATATATCTATTCTGTAAACATTTCTATTTCTCCATGCTCCCTCGGTCCCCTGCTCAGTTCCCTTAGACTGAAACCTTATTTAAGGGGGAGGGAGAAGGGAGGAGGGAAGAGGGAGATATATATATATTTATAGAGATTTTTTTTTTCGGTACTTGCTCTTGTGGCGACGGCCCAGCGGCTCCCGGATTGGAAATTGACAAAGCGCCGGTAATTGCCAACCGGATGGGTTTTGGGGGGACGCTTTGCACACGACTTCCCTTTCCAAGCGATCGTACAAAAGGAAAGTTTGATTTTGTTCTCAGCAAGGGGTCCCTGGATTTATGCTCGCTTCCAGTCTGCAAATGATATGCGGTGGGACCCTTCGCAATTACTTTTAAAATGCATCCGAGGCAGACACTCAGCGGAGAGAGACCGCCCTTCCCTCTGCCTGGGTGAAAATTAAACTCTAAAGTACCGAGCTGAAATTTTCAAGTCAGGGGCGCGGGATTGGATCAAATCACATAAACTGCAAAAAAAAGCAAGTCTAATGGCGTATAATTGGTTCTGTAATAGCATTACACAAGGATAATAGCCTGTTATGGCCCCCTGCACTATTAAGTGCTTCCCTGGCGGAAAGCCTTTATGATATTAAAGGGGGAATATAATGATATTTTGGTTATTAAATGCGTGTAATTAATTTATGCACCACTGAAAATAAAGTTGGTATTATGACCCACTCAAGATGCATCAGAAGATGCAAGTCAGACAACTGTTGATAAGTTCTGGTGTCTATGTTTCGTCTAGACTGCTGATTTTATTTTGGGACAATTGCTTCTTGGACAGACTACACAAATTGAATATTTTATAAACATTATAATGTTCTGTGCAGCAACCGAATAAAGGCGAAGGAGCCCCGCAAGGTCTCGGAATCCTGGCGCGATCTTAAAGACACAGTATTTGGAACAAAAGAAATCGCGTATCCTGCACCAATGTGTCTTGGTGATCGTGGGGAGAGAGAGAGCTAAGCAGTTGTTTGCTGCTTAGCAAACAAGGTGGGCCCTTTGAAATAAGAACTCTTAGAAGATGCGGCTTAATTTAAGACCATTTGGTGAGGTTTCGGGTCCAGGCGCGCCCTCTGCGAAGGAAGCAAACTCAGCTCGATCTAAGGGAGGGTCGACTCCGCTTCTCAGAAGAAACTGCTTGAAACTCTTTCCCTTGTCAAAGATGGGTAGGTGGAGTGTTGTGTGAGTGCCACAAACCGGGAGAATTCAAGCAGTGGGGGAGACGGAGGGACACTTTTTATTAATCGTCCCTGAATATGGGCTTAAGGTCAGTCAAGTCGACAAGCATGAGAGAGAGAGAGAGAGAGAGAGAGAGAGAGAGAGAGAGAGAGAGAGGAGAGAGAGAGAGAGAGAGAGAGAGAGAGAGAGAAACAGAGAGAGAGCTGAAGAACTGAGTAACGTTTGGGCCACAAGCGAGTAACAACTCAAACTTCCAGGCTTCGTAGTTCTTGTGAATGAGCCCGTGAAGCGTTCTTCGTAGGTCTGTCTTCTTACACACACACACACACACACACACACACACACACACACACACACACAAAGAACAAAGAGGGATTCCACCGCCACTCTTAAAATTCCAGGGCCAAGACTCACTCAGTAGAGGGTCTTAAAGTCAAAAGCCTAAATCCCAGGAGAGGGGATGAAGTGAGCACCTGATCACTGCAACCTTTAATAAAATAGTTATAACTTCATTGCAACGCTCTTGGGGCTGGTTCGTCTGACGGGGGCAGGCGCGTTTACTTCGCTTTTACACCCTGTTTAGCTTCTTCTAGCTGGGCAACTTTCTAGTCGTCACAGAATCCAAAAGATTCAGACGTTTGTGGAGCAAAGCTAAGCGCTCCCAGATCTTGCTATAAGAGACGCACGCTATGTATCAGGATATAAATTACTAAGGCTTTTATTAGTTCCCATTTCTGAGCGACAGGCTCGCTTTAAGTAACCGGGGCTGGTGTGCATCTAAATGAGAGAGCTGAATGTACAGTAGATAATATTTCTCAATCCTGACTTACACTTCAAAATATATTTAATGTTTCTAAGCCGAAGGTACATTGGTCATGATTAAAAATTATCCCAAGTGGAGTGCTCAGACAACCAGCATTCTCAGGATGAACTAGTTCAGTACCCTGGACAGAGACCGAGCAAAGGTCTTTTTCCTTTTACTTCGCTGTCCTGAGTCCTTCTGCTGAGTTGGAGAAAAAGGCGGCACAGGGTGACTCCTGGAGCAATTGCATAACTTCTTATTTAACTCAAAGACATTGTATCATACATTGACCCAAGTTCCTCTTTTCCCCTTCGCACTTCTGGGAAAACTATCTGGCAACGGAAGCTGAACCTTCTACTTTGTATTTAATTCTTACCTTCTTATTGAAATAATCAAAGTCTTAATGCATGCTGAAAACGGATACATCTAGCAAATTCTTCTTAGACTTGTCTGAAGTTTTTAAGTCAAACAAAAGATCCTGTCTTCCTCCAAATAGCTCTGAGTTTTTCCCTCTTGAGATAAATGGAATAGCCAAATGCATGTGTCCCCAGTCATTTCCCTTTAGGGTCAACAAGCCTTTCCTTTAAAACATACACCACAACTGAAAGGTTTAGAATCTGTTCCCCTTATAATCGCTGGCCCCTGTACATCGCACCCACCCCATGGTGAAACTCGCTAAGGTGGGTTAATAATTTCTCCTGAACCTTTAAGTTGAATTCACCCCCATCTTGGGGGCGGGATGTGAAGAGGATACAACTAGAAGCAGAAAACATCAAAGTTTAATTTCTTCTGTCTGCTTTTACAGACACTCAGGATCTTACATAGGAACTGATCAGCATTTTCTCTACCTGGTCACAAAAAGGGGGTGCTGGTAACTAAAAGGTTATTTTTCCTTTATTCATCTGCAATAAAATGTATTTTCCAATTAGCCAAATTTGCCGATTTGTCCCGCTTGGACACTCTTATAATTTATAACATAAAAGTGTACTTTCTTTATCTAAAGACCAAGGTGACTGCTTTTAATTTTCTCTAACCTCTTTACACTTGATGTTCACCAGACTCATCATGTTAATTGGCTTCATATACGGATCATCAGTTTAATGAAGAAATAAATCCTTTGTTGCTTTATGCCCCTCTGTTTTAACAGTGATTGCTTTAATGAAGAATGTGACGTGTTCCCAAATCAAAACTGCAGGAGACATTAGAGAGTGGGTTTTTTTAAACTATGAGTGAAATGCTTATTTAAAGTTAAAACCAGAAAATGTAGTATTTCATCAGATTTTCCCCTCCCACTTATAATGTTAAGCACCATCTTATTCTCTAGAGCCAGCAAAGAGAAAGGAGACTGTGCTCTGTTCTTCAGTGTACTTTATGCCTCTGAAAGATCAAAGGTAATTATTGTATTTAATATAGAATGTCTTGTTAGCATCTTCAAATTCCCATCAGGAATCATCCCCTAGCTAATAAATAGGACTGTGTGATTCCATCTTCTACCTATCATATCAGAAAGGTAAGAGGGAAAATTGGCAGGGAGGGAAGCATAATTCAACTTCCAAGGTTGTTTACTTTAAGTAGGATTTTTTTTTTATTACAGAACTAAAGAATGGGGGTGGGGAGGTATAGCTATGGATCTTCCAATGGAGGGGAGGGGGCTTTTTACCGAATAGTCCTGATTAGAAAAGACACCTGAAAAACCAAACACCTAGGGCATAAAAGGGAAAGTATGGAGCAGTTAGGTCAACTATGCTAATAAAAACAGGATACAACAGCAGACTTATAAGGATAAAAAAAATGTAGTCAGAGGATGTTGATATGAATTATACTTCTCTAGTATCAATTAATAGGGGGGGTAATCTTGACTTCTCTAATGGATATTTGATTTTTTCTAATTTTAGTTTTGCTCTGTTAAAAATCATTAAAAATACTAAGAGCAGCCAAAAAAGGGATTCTCCTGGGAAAAAAAAACAAAATTGTTTTTTGGTTAGATTAAAAGTCATTTTAAATTAATTGTTATCTAAAAAATTCTCTGGAATGAGAAGACACCAAATGTTTAGAAAATTAAAGAGATTTAAAGCTTGGATTTTTCTTTGGTGGCACTTACCACCAAATTCATTTCATTTTTTATGGATTCATTTTTTTAAGGATTATGAAGTCTTCATAAATATCTTAGTCACCCAAAGAAGTACACAAATTGTGAACTTAATTGGCATCTCAATTCTCTGGAGTGGAGTGATCAAAGGATCAAAGGAGATATTCACCAGGTTCTCTAAAAGTATGTTTGACAAGCAATTTGAGGGCATAGAAGAAGTGAATGATTTTATTCTTCTAACACTGTGGCCAAAGTAAATATAATATACAATTGGTCATTGAAATTTAGAGGGGGAAATCACTACTGAATTCCCAATAAAGTATTCTAGGACTCAGATAATTTATCATTATATACTATAGTATTAATAATTTAATGACAATGCCTTATATTTGAATGAGGCTTTATAGTTTATAAATCACTATCACATACATTATCTCTTGATCTCTAGGACAACCCTATGAAGGAGAAAGATCATGCATCATTATCCCCATTTTATAGACCAGGGAACTGAGAGTCAAAGGTGGCATATCTTATAAGTGGGAGATACAGTTTAAGAACATAAGTTTCTTAGATTCTTTGTTTTTGTGTAGCATTTGAAAAAAAAAAAGTCACCTGTTGTTCCCTCCAAGATGTAGAACATATGCATATATTGGATATATAGAGAGAAATATGTGTGTGTATATATATATATATATATATGCCACTGTTTTATAGTTTGGGAAATTTCTAATTACAGCTTTGGTTAGTTAGCCAAATAGTATAAATGGTTAACTGAAATTCCAGATAAGCAAGGGACTTCTAAATGGAAATGTGTATTTGTGTTTGTGTGTGTGTGAGTCTATGTGTGTGTATGTAGGTAAGTAGATAGGTAGATGGACAGATAAATACACAGAGATATGCATCTATAGATATCAGAAGGTGAATATACATTTTATTACAGGGAAATTCCATATATTTCATTATTTTTACTGTGTCAACTCAATGGTGGCTTATTAAATGCTGGCCAGCTATAAATGATTTTATTTGCTGCTTCCTAACTAGTGCAAATTTGAATATACATCTAAAGGATAAACATAAGTTGTTTCCAACAGGCCATATGAATGTTCCTTAATGAACTAAGAAGTCCATTATGTAGAAATCTACATAATTCCATATGAAACATGTAACTATAATAGCACCTTACAATAAACAATACTGCCTGCTGGCTTCTTGCTAAAGGACCTTGATATAACTAGCAGAGTGTTGTGACAAATGCCTTCCAGTAATAACACCACTGCTATCACCACTGTCACCATGACTCCCTACCAAATGGGTTCCAAAGACATGTGTCTAGAGCTGGAAGGGATCTTAAAGATTATTCAATTCAACTCCCTCATTTTTCAGATGAGGAAATGGGCTCATATTTATATGACTTGCCCGAAGTGACAGAGGTATCAAAGCTTGGATTCAAACTCAAGTTCTCTGAGCCCAAGTCAAGATCTCTTTCCTATATATGTATTGCCACCTTTTACTACATCCCATAAGATTAATGTTTTTTCTACTAAGTTCTATTTCATAACCAATGATGTTATAGAGTGGTTTTTCAAGATACTCCTTCCTCATCTTCCAGATAACAATGATGCTAACAATTATTAAGGAATAATAATTATTGGTTTAAATTTTATCACCATTCATACCAAATTGCCTGAACGTGAGAGCTTTCCCCAACAGATATGTACCAAAACCAGTACAGTAATAATATAGATGTTATATTCATCATGGTATAGTAGGAAGAAAGCTTTATATGATTCCAGACACCCTGACACTAGCTATGTGAACCTAAGAAAGTCATTCCTCCACCACTCTGGTCCTTCATTTCCCCATAGATAAAATAATAATAACAATTACTCATACTTCATATTTCAAGGAATTCTTATAAGAAAAGCACTTTGTAAATTTCAAAGTACTTCATGAGTGTAAATTATTATTTACTTGCAGGAAGCCTAGACTAAATTAATTGGACTTAGGCTAATATCTTTACTAGATATTTTCTCTTTAATTAGAAAAATATCAAGGCTCATTTCATCTGCCATTTCCTGGAAGAGGTCTTTCCTGATTCCTCTCACAATTGTTAATGCCCCCCTCCAAAACAATTGCTTTATATTTGTCATTATTTGCCTGTCTATCTACATGTTGTCTCCTGCCCTTTTCTCTTCAGTAGAATGTAAGCTCCATGAGGGGTCAGAGATAGACTCATTTTTGTGTCCCCAGTGCCCAGAACAGTTCTGGGCATATGATAAGATTATTTAAATGAATATTAAATAATCTCAGACTTCTGGTGTTGGTTTTCAAATGAAACAGAAATAATTGTTCTAAGAAGTCTTGAATGTGATGAAACAACAAGGGCCACAAGACAAATTTTCTCTGCACACTAAAAATCTAAATTAATTCACTAACTAGCCTCTGGAAAGTATCATGAAGTGCTTTAAAGGTTGGATCCTTTAAAAGGTGCTTAGTCCACCACTGGTGCTCGATAAATATTAAATAATAAAACAAGTGTTCCTTCTGAAATGAATATTGGAGGAGTGATATTAGCTTGCTACATGAATTATTAGTTGGCAATACTAAAGCTATTCACTTACTAACAGGCCCAGATTGTGTACTAGGCAAGATTGCCCTTGCCACCTCTGGGAACATCCCTGCTGCTCCCTCTACCTGGAACACCTTCCTCCCTCTTCTCCAACCATTCCAGTTCTGCATGTCCTTTCAAGGCCCAGCCCAAGGCACATGTCCTCCCTAAACCATGCTAAGCCACAGTGATTTCTCCCTCTTCTGAATCTCCAGAGCACTTACTGGTTTTAAACACTCATTAGGCACTCAGCTTAGACAGCCTGATATTATTATTTAACTATCTCATGCACATATGGATTGTTGTCCAAGGTAGTCAGAGTACTAAAATTAAGGCTGGGACTTGTGTCTTATACTTCAGTAAGCATAAAACTGGGCAAATGGCAGGAATTTGACAGTCTCTCCCCCTAGAATATGTGCAAAATGGTAATTAAATAAAGTAGATCAACAAGCATTTATTAAATACCTGCCATGTACTAAGCACTGTGCAAAGCCCTGGAGATGCAAAAACAAAAGCAAAACAGTTCCTGCTCTCGAGGAACTTATTTTCTAGTGAGAAGTTGCTTTCTAATGGAAACATATAATTATGTACAAAGCATAAAAAGTGGATTAAAAACATTGTAAGACAAGGCACCACAAGCTCTAAGGACCAGTGATGGCCTTGAAGAGAAGGCAGCATTTGAGCTGAGTCATGAAGAAGACCAATATCTGCAAGAAACAGATGAGGATGAAAAGTGCTTCAGGCATGGAGACAAACTGCAGATTCACAGAGAGAAGATAGAGTTTCTTACACAAGGAATAGCAAGAAAGCAAGTAAGCAAGTATAATGGTACTGTAGAGTTTGTGATGGGGGAAATAAATATTAAAGGGGGAAAGAGAGAGTGGGAACTGGTTGGAATGCCAAACAGGGGAGCTTCTACTTTCTCCTAGCATTAGTGGGAAATGTATTGATTAAGAAGTAGTGGGGAGATGTGACATGGTCAGATTTGAGCATTTGGTAAACCATTTTGGATCCATAAAAGACTGAATGACCCTATCCCAAACTGATTCATGATTAATGAATCAACAATATTCATCAAAAAGGAAGTTAGTAGAGAGTTTCCCTAGGCTTTGTCTTGGGTTCTTGTTCTGTTCAAAATGTTTATCACTTAGTCAAGTAAAAGAGTATGTTTGTTAAATTTATAAATGGCATGAAGCTGGAAGGGACAGGTAATGCATGAGATTATAGACTTGGAATTCAAGATATCTGGACAAGTCAGACCTAATAAGATAAAGATTAATAAGCATAAATGACAAACCCTACCTTGGAGTCCAAAGAATTAACTGCACAAGTCCAGGATAAGTGAGGCATGCTGAAATGGTTTGTGTGGAAAACAACAAAACTTGGAGGCTTTAATGTACTGCCAGTTTACCATGAGTAAACAATGCAATGTGGCAGTCAAAAAAAGCCAATTTGTTCTTAGGTTATAGTAATATAAATAGTCAGAGAAACAAATTTAACAGAACAAGGAAGAATGCCATTCTACAGTATTGCATTTGCTCTGGGCACCTCATTTGAGGAAGCGCACAGTCATCCAGTGCACACTTCTAAGAGAACCAGCCAGCTAGGAAGACTCCAAATTATGTCACTTTAAGGGATAGTTGAAGAAACTGGATGTTATGCTGGGGTCAGGGAGGGAATCCATAACAACCAGTTAATCTATGTAAGATTCTGGAGGTAGTGAGTTTTCTGTCACTAGATGTCTTTAAGAGAAAGATAGACAGAAACTGCTCAAAGATATCATAAAACTCCTGATTAAGCTGATTAGGTGGCCTCTAAGATCCCTTCAACTCTGCAATTCTCTAATTCCGTGATTACTTCTTTAGAGAAATCCACAACTATCTTCTAGAATTGAGCCTGCAAAAATGGTGAATGCACAATACCAGGACCTACTAGCATGAAAGTCATGTGAAAGGTTTTCCAGATGTTACAGTTGGGAGGGTCAAGAAGTGATCCTCAAGCTTAGTGTGAGTGAACATGGCTAATAATAATAATAATAATGTTAACATGGTTTAGGGCTACATTAATAGGAGCAGAATGCTAAAAATAAAGAAATTCGTTGTCTTGTGTTGTCCATTATATTCTGCCCTAGTCAGACAAGTATCATATTAAACTTTGGAATCCACATTTTTGGAAGGATGTATCGCCCTGTCACCAAACATCTCCCAGACATTCTGATTTCATTTTGATGACCTTTTGTGCTATGAAACTTTGCCCCCAAGAAAACTGTTAAAATTCAAATATGTTTTTATCCACTACAATTCTACTCTAATACTTCATCACAGTGTGGAGATTTCCTGGAAATCCCCAAGGCTTTGGAAGCAAAGACTAAGCTTTGGTAGTTCAACTAAACAAGAAAGACTTCAAGTATGAGGGAGGAAATAAGTGTTTAAGCCCCTACTATCTGTCAGCACTGTGCTAAGTTTTTTACAAATATTATCTCACTAGATCCTCACAACAACCAACTATGTTATTATTATCTCCTCTTAGAGTTAAAAAAAAAAAAAACTAAGGCAGACAGGGGCTAAGTGATTACCTAGGGTCACACAGCTAGTAATCATCTGAGGCCAGATTTGAACTTGGGTCTTCCTGACTCCAATCCCTATCTACTGAACCATCTAGCTGTCTCATGTAAAAACATTTTTCTTGTCCGTGGATCAGTCTAGCTAAGTTTAAAAAGAATGTAAGTTCCCTGAAGGCAGGGACTCCTTCATTTTTGGCTTTGTGTCCCCATTTCCCAGCAAAGTGCCATGTAAATCATTAATAATGATTTATTGAATTGAATTGGGTTAAACTAAGTTGAAGTGAGTTAGGGAATCTTAACATCAAGTTAACTAAATGTTTTGGCCACAATAACTCTTGTGTGTAAGTATGTGGTGTTGGTGTGTATGTGTGTGTGTGTGTGTGTGAGTGTGTGTGTGAATTGAATAAACACATACTTTGTGGTGGCTAGGTGGATTAATGGATAAAGAACCAGATCTAGAGATGGGAGGTCCTGGGTTCAAATCAGACCTCAGGTACTTCCTGACTTCATGACTCTGGACAAGTCACTTGACCCTAATTTCCTAGCCCTTATGATACTTCTGCTTCAGAAATGATCCTTAGTATTGCTTCTAAGACAGAAGGTAAGGGTTTTAAAAAACATACATTTCCATGTAAAAATAAGAAAGAAGGTTATATTCTTACATGATGTATGTATATATACATATGTAACTATATATACATAATATCTGGACCTTTACATATAGTTTGGTTTTTCAAAGATACATATATGCACATATATATATATATAAATTAACAAGCAATAACAATAAGTTTTCTATTTGTGACCCCTTCTGCACTTCTTTTGATTTTCCTCCATGTATTCTTAAAAATGTTTTGTTGATGCTTTGTTTCTTATTAAAATCATTTGTTTGTTACATTAAAATATCCAGGTGATTCTCTCCCTCCTTCCCGTCCCCCATTAGAGAAAGCATCATTTGACAAATATATATATATATATGTAAAATTGTGTCTCACTTATTTCTATTCATCAGTTCTTTCTCTGGAGATGGACATGCACAAGACATTCTTTGAACAATATTTCTGTTGCTGTATATGTTTTCTTGATTCTGCTTGTTTCACTCTTCATTATTTTATATAAATATTTTCATGTTTTTCCCAAATTGACCTGTTCATCATTTCTTACAGTGTGGTAGTATTCCATCACAATCATATGCCACAACTTGTTTCAAGTAACTCTTGGAAATCATTTACTAAGTTATGGAGGGATTTTAATCTGTTTATCAGTGAAGTAATCAGTGAAGAAATCACTCACCCCAAGGAATTCACAGATCCTTGATATATTGAATTATACATACTGGGATGTGGGCTGGGGTGTCATATTAATACATTACCACCAGGATTATAAAATGTTAGAGCTAAAAAGAGCATCTAGTCAACCTTGTTGCTTTACAGAAGATGACACCAAAGTCCACAGAGGGAAAGTGATGTGGTCATGGGTAAGTAGATAATCAGCAGCTGAGCCTGAATTTAGAACCCAGAGGTTCTGAATCAGAGACCTTCTCTCTCTCTCTCTCTCTCTCTCTCTCTCTCTCTCTCTCTCTCTCTCTCTCTCTCTCTCTCTCTCTCTCTCTCTCTCTTTATATATATATATATATATAAATATATATATATATATATACCTAGCCTTCAATTCACTGAGCTACCTAGCTGCCTCCCTCATTTCTCTCTCTCCTACCACTCTCATAGTACCACTTAAATATGTTCCATGTATCAGATTATTGAGCTGTTATGTAGGCAATATGAGGGAAACAGGGGAAGGAAATAAGCATTTATATAATGCCTACCATATGCAAAGCATTGTGCTAAGCACTGCAAATAATCTCATTTAAATCTCACATAAACCCTTCAGGATAAATGTGGTTATTATCCAAATTTTATTTTTCTAACTCTTACCTTCCATCTTAGAATTAATACTGTGTGTTGGTTCCAAGGCATAAGAATGGTGAGGGCTGGGCAATGGGGTGAAGTGACTTGACCAGGGTCATACAGCTAGGAATTATCTGAGGCCAGATGTGAACCCAGGACCTCCTGTCTCTAGGTTTGTCTCTCAGTCCACTGAACCACTTATATGCCTCTATTATCCCCATTTTATAATTGATTTTCTCAGAGTCATACAGTTCCTAAGAGTCTGAAGTCAAATTGAACTCAGATCTAACAGATTCTATCCATTGAGCAATCTAGATTTCATGGTAAGAGAAGATCTGTAATGATCTAGAACCTGTATTACTTTGAGAAATGAAAGTAAAATATAGGTGGAAGTCCATAATGAAGGAAAAACAAGAAAGGCAGAGAGAAGCATGATAGATAGTGCACAAAATTCAGATCAATTCAATAAACATTTATTAAACACCTTCTACATATGGATACTGGAAACACAAAGGCAAAAATGCCCTCAGAGTTTACACCCATTTTTGGGAAAACAATATCTACCCAGAGAAGTAATTTTTTATTTTAACATTCACATGGGTCTGTGTTCATCAACTCAGAAGTTCCCTACAATAATGAAGACCACCATCTTCATTGTGCCAGCCATCGATTCCAGATGGCTCTTAATTATGTCCTCATTCATTTCTCCTAATATTTTGAGGATGCCAGTAGAGCACTCTGGCTGTCCACTTGTCATCCTTATTTCTTGTCATGTAATCAGCTCCTCTTCTCCTCCTAACTACAAATCCTTGATGACATCTTTTTCTCCTGTTCCTCTTTAGAGTCCTTCATATGTTGTATCCTGCTCACATCTACTTTGTATCTCTCTACTTCCCTCTTTGTGATAGTCAATTTTAATTCTTTGGAAGAAGTTTTATTTCATGTCACAATGCCTTTATAGCAATACTGATAGAATGGAAATATTGAAAAGGTGGGCCTTTGCTTTTATGAGAAACTTTGGATCAATAAAGAAGGTTTGCCATTTCCTGAAGACAATAGGACCTAATCTCCTCCTCCACCTCTTGTTCAACCCTATCCTTAACTGTCTTCCCACATATACATTTATGGACCAGTTCTATGAGGTGTTCATCCAAAGGTATGTCAAAATCTCAACAAAGACATTATTCATTTACCTTGTGTTTCTTATATGAATGGACCAACCAAATCCCCTTGAATTAAAAATCTTTTCCTAGGAGTTTCTGCAATGTTCTCATGCTTGAAGAAATCAGCACATCCTACAAAAACAGGAGCATCTGAAGGGCTTTAACATCCATCTTGAATCCTTCAAACACAACTCTTAGTTAGATCTCTTCTACCAGTGACAGATTCCTTTGGCAAACAGGCATCTCAACCCCTTTTATGGGTCTCCTAATGCTTATTATCAGAGAATCATTGAACAGGCTTATTTCTATTGTTATGTGTTCCAGGGAATGTTGAATCATTTTGATGTACAAACAGAATACACCTTGGAAAAGAACTTGTACTGCAATGCTTGAATCAAAAGAGGTGTGGGTTTTTTTTTTTACTTTGTTTGGTAAACAACAAACAATAAGTACAATGGCATCTTATCTTCTCTACATATTTCAGTCAATTACACAAAAATAAAGATGCAGTCCATCTTTGAATAGTTTGTTGAATATTGCTTGAGAAATCCTGCTTGATCCTTATGACTATACTCCTTAAGGAATCTCTCAATTCATGCAGAGATAACTTTCATAAAGATTTTGTCTAGATGGAAGAGCAATTATATAGGTAGGTGCTTATCAATGTTTTCTCAATCACTTTTTATTTATTTAATTAGATGATTTAGAATATTTTTCCATGGTTACAGGACTCAGGTTCCTTCCCTCCCCTGCCCCCATATCTGATGCACAATTCCACTGGGTTTAACATGCTCAATCACCCTTTTTAATTATCTTTAAGATCTGAGTTATTTTTTTCCAACTTTGGTATTTTCTCCTCTTTCAGGTATCTTGTGTAGGAATTCCTTAATACTTTCAAGATCTTCATAGTCCCTTGTTCACAACCTGCTATTTTTCCTGTCTTTGTCCTCTTCTATGCCAAATCTGCCCTTTCTATAAGCACATCCAGATTCCAATGTTAGGGTCTGACTATGGTGGTCCAGAGAGAAAAGTGTTTGTCATAATAATTTTTGCAAATATTTTTTCTTCTGCTTATCTTTCTTCTTATTATGCTTGAATGTTCCTGGATGACTTTGTTGGCTATCTTGCCAAGTTTTCTTAACATTGGTTTTACCCTCCACTCTTTCTGCTTTATGAAATGATATTGCTCATAATCATCCATTATCCTTAATATTTTACAAACACATTTATATTCTAAATCTTCATTGCCTTTGCCAACTATCTCTCGCTGTTTGGCAAATAAATCAGATATTTGCTGACTAAGACACTGGGCTCTTTTGGTCTCCAATTAATTTCCATTGGTTAAACTCCAAAATAAAATTATTATGGTTGGTGTTGATTTCTGCTATATATTTGCTATTTTTTTTTATTTTCAAAGACTCATTTAGGAAAGTTAAGTTGTTTGACTTGCATACTATAACTTTCTTCATTATTATTCTTCTCTTGTTTTTTACTAATTCTGAATTTAGTTCTGATAAGTTAAAATATTGTCCATTTTGTATTTCAAGATTTTATTTAGTGTCTTCCAGGTTCTGGGCAGTTCCTTTTTTTTTTAACAGTGTTACACAACTATTAAGTATCTCAGACAGGATTTGAACTCAGGATTTCCTAACTCCAAGTTCATTGCTCAAACTATGGTACCACCTAGCTGCCCCACCAATTCTTTTTCATGAAAAAAGTATTCATAAAAAAACACGAGGCTTCTGCCCAAGTCTGTCCTCTTCTATTCCCTCTTCCTGAATCAGACTTTCCCATTTTTCCCACCTTCTGTACCATTTACTAGCTTTCCCTTAAAGTTACCAAGCATCAGAGTGCCTGCTGACTTAATATGGAGAGTCTTATCAAGTCCTTCAGAGATTTTCTCACCACTTCATGCCCAGCAAACATGTTGGTACAAAAGTTGTAAATATAAACACTGCAATTATTTTCATACTGATCTTTTTGCAAATAACTGTCATTAGTCCTGTAATATATATGGCCAGATATCCCATGAAATAACTTTTCTTACTAATTTTAGAGTTATGGTTAAAAAAATAGGAGTGTGCTGACAAATGTTTAACAAATAGGCTCTCCTGAGGGAGGGAAAGAAGTATACACACCCTTTTAAGTTTAATCTGAATTATTAACACTTTTTTAAGTCTAGACAATAAATCCATAAAATAATAAATCAAGCCCTAATTTGTAGCAATTACTTGTTTCTCAGGTGTAAATGATCATACTGAAAATTTAACAATCATGTAACAGTCTAGTTAGAACTAGCTCAAGCACACACCTGAATAAAAGCCACTGTACCAACTCCTTTCTTCTTCCCTCTGAGGAGTACCTGGGAGTCTTTCTTCCATTTAGCTGCAACTTCATTTTTTCTTTAGGTTTTATTTATAGCAAGAGAATGTCAAGATCAGTATGGCTTGGCTCTTCCAACAGTATGCCCTAGCAGTGGTCATGGATCAATGATCTTATATTCGGAATACCAACAGACAAATTAACATTTAGTGATGGTCTAAAAACAATGTGGTTCTTGATATTCGATTCATCCTTTCCCATCACTCAGCCACCATCAATGAAGGAGTAGAATAGGCTATAAAGGAGTAGCAGATTTTTTTAATTTTAATTTGTCCTATGATAGCCATTCATCCCCCAAAAGATCATCTACCTACCAATGATACCGTCATATAGTTACCTATATTGACCCTCAAACAACAGACTCTATGCCCACCCTAAACCATATGAAAAGCTTTTGGTTCTTGGTAGAACTTGCCAGATTTTACTATCCCCTGTCATGACCTTCAAGAAGCCAGGCTCCTGAATTGGTGCCCCAACTTCAGTAAAAGAGGCAACTCCCTCACTCCCTCTTGCTGGCTTGTTTTCATTTCTTGAACCATGGTATTTGAAGTGTCTGTCTCAGATGGGGAGTTTGAAGTGTTCAACAACATGGAAGTGAACAAATCTTCATAGCAAAAGGAAGTGAAGAAGTACAAGGAGACCATGTTGTTCTGCCTGAGTGAAGACAAGAAGATAGTGCAAATTGTGGATAGACCCATAGGCCACCTTTGTCAAGATGCTGCCAGAAAAGGACTGCCATTATTCCCTCTACATAGCCACATAGGAGACTAAAGATAGCAAGATACATTGGTATTCATCTCCTGGGTCCCCCAGTGTGGACCCCATGAGGAAGAAACTGACCAGGATGGAGCCCAGATAATGGGCAAATTGCTACAAAGATGTATGTTGTGATCTCTCTCTGGAGAAGTTCTTGTGAGCATCCCACCCTCAACCTTCCTGCCTAGAGCTGCTGTGATCTCTGACCTACCCAAGTCCCAAGATGAGATGGGGAAGGCAGATTGCCTCCTTCCTGCCAGACCAAGGGGGTTAGAGGGATACTAGCAGGAGGATGACTATCCCTTCACCCCATTTGCCAAACCATCCCCTAATGCTTAACCTCCTCCAACCTTGTCCCAAGTGTGTTGGTTTTTCCAAAGCACTTGGGGTGGGGGGCAGAGCCAAAATGGCAGCTTAGTAGCAGCAAAAGCTGAAACTGTTTTGAGAATCTTTTCAGTCCAAACCACTTCCTATTCTACTTAAGGTAAAACAGCCTTTAAGTCCCTCAAGGACTCCCAACTAGGGGAAGGTTCTATACTTTTTTTAACATTGTTCCCCTTTCTCCGTAGCACCTCCATTTCTCCCAGTGTTAACAAACTTATAAACTCAATAGTGGTTTTGCTTTTACCTATTTAGTTTTGTGTATAAATATGATGATGACCCTCCCCAACACAGGCCCTTTCCCCTCTCCAGACCCTCCCTATTTATATGTAAGCAGAGCCAGCAAAAGGAAAGTGCAGGGTTTTTTTTAGGGATGGAAGAAAGAACCGAGGCTCACCTCCACATCTCAATAAGGCATTAGATTAAAATTTGGGAAGTCAGAATAATACTTCATGGAGGAATTACAAAATATATACAAAGTCATTTTGAGGTATAGGGAAAGCAATGACAATTTGAGATGAAGGAGAATCAAGAATAGCCTCATTATACTAGTGTCACAAACAGGGAACAGAAAGTAGATCAATTTAGCTGGAACATACAATGTGTTTTGTGGAATAATGGGGAAACAATCAGAAAAGACAGATTGGAGCTAGCTTTGGGAGAGGCAAGAAAGAGGAATTTATCCTAAAGGCAGTAGGGAGATATTGAAGGCACTCAAAGTCAACATAGGGGCTGCCAGAGACGAACTTCATTTACTTCCCCATTTGACTACCAAAGGGGGCTCGGCCCTGTCTCCTATCATGGATAGAAGCCACTGAGGAATAAAATCCTCTCACTATGACCCTTACTTAACCTCACAGACAGGCTAGGTCTTTCCTTGATGGTTCCTTCCAGGAATGCTCAGCAGACTCAGATCATGTAAAGAACTCAATAAAATCAATCAGAACCATGAAGTCAGCACCATAGCAAAGCAAGAGCAAAAATAAAAACAATCAACCTATGTCAATATACACTCTTAAATGAGCACCTATCTGTTAAGGGTATTTACAGATTGAATTTTATGTAAGGAAACTGGTCTTTTATGAATATTATTCTGCAGATGATTATTCCTTGAGAATGGAAAAAGGAGGCGGGGAGGGAAAGGGAAATATCCTCTTTACAGCAAAAGTTAATTAAATAAAGTTATTGGGGGTTTATTTTTAAACATATTTATTTCTTTGTCTATTACATTAAAATTCCTAGGTATCTTCTCTCTCTACCCCCTCCCCATACTAGAGGAGCAACATTTGACCAAAAAAAAACAAACTATAGTTATATAAAACTATGTCTTGCTTATTTGTGTTCATCAATTCTTTCTCTGGAAATGGACATACACAAATTACTCTTCAAATGACATTTCTGTTGCTGAATATAATTCTCTCTTGGCTCTGCTCATTTCACTCTTCATAATTTCATGTTTTTCCATGGTTTTTCAAATTGATCAGATTATCATTTCTTACAGGCCAGTAGTATTCGATCGCAATCATATGTCACAACATATTTAGCCATTTCCCAAATGATGGGCATTCCCTCAATTCATTGTAATGATGATAATCATTATGATTAATAATATCTTAAATTTATATCCATCTTTCCTCTGAAAATCTCATTAGGGTTAGAGAGATAACCCTGGATATGAAGGCTATGTAGCAGGACGTTCCATAAAACTAGAAAGGTTTCAAGGATGAACGGAACAGACTCTATCTGCTCTCTGAAAACCAGCCTAAGTCCACAGAAGCTTGACCTCAAGTTAATCATCTTTGGTTATTGGTAGTTCTTAAAAATTATCTGAGAAATAATTGGAAGATGTATCAAACACAGAGGGTCAAGAATAGAATGAGATTTAAATGTAATTGGCATACATCAAAATAAATAAAATACCACAGAATATAGATGTTAATAAGTCCTTATAAATAGTTTATTGGCCCCCATTTCTATTCAAGCTTGATACCACTGACTGAAAGGCTATGATGTGGGCCAGTTGAGGAAGTATCCACCCTGACAAAGTTCCATAGTACTGGTCAGTGTATAACCCACTGAAGTGTTCAAAGGGCTTTCAGTGATATTATCACATTTAAATCTAGGTCAATAGAATAGGCAACCACCTACAAGGCCTAATTATAGAAGCATCATTACAGACTCCCTTATCCCACAAAATGCCTCAACATCGGCTTCTGGCTTCCTGAAATTCCCTTAACAAAATAAAGTGAAGTGTTGAGTGCAGAGCCTAGCATATAGCAAATTCTTAATAAATGCCTGTTTGGTTCATTTTTCTTTCATTTAAAAAAAAGAGTCAAGCCACTATAAGACACAGAATCTAAGCCTGGAAGATACCTTAGAGATCATCTTAAACAACTTTTCATTTTACTGATGAAGAAACTTTTTTAAGGGACTGTTTTTGCTTATCTTTGCTCTCCAGTGATTAGCACAGTGGCTGGCACACAGTAAGTGCTTAATAAAGGCACATTGACTAAGTGACTGTCTGAGAAAGCTAAGATGGAGAGAAATAAAATATGTTGCCCAAAGTTACAAAAAGTAATCAGTAACAGAGCTGGGATTTAAACCCTTGTCTTCTGATTCCATATCCATTGTTTTTTCCATTACTTGATGTACTAAAAGCAAGTTGATTATTCTAGGAGTTGGGAAACTGAGGGCACCAAGAGCCTAAAGAGGGGGAGATACAAGAAGATATCAACAAAGGAAGCTCACAGTACAAAAGACAGATTTTATCTAGTTCATTATTTTGCTGAGATCTGGACTTGATTGGAAGTACACATAAAACCAATTTGTTAAACCAACTGAAATCTGAGATCATGTTTTGTGAATACTAAAATTGAGACGATTAAGTCCATTTCTCCTATTATCCTTTCTTCTGTTGGTCTTCTCAGCCTTTCTCACTTCATCTGTTTCCCTCTTGGAAAGAAATTTCCAAAGGGGAAGAGAATGGGGAGTAAATGGGGAATGTTTCCCCACTATACTGGATCACTCCATTAGTCATACAGCCCTGAAAGGAGATGTAAGAGTTGACCAGAAGAGAAGTATAAAACTTTGTTATCTTCCATCCCTTCTCAATGTGAATAATTCTAATTCTGATTATGTCCTTGCTTTTACTGGCTGGCATTGACAATCACTTTTTATATACTAACTGGGCTAGGTAAAATCCTAGAAGAGAGGATAGTAGGATATTGTCTTATGTGGAGTGTGCTGGCATGATGGCATGATGCCAGCATAAAAAAAGGAGAATCAAGATGATCATTCCAAATGCTTTTAGGGTATTTGGAGTATGGGTTGGGGGGGGGGGGAGTCATCTTAAATATTTGATCATCTACACAATACTAGGCACAAGGGATAGGTTTCAAAAGGAGTTTATGATCCTTATGGAGCTTACAACCTCATGGAAGGGATAATTATTGAATAATGGAAAAAGTCATATATAACAAAGAATAAAAGTAATAATAGCTATATGATGAATGATATATAACATTTAACATAATATGGGATTAAGAAATTAGTATCAAAATGTCTTATGTAGTCTATGACTATGACAGAAGGAGATGAAAAAAGTCAAGAAAGCATTCAGGTTAGAAATGACACATCTTGGGCTTTGAATAATATGTAGAATGTGGAAGAGTAGAACAGAAAGGCAAAGAAGAAAGACACAATTTTTCCTAAACTAACCTCCATTTTTTCCCTCTGGTATTTTTTTGTCATCAACATATGTCCTGGTTGATTTAAATATAAATATCCTAAAAACCCTAGTGATAGAAAAAGATTGCCATCACATTCATCCCTAAAATACCCAGAAAGAATGTTCATTCAATTGATTCCCCACCCCTACCTCCAATTTCAGGTTAATGGCTTGAGTTTCCAGCACTTTCCTTAGGAAAATATGCCACAACTTCCTATTTTTGTGGTCAAGAATGTTCATTCTTGCTCAGTCTCACAGTTATCCTTGTCATTATTTACTTTAGTTCTCATTCATGGCTTAGTATTTCTATAATGCAAAAAAAAAATGTCCTTCCTAAGCACAAAAAAAAATTGCACCAAAAAATGCCACACTGATTTGGCAATGGCAGCTGTAGCTTATTGAAGCAATTACTACCCCCAAAAATGGCTTAAAGGGTCTAAATCAGAAGTTGATATAAACTTGATTTATTTATAGCAGCAGAATTTTTAG
Source organism: Monodelphis domestica (assembly GCF_027887165.1). Classification (NCBI taxonomy): domain Eukaryota; kingdom Metazoa; phylum Chordata; class Mammalia; order Didelphimorphia; family Didelphidae; genus Monodelphis; species Monodelphis domestica. The sequence goes on from NC_077227.1 coordinate 74,036,763, forward strand.
TTAAATAAGAACTATATATTTTTCCATATATACTGCTAGGATCCTAGAATCACCAACATGAATTTTATGATTCATAAATCCTATTGTTTAATCACAGAGTTGGATAGAACCTTAAGAAAATAGCATCTAGTCCATTCACTTTCTGAAAGAATTCCATTCCAATATTTCTGCCAGATTGTTATCTAACTTGTTTGTTTGAATAACTCCACTGGCATCTAACTCACCAGATCTATTTGCTCTACAAAGTCTGTCAAAAGTTATTTTCTCACATGGAATCAAAATCTGTATCCTCATAACCTACTCATTAGTCCTACTCCATCTCTTTTCAAAAAATCAGAATACATATGATCTCTTATCCATACAACAACCCTTCAAATACTTGAAGACAGTAATCATTTTCTCCTCTCCCTGAAACTTCCATCTTCTCATCTTCAGGCTAAACAACTTCAGATCCTTCAATTATTTTTCATTTCCTTGATTATATAAATTGAATATTTAATAATCATAATGACAATCATATTTATAGATCTAGTATGTACTATAGACTGTATTAAATGTTTTACAAATATGCATTTGAAATTCATCTTGAATTTTATCATCTATATTAGAAAGTCATAACAGAAAACTTCTGGAATTAGGACAGTCAAAGAACTTCTTGCTGATCCCTCTTCTAGGATCCTCATCTAGTCAATGTCTAAAAATGAAGGATGAGTGTGTCTACCAATATTCCTTGTTTTTTGTACTCCCACCATGGCTAAAGTCATCTAAAAAAAGATGAGCTGTTTTTAGCATTTTTGCAAGCTTTGGTTCATTCAAAGTTTTGGTGTTCCTGTCAAGTTTTTTAAAGGTTCATGACAGTTTTTTGAATTTTTCCTTGATTATGTAAACTTTCCAATTTTCATACATGCATTTTTAATCTGAGCTTATCAAAGGTTTCCTTCAAATTGATGTTGTTTTTAAGAGATTATCTCACTTTGTTCTATGCTGGTATTATTCATCATTATGCCTCTCATCCTTATTGTGTTAATATGTTCTCCTTTAGTGTCTTCATACAGCAAAATATACCTAGCTTTTCTCCAGCTTTTTTTTAAATTTGCTTTCCTAAAGTCCATAACATTCTGACAAAGTGACATATTCCCTTTCTTTTGTATTTCAAATACCAAGTTAACACATTCACTTTTCCTGAGGTTTCCATCAATTCTTCATCACCAAACAACATTTTCTTCTGGATCAGAATTATGTACTGAGTAGAAGTTCCATTTGTTCCTTCCTTTACATTTTGAGAGATGAAATTAGCAGCAAGGAAATGATTTATCAGATGCTTTGCTTTCAGCAGAATGTTATTTCCAATATATCCATTATGATTAAAATCCTTCATCAGTCCTATGTCTTTTCTTTGCCAGATTTGTCATCTAATCAGAAAACCAACCACCAGATCCTCCCTCTGACTGATCAGTCTGAAGGATATGACAATGATTATATTACTTTCCCTTTGCCATAATCCATGTGTTCTATGCCATATTCTAAATCCAGATTAAGAAGTGCCCATATAGGTATATGCCTTCTTGGCCTGCCATGCTGTTCCTCTGATCTTTCCATTAGATTCATTATTTTGGCCATTTATATATTCTATTTATGAATTTTATTCCACTAAGTTTTAGTGACATCTATGTCTCAATACTGAGGTTATTTTGTTTGTAATTCATACAAATATCTGAACATTTTCATATAGTTATCTAATGTTACTCAGAAATAAGTTGCAGAGCTGGATGCAGAGATGGGAGATCCTGGGTTCAAATTTGACCTCAGAAACTTCCTAGCTGTGTGACCCTGAGCAAATCAGTTAATCCCCATTTCCTAGCCCTTACCACTCTTCTTTATGCCTTGGAGCCAATACACAGTATTGATTCCAAAATAGAAGGTAAGAGTTTAAAAAAAAAAAGAAATAGCAGAGAGAAGGTTCAAACTCAGGTCTATTGATACCAAAACCAATACTCCTTTCCCCTATTCCTATTCCATCTACCACCTAAAGACACAAAAATTACTCTAAATCATTTCCCTATTATTTTTGCCTAAGTTCATGGATATTATTCTTTCATATTGTACCTTGTTGTGGACATGTGTGCCAAATGGAAGCTTTCACAGATTCCCCCAGCTTGCAGGTAACATTTTAACATAGGAACATGCCTGGAACTTGAACCATATATGATAAAACATTCACCATCTGAACCAAATTGATTGATTTTGATCCAATCCCCTTTATCCATGATTTTTCTTCTGTGGTCTCCTTTAAGCACATTCCTGAGGTGGCAAGTTTTTTAGCTCTATTAGTCATCTCTACCTGCTTGGACCAAATTACCAACATAAACCAGAACATTCTCTTCTGGGGTAGCTGTGACTACTTAGAACCATCTTAAGACAGAATAGCTACAATCCCCAACATTTACATAATACTTTGAGGTTTGCAAAAGTTTTACATAGATTTTTTTATTTGATATCCAAAATATCCCTACAAGGCAGATGCAATTATTATCACCATTTTACAGGTGAGAAGACTGAGGCTAAGGAAGATAAATTGACTTTCTCAGAGTCACACAGCAGCCAGTAATGGTTTGAGTCAGCTAACTTGTACTTAAATTCCCCTTCCTCCTCATCATTATCCACTGGTTTCTATTAATTCAAATGTCACTTCTTCATGAATACTCCTATAGCAATGAACTTCCCTCTTGTATTTCACAAGACACTTAAAAAAATATCCAGTGTACTTACCCACATTTATATGTGTGTTTGTATATGCTTACATTGTTATATTGTTATATTTCATTTCCTGTTTGGGTGCCTACTAAACTGTTATATCTTGCATGAGTGGCAATAACTCTAAGTACCAAGGAATTTCTCAAGCTGTAGTGTGAAAAGAAAATAGATTATAGTACTTCCTAGAAATGCTGTAGTATCCTTTCTAAAAAGGTCAAAAACTTCCAGCAAAATCTATTGAGAATTGTTCTTTTCAGAAACCATCAATACAAGAAATCTCTTTAACCAACTTGGAATCTTAGAGGTTGAAGGAATTATAGCAGCTATTTAGTCCATCTTGTACCTGAGAAGAATACATTTTAGAGTATACCCAATGGCTTCATTTTACTTTGCTTCCTTAAATGGATTTTAGTGTATTTAATATACCCCGTTATCCAGACTTTCCTAAATCCTCTCTAGCACTGACTATGTCCTGATCCAAGGGACTAACATAGAAGAATACTTCTATTTCCATTTGCTGCCTGCCCCAACATGAAATTACTCCAGCAAAATCTTCAAATCAAAATTTAGTTATCATTTGTGTCCAGGTATCCCCTGGATAAGTTCCTCAGTTCCCACTCAAATACTCAAGGGAGAATTGAGTAGGAAAGAGACAGGCAGACAGAGATAGACAGAGACAGAGAGGAGGTGGAGGAAAGATGAAGAAAGAAAAAGAAGAGGAGGAAGAAGGAGAAGAAGGAGGAGGAGGAGAAGAAAGAAAAAGAAGAGAAGGAAGAAGGAGAAGAAGGAGGAGGAGGAGGAGAAAGAAGAAGAAGAAGAAGAAGAAGAAGAAGAAGAAGAAGAAGAAGAAGAAGAAGAAGAAGAAGAAGAAGAAGAAGAAGAAGAAGAAGAAGAAGAAGAAGAAGAAGAAGAAGAAGAAGAAGAAGAAGAAGAAGAAGAAGAAGAAGAAGAAGAAGAAGAAGAAGAAGAAGAAGAAGAAGAAGAAGAAGAAGAAGAAGAAGAAGAAGAAGAAGAAGAAGAAGAAGAAGAAGAAGAAGAAGAAGAAGAAGAAGAAGAAGAAGAAGAAGAAGAAGAAGAAGAAGAAGAAGAAGAAGAAGCAATGAGGAGGATGAGGATAAGGGGGAAGGGAGAGTGGGAGGAGGTAAGGAATCGGGGGAGGGGGAAGAGGAGAGGAGAGGGGAAAGAAGGAGAAAGGGAAGGGCAGGGGAGGGGGGAAATAGAAAGAAGAAAAGAATGTGATGGGTCTACATGGTTTCTGCCAAGCAAATTGACTTGGGACAGTTTTTCTTAGGATAGCAGGCTACTTCTGATTCATCCAAAATGTCCTTCTTTGCTATACTTATTTTTAAGGTACCAAAAGAGTAGACTATCTTATAGCTTACTAAGCAAAAGCCAATGGTTTTATGTGTGCTGACAAGTATTACAGCACTGTGATACTCTATCTACTCAGACATAGGGTAGTATCTCTATAGATTATGCCTTGAATTGACTGAGCTCAAGGGTCTGTATTGGTCAGATCAAACTGAGAGTATGAGTTGTGTATGGTTGATACAATTCTTTTAGTTCACTTCTTTGTAGGTGCAGCAATGGGTGGGCTATCCAAGCTCACTCTTCCATCTGGCTCATCTGTCCTTTCCCAATCCTTTCCCACTCACCTCTGTCTTCTCCAAAACCACGAAAGTTGGACATATCTTATTTTTAAAGTCATTAGTTCATAAGGCAAATTAATAAACTACAAAAGTATACCTTCCCACCAAAAAAAGGACTTCTACTTAATTATCATTCCAATTGCAAGTCCTCATCTTTTCTCCTACATTATTATGAAACTCATTTCCTTACAAAGTCCAGGATAAACAATTCCAATATATTTTGTTTTAATTATCCTTGTTTAATGGACCATAATGAAACTATGTTGAGCAGCACAGAAAAGAAAATAATTTAAAGTGTGCAGAGGGCTCAAGTGCTGGCTAGTGTTAACTTCTCTATTCATATTTCACTGACTGGAATCCCAAGTGCAGATTTCTAATGCTCAGAAATGCCATCACTTATTCATCTACTTTTCCGGCTCCTCTTTAATAAAGATCTTTCCTTTGGCTCAGTCACTTGCTACCACAGCAGGCATCCACCATTTTGAAGAAACTTGAGCAATCAGAGGCCCTCAAAAGAGGGAAGTGCCCACAATATATATGTCTTCTAGACTCCAGTTGTCATTCTTTGGGGAATGCCTCATTGGCCAACATGACATTAATAAGAATTTCCTCTTTAGCTTAAGTGTTTCTCCTCCCTCTTCTCTGCCCACCCACCCCCCTCACTCAAGTATTTCATTAGACTCATTTATTTCTAGACACACTTTTGTTAGAGATTCTCACTTCCACAAAAGCTTCTCATTAGGAAAAAAAAACTTCATTATTGTCTTATTTCAAGAAATTGCCATAGCCACCACAACCTGATCAACCTTAAATCAGTCATCAACAATGAGGCAAGACCCTTCACCAACTAAAAGACTACAACTCAGTAAAGGCTCAGATGATGGTTAATATTTTTTAGCAATAAAGTACTTTTAAATTAAGGAATTTATGTTTTTAATATAATACTATTTTATATTTAATAGACTAGAATATAACATAAACATAACTTTTATATGCCCTGGGAAACCAAAATTTCATGTGACTTGCCATTAAGGTATTCACTTTATTATAGTGGTCTGGAACTGAACCCACATTATCTCCAAGATATGCCTGTATAGCTCAGAAATAGCCAGTTTGATGACCTTGGTAGTTGTCTGGCATAAAGAAAATTTCTGTTTATATTGAGACCTAACACTTTCTAAACATCCTTTAAAAGGTGACGGTTAATTAAAAGAGCTTATAAAAGCTGTGTTTGAATAGTGAAGCAGATTTTCCACACTGGAGTGGCAAGGATTAGCAGTCAACCAGTGAGCAGAGAAGCAGCAGTCCTATGAAGCATAGATACCCCTAAGTAGGGGAAAGGGAAGGGAATAAGCATTTGTTAAGTACCTGCTATGTGCCAAGCACTGTGCTAAACTGTTTATAGATATTATCTCATTTGATTCTCACAACCACCCTTCAAGTGAGGTGCTAATTATTCCCATTTTGCAGTTGAGGAAACTGAGGCAAACAGAGATTAAATGACTTGCCCAGGGTCACACAGCTAGTTAAGTGTCTGAGACATTCCTGTCAAACCTACTAATGTCCATAAGATCTAAGATCATAATTGTTATAACTTTGTGGAATTAACTAACGCCGCTTTTGAATGGAGGCAAGGAGCTAGTTGAGACAGATAGATGTGATGAATCTAACACTTTAGAAAACTACTCCATCCAACAGGTGGAGACTACTTTAGATCAGATAGTAAAAAGAGGACTATTGAGACCAAGGTCTGTGTTTGCTACCCAATTGGACCAATCCAACCATCTCTAAAGGAATATATGTTAGGCTGATCCTCTTCACCCAATCCTATGCCATCTACTGTAAGGAATATAATAAAAGCATGCCATGAAAGTTTTTGTCCTCAAAGAACTTCTCCTCTTAACCAAGTAAACCCTATCTGCATGAGCTAATTAGAGGACAATTGAGTGGGAGGTTGATTCTAAGTGCAATAGTGGTGAGAAAGAAAATATCTATAATGAGAGTCGATAAGAAAAAGTTTCACAAAAATGTTAAGAGTTTATTTGCATGGACATGGAAAGAGGGCATTCTGAATGAGCAGAATAGCATTAGTGAAGACAAAGAGAGGAAGGAATGAACCTGGCATAAGTAGGGGTGGGCCAGAGGAAATTAGTACTATTGGAGGGAAAGTTAGTTTTGAGGAAAATTGAGTAATGAAGTAAAGAAGTAATGTCAGTCACAAATCAAGGAGGAACTTTAAAGCCAAACAAAATAATATGAAACTGATATAGTAGGCAGTAAAAAGCAGGTTCTTAAGCAAGGAACTGCTTCTTATACAAAATAAGGAAGGAAGAGCCCATTCCTCGTGTGAGGAAGATTTGCTTGGCAGCAATACATGGAATGGATTGGAGAAGTGAAAAAATGAAGATGGGAAAACCATGGAGGTTCCGGTGGTGAGGTAATGAGGGACTCACCTTGTATGGACATAGAAAGAAGGGGTTGGATACAAGAGACATTTTGACTGGGGAGAGATTCAGAAATGTAATGCCATGTAAAATGTCATTTTTAAGGACTTTCCAGGTGAGGTAATTCCCTGTATCAATGCAGATTGGCAACTGATCTCCAATATACAATCTTAAAGTGATTTGTCTGGGAGATTGGGACATTAAATGACTTGCCAAGTCATTTACATAGCCAGTATATATACAAGTTTGGACTTGAACCCAACTCATCCTGGCTTAGGCTGACTGTCCAATCACTACCCTATGCAACCAAGAGATATTAAAAAGGAAAAATTGATGATATTTAATGACCAAATAGAAGGGTAAGGAAGTTGCCATACAAATGGGAGAGTCAAAAAGGATTGCCAGGTTTGGAGCCTGAACAACTAAGAAAATGAAATATTGATATCCAATTTCAGAGAGTTGGTTTAAGGAAAATGAGGATAAATTAATTTTAGAGGAATTGAGTTTGTTCTGAAATTTATATGAAAATTTTCAGCTCAAATTGGGGCTCCAGCCAAGAGATGTGAATTTTGGGGTCAACAGCATCAAAATGATAGCCAAAGTTTTGAAAGCAAAAGAGATCACGTGAATGGCAAAGTTCCACAGGTTGTGCATGTATGACTATCATAGTCTATATAAAAGTCATTCTTCATCTACTTGCTTTTTCCATCCTGAATAGTTAGGTCAGACTCTTTTGAGTGATTATGAATCTCATTAGGAAGCTTTACAATGTTCCAGAGCTGGAAGCAATCATCCAGTATCGTCTGAAAATAAGGAAACTTCTAAAGGTCCTTACTAACCAGAGAGTATGACTCTTAGACTTGATCTCTCTGCTGAATCTCTTCCACTAGGGGTTCCGGTGTGTTCTAATGTGTCTTCCTCACCTTGGTCAACACCTCATGACTTTGAAAGAGGCATTGTACTCTCTTCACATCTCTTTTCAGACTCCACCTTCCTCTAAAGCAGCAAACCTGGGTGGTTCAAAGTATACCAGGGCTGCTTCAAAAAAATCACCAACAGGAAAGGGAAAGGCTAGAGCCAACTTCTCTTACTTGCACTGAGAAGAAGGAGTCTTGGGAGAGAAGAGAGATGTTTTGTGTCGCTTACTACTAGAAGCCGAGAATTGTGTATAACTGGGACTATATTTAGATTTTGGTCTAAAGCATCTGATAAATCATTTACTTGCTGCTAATTTCATCTCTCAAAATGTAAAGGAAGTAACAAATGGAACTTCTACTCAGTACACAATTCTGATCCAGAAGAAAATGTTGTTTGTACAAATGAGAAAGCTTTAACTTGTGTGTGTCAGAGCATATATCCATGCCTTAATTGTACCTTCTCTGAAGTAGAAGGTCAGAGCCATTCTTGTCCTCAGAGTCATTCTAAAGCTGAATTTGGGAAAAGACAAGGCAGTTTGAGTGTTTTAAGGGAGAGGGCAGTTTTGGAGGGATAGCAAAATTGAGAGAAACAAAGAGAAAGAGAGACAGACAAGCAAACAGACAGAGGAACAGAGACAGAGAGAGAGACAGACAGACTGGAATTTTTGTAAATGTACAAGAAAACCAAGAAACTGCAGACATGCAGGACAGTTTTGAAAGTAATTTGTGGTATAATTAAAAAGTTTCTGCACAAAATTAATACAACTAGAATAAGAATGGGAGCAATTAAGTGAGGGAAAAAATCTTTGCATCAAACAAATAATTGATATATATACATATATATGTAGGCATATATATAATCAAAAGTCAGTTCCTAATAGATAAGTGATCAAAAGAAAACAAAAGTTCTTATAAGAATTACAGACTGCTAACAGTCATACAAAATACTGTTCTGAATCATTAGTGATAAGAGAAATGCAAAAACAACCTGAGATTTTACTTCATGCCCTGCAAATTAACAAAGATGACAAAAGTTGGGAATAATCAATTTTGGAGGACTTGGGAGAAGAAAGTCACACTTGTGCCTTATTGGTAGGGCTGTGATCAGTACAAACATTTTGAAAAGCAAGTTGGAATAACACAGATAAAGTAACTAAAATATCCATAATCTTTGCCACATGTAAAACCCAGTGGAATTGTGCATTGGACATGGGAGGGGTTTGGGGGAAGGGGAGGGAAAGAACATGATTTTTGTAATCCTGGAAAAATGCTATAAATTAATCAATTAAATAAAAATTTAAAAAATTAAAATAGAATAAAATAAAATATCCATAATCTTTGACACAGAGATTCCTCTCTTAGGCTTATTCTCCAAGAAGGTCATCGATAAAAAGAAAATCCCTATATAAAAAGATTAATATAGCAGCCTTTTTTTTTGTTAGAGCAAAATATTAGAAATAAAGTAGGTGCCCATCGACTGGAGCACTAAAATAAATTGTGATATGTAAATGTAATGGAATATTACTGTGCTGTAAGAAATAATGAATATGATCAATTCAGATAAGAATAAAAAGACCTGTATGAACTGGTGCAGAGTGAAATAAGTAGAACCAAGCAAACAATATACACAATGATTACAATACTAGAGAGAATGGAAATGAAGAGAACCACCACATTCACAAAAAATCAAAAATGAAAGTTGTAATATTTGTAAAGGATACAGTTGTCTCCAAAGAAGAGATATGAAAAGATACCGTACCTTTATCCTTCTGAGGAGGAGGGAAGTTCTTGAATGTGGTACATGGCACATTTTTCAGACTTTTTTGATGCATCAATCAATTATGTTTATTTTTTCCTCTTTGTTTCCTTTTCTTTTTTGTCTTCTAAAAATACTATTGGGGGGGGGGGCAGCTAGGTGGATCAGTAGATCGAGAGCCAGGCCTGGAAAGAGGAGGTCCTGGGTTTCAATCTGGCCTTAGACCCTTCCTAGCTGGGTGACCCTGGGCAAATCCCCTAATCCCATTGCCTAGCCCTTACCACTCTTCTGCCTTGGAACTAATACATAATATTGATTCTAAGACGAAAGGTAAGGATGTTTTAACATTTGTTATATGGGATTGTTCTCTAGGAGGAATAGAGGGAGGGATGCTGAGGGAAATTATGGTGATGTCAAAAACAAAAGACATCAATAAAAGTGTATTTTTAGAAAAAAAACAATATGTGAAGTGTATTGTATAAAGTGGCATGAACTGGAAATTACTGGTTTACATACAACTCTCATTTTTGTGGTCTGCTTATGTATATGACAATGGTTTTTTGGTGGTTAAATGGGGGGGAGTAAATCTAAAGGAATAAGAGAGTATCTTTTAGGTAAGCAATAGACTAGGTGACCTCTGAGGTATCTTATAATTCTCAAATTCTGTAATTCTGTATGAAGAATTTAATCAAGAGAATAGAAAGGAGCTTTTATGATAATTAAATCAAAGGGAAGCTCAGTAGTTCACACAAAGACAAGAGTAGCAAAAAAAAAGTCTTGTACCAAGAGAATAACTTATACTATGATCACATTGTAAACTTTCTGAAAGACTTAAAAACTCTATTAACAAAATAACCAGCCAGGATTTCAGAGGACTGAAAATGAAACATGCTATTTATTCATCTCCTAATAGCGAGGTAGTGACACAGTGGATAGAGCCCTAAACCCAGAGGCAGGAAGATCTGAGTTCAAATCCAGCCTTAGGCATCTCTCAGCTGTGTGTCCTTGGGCAAATCACTAACTAAGCCCTGTTGCTTTAGTTTCCTCCTATATAAAATGGGGTAATATTACCACCTATCTCACAGTATTGTTAAGGATAAAATAAGATGTTTATAAAGCACCTTACAAAATCTCAACATGCTGGGGAAATTCTAGTTGTTATTCTTTTAGGCAAAATGAGACATTTTGGACAATGCAAATGTAGGAATTTGTTTTGATTGTACACAACTGTTATAAGGAGTTTCTTTTGCTTTTTTTCTTCATTAGAGGTGGGGATATGGGAGAAAATAAAATTAATGTTTTTAAAGATGTCATTATATATTCAATAAAAATGTAATTATAAAAACCACAAATTTTGTTCTTGGGAATATTAAAAAAACTGCACAAGATGCTGGGATAGGACCACTAGGATAGGGTCTCTAGGATAGGGTCACTGGGAAAGGGCTTCTTGAAGATCATTCACTGGGAAAGGGTAAAAACTAAGGCGATTCATATCTGGAAAAGCTCCTTCTCAGCCCCACTTCCCCACTGATATCCACTGGTCCTAGTGAGCATCAGACCCTTTGGAGACAACAGCATTATACATCTATAGAAAGACCATAGTAGCCACTAACACAAATAGATACAGATAACCTAAGAAATAAGAGATGTCAGAGAAAATATGGCTTCAGAGAAACCACCTTACAACTAGAGTTTATTAAATCTTCCATCTTTCCTTCGTTCCATTAGGAACCAAAGCAAGTATAAGGGAATAATTGTGTATTGGAGGTAAAAGAGTCGAAAAGTGATCTCTTAGCTCCCCAAGTTTTAAAGATGTGATATCAATAGTCTCAGTGTCCGGGGGGTAACTTCTATGGCAAAATTGTTCTCGTAGAATGAAAACCATATAAATGTCGGCATGCAGCAAAGGCTTAAGCAGAATGTACAGGAATTGTGTTCTTATTAGGATTTTCTAGGCAACTGATATCAATATGGAAATATGTTTTGCATGATAATACATGCATAACCCAGATCAAATTGCTTATCATCTCTGGGAAGGGGAAGTAAAAAATGGGAGAGAGATAATTTGGATCCTATAATTTCAGAAAAATTGTGTGGAAAAATGTTATTACATGTAATTTGCAAAATAACTTTATAAAAAAATCTTTGCCAAGCAAATCCCAAATGGGGTGACAAAGCTGAACACAAATGAACAACAATTTTTCTGTGCATACTCCTTAAATAAAAAAAAATCTAAAGAATTTTGACTCCTCTAAGCCCTAGTAGACCCCCTTCCTGAATTACTTGAATAGAAAAATCATAGGATTTAGAGCAGCAATGGACATTAGAAGCCACCTACTTCAACCTCCTCATTTTTCAGGACCAGAAAAGTGTTGATTTTCCCAAGATCACATAGGGAGTACATAGTGGTGGCGGGATTTGAACATAGGTCCTCTGGTTTCAAATCTAATGTCTTTCTCCACTGGGTCATTCAGCTTTTTATTACTTTCTTGTACATTTTAAAATTAATTTGTTCTATTTACTATGGCAGAACAGAAATAGCACCTAGAAGACCTGAGCTTTTCTTGTCTCTGACACACTGGCTGGATAACTCTGGGCAAGTTATTTCACCTCTCTCTACTCTAGGCAAATTTCTAAGACTCTAAGTTTTGAAAAAAAGGTGTTGTCCTACATTGTTTGAAGAGTTTCCTAATTGGGCATTATTTCTACCAATATCACCGGTCTAATTCATTTTTGCCGTAACCATTTTTCACGGCTTGCAATTTTTCCCTTTGTCTTAACTATATAGATTCTTGTTGTACATAAATGTTTGTTTTATGAAACCAACATCAGCCTTGTTGCCAATAACTTTTCTACCAAGGATAAAAATCCTTCTTGTCTCTACAATTAAATTGCTGCAACTAAGATGGATACATATTATTATGCGTTCTTCTCTCTTGTTCGTTATGCTTTGGTAGGGTTGTTTTTTACATTTAAATATAATCCAGTTGAGATTCAACATGTTATATAATGAAAGGCGTGGATCTAAATATATTTTTGCCTGATGGCTAACAAATTTTTGTAACTATATTTATTAAATAATGACTCCTTTCCCAATCCAAGTCACTCTTTTACAATGAAAACTACACCACTATCACCACTCCAGCATAGCATCTGTTTTCACACCTTAATGTGAATGATCTTAGTTAAATAAATAGGAGCTTTTCTCCACAAAGAATGGGATTTTTGAAAAAGGGGTAGGAAGGAGAGCAAAATCATGTTAGAGTATGAGGATACTTGGAAGAGGGCAGGCCTGCCTAGGAACATTGTACTGGGTGGCATTAGGCAAATCAGACTCCAAATTCCCTCTGAAGGACTTGTGTGTGACATACAAAATGAGTCTAATATAATTTGCCTTGTCAGGGGGTCAGGGGAGAGAATTTAGAGCTGACAACTTAAAAATGAATGTTTAAAAAATAAATAGAATTGGGTGAGCTCCCTGAGCAAAGGAGCTATTTTTTGCCTCTCTTTGTATCTCCACATTGTTTGTCCTCCACTTTCAAAGAGGAACAATGACTTCATGGGGTGATGTCTTGACTTGTGCATAAATTGGATTTAAGTAAGGTAGGTTGTACAAAGTCATCAGCCTCACTCTCTCTTCCAGAGCCATCCAAGTCCAATGGCAAGACAGAAGTCAGTACAACTGGTGATGACCTGGGATGCAGTGGATGACCTTGGTGTCGTTGATGTGTAACCAACCTCTAAGCACTCCACAATGCCAGCTTCAGCTCTCTTTATGACCAGAGGAACAAATTGTTCTCATTTGCCCATTCTACTGGGGGAAGTTAGGGAGATGTCTACCCCAAGTGTGTGAGGTCTCCAATGCTTATTGATGGACTTGGGAGATAAAAGTGGAGAGGGAATATGATGAAAAACACACACAGAAAAGCCCAAGGGGAGCCCAGAACAAACATGAAAAGTTCTGACACTGAAGATAAGCTTCCTGCTGCCCCTGGGTTTCTACCAAAGTCTTCTCTAAATTATTCTCTTCTGTCCAGATAGCTTCTCATACCAAGCCCCAAGGGATCTTATACCTACTCTTCTTTCATGTCTGTGTACCACCTTTGACATCTATTGTTTTGGAGTCTTAAGGTTCATTTCTCATTTGACATGGGGTTCCAGGGCAAGCAAAACAACCACAACTGGTATTGTTTAGAGATTAGAACCAACCAGAGACAGAGTCTCTCCACCACTACCCACAGGGAGCTGGTTTTTGCCTTTCCTTGTATCTCCATGTTCTTTGGCTTTCATTTTCAAAGCAGATCAATGACTCCATGGGGTGATGTCCTGTCTTGTGCATGAATTAAATTTAAGTAAGGTAGAGTTGCATGAAGTTCTCTACATACCTCGTAAAAAGATGTTATTCAGTCCGATCCCCTCATTTCATATTTGAGAGGTCACACAGGGAGTAAATTGTACTCTTTCTCCTATGATAGCATGGGATAATGGAGAAAAGGTCAGCCTTGGAGTTAAGAAAAATGGAGTTCAACTCGCATCTCTGAACAGGTGGCCTAGGACTTATCAGTCTACAGTTTAGTGTCCCAGGTAACTTTAAATTTTAAATTAGAACTTTATTTGCACTAGAGAATCCCCCAACAAGGAAGAAATCCCAGATGTCAATCAAATACAAAACTAAGAGTCATTTACTCTTAAAGAGGTTCCATTCTTCTCTGATCAAGGTTTATTAAACCAACAATAAGAAACCAAATAAACAGTTTCACTTCCTTTCTTCTTTATTTCCAATGAAAAAGTTGGGGCAATGAAACTGAACCATCACCTCTTTCCCTCAAGATGCCATCTGGGGGCAGCTAAGTGGCTCAGTGCATAGAGAGCCAGACCTGGAGGCAAGATGACTTGGATTTAAATCTGGCCTCAGACACTTCCTAGCTATGTGACCCTGGACATGTCACTTAACCACATTTGCCTGGACCTTCCTCTTCTGTCAGAGTTGTTACTAAGACAAAAAATAAGTGTCTAAAAACAAAAATGATGCTATTCAGTTCAATCCCCTCATTTCATACTTAAGGGGTCTCAAAGGGAGTAAGTTGTATTCTTTCTCCTATGCCATTCTATATTCTTTAACTATATTCCCAAATGGGGGAAAGGGGGAAACTGAGAAATAAGTGTTGAACTTCTGGTTTATCCCTTTTATCTCTAGTTTCTCTTAAATTCAAACCCATGGTCTATATATGGAAGTGGTTTATGTCTACCTTCAGTTATCTATAAAGTCCTAGATCAAAAATAACAAGAAACTTTATCAGTTATCATTGGCATTCATCTCCTTGCCACTGGAAGATGTTTGTTTTCATGGCACCTATTTTCATCTTCCAAGGAAGGATCGATCTGTATATTTCATTATGTCAATTGCTTTCCCAGAAGTTCCACTTTGGTAGCCATTTTATCTATTCTATTTATTGGATTTGCCCATCACTTCTCAACATCCATGGCATTTGTAACTATAACAGAAAAATTTTGCCCCCTTATGACCCACAGTATATCAAAAAGGATATAAAAACAAAACCCAGTCATCCACACACATCCCATTCTTCTAGTTCTCTCCCTATAAGCCAATAATAAATGCTAACAGTTTGCAAATGTGAGTTCTATCTTTGGAGCTACATCAGAGGACTTTGTGAAGTTTTGAAAGCAAGAAAACATCTTTCCCCTCTTGGCAATTTGTACAATTGTATTAATCCTCCTATGCAGGGCAAAGATTAAACTAGAGTAGTTGATTGTCCCTGAAGGGATGGAATATCAATTTCACCAATCTGGTTGAGTACATAGATATTTCTTCCTGCTTTTTCTGATAAAGGAGTTTAGGTTATACCCTGAGGCAATAAGAGTTTCTCCAAGGACCCTACCCCTCCCCCAAAAAAAGCAATACAATTCTTATCAAAAGTGTTATCTGTATAGTAACCAATCAATTCCAGAAAAGAGATAATGGAACATCCTCCTCTGGGGAGAAAGGTGGTAGCCTGCAGGTAGGGAATGAGATTTACTTTGTCAAACATAGATGAACTGTACAAAATAAAAATTAAAAAGTGAGAATCATAATACTTGCCTTCCCAGTTACCTACTAAAGTTTGTATTTTATCATATGTACAAAAACATTATTCTGATAAGGGGTCCATAGCCTACCAAAGGGTTGAAAATTTAGGCTTCATATCAGCTTTTTTCCTTTTAAAATTTTATCTTATTTTCACAAAACAAGTTAACAATTCCTGAACTAGTTGGTCACCAAAAGCACATGATATCCTATTTCCTCAGTCTCTTATCAAATTTCCCCTCCAGAGAACAGAAGATCACTTTACTATTCATCATTGCCTGGCAGGTTCACTCAATCTGCTACTTACCATGTTGATGAAACCAAGACTAGCCATTCATTCCCCAAGTCAAAATAATAAACTGACATTTCTATGACTCTTCTCAAAGGGTTTTCCTTATAACTACGTTGAGACATAGGCAGGCCAACCATTACAAACAACTCCATTGTATAGACTCGGAAACAGCCTAAAAGAGGTGAAAGGACTTATTCACAGTCACTCAACTGGAAGGTGTCTTCTGATGTCATACCCAGTATTCGTTCCACTCAACTGCAATGCCACTCTGCTGTGTATGAGGTGTTCAGGGAGGACTAGTACCTCTGGTGTGAGAATTTGCCAAGTCCCTTTCAGGATTGCTCATCCACCTTTCACCCAACTCTCATGTGTGACTCCAAGAAGCTGTAACATGTGCAGCAGTCACAGGCTAGTAGAACTATCTCTGCAGACAAGCTAAACCAGGTTGAGGGTAATTGATGGATCACAAACCCATTGGAGAGTTGTGGGGGGAGGTATCTATCCCAGGCACATGAAGACTTTTCCCAGCAGTAGGGGTAGATAAGTAAAATGTGTTCCAAATACAGCTGAAGTAGGCAGCATGGTCAAACATGGAAGATACCAAACCAAGGTCACCCACTACATGGGGTCACTATCATCCTAATTTTTATCTTGCCACTAGACTTCGTAGACTCTCAAAGAGAAAGTGATGCTGAAGACTTTGTGCAATGCTGCTTCACTTAGATCTAATTTATGCACAAGTCAAAAAACATCATCATTTTGATCATCTTTGAGTATAAAAGATGGACAACCAACCACAACCAATACCTCTCTGATATGGTCTAACTGGATTTACCCAAAGACATGGTAAAGTGAAAAATGTGATCAGAGGACCTGGGTTCAGATACTACTGACTCTGCTACTTACTACCTGTATGATCCTGGACAGGTACTTAATCCTTCTGGTTCTGTTTCCTCATGTATAAAATGAAAAATTCGAACTAGATGTCCTCTAGTCTTATCCAGCCCTAAATGTATGATTCTTTTAAAAAACAAAACTCCTTTTAGTGCCACAAAGTATACTGTTAAAATTGTCCTTATAGTTCACTTATGTTAGTGATCACAAGATCGTGGACTACATGGTTCAACATAACACATAACCACTCCTAGAAAAACAATGTTTCCATCCCATGGGTGGGAAGTACAGCATCTTCAGCATCTGCCAAAAGTGATTATTACTAGAGAGAGCCAAGTATTGTTCCATTCCAGCCCACAAGCATAATTTATTAATAGTAGCATTTATGTAGTACTTTTAAGGTTTTTAAAGCACTTCACAAATATTACTTCATTTTATTCTCACATCAACACTGAATGGTAAATGCAATTATTCTCATTTTACCAATGAGGAAACTGAGGCAGACAGAACTTAAGTGATTGTCCATAGCCATATTAAGTGGCTGAGTCTGAATCTGAACTGATATCTTCTTAATTACAGGTCAAGCACTCTATTCACTGAGCCTCCAGGACTAAATTAGTACTAACTTATTAAATACTTATTATGTACAAAGTACTGGAGAAATAAAGATGAACAAGACATACTTCATACCATCAAAGAATTAGTGGGGAGATAAAACACAAAATCACCAGAATTTTAAACTTGGGGAAAAACCTCAGGGGTCATTTAGTCCAATCCCAATTCTAAAGGTATTCAGACTAGAACATATGGGGCAAATGAGCATCCAGCCCTCTAGGAAGAAGAAGCAAATCCATCAATGCCTAAAGCAGTCCATTCAACTTTGAGACAGCTCTTATTTTTTAGGAAGTAATTCCTGTAATGGTAAAGGGGATGGTTTTAGAAAAATCTGGGAAGACTTTTATGAACTGATGCAAAGTGAAGTGAACAGTCAGAAATAACAAATTATACAATAATCATAACATGGTAAAGATAAATTTGAGAGACTAATGACCAAACTTAGTTCACGATGACCAACGGTCAAGCGTACTAGTCAGCTTTTTCTGACAGAGGAGATGGACACAAGATGCTGAACAAAACTTACAGTGATTTGTTTCACTTAACTGAATATTTGTCACAGATGCTTTGTTTTTCCTTCTTTCTTTTTCCAGTGGAGGTGTTTCATAGAAGGAGCAGAAAACAAAAGCTTGTTAATTGAGAAAAAAATAAGATAAAGTTTTGAAAAGGGAAAAAAGGGAATGTGTCCTGTCATCAAGCTTAAATTTTCTTTTATTTTACATTACTATCAGTTTTTTTTCAGTTACTCTTTTTTCAGTTACTCTTCTTAGCTCCCAATAAAAATCTCCTTTCTAACAATAAAGTCCTTCCAACAAATCTATGTAACTAGTATTACTTTCTTCACTTTACAGAGCAGAAAATTGAGGCTGGCATAACAAAGAAGGTCCCTTTCAGCTGTAAATTAATGGGCATATGCTGCTGTCTTTCTGGGGCTTTCTTGGTGCCTCTCAAGCCATTTCTACAGTCCCAGGAGGAAGAGAGATACTGGAGGGGGGTGGAGTGAGAAACGAAAAGGTTGGAGAGATCCTTCCAGGATATGAATAGCCCTTCATCCTGGTGATACAGTTCTATATACCTTGATTATGAGGCAACTGGGTATGGCAGAAATGAAAAGTAGAGTTTCCATTCTAGCAAAGGTCTTCCAATTATTCCTACTTACATACTTTTTAATGCTTTTATTTGGGATTTATGTTCTGGAGAAGGCAATATGACAAGAGATGGGACGCAGGGTAGGGGAAGAAGAGAAAAGAAAAAGGTTTCTGCTTCCCTCTTCCTCCCTTTCCAACTCTCTCTGCCTGGAATATGCCCCTGGCCATGCTCTTCCAATACATGGGGAAAAGAGCAAAGGCAATCAAATCTTTAAGATGAGAGGAACCTTAGACAATTATAGACCAGTTCTCTCATTTTACAGGTGAAGGCACTAAGGTCCAGTAACTTCTTCAGTATCATAGCACCAGTAAGTGGTAGAACCAGAATTAGTACTACTGGGACTGAGATCTCCTTTATTCCAGTAAAACTGATGGCACTGGGAGGATAGAGCACTAGTCCTAGAGTCAGGTAGATGAGCTTAAATCTGGCTTTAGATACTTACTAGCTGTGTGATCTTGGACAAGTCACTTAACCTGTGTTTGCCTCAGTTTCCTCAGATATAAAATGGGGAAAATAATAGTGCCTACCTCCCAGGGCTGTTATAAGTAGCAAATGAGATACTATTTGAAATGTACAGTGCTAGTTAATATTTGAAGCCAAATTTGAACTCAGGTCTTTTTAATGCAGGTCCAGCATTCTATCCCTTGTGCCACCTCCCTCTATAGAAGACACATATGTTTGGGAACACATTTATATATTTGTATTCATAAACATATCCACAAACATAGATATGTATATATACTCATGCATATATAATTATATTGTATAACCATAAGTTTATAGTGTGTTTCTAGTGTATAAATTTAAATATTTATAATTATAGAAATATATATTTATATTTACATACATGTATAGAGAGAATATAGAATATAGAAAATATAAATTTAGAAATATATATTTATGTTTATATACAAACAAATATGCTTATATGTTTGAATAAATACATAAAAACATATTTTTAATTTATGCAGATAGAGCATTTATTAAGTGATTACTTTAAGTGATCTATTAAGTGATTAGTACCAAGCACCATATTAAATGCTAGGAATACAAATACATGTAAAGGAGTGAGCCCCCTTACAAACAGCTAAGTTCCTCAAGGATCCTATAGCAGCTGGCACCTGGGATGGGATGGGAAGGGGCGCCCTTTTGTCCTCACTTGTCTTAGCCATCAGGGGAGAAAGCAATGGACACAGAGGCAAAGTGTCTTGAAGACAAGGACCAGATTTCATCCATATTTTGTATACTACCCCTGGCCGAGCCCAGCAAAATCATCCATCTCTTCCCAAGGATGTGCAGTCCCCTTATTCCTTCTGGCAAACTCAGGTCTCAGGAAAGTTAGCTCAGGATCTGTTTTTCAGGCAGTTAAAATAAAGGGAGCTCACTCATAATGAAACATCAAAACACTGGCGAGTTTTAAAAGTCCATGAAAAGAT
Organism: Monodelphis domestica; assembly: GCF_027887165.1. Taxonomy (NCBI): domain Eukaryota; kingdom Metazoa; phylum Chordata; class Mammalia; order Didelphimorphia; family Didelphidae; genus Monodelphis; species Monodelphis domestica. Next base: position 74,056,754 of record NC_077227.1, read on the forward strand.
AACATTTCCCTCATGTCTCCTCTCCTCTGCTCATTCCTTCTCTTTCCCTTTCTAAAAATCCCTGTAGGATTATAAAATGGGGCTTTAAGACAAGGACAACTTTTCATCAAATATAAAATCCTCTGGTTGGTTTTTAAAGCCCTTTAGGACTTTTATGCCTTTCCAGTCTTCTTATACTTTTATGCTCCTCCAGAGCCTCTGCAGTCCAGCTCACTGACCTTCCCTCTCTGGAACATTTCCCTGGCTGAATCCCAAGCCTGGAATGCTCTGCCTCCTCACCTCCACTTGCTGCTTATTCTGGCTTCCTTTCCCTAAGATGCAACTCAAATTCCACCTTTTACAAGAAGTCTTTCTCAGTTCTCCCCACCACCACCACCACCATCACACTGCATTCCCTCTGAGATTTACTCCATTTGCACAGCATAGATCTGTATGTATATAGTTTAGTTGAATATTTTCTCCCCAATTAAATTGTCATTTAATTGTAAATTCCCTTCGAAGCCAAGGGGCCATGTTTTTTTGTTTTTGTTTTGGAAATTTTTATTTAATTTAGAATATTTTCCATAGTTACATGATTCATATTCTTTCCCTCCCCTCGAGCCCCCCCCCCCCCCTCCCGTAGCTGCCACACAATTCCACTGGGTTTTATATGTGTCATTGATCAAGACCTATTTCCATATTACTGATATTTGCACTAGGGGATCTTTTAGGGTTGACATCCCCAATCATATCCCCATCGACTCATGTGATCAAGCAGTTGTTTTTCTTCTGTATTTCTGCTCCCACAGTTCTTTTTCTGGATGTGGATAGCATCTTTCTCATAAGTCCCTCCAAATTGTCCTGGATCATTGCATTACCATTGTGCCACAGTGTATCAGTCTCTGTGTACAATGTTCTCCTGGTTCTGCTCCTTTAGCTCTGCATCACTTCCTGGAGGTTGTTCCAGTCTCCATGGAATTCCTCCACTTTATTATTCCTTTTAGCACAATAGTATTCCATCACCAACATATACCACAATTTGTTCAGCCATTCCCCAATTGAAGGGCATCCCCCCATTTTCCAATTTTTTGCCACCACAAAGAGCACAGCTATGAATATTCTTGTACAAGTCTTTTTACTTATTGTCTCTTTGGGGTACAAACCCAGCAGTGCTTTGGCTGGATCAAAGGACAGACAGTCTTTTATCGCCCTTTGGGCATAGTTCCAAATTGCCCTCCAGAATGGTTGGATCATTCACAACTCCACCAGCAATGCATTAATGTCCTGACTTTGCCACATCCCCTCCAGCATTCATTACTTTCCATAGCTGTCAGGGATTTTTATTTATTTATTTTTTTGCCTTTCTTTGCCTAGTACTTAGCATATAGTAATCATTTAATAAGGGCACCTAGGTGGCTAGAGTGTTGGACCTGGAGTCAAGAAGGCTCATGTTCCTGAGTTTAAATCTGGCCTCAGACACTTCTAAATGTGTGATCTTGGGTAAGTCACTAAACCCTGTTTGCCTCAGTTTCCTCATTTATAAAATCAGCTGGAAGAAAAGAAATGGTCAATCCTTCTGATATCATTGCCAAGAAAATCTCGAATGAGTTCATAAAAGTGAGACACTACTGGAAATGCCTAAATGATAACAAAAGCAAAAATAATACAATAGCAGGGCCTCTGTGCAAACCCCAGAAAGATATAATAATGATACTTTACATGTGAAACCCCCTTTACAATTTCCAAAGTACTTTCATTTGCATTTTGTAGGTTCCTTCCCACAACTTTGGGATGCAGAGAATCAAAACATTCATTTAACAGAGGAGAAAAATGAGATTCAGAAGGTAAGCAGCTTGCTGAAATGTCATGCAGAGAGAAAAACATAGACTTTGGACCCACAGGGCCATGCTATTTTTCTCTCTACCACTGCCTCCTGGCAAAGAAGGACCAGTAGCACTGCCATCATCCGTGGTGTCATTCACTCATCTTCCTATCAGTCCCCTCCCCAGTCACATCTGGAATGGCCCAACAGGTAGACTTTGCTTATTGACAGCTGCAACTATCAGCCACCATATCTTTATACTGCTTGAGCACTACATTGTTTAAATCATCATAGTACAAGAGGTTGATGGAATTCAGTTTTCTAGGGACGCAAGAGGGCCTCGACACATTTGGGTCGAGCTTGAAGCGAACAACAAAGGACAAGAAGCAGGCGTGATTAGAGGCTTCTGCCCCATGGCCCAGGGGAAATAAACATTTCCCCCTGCAGTAGTTGGCTTGGTATCCTTTGGGGGAAATAACCCATTTTGACCACCCTATTTTCTCAAAATCCACATAAAGGGGGGCCTTCTGGCAGCCCTTGGGAATAAATTCGATCTTAGCAATGCTTCTGGATTTCCGAACGCCGTGGCTAACGCTGACGTTGGGAGGTGACTCAACAAGTCGAAGGAAATCCAAAAAGCTAGAATTCATCTGTCCATCCGGCTGAAACACTGCCAAAAAGATCACAAGGATTGACTTAGTCTCTTGAAACTGAAGAATCAACAGGGAATGTGAACCTTTAAATGATACCAGGGTCTTTCGCACATGGACTTTCTAAGCTCCCCATTTTCCTGGACTCTGCTTTAGACATTACATCTCCATCCTAAAACTCCTAATCCATCCCACACACACACACACTCATTGCATCCTACTTTCTGTCTCTCCGAAGATCCCCTGGAAAACAGGATTCATTCTGGAAGCCACCAATGAAAAAATGTTAGAAAAAGAAGAAATTGGTTTGTAACTCTGTATGCTCTAGTCATTGTGTGGACCATTTCTTTAGAAGGTTTGGCTAGAGGACAAGAGAACAAAATCTGCTAGAGCAAGGGTGGTTCTTTACCTGGGGTCCATGCACCTGTTCTATTAATTATTTTGATCTGTTATTTTGTAGACTATAATTCAATTTCCTTTATAATACTATGTATTTTATTTTGTTCATTTTAAAACATTGTTCTGAAAAGGGGCTTCATCAGAATTACAAAAGGGTCCATGACACAAAAATTGATTAAAAACTCTCGATATTAGAAAAATCCTCTCTTTCTCACTAGTCTTTCTCCATCTCAAGACATGACCCAGGGTGCCTTGCCCAAACAAGACATATTTCCATTTGAGACAAAGTGTTCTCAAGAGAATTAAAACATTTGTTTTTCTACTAAGGTTTGTGTCAGTGTAATTCAGGGAAGAATTCTGGATCAAGCATAACTTATTATTTAGATACACTAATCAATCAGAATTTTTAAGTGCCTACTGTGTATCAAGTCCCTGCTAGGGACTGGAGATGTGAATATAAACAATGTAACAATATTCACTCTTAAGGAGTTTATGTATAATTTTTTTAAACCTTTACCTTCCATCTTAGAATCAATACTACATATTGGTTCTAAGGCAGAAAACAGTAAATAATTTTTAAAAATAATTTTAAAATAATTTTTAAAAAAACAGTTAAAAAATAGGCACTAGACTTGACCAGGGCCACACAGCTAGGAAGTGTCTGAGACCAGATTTGAACTTAAGACCTCCCACCTCTAGGCCTGGCTCTCAATTCATTGAGCCAATCAGCTGACCCCTAGTTTATGTACTTTGAACTTTAATTTTTGTTCTCTAAGATGCTGCTATTAAACCGATATCAAGAAAGAACTTTTGGGTTATTTTCCCACAAGTATGGATGGATTTGTGCTCTTCCGTCCCTTGCACAGATTTATTTGTGATCAATGACCTATATTTTTGAAATGGCTTAAAAAGGGTTAACTGGCCCATTTATAAATCTAGTCATCCAATAGGAAGGAATCCTAGCTAACTTGGCTAACCCACTCCAAGATGCTCTTGGCATGTTTCTCAACTCTTTCCCCAAATCTGGCTTCCTCAGCTTCCCTAACTTAAGCTTCTCTAATATCTATATTCAAGGTGGGTAAAGAGAGCTATTGCTTTTCTATCTCCAGAAAATTTTAGACTTAACTTGTTAAGAAAATATGTTTGGCACTCGGGTGGTCTAGGAACTAGTGTTGCTGACTGACATGGACTCCATGAGTGTTTGGTGAGGTTAACTGGAAAATGACAAGAATATTTACTACCAAGTGAGCCAATGAAAAAGCCCTCCTCAAAGTAATTCTTACACATTGGTGGTGCCAGGTATCCACTTCTAAGAGGCTCATTGTCTTCTTTTTCAGTGAAGAGAACAAGTAAGGAATTCCTGTTCTCCTTATTCTTCCACTTTCGGTCAGTTCTGTGATAGATATAATTCAAAGGGGGGCCAACATTCTTCGTCGTGAGTACCAAAAAGCTCCGGTCAGAGAAGTTTCCATGGACCCAGTCATTTACCTAATGACATTAGAGAGTCATGGTGGTGAGGCAGACAAAATTAGCAAAAGCTGAGTTCAAATCTTGCTTCTGATCTAGTCTAGCTATGTAAACATGGGCAACTTGCTGAGCCTCTCCCATTGGACACTAAGCAACTCTCCAAGATTATAAGTGGTGAGTAAGTTGTCTTTCTACATCAGTGGAAGGAGACTGTATATCAGCACTTCTATCACACTGATGAAATCACAATCTGGAGCCCTACCACCATCACTACCACCACCACCACCACCACCACCACCAAAAAATCAAATCAAATCCACAATGCTCTTTGGAACACATGCAGTATTTCTCTATTATTCAACAACCCATCACTGGCTTAAACAGAGACAACATTCTGTTTTAACCTTGACTCTGGGAATCCCAGACATTCCTACTCCATCCTTATTCCTGAGCTCCTTGCCATAATTTAAGAGTTCGTTTTTTCCACTTACCGTCTGAGTGACATCAAATACCAACCAGCCTTCTGACTTCAGAGGAAGATTCCTGGATATAAGGAGACTACCACGTTCAGCCTCCGGTGTAGGACCTAAAAGTTCATGGACTTCCACCTGGGAACAAAAAGCAAAACAATAACCCTATGAAAATTATTACAGACTTGTAAATAAGTTACCAGATAAGCTCAGAGATTCTCTTTAGAACTGAGTTAAACCAGTCTTATCATTCTGGGACTTTATCCTGTTAGGGCCCCAAGCCACCAAGAACTATTCGAATTGGTTTGCAGGACAAGGTCCTCTTTCTTCTTCGAAATATAAAATTGCCTCCCCCTTAGGAAGCTACAGCTTCTCTCTCTCCTTTGTCCCTGTTCCCACATCTTCTACAGTTAGTAACCTAAATCCTGACTGACTCCACTCTAATACTTGTCTTCCAGCTGCAGGGTCTCTTTAGATACCACTTATCACTCTGAAAACCTTAGAAACAATGCTGAACCGGTCAGAAGAGGAATGTCCTCTGGAGTGCCATATATCCCTTTTCCTTAAATTTCTTCCTCTTATCAAGTTCTCTTCCATACTGGCTTTGTAACCCCAGATAAGTCATTTGATCTGAGTTCTGCAGGCAATTCATTAAGTCTATGAGTCACAGATGAATTATTGTTCTGTACCAATGGAAGAGTTTGTGTCCTAATGAAATCCAACCACCTTTCCCCAACCCTGAGAGAATCCTTTCTCTATTACGTTCAGTATAGTTGTGACCAGAATATACCATATAGACAGACTGTATGGATACATTTAGGTGCATTTGACATATTGCATTTTTATCAGATCAAAAAAATGAGTTTTATCTCTATGATTTGGGGGTTGTTGATTATGTTTTCGGATAGGTGAGGATGACACTAATTTAATTTCAAATTTTTATGACCATCAATCATCATTTCACACATCTGGTAGCAAGCTATAATGGGGAAAAATGGGGTTTGGATACTGAGAACCTGGTTTGGAATCCTGTTTGTCCTATTTACTACTCACATGTATTTGAACAAGTGGCTTGACACCCCTGGCCTTGGTTTCTTCATCTTTAAAATGATTTTGTGTTGTCTAGGTGACCTCTAAAGATTTTTTCCACTCTAGAGATAACCTTATGATTCCACGACAAAGATGCTCTTACTTACTCTACTGTAATGAACGATCTTGTCTTCACTCAAGAATTCTTGTGATTGTCTGAGTTTAAATACATGGAGTTCAGCTCGTAATATCTTCTCATGTTGGCCAACAGAAGAGAGGTTGAAGAAAAAATGAGACTGGTTGATGTGTACTGTAAAAGATCAGTGAAGGAAAGCTATATTAACAAGTGACCTCATGAATAGCAATCAACGTGATTATGGAACTCCTAACAGGCTTTGGTGGGCTGAGGGTCATCTTGCCAGTTAATGTCAAGAATTAAACATAGGAAGGAGGTTCAAAGAACAGGCCTGGGTGAAACAATAGTAGACTGTCAACAGAAGCCAAATGACACTGTTAAATGGAAGAATGGAAAAAAAGGAAGGAGACTAATTTTGAGTTCCCTGGAAATCCTGAGATTTTACTTGTTATTTACTCACCACATACTCAAAACCTCTCCTTATCTCAAGCCTTTCCCTTCCTCCTCAGCTCTGAACCTCTAATCTTATTAAGAAAATGGCCACTAGTTGTGATGTCCCTATTCTCTCTTTTTCTTCATCTCAAAGCCCCTTTACATCCTCAATTCTAAGTTTCTGATAGTGTGGCTGTACTTCTTGAAAAACCAATCCCCTCTACATGTGCTCTTAAATCCTTCCCCTCTCACATACTCCAGAAAATTGGCACCTCAGTTAGTCCTAGTCTCTAAAACATTCAACCTCTCCATATCTATTGATTTCTTTCCAACTGTCATCAAACATGCTCATGTCTACCTCATCCTTTAAAAAAAAATTCACTCAATCCTAACATTATCTAAAGCTAATGTCCTACATCTCTCCTCCCTTTCCCTCCTTAAAAAATAAAACATTAAATTAAATTAAATTTTCAAAAACTATCTATACTCATTGCCTCTACTTCCTATCCAGTCACTCCTTAACTCTTTGCAACCTGGCTTCCAGTCTAATCATTCTGCTAAAACTATTCTCAATTTATCAGTGTTCTCAATGACTAAATTTAATAATCTTTTCTTAGTTTTTAATCTACCTTGACTTCTGAAGCATTTGGCACTGTTGACCATCCCTCTTTCTCCTTCTTCAATTCCCCTTTCCAAACATCCCTATTTCTTCCAAAGGCACCATTATTCTTCCATTCAACATGGTTTATAAACTCAGTGTTATCCCTGACTCCCCAATCTTCCTCACCCTTTATATCCAATCAATTGGCAAATTGTGTCATTTCTGCCTCCACATTATCTCTCACATCTAGCCCTTTCTCTCTACTCATATAGTAAGCACTTTAGTTCAGGCCTTCCTAACCTGTCACCTAGATTATTTCAATAGATTCCTAATTAGTCTCCCTGACCCAAATCTCTTCCTCCCATTCTAATCCACCCATCACCCAGGTGTCAAATGATTTCCCTTAAAGTTAATATTTGGCCATGTAACTCTCCCTGCTCATGTCAATAAACTAGTAGTTCCCTATTGCCTTTAGTATAAAATTTTAAATCCATTGTTTAACTTTTAAAACCCCTCACAATCCAGCCTCAGCCTGTGCATCCAACTTCATCATATAATAAACCCATTTCCTAACACTATGATCAAGGCAAACTGGCCTTCTCTCTCCTCCTTCCACATAGCATTTCATTTCCCATCTCTCCTTTTGCACTGGCTGTGTACCATACCTGGAATACACTTCCTCCTCACTTCCACTCCATAGAATCCACACCTTAGAAGCCAGAGATCAGAAACAACCCTCTATCCAAAGCTTTCCTTGTTCTGCCAATTACTAATCACCTCCTTGTCCTCCACCCTAACCTTCACCTTTATGTGGTAGTTTTCTCTTTATACTTATTCTTCATATACTAATATGTGCCCTTTGTTTCCACTGATAGAATGTAAATGCCTTGAGAGCAGGGGATGGATTTTTGTGACAACATGTAGTTTAGGGAGACAGGGTTGGGCAGAGGGTGGGGGGGGGGGGAGACATAAAGAGGCAGAGACACGGAAAGAAAACAGATACTAAGTTAAAATTCTATTTCTTTCAAGTCCTAGTCCTGATTCTTTGCCAGAAATTGATAGATTTTCCCCCTCTCTCAGGCAAAAAAAAAAAAATCAGATCCCTTAATATCATTTCCCCAGTTCTTTCTGACTTGTCCATCTGTAAAGATCTGAAGCCAAGGTAAAGTTGAAAATATAACTCACAGAATTCTATGATTATATGATCTAACAACAAATGATAATAATAGCCAGAATTTATATAGCACATTAAGGTTTATAAAGTGCTTTATAAATATTATCGTATTTTATTCTCACAACAATTCTGGGAATGTGCTATCATTACCCCCATTTTACAGAAAAGAAAACTGATTCTGAGAGTGATTTGTCCAAAGCCATATAGCTAGTAGGTGTCTGGGACTGGATAGTGAACTGAGATCTTCCTGCCTCCATGTCCAGAGCTCTGTCCTAATAAACCATTTAGTTTGCCTAACAAGATCATAGATCCTTTTAAATAAGCAGAGGCAAAAGGGCGAGGAAAATCAGAATCTGCACACTTACCTTTCTCCTCAAAACTTCTCACCATATTTCCTATCAAGGCACCTTCAGTCTTGCTGATGCCATTGGGGTGGGCCACTCGATGGAACAAGTTAGTCATGAATGTGGGTGGCCTCCGAGGACCCCCAGATTTGTGGTCTAATTCCTCCATCGTAAAGAGGTGCTCCATCTCACCAATTAACATTTCCAACTTCCAGTTCCTCTGGAGTGCTGAGTGGGTCCCTGAGAAACAAAATAGAAGCATCAGGCTCTTCCAAAGAAAAATGATCGCCATTGTACCTGGGGAGCATAGCCCACTTGGGCAGGTCAGAGCAGAAGAACTATTAACAGCAGAGCCTCAGAGGTCTTGATGCTTCACTACCTAATCAGGTATCTGAGATGTCAAGGGTTTTATTAAGCCAGAAGCAACCCCAGGGCAAGGAATGGATGGTCCATGCCTCATTTCCCATTAAGATTTAGACCAAGATCAGATTAGATTACCACCAGACAAGGCATCTGAACAAACTCATAATCATAGGGTCCTGCGGAGGAATGCATAGTTGTATGACAAAAGGCCAAAAGGAAAGAATTCCTGTATCCAGGCAAGGAAAGGTAGAGCAGATCGGTAACTTTCATTTCCTAAATCAAGATGCTCTAGGTAAAGTTGGTGCGCTGCCGTGTGAGAGCCCGAATTCCATGGATCCTCAGGGGAAATGGAAAAAGGGGAGATCCAGACACTAGAAGTGGCTATGGTCACCGTAAGTGGCAAAGGTCACTTGTGGCAATATCCAGTCCATTGTTTTAGCCAGAAAAGCCAGCAAAAAAGTACCTGCAAGCTGATAGACCTGTGGAAAGGACTGGATTTGGAGTCCAAGAGCTCCTATTTAAACTCCACTCCAGTACTTGTTATTTGTGTGACTTTGGCCAAGTCCTCTCACATCTCTAGGATTGTTTCTTCTACAAAAATGAGAGACTTGGACTCAATGACCTTTAAGGTCCTTTCCAGCTCTATATCAATGATGCTACATGATCCCATGATACCCAGCTTGATAAGCTTTCCATTTACTGAGATCATTCAGATATTGAGCCAGGTCCAGATACTTCCACATTGGGGATTGTTAGCACCAGGAGCAAGACACTGAATCTGCTTTCTGCCTTATGAAAATGTGCTGTCATACCCTCAACCCAGAGTTTCTACTCCTGGGATCACATGCCTAAAAACATCCACCATTAGCTCAGATATACAAATATCTTAGTAGCAGCATTATTCTGATAACAAAGAAAAAAATAGAAGAGAAATGCCCAAACAGTGGGGAATAGATGGACAAATTATGATATATGAATACGCTGGAAAATCACCACACTAGATACTATGCTATAAGAAAGAAAAATGGAGGACCTAGTATAAAGTGGTAAAGAAGGAAGAAAACATAAGCAAAAAGGACAAAATACAGTACTACAACCATGCAAATAAAGCCAACTTTAGGAGACATCAAAACTTTAGCCAAATATTCCTTGGCATGTAGTTTGTTGATGCAGATAGATGCTATTACCTGGGAAATTTTTTTGGTCTAAAGTGAGAAGTGAGATTGAATCGAAACAAAAAAGTATAAATCAATGAAAAAGAAAAATACATCATTTCTTTAGAAGAGAGGTTCCTAACCTTTTGTATAGCTTTCTTGGCAGTTTGGTAAGCCTATGGGCCCCTATGCAGAATAATATTTTAAGTGTATAAAAAAGTGTATACGTGTATAAAAATAAGTATGTATAAATCCTATAAAATAGGATTACTAGACAAACCAATTAAATTGAAATATATCTTTTAATTTAACCAAATTTCTAGACCTCGAGTTGAGAGACCTTGCTTAGAATTTAGAAAACAGGGAGAAAGAGAAAGGAACATTCTCACTTAGTTCCAACTACATACCAGGCACTGTGCTGAGCTCTACAAATATGATCTCATTTGATCGTTACAATAATCCTTTAAAGTAGCTATTGTTATTCTCATTTTGCAGTTAAGGAAACTGAGGCAAAAATGTTGTTCAGGGTCATAGAGCTGAGGTCTGAAGGTGGATCTGAACTCAAGCCTTCCTGACTCCAAGCCCAGGACCACTGTATGTTATATCCACACCACCCTCCACTGCCTTAAGCTACCATATAATTAAAGCACCCTCCAAGGGCTTGTCTTTCCAGCTACTGTGCAAAGCTCATCTGAATGGCTGCAATGTTCTCTGCCTGTTCCCTTGAGAAATTATTGACCACTTTTTCAGACCCAATTCCAACACATCCCCCCAGACTCTTCCCTGGTCCCCATCAGTAATGAGCTCTTGTCTCTCAGACCCAGCAATCTGCACACATCTCTCTCTGATGCACTTATTTTGTAATAACAGGAAATTAGCAAACCTTGAAAGTGTCGTACAGACTGATAAATCCAAAGGAAATCTTCAGTCCAATGAAAACACTGAAAACAGGGACAGATTTGATGACCAGGGTCTAATGGATACAAACAAAGAGGAACAGGGAGAGACTAAGAGGGCTATCCTCGAGGCCCCAAGGAATTACCGGCTCAGATGCAGATGGAGCTCCCAGCATTTCTGGTGTGCTGTCCAGATTCATGGGGTTTAGTGAGGTCTGCGTGGATGAAGGGTGGCGAGATCAAATGAGTCACAGATGGCTAAGGACCGAGGCAGTTAAGGTGTGCCTGGCCTTAGGAGGGACAGAATAAATTGCTGTTGCTTTGAGGAGTAAAACTAGCTGAAGAAGGGTGAGATTGGGAAAGAACTGATGGAATCGTGTTTTTTCTATAGCTTCTGGTAATTGGAGTTGAAAGGGACTTTCGAAATTATCTGGCCTGACAGCCTTATTTTTTGAGTCCAGCCATCTCATATTTATTATCTCATCCAACCAATGACGGAAAGAAGCCCAGAGAACTTCAGTGACTTTCTGAAGTTTATAAAGGTAATAAATTATCTATCTAGAATTCAAACTCAACTTTTCTGACCTAGTGTTCTTACCATCACACTATTTTCAGACTTATTCTCTCTCTCTCTCTCTCTCTCTCTCTCTCTCTCTTTCTCTCTCTCTCTCTCTCTCTCTCTCTCTCTCTCTCTCCCTCTCTCTCTCTCCCCCTCTCTCTCCTTCCCTTCTTCTCCTTTTCTCTCTCTCTCTCCCTCTCTCCTTTCTTCTCCATTTATCTCTTTCTTTATTTGGGGAGAGGGGTACAACATAGAGTGGATAAAAATGATAAAAATGAAAGAAACTGATACCTGAGGGAAATCTGTTGTTATTTTTTCCCTCTCAAACTAGAAAGCCCAAAGGAAGAGTAACATCTGATAAGAATTCAGGGTCCTTGGGTGAGGTCTAGAAGCAGATTTTAGGATAAGATGATTGTCCTATTTTGCTCCCTAGGGCTGGATTGTGGACTGAGATCTCCCTGACTGAGTCAAAGGACACTTAAGCAGCTGTGAGGTTGGGAAGCGAGGCAGTTCCTGAGAGTCCTGACAAAGGCCTGACTTTGAATTCTAGGTCTGATAATAATTGCTTTCCTAACCTTGGACATACATAATAATTACGTGTGTGGTAGGATTTTTAAATTTGAGAGAGTTTTATAAACATTATCTCCTTTGATCTTCAAAACAATCCTGTGAAGCAAGTAGCATACTCTTTTACTCATTTAATCCATGGGGAAATTGAGGTATAGAACAGTTGTGACTTTGCCCATCATTTTACAAAACTAGTAAGTATTGAAGTCAGAATTTGAACCCAGGTCTCTCCAGGTTTCGAGTCCAACATCCTTTAGAGGGCACCACCATGCCTCTCATATTATTTCATCTCTTTGGGTCTTAGTTTTCTCTTACTTAAATGGAGGTAATTAAACTAAATGATCTCTAAGTCTCTTCTAAAACTAATTCCTGTGATCTAATGATCTTTTGACTTCTCAAATATAGCCAATGATTTGCAAATGGTTCAGACTTAGTGAGCATTAAAAAAATGGATGGCTATTTTAGAGTTATCCTAAGAAACCTGGGACAGCTAGGTGGCACACCGGGCTTTGAGTCAGGAAGACCTGAGTTCAAATCCAGCCTCAGACACTTACCAGCAGGGAGACCCTAGGCAAGTCCCTTAACCCAGTTGGCCTCAGTTTCCTAATCTGCAAAATGAGCCAGAGAAGGAAATGGCAAAGACAAAGTCTTTGCCAGGAAATCCACAAATGAAACCACAAAAGTCACAAAAAGACAATCTTTGAAAGAGGAGACATGGGTCAGTTTATGAAGCACTGACTCTTCACTACTGGTGACAACAGCTTTCCTGATGCCCCAATGTCTTTTCAAAGGTTTTTCTGTTAGAAAGTGTACACCATCTTTCTCTCAAGGTGGGTACTATGGGAGAAGTTCTATTTCCTCTCCACAGGAGACCTTTGGGAAGGGCTTTTCCAACCTAAAGTGGAGGAGACGGATCCAAGGCCAGGTGTGCCCCAGCCTCTCTGGAATCATCTCAAGTTTAGAGAGAGACTGTTGCCACCATCACAAAATCTCAGAGTCAGAAGGAATCTGGAAGGCCACTAAGGCTTAACCCTTGCCTAAACACTAAGCCCATCTACATCACGCCTGACAATTACTTTTGTAAAGTTCTTCAATGAGGAAGAACCCACAATCAACCGAGATAGCACATTCCACTTGGAAATATTTAGAATTACTAGAAAAGGCCTCTTTGGCAACTTACACCCATTTCTTCTGGTGGGGCCCTCTTGCAATTTTTCTTCCTTATTGCAGCCCTTCATGTGCTTAATGGCAGCTCTCAATTTCCTCCCAAGTCTTGTTTTGTTCATTCAATCATCAATTAATAAAGCACTTAAGTGATTACTACAAGCTAGGCATTGCCTTGAGTACTGAGACTACAAAGAAAGACAAAAATGGGTCCCTGTTCTTAAGGAGCTCATGTCCTAATAAAGGAAGCAACATGCAAAAAAATTATTTATGTACTCAATAGTTTCATATTTATAAACGAAAGTGATCTTAGAGGGACGACAGGAAGCAGAGCGAGAGGGTGCAGAGAACTGGAAAGGCCATTGCAAAAATTGGGATTGGACCTGAGTCTTGAAGGAAATCAGGAAAGTCTAGAAGCAGAGATAAGGACAGTGAGAATGGCAGGGAGAGGGGTCTTAGCCAGGATAAATGCGAGGAGTTAGGAAATGGAGTCTCATCTTCCAGGAAGAGAAAATAAAACAAACCACTAAGACAAGATCACAGGTTTTGGTGGGTCCTTAGAAGACATCCATGATTAATAGAGGAAGATCCAGAAGAGGCGATGGAGAAAGGCAGAGGAGAAGAATAGTCAGGAGAGATCAGGCTCACAAAAACCTAGAGAGGAGAGAGAATCCAGGAGAGGGTCAGCACAAGCCCCCAAAAGTCAAAGAAGGAGAAGGATTGAGAAAAGATCACACTGATGACTTTGGAGAGAGCAGTTGTAATTGAATGATGAAGTCAAAAGTCAGAGGGCATAGGATTTAGAAGCAAGGGAGAAGAAATGAAAGTGCCAAGTACACATGACCTTCTTCAAGGGGTTTAATCAAAAAAGGGAGGGGAAATTAATTTGATGGGGGGGATAGTTGGACTGTTTTTTTAAGGATGAGGCAGACCCAGTTCTTTTAACTAATCTTCATATGGTGCATTCTTTTTTATTTTATTGTATTGTATTTTTAAACCCTTACCTTTCGTCTTGGAGTCAATACTGTGTATTGGCTCCAAGGTAGAAGAGTGGTAAGGGCTAGTCAATGGGGGTGAAGTGACTTGCCCAGGGTCACACAGCTGGGAAGTGTCTGAATCCAGATTTGAACCCAGGACCTCCTGTCTCTAGGCCTGGCTCTCCGTCCACTGAGCTACCCAGCTGCCCCCATATGGTGCATTCTTGAGACCCTTCTCTATCTCAGTTTCCCTTCTGTGAATGTTCTCTAGCTTAATAATGCTTAAAAATTTTTCAGATCTGCCATCTTATTGATGTGGTTAGTCCATCCACAAATGTAGCCAATCCATGGCTTTTCATCCTATGCATCCATCCTCTTGTCTATGCCCTCCAGTAAAGCATTCACAAGGGGTCCAGCCAACATTGCGGGAGCCTTCCCTTTGAAATTTCATGAATACTAATGGAACAAATGGGCTGTTTGCCAGTTATTCTTCATTCTTTCCATTCAGCCAGCCACTTCCTTTTCAATCATCCATTCCTCCGATAACACCTTGGTGTATTTCCTCCTGCAAAGTTCTTCACCAAGAATCCACCACCATCTGCTCATCCCCACCACATCCCTCACCTTTGTGCTTTGGCTGGCCAAACTTTAATTTGTGAGAGACTATAGTATTCCATGACTCAAGGCCACGTGGCATGACCAGAAGAATATTAGTGTTAATAGATGGGGCTTCGTTTTAGAGAGAAGCCTGGGTCACTAAAAGTCCTACACAACTCCCCAAAGACAACTGAGCCCATTCTCCTTGTTTTGTCCCACTCTTGAGCAAGCTCATTTTCCATAGGGAGCATATGTCTGCAGTCTCTTTAGATGGACAACCCCATGTAAAATGTGCTGGCTCACATTTGTCTGTACACATATAAGTACATATACACTCACATACTGATTGACCAACTTTGTTGGCTGCTCATCCAATTGCATTTTAATATTTCTATATTTTATATTTTACATTTATTTTAAATTTTAAATTTAATTTAAAAATAAATTGCATTTATATATATACACACACATATAATGCAGATATTTCTCATCTACTTTAGCCAGAAGAGAAGGGAGTTGGGTGTGATAGCACACGAAGGTCGTTTGAAGGAATTAGGGATGCATTGTCCTAGAAAATATGTTGGGGTGGGGCATGGTTGAATTCTCCAGTTATATGTCATGTGAGAGAGGAATTGGACTTATCCTGTTTAGTCCAAAAGGGAAAAAAATAGGAGCATTGAGAGGAAGTTGCCAAGAGGCAGGAATCTCAACATGAGGAAAACACCATGGTGCTTTAGAAAGAGCATTGCATTGAAAGCCCAAAGACCCCAGCTAGAACCCCAGCTCTACTACTTACTGTCAGTGTGATCTTGGTCTTAGATGATCCCTTCCAGCTCTAGATTTTGTGATCCTAGCTAGAGCTGCCCAAAAGTGGACCAGTCTGCCTTTAGAGGGAATGTGTCCTCTGTCACTGGAGGTATTTAAGAGGGGGCTACATGGCCACCTTTCAGGTATGCTGTGGGGAGAGGGGGCTCTCCTGTTCAGATATAGATGGCACTGGATGGCTTCTGTCTTTCTTCCAACTCTAGGATTTTCTTTAAGATCATCATAGAAATATGAAAAACCACCGTGCAAGTTAGAAGGAAGACAGAAAGTCTGCTCCATTGGATTGCTATGACTTGCTTAATGCCATAAAGAAGTAACCTTTGGGAAATGATCATTATCATGGACATCTTCCTGATTCCTAGTTTACTGCTGGGTTACCATGTTAGGGGTTGGGAAGATAGGGAAAATAAAGATAGATGAAATTCATTCTCCATTTGACTACTCTGTCTTTCTAACAATAGCCTTGAGGACCAACCAAGATGATAGAATCATAAATTTAGGATGGAAAGTAATCTGAAAGGTCATCTAGTAAGTCATAGGACCACAGACATAGAAAAGACTTTGGACATCTCTACTCCTCCAAGGAGATAAGAGATCCACAGGTATAAGGTTCTTGCATACTTTTTCAATCTACTGATCAGATTTGCTGATTTTTTATCTTCTTTTCATTTTTATCTTTAAAAATATTATTTGTCATATAGGATGATTCTCTGGTAGGGAAAGGGGAAAATTTTGATGACACAAAAAGCAAGAGATTGACCAAAAAAATTCTATTTTAAAAAGACGAGACATCAGTAACCATCTTAAACAAACCCTTGTTTTACAGATAAGGTAACTCAGGCTCCAGGAGGGTAAAAGAGGTCACCTAATGATGAAGTGGTAGAGTGGCAATTGTTTTTTTTTTTTAAACTCTTTGCACATAATTCCAAATTACCCTCCAAAATGATTGGATTAATTCACATCTCCACAAACAGTGTATTAGTGTCCCAATTCTGCCACATACTGGCCAATCTTCTAGGTGTACAGTGATACCTCAGAGTTGTTTTTATTTGCATTTCTCTAATCAAGAGGGATTTAGAACAGTTTTTCTTGTGCTTATAGATAGTTTTGATTTCTTCATGTAAAAACTGCCTATTTATGTTCCTTGACCATTTGTCAATTGGGGAATGGCTTGATTTTTTTGTTGATTTGACTTAGTTCCTTATATATCTGGGAAATTAAACCTTGGTCAGAGAGTTTTGTTATAAAAATGTTTTCCCAGTTTGTTGCTTTCCTTCTAATTATTGTTACATTGGTTTTGTTCATGTAAAACCTTTTTTAATTTGATATAATCAAAATCATTCATTTTACATTTTGTAATGTTCTCTGTCTCTTGCTTAGTCTTAATTCCTTCCTTTCCCATGGATCTGACAGGTATACTAATCTATGTTCACCTAATTTATTTTTTATTTCACTCTTTATATTTAAGTGCGTGTAAGATGTTGATCTAAGCCTATTTTTTTTAAAACCCTTACCTTTCGTCTTGGAGTCAATACTGTGTATTGGCTCCAAGGCAGAAGAGTGATAAAGGCTAGGCAATGGGGGTTAAGTGACTTGCCCAAGATCACACAGCTGGGAAGTGTCTAAGGCCAGATTTGAACATAGGAACTCTCATCTCAAGGCCTGGCTCTCAATCCACTGAACTACCCAGCTGCCCCCTAAACTTAACTTTTCCCATACTGTTTTTCTGATTTTCCCAGAAGTTTTTATCAAATAGTGAGTCCTCATTCCAAAAGCTGGGATCTTTGGGTTTATTGAACACTAGTCTTCTGAGCTCATTTATCCCTACTCTACTCCACTGATCTACCCTTCTGTCTCTTAACCAGTACCATATTTTTTTTTTGTATTATAGTATTGTTATAGTAGTGTTTAAGATCTGGTACTGCTACACCACTATCCTTCACATTTTTTTTTCATTATTCCCCTTGATATTCCTGATATTTTGTTCTTCCAGATGAACTTTGTTATAATTTTTTTCTAATTCTATAAAAAAAGGTTTTTGGTAGTTTGATAGGTAGGGAACTGAATAAATAGATTAATTTGGGTAGGATTGTCATTTTTATTATGTTAGTTTGTTCTACCCATGAGCAATTAATGTTTTTCCAATTATTTAGATTTAGTTTTAATTACGTAAAAAGTATTTTGTAGTTGTGTTCTTCCTATGTTCATCTTGGTAGATAGATTCCTAAACATTTATATTGTCTAGAATGATTTTAAATGGAGTTTCTCTTTCTAACTCCTGCTGCTGAAATTTATTGGAAATATACAGAAATGCTGATGCTTTATATGGGTTTATCTTGTACCCTGAAATTTTGTTAAATCTGTTAATTATTTCCACTAGTCTTTTAGTTGATTTTCTAGGATTCTTTAAGTAGACCGTCATCTGCAACGAGTGATAGTTTAGTCTCCTCATTGCCTACTTTAATCCTTTCAATTTCTTTTTCTTCTCTAATTGTTACTGCTACCATTTCTAGTACAATGTTAAATAGTAGAGGTGATAATAGGCATCCTTGCTTCACTCCTGATCTTATTGGGAATGCATCTAGCTTATCCCCATTGCAGATGATACTTGCTGATGGTTTTAAATATATACTCCTTATTATTTTGAGGAAAGGCCCTTTTATTCCTATGTTTTCTAGTGTTTTCAATAGGAATGAGTGTTGTATCTTGTCAAAGGCTTTTTCTCCATCTATTGAGATAATCATGTGATTTCTGTTGATTTGATTATTGATATGGTAAATTATGTGGATGGTTTTCCTAATATTAAACCATCTTTGCATTGCTGATATAAATCCCACCTGGTCATAGCGGATAATCCTTGGGATAACTTGCTTTAGTCTTTTTGATAGCATGTTATTTAAGATTTTTGTGTCTAAAGGAAAGTAATGAATGCTGGAGGGGATGTGGCAAAGTCAGGACATTAATGCATTGCTGGTGGAGTTGTGAATTGATCCAACCATTCTGGAGGGCAATTTGGAACTATGCCCAAAGGGCAATAAAAGACTGTCTGCCCTTTGATCCAGCCATAGCACTGCTGCTGGGTTTATACTCCAAAGAGATAATAAGGAAAAAGACATGTACAAGAATATTCATAGCTGCACTCTTTGTGGTGGCAAAAAATTGGAAAATGAGGAGATGCCCTTCAATTGGGGAATGGCTGAACAAATTGTGGTATATGTGGGTGATGGAATACTATTGTGCTCAAAGGAATAATAAAGTGGAGGAATTCCATGTGAACTGGAATGACCTCCAGGAATTGATGCAGAGCAAAAGGAGCAGAACCAGGAGAACCGATACACTGTAGTACAATGGAATGTAATGGACTTCTCCATTAGTGGCAATGAAGTGATCCTGAACAACTCAGAGGGATATAGGAGAAAGAACACTATCCACATCCAGAGGAAAAACTGTGGGAGTAGAAACACTGAAGAAAAACAACTGCTTAAATACATGGGTGGATGGGAATATGATTGGGGATGTAGACTCTAAATGATCATCCTACTGCAAACATCAACAACATGGAAACATGATTCTGATTAAGGACATATATAATACCCAATGGAATTGTGCATCGACTATGGGAAGGAATAGGAAGGGGAGGGAGTGAAAGAATATGATTCTTGTAACCAAGGAATAATGTTCTAAATTGACTAAATAAATTTTTCAAAAAAAAAAAGATTTTGGCATCTATATTCATTAAGGAGATTGGTCTATAGTTTTCTTTCTCCATTTTTGGTCTGCCTGGCTTTGGAATCAATACCATATTTGTGTCATAAAAAGAATATGGTAAGACTCCTTTGCTTATTTTGTCAAATAATTTATATAGTATTGGAATTAGTTGTTCTTTAAATGTCTGATAGAATTCACTTGTGAATCCATCTGGCCCTGGATATTTTTTCTTAGGAAGTTCCTTGATGACTTGTTCAATTTTGTTTTCTGGTGGGATTATTTAAGTATTCTACTACCTCTTTTGTTAATCTAGGCAATTTATATTTTTGTAAATATTGACCCATTTCACCTAGATTATCACACTTATTGCCTTATAATTGGGCAAAATAGTTCTTAATAATTACCTCCTTATTAGAGGTGAGATCACCCTTTTCATCTTTTAGCAGCTTCAATTGAATGGTGATATAGGAAGACAGTGCTTAGAAGAAAGTGTGAAAAGAGAAGGTGCTGGCATCTAGTATCAATATATGTCTAACTGTTTATAAGTTGTAGCCACAAATAGAAAATAAACTCCTTGAGGGCTGGAACTATTTTTGCTTTGTCTTCATATTGATAAATTAATAATTTGATCACCTAACATTTCTTTTAAATACGTTTTATTAATGTTTTTGTTGGGCTTTTTTATCACAAGTTTGCTCTAGTGTCCCTCCCCCTTCCCTTCCTAGAGTCCTCATATAACATATGGTATTTTTTTAAAGCAAGAAAGAAGGGGATAGGGAAGCATAAGTAAATAATTTATTTATTGGTCAGCTAGGTGGTATAGTGGACAGAATTTTAGATTTAGAGACAGGAAGATTCATTCTCCTGAATTCAAATCCAGCTTCAAACAGTAGTTGTATGACCTTGGGCAAGTCACTTAACCCTATTTGATTCAATTTCCTCAACTGTAAAATGAGCTGAAGAAAGAAATTGGAAACCCACAAAGAGACAAATACAATCAAAACATGGAAAAAGTCTTACAATACAATACTTGAAGACCATTCACCTCTACAAAGGGATGGGTGGAGAGTGTCTTCTCAATCTTTTCTTTCAAGACATGCTTTCAGCTGGCATATATAAAAAGTGAGATTATAACTTAGACTTGATATTCTTCAAACAGGACCCTCAATTGCTAACTGCAGGCATTTTTACTATCTGTCCTGTATGCCCAAAATGCTCTTCTTCCTCAACTCTGTCTCTTGATTTCCTTGGTTTCCTTTGGTTTCCAGATAATGCCACACCCTTAGTAAAGATGGAACATAATGTGATGAGATTGGGTGCTACCTCATTACGTTTTTTTAGAAGACTTGGCTAATGGAAATGAATCCACACCAGTATGGAATAGTGGTAGAGGGTGCTGGGTTTAAAAAAAAACTCTGCCTGGGGTGCAGAGTCAAGATGGCAACTTAGAAGCAGCAGAAGTTCAGACCTCTGAAAACCTTTCCTTATCGATATCAAACTGACTGCTCCTAGGAGGCTGAAAATCAAACCTAACAACAAGACAGAGCAAAGGAACCCTCCTGCTAGACTCAATCCAAAAGATAAACCCCCCAAAAGCTGGAATCCAAGAACACTCAGGTTTAAGGGGAAGGCAGAAGGAAGGTCCCAGAACCCTTCCCCCCACCACCTAGAGCGCTAAGTCTCCAGTGGCAGCGGGAACCTCTGGGCAGGCAAATGCACTGGTCTGGAGGGTGTACCTTGAGGAAAGGGCTGTGCCAGGCTCAGAGCATCAAACACAGGTGGTGGGGAAGCAGCTGGAAAGGGAGCACAGAGCTGGCAGCCTGGACAGAGCTATGAAGACCCTCCATATTGCTCTAGCCTTCCAGTAGGTTTTGGCCTCAGGGTACATCCAGCCCAACCCAGATGAACTTAATCCCATCAAAAGTCTTCAGAGGTCAGGAAAGCCCAAACTCCAACAACCCTTTCTCACAGACTTATGGACTTTAATTTAATCCAATCAAAAGCCTCCAGAGGATAGGGAAGCTCAAACTACAACACTCCTCCCCCACAGACTGCAGGGAGAGACCTTCTGTCAAAGCTCCAAGAGAGAAGACTGACAGAAACCCCCAGAATAAAAAAAAAATGAGAGGAGCAAGAGCACAGACAAATACGGGGAGCAAAGAAGGGGTAAATATGAGCAAACAACAGGAAAAGAAGAAAGAAATTAAAATAGACAGCTTCTGTATAGGTAAAGAGCAAAGAGTGAACAATACAGAGGGAGAGGGATCAACAGAGGAAAAATCAGAAATCCCAGCGAATTGGATACAGGCTTTGAAAGAACTAAAAATGAAATTCAAAACACAATTAAGAGAGACTGAAGACAACTTGGAAAAGCACTTAAAAACTAAAATAAGTCATCTGGAAACAGAAAATAATGTCTTAAAAGCCAAAATCAACCAGCTTGAAAATGAGGCAAAGGAGATGAAAGATGAGGCAAAGAGGATGAAAGATGACCTCAAAGATGATATGACCAAAAAGCCAGGGATGAAATCCAGTCTTTAAGAACCAGAATACAACAACTAGAATTAAGTGACCTCACAAGGCAGCAGGATGCTATAAAACAAAACCAAAAGAATGAAAAAAAAATGAGGAAAATATGAAACATCTCATTCACAAAAAAAAGATTTAGAAAATCATTCAAGGAGAGACAATTTAAGAATCATTGGTCTACCAGAAGACCATGACAAAATAAAAAACCTGGACATAACAGGAAATTATTCAAGAAAACTGCCCCAATATTCTAGAACAAGAGGGAAAAGTGGAGATTGAAAGAATCCACAGATCACCTCCTGTACTTAATCCCCAATTGACAACACCCAGGAATGTTATAGCCAAATTCAAGAACTATCAGACCAAAGAAAAAATATTACAAGCTGCCAAGAAAAAGTCATTCAGATACCATGAAACCATAGTGAGGATAACACAGGATCTGACTGCATCTACACTGAAGGACCAAAAGGCAGGGAATATGATATTACAGAAAGCAAGGGAACTAGGTCTACAACCAAGAAACTACCCAGCAAAATTGACTATATTCTTACAGGGGAAAGTATGGTCATTCAACAAAATAGAAAAATTCCAAGAATTTGTAAAGAAAAGACCAGACCTGAACAGAAAATTTGATGTCCAAGCACAGAACTCAAGAGAACAATCAAAAGGTAATTAAAAAAGAAGGAAAAAAGAAAAACAAAACAAAATGAAGCAAAAAAAACTTTTTTTAAAGAGACTCAATAAGTTAAAATGATGTGTATCCCTGTAAGAAAAGAGGTCATTGGTAACTCTTAAAAACTGCTGTTATCACCTGGGAAGCTAGAAGATTTGCACTTAGAGGGAACAGTGACATACTGTATAGGATGAAATAACAAGACATAAATAGGTATATAGATATATGTATGCATAAATACATATACAAGTGTGTATATATATATATATACACACACAACTAGAGCTTTAAAAAGAGGTTAATACTAAAAGAAATGGGAAAAGAAACAAAAGGGGGTAAATTTATATGTCACAAAGAAGCTTATGGTGGGAGCAGGGAGAACATCAATACAAATTAGGGAGGGCAGAGGTCAATGAATTGGGCATGCAAAATAAAAAACTAGAAAGTGAACAAATTAAAAATCCTCAGATGAAGACTAAATTAGAGATCCTAAAAATCAAAGGAGAAATTAATAAAATTGAAAGTCAAAGAACTATTGATTTAATAAATAAGACTAGAGGCTGGTACTTTGAAAAAAACAAATAAAATAGACAAAGTACTGGTCAGTCTAATTTTAAAAAAGAAAGAAGAAAACCAAATTGACAGTATCCAAGATGAAAAGGGAAACCTTATCTCTAATGAAGAGGAAATTAAGGCAATCATTAAAAACTATTATGCCCAATTATATGGCAACAAATATGGCAATCTAGGTGATATGGATGATTTCTTACAAAAATATAAATTGCCTAGACTAACAGAGGAAGAAATAGATTATCTAAACAACCCCATATCAGAAAAAGAAATTGAACAAGCCATCAAGAACTTCCTAGGAAAAAATCCCCAGGTCCAGATGGGTTCACAAATGAATTCTATCAAACATTCAAAGAACAACTAACCCCAGTATTATACAAACTATTTGACAGAATAAGCAAAGAAGGAGTTCTACCAAATTCATTTTATGATACAAATATGGTACTGACCCCAAAACCAGGCAGGTCAAAAACAGAGAAAGAAAACTATAAGCCAATCTCCCTAATGAATATAGATGTAAAGATCTTAAATAGGATACTAGCAAAAAGACTCCAGCAAGTCATCACAAGGGTTATTCACAATGACCAGGTGGGATTCATACCAGGAATGCAAGGATGGTTCAATATTAGGAATACCATCTATATAATTGACCATATAAACAAGCAAACTGGCAAAAATCACATCATAATCTAAATAGATGCAGAAAAAGCCTTTGATAAAATACAACACCCATTCCTATTGAAAACACTAGAAAGCATAGGAATAGAAGGGCCTTTCCTAAAAATAATAAACAGTATGTATCTAAAACCATCAGCAAACATCATCTGCAATGGGGATAAACTAGAAGCCTTCCCAATAAGATTAGGAGTGAAACAAGGATGCCCATTATCACCTCTACTTTTTGACATTGTACTAGAAACACTAGCAGTAGCAATTAGAGAAGATAAAGGAATTGAAGGTATTAAAATTGACAATGAGGAGACCAAGTTATCACTCTTTGTGGATGATATGATGGTCTACTTAAAGAATCCTGGAGAATCAACCAAAAAGCTAGTTGAAATAATCAACAACTTTAGCAAAGTTGAAGGATACAAAGTAAATCCGCATAAGTCATCAGCATTTCTATATATCTCCAACCCATTTCAGCAGCAAGAATTACAAAGAGAAATTCCATTTAAAATCACCCTAGACAATATAAAATACTTGGGAATCTGTCTGCTGAGACAAACACAGGAACTATATGAACACAACTACAAAACACTCTCCACACAATTAAAACTAGATTTAAACAATTGGAGAAACATTGATTGCTCATGGGTAGGATGAGCTAACATAATAAAAATTACAATCCTACCCAAATTAACTTACTTATTTAGTGTGTCAACATGGAAATCTAGAGATCCCCAGTTTATTTAGTTTGAGTGTAGAAACCCCAGGTTTTGACCTTATCACAGGAGAGGTTTCCCCCTGAAGGAAGGTCCCACTTCACCAGACAAATAGACATCCACTTCAGCTTTGACGCAGTAGGTAGTGCGTCAGTCTCGCAAGCTGAAGGTCCTGAATTCGATCCTCGGTAAGGAGGGTGTGATATACTGGGAGAGCCTTCTGGAGACAAAAGAGCTACTTGTCTTCAGATGGGATCTGCCTCCCACCTGAAGTGGATATCTATTGTCTGGTGAAGTGGGGGGGGGGGGGGGTTGCAAAAAGTCAGACACAATTAAATGACTGAATGAAAACAATAGTTATCAGCACCACCATCATCATTGCCATTATCATCATCATCAATGCCATCACCATCATCATCACTACCACCATCATCACCATCATCATCATCATCACTACTGTTACTATCACCAATACCACCAGTATCATCACGGTTCTCATTACCTTAAGATCACATAGTCGCTTAGTTACAGTCTGTAGTCTAGGAATCAGTTCTTCAAATAGCGCTAAACTATTAGTATGATGAGTTCAGGTCTGAGAACTTCTATCCTCCACCTCCTAAAGCTTGTTCAGGATCATGTTCATTGCTTCCATGGCACTATTTATCCATCTCATCCTCTATAGTCCCCCTAATCCTTTTGCCTTCAGCCTTTTCCAATATCAAGATCTTTTCCAGTGAGTCCTGCCTTCTCATTATGTAGCCAAAGTATTTAAGCTTCAACTTTAGTACCTGACCTGCCTGTGAACAGTCTTAATTTCTTTAAGTATTGACTGAATTGATCTCCTTGCTGTCCAAGAGACTCTCAAAAGGCTTCCCAACACCATAATTCAAAATCGTTGATTCTATAGCATTCAGCTTTCCTTACACTCCAACTCTCACAGCCATGCATAGCCACTGGAAAAAACCATAGCTTTGACTCTATGGATCTTTATCAACAAGATGACATCTATGCCTTTTAGTGTGCTGTCCAGATTTGCCATAACTTTTCACCCAGGAAGCAAGACTCTCCATTGTCTTCCAAATAAAATAGAAATGCATTATGCTGGCCAAAAAAATTCTCTAAAATCTGGTACTACCCTACCTTTCCAGTCTTACCTAATTCTACTCTTTTTTCACCTACTCTATTCCAATCAAATTTTAGTATCTCCCAGACCCCACTCTCACACAACCCTCTTTTTTTTAATTCCTCTTCTTCAGCAACCCTCTCAAATATTACCTTCCACTAAGCTTTACCCCCCACCCCAGCCCAAGTGAAAATGGTCTCATCTTCAAATTTCAGGTTACTTTGGGGCATTTTGGCTGCACTTTCTTATGAGTTTCTTACTTTCCCCCCTGAATCATAGTTATATATGAATGTGCTTTACCACCCCCCAAGCCATACCCCTCTCTCCCATAGACTATAAACTCCTTGAAATCAAGATTTATGTCTTAACCGTCTCTGGGTCTCCAGAAATGATCACATTGCTCTCCACATGGGCTACTGACAGATGTTGCTAATTGGGGCTAATTCTATCATTTCTAATTCATTAGTATCAGCTCTGATTGGGGGGGGGGGTGTTGGGAAATCACAAGAGCTGATGTACAAGTTCTGTCTCTGACTTTTATGTGGGTGAATTATCCAACTTACCTCCCTGAACCTTAGTTTCCTCATCTATAAAATGGAAGTATATCCTTCTTAGGGACATAATATCTACTTTCTTAGGGAGAGCAAACCATAAAATGCGATTTAAATGCAAGCTATTACTATCACAGTGCTACTAGACCCAAATTGCTGGGAAATAACACTTTGATTTTCTTTCTTTTCCATTAGTAGAGGTGGGTTGTGGGCAGTCATCTGCATTCACTTACCCAGTTCCCTTTGTGGTCAGTGAGGCTCAGAGTATGAGTAAGTTTGACCAGAGAACACAGCAGATCTAATTGTTCTACATATACCTCAAGCCCATGGCCTTTTTAAAACAAAAAAGTCCTTATCTTCTGTCTCATAATTGATACTAAGTATGGATTACAAGGCAGAAGAGGGGTAAGGGCTAGGTGATTAGGGTTAAGTGACTTGCCCAGAGTCACCCAGCTAGGAAGTGCCTGAGACAAGATATAGAACCCAGATCCTACTGACTCTAAGCCTGGCTCTCTTATCTACTGTGCTACCCAGATGTCCCTCCATGGACTTTTAATAATAATTAATAATTGCATAATACTTCAAGGCTTGCAAAGTACTTTCCTCACAGAAATCCTGAGTTAATATAATAATTATAGTAATAATCAACATTTACATAGTGCTTTATTTTGAAAATCCCTTTACATACTCATTTCTCATTTGATTCCCACAAAAACCCCATGAGATAAGTGTTATTACTATCCCCATTTCACAAAAGAGGAAACTGAGCCTCAGAGATGCTAAGTCATTTGGCCAGGGCAATGCAGATAGGTGTTATTATTATCTCCATTTTACAGTTGATGGAATTGGGGCAAACAGAGGTTAAGTGACTTTCCCAGGGTATCTAAGGCCAGATTTACTCAGGTCCTCCTGACTCCAGGCTCAGGAATTTACCCACTGTATAACCTAATATGTTGAAATAGATGAATTTATAAGATCATAGACTGAGAAGTAGAAAGGATCTTAGAGGTCACTAAGCCTAAACTCTTCATTTTACAGATGAGGAAACTGAGGACCAGAGAGGATTGAATTATTTGCATAGGGTCCTATGGCTAGTAAATAGCTGAGGGAGGATTCAAACTCAGATCTTCCTAACTCTAGGTCTGCAATTCTATCCTTTTTGACACTCCAAATTCTAAAATCATATGATCCAATTAATCTTAATCTTAATCTAAAGCTGTCTCACAAAGAAACTGTTGGAAAATGGAGATCCATTTTGGTATTTACAATGACTTACACTGCTCAGAGGCATCCCTTTGCTCTTGAATCTATGAGGAGGGTGATTCTAGCACTGATTTCTTTTCAAATCTACTGTAGGATGTTATTCCTCTGGGCTTTGGGGGTAACAGAAATTCTTTGTCAAAATTCAAATGTTTTAAGAGGTTTTGCATAGATACATTTACTAGGTCTGTATTCCAAAGAGATCAAAGAAAAAGGAAAAGGGATTATATGTATAATATATATATATTACAAATATATATAGATATATGTAAGCTTTTGGGAGGATGGCAAAAAAATAGGAAATTGAGGAGATGCCCATCAATTGGGTAATGATAAACTGTGGATGTAATTGTAATATCATTGTAATTGTATTGTGCTATAAGAAATAACAAGCAGGATGGTTTCAGAAAAACCTGGGAAGACTTACATGAACTGATACAAAGTAAAGTGAGCAGAACCAGGAGAACATTGTACACAGTAACAGCAATATTGTAAGGGTAATCAACTGTGAAAGACTTGGCTACTCTGATCAAGACAATGACCCAAGACAATTTGAAAAGACCCCTGATGGAAAATGCCATCTACCTCCAGAGAGAGAGAGAGAGAGAGAACTGTGCAGACTGAAGTATATTTTTTACTACTTTATTATTCACTTACTTTTAATTGTTAGATTAATTGTTTATTAATTATTAATTGTTAATTGTTTGTTTTTTCAACATAGAAATCTGTTTTTTTTTCATGATTCCACATGCATAATTGACATATTGCTTTCTTTCTCAGTAGGTGGTAGGGTGACCTACCAGGCCACCCTTAAATCTCTCAGTAGTGGAATAGAAACTAGGATATTGCCTTTTGTAGAAGGTCCAATGTTCATAAAAGAAGACTACAGAGTGTTTCTGCAAAGGGAAAAAAAGCAAGACATTTTCTGAATCTTTGACTTAAAAAAAAACTTGCTTTACCTCCCTAGCTTCAAAACTTACAGACTGACCTATCCACTCCCAGGAATAATGTAGAACTACTTATGTATTCACCTTAATGAACCTAATGAAGTGATTTCCCCTACTACCTTTCTCCTATACCTCTAAGCTATTTTGAAAGAACCATGACTCTTAAATGACTACACTAGCAGCCCCAATTTGTGTTAGATAAGATAGATGCATACTTAAATGGGTAATAAATAGAAAAGTAAAGCAAGGAGGAAGAAAACAATTCTTTTCTTCCTTTTTAGAACTGTTAAGTTACTGAATAACTAAAATGGGAGAGAACAATCATTTATTAAGTGTCTACTATGTGCCAGGCATTGTATTAAGCACTTTCCATATAATAACTCATTTAATCCTCACAACAGCTTGTGAAGTAAGTGCTATTACCATCCCCATTTTATAAATGCGGAAGATTTGGAAACTGAGTCTAACTTCTTCAAACAGAAGTTAAGTGACTTGCCCAGGATTACACAGCTAGAAAGTGTCAGGTGCTGGATTTAACTTGAGTCTATCATGACTTCAGTCTCCAGTGCTTTTGCCATTGTCCCAATGAAGTGGGGTGGGGGGATGAGTTAGTAGATTGGGGGGAAATGTTCCTCCTCACTGCTCCAAGCCCAGTACCAAGTCCCATCTTTCTGCAGGAATTATTTCTTGTCAGCCACTGGCTATCAACCATCGGCCACTTTGCTCCCTCTGTGGAATTCACAGAATATCTCAAGGCATTTATCAAAATTAGTCATTCTACTATTTCTTAAAAATTTCTATGGAGGGAAAGCTAGATACTTCAGGGGATAGAGAGCCAACTCTGGACAATAGACATTTCCTAGCTGTGTGATCCTGGACAAGTCACTTAACCCCTATTGCCTAGCCCTTGGATGGAAGATAAAGGGTTAAAAAAAAAAGATTTCCAATGAGAGACAAATGCACTGCCTACTAAGGCAGTGGACCCACTGTACCTACAGAGGCAGTATGATTAAAGTGCCAGGCCTGGAAATGGGAAGACCTAAATTCAGTTCCAGCCTCTGATACTTATTAGCTTATGTGACCCTGAGCAAATCATTTAACCTCTCACTCTTGCTCTCAGGCTCTCTCTCAGAGACGGATTCTCTCAGCAGAGTGGGGAACAGGGTGCAGCATTCTTGGCATCTTGGCAGTTTGGTGTTTGTGGATTGCCAGAGAGGTGACTGGGAGAAGCGTTGTAGCATGGGTTAGGTGAGGTGTCTTCCCTGAGTGAACTTGGTGAGGTGACTGATTCCTCCTTTCCTAGACCTCCAACTCCTATCTGGCTTGCCAGAACAGTCCAATTCCCTTTTCTCTCTCTCTTCTTAATTTCTTCCCTCTATTGTAATTAAGCCATCATAAAAATCCCAAACTAACTTGAGTATTTTATTGGGATTTAATTTTAATTCCTGGCGACCACTAGTATAATATATTCAGTCGACAACCCTAATTTTTACCATTACACTATCTATCTCTATTTCTTCAGCTGTAAAATGGGTATAATAATAGCACCTCTCTCCCAGTGTTGTTAGGAGGATCAAATGGATTAATATTTATCAAGGTGTCTAGCACATGGTAGGCTGTTCTATAGGATGGTGATTGTGATGATGATGATGATGATGATGATGATGATGATGATGATGATGATGGTGATGGTGATGATGTTGATGATGATGATGTTGTTGATGATGATGATATTGTTAATGTTATTGTTGGTTTTTATGATGATGTAGATGTTGATGCTGTTGATATTGTTGATGCTGTGATGTTGATGATGATGATGATGGCAGGCCATTTTACTTTTGAATGACACCAGTTATTAGAGTTTCCTTTTCATAGTATCAGACCTGTTTGACTTTCCTAAAAAATACTGTAATTCTAAAAACAGCACATCTTTGAGTGTTAAAGTGGGATGACATAATATCCATCTCCTTCCTGATTTCCCTACCACCTCTCAACACTATTTCTTCAAGCAAGTTCTTTGATACCTGAGGCAGCTGGAACAATAGAAAGAATATCAAATCTTGAGTCACACTCACTACCTCTTATCACATTTTCTATGGACCTCAGTCTCATCGCCTGTAAACAAAAGGGGAAGTTGAACTAGATAACCTATGAAATCCTGCCCTCTAATTCTATGATCCTAATTCAGTGTATTGATTTTCCTATGTTGTTCCAACTTCTGCTCTCTAGAGCCAAGCAGAAGTCTATTCCTTCTTCCATATGAGAGCCCTTCAGATATTTTAAGAAAGTTATCACCACCCCCACCCTAAGTTTTCTCTTCTAAAAATTAAACATCCTCTACATTTTTTCCTTTTTTTTAAACCCTTGCTTTTCATTTTAGAAAGCATTCAAGATTTTTTTGGCTCTTGACCCTGCCACCTAATGTGTTAAACTTCCCTCCCAGCTTTTCTGAAATTTGGAGCTTTGAAAAATATGGCATCTATGCATTTATCCACCTCAATGATAAAAATACTAAATAGCACAGAGCTAAGCCCAAATCATTGAGGCACACCACTGGAGATTTCCCTCTAAGTTGACATTAAACCATTAATGGCTTTTTAAGAGATTTGACCATTCAACAGTTCGGAATCAACTTCTAATGGTGCCCATTTCCCCCATTATTCACTGGGCTCTTGGCATATGCTATTTTATTATTTCTCTTTTTATGCATATCACAAATTCCCAATCCTATTAAAATTTCCTCAAGGTCAAGGATATATGTGAAGAGAGCCACACATGTAATTATATATACACTATGTATGTATATAAATTTATGCATATTTATACCCAGAACCAGGTCTAGAAGGAGAAAATATAAGCAATTGTCTACATAAGAAGAAATAGGGAATGAAATGATGAACACTCACTTTTTTAACTAACACCTTATATAAATGTCCAATGAGACAGCTAAATGCAATAGTGGATAGATCTCTGGACATAGCATCAAGAAGATGTGAGTTAGAGTCCTTCCTTAGATACTTACAGCTGTATGACTCGGATTAAATACTTAATCTCTCTGTTCAAATGGATAACATATACGTCTATTCAAATATATGGTGCTTTGCAAATCTTAAAGCACTATATAAGTATTACCTAATATTACTGTTATTTATCCCAGAAATTCTTCCATCCAAGTATTCATTTAGTGACATTAGCTTGTACATGGAAGTCTCAAAGCCTCCCCTAACCAGGCAGGAGGATATGAGGGGGTGCATTTCTACTCTTTCCTGGGATTTACAATTGTCTTTGTCCCAACTTCACAGACGGCTCTATCTATGGTGCCTGACACAGAGCAGATGCTAAATAAATATTTGTGATGATCATGTGCAAATAGGGGACTTGGGTATGATTTTTGTATGTTCACAGAAACCACTAGGAGAATTTCTATGAAGTTACAGAAAGAGCTTCTCTTGCCCCAAGAAAAGAAGGCATCCTTGATTTTTATCTGGGATAGGCTAAGGTTGCTTCTGACTGGCATCAGGATAGTATGGCTATGCCATTGTTTTTGAGCCATGTAGACAGCCTGCTGAATTAGCTTCCCCAGAATATGTGTAGCTGAGCACATTTCTCAATCGTATCTTCTCTCTCCAAAAACAAAGCAAAACTAGACAAAAACAAGTCTATCAGCCCTTCCAGTAAAGTTGGGCATGAACTCTGGCCCCTTGCACAGTGCATGCCCAACTTTACTGGAAGGGCCAAAGGAGAAGCAACTGAGTGGCTGTCTTCTTGTTTTGGTTGCCCATCATCTCTGTATCAACCCCCAAATCAATAGAAGCCAAGGGACCAACCAGGAGGTGATGGTCCTGTGTGCCCAGTTCTATGAGAAGTCCTCCAGTTCAACCTCTTTTATCCAGCGCTTGGTGCCTAGTAAGCACTTAATAATTGTCTACTGTGAGAAGCTAAGCAACACAATGGTTAGTGCCCAACCTGGAATCAAAAAGACTCATTTTCCTGGGTTCAAATCTGGTACCAGACACTTACTAACTATATGACTCTGGGTGAGTCATTTAATTCTGCTTGCCATCTTCCTCATCTGTAAAATGAGCTGAAGAAGGAAATCGCAAACTACCCCAATATTTTTGCCAAGAAAACTCCAAATGGGGTCACAAATAGTAGGATACAAGTGAAAAGAATGAACAAAAAAAATGTTTATTGACTGACACTAGTAGAACCATAGGATGTTAGAGCTAGAAGGCAGAAGGAACCTTATGGATCATCTAGTCCAATCTTTCTCATTTACACATCAGGAGGCTGAATCTCTGGGAGGTGAAAACACTTGACAGAAGTCACACAGAGCTGAGATTCAAACCCAAGACCTCTGACTCAACATCCAACATTCTTTCCATTAACCACCAATTCAAATGAATTGGAATAGAGGACACCATTGATGTTCTCCGCAAAACTAGAACATGGATTTCCAAGTCATTATTTCATGTGTTTTAAAGACAACAGAGAGCCCCAAAGTGACACCTGAATTTGCATTAGCAAAATTCCAATTAACTTACCATCTAATATTTGCTTGATTGCAGTGAGGTATCACTCCAGTTAAAAAGAACAGAATTATTTTCCTGGCTTGACTCAAGGCTGCTTAAGAGGGTAGGAAAACTGTCTTGCGTCTGGTAAAAACACTGTGACTTGGACAAGATTCTCATGCTCATTAAATAAGGAAGTGGGTAATGGAGTTCCACTTAAAATCAGCAGGAGACATTTATATCTTCAGTCTCTAGAGCTTTTGGTGGAAGTTTATCTTAACCACCGATTTAACACAAAATGAGAGTCAAGCCAAGACATTCAGTTTCACCAAGAATATTATTTCCCCAACTATATTTCATAGAACCTTGGTTTCCATAAGAAGAGGAGATCTATGGGGAAAATCCACCAATAATTGTTGATGCTAGTGATATTCAATGTGAAATTATGCAGACATCAAAGTTCTTATTAAATGCAAGCATTTTTTTTTTGTAGGAAAGCTTAATTGCCTTAATTTTGCTAGTTTGACTTGAGATAGTGACAAATTATCCTTGTGGTAAATAAGGGGAAACATAGTAAGAAAGGATTGGGAGGTGATGATTAATTCTATTACAAGAGGAGCTGGTGGTTGATTGCTGCTCAGGTCCTTTGAGGGAAATGATGGTGATCCTGGAGAAGAAAAGGCAGCGGGAAATTAAAGCTGGCTCTAAGGATAAAAGAGGTACTAGACTAGTTCTCTGCTACTTGGACCTAGAGGGAAGAACTATGTGAGAAGGGGAAGGAGAAAAGGGATTAGGAGAGAAGAGAAGGAAATAAGCATTTATAGAGTGTCTTCCAGGTGGCAGGCACTTTACAATATGATCTCATTTGATTCCCACAACCCTGTGAGGTAGGTGCTTTTATTCTCCCCCACTTTACAGTTGAGGGAACTGAAGCAAGCAAAGAGAGGTTAAATGACTTGCCCAGGGTCATCCAGCTAGCAAGTGCATGAAGCTGGACTAGAATTCGAATTTTCCTGACTCCACATCCAGCTGTCAAGGTGAAAAGAGGCACTTTTAGGTTTGATGTAGTAAGGGAAAATTTCCCAAACATTATAATTATGCCAGAGTAGAATGAATTCCTTCAGGTTATCCAAAGAACAGTGAGCATTCATATGTTGCTTTAAGGTTGCATGGTATTTTCCAGGTTATTTCATTTAATCCTTACATCAACCCTATGCTATTATCATTCCCATTTTACAGATGAGACAATTGAAGTTGAACAAAGCTCGTAAATTTCTGAGGCAGAATTAGAACTCAGGTCTCCAATTCCAAGCCTCACATTATCCACTATAATTGGAGGTGCCAAATGTTTTGCCAGCAGACTATTTCAAGTATTCTCAGAACTAGAATAACTTTAACTAGGAAATCATTAACAAAATAACGTTTCAATAGAACAGAAATGATGTTAATATGTGGGTTTCTAAGTCTTCTACCCCAGCAAGAATCTTAGGTATGGTTTTGAATTTCATACCACTATAGGACATGGCCTAAAAGTGGAAGGTTTTTATTGCCAAAGAAAGGCTTTTGAGTTCTAGTATTGTTTCTCTTGGCCGGCTAGATGGCACAGTGGGTAGAGTGCTGGGCTTGGAGTTAGCAAGACTCATTTTCCTGAGTTCAAATCTGATTTCGGACACTTACTAGCTGTGTGACCCGGGGCAAGTCATTTAACCTTGTTTGCCTTGATGTCTTCATCTGTAAATGAGCTGGAAAAGGAAATGGCCAACCACTCCAGTAACTTGGCCCCAAAATCCCAAATGGTTGCAAAGAGTCAGACACAACTGAACAACTTCTATGATACATCTTTCCTTAAAAATCCTTAAAAAATAATGTAAAAAAATCCTTAAAAAATAATGTAAAAAAAATATTGTGAATGCAGACAGCCCCCTTTCAAAGATGCTATAATAATATTCAGGGAGCAGTAATTAAATCAGGTCTACAGGAAAATTCCACCAATAGCAACTCTTCTGCCTGGCCACTTATCACACAAACTCTGAGATCTCATATTTCGATTTGTACAGATCAATCAAAATAGATGAGTGAGGACTTTGAAAACTTTGCTAAATTCTTTGACATCTAAGTATAAAAACTGTTACTGTAGTCATATTAACCAATCTTTAAAATTCTTTCCTCTAATGTATTTCATGAAAAAACAATAAAACATTTTTTTTCTGCTA
The DNA here is from genome assembly GCF_027887165.1 of Monodelphis domestica. Lineage (NCBI taxonomy): Eukaryota > Metazoa > Chordata > Mammalia > Didelphimorphia > Didelphidae > Monodelphis > Monodelphis domestica. The sequence continues at coordinate 74,091,829 of NC_077227.1, forward strand.
AATTAACTTTTATTTGCATTAAAGCATGATCCTCTCTAAAAGTCACTGTCATACCTCAAAATAGAATGGAGATAATATTTTGACCTTAAATGCTTTTTATTCAAAAAAGGAAGTAATTCTTAATTTCCCTAGCTGTTCCCCTCAAGGGGAGGGGGGGGAGAAAGGAAGCTAATCCCCAAATTATAGTTGAGGTTGTGATAAATTAACCACCTATGGGTAATAGAAAGTCAAGTAGCCTTGACTTTCCTTTTAGGTCTGGTACCCCTTCTCTGGTTAGGATATCATCCAGTGGGGCTGGTGATTAAACACTTACCAACCCACCTCCGTTAGTATTCACAAAAATCCAAAATAACTCCCAATTTTTTACTTAATTTTTGAAAAATAGCTGAAGCCTTCACCTTGGAGTTTAAACGAATATATTCACTATTTACTGGTTGCTGGGTCTTTTTTTCTTGTGATGAAGAATTCACTTGATTAGATGTAGCAATTTTAAATCCTTTTTTTTTTTTTAGTCTAGAACACACCTGATATTGTTGCTGGGATTCACTAGCTATTTGTGGGTTCCAGATCCTCAAATATATATATTTCCACACATATTACCAAGATATCAGTTTCTCCTCATCATAATCCCACTAGTCCTTTTCTCATTCCCTACTGTCATGATGCACCTAAATTCCTCCATAATCTTTGGGAACTGCTATATTAAAGCCAGAGACCAAGGTCTGACATAACTTTGTAAAAACTGTGCTCTTGACACCAATCAACTAGTGTAATCAACATGTGCCAATGATCACAAGAGGGAAAGGAATGAATGGTTCAAAACAAATTATCAATGCTAGTGGGCTAGTGAAGAACTGAAAACCACTGATGGTTCCTAGCATCATCTTTGGATCAAGGAGATTCCCTCCCCATACACACACCAATTTGATGGTTGGAGAAAAAAATCCCCTGGGGCATGAGCCCAACAAGCTGGATCCTCTTGGATAACATAGTTGAAAAAAGTCAAGTTCTGCAACATTACCTGAAAATTCCTTAGCTGGTAGTCTGCAGAATTGTGACATGCCTAATTCTAGAGATGAGTTCCAAATATAGCTCTATACATTACAAAAATATTAGCAAGCACATATTGGTTTATCTTAATTACCGTAACAGTAGTGGGTTTACAAAGGGTCTGTTGAAATAAACTTCATATGGATTTGTATTTTTAAATCTATACATATCACAGAAATTTGTAAAGTCAAGTGTTTAACTTACAGGGATCAATAACGAGGCGTGTCTCAGAAAACAATTCAATCAAAAACAGTTAAAGCACTATGAGATTTTGAAGTACAAAAAAAGAAAAAGGGACCTTAAAATTTCCCTTAAAAATTGCAAGTCATGAGCCCACTATAGAGGGAAACTTAAAATTCTGAGGCAAGATAATTAAGAGACTTAAAGTAGGGAAATAGAAAGTTGAAGTACACCTTTTCCTTTTTATTATAATTTTAAAACAATCTTCTTGTTCTTTGGTCTCAGCACCTCCCCACACCCTTGAGTGTCTTCTGTTCAAACAAGACCCCTCCTGCCTCAAGGTTCTCTGATTTAAGGTCTCAGCATCCAATAAAAATTTGGTTTGGAAATCAAAACCGAGTTCAGTTATCATGGCAAGTGTTTCAAATGTAGCACATTTTTCCCAGGACCAAATAGCTAAACAAACATAGCCTTGTTAAAAGGGCAGGTCAGACCTTATCCAAAATAATACGTCACCAACCATAAAAGTGTGTCATCTTCTATTCTAAAAAATCACCAAGTTCTTAAAAGTAGGGTAAGTTAGAGCAAAGTAAACTTACAACTCTCACCCAGCTTTTCTGATAAATAATGCATTCCCCTACATTATATTCTTATACAGTTATCTCAAAATAACTTTTAAAAGGTACCATACCCCTTTTATACAGGAATTTAGAGACAAAATAAGGAAAAGTGATGGCCATCAAATCTTGTTTTTCTACTAATAAGATATGAAATACATAATTATTTTAATACTATATGCTACACTTTGCAGACAAAGGGTACAAGGTTCAAAATTAATAGGAAAAGCAAAATGATAGAAGAAAAATCTAAACCAAAACAACTTGGGAATTTCTGAAGACATGATAATACTAATGGAGAATCTCTTCTCCCTTCTAAGCAGATAATAACAAATTTAAATATTTCACACTGAAAAAATGAGATGATGTTATGGATTTTCTCCCTTCATTTGCTTCAAGTTCTCCAGACAAGATCAGAGTTAAGAATTTACTCAATAAATAGCAATCATACAAATCCATGAATAAAGAATTTTATTCTCTATCTCTTGAAATCAGCAACATAAACAAAAGAACAATCTGTAAAACTAATGGGTTTAGCGTTTAGTCATAAAACATGCACAGCAATATATCTTCCACACAGAAGTCTGAATTTAATGTAAATGACTGGCACCTTGGAATATGGATATATGTTGGTTTTAGAGATGTAGTAAGTGCTATTCCTTTCCATGAGGGATTTCATCTGTTATGGCGAGTTCATTAGCCAATCCTTAATGTTGTTAGAACAATCTTTCTATATATCATTCCTTTATGTGAATGCTGTCACATTTTAAGCTCTCTGAGTACAGGGCCTTTGTCTTATTATTTCTGTATTCTCCATGCATAAGACAGAGTAAGTGCTTAAAATATGTTAACTGAATCAGACTGAGAACCTTGCGATGTTTCTCCTACTGGCCAGTTTGGGATGGGAATTGTTCTATGAAAGACCCTCACTGCTTAACAGCGTGGAAAAGCTAAATAACCAGTAGCTGAGCTAAATGAGCCCATCTCCATCTTGCGGTTTGCCAGAAGTATAAAAGATTATGAAGGACCAATAATTTAAATGATGTACTGAAAACTATTAATCGTCAAAAAAGAAAACACCAGAAATGTCTTTTAGTACACATGCATCAATATAGAAATTGGAGACTGTTTACATCTAATCAGAGAGGACAATCTTGAAGTACAATTTTAAGGTCATATCCCATTAGCATTCATTAGCAAAATGTACATCTTTGACTTCTGTATAAAATTTAATTCTGAAAGAATTAAATCTGAACAATTATTTTAAGACTTAAAACACATTCCTGTACTTCTAGACTAATTTTATAAACATTCAGCTCCCATCAACTTACTCCATTACAATACTGAATGTACCACAAATTGGATTTCTTGATTTGCATTTTCCCTCCCCTCTTAAATTTCTATTGATTTCATAGAAAAAGCTGCATAGTTGGGAGGAGAGGGGGAAGCTGCATAGTATGAGAAAAACTTGGGAAAAAAAATACAAAAGTAGAAAATAAGTCCCTACTTGAGTTAAAAAACAACAACAAAGAAAACAACCTAGTCTGTTTTTTTAAAAAACCCTTACCTTTGTCTTAATATCAGTTTTAAGAGAGAAGAGCAGCAAGGGCTAGGCAAGAGGAGCTAAGTGACTTGCCCAAATAACTTGATCCTATCTTTTTTCCTAGCTCCTGACTCCAGCCCTGTGCTACCTAGATGTTCTACAATAGTAGTCTTTTTGTTGTTGTTGTTTAACCCTTGCCTTCCATCTTAGAATCAATACTGTGTGTTGGTTCCAAAGCAAAAGAAAGGTAAGGGCTAGGCAACTGGGATTGAGACTTGCCCAGGGTCACACAGGTAGGAAGTATCTGAGGCCATATTTGAACCCACAATCTCCCATCTCTAGGCCTGGCTCTTAATCCACTGATCTACCTACCTGTCCCTCACAACACAGTTTTAAAATAACTCCTTTGGATCTAGAATTGGAAAATATATATTAATGGCTTTAAGGTATTATGAAATAAAGGAATATCTTCATAGGTATGTTCCCAAGAAGTTAATAAGTGTTTATTAAAGACCTAATTATATATACTAGACACCATGCTAGAGCCCTAGACCACTAAAAAAAAAGTCTCTTCCCTCAAGGAACTTCTATTCTAAGGGCGAAATAGCATATATATTGATAAGCAAGTACAAAATATACATAACATAAATACAAGCTAATTTCAGGGGAGAGTTGCTAGCAGCAGGGAGGCTCAGTGGAGAGAGGCCTCCTTTAGGAAGGAGGCAGTGCTAAGAGGCTGAGATGACGAGACAAGGCATTCAAGACAGATGACAGTTGGTGCAAAAACAGAGACATGGGATGGGATATCTCATGGGAAGAAGAGCAAGGAAGTATTTAGGTGGACAGCAGACTATGCAAAGGTAAATTATGTGCAGGAAGTAGAGAAAGGTAGGCTGAAGCCCGGGTTGTAAAGGGCTTGAAGTTCCACAGAGGAGTCTGTATGTGATCATGGAGGCAATAGGGAGCCACCAGAGCATTCTGATCAGGGAATTGACCTGTGTTTTAGGATTATCTCTTTAGCAGCTATGAAGATGGACTGGAATGGGGACAGACTTCAAGCAGGGAGACCAAATGGGAGATTACTGTAGTAATCTAGGCAAGAAGTGTTCAAGGTCCAAATCAGGGTTCTGGCCCTGTGAGAGAAAAGAAGAGGATGGATGTAAAAGACATTGAGGAGAATAATCAATAGAATTTGGCAACTCACTGGCTACACTGGGTGAGGGTGAGGGAGAGGGAGGCGTTAAGAATGACTCTGAGGTTGAGAAGCTGGGTGACCAGAAGAATGGTTAGGCCTCAACAGAAACAGGCAAGTCAGAGAGAGGTCAGCTTTGGCAGAAAGACGATGACTTGTTTGAAACATGTCGAGATCACCAAAAGATAAGAAATGCCCAGGAAAGTCTTGGGGGGTTGCCTTCAGATTGAAGGTGTGTAAAATGGATGATGATGACTCACATATGGGACTAAGAAAGATGAGAAAGGTAGAAGAGAGAAAAGAGAATACAGTGGGAGGGAATGGTCAATAGATTAAAACACGGACAGCTTGAAAGGAAGACGACTAAGGAAGGACTATCAGTAAGCCAGGAGAGAACAATTTTAGCTGAGTAATGAAATCAGAAGGCAGACTGCAAAGAGTCCTTAAGTGAGTGAGGGAGTGAAACAAGAAGGAAAGATGACCTTTACTAAGCTTTAGGAGAGGAAGAAGATACAAAGGACGGTAGACTAAGGAACACATAGGGATTTCTTAGGATACGCGAAGCCCTGGATGTGTTTGTAGGTGGCAGGAAAGGGGCCAGTAGATAGGGAGAGATTAATAGCATTGCATAATATAACACAATGGAAAAAGCACTGTCTTTGGAATGAAATGATCTAGGTTCAAATGCTGCCTCTGTCAATTAACCATCTGTGTAGCCTTAAGAGAGTCACATCAAATCTTTGGGTTCCTGTCAAATTCTGAGGTTGGTCTATACGGCCTTATTATCTCCTCCAGCTCTAAATCTAATGAGATTAGAAAGAGATGGTGTCTATAAGGGCAATCTGTGGAGAAGATGGGGGAGAAGGAAATCCAGGTTACAAGTGGAGGGTTTGGACATCATCACAGAGCAAATAAAAGGAGAGGATGGAGGAGATGTGCCAAAGAATTGTGAGAGTAAGTGAGGAGGAGCTCAAGGAAAACTGTCTGTTTTCTCAGCAAGGTAAGAAGTGGAAGGAAAAAAATGATGTGAAAGACCTGAAGAAAGAAAAGGTTTAAAAGAGCTGCTATAGATAACGCAATAGGGAGTCAATTAAGGAAGAGTAAAAGGATTGCCTTGGGTCCATGAGGGTCAAGTTGAGATGGATAATACAAATATGTAGTAGATCTGGTCTATATGCAAGATTTCCTCTGATATGTGAACAAAAGCCTAAAGGTAGTAATAAATCCAGGGTTTGTGTTTCAAGACATAAGAAGCAATTGGGGAAAGGATTTGAGAGTACAGGACTGTGTCAAATTGAAATGATTAGCTACAAGGTCAAGATTAGGAAAGTGAATTATTTGAACACCATTACTGAACATGCTTCATAGAATAAGTGAATAAAAAATACATGTCAGAAAACTATATAAGCTATATAAAATCTATATACATTTCATTACTGGATTTTCAAAAGCAGAAAGAAAAGTGAAGAAATTTCACCAAAGCATATACTTTCTATTATTAAATGATACCAACAATTATATATTTAGCACCCTTCACCATTAGCCCTTTAATTTATGAGACATTATTGCCATGCTACAGATAGCCAAACTGTGGAAAAGACAGTTTAGCAACTTGCCCAAAGTCACAGTAGAGCAGTAGCAGAAGAAAGACAAGAACTTTATCTCCCAGTAGATGGTAAACATCATCATCAAGAAATGCTTGACAGTATTTCTGATTAAAGAAGACTACAGCTTCTCTCAGGTTCACTATAAGATTAGATTTTACACAAAACAGGAATAATAACAATTGGACACAAGGCGCAAAGTCTTCAAAAACCAATGACCACAATGGGCCTAAAAAGGCAATCTGCATGTATGTGAAAGTTTGGGGGAAATGGGGGGAATCCACAATTATATCTACCTGAATATTTTTTTTTTAAATAGAAATATTCCACGTAAAGACTAGAGATTTACCTAAACCCTGGCCTACCACTGAAGGTTTAAATTTTCCAATTCTGTTTTCAAAGAGCCCCTGGGTAATCTCCACATTTGAAGTAAATGCATCATAAATGCAGTTTTGGTAACTTTCTTCTAGCTCTTTGTAAAGTTGAAAATGTATTATTTATAGCTTTCATTCTGTAGTATTGAAAATACTACACAATCTAAGGAAAAATATTAGTAGCAATTCACAAGACCATTAATAAAGTGATTTAAAATGCTTTGGAGAGAAATTTACTTTTCTTGATAGTAAATTTGAAAAACACTTTAAAATAGAGCATCCAAATAATATTATTATCATATATATTAACAACTTGATTTGTGAAATAATACTGATCAAATATGATAAAACATTTTGGACCAATAAAAATAATCTAATATTCCTAAGATTCTACTTCATGAGTTTTATAATAATGTTTTCCCTGATATTTTTTCATAAATGCTCACAAAATGTACACAACAAAGGAACTTCAAGAAATAAGTGTTAGGTCCCTGAAAATATCCATGGATCTTACCAAATATGCACACAATCTGTGTCAGATCCAGGTATAAAAATACCAGTTTACTTCAGTAGATCTCAATTTAACGTCATCCAGAAGTGCTAGAAAAATAGTTGCCTGAGGAATATGGAAGTTAAGTGACTGACCCTGGGTCTGACACTGAAGAGAGGCCAAAGGCAGGAGGTGACCCCAGTTTTTCCTGATTTAGCTTATGCCCCACTGCCTCTTTGCTACATGGTTCTTATTGCAACTAAAAATAAAAACGGAACAATTGTTATGCACACATTCGCTTTCAGTCAGCATCATATCAGTTTCAGAAATGAATGAGAATTTCTTCTTAAAGCCGCAATTATGAGGTAGATTCAGTATAAAGTAAATATAAAACAGTCTGTATTTACATTATTTTCTCAAATTCTATATAATATACATGTTAAATAAGACTCATCCACAAATTTCAATGATAAAAGATTCATTAAAAGTCTTAATCAGCAGAACTCAGGCTTTAGCTTCCAGACACCTTCACCATTCAAACCTCGATGAAATGTGCAGAGATTTCTCAGCAGTTCTCTAAATACACAAGATTGTGATGTGGATAACTTGGATTCAAACTCTTGCAGTATCTCTTGGGTGCTTGCCTGTCCATCAATGCGGGCCTGGAAAGCTATGAAATTCCTCATTTCTACCAAAAGATCATCATGTTCTGTTGCAGTGAGTAATGAAGCAGAAGCCTGCTGAAGGTTCACATTTTCATTTTCAATTCTCTGTGGCAAGATAAGATGGTTTCTAGTTCTCATTTTAGCTAACAATGATGATGAAGCTAAAGCACCAGATGAAGATTCTCCACCTTCTATTTTCCCACTAAAATGTGTTTGGGTGGCATTTTTTTCATCTTTTTTTAGATCAGCATCCTAAAGAGAGAGATTTTAAATAAAATTAAAACTTGAGTTATTAAATCAGTTGTTATAGAACATTTAAGTTTAATTCAAAATACAAAAGGCAAGCCAGATGAAAAACAAAAAATAATGATTTTTTTGTTTAAGTAGATAACAAGAACAAGGATATCTTGTTCCTTAAATAATCACAAAATTAAAGTCAATTCCAACCAATCTTGGAATTTTCCAATTTAGTTTAATAGAGAACAACAGTATCCCCAAACTATTAGTATCTTAAGTATTGAATTTTGGCATATGGAGTACTTGTACATTAAGCATGAAAATTATTATCACTACTAATAAATTTGGAATAGTCAAGAAACAAAGAAAAATTCGATACTTTCTACAAGTCTTTGACTAGTTCCTTACTGCTAATTGTATTCAATATATCACTTTCAAAAATCCTTTAAGGGTTTCTGGTAGCTTGTCTAAAAGTTAGGGAACAATCAATATTTTTCAGGATAGTTCTTCATGCAAAACATTTGCACTCTCCCATCAGTTTTGTTCCAAAATTAGGCCCCAGGCCTAAAATGAGACCTCATTTAAGTGAAAAAAAAAAAAATAGAAACCCATTCCCTGAAAAATAATTACTAAAAAACACAAAAACAGAAAACACCTGGTTTTAGTCTACATGTAGACCAATAAGATAACACCTCATTTGAGGTTAAGTTACTGAGAATGGAGAGCCAGGAAAAAAATTAACTATTAATCTCCCTATTTTCTGAGCTATCTTTGATGTGTCTTTAGTTTCTAGATTATTGATCCAAAGATGCTTTTATCAATTGTTATTTTTTGTAGGTCTTACAGAAGTACTCTAGGAACAGCAACAAATTTAATGATTTAAGACCAAGTGAATTTTTATCCTCAATATGAAAAAGCCCTACAGACTGTAAAGCACTACACAGATTTAAGGTGTGCTATATGATGTACATGCACTAGCCCCCGAAATGACCAAGGAGAACATCCTTACTTAGATTCCATCAAGCCCAATGCTGTTACAATGTGTATATTACCTGGCACTTCTCTTTAGTAGACTTTGAAAAAGGCTGTGAAGCAGGCAAGTTAGGATTCCTTTTCTGCCCAAATCTACTCCTATATGAGAAAAATGTTTGCATTTAGTGTTTTGGAGTAAAAAATATCCAACCAACTTCCAATTTTTTGTTTTCCAGGGATTTTTTCAAGGCCATCTAGTATTGATTCCCACGAACACTCTTGATTCCCACATAGTTCTGCTCAAAGATCCCTCTTCTGCTCTACACAGTGCCATAAAATTCCCACAATCAAATAGGGATTACTAGATTAAATCTATTATCTATGGTAGCATCTAAATTTAATGTCTAACAGAGCACACAAGCTTTCCAAACAATTTTTAAGCACTTAATCTGTGCCAGATACTGTGCTAAGTGATATAAAGAATAAGAGAGACTAGTTCTAGTAAGATATGTCTGGGAATCATCTTCATAGAGATGACAACTGAACTCATGAGAGGTAATGGGATCATAAACTGAGATAGTAGAGGGAGAAAAAAAGAGAGTAAAAGACTTAATAGAACCGTAAAGGACACCACTACTGAGCAGGACATGGATCAAGACACATCAAAGGGGTCAGACATGAAGGAGAACCAAGAGAGGGCCGAGTTACTAATACCCAAAGAAGAGAAAGTATCTAGGAGGAATTAACAGTGTCAAATATTACATAGAAACCAAGAAGGATGAGGACTGGGAAAAGCCATTAGATCAGACTTACCAATTAAGAGCACTGACAAGAGAATAGATACAGAACCCAAATTGCAGGGGATTTAGAAGAAAGGAAGTAGAAATATTGAGTGTAGATTTTTTTTTTTCTAGAAAAGAAGATATAAGAAAATAGCCAAAGGGTATGGCAAGATCTAGGTTAGTGATGCCTAATGTGTTTGTAGGCAGCAAGAAAGACAGTGAGACACTGAAAAATCAGAGAGTGAGTATGAAAGTGGGGTAATCTCTGCTGGAAAGAATGAGAAGGAATGGAATCAAGGGCATATGTTTGCAGGTAGCAGGACTACCTCTTCATCAAAAACCTCAGTGGAGAAGATAGTGAAGGATGGTGTCAAAGGGACATAAAAGATGAAGAGTAAGGGAGAGAACTTTTAACATACTGTCTATTTTTCAGTGAAATGATGTAAAGTCCTTAACTAAGAGCGAAAGAGGTGGCATCAGAGGCAGGGCATCGATTAAGGAAGAGAGATAGGACTTCCTTGCTGCAATGAGAGTCCAATTTAGATTAGAACAGCTGATTATTGTAAATTGGTTAATATTTTAACAAAAATTTAACTAATGATGCTCAAATTCCTATCCCTTTTAAATGAAGTGTTCTTTTTATATTAGTTTTGAAATTAGGGAAAGAAAATAAGCATAACAGAGTAAGTGTCCTAGCTGCCCCAAATGCAAAATCTCAGTTGTGGAGAAATAGAATAATAGCAATCCTACTTCTCAAAATTACTCAAATTCAGTCTAATAATAAGCCACAAATGGTCAACTCTGTTTTGAAGACACATAATTTTATGAGGAACAATTTCCATATTTAGGGTTCCCATGTAGTGACAAGGTAAGATTATGAATTGAGAATATTTGAAACAGTTAGTGCTTTATAGGTTTGGATGCCTGCACCATGATAATGGAGAAACAGCATGGGATAGTAGAAAAAGATTCAGACATGGAGTTGGGGATATGTAAGTTCATAGCCAGCCCCTGTCATTTATTGAACCTCTCCAAGTCTATTTCCTCATCTGTGAGGGCAGAGGTTAGGCTAGAAAGTCTCTTAACCTATAATCCTATGGATCCTAAGGGTAGTAGCGATCTCTTACTTTCCTCCACCTGGTGCACCTGACAGACCATTACTGCCTGTCCATGTTGGCACACCAGAGACAGCACCCAAACACCGCTGACGAGACATCTTCAGTGCTTTCAATGCATCCTGGGCTACTCGATTTGCCTCTGCTTCCACTAATACATAATCCGGACTAGAAGCTTCCATTATAGCATCATGTTTCATGACGCTGTGAACTCCTCCTAGTGAGACAAAAAGAGAAAACTGAAATAGTCTACACTTACACAATTGCTAGTTATGGTCCTGTCCATTCAAAATGGAGAGGTAAAGGTCTTATGTTTTACTTTAAGTACAAAAAAGATAAGGACCTAGAAAGAATATCTGTTCCTATTTTGTAATATATAGATTAAAAAGCTAGAAAAATTTTCTCTAGAGAAAAATGAATCCAAGGAATATGATTGACTATTCCAGTAATTCTCCTGATGATTTAGAGTAATTGCTTTAAATACCAATTATTTTATTAAGTTGTAGAAGACTGATGCTCTCTGAAGCTATTAAAAACTATGCAAATTTATTTGTACTACTATGCTTATATTTTTGAGTTAGATTTTCCTCCTCTTTAAAAATCAGGAAATCTACACTCAATTCTATCTCCTACCAGTATGACAAGATTCATCTCCTTTATCTCAAACCCTCTTTATAATTTACAATTTCTAATCTGTCTTAAACAGGGAAATTTGTTTCTAATCTGCTTTGGACTAAGAAATCTTTGAGAGCCAAACCAGCGGTCTCTCAGAGGGTGAGGGTCCTCTGCCTAAGTGTGACAGTCCAGCTGAATAACGGAGTGAGAGACACTGTGTGCTCAAGCCCACATGCATAGGCATCACACAGAGTTCTTCCATGGCACAGAGATGCGTTTATTATATAGGTTAGTGAGTACATAGTAAATACGTCTTTGGCACACAATCAATTTTCTACATACATGTTTCTATGGAACTTAACAACAGACACAAAGTCTAAGGGGATAGTCAATGAAACATTGCTGCTACAACAGAAAGGGAGATAAATGACATAGGTAGGGTGATCTGGAGGTTAGATGTTACTTTTGGCCAGCTTTCATAATCAATCACAATTACTTAGGAGATGGATAACAAAACATTTCATAGCTAGGTACAAGGTTAGAAGGTAATTTTTTGAGACAGACAATTTACAAGTTCTGTTTTTCTTGTGTTACTTTAAAGCACCTGGCAATGTTGCCTGGTTTCTGTCTGCAGTGAAGTGTGTCTTGAAGGTGACTGATGTTCTTGGTTTGCCTGGCTTATAATGGGAGTGAATGCAACTCTGTGGAGAAGGAAAGGAGGAGGGTAATGGGCAGTGATCTTTAGGTTTTAATTCTGTGAATGTAATCTTTTAGGGTAATAATCTGGGGAGATTAAGATGGGATATATATTTATTCTATAAATCTTTGCTCTTATATCATTTCTTTTATATTGGAGAGAGAATAATAATCATCCATTATTAAGGGAAGTTAAAGAGAGAGAAGTCACAGGGGGGATAAGTGAGGGCCTCATTTTCTGGGGGTTGCCTTGCAGCCATTTCCCAAACTGTGACCTTGTCAGCCAATGGAGATATTATGACCTCCAGCAAAAAATAAGTAAACCAAGCATTTTTTAAAGAACTGTATCTAAAAGTAACAGTAAATAAGTTATGAATCAAGACCCAAGGGCTACTTAAAAGTCATTTTACTTATGTTTGGAATCTGAGCTATATTCTGGATGTTAAAGTTGGCAAGCAAGTAAAAAAAAAAACCAACTAAATCAAGAACTTAAAACTAAATTTTAATTATTAGCAGGTGGCAAATTTTGGAAAAATATTAAAAACCGCATCATTTAAAATTAAATTCTGATATTAAACATAACATGCAAATAAACTAGTTTCTGTTTTTCATATAGCCATTCAAAAATGAATTTTCTCTTTAAGCAATTTATTGCTATGAACTAAAATATAATTTTTCAAAAATTTAAATTTTCTCCAAGTCTTTAGAAAAGATCAAAGGTAGTTTTGTTTGTTTTTAAATTTAAAGACTAGTAAGAACTACCACAATTTCTATTTCTGCCACAAGTCAATATATAATTTTTTAAAACTCCTTTCAACTTCTAATTATAGCACCTTTATGGAAAATTCAATGAAAAAGATTACCTGATCTTTTGAAAAGTTTTTCCAGGACGTAATCATCATTTTTTTGTTCATTTTCCTCTTTCTCATCATCATGCCTCTGGTATCGTTTTTGTTTTACCAAGTGGGGGATGCGTGTTCCTTCAAACCTAGCATCTTTGGAATGTTTAGATGTCTTAACATTCTGTTTCTGCCCTTTATGCTTTAAAGTATCCTTTCCTTCCTCCAGATGATGCTTTGTTTTGGCTTTGTGTTTACAAAACTGGTTCTTGGTTTGCTTGCTCTCAAGGCCAGGATCTAGCCTGGCCTTTAAGCTTCCTTTCTTACAAAGAAGGTCTTGTTTTTCATCTAAATCTTCACCGCCAGCTATCCTGAAGTTTTCAGCAATACATGAAGAATTTAAATTTTCTCCATTTCCTAAAATCATTATATTCTTTGATTGTTCATCTGTGATGGAAAATGTATTTGTGTGTACACATTTATCTTCTATAAGATCAGCTTCAACACTCTCCATTGAAAGGCTGCTCTGGTTAAAAGTTCCTAAATTTACACCTGTTTCTTCAGCTTTATCTTGTTCTTGAACTGAACCAGAAATGGCTTTGGAAATGTTGGCATCAAATGATGTGCTGCATTCTGGAAAAACATCTGCTTGGTGAACACTTTCTTTGTCAGCAACGGGAGAGGAGCTTTGAAATTTTCTTTTCAAATGATGTTTAGGTGCTTGAACATCTGAACCAGTTCCTATTTTATGGATTTAAAAAAGAAAAAAAATGTTCATTATACTGTATAATTTAGGAGTGTTCTGTTTTTAAGTGTAATTCTCTTATGAAATACCTGCAAAAATAGCACTAGTTTCAGTGCTTTGAGATTCATCTGGACTACTGAGAGTAAACAGCTCATAAAGATCATTGGACTTGAAAAATCGTCTTTGTTTGGGGTCTTTTAATATTCTGTTTGTTAAAAACTGCTTGAAGATTTGTCTAAAAACATAGGAAAAAAATACAATGGTATGAAATAATATTTAGCTACAACTGAGTACATAATCCTTAAAATGCAATAAAAATCTATAATAATTTTACCTAAGAGTTCGAAAGCAATGGAAGAGATGTGTAATACTCAGTAATATTACTAACCACTACAGTCAATTAATATAAGAATTTATATTACAACACCAATTACATTTAACGTACCAGGTAGCTGCTACTCCATATTACTTAGATTTAAAGTAGCAAACAACTTCAGCTATAATGAAAGACATTTCTATTCAAATATTTTTTTTTAATTCTAAGAAACAAATTTTCAAAACATTATAAAGTCACTATAATTATAAGTTGGGGCAATGGGGTAGATAGATGTCTTTTGCTCAATATTTCTTCACGTAGTTTCAGAACAATGCTTATTAGCAAAGATCCAGACAAAATACAGTAGGATCCTAAAGTATTCCTTGTAAATACCAGGACTTCAGCATTTTTACTTTTTACTTTTTCTTTTTGAAAAATAATTATTCTTTATTTACACATTCATTTTCTAAAATGTTGAGTTCCAAATTCTCTAATGCCCTCCAGTCCCTTCTCGCTCCATTGAGAAAGCAAGCAATATGATACCCATTATTCATATGAATTCAAATAATACATATTTCCATGTTAGCCACATTACAAAAAAATGAGTAAAAAATAATATGCTTCAATATGCATACAGAGTTCATAGTTCTCTATCTAAAAGAAGACAGTATATTTCATCCTAAGTCTTTCAGAACTCTCTTTGACCTTTGTATTGCTGAGAATAGTTGTCATTCACAGGTGACAGTCATTTGCTGTTACTGCATACAATGTTCTCCGGGTTGTACAGTTTGAATGTCTTCCCAGGTTTTTCTGAAATCATTTCCCATTTCTTTTTTTTTTAAACCCTTACCTTCCATCTTAAAATCAATATTGTGTATTTGTACTAAGGTATAAGAGTGGTAAGGGCCAGGTAATGAGGGTCAAGTAACTTGCCCAGGATCACACAGCTAAGAAGTGTCTGAGGCCAGATTTGAACCCAGTACCTCCCATCTCTGGGCCTGGTTCTAAATTCACTGAGCCACCCAACTGTGCCCTCCCCACCCCATTTCTTTAAGCACAATAGTATTCCATCATAATCATACACCATGATGAATTCAGCCATTCCTTAACTGATAGGTTGCCCTTTAATTCCCAATTTTTTTGCTACCAGACATTTTGCTTTCTTAAAGAGGTGGTTAGGTTAGATTAGGAAAAAAAACCTTAAAAAAAAAGAGGTGGTTCATACCACAGAAAGTACACAACTAAGAGATGCAAATTAATCTTAAATTCACAAGCAAACTAATTCCTTTGGAGTTGAAGAAGGCATAAAATTTTTCTACATCAAATGCATTTTTGAAACTATGAATAAGTTTATTTGTATTTAGCCAAATTGACCTTTCAAGGAGGAAAAGAAAATATAAAGTTAATCAAAAAAGCACAAAAACTCAAAATAATCCAAATATTACAACCTCCATGACAAGGATGTTCCCTCTAGTGACATAGAAGGTAAGCTATATATGCTAGACATAATGTTTAACTCTTTTCTTTTACTGGCTCTTCATCATCAATCCCTAAGATTGTGTCCCTGCGGCTGTATCCTGAGCCCTCTTCTCTTCTTTTTCTATTTTCCGTGGGTTATTGTTATTAATTAGCTCTGTGAGGATGCCTCAAACGTATATGTCCAGCCAAACTACACCATACTTGATGAATTCGTATTTTGATTGCATTCTCTTCACGTTAACTCTACTTAATTCTATCTGTACTTGTCATCTTTCCCATTCAAATATTAGCTCCACTGGAAGTACATTTATCCCCAGTGCTTCTTGCCATTCTATCCCTCTCTACCAACTGTTTGCCAGGGAAGGAGGGAAAGTCACTGCACCATGTACCCTCCACTTGCCTACCCAAGCCCGCACTGGCATGAGAGTCCCTCCCATCCCTTTTTTTCAACTATACACTGCTGCTTAATGATGCCAATAACCCTGCCTAAACTCATGCTTAAATGATTAAGAAGCCTCCTGCTCTATCATAGGCTGCCCATCCCAGTATATTGGAACTCCTGGTTATCATGCAAATATTCTTCTCTGACCACCATTGCCCACTTATTTCCATACCCCCATAACCTAAGTCCCATAATATCCCACTTTAAATCTATCCATCCCTTCCACTCTGCTCCTTGAGATGCCAACTCCATAGGCAGCAAACTCTTTTTTTTTTACCTCAAACTACTTATTCCTAGAAAATTCTCCCCCTATTGACAACACAGCTTCCCTGGTCACCTTTTCTAGCAGTGGTTGCACTTTCATTCATTCTTACCCTTGACTCACCACTGGAGGTGGGAGAGTGGGAATATCTGCTTCTCACAGCCTCTTTCAGGCTCAGGGATCCCTCTACCTCCAACACTCAGGAACTCTCATCCTTTGAGGTTCACTCAATACACACCACCCAATTAAGATTTTGTAACTTATCTACTGACCACCAGTATACTATACTTTCCTCAATGAGTTCAGGGTCTGGCTCATAGTCTCTTCTCCCCACATTTGTCCCATACTAGGGGGACTTCAATATACATTTAGCTACTTCCAACACTCTAATCTCTTAGTTGGACTCATTTTCCATAATTGATCAGAAAGGTATAAAGGGATTGCTTTGCCACAGGGAGGACCCATTCAGGGCCACAAAAATGAATCCTGTTCTCGGTCATGTCATCATACACAACTTTTTCATTTTCAAGTTTATGAACTCTTAAATCCCCTTATTTGGGAGGGGGGGAACGTTATTATTCTACCTCTCTCTCTCTCTCTCTGCCTTGCATTCGCCTTACTTCCCAATCTCGACTTCTTGGTGAATCAATTCAATTCTGTTATCCTTTGTCACCTTATGGCCTGCCAAGTTTCCATGTTGGATTATACTACTGCTACTCACTCCTAATCATATGCTGCCGAACAAAACCGAAGAAAATAATCACAAAACAGTGTTGATAGGGTCCACTACAAGTTTTTGTTACAAAATCTTAACTGGGTCCTCCCTGTGGCAAAGCAATCCCTTTATACCTTTCTGATCAATTCCCTATTCCTCTCACCTTTTCATTCTTCCTCCCACCTCCAGGGCTCTTCCTCCTCACACTCCTCAGCTGCAACTTTGACTTACATTTCACTGAAAAAGTAGAGACCAGTTGCTGAGAACTCCCTTTTATCCCCTCTCCCTCATTCTACCTTCAGATGCCTCCCACCACTCTCTCCTCCTTCATCACATGAAGAGAATAAACTCCACCTACATTCACAAATAATCCCATTCAATCCCATCTTTCTACAGCAGTCTATATGCCCTCTAACACCTCTAATCTCTCATTAATCTTCAGTCTCTCCCTGTCACTTCCCTACTGCTTATAAACACAATCATGTCTCCCTATCCTCAAAACCTTCAATTGCGTCTATCCATCCCTACTTGGGTCTCATATTTCTCCTCCCCTTTGTGTCTAAACTCCATGAAAAGGTCATCTATAATTGATGCCTACACTTCCCTTCCCTTAACTCTCTTCTTAATTCTGTGCAGTTTGGCTTCGAATCTCATCATTCAACTGTAACAGCTCTCCCCCAAATCTACAGTGATCTGCCAAACTTATCAGTTGTCAAATCTAATGGACTTTTCTCAGTCCTCATCCTTCTTGACTAATCTGTAGCCTTTGACATGGTTTGCTCCAGAAGCAAACACAGAATCTGACATTCAAAGGCCTTCATAACCTAGACTCCGCCCACCTTTCTTGTCATCTTATATCTTACCTCCAATATGTACCAACAAGTGACCCCAATCTCCAGGCTGTTCCCCAACAAGACACATCATCTCTTAACTGCTGGCATTTTTCTCTGACTGTCCCCCTCTGCTCTAACTACTGATCTCCTTGACTTCCTTTAAGTTCCAACTGAAATCCCACCTTGTAAGAAAAACTTCCCTAGCCCCTTTTAGTTCCAGTACCTTCCCTCTGCTAATTATTTCCCATTTATCCAGTATATAGCTTACTTTGCCTATTTTTTGTTTGTATGTCACCCCCCCCCCATTAGAATGTTATCTCCTTGAGGACAAAGGCTATCTTTTGCTTCTTTTGTACTCCCAGTATTTAGCAAAGTGCCTGGTACATAGTAGAGGTTAGATAAATGTTCAATTAATTGACAGATTATCTACAACCTTTGACAATGCTGATGATTTTCTTCTCTGTGGTATTTTCTTCTCTAGTTTTTCATGACACTGCTCTCTTTTAGTTCTCCTCTTACCTTTCTGACAGCTCTTTCTCAGTTTCCTTTGCTGGATCTTTATCCAAGTCACACCTATTAACAATGGTTATCCCTAAGGCTCTGTCCTGAGCCCTCTTTTATTCTTTCTATATATCATTTTGCTTGGTGATCTCAACAGCTCCTATAAATTAAACATTTTTATACTGATGATTCCTAGATTTATCTGTCCCTAATCTTCCTCCTAATCTTTGGTCTAAATAGCCTACTGCCTATTACTCATCTGGAACTGGATTACTCTGTAGATATGTTAAATTTAACATATCTAAAAACAAAGTCATTTCCCCCCTTCCTAATTTTCCTATTACTGTCATGGGCACCACCATTCTCCCAGTCACAAGTCATCCTTGACTCCGCACTCTCTCTCCATACCCAATTTCTTGCCAAATTCTATTGATTTTACCTTTGTAATATCAATCTTAGATACTCCTAGCTATACTCTAACCCTACTATTACCACTCTCTTCTAGGCCCTCATCATATAAATGCCTCAAGACTGGATGACAACAAAAACCTTCTCACTAGTCTCCCTGCCTCAAGGCTCTCATCACTTCAGTTTATTTGCCACTTGGCTAACAAACTGATCTTCCTTGAGCACAAGTCTGGCCATGTCATCCCCCATTCAATAAACTCTAGTGGCTTACTACACCTCCAGGTTCAATACAAAATCTACTTCACTTTCGTGAAGCCTTTCCTAATTGGCTCATCTCCCACCTCTCCTGACTTACTCTCCATCCCCCTTCCCCATGTATTGTATCCCTGTGACACAGACCTCCTTGTTATTCACTGCACTAGACACATCTCCTATCTCCCATCTCCCAACTCTAGCCATTTTCACTGATTGTCTGCCATGTTTAAAATTCTTTCTCTTTTCTTCTCTGCCTCTTAGCCTCCTGACTTCCTTTAAATCACAGCCACCTTCTTTAAGAAGCCTGCCTTTCTTAATTCTATTTGATTCCAGTGAATTCCCTCTTGATTATTTCCAGTTTACACCATATATAATTTATTTGGTCACAGTTGTCTTTATGTTGCTTCCCCTATTAGGCCATGAGCATCTCAAGAGAAGGGATTGCTTTCTGCTTTTTTTATATCCCTTCTACTTAGCACAGAGCTTGGCATATAATCAGTATTTTAAAAGGGGTTGCTATTTATCCATATACTTCTATAAATTCACCGTATGGAGGCCACTCACTATGCAAAGGGACTTTCTTTTCCCTGACATTCCAGAATATTTCATCATTTATCCATTAATCTTGCAATTTTCTTAACAAATAATTTTTCCTCCAGTTCTTCCTCCAAATTTCTGGCTTGTTAATAGGTGGTTGCCTGTTCATAATCATCATTGTACTCTCCTGACATTTAAATTTGATTCTTCATAGACTACCTTTCCATGGATAGGACTTTGTTTCAGAGAAAAATCTGAAATCATTAAAAAAAAAACCCTACAATTTCTTAATGGCACCCAAGCTAATTATTATCTTCTTATTTAATTCTGTTCCAATGACTATGCATCTTTACTGTCTATTCAAGGTAAAAATATATGTATACACACATGTGTGTATGTATATATATTGAGGATGCTCTCAATTTATGTGTAGATAATTCTCATAAAAATTTCATATATGTGGAAAGGTGGGTTAGGTTGATAGTTATTTTGCCTTGATTGTTAAAATATGAGATTTTTTTTCAGGCCTGTTATAAACTTCTCCTTTCTTAGATACGTTGGGAACTAATCCTCACTATGTTCAACATGACCTAATTCAACTGCTTTTCTCATCTTTGTTTGCTTTAGTGCTATTCTTAACTCTGTGAAGATAAGAGTCCAAGTGTGGTGGTTTTATTGTTCTTGACAGTGAAAACAGCTTGTTATAAAAACTTTTGCAGATCTTTTCCATTTTCCTTCTGTTTCTTGTCTTTTCAATTTTAATCCTTTAAGTATACATATGTGAAACTTCCTAAAACCTTAAAGGTATAACAGCTGTTCGAATAAAGTGTAAAGACATTAAGATAACACAAGTCATCTACACCCTTTTAATTTCTGGCTAAGCTGTGATTTGAAACAGTTGTTATGGAAAGCAATTTGAAAAGCAAATTGAGATGCAAAAAAGTATCTAATATACTCATGTCTATTACCCTAAAAATCCCATTTAAAAGGCATATCTTTCAAAGAGGTCAATGACTGGAAAGCCATGTATCTACCAAAATGTTCACTGCACTGAACTATAAGTTCCCATACATTAGAGAATGACTAAACAAAAAGGAGTACATGAATTCAATGGCATAATTTTATATCATATGAAATGCATATGAAGAATTAAGGGGGAAAAATCAAAAGACCTATTAATTGATACAAAGCAAACAAAATTAAAAAAATGCACACAATTACTACAACAATGGAAATGAAAAGAATAAAATGGATGGAACAACAATTATAACAGGCAAGCCTGATCTGGAGAAAAGCTGAAAAAATGCATTTCCTTCCCTTCAATGTAGAAATGGAGGACTATGGGTACAGAATACCTCATATGGACAGCCCCAATCAATATACTGTCTAATTTTGTAGTTCTTTTTCTTCCTTTCTCTTTTAAATTTTTGGTTATAAGAGAAAGCTTATTGGGGAAGAAATACATTCAGAAATTAATGTTGGATGGTTAACCTCAACTCTTTTGAGTGGTTATACACTTTCAAGGTAGGTAGATCTACACTGTTCCAGAGTTTGGTGCAAACAGCATAAGGTGATGAGTAATCAGGACCATCTGAACCTTAAAAAATCAATTCCACCCCCCCACCCCAATCCTGATTCAGAATTCTGGCAGTTATAACTGTTCTGGTTTCATTCCAAATACAGTCAGTCAAGTTAGAAAACATTATTAAGAAAAAAGTTGCTGGTTCTGCTGACCTGTGATAGATCTTTTCTTCAATGGTACCTGCAGTGAGGAGCCGATAAACAGTCACTTGTTTCTTCTGACCTATTCTCCAAGCACGCTCTCGAGCCTGTTACAGAAAATGCATTTCATTTTAATGGAGGCTTAATTCATAGACAAGAAGCAGTGTCCTTCCTCCCACCCTAAAGTTACAACAACATCTGAGAGAAATAAATAGGCCTAATTACTAAAAATGAAGACAGCCTATTTATGAAGCTAAAATTGTTACATTATAACCTGAGATATGTGTTCAGCAATTCAAAATCTCATCATGCACACTACACTATTTAAAATATAACAAATATGTAGATAAATTACATTAATGATGAATTTATCTGATTAGATGATTCAGATAGGAAATATTTTCCTATACGGAAGATAAATTGTCCATTGCCCCGCAAACTGCAGGACTGCTGTCCTCCAAGTTCAGATATGAATTCTAGTACTCTACACTGAAGCCATCTAGTGCATACATTTAAGCATAATTATAAAAACATAGACAGAAATCTGCACAGGCTCTTAACTCATGACATATTTCTCACAAAATTAACCTTAAAAAAATAAGCTCCTGATTTTTAGCATTAATTAGAACATAACAAACCTGTGTGTCTGTGCTGGGATTCCAGTCAGGATCATAGATAATGACTCTGTTGGCTCCTGTCAAGTTGACTCCTATACCACCCACACGAGTAGTAAGAAGAAATACAAATATGGAAGTATCCTGTAGGCAACATATTAGCCATTTAATATTTAAAGTTAAATCACAAATATTTATTTTATTGTCAATAGCACGTGGAACAATGTGTGTTGTAGCAATTGTATTTGATGTTAATAACTGATAAGATCTCACACCTCATTGTATCTTGTAATAAGTGGCTGTCTTGAAGCTATTGTAGTAGTACCATCCATCTTCAGGTAGGAATAATCTCGTGTTCTAAGAAACACTTCAAGTAGATGTAACATCTGTAGGGGTTTTAATGAGAAGGAAAGGATTGGTTTTAATGAAATAATACACAATAAGTGCTTGTATAGCACTAAACATCTTAACTCTTCCATTCAGAAACCTTAAGGTAGACAAATACAACTTGTGCTTCACTAAGAAAGGCTTATTGCACCATTTCTTTCCAAAATGTTTTATTGATATCTTTAGATCTTATATTACCTTCATTTCCAAATATGCTCCCTGCCATTACTCAGTAAGCCAGCCCTTAAGACAAAGAATAAAAGCATTTCACACCCATAAATCTCCTACCTTTAAAAAAAAAGATGCCCCAGATGTATAAAATACATTCTTTCACTATTTATTCTATCCAGATTTAATGAAGAAAACAACATTTATTTTGGATTATATCCTCACTTCTGAAGTTGTATTCACAAAACTTAATCTTTAGGTAACATAAACTCTTGGTACAGAGCCTACATACTCACCTGCCTTGACTGAGAGAATAACAACACTCGATGTCCCTGCTTGTGCCATATTTTTAATAAAGATTCAACCACTATCATTTTTCCCGAGCGCTTCCAGTAGCCGAACTGGTCAGCTTCCTCTAATTCATCATCTGGAATACCTTTAATAATTTTGGGACCCCCAGAGAAGAGATCAGGGTGGTTGCATATTTTTCGTAATGCTACAAGCCCTGAAAAAACCTACAAAAGAAATAAAATTCTATAGTAACATATTTTATCATACTGAAAGTTATTCAGAAAGCAAGAGTAAGTAGATGTTAATATGCAAGAAATATTAAAAACAATTATTTCTCAAACACCAGAAGTCACTCTTCTCAACTCGTTCTTTTTCTATGTAGACTCTACTTTTTGCTAAAATTTTGTTAAATTTTATTTGATGTTGCCTAATTTAAAGCTCCATTTCATTTCTGTGGTGCCTTTACTCATTTATTTCATAGTTTACTAATGCCTGAGCATGCTATCTAGTGGCAAATGAGGGAAACTGCATCCTGTTTCCTAAAATGGTAGTAGTAAAAGACAATGAAATGGTTTTGAATATTTTTGCTTATAAAGGAAATTAATCAAAGATGAAAAAAGGATTAAGTTCAGACTTCCTTAGGTACTCAAGCCACAGAAATCACTCTCCAATTCTCCTCCTCCCCAAAAACAAAACAAAATCCAATATGGGGGGGCAGGTGAGGGTGGAAAGTTTATAGGCGAAACAATGTGGTACAGCAAAAAGACGACTACTTTAGGAATCAGGAGAGCCGAGTTCAGATCTCAAGTCTGCCACTGGCTTGTTGTGTGACCTTGGGAAAATCACTTCCTCATCTATAAAGTTATGGAGTTGGATGATTTCTAGGTCCTTTTAGACACCAAAATTCTATACTATAAGTTTAATGTATAGCTAACATTAATTTTAAACCAAATTGATGTCAAGGGTATATTCCCTTATGTGTTATAGACAAACACACACACACACTTTATAATACATTAAGGTTTATAAAAAGAACACATTTCCCAATCTCTCTGGGTCTCAGTTTTCTACTATATAAAAAAGGGTGAGAGTGGGCTGGATGACTTTTAAGGTTGTTCCTTTCTAAATTATGATCCATTACATAGGTATGGGATTTATTTCATTATTTAAGAGTGAAAGATGTTTTTCAAACTGTATCTTTGATTTTATAAGGTGCTATTAGTAATATTTGTGATTTTCCAAAAGTCTATGATTCCGAACTATAACACTTCATGGGGGGAAAATCATTTGCAATGTGAAATTCTGCTTGTTAAACACACTACAGTAGAAAGCAAGTTTTGCCTATAATACCATTTAATACTAACTTCATTGATCCTGGCATTCAAGGACTTCTATCATCTGGTTCTAGTTTTATCTCACACTCCTCCCCTTAACACACTCTCTCTCTCTCTCTCTCTCTCTCTCTCTCTCTCTCTCTCTCTCTCTCTCTCTCTCTCTCTCTCACACACACACACACTCACTCTCTCTCTCTCTCTCTCTCTCTCTCTCTCTCTCTCTCTCTCTCTCTCTCTCTCTCTCTCTCTCTCTCTCTCTCACCTTCTGTCTTGGAATCAATACTAAGTATCAGTTCCAAGGCAGAAGGGTGGTAACAGCTGGGTCCCACAGTTAGGAAGTATCTGAGATCACATTTGAACCCAGGTCCTCCAGGCTTCAGGATTGGCTCTTTATCCACTTAGTCACCTAGCTGTCCCACATTCTCTATGTTCTAACCAAAATGAAATTTTCTCTATCCTATATTCATATTTTGACCTTTTTCACATCCATGAATTTGGTTACATTATCCACCATATCTATAATAGACTACTAATAAATGCCCTTTGTAACTGAGGATACAAGGCAATGACACACAGACCCTATCCTCAAATACATTACAACCTAATGTGCAGAGGAAGGAGTTGAAAACATGTCTGAATAACTCTAATATAAGGAAAAGAGAAATAAGACCACATGGGCAGGGTCTGCATAAAATGATAGCAGCAATTTAAGAAGATATTAATTATATTAATTTCTAAAGGTATCAGGAAAACCATCATTGAAGAACTATGAAGGATTTTAACAGATAGAGTTATAATTACATAAAGATTAAAATAGAGAAGTGGAAGGTAAGAAAATACTGAGAATCATACTGCCATTTTCAAATCTGAAATAAAGGATCCTGATTAATTTGTGGTACTTAACCTATATGGGGAACTGAGCCCCAGAATGTAATCTTTTATCTTGATTTTTGAAGTTTCTTCAATTCTAGAAATCTTTGATTCTAAGAATAGGTGAAAAGTTGTAGAGTTCAATGTTTAAAAATTAACTTTAAGTATTTGATAATGATTTCCCTTTTCCTCACTAGGAAAAAAAGTGGTAAAAGAATCTAAGGTATTACAAAATTTGCAAAATCCATCCGTCCTTTGTATGAATTGATTATCATGTCAACTGAAAAGATAAACCAAAACTGCTAGATGGTTTGTCAGATACATCTAACTCTGAATATAAATAATCATAATTGACCAAGAACTCTCATAATTTAATAAGAATTAGACTTTTAAGTTTCATTTCCCTTGTTTCAGTTTGGCTTTTATTACAATACAAAAGTAATTGGATATAAAATTCCCTAACTTGAGAATGATACAATGCATAGCTGAAGTCTCAAAAGGAGACACTATTCAGCACAGAAAGGACTTAAAACTTATAGTCATATAGTTATGTCATATAGTCATATAGTTATGCTTTAGTTTCAAAACATCTTCTGTGCCAGCTTAAGAGCACAAAGAACTGTTATTCGACAGCCTCCATATGAACTATCCCCACTCGACCTCAAAAAGTCTGTTAGTATTTGTAACTGAAGTTATTTCAATTAACTTTATAGATATTCCTAAATTTAAAAGACCTCTCACCTTTATACAACTGAGACCAAGCACTCCCTAAATCAACAATCAAAAAAAAAAATAGATTCTTCATCACAGCATCAAATACTTTCTTAGTAGAACACCTTAAACCAAGTCTAAATTCAAATTATTTTTCTCTGGTAATGAAGCTTAACTAATAAATGTCTAAAGTATTAACAAATCAGAAATTTCCCAAAATACCAATTTGTATTTTTTCAGAGCATTAGGGCCTAACATGAGGACATACAACTTAAGAAACATGGAAAATGTGGAAGACATTTCAAAAAAAAATGAATATGTAAATTGCTTAAAGATACCTCTACTGTAAACCAATGGATAAACTACAAAGAAAGATGAAAATATTAAAACTTGAGAAACATAAACTTGAGGTATCAAGGGCAGGAAGTTGTAACTTCCATTCTCCTTTCTGCCTTCCACCACTGTTTTCTGAGCTCCTCATCTTTCCCCCTTGGCTTCCCTTATTTCCTTCAAGTCTCAGAGGCTAAAGTCTCACTTCTGCAAAGGACTTTCCCAGTCCTCCTTAATCTTAGGGCCTTCTCTCAAAGAGTAGCTCCAATTTATCCTGCCCATATTTTGTCTGTATGTAGTTGTTACATGTTATTACCCTCATTACATTGTGAGCTCTTTGAGGACAGAGACTTTTTTTTTCTCTTTGCATCTTCAATAATAAGATACAATCAGTACCTAGCAGTACACAGAAGGCAATTAATCACTGCTTGTGGACTGACCGTAATGGGTTACTAGACAATTGTTCTATCTCTCCCAAAAACCAACAAGAGACTGGCAACAAAAAAAGTGTCACACAAAGACAAGCCTGCTGAAATCAGAGCTGTTAACCACCAATGGTACATGGACAAATCTTTCTAAAATGTCCTTCTCTCAGGGATATAATCTGAGATGGCTAAGGGGAAAAAGATTAAATAATTTCAAAGTTACTTCTGGTTCTAAAAAGCTACCAAGGTTAAATAATTATAACAATTGATTTTTTGGTAAGCTAGAGTCCAAAGAAACTAATTTGTCTAAAGAGTTAAAGTAGAGTAGGAGGTTAAGCAAGGGCCAGAGTTTACATCCACATGTACATACTGAATGGCCATGAATACTCACATACAGAGAATAAATAACAATGCTGAAAAACTACTGCCATTGTTTCAGTTTTAACAATGTTCTCTAAATAGACTAATAGTAGAGGTTCCCAGTTGGTTTCCCAGCTTTACCCACTGCTTGAAGGTGATACATAATAGCTCTGAAGGCAACATCCTCCCTATAAGCCAAGTGTCATGGCCTCGCCCTAATAACAACAGTGCCAACAAGCACTCTGGAAGGAGAATGGAGAAGGCACAAGGTTTTCACTATGGTTCCACTTCCTTCAGGTGATGTTTCAAGTTAAAACTGACATTGAATTTATTCATAAAAGAGAATAAGGCAAAATCCCTGTTGCAATGGACAGAACTTCCCTTCTATAAAAATTGATACTTAAGTCCCACTGTGTTAGCTTTGGCTGAGTTTATAATGATTATATCAGTCAAGCTATTATTACAAACTCATTACTATTTAAAGTGCTTTGGGATTATGTGAAGTATGAAAGGTGTTAGAGCAAACCAAATTCCATTCTACTTCATATCATTTTTATAACAGGCCTCTCCTGAGAAGAAAATATCTATTAATCTCTGAGTCCTGAATTTTGTGTTGCTGTTGAGAGAAGAATGACTTAATAATAGCAAGACTAGAGCAAATATGACTAAATTCTTTTTACATGTGGGGCACAATCTTGACTCCCATCAGATGCTAGAAATCAGTGCTTTTTTCTCTTGGGTCATTCGGTGTTGATTTCTTCAGCTAACCTGCATTTCTCCATTAAGAATCCTGTAGACTTCTTTGGAATCTATGAAGTTTTGATATACTTTACGTTGCTCATCTGTTAAGCGGCAAAATAAGACCTATTAAAAAAATACAAATAAGAGCATTCAAAAATTATGAAAAGAACACTGGAAATTAAAAATCTGGGTGAGATTGAACTGATGGAAGCAAAAACATTTACATATTTTTTAAAAAAGGCAAATTTTAAAAGGAATTTGACTGGGGCCAACTAGGTGGCTCAGTGGATAGAGAGCCAGTCCCAAAGATAGGAGGTCCTGGGTTCAAGTTCAGTCTCAGATATGTTATAGCTGTGTGGCCTTAGGAAAGTCACTTTACCCCTATTGCCTAGATCTTACCACTATTCTAACTTGAACCCAATTCACAATATTCTAAGATGGAAGACAAGGGTTTAAAAAAGAAAAAAAATGACCCATAATTTCCAAAATATAAGTAATGTTTTTAGCTTCTTAGAAATGCCTTTAAATTTTCATGACTGATTTCAACAATTTTATAAAATTACATTCAATTTACATAACAGAAATAGGCAATTGAAAAAAAATCAGTACACCAATCCTGTATATTTAGAAAAGGAATAAAAACATAAATAATGCAACTGCCATAACATACTTAAACATGATGAACAAAGTTGATGGCAAACAATTTCCTTATTCCGTAAGAATTTAGAAGTGAGAACAATCAATATTTTTTATTGTGAATGTAACATAAATGATTTTTGAAATCTTAAACCTTTTTCAAAGTCTCAAGCTTTACTATCTTCCCTAACTATCCTTAACAATACTAATCTCATCCTACTTGAGTCTTGCATAGGATGTTTTTCTACCATACAACAGAACAGTTACATACTCTTTAATTTCTTTACAATTACCTCATGAACATTACTTCCTCAATTAGATTCTAAGATTCTTGAGGGCAAGGATTTTTTCAGGGTTCCCCCCCCCTTTCCTTTAACCTTAATTTCTCTTCTCCTTTTCCTCATTCCAATGTCTATCTCTGTGTCTTCTGATGAACTGAGCTTCCTTGTTCCTCTTCATTATATCCCATACTGTTTCCTCCTCTCTTTATCCATTCACCTATTATTTTATTTGTAGCTTTTAAAATTTTTTACTCCTTTTTTCCTTCTTTCAGTTTTTCCTGGTTTCATAAGCATGTATGTTTAAATGTATTTGTGTCTATATAAACATTACAGGATTCAGTAGTGAGAAGAACCATGATTTTTCAAGCCCAATTGGGACCCTCTATCTTCACTGCTTCACTCTTGCCTCACAGAGTAAGTGTTGGATAGCAAATCTAGTTTTCTAAAATCTTGTTTGTTGGACCTAAACCTTCCTCTTCTCTCTAAGAGAGAAAAAGTCACCAGAAGCCCTTTGGAGCTGAGGTTCAGGGGAGGCCAACAAGCACTACTAGCTGGTTGTAGTTGCCAAGTTATTCTTCGGATTACAGGGCAGGGAAGAAATAGATAAAAACCTAGAAGGAATGAGCTAACCAGAGTTAATGTTTATATAACTAACAAAAAATCCCAAACTACCTTATTCTGTATTGTAATCTTAAAAAAGAACAACTCTGACACACATAACTATTTTTCTTTTTAAAATTCTTCACATCACCCTTGCATGGTTTATAAAATTGTCCATGGTTCTAAGGAAAATATTCTCTCCTCCATACTTATTTGATCTCAAAATGTCTTTTCTACTTGGTCCTATTTGGCTTCTCATCTGGATTTGTTATTCTTGGAAAAGCATCTCTTGGGGTAGTCCTATCTTTATTGCTTGATCAGTGATTTTAAAGCTCTAATCATCCCTTCTAGATAGAAGAACTGAAGTCTTTTTTTTTACCATTTTCTCTAACCCTGCCTCTCAAAGTATTGTGAAAAAGCCACAAGCCATCTAGGAGTGTACCTTGATTTCTACATGGGTTGGAACACCAAGTTAACCTTCCCCAAGGCACCACAAAGTCTTGTCCTTTCCTCCACTCTCTTATTTTTATTTTTTCTTAATGTTGCATATCCTCCAATCCCTGGTTTGCTTTATTAAGACTGAGTTTACTGATGTAAAGTCAATTGCTAATTTCCTCTGGCAACTGCTTTCTAGATTACATGACTTTAAATACTTTCATCACAAAAAAAGTAGAGTTCAGACTTAACTTTCAATTCTGTATAAATATTCATCTTAGAAAATGGACCAGGAGAAACACTATGAGATTTTTTCAGAATATTCACAAGCTAAAATTATTTAGCAATTAGAGTAAGACAGAATATACATAGTTGATTTACTTAGGTTTTGTTTTCTAAAAAAATTAAAATGTGTATAGCATTTCAGTTTTACAAACCTGTTCATTTTTATCTGGCAATGAAAGGCTCATTTTTACATCTGACTTCATTCGACGCAGTAGGTATGGGTTTATGGTATCTCGTAAAACACACGCACATTTATAAGCAGTTTTCACCTTTAATAAAGAAAAAAGGGAAAAAAATCTTTACTATGTAATATAGTAAGTATTCTCACCATCCCTCAAAAAATTGCTTTCATAGAAATGATTCACTTCATAGGTCAACAATATTAGAAAAGTTATATAATTATAAAATGGCATAAATATAAAAAATTATAAAATAACCATTCCCAACAGGCATTCTCAAATTTGGAGTACTTTTCAAATTATTATATGTGAAGGAATTTCCTTAACTAAAAATTCATGGAAAAAATGACATCATTCGTGCTCAATTTTTGCATTTTGCAAAAAGACTCTAAAATCAAAGTTTAATATGATTATAAGTACAGGGAAAACACTTGTAAATCAATCTTTCCACATAATTTTATAAATGACCAAAAACTAAAACAGAATAGACTAAAGATCAAAAGCTAACACTAGGAGCAGGCTGCAGCTAAGGGAGCTACCAGACAACAAGCAAAGATGACTGCCCACCTGAGACTATGAAAATAAATTCAAGAAAATCCCTGTGATCAGAGAAACAAAAGGCTACTCTTGCCTTAAAGGGAGCATATGGTCCTATAATGGATCACAGATACATGAGATGGGTATTAAATACAGATAATGGCTTTAAAAAAATATAACCCTGAAAAAAACCTACCCACCCTCAATTTACTTAAAGGCAAGAATTCAATAAATTATTGGCACATTTTTTTTTTATTTAAATTGATTTTGTAAGTTTAGCAAATAACAAGTCAATGCAACAGGAAGAACCTCAACTAGAGTTCAGTTGCTGAAACTAGGCTTTACAATTCAAGATGATAAAACCTCAAAATAAATATGTAAAAGTCACATAAAAGATTTTTTTTTTTTAATTCTGAGAACAGTTCACTCAAGTCCTATGCCATCTATTCTATTTTTGAACTAGCGGGGTGAGAAGACAAATAATTCCAAAGTTTCCAAACTAATGAGGGAATCTGAATTTTTTTGTCTCTTCCTTCAACATATTTATTCATTGATGAGGATTTACACTGAAAAAACAAGGCTCAATGACTTAATTATGGGAATTAGTAATATGTCATTGTCATGCAAGGGAAGAGGAAGACTTCTATAACTTCTCTTTAGTTCTCCAGAAATATGCAGTGTGAATCATAAATAAACATTACAATTTCATTTGTAATTCCTATATAATATAGTGTTAAAAGCAAACTGAAAAATGGCTGAACTCAGTTTTGTCAATTCTCCATGACTTTGGGCAAATCATCAAGTCACTCTGACTCAAAGTTTCCTCATTTGTCAAATGAGGGCCTTAATGAAACGCTCTCTACGGTACTTTCTAGATCCCAAATTCTACATTTAGTTATCTTCTTTCAATAGTTTCTAATAATACATAAAGAGCTCATAAAACATCTCAAAAATGAGCTACTTATTTTCGGAACTAGGACTGAAACTACCTGAATTCTAATTTTTTAAATTATTCAAATAGTTTTGCTGGCTCTCTACACAGAAATCTTTATTTGACTATTTTTAAGGGAGTGGGATACATAAGATCCTTTCTCCTTCTCTTCCCTTCTAATATTTGATGAGAGCATTGAAGATAATTCAGTTTTTACTAAGAAGAGGTAGGTGTTCTCCAAGAGAGGAACAGTAAACAAAGAAGCAACACAGTCAAGAAGTTGTGAGTTCATGTGCCACGCCATCTCAGATACATTTTGGACAAAATCACTTATCTTCTCAGTGTCCTTAGGAACTCTCTAAAATTATAAAATGCAGAGAAGATGCCTATCCACCTTTGTAGAGGGGATTTCCTCTTCAGGAATTCCAAAAACCAATGAAATATAGTTCTATTCCTTATATTCCCCATCCCAAGAGGCAACAAACATTAAGTCAGGGATAGAGTGATTACTTTGGAATCCAAAAGACCTAGGCTCAGAACTGCTTTTGAGAGACACAAAATGATTTTGTATCCATGGAAAAGGTCCTTAACCTTTTAGGCATCCAGTCAACTCTCTAAGACTTAAGTTATTATAGAGTTGTGGATCTCAGCAATGGGAGTACAGGGAATTGGGACATCCCTATAGTGTCAAAGTAATAAATCCACTGACTCCCCTTTCCAACCCACCCTTCAAGTATTTCCAAATAGGTACTATTCTAAGAGTTTATCTTTGTTTTACTATTTAGATGAAGTCTTATATGCTCATTTTGAGTAAAAAGAACCTATTATGCCAAAATATTTTCACTATTTTACCTAATGCCAATTTAGGGCTTAAATTTTTTTCTTCTCTCTCTGATTACTTAAAGTGGTAAAACCTAATTTTAAATATTAAAATCCTAAGAGTAAATTATTTACTAAAATTAGCCTCCTGCCAACAAAGGAAACTATCTTTAAATTAGTTGTTATAAACTCTATAAATATTTGTTAACTGAATAACATACCTGTACAGGAGAAGCATTTGAATACCCTCCCATGGTAATTGGAACTGAAAATTGTTCCATGAACACTGGCAATGTTCCCAATTTCCCAGGAAAGACAAAGTCAAAGAGAGACCATAGTTCTTTGAGGTTATTTTGCATAGGAGAACCCGACAAGATAATCCGATGGGGAGTACGGAACTGTTTTTTATAAAGACAAAAATAGTTGCAATAGTTTCATTTTCCTAAAATTATGTTTTAATACACATCCATATAATTTGCCCAAGAATATTCCCACATTGTAAATTTGTTCCCCTGAATATCAACTTGTATCTTTCTCAATATGAAAATTCTGCTGCTGTAATTAAGGATTTCCAAAAAACACAAAGGTCAGAAATGAAAAAGACATGGTTCTCATATTTAAATTTAGCTCTGATTTGAGCTAAATGAAATTAAAGGTCAGATTTTTTCATTCTGCAACTGAAGAGTATTATTAAGCATTATAAAATATCAATATTAAGCATTATAAAAGTGGCAATAATAAAAATGAATTACAATTAATGAAAGAGTTCACAATAATTTTCTTCATTGTTTGATAATAAAAATTTAAACATATCTGGCATTTTCTAATCATTATGTAAAGCACACAGAAAAATCCTTATGAGTAAAAAGTAGGTTCCAATTTCTCACCAAAGAAAATTTACAAAGGAAGTGGTATATATCAAGGTAACTGTACTGTAGCCAGTGTGAAAAATGAGTTTCACTGGTATGCACAAAATATGAAAACCACAGAAGAACCTACAGAGTTTGGGGATATGCTCCATGGATTTATCACTTGGAATCACAAAGGATGAGATTCCGGCACACTATGATCTCTACCAGTGGAGCAATACTTAACCTATATATAAGTTTACAGAACTACTGAAGCATTTGAAGTATAATATGTAGGCACAGGAAGGATTCTGCTTTCTGGCAGAACATCAGCCAAAGTTGACGGATTGGCTTGAATTAACTATAATGTTTCTGAAATATCCTTCATTCCACTACAAGGTTATACCTGTTTGCAAGCAAGTGTAACTGCAGCATTTGGGTTTCGGATTTTGTGTCCCTCATCCAAGATTACATAATGCCAGTCATGATTGTTAATATTATCTTGCATCAATCGAATGTAGGAATATGAAGTGATCAAAATTCCATGACATCTTGCAATTTCTTGAATGAGTTTTACCTAAAATAAAAATAAAATGTTCCTGTAAATTTATTAGCAGGAGTCAAAATAAATAAGAATGATCTTACAATGATCTTTCATCCTAAAGGATCCCAAAGCATTTCATGATTTCATGATTGTACATATAGTTCACTAATTATGCATTTATTATCATTGACAATTTACTTAGCACTTACTTTATTACACAGAACAAACACTGCCCCATAGACCAACAATTAAAATGTGATTAATTCAACCATAAAATCCTCAAGATAAGACTAGAAAACTTATCACACATGACAAAGCAGTTTTCATCCTTTCAGAACGTTCTTTGTTTCTAACCTCAGTGAACTTAAGAACACAATGTCAGGTGAAAAGGAATTATAGTAAGAGATAACACAGCAAGTTTCCAGAAAGAATTCAAAAATCCCTGAATATTCAGAAGAGGTAAATTGTATCTTCATCTCAATTCATGAAACATTAAGTGCTTATTATGTGCGAGGCATATGAATTTTTTAAAAAAGATACAATTCTTGCCTCAAAATAATTTTCTTCTTTCCTAAAGCTTTTACAAGGTGAACTGTACCAATGTCAGACCTATTCAAGTAAATATTACATAGAGCAGATCACTAATTTGAACTAAATGAGATGTACTAAGTTAAAATTTTAACAGTTTTATTATTTTACAACACATGGCAATTTGAACTAACTACGTATCAGTTCTTAGTTCATAAATTTTGAATATCAGCACAAAAGAGCAGACCCTCCTAGTCCACTAAAATATAGGAAATCGCCATTATAACCCAAAAAATAGGAGGGAAGAGAAAAAAATGATTAGCTGGACTTAGTCATATACTAAATTACTCTTCTTTTCTATTTCTTGATCCTTTCTCCCCTACGTTAGAGGGAAAAGATAGGTAGAATGTAGATGAGCTCCCCAGTAACACTTAACCCTTCAGTTATACTTTCTCCCACAAGTGAAGAAGAATGTATTTATAGTTCTGATCCCTATATTCTGGTCACCATAATCTTTTAGGTATGTTTCTTCCAATAAATACATGCTTATAATTTGGAAGAGAATGATGAATGTTAATGCAAAAGATACTTACATCAATTAATCAACAAGTATTTACTAAGTGTGCTTACTATGTGTCAGGAATATAAAGTTAAAAATTAAAATAGTCCCTATATCAAAGGAACTTACATTTTATCAGGGAAAAAAACATATACACACTCAAGTATATACAAAAGAAATAAAGGTATTTTTTTTAAGTGGGCCACATGGGAGACTAAACATTCTGGGAAGGAGAAGGGTGACTGGGAAAAGTCTCTTAAAGGTCAGATTTGAGCTGAGACTTGAAGGAAGCCAGGGAAATGAAGAGGTGGAGAAGAACAGAGAAGGCATTCTAAGCATGGAGGCAACCAGTGCAAAGACAGGGAGTCAGAAGTATAAGGTTAAAGGAAAGTAAGTAGTGCAGGGATGGCGAACCTTTGAGAGACCATGTGCTGTGCCCCACACCCAGTGCCAGGCTTGCCCAGCCCCACCCCTTACCCCACAAAGAGGAGGGAGAAAGTGCTCCCATTGAATTGCTAGGCAGAGGGGGAAGTGACGTGAATTTTTTTTTTACTAATATTTTGTTTTTATACCTCCTAAATTTACTCCTCTATATTCTTACTCCCCTTCCCAGAGAGTGATCTCTTCAACACTTTTTTGTTTGTTTGTTTGATTTTAATAAAAAAAAAAAAAGTTAGGAGAGGGGACAGCTGGGTAGCTCAGTGGATTGAGAGCCAAGCCTAGAGACGGGAGGTCCTAGGTTCAAATCTGACCTCAGACACTTCCCAGCTGTGTGACCCTGGGCAAGTCACTTAACCCCCATTGCCTAGCCCTTATCACTCTTCTGCCTTGGAGCCAATACACAGTATTGAGTCCAAGATGGAAGGTAAGGGTTTAAAAAAAAAAAAAGTTAGGAGGAAGATAGGGGGAGGGGGAGTCAGGAAACCAAACCATATATTGAAAAAAAATCTGAAAATATATGCCATGTTACACATCCATGATCTTCCCACTTTTGAAAAGGAGTAAAATGTCATCTCAGATCTCTTCTGAGAGCATGCTTTTTCTTTGTAATTTTGTTAACTTTCATTTTTTGTTGTTATTTTCTTTAACATTCAATTTTTTATTTAGAATTCAAAATTTTCTCCCTCCTACCCACTCCTCCCCAATCCATTAAGAAGGCAACCTATATGATACCCCTTATACATGTGAAATCATGGGAAATGTTTCCATGTTAGTCATGTTGCACTCCTTCCTACCCCTACCCCCCCCCCCCCGCAAATGCACACACACAAAAAAAATAAAGTGAAATGAATATGCTTCAATATGCACTCAGAGTTCAACAGTTCTTTCTCTAAAGACAGGTAGTATTTATTATCCAGTCCCTTGGAATTGTTGTAAACCACTGTGTTGATCAGAGTAGCTAAATCTTTTACAATGCATCATCCTTACACTATTACTATTATTGTTTACAATGATCTCTTGTTTCTGCTTACTTCACTTTTTATCATTTCACATAATTCTTCCCAAGCTTTTCTGAAGCCATCCCCTTTTCCCATTTCTTATAGCACAGTAGTATTTCATCACAATCATATACCACAACTTATTCAGCCATTCCCCATTTGATGGGCATCTCCTCAATTTTCAATTCTTTGTCACAACAAAGAGTTACTAATAAATTTTTTTTGAACCCACAAGTTGGTTCTTTCTCTACTTTTTCTTTGACCTCTTTGGAATACAGTCTTAGAAGTGGTATTGCTAGGTCAAAGGGTATGCACAGTTTTGATGAGGTCTTTGGACATAGCTCCAAATTGTTCTCCAGAATGGTTGGACCAGTCACAATCCCACCTATTTTTTCACATCCCTTCCAGGATTTGTCATTTTCTTTTTCTATCTATCATGTTAGCAAATCTAACAGGTATGAGGTAGTACTTCAGAGTTGTTTTAATTTGTATTTCTCTAATTATTAGAAATTTAGAGCATTTTTTCATATAACTATTAATAGTTAGATCATATCATATACACATATGAAATCAAAACTATTGACAGTTTTGATTTCTTCGGAAAACTTCACATCCTCTGACTGATTATCAATTTAAAAAATGACCGATTTCTATAAATTTGGTTCAGTTCTTTATTTAAGAAGTAAGGCTTTTATTAGAGAAATTTGCTATGAACTTTCCCCCCTAATTTCCTGCTTTTCCTCTAATTTTGGCTGCATTCATTTTTTTGTGTGCAAAAAAAAAAAATTTAAATTCAGGTAACCAAAATTACTTACCTTGCTTTCAGTGATCCTCTACCCCTTGTTTGACCATAAAAATCTCCCCTTATCCATACATCTGACAGGTATCTTATTCCATGCTCCCTTAATACATCTTTGATACCACCTTTTACATCTAAATCTTGTACTCATTTTGACCTTATCATGTTATACAGAGTGAAATGTTAGTCTATGCCTAGCTTCTGCCAGAGTTTTACAGTTTTACCAGTAGTTTCTGCTGAATAGTGAAGCTTTTGCCTCCAAAGTATGTATTTTTGGGTTAACAAACACTAGATTACTATGGTCTAACTTTCATTTTCAATTGCTTTATGGTTGTTTGTTCCAATCAAATTGCTATCATTATTGTGCATATTAATTTTCCTAGCTCTGCTTAGTTTGTTTTTCATCAGTCCATGTTCTTATAATGAGATTTGCATGCCAAATAGGCTTGATACTAGAAATAACAGAATCCCTAGAATTTAGAGGGTAGGGAAGTGATTGGGTGTGAGAGACTTGTGCTTTTGGAAAATCACTGAGGCAAATAAGTAGCAATGGAATGGCAGATATGTGAGTGGAGAAAAAGAGGAGAGATGCAAGAGATACCACAGAGACAATTAAATCTTGCTCTTTCTACCTTAACAAACTCTTTTTCTCCACACCTACATCCTCCACCTTGGTTCAAGCCTTCATTGCCTCCTAAGCTGCTTTTTACTTGGTCTCCAGCCTTCAAATCTCTCCTCCACTAAATACCTTTACTAGCCCCCAGTTTCTTTTTTACTTCTTTTTTAGGTTTCTATCTATATTAGTGACACCTCACAATAACAATTATTACTTTCAGTTTACAGATCAGAAAAGTGATGCAGGTAAGTTCTAAGACTGGTTTACGATCATAAAGAAAAACCAGTGGAAACCTGTGACCCGTTTGGTACTATAAGTGGACAAAATATATAGTTCATCTTCACACTTTACATTTTTTCCCCAGGATATTCCCAGTTATTATCATCACTTCCCCTTCACTAAGAGCCTACAACAAAGACCAGAAAGGCCCTGCTTATACTTCATCTGGCAAATTTTTTTAATGTCTAGAAGGAAAAGAAATGCTCTAGGTTGTTCACCAGCTCTTAACTTCTCAACCCCGACTTTCATGTTCTTTGGTTCCCATCTCTTTATTGTAGGTCTGGATAGGTGGGCAGATGAAAAATGAGGGAAATAGAGAACTTTCAAATGAAATATTCCACCTATAAGACTTCCAAACTGATGAAATAGAAATATATGTATCTACAGAGCCACAAACAGATGAATATCATTTAAATTGTTTCCAAGCATCAAATAGTGGCAGAGATTAAATCAGAATTAAGGTATACATATGTAAAGTTATAACAGGTCACAAAATGCTAATAACTATTTTCTTTTCCATCTCTAAATGATGACTTTAAAATAAATTTCTCAGTGTTGCTTTTGTGAAATACAGATTTTCCATTATAATCGGAAGAAAATCCAACAAATAAGCACAGCTAAAAATGATAGTTCTTTTCCTTCCCTCTCTCACCTCTCCTAAAAAGCAAAATAAATATTGCTCTTAGTTAAAACACAATCTTTACTTAGAAGACAAACTACATAGTGAAGTGGAAACACATCACATTTCACCTGATTCAGTCCCAGTATCCTCCAGTAGTATGGAACCAGTCTCAACAATAGTATATTGCCATAGACATCTCTATCCAAACACTTAAGACAAATCATCTCAGGCGATTTCAAATTAAAAGCTTGTAAAATATGTAACCTCTCCTAGTTTTTGCAATTAATAGGGTATGTCTGCAATTAGCCTGACTTACTGAATGCAGTGCCGTTGTCATTAAAAGATGTCTTGTGAAAGTGCTGCTGTTATTATGGAGGCTCAGGAGACCAATCCCTCCTAGAGGGCAAACAGTGGACTGGTAGAAAACAACAGCCATAAATCACATTGTCAGGTAGCAGAGAGAACAGGAGTGAAACATCGGCACATGAAGGCCATTCACTGTAAACACAGCACAGCAGCTTCTCAGTCAGGATTTACTGAACCTGTAATTAATTAAAATTTCCTTCAAGCTAAATCTTTAATAAACAAGGATTTGTGCTGACAATGAAGAAAAAAGTCTCCAGTAACAAAATTTAACAATACAACTCACAAAAATATAAACACACCATTTCCCAATTACCCTATCAGGTGTACATTTCCTCTTATCTAAGGAAACATAGGACAAGCAACACTCTGTTGGCATGGAAAATGTTTGTTTTGCTTTGTTTTAATACTTAGGTTGTCAGAGAATGAGAGACTTTGGATGTGGATTTGATAACTTTGAGCCTGCTTTCTTACAAGATCTAAAAAAATCATGACTATATTTTCTAGTAAGAAAGAAGCCCCTGGTAATAATTTAAGAAAGTAACAGATAATTATTCAATACTCTATTTTTTTCCACAAAGAATTATAATAATTAATTCCACTGTTTCCTTTTGAGATGAAATAGTAATAGGTATAGATTTCAATAGCATTTGTTATCCATGAATATTTGACATTTTAGACTTTATAAAGCACCAAAGGTGAAAATGTTCTCTTGAATATTACTATTAAAAATTCC
Organism: Monodelphis domestica; assembly: GCF_027887165.1. Lineage (NCBI taxonomy): Eukaryota > Metazoa > Chordata > Mammalia > Didelphimorphia > Didelphidae > Monodelphis > Monodelphis domestica. The sequence goes on from NC_077227.1 coordinate 74,131,282, forward strand.
TTTCATCAATATTTCACTATCTTATAATTAATCATTAAAACCAGAAATCATCTTTAAATTAAAACTATCATGTTCTTGATTACATATCCTATTTTTCTATATAATGAAATGTTTCAATACCACACAAAAGCTTTAAAATTATCCAAATGGTTTTACAAAATTACAAGGATAATCTCAGCAGGGAAAAAAATAGGTTATAACGATTATCAAATAATATATTATATTGTTAGCAATCTTTTAATGTATATATATTTTACTAAGATGGTAGTTCCTTGAGAGCGAAAATCACATTTTATACTTTCTTGTATCCATAGCACAGAGTCTTAGGCATAATATAAAAAAATGTCTGTTGATCAATTAGTATATTGTCTTTTTATATTGGGAAAGAAATTAAATAGCATTTAATATGAAAGAACTCATTTCCCCAGTAACTACAGAATAAAATAGCTTCAGAAAGCTGCCTCAAGTTTGTTTATGGAGGTAAAAAGGGTATTTGTTTTCAAATGTGACCAGTTATATACACAGTAAATTCATTGTTGCTAGTAGAGGGGAACATTAATGAAGATAATAAAAAGTAGAAACACAATAGTAAAACCATCTGATAGCTACTAGATAATTTTGAGAAGTGTGGAGAGGGAAGATGAATTTAGATCTTTCTAGTTTCTCTGATACTTGCCCATTATATAGTCTTTTTTTAAAAGTCCTCATAATAAGACAGCAATAATATATATTAAGAAAAGAAATACAATCAACTTAATAACAAAGAATAAATAATTTTACATAAAAGAAATCCTTGTGGAAAATTTTCGTTTAGCCTCTCTCTTTCCCAATCCTATATGCCAAAACTGGTTAGATACTGTCAAACTGGGATAATTTGGAAAGAAAATGATGAGGTTTTGTATTCATAAACAGAAAATTCAACTAAGTAGTATGACCAAATGAAAGCAGTCATTGGGTGGTGAATTAGGTAGTTATCCCACAGCAGTTAGAAAGAAATGATGTATAATGATAGTTCATGAAAGAAAAAATATATGCACGTAAATGAATTTTACATGTCAAGTAGTACAATTCATACATGCACATATATAAATAGATACTTATCTACATATACTTAGATTTTTAAAACAGAGCACAAAATACTTTACAAATGTTTTATAAAAGAGGCAGATTAACAGATTATATCCATACCTTTAACTGTTGAAAAAATCAGAAACAACTTCTATTTGAAAATGGATCCAAGATTAATTTTCACATGCAAAAGGACATAAATTTAATACCACTGGCTTTAAAAGAAGTCATGTAATGTATATATATGAGAAACACTGCTTTTCACATATGCATGCTGGATGGATCTGCTCCAATTTTTTGAATATACAGGCCTCAATTATGTACAACAAACCAGCAGCTTAATTCAAAAGCCTAAGTCAGTATTGTAGAAGAGTCAATGGCAAGGTTATATTGCAAAAGAAAAATGAGTAAATCCGACTGAAAAATAAAAGTTTTTCAAATGGCCACGTTCAGAATTATAACATTGTCAGAAAGATATAAATGACAAATCTTTATAAAATTTGTTCTGGATACTCTCTCTCCTCCTGGGTTTTTGTGACATTGTCCTATAGTGATTCTCTTCTTCAAACCAATACATTTTGGTCATCTCTTCAAGATCATATCCAAGTCTTTCCCCCCTACTCATGACTGTACAAGTCTACTGGGTCCTGGGCCTATCTCCTCTTCTTTGTATATTATTTTTCTTTCTTTAAGAAAAAAAAAAAAACTTTACTGTTTGTCTTAAACTCAATACTAAATATTGGTTCCAAGGCAGAAGAGCGACAAGGGCTAGACAATGGTGCTTAAGTGACTTTTCCAGGGTCACACAGCTAGTAAGTGTCTGAGACCAGATCTGAACTGAGGATTTTATGGCTCTAGGCCTGAGCCACCTAGCTGCCCCTACACTATCTTTCTTAATAATGCTATCAGCTCCCATTAAAAAAAAAATCCACTATTACCTCTATGCAGATGACACCAAATCTATACATCCAGGCTTCATATAACCTGGCTCTCATCCTCTATCTCTAACTGCCTGCCAAATATCTCTGAATTTACAATAGGTACTTCAAACTCAATATATTCAAAACAGAACTTGTCTTGATATTACCATCACCCATAAGTATTTAATTTCCATTCTCATGAACTTTGAAACTCCTGTATCTGAGCAAAATCTAACATTCCCCTATACCTTACAACTCCTAACTGTTCTCTGTCCTTGTCATAACCTCCAAGTCAAAACCATAACCTTTCACTTCTTTCCAAGGCCACTGACCTCAAACTGACTACATTAGTGGTGTCAAATTTGAACAAATAGGCCACTAAACCATTCCTGAGGACCCCTGTGGACACATTATATCTTAGAAAAACACATCTTAACATTATCTATGTTTATTGTAATGTTATTTTGTTGTTGTTAAATATTTCTCCATCACACTTTAATTTGATTTAGACAACACTCAAGAATGTTGCTGCCTATGGACCAATGATTTATACCCCAGGACTACACTCGCCTCCCTTCCCCATCTTGACCTTTTGTTGAACCAGTTCAATTTTATATTATCATCCCTTGTACCCTTATCCTTTTCATCTATGACCTGCCAACCCTCAGTCTTGGATTACTCTAACCTGCTGTCTTCATTCTTATTCATGTGATACTGAACAAAACTGGATAAAAATAATCACAAAACAGTGCTGATAGGGTCCACCGCAAGGCTTTTGTTACAAAATCTTAACTAGGTCCTCCCTATAGCAAAGCAATCCCTTTACACCTTTCTGATCAATTCCCTATCCCTTTCACCTTTTCATTCTACCTCCCACCTCTAGGGTTCCTCCTCCTCACACTCCTCAGCTGCAACTTTGACTTACATTTCACTGAAAAAGTAGAAGCCTGTTGCTGAGAACTCCCTTTTATCCCCTCTCCCTCATTCCACATCCTTCAGATGCCTCCCACCACTCTCTCCTCCTTCATCTATCTCACATGAAGAGGATAAACTCCACCTATATTCACAAATGATCCCATTCAATCCCATCTTTCTACAGCATTCTATATGCCCTCTAACACCTCTAATATCTCATTAATTTTCAGTCTCTCCCTCTTCTCTTTGATATTTCTCTCTAGGTTTCTGTGACACTGCTCTATCCTGGTTCTCCTCCTACCCTGACTGCTCCTTCTCTGGCTCCTTTGCTGAGTCTTCAGATCACATCAGCCAAACTGGAGACTAGCACCAAAGGTATGCCCTGTGTCCCACTCTCTTCTTCCTAAATGCAACTTTGTTTGTTAGCTCTCATGAATTTAATCATGAAAATGATTCTCAGAACTATCTGTTCAGCCCTAATCTCTCTCCTAACCACCAATTTCATATCTTCAACTGCCTATTGCAGCATTGGCAAGCATTTTTGAGTTCAAGTGTCCAGCGGGCAAATTCAAACTATCTGTACCCCCTTTCGCCCCCACCCCCACTACCCAAGAGAGCGGACAGAAGAAATACTTGCTTTGAGCAGCTGGAGAGAGGGACGGGGCATGCAAAAAATATCCCTGGGTGTTGAGAAGAGGAGAAATGGAGCAGCTCCCCTAGTGCCAGCTGGGTACACATGCCAATGCTTCACCAACACTGGCCTACTGGATATCTCAATCTGAATGTCCCACAGACATATTAAACTCAACATGTCCAAAATTAAACTTATTATCTTTTCCCCAAACTCTCTCTTTTCCTAACCTCCCTATTATTGTTATGGGTACCACCATCGACCCAAGAGGCCCATCATTGCAATCTCAGTGTCAACCTTGACTTCTCAATTCTCTCTGTCTCTCTCTTACATAGAGACACACACAACCCACACAAAGGCACCTAAAACCACCATATCTAATTAGCTGCCAAGTCCTTTAGTTTTAAGGAGAAAGAAGATAGAAGGAAGGGTTGGAGAAAGGAACTGCAAAATCCTATAGACACAAAAATTGCCCACTATACTTCCAAGTGAATTCAAAAAAGAACTCTTTTTTATAATCCTCATTTCTTTTTGATACTAAAATTATACTTATAAATGAAATATTAATAAGATAGCTATAGTAAGGGAGTTAGCAAAACCTAGTGAAAATACTTCATGTTTCTCAACAAGGCAAAGCATTAAAAAGGTCTTACCAATGGACACTCTCCCCCTTAAGAATTTACAAATTCCAATCAGTGTAGTCATGGAAAAAAAATCCAGATTGAGCATATATTCGGGAAATAATAATGTCTGAAAGTGTTTAATTACATATGCATAATTTATTCAATTAATTTGTAGTATAATTTTTTTAATATAGCTATTAGCAAAACTATAAGAGTAGAACCTGATTATGACAGTCCAGGTTGCAAAAGACAATAAAGCAATTAAAAACAAGAATAGAGCCAGTGCTCTATTAGCACAAATCTCAATGTAGTATGTTAATTTTTCAAATTATTAAACAAATTTATAAAAGGCATTTCAATCAGTGAACTCACAATAATTTTATCCAACTACATTTTTGGTGTCCAAATTTTTTTTAAAGCTTCTTCAGCATTGAAGCAAATTTAACAATTCAATAAGCATTTTTAATGCACCCACTGTGTGTACGGGTGCTAGGTAAACAAAGGTAAAAGTTAAATACTTCCCAACATTAAGGAATTAATATCCTATTTGGAGGAGGATAATACATGTACATAGAGAAGTTAAAAACAAACAAATCCTGGTGGGGCATGAAGAAGCACTAACAAAGGAAGGCTCCCATAGGTATGACACCTAGCTGAGCTCTGAAGGAAGGTAGAAACTAGAAGAGGGAAGGTTAGGAGGGAGAACATTTCAGGCATGAAGAACAAGCTGTTCAAAGGCAGAGAGAAGATAGAATGTGGCTGAAGTATACAGCATTTGAGGGGGAGTAATATAAACTAATTATAGATCTGCCAGGCTGTTGCAAGACGGCAAAGAACTTTAAATGCCAACCCAAAAAGTTTGATTTTATGCTGTGAATTTTAGATTTTCTCCACCCTGATTAGTCTTTAAAATCCTAGCAACCAGGAATGTATATACCCCTACTTAAGAATTAAGTGTTGAAGAAGATGGCCTATGACAGACATGTGCTAGCAAGTAGCAAATAAGAAACAACTGACAGACCCCCCTGGGCTGTCCTAAGTCAAGCTTAAGCAACCATGGGTACATGTGAGACAGGAAGTGATGTAAAGAACGGTCTATTTATTTCACATCACTTCCTCTCTCCGTCTCTCTCTCTGGCTCCTGTGACTCCTGGCAGGGTGCTGGGCATCTTGGCGGTTTGGGGGTTGTGGCTTGCCAGTAAGGTGACTGGAGAAGCTCTGTAGTATAGGTTAGGTGAGGCGTCTTCCCTGAGCAACCTGGGTTAGTGGTTAGGCTGACTGCTCCTTTCCTTTACCGCCTAAAGCACTATCCTCTTAGGAGGCCCCTCATCTTGGAGGAGGCTTTGTGGCTGGAAGCTGAGCTAGTTTTAATCTTCTGAGGAGGCCTCGTGGCTGAGTTCTCTGAACTTCCCTTGGCTTAGGCTAACCCAGAGAAATGTTATACCCTTTTCTCTCTCACTTCTTGATTTCTTCCCTCTATTGTAATTAAACCACTACAAATATCCCAAACTGATTTGAGTATTTTTATTGGGATTGAATTAATCCCTGGCAACCACTAGTATAATATATTCAGTCAATAACCCCAATTTTAACCCTTACAATGCTATAGAGCTATCATAGGGACAAAAGGAAAGTTCCTCACCAGGAAAGCCCATAATAAGACCTGTGCTTTAGGAAAATTATGCTGTCAGTGCTAAGGAAGATACATAGAAGATCAGGGAAACTGGGATCAGGAAGACCAACTAGGAAACAATTACAATTGCTCAAATAAAAGACAATGAGGTGCTGGTCATGTGAAAAAGGACAAGGATGAGTGAGAGAGATGTGAATAGTTAAGACTTTAGAATCAAGCAGATGGAGGATAAAACTGGGAGGTATGGAAGAGAAGGAAGAAACAAGAAAAATTAAAGGTTATAATCCCCAGAAATAGATTAGACAGAAAGACAGGCAAGTTTAAAGAAAAAAAATAATAAGTTCTGTTTTTAATATGTTGAGTTGAAGTTGCTTCTATAATATTCAGGTGGAAATGTCTAACTGTAGTTGATATGGGATTTAAACTATGTAAATGCCAAAACTGTAAGGATAATTTTTAGTGTTTTGACTTAAAATCTAAAATAAATGGTCGCCATGGGAAATTCCCAAATATGAAAATACCCAAGTCAGTTGGGGATTTATGGAGATTTTAATTAATAAATAGAGAAGGAATTTAAGGGAAGGAGAGAGAGAGAGACAGAGAGATGGATGGGGGGGTGGGGAAGAGAGAGAGAGAGAGAGAGAAAGTCAGAGAGAGAGAGAGAAAGTCAGAGAGAGAGAGAGAGAGAGAGAGAGAGAGAGAGAGAGAGAGAGAGAGAGAGAGAGAGAGAAAGAGAATTAATTTCAACTGCCTAGTTTTGGCCTAGGCCTGAGCCTAAGGGAGAGCAAGTCAGTCTTTATCACTCACTACAAGACGGTCTCTGAGCTGGGTTCTTCCACTCCAAACTGAAAATTACTCTCCAAACTGAATTCAATTGACCCTGAACTGTTCCTTCACCTCCTTTTAAAGAGATTTTTCTCTCATGTCACCTCCCCTAAATGTTCACATCTACCAATCACAGTAGATGCTTTTTTTCCAGGACTGCTCATTCTTAGTTTTCACCTTCTTTGGTTTTCAACTTCTCTGGTTAGATTAAATCTTCTGAGTACTTCACACCTCTTTGTTAAGTTTGCCTTTTGTAAGTTACTTGACCATTTAGGTACTAATTTAACCTTTACAGGTACTTAACGCCTTTTTGTATTAAATCTAAAAATAGACCTAGCTTAAAGTTCTAGCTTTCCTATAAGGTATGAGTTGGGGGCTTTCATTGTTCAAACAGGAGTTTACAACTTTATCTTCCCCTAAGGCACTGTCTGAGTAGGGTGGAGTAATTTTAAAATTTCACAAGTAATAAGATAGAAGAGTATTGCATTGATTTGGGAGTAATCTTCCTAGACTGATCTTTGAACCCAAGGGAGTTAATGAGATCACCAAGAGGAAAAACACTATAGAGGGAAGGGGGAAAAAAGAGGGTTTTTCCAGAACAAAGCCTTGAGGGTAAAACAATACTTAAGGTTGAAAGATAGATGATGACATGGCAAATGAAGCAGAAAAACACTAAGACAGAGAGAACCTGGACAGTGCACCAAGATGAAAACCCATGGAAGATTGAATAAATGAAAAATAAAGCATTTAAGTCTTAACATATACCATATATCCCAGGCATTAATTGATGGGAATGCAAATTCAGGAAAGCAAGGTAGTCCCTGCCCTCAAATTCCATTGGGATTTGTTATAACCTATTAGACCATGAGCTCCTGAAGAGCAGGGATTGTCTTTTGTTGTTCTTTATATCCCTACCACTTAGCAAAGTAGGCACTGAATAAATGTTGACAGACTGACTCCCAGTGAAGCAAGGTGCTCTTCTGTTTGCTCTTCTATACAATATATTTAAAATATCCCCCAAAACTATTAGAAACAACAAAAAGGGTAATTTTCAAGTAATTTCAAAATGTCAATTGGCTCATAATATAAAAGTATAAAATTCAATAATAAAAATGCAACAACATGATTTTTGTTTCAGAAACATAGAAATGAAAGAAAAGGTGGATAAGTAAAATCAAGGGATTTAAAAGTGTAAGACAAGAAATACTGCATTAATATCAACATTACCTTTTTGTTTGTATATGATCCAGTTTCATGTAAAATTGCAACTCTAAAAGGAGGCCACCAAGTATGAAATTCTCTAACCCACTGATGCATTACTGTTGTTGGACACACAATTACAGTTGGACCCAATCCCTCAAATCTAGAATAAAAACATGTGATTAGAAAATATTGTTGTCAAATAAATATAACAGAAGTTAGGTGTTTGATTAAAAACAAACCTAATAGACTGAGTAAAAATCATTCTGGCTAGAGAAATTTACTGTCATTTTCTTTAATGAAAAAAACTATTGAGTTAAAACATAATGAAAGATCTCCCATCACTGAGCAATTAATGGATGCAGATGTCAATGTAGAACTAAAATTGAATAAAGCTCATCTTGAAAGTTTCTATGATATAGAAGCATCTTATTTAGATGTGAAAAGGTGGTATGATAAATAAGAAAGCTAAACAAAAATAGGTGACAAAAACCTTTTTTCCCTTATTTCGTCTAATGTAAGTATGTGCACGTGACTTTGCACAAAACAATAGCTAGCATTTATAAAACACTTATGTCTCAAAAAGTGCCTTTTATACACATTTCATTTGATCTTCACATCAGCTGTGCAAGGAAGGTACTAGCATGATTATCCCCAATTTTATCCCTACATGAGAAAACTAAGTTTCAAGGAATAAAAGTCATAAATAGGGTCAGGAAATTGATTCAAACTAAGATCTATCCTGATCCTATATTCAGCATCTTTTTCTATACCACACTGCCTGTGATAAATAATGTTAGGTTCTATATAACTGAAATTTTCCAGATGGCTGAAATTTACCCCTTCAACAATAATTCAGGAAACATTATACCTATAGATTGCTGTGTTAGATACTCAAGATACACAGTCCGTTTTCCTTAAGTAGTTTACATTCTTCTTAAAAGACTAAATTTAAAGAAACTTCAGGAGAGAGTGGAGAGACTGTTGCTACCTCTCCTAAGGGGCTCAAGAGATATTCTATAGGAAGTAGCACTCGAGCTGAATCTTGAATGAAGATGGGGATTCTTAGCACTCAACAGAGGGCTTAGAGGCAGATAGATGTAAGGAGGGAGTGCATTCTAGGCATGGAAGAATAGTATACAAAGGCTAGAGAAGAGAGGGCAGGTTTCCAATAACACAAGAAAATTAAATAAAGGTTTTTAAAAAAGGAAGATTCAAGATGGAGGTAGGTTGTTAATAACAACAGGTCTTTCTACAAAAACTTTTTCTAAAAAATATTTCAAGAGGCAGAGGGAAGGATGATTTGCATTACAAATATGGTAGATAGCCTATGAAAAAGGTTTGGAGACCAGAAATGGTATATCAAGTTTATGTCAAGAAGGCATGAAAACATTGCATGAATTAAGACTGCCAAAATAGGTAGGAGCAGATTAATAAGGGCTTTAAGAGTCATAAGGAGGATATTTTATTATGGAAACAAGAGGTAAATATTAAAGATCTCTGAAGAGGAGTAACACAGTCACATCTGCCTTTGGAAGATTAATTCTACAGCTGGGTAAAAGTGGACTAGAGACAAGAAAGAATAAAAGGAGAAAACAATAAGTTAACCAGTGAAAATCCAGGTAAGAAATAATTAAGGTATGGACTAGAAGTCAAGGGAAGAAACACTGTCCAGAAAAGGGAGGGACTAACTGTCAAAATCTACTAAGAGTTCACATAGAATAAGGACTAAAAAAAAAAGTCATGGAAGAAACTGTTAGTAACCTTAGGAAGAGCAGTTTCAGCCAAGTGGTAATATTAAAAGCCATATGTTTAAAAGAAGTCATAGGCTTCCTAGAGGATAAGGACAAAGTAGCAACTATAGTGACACAGACATCCCTTCCTGAGATTTTGTATTTTGGATGTGAAAAGATATAGGCGGGGAACTGCTGGGTCAAAGGAAGCTTTTAAAACTGGAGGTGGAGGAAGAAGGGTGTGTTTGTAATTAGTAGGAAAGAAAGTCCATAGATAAAGAGAAGCTGAAACTATGAGAAAGGGAAGAACAATAAAGAGAATTAGCTTTGAGGGAAGATAGGAAAAGATGTAGTCATGGGCACAGGAGAAACAACTCATTTATATAACATTTTAAGACTATAAAGTGCTTTACATACATAATCTCATTCACTCTTCTCAGAAACTATGGTATTTTATTCCTATTTAACAGATGAGGAAACTGAGGCTAGGAAAAAGTTTTAATGGCTCTTCCAGGAATAGTCACCTCTTAAGTAACTAAGGTGAACACAGGTCCTCTTGACTCAAAGTCTAGTGTCCTATCCACTAATCCCAAACTGCCTTATTTGTAAAATTAGAAGGTTGGACTAGATTACCACCAAATATCCCTTACAATTCTGTAATCCTAAAAAAAAAAAAACTCCATCAAAAATTGGGGCAGAAGAAAGGGAGCTTCTAAAATTACCTTTATTTTTAAATAAAAAATTAAATTATTGTAATACAAAAATCTTGTATCAATAAATAAAACCCAAAATTTGTCAGATTTAAGGAGGGAGAAATGGACCAGTTGGTTTTTTTAAGTGAAATAAAAATCATATGTGTGAGTAAATCACAACTTAAAATAATACTTGCCTTCCTACTGGTGTCCCAGAAAGGGGATAGAAAGATGCCCTTCCTCACTCAAAGAGAGGAAATTTTTTCTATATATACAGTAAAGACAATAAATGGTTGCAGGTTAAATGAATTAATTCTGAGGAATTGGTTGCTCAGCTGCTACAACAGCCACATTCCCTTGTATATTATATGACAATCAGAAAGTACTGTGAAATGGAGAAGCTAGGGAATGTTATAGCAATATTTGTAATAAGCATTTTTTCATAGTTTAAATGCAGAATCCTCAGACATGCCTCCAGTCAGGGATATATACTTCTGTACAATAGGAAGAATGATGTTCATATATACCCTTCATATTATTCTGGAAACATTCTCCCCTGCCAGCTTTTCTTTGTGTACATTGGATTTCCATCAAAAGATTATGCAGTTCAATTCTCCTATCCTATGCAGTGATGAAATGGAATGTAACTAATGTCAATACAGTGCTTAATAAGCATCTGATCAAAAGTTCTTTGCAATTTAAAAAATGCTTTCAAATAAACACATGCAAATTTTTGAGGCTTTAAACCAATCCTTTTCTGTCTAGATTCCATAATTAGAAAACTATAACTGATATCTCCTTGTGGGTTTTAAAAAGTCAAGTTAAAAAAATTCTAGTAAAACACCTCTGATTTCAGATTATTATGCCCATTAATTTCTCTCTCTTCTCTCAACAGTATGAGAAAAATGGAACTTTCTAACTGAGCCCCATTAAGTTGAAACCTTGGCATGGTTAAAAACTAAGAGAGGTCATTGCACATATAAAATTAGCCACCATTCTAATTCCTAGCACCAACAGGCTGAATATTAGAAATTATTTAAATACATTTCAAGTGACTAGCAGCAATTTTGACCAGATTTAATGGCTATTATTTAGTGTTTGTCACTGATTGCCTAATGAATCTATACCTCAGTCTACATGTTAGAAGTGATGTCCACTACCTGTGGTTTGTCATCTTTAAAAAAAAAATTTGAGGGAATAAACCATGTATTCAAATCATAGAAATACTCCCTGCAGAAATCATTTGAAAGTGCATTAACTTTTTGACATACTATATTAGGAACAACAATTCACTAAATGGCATCCAATGACCTAAAAGAGTTCAGGTAAATTTAAGAAGTGAACTATTTACTCCCTAGCTGTAATTAAGTTTGGGTCTAATACTTCTGTATTATTATTACTACTCCAGAAGCCAAATGAAACAATGGAATTCATTAAAAAAAAAAGAATGTGCTAATTGGAAAAGGAAAAGAGGTTTTTTTAATTTTGTTTTGTTTTGTTTTTAATCATATACAATGTTTCTCCTTGACACCTAATATTTCTTCTGACTACCTTTACAGCGATGACTAAAGAGGAGATATATGTAGCCTTTCCTATTTCCTCACTAAGATATCTGTAGTATATAACATATATAAGAAAACATATATCAACTACTCAATAGTCTGCCAAATACCATTATGCTCAATTTCTTTTTTCTTTAGGTCATGAAAATAAAGTATTTATCCAGCTTCAGAGGCCAAGGGTAGCTATAAATTATTTTCTTTTGTAATTTTCCATGGCAACATGGGCACATTTAAAGGGACTATGCTCCTGAGTATATCTCCATTCATAAATAGCCCAGTTGTTTGGGTGATATATAACCACATTCACCAAAGCCATTTCCACCGATACTATTTTAATAAAGATGATCTGGGCTATAATCCAATATGCCATGCTATTTCATTATGGAACAGAGGATATGAGCATTGATAGTTAATTGATTACAGCTGCTGCTCATTATTAGTACTGACTTCAGCTACCGATAGAATTGCTCCTACTCAAGAGAGAACATGTTTTAATTTTTATATCCAAACAGCACTGTAGGGAAGACTTTAGGTTTCCTAGGCCCAAAACATAAGATTCCATACAAGTTTTGTAATGTTGAAAGGAAAAAAGGAAAGTCCAGAAATCACTTTATGGACAGTTTAGGGAGATTTAGTCATCAAAAAAACTCAAGTACAGAAGTCAATAGAAAGACTAATTTAGAATAAAACACACAGTTCTATAATACTAAATAAATGATAATTATGAAAAAGGAGTTACCAAACACCAAATTTTCAGTAGCTTAGAAATCCTTTCAAATTTTTTTTCCACTGTGGTTTTATGAAATGCAAGTTTATGTCTAAGGTTCAAAAGAAACCCACTGTATATCAAATATAGATACTCTTTTACTCATTAGGAGAAGCCAGTTATTCAAAAGGTCATCATGAAATAGAGTTTCCTGATGGAATTCTTATCACAACTTAATCTATCACAGCTTCTGTCTATACTAATTTTCAATTATGCTTTCTAAAAAAAAGTTCTTCATGGCCTGTTTATTAGATTATAAAAGTAGTCTATTTCAGTACATAGGATAACAGATCATTTACTTGATTCCACCCAAATAAGCATGATCACACATTTTCAGACCCTCTTGAGATGAGCTTTTCAAAGTGTTAATTTTCATGCAATTCTTTAAAGCTAAAACTAAAACAAAAAAAAAATATTTTCAATCCTAGGATTATTCCAGCAGACTTAGATAGGAGAAGTAGGAAAATTCTCAGATAAATAGCAGCTTTCCAAAGAAAACAGACCTACAAATATTGCATACTAGTTATAAAAGAAATTCTGGATCACTGCTTCCAATTCACTAATCTAAAGCTCCAACTTTCCCCATGAATAGACTTTATACTTCCTGTAGTGCACACCTGGTGTTTTGCCAGAACAAATATTTTAATGTAAAATTTAATAAATGGAACTAATGGTATTATATCTAATTTAAAATTCCATATTGTGTAAACTATTGATATTAATGTAATTGAGTTTGTAAACAATCCATTTGTGGAAGCTAACCTTAGACACTGTATTGACCCAAAATATCTAGTGGGGCTCATCTGCAAAATGAAGCATCAATGCCTGGAATTCATTAAAAGTGTTACATGTTTAATTTCTCCTGCCCTACAGCTCCATTGTCTCGTAAAAATTTTCCTTTGATGTCCCCCACTAAAAGAATTAAAGGAATATTGTAATTGAAATGTCATCAATAATTCACAAGACCCTCCTCCACCAGCAATACATCTGATGAAATATTAATTGAGCTCCACAGACTGACAGTCTGCAGAGGAGCACTTGCCTGTAATTTGAACCACGAGTCCTGATCTTGCTGTAGCTCAAACCTGCCAAGAAGGCAATTATCTGGATGGTCTTGCCCAATCCCATCTCATCTCCCAGAATTCCTCCTGCCTGCTGGCAGTGCAATTCCCACAGCCACCTAACACCTGTCTGCTGGTACCTACAACAACATGCACCAACAAGAAAAAGAAAACGGCAAATGTTTGATAATACTGATCATAACAGAAAGTACTCATGAATTAATCATTTGGCAAGATTCTAGTACCAGTTACAGAAACATGTTGGATATGTTTTACATGAGTGCTGTATTTATAAGGTCATATATTATTGATGTACTTAGCCATAATATGTCACAAATTTGTTCTTTACAGAATACTAAAACATTTCTAATTAAACTGACAGACATGATAATTAGGAGCTACTTTTTTTATGTTAGGTCTAACTTGGTGTGCTGCCTGCTAAAAGATGAAGCTTCTTATATCACTGTCTAACCTCCAAATATTTTTTATGTTTATCTAGAAAGTTACATTAGAAGTCATAAGGAAAACAACAAACTTATTTTCTCTCAGTCTAATAAACAACTATGTTGAAAATGCTTGTTTACTATGTATCCAACTAGAAATTCAGTTAAGTAAAATATTTTTCAATAAGAAAAATGAATTAAATGAAAATTCTTTTTCAATATCATTAACAATTATGAATAATGGATTTGGTTTCAACAAATGGAACATGGCAAATAATTATCAGGAGTATATTTACTCTAGTACAATTATCAGGCTTAGAAGGGAACAAAGATAATTTAAAGGTCTACAACAATTTTAAATAAAAATAAGGAGGGGGGAAGTCAAAGCCTTGAAAAGATTAATTTTGTGAAAGGCCTTTTATATTTAAAAGCAAGAATTCATTAAGTATCACTGGTTGTAATAGGATAACAAATTCTGGTCCTTTTTTTAGATTTAGCATAGGTTACAGAAAAGAAATACATTCTTTGGTGAAAAGATATAAGATTGTTTTTCTTCTATAAATACTAAATAATGTAAAATCATATACAAAAGAGGATGTTAAGAATAAGTTTAAAGTGAAAAATCTAAAAACAAACCCATTAAAATAAAAAGTTAAAGCTTTTTTTAGAACTGGCAAAATAATTGAATATTCCCTTACAAAAAGAATTTCCTACATTCCCCAATTTTTGCTGTTCACTACTGTCATGCCTACTTGAAATTTGACACTAAACTTCAGTCTGAATTACAGTTTAAATTTATTTCCTAATAAACAGGCCACCATGAATATCTTTCCCTTCTATTTTAGACATAAGTAATAAATATCTGATAGTAGCACTGTGATTGATTGTAACATATGGGAAATACTTCTACATGTTGTTTGCATACAAAACCAAATTATGTGGCATGGCAAGTACCTTGATGAACATTCTTAGATTTCACAATAAAAACAGTAAAAATATAATAGGATACAGATTAGAGAGAAAACATATAAGTATTCTCAGGAAAGTAAAAACAAATTCCATTGAAAGTATTATGATCAGTTATCAACAAGGCAAAAATCATAACAAGCTATATGTCAATTATACTAACCAATTTCCGTTAAAACACATCATAATTAAGGTACAGTACACAAACACTGTGAAACATCATGATTTTGCCACTGTGTAATACCTCAGACCTCACTTAATTTCCTCTTCTAAAGAATGATGGAATTAGACTCACTGATGTCTATTTCAACTTGTGAGATTTTCCCTTGAATCTTAGTAGGAAAACTAAAGCAACTGAACTGACTATACTTGAACAAATGAAGATTAAAAGAAGATTTAATATTTACTGTGCAGCCATGCTGTGTTGGGACCCTTAACACATCTTTATGCACAAGAAGGACTATCATAGTGATGGTCTGGAGGAACTGTTCTGTAGTTCTAAGGGTAAGAGTAAGCTTAGATTACATAAAAGCAATTTCAGTTAGACATTAAAAATGATCCTCTAATTATAACTGGAAAACTGTAACACCCCTTATATACTGTGACAGGTTGTAAAATGTGCTTTCCTAGACATTTCAAAAATAAGAGAAATAACAACCATTGCAGGAGAAGTGAAAGATGTTCATTACATAATAAATAATATGGCAAATGTGGCACAGAGCTTTTCTGATTTTTGACCTTGATTAGATATCTCACTTGTGAATTTTGTGTTGTAGTAGATATTTCTAAACCACAATGAGGTTCAGGAATCTTTTAAAAATTTCAATCACAGGAGGCCAACCTAGATTATTACCATAGCATTTTCATGCTAATTGGGGACAGAATATTTCACTTTAAACTAAAATCTATTTTTACTGAACCAGAAGGAGAATTAAAAGATGAAAGCTTGACTTCTTGATGTTAAAGTTGCATCAATAAATGACTACAGAGCAAATTTTCAACACAAACCTTTAAAGTTTAAATACATGATTTAAATTGTTGATTATTCAACTACACTGTTAAAACACTTGGTGGAGAGAATGGTTTACATTCCAAACTCCTTTCCCTTGTGAATTGCACTATGCTCTGTTAATTTAATTCCAATATAGTATAGTTAAATACAGTAAAACTATACTTAGAGTTTAAAATTCAATTAGCCTGGCTAAAACTTAATTATACAAGAGAAATTTATCATCCTCATTAATTCCTTCCTATGCTAGACAGAAAAATATACAGGGTTTATTATGTTTATAAAATATTTAAAATTCTGTATTTTCAGACATAAAACAGAATCAAGTAGTATGCAATTAAACTAATTAGAAAATATTTGTATTGACTACCACAGGAGCCACATTCTAACTTACTTAAAAAATAAAATTTTCTTCCAATTAACCATGAACCAAGCTGTGCTAAAAATCTTGACAAAAGTCAAAATAATCATTCACTTGATTCCTCTCACCATTTAGGATATTTTGACAAAGGACACTGCACAAGTAGAAATACACTATTCTTCACTGTCTGGATTAATATGATTTTTGTTGATGGCACATTTCTTCTCCTATCTTTTTAAGTTCTAATTGTATTAATACTACTTATTTGTACTTTACTTTTTTTAAAAATTCTATTATTAAAGCTGAGTCGCTTAATAAACAAGCACTTTAAAAGGGATGATTAGTGCTATCAACAAGTTATTATTATTTGCCTTTTCACAGCTATCATTCTGAGGTCAATGAACAAAGCAATTACCTCTCAAAAGTATAAAACTATTAGTTTTGAGATTTTAAATTTTAGTCCTACTTCTTCCTCTAGCAACTTTAGTTGTTTTTTCTGTTGTTGAATAAGAGTAGCAATACTCATTCATCTTCTCTTTTCTCACACTCCCCCTGAAAACTGAGAGGAAATAACATAGATGGTATGATTATAGATCTTTGGGTCAAGGGGTAGAGCTATATTAGTGCATGTTATTAGTAAGCAGACATCTTGACAAAATGACTGTCAGCTAAGTCTCCATAAAAAATTAATTTTTAACTGTCTCAATTCTTCTTGGCAAATCATCCTTTACTAGAGACAAATGTCTAGGAATTAAAGGTGGAAATGAGTATTGAGAAGCTATTTAATGCTTCAACTTTCTATGCATAATTAGAAAGGCTATCTAAAGTAGTTTGTTAAGAAAATCCCAGGAGTGATGATAGTGAAAATGTTCTTTAGTATTTTATTTACATTAGTCATTTAAGAAACATAGTTGCTAAAGAATCAGGATCAATATCATTTTTTAGCCAGTGTCCTGTGTTCCCTGGAATACAGTTGATCCAATTTTGGTCAATTATATTTTAAGCAGTTACAGAATACTAGAAGTTATCATCTCTCCTACTATAAGGACAATATATAGATAAATATTTGAAAACATCAAAGCATAGGATCCATTGTTTCATATGTAAAAAAAACTTTTTAATTTTTATTTTAATACTAAAGCCTTGAAAGGCTATGGCTACAAAGAAATTTAATTTAAGAAAGTCGGGGGAGGGAGGCAGCTGGGTGGCTCAATGGATTGAGAGCTAGGCCTAGAGATAGGAAAACCTGGGTTCCTAGCTTCAGACATTTTCTAGTTGTGTGACCCTGGGCAAGTCACTTTACTCTCATTGCCTAGTCTTTACCACTTTTCTGCACTGGAACCAATACACTGTATTGATTCGAAGACAGAAGGTAAGGTTTTTTTTTTTTTTTAAAGTCAGGATTTAGTTCATTGAAATTGTTACCAAATGATTAAAAAAAAAAGTCACTACTAAAAAAATTAAAATTAAAAAATTAAAACCTCACTGCTGGCTATTTTGTACAGCCATTAGCCTAGTGAACTATATCTGTGCAGATTCATCAGCTACAGACAAGTCCAATATTCACTTTAGTCAATTTATTATCATCTAATTTTAATGAATAGCATTTGGCATAAATTTAGATTTGACTATATTTGTATTTGCAACAAACTGCTATAAGCGCCTTTGGGGACCACAGGTAACTACTGTCTATTCTTTAAATATTTATTTGCACATAATATTCTAATGATACAAAATAAAGGAAGAAGCATATAATACATACTTAAAAAGCTTTTTGAACAAAAAACCTGGCACTTTAAAACCTTCATCAAATTCAGCATCGCTTTCCTCAGATTCTTCTTCAGCCTTTCTACGTTGCTCTTTGTCCTCCAATCTCTGTTTATTCCACCTCCTACCACATAAGGAGAAAAAACATGTTTCAATGAGTGTAGTTATCATAGAGAATCTTAAGCATCTATACAATATCTATATCAAGAACTAACAAATTAGGCCATAAAAGAAAGCTTCAAAGTGTCACAGTTGCTATCAGTACCCAAAGCACTGCAAATATCTCTATACTCAATTGCCCCCATCTCAATCCACTTCTTATCTGCAGTATTTTAAATAAGGCCTGATTTCATTGGGAAAAACAATTCCTTTTATCAAGGAATACCAAAAGAAAGAATTTCTGTAATAGTTCTTAAGACATATAAACTTAATTTTTTAAAAATAAAATGTCAAGTGCTCCTACAAATATGACCATAAAACCTCCATAATTATGCATATCCAAATATCATTATGGTGCAATGAAAAAACTATGTATATCCCTGTCCCACCCCCACTACAAGTCATTTTAATTGCATCTGAACAGTGCTTACTATTTCTGTATATGGCCTACACTGTAAAAATCATGTTATTATATTACTTTGTACAATAAACTAAATACATAATCAAAATAAATTCATATTGAGTTTACCTACTATAAAGACAATTGAGGGTATAATTATTTAATTTGGAAGCACTAATAAAAAATAAAACCAATGGACTTTCATAAAAATATTAAGTTTCCAGAATAGCATTTTATTTTTTAATTTTATTGATATCTTTTGATTCTACATCACATTCCAAATGTATCCACTTCCCTGACACCTCCCTTCTCCCAAATCCTTTCCTTATCCCCAAAGGCCATTCCTTGTAACAAAGAATAAAAAGAGGTGGGGAGGGT
Source organism: Monodelphis domestica (assembly GCF_027887165.1). Lineage (NCBI taxonomy): Eukaryota > Metazoa > Chordata > Mammalia > Didelphimorphia > Didelphidae > Monodelphis > Monodelphis domestica. The sequence goes on from NC_077227.1 coordinate 74,150,394, forward strand.
AATAGTTCAGAAAAATTAGCCACATCCACCAAGCCTGACAAATGTAGGCAATGTTCCAAACTTATTAACACAATCCCCAAGCCTTTAGAAATAAGCTTGGTCTTTAAATTATGCAACATTCAGTTTTGTTTTCTTCCAATTACACTGTTGTAAGTCATTGTGCACATTGTTAACCTGGTTCTGCTTACCTCACTTCTGTATCTGTTTATAAAAATCTTCCTGTTTCCCTGTAGTCTTCCTATTCATGGTTTCTCACAACATAGTAATAATATTCCATGCTATCCATTTAACACAATTTGTTTAGTCATTCTCCAAATTAGATGGAATCTATTTTTTTCTAGTTCTTTGTTACTACAAAAATTGCTGTCAAAAGTATTTTGGTATATATGGAACTTTTCTTTCCACCTTTAACTTCTGTGAGGTATATATGTATATATATTTTTTATTTGAAATTAATTTTAATTTTTACATTACTAATACATATTTCAAATAGCTGTGATTAACATGTATGATGCTTTATTTAACTTCATTGTTATTTTTATTTGACAGGAAGCTGAGTTAGGGTCTGAGGCATGGTATGGGATAGCTGGCTGGATTGGGATTTTTTTGTGTGTGTGCACAAAACTAACTGGACTTAACTGGGATTGAATCTAAGGTCTATGATTTAAATAACTATACAACCAGCTTGACTGAAAATGAGTAAACTAAGAAATAGAGGTATATCCCAAAATTTCTATAAAAAAACAATAAATTCTATTATACCCATTTTAAGATTTGAAACTTAGAATTTTATACATATACATATATATGCACCTCACAGAAGTTAAAGATGGAAAGAATCTCTCTCTCTCTCTCTCTCTCTCTCTCTCTCTCTCTCTATATATATATATATATATATATATATATATATATATATATATATGCGCCAGGCAGCGAGTTTTTTTAGTTCAAACTATGGATATTTTATTCCCTTTCTTGGCCTAATTCAAAATTGATTTTCAGAATGAGAGGAACAATTCACAGCTCAACATTAACAATTTCCCTTTTTTGGGTCTTTGCAAATTAGTTAAATATAAGGTGAACCCTCTAGGAGTTATATTTGTTTTATAGTTAATGATTTATAGCACTCTTTTACATGATTAATATTTTGTTATTCTTTTTAGAAGTTTTCATCCACTCAGAAAAAGTTTAATGAATAAAGAATTTCAGAAAAAATATGACTTTAATATTTAAGAGGAAAATTACAGGTGCTAATAATTTAAAATTATGAAAGTCATGGCAATATGCTTTTGGTTGGTAGGAGCTAATTATTTTTAAAAATAGCTTTTTTATATATATGAATACAAGGCCTGCTTTTTCAATTGGATATTAATTTTTTAAATATTCATGAAACATTGAGAGTTTTTATTCAAAAGATTTAAAAAAATTTTTAAAGCCCATTTCTTCAACATGTAAATGAAAAAATGTGTAAGTTTTTAGTCTCAGAAATGATAAGATTAGATTCATGACTAAAATAAAGTTATTCCTTATTTTTTGGAGGAAAAGAAGGCTTAATTAGAAACATAAGTGGAATACAGAAATCTATCAGTCTGATAATGAAAGTATAAAATAAAATATTTGGGTGAAAATAAAAAAATGAAATATAACTATTTTTTGTAGAAGAACACTACAGATTTGATTCTTTCCTAATACAGATTATAAAACTGGAATAAAAGGAAGCTACAAAACTGACACAAAGGGAATAGTAACGGGCACTTTAATCAAGTATCTTCTGCTAAAAAGAGAGCATTTCAAAATCTTTATCTGGGAATTTAAATTCTTCAAAAGTAATAACAGAAAATGGAATACAGGAAAAATAAGAAAGAGTAGAGTACTGAATTTTGATCTCACAGGATGGTTTCCAAACAGATAAGAAGACTTCCTACTCCCTGTCAAAGAAACAGTTTTAAAAAGAATGGGGCAAAAATGCAGCTTATATTTGTACTGACATATAAAAATAAAAAAAATTGACTGTTTTAGCATTAAAAAAAACTTCTTGGTTTTATGGATTAGATACACTGATAGATTTGTCCATCCAAGAGTTTAGGATGACAAGAGAAGAAAATGCTAAACACAGACTATCATGTACTTTTAAGAAATCAGATTTCAAAAAATCAAAGCCATATGCTCCCTAGGCTTGAAATAGTACAAGCTTAGTTTCTAAGCTCTGTCTATACAACCACACATTTTCCTATTAAAGAAGAAAAAAACAGAGTATCCAAAGTAATAGACCTATTTATATACATATCTATACAGGAGTTCTCTGATGAGCTTAGGTTCTTTTAGTCTGATAGAGAAGATAAAAGGGGAGACAATGATTAAGGATAAGTCAAGGACTGATAAAGAAAGCACAAAACTAAGAATCATATTCTTTTTATTTAGTTCCTATCTTTTTATGGCTCAATGATGAAGTTTTTGAGAGTTGGGGCCTTAACTCCATTTCCACTCATCTTTCTCCACCTCCTCCTAAGTCTAAGCCCTATGGTTTTATTGTGCAATTTTGTATAGTGTGGTATTTAAAAAAAAAATTTTTTTTAGTTATATTAGCTTAGAACTACTATCAATAATTCTGGGAAAATCACAAAAAACAGAAGATATGTCAACAGAATGGATTAGGTTAAATGTCAGTTTTCAAAAGGGAAGAAAAGATTAGACCAAACATTATACATTTCTAAATGGAGCAAAAGGTAAATATTCTAATAACTATAGAGTAGTAAGTTCATACACTAGCACTGATAAAATTACAGAAGGGACTTTTAAACACAGTGGGAACATTTGGAAAAGAATGCAGTTAGTACTGGAATACAACATGGGTTCAACTAATAACATTTCTTTTTTGATGACACAACTCTAGTAGGTTGGTAGATCAAAAAATGCCAGTCATTTTACACTTTTAGCAAAATATTTGCCAATCTTTCATGTTAACCTTGTAAATATATTAGTGAAATGTGGTCTAGAAGATAAAATTTTGGGTAAATTAGCACCTAAACACAAATACCTAAAGCAAGATTATGAACTGATTGCTGACCATATAAAAGAATTTGAGTGCTGAGAGACATTCCAGATTATCTAGAACTACTTCACTTTGGTGATAGGTAAACAGAAGCCCAGATTAACTAACTACTTTGTCCAAGATTATACAGCTACTGAAGAACCAAAACCAGGTCTAGAATGTAGCCACTGTATACCACCAATACCTAAACTAAAATATTAAGTACAAAGCACTAGGAAAAATGAAGTTTAGGTAAGACACAATTTTTACTCTCATGGAACTTATGGTCTAGACACAATCTTAGATAACTACAATAAACAATATTACATGATAACTACATTAGAGGGATCTAAAATAAAAGGTCACAAGATAGCTCAGGAGGAAGGTAATTACAAACAAGATAATTATTTTGATTGGATTCTAAAAGTTAGAAAAGGATGGAAACTGTTTAGGCATCAACAAAGGTACAGGTAGTAAGAGGATAGGGCTTATTTGGGGAGTAGAGAATAGTCAGTCTGGTTTAGACTAAAGTACATTGGGAAGAGGCAAGAAATGTGGGAAAATTCTGTAAATGTAGGAGGAAACCAGACTGTGAAGAGATTTAAATGTAAAGAAAAGGAAAATTAATTAATTTTCCTTGGTTGACTAAAGGGAATCATTGGTTCATGTTTGGTTTAAGGAAATGAAATGACCATGTCTATTTATTAGAAAGATTATTCTGGAAATAGTATAAAGACTAAAGAGTTCTTTAAAAAATTATTTTGCAAAGTTACTGCAATAGTTCAAGTGAGTGGCAATGAAAGTCTGAGGCAAAATAGTGATGACAGAAATATAAAGGATGGGATGAATATGAAAAAGTACAATTTATAGGATATAATAATATGAAAAGTAAAAGTCTCATTTAATTCTAAGGTTCCATAATTTAGCAAATGTAGAAAGATACCAAGAAACCACCTGAATCCCAGTCACAATATCTTGTTACTATACAATGTTACACCTGTCCTTTATGCCTCTTCAAACACTCCAAGTTTCTGCAAAAGCAGTATTCACAAGAAATTGTAGGTTGACAAACTCCTTAGAACTACTGTTCCATGACACGGCTAACATACCTTTCTTGCTTGACTTGGCTAATAGGATTGTAAGGACCTTATTCCAGAGTTATAGCACATAGCTCAAAAAACTTTGCTAACTCCCATGTGGCCACGAGAACCTTTCAGACAGCCTAGGCCCTTTTAAAATAAGAGCCATGAGAACAGCAATACTTCTAGTCAAGTGACCTGAGCCATCATTCAGGGAAGCAATGCCTATATCAAGATATAGCTTTGCAATTGAGAGCTCTTACAAATGTATGGAAGAAAAGAAAATTCTTATCACCAAAGACCTTGGTACTGTTAAATGGCTCAATACCAGAATGATTTTATCAACAGAAATTTTATCAAAGGAAATAAATGTAAGCTTCTTGAAAACTGGGGCTATCTTGCTTTCCTTACATGGCATTATTTAGCACAGATTTAAAGATAATTAAACACTATAACCTTAATTCATTCATTCCTTCATTCAGAGAACATCATTCTGTAAATTATGAATTATAACAAACATCACTGTACCAGTAAAGATTCTTAGTCTCTGGGTAATGCAAACTCGATCATTACCTTAATTTTAAAATTCTGCAATAACAACTTTCTACATATATATAAGGCCACTGTAGAATTATGCATAACCATAAAAGAATCTTCATATTGGAGGAAACAGGCATAGGGTGGCTTAATAAGTTGTCTACATGCACAGAGGGAGCTAATACCAAAGCCAAGATCAGAATCCAGATTTTCTAGTGGCCAAAAATTAGAAAATATCTCAAGTTACTTTATCCAAGAAACAACAGGGCAGGTAATAGAAAAAAATCAGTAACTTAAACAGGTTCTGTTTTGTTTTGTTTAAATTAGACAAAAAAAAACTTTAAAAAATCTTCCCACCCCAATGTTTAAAAAAAAAAAACAAAACGCAATAGTCACAGCTGCAACCAAATAAAATGATGGCGGCATGTTGTTCACTGGCAGCTTTTCTAACTACACAGACTACTATCATATTCAGCCTACCCTCCAAATCTATTGGCAATCTTCTACAAGGAAACTCAGCAATAAACTTAAAATACTGATCAGGATAGAAAATTTGATATGAACAGTGAAAACATTCCCTAGTTTCCCCAAGACACTTCCATCAAGTTACTAGGAACCTCTGACTGGTTTTGCAAAATTAGTTCATCATTAACAAGTAACTTTGGATGAAGAAACAAAATACTAACACCAAAGAAATCAATACATGGCATAAAGAATTTAACTGCACAAGTAGTCCCTTGTAGTTGTGCTCTATTGAGACATTTTGTCAGTGCAGATAGTAAAAAGGGCTGGAGTAAAAAAAGCTAGTTGCTTCATTTTGCTGCCAATTTTCCACTATTTGGTACATGTTCAACATTACATAAGCATAAAAACATGAGGGGGGAAAAAACTCAAAGCAAGCAAAGAAATCAAACAGTAGTAGTCCCAATAAGAACACATAAACATTGTCAGAGTCTTTAAAAAAATGTACACTGACAATTTACTAACCCATTTCACTTCTAGGTTACATTTTGCTATATTATATTCTACCTGCAACTTATTTAAAAACAAACAAATCTGTAAAAGCTTTTGCCATTTTCTATTAAGGATCACATGCAGAAAAGGGTCCACTGCAACCAAAAATTGGAAAATGAGGCAATGCCCTTCAATTGGGGAATGGCTGAACAAACTGTGGTATATGTTGGTGATGGAGTATTATTGTGCTAAAAGGAATAATAAAGTGGAGGAATTCCATGGAGACTGGAACAACCTCCAGGAAGTGATGCAGAGCGAAAGGAGCAGAACCAGGAAAACATTGTACACAGAGACTAATACACTGTGGTACAATCGAAGGTAATGGACTTCTCCATTAGGGACAATGCAATGTCCCAGAACAACTTGCAGGGATCTAAAAAACACTATCCACAAGCAGAGGATAAACTGTGGGAGTAAAAACACCGAGGAAAAGCAACTGCTTGACTACAGGGGTTAAGGGGACATGTCTGAGGAGAGACTCTAAATGAACACTCTAGTGCAAATACCAACAACATGGAAATGGATTCGAATCAAAAACACATGTGAAACCCAGTGGAATCACGCGTCGGCTATTGGGGGGGGGGGGGAGAAAATGATCTTTGTCTCTAATGAATAATGCTTGGAAATGATCAAATAAAAAATTATTTAAAAAAAAAGAAAATAAAAGGGTCCACTGCAAAAGAACAACCAATCTATAAATCTGACCTGTCTAATTACAAAGAAAAGTTTAATTAGGGCTTTTTTAAAGGGAAAGTTATTTTTTTTTTAAGTATAGACAAGAGTTTTGCTGGAGCTGACTGTAGAAAATGTACAATCTGTCTTTCAATTAGGCAGTCATCTTGGCTGGAATTCTCTTCCCATTGTTTTTGGCCAACCTTGGGGAATATGTCCCTTAATGGTATCTAATATTGAGTCAAAAAATATGAGAATTTAGTCATATTCTCCCATGATTCCAAATTTGTGTTTCAAATCGGTTGTCTGTGGGAGCAGCTGGGCGACTCAGTGGATTGAGAGCCAGCCCTAGAGAAGGGAGGTCCTAAGTTAAAATCTGGTCTCAAATACTTCCTAGCTGTGTGACCCTGGGCAAGTCACTTTACACCCATTGCCTAGTCCTTACTGCTCGTCTGCCTTAAAATCAAGTAAGGGTTTTAAATAAAATAAAAAATGGTTGTCTGTTCACAGCTCCAACAACAACACTAAAACTCAAAGTCCTACCCTTCAACAATAATTGTTATATAGACAACTTGGAGTTCCCAAAAGCTATGCTGGGCCAAAGCAAGTTCTAACAAATTTAACCAAGCTATAACGATTTGTCATATTGCAATGACCAGTCTAGCTAAATATAAAAAGACATCACCAGAAGCTAGCCATTAATCACATGTCTTAGAATTATTTTGTATACTCATACAGGGAGGTCCTTATTAGAAAAGCAGTCACATTTTCAATTTTGCACTAGAAGTGATAGTTACATATAAAATATGGCAATCACAACCTAATGGAAATATGCAATGAAAAAAAATTTAAGTAAGTTTTTATCAGTTTCTTTACAGGAAAGGATAAGACTACTCTGAATATATTCCTTCCTCTAATTCTGAATCAATTTATCTAACTATATTATCATATGTTTACGTCTATCACTCTTTTTCCAAATGAATAGGATGAGATACATACTTTGTTAAAACCTAGATAAACTAAGATTGAAATTATAACATCAGAGTAGTTCTAGAAAGTACAATTTAAATTTTTTAATTACTAAATCTTGTATCTAAAGATAAACCTAAAAATATAATACAATGAAATCATTAGAGTTGTTTAAAATATTTTAGCAATGTAGACAAAATGGATTTTTCTCTTTAAATCTTTACATATAATGTTAGTTACAGTGAATTTTAGCCACAATTTGCATGCTCCTATTACATATCACAGTGGACCAAGTTGGAACATTATCTAAAATCAGTAAAGCTTAAAAAGCGACGTTGTTGTCCTTGCAATATTTTTCAACAACTGGGCTAAAATAATTTGAAGCCTAATCTTCAAAAACAGCTTTCGTTATCATGATAAAAAATATCTTATCCAGAGAAGAAATATCTCTTATCTGACTGTCAAAGATGGCTGTAGTCTATCAAAGCACAAGGATTTCAAGACCAATAAACAAGCAATGGTTTTCTTTCAAAATCCTCTTCTGCAAACACTTCCACAGAAGTGCTGAGAAATCCTTGGATACTTGAGTTTTTTCTCAAGGTTAAGTATTGGAATACATCTTTTTGGTCTTTTTCATCCACATTAATATTTATTGAGCTGTTACATCCTCATCTGCACTGGTAGCAGCACACAACCACATGCAAGGACAGACAAATGTTGAAAACCCTCAAATGGCTCATAGGTATCACAGTAAGTTTTGTCTGACATTCAATGTGACCTAGAGCCATTTTATAATGCATACTAAACTGAATTTTGCATTCTACCAGTTTACATTAATGGTCACTTATATATTTATCTCCCTTTGAGAGTCTATAAGCTCCTCAAGGGCAGGAACTGTTTCATTTCTTATTCCTGTATTTAGCACAGTGTTTGCACATAGTACATAATTTATGTTTTTTGATGACTGATTTATTCATTAAAGAGGGGTTATGGGGGTACCCACATTGATCTCTGAAGTAAAGAAGTACAATTTTTAAAGAATTAAGTTACGGAAGTAAAAAATTTTGGAGCTAAATGGACATGAGTGGCTATCTAATCCATCTCATACTTGAATGGAATCCCTAATATGATACACTTCAGGGTCCTCAAGCTCTGAATAAAGAAAAAGCCAGATCTCTACCAAGGCATCCCTTCTATATCTGGGGTGCTCTCATGGTTAAAGAAGTTTTTCTTGACATTATGCCACAATATGCCACAGTTTACACCTACAGTTCTTGGTTCTGCTCTCTGGAGTGAAACAGAACAAACCAAATCCTCAAACACTTGAACATGCCAATTTTGTCCTTTGGAATCTTCTGTTTTCCAGACTCTAAACATAACCACTTACTTCATTCAATCTTCATATGAGAAAGACTCAAGTCCCTTTGAGCCATCCCAGTTGTCTTCTTTTGCATTCTCTCCCATCAATGTCCTTTCTAAGTGGTAGTACCTGGAATCAAACAACCCTCCAAATGTGGCCTGACTAGCAGAGACAACCTGTTACCTCTTTATTCTTGGAAGCTGTCTGCAAAGCAGAGAGGAAAAGGAAGGAAACATTCCTGTCTCTCAGTGCAGCCAAGGCTAAATAGGTGGCCTATTATACTGACAGTGGGTTAGTGACTTACTAAATTTGAATTCATTGTGAAGTTGATATCTTAAAATCTAAGTATAAAATTTTATGTTTATTCCCCTTGAATTTTATATAATTAGTTTCAATCAGTGCATTGACCTGTTAAGATATTTTGGGCTTCTGTCATATAGTGTATTAGCTATCTCTCCCAGCTTTGTGCCATCTGCAAAGTTAATAACATACCTTTATCCAGGTCACTGATAAAAACATGAAGTGGTGTGAGCCAGGCACAGATCCCTGATACATGACACTGGACACTCCCACCAAGCTGATACTGAAGTTCTCTAAGGTCAAAGACTTCTGAATCTAATCACTTCTCCAATTCTAGATTGACTAATTTAACTATGGAACCCACTTTTCTTCTTTCCTGTAAGAATAGGATGAGATACATAAATACTGTGCTAAAATCTAGGTAAATTATTTCTACAGCATTCCTCTGGTCTACTATTTTAATTGTTGTTACTCAATCATTTGGTAGTATCTGACTCTTCATGACCCAAAAGAACATATCATGCCAATACTTTTCATGGGGATTTTCTTGGCAAAGATCCTGGAGTAGATTGGCAAAGATACTGGAGTAGATTGTCATTTCATCCTCTTGTGAATTAAATCAAACAGAGAATAAGTGATGTGTCCTGGGTCAGACAATAGCATCTGAGGTTGGAATTGAAATCAGTCCTTTGTGACTCCAAGCCCAGAGTTCTATCCACTGAGTCACCTAATTGCCCACTGTTTTAATAGCCCTGCCCTCAAAAAAGGAAATAACATTAAAAGTCTGACATAACCTGTCCTTTTAATTTTTAAAATTCTAAATTTAAACACCAAACAAATAAGACATTTCCATATACAAAGTGGAAAATTTTAAAAAGGCTGAATAAAACTGCCCATCTCTATTAGTTTTTTTCCTTTTAAATATATATTAAATTCAACATGTTTGAAAATATGTTAAAAATTCAACAATTCTCCCCCTCCCAGTTTTTCTTCCTCTTCTCCAAACCACACCCTACCACCCCAAGCCCATACAATTTGTTCTTGCTTATAATCCATTCAGATTCTTTGTGATCAACACCCCTTCTTTTGCATGTTAACTAAGCAACTTTTTAATGACCTACCATAAGACTTTTTTTTTTAACCCTTATCTTCCATCTTAGAATCAATATGTTGTATGGGTTCCAAGGCAGAAGAGCAATAAGGGCTGGGCAATGAAAACTGCCCAGGGTCACATAGCTAAGAACTGTCTGTGACCAGATTTGAAACCAGGACCCTCATGTCTATAAGCCTGGCTTTCAATCTAAAGAGCCACCTAGTTATACCCCCATTATAGACTTTTGCTAGCAACATCAAGCCGCTATTCTAAAATGTACAAGCTCTGTTTCCCTTCCTGTTTTGAAAATCAGAACAGTTTACCCAGACAGTCATCATATGTAGTAATGGCTTTAAGGGGGATGGGGGGGGGGGGCAACAAACCGATGCATCAAAAAAAAAAATCTGACAGTATATGTAAGGTTCTATAACTGTGTACCCATCCCTATCTTTGAAAAGGAAGGGAGGGGAAGAAGTTATCATCCCATATTTTCTCATGTTTTTTCTTTGAGCTAAGCTTATTCTCTATAGTGTTACAACATTGATTTTTAATTTATATTATTCTTCAATTTGAGAAGAAAATAATTCTACATTTTCATACTAGCATTTAAAATCCAAAGATGCTTGGGAACAGTCGAGCTCTCGGTAGCTTTTAATGAATAAAGTAAATGACAAACTGGACAATTATTTTACATAAGAAACCAATGTCTAATCTTATCCTATATATGACAAGTCAGAGAGTAAGTAATCAAATTTGAGACTCCCTGGAAAGAAATACAGCTCCATCTATTGTGTGTATGTATATGAAAGCAATAACAATAATTGTTAATTGCCCCCACAACTACTGGTAAAATATTAACATGTAGATTTTTTATCACTAAAAAAATGAGCTTTACTCAGACTTATAAAGAAAATTCATCTTATTTAAGAATAATTGGGCATTAAAGTGAAAAAGCCATATATAGCTAATGGTTATTTCATTATTCCTACCACTAAAAAATGTCTGATATCTACTTGATGAGTAGTTATTTTTCCAAATCTCTGATCATCTGAACTCAACATGATTTTCATAGTCATTTAAAGATCACAGGATTATAAGTTTAAAAGTGAAAAGAACTTTAGAATCCATTTTGTCCAAACCATCCCCACCCCCCCTACCCCAGCATCATACAAAAACTGAGGCCCAAAGAGGTCAAATGATTTAAATTTACCTGTTTTGAGGTGAGTCATCATTTCTTAATCAAAAGATATGCTTTATACTCATAAATTAAATACTGCTTGAATGAGATATTTATAAAGCCCTCAGCACAGTGTCTAGCACGATAGCTATTTATTTATAAACCATTAGATAAATAAATGATTGTTCCATCTCCTTTTTCACTATATTCTGAAGTTTCAAAGATTTAAATGAAAAATCAAAATAAATATAATTGGCAACAAATCTTTAAACATATGCCAAGAAAAAAGATTTATGGATCAAAATTGATCAACAAATTATCTTGGGAAGAATACTGAAGATTCTGATATATATTATTTTTCTCTTTAAAATAAATTTTAACTGATTTTTTAAAACACAAATTTCCCCCAGTGCCTTCTCCTCATCCCAGAGAGACATCTTCCATAACAAAGAATTTTTAAGAGAAAAAAATCAGTTATTTAGTAAGCAGAGGTAAGATTCGAATTAAGGTTCTCTGATTCCAATCCAGTGTCCCTGTCACTACATCAGTTACTTCTATTTTTAGATTGGGAATTTATCAGATTTTAAGTTTTAGACTCTGTATGGTTTTACCAAATATTAATTTTAAAGTATTTTTCAAATTTTAAATTCCCCAAACTACCATCTTTCTCCTTGCTTAAATGAGAACTACTTCTTTTAACTGCCAAAGCATAACATCTTTGTAAAATATAGTATTTGAAAAATCTCAAATTGAATTTGGTCTTCTTCAAGTATCTGCAACTTAACATTCACCAGAAAAGTAAACTTAAAAAAAAAAAAGTTAAACAGTTTTGAAATCTTCCTTTCCACCTCCATCAGATACTTAAGACTCCCCTGGGATCCTAGTTTCTGATGAATAAGCCTTCACCTGTCTGGCTTAGAACCAAGTCTCGATACTTATTCCCAACTTTCTTTACACCACTCCACTTTCCAGCTCCCCTCTGTATATTGTGTTCCTCTATTGGAATGTAAGCTTTTTAAGGGCAAGTACTATCTGCCTTGCTTATATTTGTATCCCCAACTCAACACAATGTCTGGCACATAAAGCATTTATTAAGGACTTATCATCTATTCACTCAAAAATAAGATCAATAAATACATACAACTGTCTAGAACAACTCACAGAAAAATTATCTACTTTCTTATATATCAACCGAAGTGCCAAAATATTATTAAAATATTAAAATAATAAATCAATAAAATGAACACATATAGTCTTCTGAATATCAATGAGTTCATATAACAGGCTATTTGAAATTCTACAATGACCTTACTGTTATATATCTCTTAATTTTATACTGTCAAGGTTCACTGACCCAAGAGCAGTTTAAATCTGCACTGGGTATGAAAAAAGCTATATATCATGCAGTTAAATCATTCTTAATATAGTATTATATTTAGATAGCAAGCTCATTTTGTACTTATTGCAATACCCAAGAAAGAAATCCTACAACAAGAAGCACAGTAATGAGTACAATTTGATTTTTTAAAAATATATTCAGGCACCAAGCTGGGTATTTAATATAGTTTGAATTTCTGTAGTGTAATATGTTTTCTATTTCAGACAGCTAAGAATCCCTTACAGATTATTCTAATTTACTAAATTGAGATACACAGTGTTTTACTTTTCTTATATGCCTTTTTATGGTCTATCTGGGTGGGTTTAATTGGTACATACTAGCAGATGAAATACACACAGTTAGTAGCACAGACCTTACACAGTAAATTAAGACTGATGCAGACAATTATGTACTTGAGCTTAGAATGAAAGGTGCGTTCATTGAGTGAACCAGAATCAGTCTTCATTTGTGTCTTAGCTTTGTCATTTAAAAGAACAGTCAACCTGCTCTCTAAGAAAATGCCCTTATGGGAATATCTGATGCCTTTTTCTTCTACCTTTGAAATACAATACTCTAAAAGCATAAAAATGTTGAATTAAAATTTCTTTGAACAAAAATGAATTTTTGCAGAAAACTGGTGACATGGACAAGTGCTATCTTTATTAATTTGGGTTTTTCTTTTTAGCTAAACTTAGTCTTAGAAAATTTGCTAGATTCAAGTTTTTAAAGATCAATTTATTTTAAAATGAGCAGGGAAATAAATACTGAGACTCTGATTTTAAAATGGTATAATCAGAATGACTGAAGTAAAGTAGTCCCCTATATTTATATAAATTGGCTACTGTTTCTTCATTATCCTATTACATTCAGTTATCATATGAGGACTCCTAAAGATAAACATTTTAAATATTTCATTAAAAACATATGATTATACAATACAGGATATTAATCTTCATGATGATAATCACGATAATCATGACAACTCAAAAAGGCAGATTGATACAGTTTCCTAAAAGCAAAATGAAGTTTACATAAAGGAACTGCCACTGCAGATTTTGTGAACTTTCTTTAGAATTAAAAAATAACTTGGTATGGTTCATCTTTTAACTTCCTTTTGACAATGAAGACTTATAGATAGAATAAAGTAAGATTAATTTAGGCAATTAGAAGATTTTTAAGATATTATGGATACAATCAAAAGTGTGTCAAAGCTAGCTTTAACAAGGCTGTTTAATTTTTTGGTGTGAATATTTACATTTCAGAACTGAGTAATCATTTCAAGTGAGGGCTTAATATATTGTTATTAATTATCTAGATTTAAGTGTTAATAATACAGATTAAATTTAAAGTATGTGCATGTATTTCCTCCTTACCTTCCCCTCCCCCACCAAGCCTGTTAGACATTTATTTATATAAACCTTACTTTAGCTCAGGAGTATAGTAGGAGGCTCAGGTAATGAAATCATCACCAGATCCAAGGCATGGTAGCTATAGATAGTATAATAACAATCATAATAATAGGCATTTATATAGTGCTTTAAAGATTTGCTAAGTATTCTACATTAATTTTCTCATTTGAGTTTCCCAACCAACCTGAATAAAGTGTAACAAAGTTGTACTAAATGTTTATCGCTTGTCAAATTATGATTTTCTATAGCTTGAAAAACTTTTAATTTTATATTTACATCGTAACAGTTCTTTGATGATCTCTAAATGCCTTTTTTTTTCTTCTCACCATAATTGAGGGACCTATTAAACTTTATTTCTGAACTATGGTAGGCCACGTTCAAGAATTTGAAGGGTTTGTCACACAGAGAAGGGATGAGATGTATTCTCTTTGGCCCTAGCAAAAAAAGGAGCAACATGTGAAAAGATAAATTTAGGGTTGATTCCAGGACAAACTTCACAATAATTTATACTCTAAGTTCACCAGTTTTCTCTGGAGGGGGAAGCATTTTTCATCATGAGTACTTTGAAATTCAGTCATTGTTCACTGAATACTCATTGCACCTTCTCATGTTTTTGCTCATGCCATCCCCTCTGAAGGGAAAGTATTTCCCCATTCTCATCTATAGAAATCCTATCTTTCCTTCAAGGCTCAACTTTAATGTAATCTCCTCTAAGATACTCTTGTCAACCCAGCTGGAAGTGACTGATCCTCTGTACTATAATCTGTGCCTCTCATAAGGCAATTATCACTCACTCAAGAGGCTCAATTTTGATTATAATATACAAGGAATAAAATATGAAAGCCTGCTGTGAAGCCAAAACAGACATTTAAAACCTGAAAGTTTTTTTCTCAGGGACAAGTCACTGAATCAGATAAGAACTGTGTGACCCTGGGTAAGTCATTTAAGCTTCTTGGAATTCAGTTCTTCATCTATAAAATGGAAGGGATGGGCTAAAAGATCTCTAAGGTCCCTCTCAATTCTAAATCTATGATCCTAGAATCCTTGAACTATACCTCCAAAAGAGACTCAGGATCTGGGAAAAGCAGGCCTCCAGGCAATTGTTTAGCCCAAACTGTTCTTGCATGTAAACCACTTTTGTTTCAATGCTTTGCCTCCACCAGAACTCAGGCTCTGGTCTGAGCTCTCTATTAGAGACAAGATCTGATCCAACTTGTGGAGAGGACTCCTACCTCCGAGCCCTTCTGATCACTTTATATAAAGAATTCACATACAATTACCAATTCTACCAGGCTACCAGGTGATTCTCCCACCTCCACCTACCAGAACAAAGTTATCAATGTCTTACGTGACTTTATAGACAATAAAACACCAAGGTTATAGTTTATTCATAGTAGTAAGCAATCAATAAATAATTACTAAATGAATTGTCAGTACTCACTACTGCAAATATATACAAGAAAATAGCTTAAAAGATGACAGATTATGAAATCAATAAAATACTGCATAGATGTACATAAGATATTGATCAAATTCTCCCTCTTGGCACTGAATTCGCCAATATTCACAGATACCCAAGATGTTGCCAAAAATCTCTAAACACACACATATATGCACACACAAGTAAGAATTGTTTTCTTCTCATGAATCCAGAGAAGCAGCTATGTGCTGAGTCACTGCACCACCTTGTGATTACACTTAGAAACTGCAATTAGCCCAGAATCTCAGGATAAGGGGAAAAAAAAAATCCTTCTTAAAATTAACCTTCTTTGTTCCCCCTCTCCCATGCCCCACTTTCAATATTACCATAAAGTAACCCAGGGCAGGAATATACCAAAACTGGGAAGTCCATCCAAAACTAAACAACAGTAGGGACAGTAAATGTTTGAAATGGGAGAGCCTCCAACACCAATATTTTTCTTAACTTTAAAAGTTATTGTGTGTGCGACACAAAAGATTCTACCACAAATGCAAAACATTTGTGCATTTTCCTGGACCAGGAACACATTCCTTAATAAATGTTTTGGGGGCCAGATGTGGGAGCACTCTCCTCCAGTCCAGGGTGCTGAAGACAGAGAGGCTGAGAATGAGAGATCTCCCAGGTGAAGTGGGGCTAAAACTGACTGGACGTTCCACACTAAGTCTGGCAGGAATACAGTGAGGCCTAGGAGTGGGAGAGCGAGGAGGGTAAACCAGTCCAGATCACAAAGAGACGAGGTCCAAGTTGATAAGCAATTGGATCAGCATGATGTTCACTGAACTTCTAGTCTAGTAGAGATAAGGAGAACCAGACTCAAAACAAAACATTCTTTGCTGAGATGGTCAAAGAGATCATTTGTTTTGCTTTATTTTGTATTTTTATCATGAGAGATTTTCTTTCTCCAATGAGGAGAGAATGTGGAAGGGACAAATATTTTTTGTTGACTGAAAAAAATGTTAAGAACATATTATCATGTTTTCTCAAGAAACTTCCACTCTGCATGCATAACCCAGGTAATTTCTATGTTTGTATTTGTAAATATTTAATACTAAAAAGACTAAGGCAATTTTGATGTGCAAGAATCTCAGTTCCATAAATCCTTAGTATTTATGGCAGAACCAGTTGGGTATAGTGAGATGGTAATACGACTCCAAGATAATACTTGGGAGTAATTAATAAACATAATAAATTCAGAGGTAGATGTCTATTGTTCTTATCCAAACACATTTCCATGTCAAAGTAGTAACAATCTAAAACAGATTAAAAAAAGGGAAAATGCTTCCTTCATCAGTTGGTAAATCAGAATAGCAACAAGGAGAATTCTCAGAAAATGCAAGGAACTCTCAAGATAAGTAATTTATTTTATAAGTAATTTATTTCTCTTAACAAAAAGATCAATATTTGTGATAAATAAAATTGATCTTAACATTCAAATTATAAGTAAGGAATTTATATGAATGTATACTGGAATCTAAATTCTCTGATGTCAAGGACTTCACCTAAGTTTTCCAGGAACCCTAAAAACTATTCCCTAACAGATGCATTCATGCAGTCAGGATGAAAATTCCTATGAATCTAATATGACCATGTATCTCAACTGAGGAATGAGTAGAAATGGCATACCTAAGATAACATGAAATGAGAATGAATAACTATTCATCTTTATTTTCTCTTTGCATATAAATGGAAATAATACTCATAGAATATATGTTCAAGTCCACTAATCAATCCTTATTTTATCACATTACTATAATAAATTATATTATTAAACTATTCTCAAAGAGCATGTATTGATTCAAATACGATACATTTTCTGTCAAGATTTTATTTGGTACTGTAAGGGTTTTGACAAAATAAAACAGCAGCTTTTAATAATTTGTTTGTTGCTTGTTTGTTTTTTAAACCCTTATCTTTCATCTTAGATCAATATTGGGTATTGGTTCTAAGTCAGAAGGATGGTAAGGGCTAGGCAATGGGGGTTAAGTGACTTGCCCAGGGTCACACAGCTAGGAAGTGTCTGAGATCAAATTTGAACCCAGGACCTCCCATCTCTGGGCCTAATTCTCAATCCACTGAGCCACCTAACTGCTCCCAATAATTTAAGTTTTAATAAGAACATAGTAGAGTTATAAATTAATATTATCATTTTAAGCCAGAGAAAACTTTTAGCAGCTTTTAACAATTAACAATTTAGTTTAATTAAAATAGAGATAGTAAAAGAATATAGTAAAATGAATATAGTAAAGGAGGGAAATATAGGAAAGAGGTAGAAAAATAAATTTCCTAATACCTAACAAACAATCCTATAACTATGTATAATTGCCTATAATTACTGTCTTAAACTGCCTATATTACCTATAACTGCCTGTAACTACTGCCAATAACAACCACCCCACAAAGTTCCAACCCAATCCAGACCAATCAAAACCAATCCAATCAGTGTTTAATCCAACCTCAATTAGGTCTGTCAACGAAGACCAACCACTTTCCAAAAAGTTCAAGGGGGGGGGGGGGGGGGAGTAACAGCTCAAACCAAAAGTCAGAAGCCCTCTCAGTAAGCCCAGGCCCACCTTTATATTCCAGCAACTAAATGTCAACCAGCAACTAATCACCAATCCACACTACCAGCATCCATCCCCCAATGACCAACTCATGCGTAGCAGCCAAATTCTTCCTAAAGATCAGCAACTGACAGCCCAAATTGCCAGCAACTCACTTCCTGTCTCTATGGTTCCTCTTTCCTATCACTGTGGGCTGGTTAATCCATACATATCTCTATGGTAAGAGGACCTCCAGGTCCCCTATTAAATTTTTTAAAAAAAGGAATAAAGAATTCCTTTTTATAGTACCTAAAAGTAATTTCCTAGAAGTCTAGAGGAAAACTCCTAAACCTCTATTTTCTCAGAGTAAAGCAACATATTTTAAGAGGAGGCTATGAAGACTTCCGGGTAAACATGGCGGCAATCTAGACGCGAATTACTTCCTCTCCCCATAGGGAATGAAACAGACTACCTCAAAAGAGCATAAAAATCATCTTTGGAAGATCGGAGGGACTCTCCAGCAGCCCACAGCAATGAAGGTACATGGGGCTTGAACACTTCCACACTAAAAGAGAGAGAAAGTTCGATGCCAAGCATGAGCTGAGCTGAGCTGCCCTCCCCCACCCCAGCACAGTCACTGGAGACAGCGAGTGAGTGAGGAACGTCTCTGAAGTGAGTGGGGAGCACTCCAGGGTCCTTGGGATCTTAGGAGGACTCCTTAGGAACTACCCTTCAGAGCAGTTTCACTGGAGAGCACACAGACCATGGGGCTCCTGCAAACTGTGAACACCATGGAGGCTCTAGAAATGGCCTGAGGCAAAATCTCCTCCGCTCCTTGCTGTAGTGGGGAGGGGGGGGGCACACTAGGTACCTCCGGAACAGACAAGGACTACCAGGGAACTACCCCGTGGAGCAGTTTTACAGGGGAAGTCTGCACGCATGGGAGAGAAGAGACCACAGACTGTGTGGGCGAGCATGCTAACACACTTTGGAGGCTGGGAAGAATCAGCCTGAGGCAAAAACATCAAAATCCACCCATTTCTCTCAGATTTCTGACTGAAAAGGAAAGGGAAAACGACCAAAGGGATGGCTCAGAGTGCCCAAGATGAACCCACCAAGAAGAAAGGGGGAAAAAGTGACTATTAAAAATGTTTATGGAGGGAAAATGCAGGCTACAGACGAAAAGGAGGATGAAATGCAAACAAAATCAAAACATGCCCCCAAAAATGGAAATTATCCAGAATCTCTGGAAGAACTCAAAATGGAGCTTATCCAAAAGATGGGAACCTTCTGGCTGGAAAAATGGGAACAAATTCAGAAAGAGGTCTTCAACCTAACAGACAAAATCTCACAATTGGAGAAACAGCTGGAAGCCTCTAACAGAAGGGTAGACCAAAATGAAAAGCAAAACCAGTCCTTAAAGACCAGAATTAAGCAACTGGAAGACAGTGATCTTGCAAAACAGCAAAAATTAATAAAGCAAAGTCAAAAAATTAATAAATTAGAAGAAAACATAAAATATCTCACTGACAAGGAGACAGACCAGGAAAACAGAGGAAGGAGAGGCAATTTGAGAATCATTGGTCTACCAGAAAAACCAGAGATTAACAAAAACCTAGATGCCATACTACAAGAAATCATCAAAGAGAATTGCCCTGATGTTCTCAAACAAGGGGGCAAAATAGAATCGAAAGAGTTCATAGAATACCCTCTAAACTAAATGCCCAAAAGACAACCCCCAGGAATGTAATCGCCAAATTCAAGAGCTTCCAAGCTAAGGAGAAAATATTACAAGAAGCTGGGAAGAGAAACTTCAGATACAGAGGCACATCAATAAGGATCACACATGACCTAGCATTGAACACGCTAAGAGACCGTAAAGCCTGGAACACGATATTCAGAAAAGCAAGAGAACTGGGTCTTCAACCAAGAATCAGCTACCCATTAAAACTGACTATATACTTCCAGGGGAAAGCATGGGCATTCGACAAAATAGAAGATTTCCAAATATTCATAAAGAAAAGACTAGAACTCAGTGGAAAGTTTGACATCCAAACACAAAGAGCAAGAGAAACATGAAAAGGTAAATATGAAAGAAAGAGAAAAGGAGAAAAGTGCTTTTTTTTCTCTTTTATTCAAACTTATTCTATAAGGGCCACAATTAGAGCAAATTATATATACTAACATATGGGGGAAAAGTTATGTGCGACTTTCAAAAATTGTATGCATTAATAGAGTAATCAGAAGAATCACTCATAGGGAAAGATTCGTGCATTAACATGATTTGGAGGGGAGAAAAAAAAGAAAGAAAAAGAAAGGGGGGAATCAATGATGGTACTAAGATATACTTGGAGAAATAGAAATAAATTAAATAGAACAATCTTTGTCACACAAAGATACACACAGGAAGGAAAGGGGAAGTATTCTCTTAAAAGAAGGAGAGGAAAAGAGTGCTAATTGGTATTACTTAAACCTTACTCTCAGTGAAACCAACTCTGAGAGGGAAGAGCATCTAGATCCATTGAGATCTTGAATTCTATCTTATCCAACAGGGTAAGGAAGAAGGGAAATTCAAGGGGGTTGGGGGGGAAGGAACACAAAAATGGAGGGAAGGAGAGGGGGGAAGGGAAGGGTACAAAAAGGGAAGCATAACAAGAGAGGGGACTAGGGGGACTGATTTAAAATAAACCACGGGTTTAAAAGGAAATAGCTAAAGAAGAAAGGTCAGAATTAGGGGAGGATATCAAAATGCTGGGGAACTCACAAATGATGATCATAACATTGAACGTGAATGGAATGAACTCACCCATAAAACGTAGACAAATAGCAGAATGGATTAGAATCCAAAACCCTACCATATGTTGTCTTCAGGAAACACACATGAGGTGGGTAGAAACTCACAAAGTCAGAATTAAAGGTTGAAGTAAGACCTTTTGGGCCTCAACTGACAGAAAGAAGGCAGGAGTAGCAATCATGATATCTGACAAAGCCAAAGCAAAAATAGACCCGATTAAAAGGGACAGGGAAGGTAACTATATTTTGTTAAAAGGGACTTTAAATAATGAGGAAATATCACTAATCAACATGTATGGACTTTCAACTGAGGGCAATTAGGGTGGGTCAGAGAGAGAAAGTAGTACCAGAAAAAACTCATAATTATAAAGTGTTTTTTTGATTGCTAAAGAACTCTACATAATTATCTCATTTTTCCTCAAAAGAACACTATGAAGAAAGTAGAAAATAAACAGATTGGGGACTTCCGGGTAATCATGGCTGCAATATAGACTCCACACGCTTCCTCACCCTGGCACCGAACGAAATAGACTACATCAAAGGAGCATAAAAATCACATTTGGAGGAACAGAAGGACTCCTCAGTACTCCCCAGTACACCACAGAGGTGAAGGTACGTGGGGTTTGAACATTTCCACACTATAATAAGGAGGAAAACTTGCACAGAAACGTAAATTGAGCCGCCCTTCCCCCCCTCCCCCACCAAATCAGAGTGAGCTACTGGAGCACTCACTGGGACAGCGAGTGAGTGGGGAATGTCTCTGTCTGGGGGGGGGGGGCACTCCAGGGTCCTTGGGATCTGGGGACTGCCAGGAAAAAACATCTCAGGGCGGTTTCACAGGAGAATCCTGCGCTGAGCACGGGGCCACGGAGTCTTACTAGAGGCGGTAGTGCTGAGCATCTGGGCGGAGCTAAATACCAGGGGCAGACCACGCGCTGATCATCTGGGTGGAGCTGAACACCTGGGAACTTTGGCTGTGATCAGGGGCCCAGCACTCTAAGAAACCTCGAAGGCTGAGAAGAGCTAGTCTGAGGCAACCTAAATTCACAGAAAACCCGCCCATATCACCCAGACCCCAGACCAAAAAGGAAAGGGGAATAAAACCACCAAAGGGATGGCTCACATGGCCCAAAATCAAGCCGCCAAGAAGAAAGGGAAAAAGGTAACTATTGTAAACTTTTATGGTGGAAGTACCCAAGAAAAAGAAGAGAAAGATGATGAAATCCAAAAAAAATCAGAACATGCCTCCCAAAATGGAAACTATCAACAAGCTCTGAAAGATCTCAAACTGGAACTTACCCAAAAGATGGAAACCTGGAAAGAAAAATGGGAGAAAGATCAGCAGTCTGACAGATAAGAATGCTCAATTGGAAAAAGAGAGCTCGAAGCATCCAATAGAAGGGCAGACAAAGCTGAAAAGCAAAACCAGTCCCTAACGACCAGAATTAAGCAACTCAAAGAAAGTGAGGTCATAAAACAGCAAGAATCAATAAAGCAAACCCAAAAAATTAATGAATTAGAAAAAAATATAAAATATCTCAACTGAAAAGGTCACAGACTTGGAAAACAGAGGGAGAAGAGACATCCTCCGAATTATCGGTCTCCCAGAAAAATCAGAGATAAACAATAAACTCGATATTATTCTACAGGAGATTATAAAAGAAAATTGCCCACACGTCCTGGAGCAAGGGGGCAAAATAGAAATAGAAAGGGTACATAGAACACCCTCTATATTAAATCCACAAAAGACAACCCCTAGGAATGTAATTGCCAAATTCAAGAGCTTCCAAGAAAAGGAGAAAATCCTACAAGAAGCCAAGAAGAGGAGCTTCAGATATAGGGGGGGCTCCCATAAGGATCACACAGGACTTAGAGGCTAACACACTAAGAGACCGCAAAGCACGTAACACGATATTTAGAAAGGCAAGAAAGCTGGGTCTCCAACCAAGAATCAATTACCCAGCAAAACTGACTATATACTTCCAGGGGAAAGTATGGGCATTCAACAAAATAGAAGATTTCCAAGCATTTGCTAAGAAAACACCAGAATTTAGTGGAAAATTTGATATCCAAGCACACAAAGCAAGAGAAACATGAAAAGGTAAATATGAAAGAAAGGGAAAAGGAGATGAATCTTATCTTTTTCTTTAAGTCAAACTCTCTTCTATAAGGACTACATTTACATCAAATTATATATATTAATATGTGGGGAAAATGTTTTGTGTAACTCTCAAAAATTGTATGCATCATAAGAGTAGTTAGAAGAAACATGCATAGGGAAAGATTGGGGCATTAAGAAGATTTGGGGAAAATAGGGGCAAAGAAAGGAAAAGGGAGGGGGGGGGGAACCGTCGATAACACTAAGATTTACTTCAAGAAATAGGAGGGGACTTAACAGAATAATCTTTCCCATATAAAGATACACATGGGAAGGGGAGGGTAAGAACTCTTATATGAGAAGGAGAGGAAGAGAGCGTGAAGTGGAATTACTTAAACCTTACTCTCAGTGAAATCAAACCTGAGAGGGAAGAACATCTAGATCCAGTGGGATACTGAATTCTATCTTATCCAATAGGGCAAGAAAGAAAGGAAAATTAAGGAGGGGGAGGGGGGAGGGAGTATAAAAAGGGAGGGAAGGAGAGGGGGGAGGGGAAGGGAGCATAAAAATGGAGGGGCTAGAAAGGGAAGCATCTCAAGGGAGGGGACTAGGGGGACTGACCTAAAGTAAATCACTGGTTCAAAAGGAGATAGCTAAAGAAGAAAGGTCAGAACTAGGGGAAGATATCAAAATGTCAGTGAATCCACAAATGACAATCATAACTTTGAACATGAATGGGATGAACTTACCCATAAAACGTAGACAAATAGCAGATTGGATTAGAACCCAAAACCCTACCATTTGTTGTCTTCAAGAAACACATATGAGGCAGGTTGACACTCACAAGGTTAGAATTAAAGATTGGAGTAAGACCTTTTGGGCCTCAACTGATAGAAAGAAGGCAGGAGTTGCAATCATGATATCTGACAAAGCCAAAGCAAAAATAGACCTGATCAAAAGGGATAGGGAAGGTAAATATATTCTGTTAAAAGGGAGTATAGACTGAGGAAATATCACTAATCAACATGTATGCACCAAATGGTATAGCATCCAAATTTTTAATAGAGAAACTAGGAGAATTGAAGGAGGTAATAGACAGCAAAACCATATTAGTGGGGGACTTGAACCAACCACTATCAAATTTAGATAAATCAAACCAAAAAATAAACAAGAAAGAGGTAAAAGAGGTGAATGAAATCTTAGAAAAATTAGACTTAATAGACATATGGAGAAAAATAAATAGGGACAAAAAGGAATACACCTTTTCAGCACCACATGACACATTCACAAAAATAGATCATACACTACGTCACAAAAACATGGCACTCAAATGCAGAAAAGCAGAGATAATAAATGCAGCCTTTTCAGATCATAAGGCAATAAAAATATTGATTGGTAAGGGTACATGGAGAGCCAAATCAAAAATTAATTGGAAATTAAAAAATATGATACTCCAAAATCGGTTAGTTAGAGAAGAAATCATAGAAACAATTAATAATTTCGTTGAGGAAAATGACAACAGTGAGACATCCTTTCAAACCTTACGGGATGCAGCCAAGGCAGTAGTTAGAGGAAAATTCATATCCCTGAGTGCATATATTAACAAATTAGGGAGGACAGAGATCAAGGAATTGGAAATGCAAATCAAAAAACTTGAGAACGAACAAATTAAAAACCCCCAGAAGAAAACCAAACTAGAGATCCTAAAAATTAAGGGAGAAATTAATAAAATCGAAAGTGACAGAACTATTGAGCTAATAAACAAGACTAGAAGCTGGTACTTTGAAAAAAACAGACAAAATAGACAAAGTACTGGTCAATCTAATAAAAAAAGGAAAGAAGAAAGGCAAATTAACAGCATCAAGGATGAAAAGGGAGATCTCACCTCCAATGAAGAGGAAATTAAAGCAATCATTAAAAACTACTTTGCCCAACTATATGGCAATAAATATACCAACCTAGGTGATATGGATGAATATTTACAAAAATATGAATTGCCTAGACTAACAGAAGAAGAAATAGATTTCTTAAATAATCCCATATCAGAAAAAGAAATGCAACAGGCCATCAAAGAACTTCCTAAGAAAAATTCCCCAGGGCCTGACGGATTCACCAGTGAATTCTATCAAACATTCAAAGAACAGCTAACTCCAATACTATACAAACTATTTGACATAATAAGCAAAGAGGGAGTTCTACCAAACTCTTTTATGACACAAACATGGTACTAATTCCAAAGCCAGGCAAGCCAAATACAGAGAAAGAAAATTATAGACCAATCTCCCTAATGAATATAGATGCAAAAATCTTAAATAGGATACTAGCAAAAAGACTCCAGCAAGTGATCAGAAGGGTCATCCACCATGATCAAGTAGGATTTATACCAGGGATGCAGGGCTGGTTCAATATTAGGAAAACTATCCACATAATTGACCACATCAACAAGCAAACCAACAAGAACCACATGATTATCTCAATAGATGCAGAAAAAGCCTTTGATAAAATACAACACCCATTCCTACTAAAAACACTAGAAAGCATAGGAATCGAAGGGTCTTTCCTAAAAATAATAAACAGTATATATCTAAAACCATTAACTAATATCATCTGCAATGGGGATAAACTAAATCCATTCCCATTAAGATCAGGAGTGAAACAAGGATGCCCATTATCACCTCTATTATTTGACATTGTATTAGAAACACTAGCAATAGCAATTAGAGAAGAAAAAGAAATTGAAGGCATTAAAATAGGCAAGGAGGAGACCAAATTATTGCTCTTTGCAGATGACATGATGGTCCACTTAAAGAATCCTAGAGATTCAACCAAAAAGCTAATAGAAATAATCAACAACTTTAGCAAAGTTGCAGGATACAAAATAAACCCACATAAGCCATCAGCATTTCTATATAATTCCAACACAGCTCAGCAGCAAGAACTAGAAAGAGAAATCCCATTCAAAATTACCTTAGACAAAATAAAATACTTAGGAATCTATCTCCTGAGACAAACACACGAATTATATGAACACAACTACAAAACACTTTCCACACAACTAAAACTAGACTTGAACAATTGAAAGAACATTAACTGCTCATGGGTAGGACGAGCCAATATAATAAAAATGACCATCCTACCCAAACTCATCTATCTATTTAGTGCCATACCCACTGAACTTCCAAAAAAAATTTTTTACTGATTTAGAAAAAAACCATAACAAAGTTCATTTGGAAGAACAAAAGATCAAGGCTATCCGGGGAAATAATGAAAAAAAAATACAAAGGAAGAGGGCCTTGCAGTCCCAGATCTCAGACTATATTATAAAACAGTGGTCATCAAAACAATTTGGTACTGGCTAAGAGACAGAAAGGAGGATCAGTGAAATAGACTCAGGGTAAGTGACCTCAGCAAGACAGTCTATGACAAACCCAAAGACCCCAGCTTTGGGGACAATAATCCACTATTTGACCAAAACTGCTGGGAAAACTAGAAGACAGTGTGGGAGAGATTAGGTCTGGATCAACACCTCACACCCTACACCAAGATAAACTCAGAATGGGTGAATGACCTGAACATAAAGAAGAAAACTATAAGTAAATTAGGTGAACACAGAATAGTATACATGTCAGACCTTTGGGAAGGGAAAGACTTCAAAACCAAGCAAGACTTAGAAAGAGTTACGAAATGCAAAATAAATAATCTGGAATACATCAAATTAAAAAGGTTTTGTACAAACAAAACCAATGTAACCAAAATCAGAAGGGTAGCAACAAATTGGGAAACAATCTTCATAAAAACCTCTGACAAAGGTTTAATTACTCAAATTTACAAAGAACTAAATCAATTGTACAAAAAATCAAGCCATTCTCCAATTGATAAATGGGCAAGGGACATGAATAGGCAGTTCTCAGCCAAAGAAATCAAAACTATTAATAAGCACATGAAAAAGTGCTCTACATCTCTTATAATCAGAGAGATGCAAATCAAAACAACTCTGAGGTATCACCTCACACCTAGCAGATTGGCAAACTTGACAGCTAGGATAGTAATGAATGCTGGAGGGGATGTGGCGAAGTAGGGACATTAATTCATTGCTGGTGGAGTTGTGAACTGATCCAGCCATTCTGGAGGGCAATTTAGAACTATGCCCAATGGGTGACAAAAGAATATCTACCCTTTGATCCAGCCATAGCACTGCTGGGTCTGTACCCCAAAGAGATAATAAGGAAAAAGTCTTGTACAAGAATATTCATAGCTGCACTCTTTGTGGTGGCCAAAAATTGGAAAACAAGGGGATGCCCATCAATTGGGGAATGGCTGAACAAATTGTGGTATATGTTGGTGATGGAATACTATTGTGCTAAAAGGAATATTAAAGTAGAGGAATTCCATGGAGACTGGAACAACCTCCAGGAAGTGATGCAGAGCGAAAGGAGCAGAACCAGGAAAACATTATACACAGAGACTGATACATTGTGGTACAATCAAAAGTAATGGACTTCTCCATTAGTCTCAATGCAATGTCCCTGAACAACCTGCAGGGATCAAGGAGAAAAAAAAAACACTACCCACAAGCAGAGGACAAATGGTGGAAATAAAAACACAGAGGAAGGACAACAGCTTGACTACAAGGGTGGAGGGGATATGATTGAGGAGAGACTCTGAATGAACACCCTACTACGGAAACCAATAGCATGTAAATGGGCTCGGGTTGAGTACGCATGTGATACCCAGAGGAATCATGCATCACCAATGGGAGAGTTGGGGGAAGGGGAAGTTGGGGGAAGGGAGAGAGGGAAAAAAAAGGTGACCTTTTTTCCTAATGAATAACGTTTGAAAATGACCAAATAAAATAATGTTTAAAAAAAAAAGTGGCTATGTCTGTCATCTTTCATCAAAGGCTACAAAACATCAATAATGGGATTTCTAGAGCAAAATTATGGCTCAAAATAATAGTCCTCACCTAGTGACAAGCAGACAGCCTGATAGATGACTAGAGAGTCAAGAAAACCAAAGTAATGTCCTATAGCCATGATAGCAAACTGATGGGAAGCAGAGATCTTTCTGTGGGCATGTACACCATCCCCAGCAAAGTTAGTAACTAGAAAGGCTGAGGGACACCAGCACAGCTGCTCCCTTCCCCCTTTCCATCAAGTCTCCCTGCTCCTCTATGATTACTCCCTCCTCTGAGCAAAGCACTCAGGCCTCTCACCTCCCTTGTCTGGGGTAAAGAGGAGGAGGGGTTGTGGGTAGGCAGGGCACAGGAAGGGGGGGAAGGGCAGGCACTGCACACAGTCTGGGAGGGTATGGTTTCTAAAAGGTTTGCCATCACTGTCCTATAGCAACAGATAAAGCTGTGTGACCACAGTCAGGTCATTTAACCATCAGGACTTCAGGTAATGCTCCATATCTGTAAGTTATAGATGATTTGCAGGTATACATCATTGGAAGGCAATTCCACACAGGAAGTTCCATTCCCCCTGAACTCACAGGTCTGCGCAAAAATTAAAAACATATCAGAATGGTTTTGGCAATGTTCGAGTCAGTATGTGACTATTATATATCATGGAAAGCTTCCTGAGGAAAATAATACTTGAACTTCAAATTATAGGGAGGAAGCCATAAAATTAAGAACAAAGAACTAAAGTATTGTCATATATTTGGGAAAGGCATAAAATAATAAGGTCCTAGAAATGGGATGAGGTGGTAGGGCAGAAAGGGAAGGGAAGATCTAAACTTCTGAGTGTGGAAAGAAAAACTGAATCAAGCTTTTGGCCTTTCTGCCACTGAGGTGGAAGGGATAGCAGTTGGAATATTGTAGTGAAGATACTGACAACAATGACAGTTGGTGGGGGGAGAGATGACTGGGAGAGTGACAGTTGCTCTCAAGTTCTCTCTTTCCTGGCCCTAGTACTGGAAGGAGTGCTTTCTCCCTGTCTCTGAATAGAAATACCTCTATTCCTGGATATTTCCCAACTGTGTGCTCTACCTGGATTCCTTTGATAGTGTCATCGAACAAAAGGATTTAACGGGAGCAGTTTGAACTGCAAGGTTGGTCTTTAGGGGCGTCAACCTGGATTAACAGACCCAACCAGTTCTGAAGGTCAGAACTTTTTCTTCCTCTTGCTGTCTACTGCTAAAGACTTTGAACTTAGGAAAGCTAGCATAGATTAGCATAGACAGGAATAAAAGAAATCCTCCACCAGCCTGGAAGGCCTGTCCTCAGCTCAAAAGCTGAGAGAGACTCAAACCCAATCTGGGAAAAAGTATAGGGAACCCCTCTTGTCTCTACCCTGATAACTTCCCAATCCAAATTTGTAATTAAATTCATTTTTATTTAAATAACCCTTAGTCAGATAAGAGGAGAACTATCATTTCAAGGGGATACAGAGGGAGCAGAACCTAAGGACAGACATTCAACCATAAACAGTCTTTATCGGACCCTGCCAGGTGACCTTGGTCCAGGGGGAGGCTTGTCCTTCAGTAGGGTCCATGCTTACCTGCCCTGGGGTATCTTCAATATCAATCAATAGAAAAGACATCCCCTCAGCCTATCATAGTTGGCCCAATTCTCAGGAACCCCATTTTTCAAAAACAGCCTCTCAGCAGGGGGTCTCTCTCTCCTTTTACCTCACCACAGTCATATTCCCTCTATCCCTTCAAGTCCTCCATTCCCTGTTACAAAACCTTCCTTATCCCTTGTACCTCTTCAATCCTCAACAATTCCTTTAAAAAATACATGAGCCAGGACAGAGGTGTGAAGCAGCTGATTATAATAAACATACCTATGAAATAAGTTATTAAATTGTTGTTCAGTCACTTCCAACTCTTTGTGACCCCATTTGAGTTTTCTTGTCAAAGATACTAGTAGAGTGATTTGCACTTTTCAAGTTTTATGTAGGCAAGATTTAAGGTCACACTTCTAGTAAGTATCTAAGGTTGGATTTGAATTCACCAGAATTCTGACTCCAGGCCCAGTGCTCTCTCCACTCAACCACCTACCAGCCTCCAAGTTTAAAAACAAGTCACTAAATATTTGTCTGAGATAAATCTGAAGTTTTAGAGGCTGGTAAGATGGGATCACTTGCCACATTTATAGGAATGACTCACCAAATTTAGGACAGAAACAAATATATGCAGCTAGAATTAGCCCAAATAGACTTTTTTTTTTTTAAGATCTAGTATTTGCAAGAAAGAGAACACTTTAAGGTGAAAATATA
The DNA here is from genome assembly GCF_027887165.1 of Monodelphis domestica. Taxonomy (NCBI): domain Eukaryota; kingdom Metazoa; phylum Chordata; class Mammalia; order Didelphimorphia; family Didelphidae; genus Monodelphis; species Monodelphis domestica. The sequence continues at coordinate 74,180,544 of NC_077227.1, forward strand.
TCTAGGAGTCATTCACTTTCAATTCTTGCAGTTTACAATGGATATTGTTATGCATGATAACCAAACAGGGCTTTAACTATGTAGCTGCATGAAATAGCCTTTTTTGAATATATATTCTTAAATTCTAACTTTTTAGAAAAAAACTCAATTTTCTGTTCGAAAATGTGGGATTTTATACTATTCATTTATCATCAAACTATTGCCAAGTTAAGTAATCCTAAAGGTCTTTTTCCTCACTTAAGGGAACACTGCTATAATTTCAATCAGCTATTTACATACAAAGCTGAAAAACTACATGGAACAAAGCATAAATAAAAGTGAATGATACTTCTAAAATGTTCTTAATACACTTTAATTCTAAGTATTTTATTTTCTTATTGCATCTCCTAAACTGAAAAATGTCTAGGGGTGTCAGTGAAAACATTCCACTATGGACAGCTGTAGTTTAATAGCCATAATAACCATAGTTGTGAAATTTTAAGAGAGAAATGCTTTGGTGGCAATTAAGAGTTACTGACAATTCTGAAATTCATTTAAGATATTATTGTAACTTTAACTAAAAAAATCAGTCTATGATATGGCTTTGATCATTTTGTTCTGCAATTTTAACATTAAAAACAAAATGTATTTCATTGAATTTAAGTAAACATATTAAAAAAGTTTCCTTCACAAAAAACCTTCTCTTCTGCCTCATTATGGAATGGAAGATTCTGAGTTATCAAAAGCTATGCCATATAGCTACGAGGCACAAGCACTGGCAGGTCCTAAAATGTCCCAAACATTTGAATATCCACACAGATGAAATCACAGATCCATGAAACATTGAAGTTTAATTACATGAATTAATCACTTGAAATAACAATCTAACTTTAAAAAATTAATGTTAGTGTAATTTAATAAGGAAAATTGGTTTTCATTAATAAAATATTTTGCTACTTTGTTTACTCAAACATCCTACCAATTATGTTTACATTGCTTCTTCATATCTGGGTAATACTCCATAACTTAATCAGAAATGTTCCTATTGAAGGATTTCTTAGTACAAGATGGTCTTTTTTTATGTCACATGTTTTAAAATTTTCAGATCCTTCCTTCTGAAACAAAAGTATGTTTCTATAAAAAGGTAATTACTCTCCCTGTAATCTAACTTAATTCAATATATACTGAATAATAATTCATAAAACTGCTGTTGTTCAAAAAGGGATTGTACTAGATACTCAGTCCATAAAGAAAGGTACTACACTCTCAAGCATTAGACATAATTCCTCTTAGAGCTTACAATCTAATTCAAAGAAGGAAAGAAATGCAAGTCACTGTTATGTGAGGGAAGGGAAGTAAGTGCAAAGAAAAAGTCCAATCAAAATAACAAAAACATTTGAGAACAGAAGAAAACAATCTAGGGGAAGAAACTTGGAATCTGAGAAAGTCTCATGAAGAAGATGAGCCCCTGAAGGCAGAAAAGACTGTCCTCCATATCTTGAACACTCTCCTCTTCTCCAACTACTGACCTCCTTTACATCTTTTAAGTCCCAGCTAAAACCATCTCTTCTACAAGAAGCCTTCCCCATTCTCTCTTAATTCCAGTGCCTTCCCTCTGTTAATTATTTCCTATTTATCATGTGTGTGTGTGTGTGTGTGTGTGTGTGTGTGTGTGTGTGTGTGTATTTGCATGTTGTCTCCCCTCACTGGATTGTAAACTTGAGGGCAGGAACCATCTTTTGCCTCTTTTTTTATCCCCAGGGATAAGCACAGTTCCTGGCATACAGTAGGTGCTTAATAAATCTTTATTGACTGACTGATTTATATAGCAAGCATCTACTATTCACAGGGTTTTGTACATAGTAGATCCTTAAATGCTTGTTGACCTGAATCCAGTAGCTGGCAAGAAACTAAAGTTGAATGGGAAAGGGGATTACTGATATGGCAAGGACTAGTGGTAAAAAGATAGAACAGAAGCAAAGAGACTGGAAGCAAAAAGAAAAAGACAAGAGGAAGAAAAGATAAGCTCCAAAGTTCCTACTGCAAGTCACTTTAATGGTCATTTTCAAATAACTGAAAAAATTATATCATATCTATTTTAAAGTACCAGTGAATATTTAAAATTGGCACTGATCTTTAAGTGATAGATCAGGAACATCAAACTAATTAAGCAGAACTTTGTGAACTATAAAGTACCACATAAAACTTAGCTATTATACACATAAAACTTGGGTTATTATCAGCAGCAGCAGCAGTAGTAGTAGTAGTAATAGTAGTAATAGTAGTAGTAATATTTAGCATTTTGTAGTATTTAGCCAGGTCAATGAAAAAGTAAACATAAGTTAATTTTCCTTTGCTGAAGGAATATTTATTTTCTACACTGATTTCATGCTGTTTTAAAGTACTGAATCAGCATACCAATGTTCCCTTTAACCTTATTTATACAAATAACCAATACTCTGATATTAGATAATTATTTCTCAATGAGAAAATGAAAATTAAAAAGAAATTCACTACTAATCTGCATTTTCTAAGTATATTTCTGGAATTCATAGTTTTTCATAATTCATTACATAATTTCTTTCAAATTAAACTCTAACAATACCTCACTTACTACATAAGTGAATTTCTCAAATATCAGAAACCTACTTCTTTAAGTGCCATTAGCAGTATTTTATACATTTTGATAATTTTTTCCCAAAGTGATTAATATATACTGCTTTCTTAAACACAATATGCAGAACATAATTAATCCTTTTTTCTTGATAACTCATCCTTATCATTTCTATCAGTTTCCTCAGTTGTAAAGTGAGGAAGCTGTTAAGATGATTTCTAAGGGCCAATTAAGTTCTAAATCTATGATCCTATGATCAAATATAATAGTCATTTTGCTATCTATTTCCTGTCTGGCAGGCTGTCAAGTGTCATTTCTTCCATCAGAAAATACCACCCCACAGAAGTCATTAAGTTCTGAAAGAAATCCACCAAAATAAAGTGGAAAAGTTTTAGTAGGCTAGTACTCTGATAACTAGATCAGAGACTCAGACGCTTTTTCATCTATCCTAATTCTCAGATCTGTTTAAATATTGTTTGAGGTCTGATCTCCAAATAATAATGCCTAACTCCAACAATTTGAGAGGAAAGGAGTGCAAGTGTTGTGATTCCCATTTTATAGATGAGAAAATTGGGTAACAAATATTAAATAACTTGCTTGTAGTTATGCAGCTAATAAATAACCAGGATCCAAGATAGATTCAGCATCTTAAGATTAAAAACCAATATTCACTCTACTCTAAGTGGCTTATTAAGTTAAACTACTTCTAGAATTCTTAATTTTTCATAAACTTCAGCATGCAATTTTCTAACACAAAAATACAAAATGGAATAATTTCTATATGAGGCAACATATGGTATGATGGCTAGAGTGCTAGACTTGAAAGCTGGGAAGATTCAGAAATCTTGCCTCTAATATTAATGGCAATAAAACTATGCAAAACACTTCACTGGGGCTGTTTCCTCATCTATAAAGTAGAGCTAATAATATCTGTAAATAACTACCCCAGAGCTGTTTTGAGACTCAAATGATGTGTTTAAAGTACTCTCAAAACTTTAAAGAGCTTTTAAAAAGTGAGCAATTGTTAATGCAAAATTATTATCATTACTTTTTTTAAAACCCTGACTTTACATTTTAGAATCAATACTGTGTTTCCTTCAAAGGCAAAAGAGTGGTAAGGGCTAGACAATGGGGGTTAAGTGACTTGCCCAGGATCATACAGCTGGGAAGTGTCTGAGCCCAGATTTTAATTTAGGACCTCCCATTTCTAAGTCTAGCTCTCAATTCACTGAGCCACATAGCTGCCCCCTATTATCATTATTATTAAGAATGCAAAAACTGACTGTAGAATTCAACATTTTTTAACCCCTAAATGACTCCTCAATTTAATGACTGACCTTAACCGTTGTTTATAATAATCTTCATCTCCATCATCCCGGCTTCTCTTGATTTTACCATTTCTTCCCATGGATTCTTCTTCTTCTTCAGAACTGGGAAGATAGTCCTCATCAATTTCTTCTGTTGGAATTTTATTCTGCTTCTTCTTATGTTTGGATAAAACTTTAAGCTTATGATCACCTGTGTTTGTAGCACAGAGAGCCAACTCTTCCTCTTCCTCCTCCTCAGAGCAGAGAAGGTCATCATCCTCGGGTACATACTCTGACTCTTCACTTTCATCTCCTTTCTCATACTTAGGCTTCTTTGGTTCCAATGCTTTCTTTTCCTTTAGAAATTCTACTTTACTTTTGAACTGAACAGCCCTCCTTTGAAGTTTCTTAATATGTTTGTTTAAACGTTTATCTGTTTTCATCTGTTTCCCACTAGTCTTGCTCTTTTCTTTTTTATCTGAAGTTGAGATCATATCTGAATCAAATGAAGCCTGAATTTTCTTCTTTTTTTTCTGAAGGGAAACCTTCTTCCTTTCAAATGATAATTTTGCCTGATCTGCCAAATATTTTTCAAAACCTGATGCTTCATTAAGCATTAATTTTCGAGGCTTTTTCTCTTGATTCTGAGGGATTTGGGTGCCAAAAGGAGTCATCTGGCCAGTTCGAATGAGCTCTTCCCATTCAGTTTCCTGAACTGGCATAAGCATACTCCCAAGAGATGAGGGCCCAGGCTCTGAAAGATTAGAGAAAACTCATTTGTGCCTGGCATAAAATGTTCCCTGTCTGAATATTATTAGTAAGGGTATTGGGACAGGAGAGAAAACAATTCAAACAAAATTCAAACCAAATAAGAATTCTCATTTATAGCAAATCATTAATAAACTCCCCCACGCATTGATATTTTAATATATATTGTAATACAAATGGAGAAAAACTTCACTAGTGCTCTTATATTTATGTGCAACCTCAAAATATCCCTATTCACAATTTAAAAAAAAAAACCATTACCTTGAATACTGGGAATGAAATGAGGAAAAAAATTGTTACCCTGACTTCTCCCTAAATACTATCATGTATCTCTAAAGGTACATATACATACATACTTATGTTTTATTGATAATAATCAATAGTGATATTTTGATTAACAAATAGCCAGGGAATGCAAAATCATGAGTTCCTAACTCACCTGAGGTGCTTAAACTAAACTCTGAGCTGATTAGAAGAGAATAAGAATACTATATTCAAGTCCATATTCCATATATTAAAGACAATGACAGGCTAGAAATTTTCCAGAGGGCAAATGGAGAAGATGAAGATGCTTGAAATAATGCCATAGGAATACTAGGAATGTCTCTCCCAGAAAAGCAGGGGTCTGTCTGCTATCTTCAAGTGTGTGGAGGGCTGGCCTGTTGAAGGGTCATTAGGATTGCTCTGAACAGTATTCAAGTCTTGAACAAGAAGCAAATGGCAAAAAAAAGTTACAGAGAGAAATAATTTAGCTCAATATATGGAATAATACTCTAAAAAATTAGCTCAATGCAAAAATGAGATGGCTTGCATATTGAAATACTGAGGTCACTGATAAAAGGTCAAACAAAAACTGGATGACTGTTTATCAAGCATATTGTAGAAAATGATTCATTTATCATGAAGAAAGATAACAAAATTACAGAATCTCAGAATTGGAAGTGACCTCAAGGGGCTCTCTAATTCAATCTTTACCTCAATAAGAATTCCCTCTACTTCTACTTCAACAGTTCTAATAGTGAGTGAAAACCCATGACTTCCAAAGATTACCCATTCTACTTTCAGATACCTTAATTAAAAGTTTTTACTTCTCTCAAAACTTTATTTGGCTTTTTGAAATTTCACCCATTACTTTTAGTTCTGGCTTTCCAAGTCCAAGTAGAAGTTCACTTTTTTCTACTTGATAGCGCCCAAAATGCATGACATTAAATATAACTTTCCTTCAACCTAGTCTCACATGGAATGATCTGGAAGCCTTACAACATCCTAACTGCCCTTCTCTGGACACTCATTGGATTAATGATGTATCTTCCAAAAATCTGACACACAGAATAAATAAAATATTCCACATACAGTCAAATCAGGGCAAAGTACAAGAAGACTATAGTCTCTTTAGTTATATATTCTATGCCCATCTTTATTTTTGCATTTGTTATTTATTAATTCAATTTGCATTTGTTTTCCTGACAGTCAAAGCACTGTTGATTCATGACACACTAGCATTTCACTAAAATAACCCAATCTTTAAAAAAAATTTTTTTAAACACTCATCTTGTATCTAAGAATCAATACTATATACTGGTCTAAGGCAGAAGAGTGGTAAGGCCTTTGGAATGAGGGTTAAGTGACTTTCCTGGGGTCACACTGCTAGGAAGTGTCTTAGGTCAAATTTGAACCCAGGACCTCTTGTCTCACTAGGCCTGACTCTCAATCCACTGAGCCACTTAGCTGCCCCCAACCCAATCTTTTTCAGAGGAACTGGTGCCTCGTCATGCCATTCCAAATCTCCCATTCTGTAACTATGAAGTTGATTTTTCTAAACCCAAATAATAAGATTTTGTTCATTTTCATCTTATTCAATTTAACCTAATGTTATAGCCAGTCAACAACTTCTAGATTCCAACTCTGTTCAATATGTTAGCTATCCCTCCCAGCTATTCCTCCTCATCTATGCCTTTATCAAAGTCACTGACAAAAATGATAAATAGCACTAGGCTAAGCTCAAATCACTGGGCAATCTAGAGGACAGCTCATTCTAAATTAAGCAAGTACCTTATCTTTGGGTCTAACCTTTTAACCAGTCCCAAATCTGTCTAGTTATCCTATTTCTTAACCCAGACCCCTCTATTTTTGTCTGCAAGGAAAGCATTAGAGATTTGGATAAATGAATTACTAAAAACTAGCTACACTATCTAGAATTCCTGTGGCCTATTCATATAGCAGAGTAAACCCATTCAAAGAAAAGGAAACCGGGTTAGGAAGACAGAATCTTAAACAGACATGCCATCCTTTAATTAAACTTTCTGTAACCAATTATCTAAGCCTTACATGAATTCTCTTTTCTTGAAAATCAGGACAATATTCATCACTCTTAAAGACTGCAGTACCTCTTTAGTTTTCCAAAGTGTTTGATTCACTAAACACCTAATTGCCTTTAGGCTCAGGCTCAGAACTTTCTAGTGAACCTGGAAGAGCTCTAGCCAATCTCTAATGCTTGGCTGCTGAACAGGCACCTCGGAGATAGGAAAGTTTTTTTTAAAAAAGGAATTTGTGAATAAAGAATTTTTATATTCTAATTACAATTCTGGCAAAGACTTCCTCTATGGCCTTAATCAAGTTATTACTTAAGTTACTCCTTTGGGGAAATCAATATAGTACTTCCTAATACTATCCTATACAGGATATAAATGTGGTTTATTTAATAATACTTGAAAATGTTTTGATGAATTAGCTTATTATCTGCTGTATGTAGCCTTCACATTTCTTCATAAAAACAAAAATTCACAGTGATATAGTAAAAAAAAATTGTCTCTTTATGGATATTCTAAAAATTGTTAATTTGATATTTTAAACAGTTATAAGAAATCTAACACTCTTACAAGAAATCTATTCTTATGTCAAACTACATAAGACCACTGGAAAACAGGTTTTTCTGTAGTATTTTCTAATTTACTATCAGTTTACTATAGATACTAAAAACTTGTATTTTCTATCCTGGGAAACAATGTGTACACACATATATATGTATATTCCTTGGCTAATAGTTTATACTATTAAATTACCTTTAATAAAAAAATTTTTACATATTTACAAACATGATGTTAATAGACATTATTCTTGTGACATTGCAAATATTTTATAGATAGGGGAAAGGAAGCTTGTAAATCATAAAATACTACTAAAGCTAGGAAGAGATCAAAGACATCAACTATAGGGGACAACTGGGTAGCTCAGTAGATTGAAAGCCAGGCCAAGAGATGGGAGGTCCTAGGTTCAAACCTGGCCTCAGAAACTTCCCAGCTGTGTGACCCTGGGCAAGTCACTTAACCTCCATTGCCTAGACCTTACCACTCTTCTGCCTTGGAACCAATACACAGCATTGATTCCAAAACATAAGGTAAGAGTTTAAAAAATATATATATATATATGTACAAAAATAAACTTCAGACATCAACTGAAAATTTCTCTTAACTTGTAATTTTTTAAAAAAACATTTACAACTTCTTAGAATGGATACAAGTAACAGATCCAAGGCAGAAGAGTGTCTAAGCAATTGGGATTAAGTGACTTGCCCAGGGAGACACAACTAGGAAATATCTAAGCCATTTTTGATCCCAGGTCCTCCCAGTTCCAGGCTTGGCCCTCTGTCCACTGAACCAATGAGCTGCCCTAATCCATAATTTCTTTGATCCAGTTTTTAAAACTTTTTAATTTAATTTTTTTTTCAATTGTTACATGATTTTTGTTGTCTCCCTCCCCTCTTTCTTCCCTCCTCCCGGAGATTACAAACAAATTCACTGGGTTATACATATATTATCACTCAAATCCTATTTCCATATTATTCATTTTTGTAACAAAATAATCTTTTAAAACCAAAACCCCAAATCATATATCCATATAAACAAATGATAAATCATATGTTTTCTTCTAGATTTCTACTCCTACAGTTCTTTCTCCAGATATGGATAACATTCTTTCTAATTAAGTCCCACATTGTTGTTCTGGATAACTGCATTGCTTTTAGTAGCAAAGTCAATCACATTTGATCATGCCACAGTGTTTCAGTTATGGTAATACAATGTTCTCCTGGCTATGCTCATATCACTGCATCAGTTCATGGAAGTCTTTCCAGTTCTTATAGAAATCAAGTAGTTATAGAAATTATTCCTTACAGCACAATAGTATTCCAACACCATCATATACCACAATTTGTTCAGTCATTCCCCAATTGAGGGACACCCCCTCATTTTCCAATTTTTTGTTAACCACACAAAGCACAACCATAAATATTTTTGTACAAACAAAGCCTTTCCATTTTTTTCCTTCTCTTTGGGATGCAAACCTAGTAGTGGTATTGAGGGATCAAAGGATATGCATTCTTTTAAAGCCCTTTGGACATAATTCCAAATTGCCTTACAAAATGGTTGGATCAATTCACAACTTCACCAGCAATGCAAGTGTCCCAATTTTGCCATATCCCCTCCAACATTTATTATTTTCCTTTAATGTCATACTGGCTACTCTTCTAGGTGTAAGATGTTACCTCAGAATTGTTCTGAATGTTTTTTTAATTTTTAGATCTAGTTTTATTTGTGTGGAAAGTGTTTTGTAATTGTGTTCATATAATTCCTGTGTTTGAGCAGATAGATTCACAAATATTTTATATTATCTAGAGTGATTTTAAATGGAGTTTCTCTTTTTAACTCTTGTTGCTGATTTTTGTTGGAAATACATAAAAATGCTTATGATTTATGTGGGTTTATTTTGTATCCTGCAATTTTGCTAAAGTTATTGATTATTTCCAATAGCTTTTTAGTTAATTTTCTAGGATTCTCTAAATATACCATCATATCATCTGCAAAGAGTGACAGTTTAGTTTCCTCATCTCCTACTTTAATTCTTTCAATTTCTTTTTCTTCTATAATTGCTACAGCTAGCATTTCTGATATGATATTAAATAATGATGGTGATAATGGGCATCCTTACTTCACTGCTGATTTTATTGGAAAGGCTTCTAATTTAGCCCCATTGCAGATGATACCTGCTGATGGTTTTAAATAAATACCATTTATTATAAGGCCCTTTTATTCCTATGCTTTCTAGTGTTTTCGATAGAAATAGTTTTGTATTTTGTCAAAGGTTTTTTCTTCATCTATTGAAAAAATGCTATGATTTCTGTTAGTTTGATTATTGATATGGTCAATTATGTGGATGGTTTTCCTAATATTAAACCAGCCTTGCATTCCTGGTATAAATCCCATCTGGTCATAGTGAATAACCCTTGTGATGACTTACTGGAGTCTTTTTGATAGTATCCTATTTAAGATTTTTGCATCTATATTCATTAGGGAGATTGGTCTATGGTTTTCTTTCTCTGTTTTTGACCTGCCTGGTTTTGGGATCAGTACCATATTTGTGTCATAAAATGAATTTGGTAGAACTCCTTCTCTGCTTATTCTGTCAAATAGTTTGTATAATATTGGGGTTAGTTGTTCTTTGAATGTTTGATAGAATTCATTTGTGAACCATCTGGACCCGGGGATTTTTTTCTTAGGAAGTTCTTTGGCTTGTTCAATTTCTTGAATTCATAATGAATAATCCTTGTGATAACATGTAGTCTCTCATTGCTAGTATTTTAAGATTTTTGCATCTATGTTAATTAAGAAGATTGGTTTGTAGTTTTCTTTCTCTGTTTTTGGTCTTCCTGGCTTAGGTATCAGTACCATATTTGTGTCATGAAAAGATTTTGGTAAGGCTCCTTCTTTGCTTATTTTGTCAAATAGTTTGTATAGTGGTGGGTGGGATTAGTTGTCCTTTAAATGTTTGATAGAATTCATTTGTGAATTCATCTGCCCCTGGGGATTTTTTACTGGGGAATTCACTGATGATTTGTTCAAATTCTTTTTCTGAGATGGGATTATTAAATATTCTATTTCTTCTTTTGTTAATGTAGACAATTTATATTTTTCTAAGTATTCATCCATTTCACCTAGATTGTCATTTATTGTCAAGTAATTGGGCAAAATAGCTCCTAAAAATTGCCTTAATTTCCTCTTCATTAGAGGTATTATTCCCTTTTCATTTTTGATACTAACAGTTTGATTTTCTTCTTTCTTTTTTTGGTTAGATTAACCAATACTTTATCTGTTTTGTTTTTTCAGAGAACCAATTCCTAGTCTTATTTATTAGTTCAATAGTTCTTTTACTTTCAATTTTATTAATTTCTCCTTTGATTTTTAAGATTTCCAATTTAGTCTTTTTCTGGAGGTTTTTAATTTGTTCTTTTTCTAGTTTTTTTTTTTTAGTTGCATGCCTAATTCACTGATCTACTCTCTATTTTATTGAGGCACTCAGAGATATAAATTTTCCCCTGAGTACTGCTTTGGCTGTATCTCATAAATTTTGATATGTTAACTCCTCATTGTCATTCTCAATGTAATCGGTAGTTATTTCTATGATTTGTTCTTTAACCCAGTTTTGAAGAATTAGATAATTTCCAATTAATTTCCAATTTACCTCTCTAAGAACCCTTACATAAGAACCCTTTATAATTTTTATCACATTATGATCTGAAAAAGTTACATTTATTATTTCTTCTTTTCTGCATTTGTTTGTGATGTTTTTGTGACTGGGTACATGGTTGATCTTTGTATATGTACCATGTGCTGCTAAAAAGAAGGTATATTCCTTTTTATTCCAATTCAATTTTCTCCAGATATCTACTAACTCTAATTTTTCTAAAATTTCATTCATTTCCCTTCTTACTTATTTATTTTTTGGTTTGATTTATCGAGATCTAATAGGGGAAGGTTGAGGTCCCCCACTAGTGTAATTTTACTATATATTTCCTCCTTAAGCTTTTAGTTTCTCCTTTAAAAATCTAGATGCTATACCATTTGGTGCATACAAATTTAGTATTGATATTACTTCATTGTTTATAGTACCTTTTAGCGAGATGTGATTTCCTTCCTTATGTCTTTTAATCAGATCTATTTTTGCTTTAGCTTTGTCTGAGATTATGATTGCTACTCCTACTTTTTTTTACTGTAGATGATGTATAATAAATTCTGCTCCAGGCTTTTACCTTTTACTCTGTGTGTGTCACTCTGCCTCAAATGTGTTTCTTGTAAACAATATGTAGTAGGATTCTGGTTTTTAATTAACTCTGTTATCCGCTCCTGTTTTATGGGTGAGTTCATCCCAATCACATTCACAGTTATGATTACTAATTGTGTATTGCCCTTCATCTTATTTTCCTCTTTTTGATCCTACTCTTTTTCCTTTTACTCTTGCTCACCAGTGTTTTGCTTTTTATCCCCCCCCCAATCCTCACTCCCTCAAATTACCACCCCCCACTTCTCTTGTCTTATTCCCTTTCTACTTCTCTATAGGGTTAGATATAGTTCCATACTCCTTTGAGTATGGCCATTATTCCCTTTCTGAGCCAGTTTCGAGGAGAGTAAAGTTTAAGTATTGTTCGTAGTCACCCTCATCCTCCCCTCCACTGTAATAATTTTTCATGCCTCTTTGTTATCTAATTTATTCCATTCCATCTCTCTCTTTCTTTTTCTCTCATTACAATCCTTTTTCACACCTTGATTTTTTTTGTATATAATATCATCATAATCAGCTTACTTCCCCACCCTCTAAATATATTCTATCTGCTCTACTACAAAGAATAATGTTTAAGAATGACTGATAATCCTCTTTCCATGTAGGAATACATACAGTTTGACCTTAGTGAGTTCCTTAAATTTCCTCTTTCTTATTTACCTTTTTAGGCTTTAGGGTCTCATGATTGGACTTCAAATTTTTTGTTTAGGTCTGGTTTTTTCCTCTGGAATTCTGGGAAATCTTATTGAATTTCCTTTTTTTTTCCCTTGAAAGAAAACTCAGTTTTCCTAGACAGGTGACCCTAGGTTGTAAATCTAGATCTTTCACCCTCCTCAATATCATATTCCATTCTGATCCTTTAATGTGTAAGCTACTAATTCCTATGTGATCCTGATTGTAGCTCTATGGTATTTGAATTGTTTCTTTCTGGTTGCATGTGGTATTTCTTCCTTGACTTGGGTGATCTCAAATTTAGCTATTATATTCCTAGAGACTATCATTTAAAGATTTCTGGAGACAATCTGTGGATTCTTTCAATTTCTATTTTATTTTCTTATTCAAGAATATTTGGGCAGTTTTCTTTGATAATTTCTTGTATTCATTATGTCCAAGTTTTGGGGTTTTTTGTTTTTTGTTTTATCATGGCTTTCAAATAGTCCAATAGTTCTTTGTCTCTCCTGGATCTATTTTCTAGGTCATTTGTTTTTTCAATGAGCTATTTCATGCTTTCTTCTGTTTTTTCATTCTTTTGATTTTGTTTTATTGCTTCTTGATGTCTCATAAAATCATAAGCTTCTAGTTGCCCAATTATAATTAAGAAATGATTTTCCTCCATGAGTTTTTGAGCCTCTTTTTTTATTTGGCCCATTTTTTCTTGCATTACTTTCATTTCTCTTCTCAATTTTTCCTCTGCCTCTCTTAATTGCTTTTTGAAATACTTTGTGCTCTTCCAGAATCTGTGTCCAATTCATTTTTCTTCTGGGCTTTGCGTGTGTTAGTTTTGCTTTCCTGTTCCCTTCTGTTTCTGTGCTTTGCTCTTTGTGTCCATAAAAATTCTCTATAGTTAGGTACTTTTTCTGTTGTCTGCTCATTTTCCCAAACTTTTTATAAGTAGACTCTATTCTCTGGGAAGTTAGGGTACCCTGTAACACTTCAGTCCCTTCTTGATGCTACCCTTAGCTTTATTTCTGGGTTTCTTCCAGTTTCTACCAAGATAGAATGATGGCCTGAGGGCTGGGAACTCTGAGAGCCACCTCCCACTACTGATTCAATTAACCCTTGAAACTGATGATGGCTGAAATTATCACCTCAGGCTTGGGTAAAGCTTTTGGTCTCACTGTGGGCTTGATCAGATCAGGCACACAACAAGCTGCCCTGCCCTTGGTCTTTGGGTTCACCAAAATCTATGTCCTTGCCACAGGCCTTGGCTGGGACTCCTGACCTTCTCTGGGCCCACACAGATCAGCTTGCTTCAGCACAGACTGCCCTGGGCTAGAATTCCGGACCCCTCACTTGGAACCTCAAGCGGTGTGTGTTACCTTGGACCTTTATCTGCCCAGGTAGAGTCTCACATTCAAAATCGTGCACAGTAGATGTGGGGTGGGGGTGGGGGCATAGTTTGTTCCCTATCCTTGCTGTAGCCTCTTGCTGGCTATGCTTCCCTCTCAACCCAGTACCCCAGATGTTTTTCTCTTCTTAAAAGTTGCTTCACTCTCTCTCTTTGTTGGTTCTTTCACTCCTGCATTCATTTTGTGACATTATTAATTATTTTAAGATTGGTTGAAGGGGATTCTCAAGGATTTCAAGCTTTTCTGCTTCTACTTGGCCAGCTTGGCTCTTGCTCTCTTTGATGTAGTTTTAATAAAATCAGTCCTCTACTAAAGACTATGGAGCATTTAATAAACTTTCTTCCAATTCATGTATCCTCTATAATTTTTTTTTAAATAGTCCTATAACACTAATATGGTATTGGTGAAATTGTGAACTGATTCAACCATTCTGAAGAACAATTTGGAACTATGCTCAAAGGGCTCTAAAATTGTGAATACCCTTTGATCCAGGTATGCCACTTCTAAGCCTATATCCCAAAGGGATTTTTTTTAAAAACGAGGAGAAAGCTATTTGTGCAAAAATATTTGTAGCAGCTCTTTTTGTGGTAGCAAAGAATTGGAAATTATGGGGTTATCCATCAACTGAAGAATACCTAAACAAGTTGTGGATATGATTGTAATGGAATACCATTGTACTTTAAGAAATGATGAGCAGTATGATTTTGGAAAAACCTGGAAAAACCTACATGAGCTGTCATAAAGGGAGATAAACAAATTAGAAGAACAGGGAACAAATTACCTACCAGATTTATGGATAGAATAGGAATTTATTAATAAACAGGAGAGAAAGAGCATTGTGAGATGTAAAATGGATAATTTTGATTACATTAAAAAGGTTTTAGACAAATAAATTAATGCACCCAAGACTAGAAGGAAAGTAGAAAATTGAGAAAAAAAATTTAGACAGTTTCTTGGACAGAGGTTTCTTATCTAAAATATACAAAGAATTTTGTCAAATTTATAAGAATAATAGTAATCCCCAATTAATAAATGGGCAAAAATAGGAATAGATAGTTTTTGGACAAAGAAATAAGTCATATATAATCATATGAAAAAATGCTTAAGTCACTACATTAGAGAAATGCAAGTCAAAACAATTCTGAGATATCATCTTACATCTATCAGATTAGTAAGATGACAACTGTTAGAGAGGATGTGGAAAAATACAGACACTAATACACTGTTGGTGTAAATGCAAACTTACCCAACCATTTTGAAGAGCAATTTTAATTATACCCAGAATTATAAAACTTTGCATATACTCTTAGACCAAGCAATACCACTGCTGAGTCTGATTTCCTAAGGCAATCAGGGAAAAAGGAAAAGAATCTTTGTGTTCCAAAATATTATAGCAACTCTCTTTGTGGTGTCAAAGAACTAGAAATGGGGAGATGTTCACCAATTAAGAAATAACTGAACAAGTTGTGGTATATGATTATAATAGAATACTTCTGGCACCATAATTTTCTTAAAGCTTGAAAAGATTTACATGGACTAATGAACAGCAAAATAAGTAGAAACAAGACCTACAGAATATCTGAAGAATAACTTGTGAATGTCTACCTCTAAGGAAAGAACTGATAAAAAGAAACACAAAAGACATAATTTATAAACATACTTTTTTGTCAGCTGTTGTTTCCTATGATGTGGGGAGGGGAGGCTGGAGGTGAGATACCCAGGAATTATTTTTTTACAGTATGCTAAAGAAATTTTTTTTAGAAAAGACTACATGAACTGATGCAAAGTAAAGTGAGCAGAACCAGATCACTGTACACAGAAAAAGCATTGTTTTTTGCTGAACTATGAAAGACCTTGCTATTCTCAGCAATACAGTAATCCAAGATAATACCAGAGATTCATGAAGAAAAATGCTAGCTGCCTTTAGAGGAAGAACTGATGGAGTCTGAATAAAGACCAAAACATACTATATTTCATTTTCTTTGTTCTTTGTTTTATCCCCATCTTTTTTATTTGAGATCTTTTCTACAAAATGACTAAAATGGAAAAATGTTTTACATGACTGCACATGTAAAATCTTTATCAAATTGCTTATTGTTTCAGGGAAGGAGTGAGGGAAAAGGGTGAGAAGGGAGAGAATATGGAACTCAAAATAATTTTTAAAATAAAATTTTAAAAATATTTTTACACATAATTGGGGGAAAATTATTGTAAAAAAAATAGTTCTACATGTTTGATACCTGAGTAAAATATTATCTTGTATGTAGCATCTGTTAGTTTAGCCTCAAATTACCAGTCCATTTGGTGCCAAGTCAATCTACCAATCAAGAAGTAGTAATTGTCTATCTTTAAGAGTACTGTAAAGAAGACACAAATCTAGTTTTCATGAAAATATCCATTATTAAAATATCTTGACATTTGTTTCTAAGAACGTCATACTTGGAAGAAGTCATCTGGTCTAACCCAATTCCTCAAAAGCAGTCATCTAGGCTCCACATCAATATCTTCAGTGACAGAGAAGATACTACTCCCCAAACTGACTCAGCTTTGGGGAAGAATTTCTTCTAACAGCAAAACAAAAGCTGCTACTCTTAAAACTCCTACTCATTTTTCTATGATTCTGTTTTCTAGAGTAAAGCATTAAGTCTGATTATTCTTTGATCTGGTCCTTCAAATATTTGAACGTAGTTCTCATCTTTTCCCCATTAAGCCCTCATGTATACCATATCTTCTCTTCTCCAGGTTAAACAACACAAATTTCTTCAACCAATTATTTATGGAAAGATGCTGAATCACTTTACCCTCTTCTGGATGAACTCTAGTTGATACATCAAGATTACAGTACTCTAAAATCTCTAGACCTTTTTCAACTAAGTATTTTTTAGCTACACTTTTCTCTCTCTAGTTCTATGCTTATGCAGAAGACTCCAAATATAAGACTTTAGTTATCCTTTATTAAATTTCATTTTATTAAATTAAACTATATGGTCATACAACTAGAAATGGAAGTGATTCAGAAGCTGTATAATTAATCTCTTCTATTTACAGCTGAGGAACAGGAAGCCCAGAGAGATGAAGTGATTTGCCCAAGTAACAGAGCTAAAATTTAAACCAGCCCCTGATTCCAAAACTGAGCATTTTCACTTTTAAGGCTAGTTTAGATACAGCACACATTAGAAAAACCATTATTTGCATTTGTAGGCTATATGTGTCCATTAATGTCTACTTAATATGCATCCCTGAACAAGTCACTTAACCCCCAATGCCCTGCCCTTACTGCTCTTCTGACTTGGAACAAATTACACAGTATTAATTCTAAGACAGAAGTTAAGAGTTTAAAAAAGAGTTGCTTTAAAACAAACAATTACTCTTGATATTTTTAGCAGCTCTTTTTGTGGTGACAAATTGGAAACTGAGTGGATGTCCACAAACTGGAGAATGGCTGAACAAATTGTGGTATATATTGGTGATAGAATACTATTGTGCTATAAGTAAGATGATTTCAGAAAAAGATGGAAAGAGATGTATGAACTGATACAGGAGAAAATAAGCAGAACTAGAATGTTTAACACAGTAACAGCAATATTGTACAACGATCAAATGTGAAAACTTGACTGCTGCAATACAATGATCTAGGACAACCATGAAAGACAGGGAATTCTACCCACCTCCAGAGAAAGAACTGTTGGAATCAGATAGATGCAGATCAAAGTAGACGATCTTTCACATCAGTATATTTACATTTTTACTTTGGGGTTTTGGTTCTATATTAGTGTGCTCTTACAATAATGTCCAATATGGAAGTGTGTTTTGCATAATAAAAATAACATTTAAAAAAATTTTTTGTTAAATTATATATAGAGTAAATGCAATCTCCTCTTGGAGATTATAAATGCTATGAATCATACATTTCTAATTCAAGTAAGAAATGATAATGGTCACTAAAATCATACAGAAAAATTACAAAGTTGTATAGTTCCAGGATAAAAAAGATCATCAGAGAATATTCTGAGTATGGTTTGATGATGCTATGCTTATGCAATTCAAGATGTTAAATCACCTTCATCGAACTACTTGTAAGCTGTTAAAATTTTTATTTTATTAAGCACAATAAAGTGTATCCACAGCCTCTAATGTATTGAGCAACAATTTTATTTTCTCTTTTAAAAAATTCTCTTTAAAAAACTCTATGAAACTTAATAGATATATGTGACTTGCTTGGTATAGAGAATTTTTCTAAATTTATTTTGAAAACAGGATTTCCCCAAAGCTCTGTTGTTATTGCTATTGCTTTAAGTCTAGCCTCCCTTGCAGCAAACTACCCCTATTTTAGATATTCCCCCTCTTCTTGCCATTCTCTGGAAATTACTGAAAGTGACTGAGTACCATGTATATACATCAAAGACTTCCCCAATCAATTGTTGGTGCCTCCTTTCCAAAACATCAATGTGAAAGGAAACTTGATTTAGACTAGCAAAATAAATTATATGCCTCGCTAGGACTCTGTGTCTTCATCTATTAAGTAAGCAGCCTGGACTGAAAGAACTCTAACATCCTTCCCAACACAAAAATCTATGATCCTGTGACCCAGCTGTCCCAGGACTGGCCTCATCAGGTTTCTCTAAGATATAACTTAAGCATACCCTTGCCTGTTCCCTAGAAAACCCAAGGCTGCAAAGGAGACAATGAAAGTTTCAGAAGCTTTGGCATAGTCTGGATTTGCCTACTCCAAAGGTGGCCTCTCATAGCCCAATCACTGAACTACACATTAGATTCAAGGAATGGCAATACTTATCATTAGAGAACACCCAAAGTTGTCAAGAATCAGTTGTGTTAGGGTCATGGTTGTATCCTGTCCTCTGAATCTGTCCCCTCCCTTGTCTCTGTTCTCTCTTGCTCTTAAGTGTCTCATGTAATGATTTAAACCTAGGTCAGCCTATCTCATGTAAAATTCCCTAAGTCTCAAGATAATTATCTAATCAATTATCCTTTCATGACAAAAGCACAAGACAAATGACAGTAACACAGAAAAAGAGACTTAAATTCTCTCACCTTCATCTTCCAAATCCACAAGATTTACTTCAGTATCTCTCTCTGTCCCACCAATGATGGCTTGAAGACGTCTCTGTTTGGCTTTAATTTTCTTTAATTGTTTTTCCTGGAATACCAAATATTCAATTTAGAAAACATATCAGGGAAGTTTATTACTCTTAAATTCAAAAAGTTAGCTCTAATATTTATAAAACTTTGAAACATTAAGTCAAAGTGAGTAAGAGGAACTTTATGCACACCTATTCTAGACCCCAAATTAGTAGTAATGATTTTATCAACTACCAATATTCAAAATACTTTCATGCAATATTATCATTCCCATGCTAGAATCATCAAATTGATATGTAAAATATTGTGAACTGAAGCTTCAGCAAACTTGGTATAAAGGTAGGCCTGAAAACCATATTTTCACACTACCATCTTTTACTTTTCAAGTACTATTTTCACACTTACTCCAATAGACAGTGGCATGACAATTAAATGATTAACATGATGAAATGTACAGTTATAATCCTACAAAAAATATTTATAAAAGGCACAAAAGCAGAGCTTAATACATAAATGGCTGTGTGGAATACTTTCTACTTAAATCTATGTTCAGTTTCCTATCTGCAGAAGTATTATATTACAAGTCCCCTAATCACAATTTTCAGTTCTTCTGAATTATAAGTCTACTCAGCTGGAACTTAGAATTATTAAGTTCTACTATATTTCACTATTAACTTGAATAAGTATTTAAACCATTTTGAGTGAGTTTCACTAAAATAGGGAAAAGATATGCAATAAAAACATAAATGTTCAAGTAATGAAAATGATTAGCTAACTCTGATTACCTGTATTTATTCCTATTAATATTTCTCTCAGATTTTGAGAAAAAAATCATTTCCCTATATATTATATCTAGCCCCTCCACTAAAACCTTATTCCAATGATTCACAAAGAGGTAGTCCTAGGTTCTTAAAGACTATGCTGGTGAAGATCAAACTCCAGAAATTCCTACAGACAAACATAGAACTGACTACAGACCTTATACAGATTATCTGAGGTCCACAAGACTTAACAAGGTGGCCCACTGAAAGATGAATTTTTTGATTATAGCAATACACAAAGAATATTGCCCTGAGGAAAGGCTGTAATCAGCACTGGTGGATAGAGTGCCCATACCAATATAAATAACCAATCCTTGTACTAAAGTACATCTTTAAAATGCATCTAACATCTTCCCTTTTACCTCATCTCTCCATTTATTTTCCCTTAAACCAGGAACATAGAGCTGTTGTCTAACATTGTACCTCTGACTCTATAAAGAAATAATAGGGAGAAGCTAGGTGGCACAGTAGATAGAGTACCAGATCTGGGTTCAAAGCTGGTCTCAGACACTTCCTAGCTATGTGACCCGTGGCAAGTCACTTAACCTCACTGGCTTGGCCTTTGCCCTTCTGTCTTATGAGTTGTTACTAAGACAGAAAGTAAGGGTTGTTTTTTTTTTTTTAGAGAGAGAGAGAGAGAGAGAGAGAGAGAGAGAGAGAGAGAGAGAGAGAGAGAGAGAGAGAGAGAGAGAGAGAGAGAGAGAGAGAGAGAGAAGCTAACTTCTAGGGTTTTCCTACTCTGAATCTTTGGGATGTAAGCGTGAATCAAACTTGAAAAGAAAGGCAATCTGGGATCTAATTATCATCTTTCAATCACTTATAATTTTCCATTCTCGATTACTGTCTCATATTACTATTACTACCTAGAATACTCTCTCACTCATAACTTAATATTCTAAACAGAGAAATTGCTGAGAGAAAAAAAAATAAACTTACTAAGGTAAATTGATTTTATAACTGTGTTTGAATCACTGTTCTTTAGAAAGCAGAGGTGAGAATTTTAAAAACTGAAAAAGGTTTCTGAAAATGGCAAGCTGCTCCAGGACATCTTGCTTGCAAAATTCTACCCTTACATTTTAGCAGGGAAATGGTGGCAAATTATACTAGTAATGAGAAGAAATAAAGCTTTCATAATGCTGCCTGTACTATCTGTAACCCAAATGATTAGTTTAGAGATAATACCTCAACTCCTTCATGTTCTCTCACCTAACAATATTTTTCTTCCTTCTATTTCTCAGGGGCTACTCAAACCTTACTGTTTTGGGATCCATTTTGCCTTTACTTGTTACTGTTAGACCTCAGTTTGCCTAAGACCACATCTACACTGGAGAACTACATAATGCATTTAGTTAACTTCAACTATCACAAACTCAAGTTTGACCCTCTCTGAACTAACTTATCTCCCTCTCCAGTGTGAGCCTCCTTCAACAACCCAGCTGACCACTTCTTTCTTTTAGATACCTAAGCAAACTACAACAAGTCATTTCTAATTGCCACAATATCCCTTCCAGTCTCTGGCTCCTATGTGACTCTCCATACACTGGTTCTGTAAACTGACCAGTAATGACTTCTCTGATTTCTATAATTCCCATTCCTTCCCATCCCCTCACCCCCACAATACCTTCTCAGAACCTAATGGTCCATTCTGTCTAGATATTCTATCCACCACAATAAATCCAAAAAAAGCTGGGAGAGTGATAGAAACTTAGAGACACATTTTTTTAAACCCTTACCTTTTCTCTTATAAGAATGGTAAGGGCAAAGAAATTGAAGTGAAGTGATTTGTCCACAGTCACACAACTAGGAAGTATCTGAGGCCAGATCTGAACCCAAGAGGTTCCATTTCAAGACCTGGCTCTCTATCTACTGAGCCACCTACCTGTCCTTACTCAGCAACATATTAATAAGGACAGTTCTGAGTTGGTTGGTTGGTTGTTGTCCTTCATACTCAAAGGAGGCCAAAATGATGTCACTATGTTGAGGTCAATGTACAGTGTGTCCAACTGAAGCTGATCAGACCAAAATGAACTGGAAGGCTCTACCACAGATCATCCACAAATAGCTTGTTTGGCCTAGTGATGTTTCTAAATTTGCACATTTCATGTTTCTTTTAAACTACAATTCTAAAAAGTTTGTGTATGTTTTTTCATGTTTCAACCACCAAGTAGGATCCCCACCTGCCAAGGTAAGTAGACCCGGATTAGGTGAAGCAGGAAGCTTCAAGCGGACAATTTTTAGGGCATCTTTTCTAGCCTCTTCCTCACAGCAGGAGGTGAGCAGTGAAGTCCTTAAAAAAAGGCTGCTTAGACACTCAGGAGGCTTCCAAATCCCACTGCTGCTTCCAGTGAGAAGACAATCCCTAATCCCTGAGCTGTAACACAAAGAGGGGAGGCAAGTAAGGTATACTAGGTCTATGACTACTGACAGAACAAAAATAAAAGATTAGATGGCTCTCATTCACTACAATAAATATGCTCTGAGGACACTGATGTCTGTCAGTCCCTTTTAGTATAGAGAAGGAAGCTAAATGACAGAGGCTTAATTAATCAGGTCCAAACACTAGAGAGAATTTTCATGAAGGAATAGTGTTTCAAACCACATGAATTAATAAATATTTATAAAGCACTTATTATGTACCAGACACTATGCTAGACTTTAGAAACACAATGACAAAAGTGAAAAAGTCATTCCCTCAAGGAGTCTACATTCTATAGGGGAAGACTAAAAAGTACCTAGATAACTAGATACAAAATACAAAGAAGGTAATGTCAGAGGTGGGGGTAGGTTGAAGTTACAGCAGCTAGGGGATCAGAGAAGGACTCATATTAAAGCTTCCATTAAGTCTTTTATTAAACCCTCACCTTCCATCTTAGAATCAATACCGTGTGTTGGTTACAAGGCAGAAGAGTTGTAACAGCTAGGCAATGAGGGTTAAGTAGTCCAGGGTCACACAGCTAAGAAGTATCTAAGGCCAGATTTGAACCCCGGACCTCCTGTCCCTGGGCCTGGTTCTCAATCCACTGAGCTACCCAGCTGCTCCCTTCCATTAACTATTGAAGGAAACTAGGAATGCTATGGTTAACACACAAGATAGGAAGACAGGACATAAGAGGGCAGGAGACAAAAATATGTTTGCATTGTAATGAGTGAATGTAAAAGGTATGCAAAAGTAAAAATAGGTAAGAGAAAGAATATACAAGTAAAATAAAAGTAGATAAACTTGGGAATTTCATTCCATATAAATCCCAATGATATAAACTCAATGAAGAAATTTTTGTGTTTCTGTTTATGTTCAACATACTAATGCAATGTTATAGTTGAGATAATTAAAATATCAGAACAAAAAATAAAAATTTAAACTAACTTTTATATATGTATTTACTTTGTACAATGCTCCATAAATGTGTCTTCACGGGCTATCTTTTTATGATAGAAAATAGTGAACACTTTTCTCCAATCACCTTGTTATCTTTCTGTCGCTTTACAGAATCTAGTTTTCTGTTGACATCTTTGTTGTTGACAGCTTGAGGACTAAGATGCTCAATAATTGTATTAATCTGCTTTAGTGATGTTGTACATGACCTGAAAAATAAGAAAAACAATTGTTTTCCACTTCACTGTAGGTATTTTTCAATTTTAATAACAGGAAGATGCCAAGAACTAAAAACATTCTATACTCTATTAAAGTAGAGATAATGAATAACAAACTAGAATTCTTACTGTTGGCTACAAAAATAATCAAAAGAGTCACAAAAGGTCCCAAACTGGTAATTTTCATGTCTATGGCTAGTTTAAATTCAGCACATATTAGAAAAACCATTACTACTAGCATCCGTAGGTCATATAAAAAGGAACTGTCCATTAATACTATAAAAAATAAGTATAACTTTTAAATACTCATTGTGGAAGACTCCCAAACTTGGAAATTTTCTCTGAATGTTTAAATTACTATTATTTATTATTTAAATTGTTTATTTGAAATTATTAAATTTAAATTAACTAAATGCTATTCAAATTCATGATAAATTAAATTCATTTAAATTATTACATCTAGAAGAAAAAGAAGTAGCATGATGTAGCCAGAGGTGTCAAACTCATTTTTAGCCCAAACCAGTTTAAAATGTAATTGGTAGATGTTAAATAAAATTAATAAAAAATACAACAGAACATAGATAGTGTTAACGTGAGGTTTACTAAGTCAATATGCTGGTCCAAAGGGCCCTGTTTCAATTTGAATTTGGCATTACTGGGCAGTGGATAGAGTGCTTCACTGGAAGTCAGAATGACTTGGGTCAAATCTGTGAAAATGAACTTTATTCTTCTACTCTTTTAGAAGAACTCTTACCTGCTTTCTAACAATCACTTCAGTCACGATTCTTTGTTTCTGAACTTAGTTCAGAATTCTGGTCTGTAATTGGTTAAGTTTATAAATCCAGTTCTGCTAATAATTTCTGCTGGTTTTGGAGAGCTGAGCATAAAAGAAAGAGGGTTGTTGGGCCTATTACTGTTAACTACAAAAATAATCAAAAGGGCCACAAGAAGCCCCAAACTGAGCATTTTCACTTTTAAGGCTAGTTTAGATTCAGCACACATTAGAAAAACCATTATTTGCATTTGTAGGCTATATACGTTCATTAATGTCTAATTAATATGTATCCATTAATAGTATATATAATATTGGTATATATAACTACCAAGTTATCCTTCAAGGATGTCTGATTTGTTGTCCAAAAGTTTAGGGCATTATCTTGCTCCTCAACTCCCAACAATGAACTGTTCTTAAGTCCTGTGGAAAAAAGGGGGTTTGTTGCTAGCCCCGAATTTTCAAACATCTAACCAATCATGTTGGTGGTACCTGGGCCTCAACTCTGTAACCAATCATTTTGTACTTAATTCCATGATGTTGTTCACCTTGCTCTTTGCTTTATAAGTTCTTCTCTCTTCCCTTTTCCTTTGTGATTTTTGCTTTAAAAGCTCCTATACTTAGGCACTTATACTCTTTATACTCAAGGTGTCACAATGTGCACATTCCCTGAAGATGCATTGTATCAACTGACTCCTGGTTTATTTATTCTGAGTTGGAGATCCTGATTCCTCTGTACTGAGACAGAGATCAACAAATCCCACCTGTCACAATTTTTACTATGACTATGAGTAAGCCACTTACATTCTCAGTCTCAGATAGCTCCCTAATTCTTCTCTAGTAAGTGGCACATGGGTCCTATATTGATCACTCTTGAGAAGGATTCTCAGGACTTCTTTATGAGTTTAGGGGTGGATGTGGGAGTTTGCAGGTTGTGGATCATCTGTATTAGTGCTATTTCCTGCCCTTACCTAGCCATTGATTTCTTTGATTTTAGATATTGATAGATATATATGGTTATACAAGAAGTGAGTGATAATGAGCCCTATCCAGGCTGCCTAGGATAGAAAAGCAGCAATGACACATGGGCTGAAGAGCATTGCTAAAGAGCAGAGAGACTTTGCACTGCTTCATTTTCCACTTTGGACCAGTTTGCCCTATCTTAAGCAGCTTAAGAGCACCCTGATTGAGGGGCTAAACATGAGAACATGAGAAACTAGGATTGCAGGGGAAGGGTCTTGGGGATTAAGTGCAGCCAAGATTTGCAGACCATGAGAGAACCAGTCTGGTAGCTGATCTATAGGGAAGGTGTTTTCCATCTCTATTTTGAGGAAGGAAATTTCCTCATTTAAGGTTCAGAAACAGGTCTGGCAGGTCCAGACCTGTTTCCAGTGGGATGGATGTTTGCCAATTGATCCTGTAAAAAACATTTTAAATTATCCAATTAGGCTTGTATTTTAGCTTTGGAATTTTGCGTGTTTTTCTGAATTTTAGCTTCAATTAATTTTTTTATGTTAGCATCTCTAAAAACAGTACTGAGGAGTACGAAAATGACATTACCTAATAATATAAAAAATTGGAGGTATGCTGAATTCCTCAATGTCCCTAATTCTTCAAATGTCAAAGAATGTAGTATTCATATATATATATATATATATAGTAATTCTTTTCCTAGCAGGCTTCACAAAGCACGTGGGGAGCAGGGCAAGGCCAAAAACTCTCTTTAGATCCCCTTAACTCCTAATTAAGAGTAATCTGGGCAGTTGTTCCCTGAGGGAAAGGGGATTTGTAGCTAAACAGCTTTCCCAATCCTGCCACTTTGGATTAAAAAAAAAAAAGGAAAAACAGCTATATTCTATCTAATTTAAGGAGAGAGGGGAAAAATTCCAAATTTACTTACCTCTACAGCCAATCAAAATAAGCTATTAAAAGCTGAACTTAGGGATAATCACAGTAGAGAAAAGATTTTGGAAAGTTAAGAAGATTGAGGGTATTTCGTCACAACCAACGTGGTCAGCCAAAACTATAAAGGATAATTTTAGCATTGTGACCTAAATTATATTAATTATTGGTCACCATGGATATCCCAAATAACAAAATAAAAATACCCAAGTCAGTCTGAAATTTTATGGTGATTTAATTAATATAGTGGAAAGAAATTAGGGAGAAGGAAAAGGGTATAGGATTTTCTCCCACCTGGCTTGTACCGGGCAGGAAGATTAGGGGATCTAGAAAGTAAGGATTTGGAGTGTGAAAGAGGAAGGAATCAGCCTGAACTCCAAGAGGGCTCAGCCAAGATGCCTGAACCTGAATTAGCTCAAGGGCAAACTCACTGCCAAAACCCAGACAAATAGCTGCCACCACACCAAGATGTCAGAATACTTAGCATGCTGCCAGCCAGAGACTCCTCTCCGGAAAAAGAGGGAGAGGAAGTGATCTGCTTTACATAGACGGTTTTACATCACTGTCCTGCATCTCATCTATACCAAGAATGGCTTAGCTTGACTTAGGACAGCCCAAAGGTCTGTCCACTATTTGTGCACATGTCTGTTGAAGGCCATTTCTTCAGATACTTAATCTTTGAGTATGGTGCAGGCATTCTTGACCTTGTTAAACTAAGTAGGATGGAGCAATGTAGAGTTCCCAAGACCTGATTCTGTTAAACCAAGTATCTCCATTGTTACTAATCAAGAAATAGCTAAATCAGATCTTCTAAAGTATGGTCTCAGTAAGGTGGAGTAGTTTTAAAATTCACAGGACCAGTCAGAGTGAAGATATCCTATCAGCTTTAGTCTTACTACAGCCCTGAACTTTCTAAACTCAAGACATCCACCAGCCTCAGTCATAGCATGTGACATCATGACCAGCCAAGATTAAATTATTTAATTTGAAGTATAATTGTTAAAAGTAATAAGACTGATTTTTGCAAGTCATTGATGAGTAACTCATTATTTTGCTATCACACTTGATATCAATATCATACTTCCAGTTTTTCGCACTGTTTTGTTCAAAAGTATTTTATACAGGGCCTTCACAAAAATCTTACATATTTTTTAAACTTTAATGACTAAGGTTATGAGTGTGATAAAAGAACATGTAAATAGTAGTTAATGGTAACTGATTAAAATCCTGAACTATAATATGTATATATAGTACATATGCATATGTATAGTTCAGGATTTTTACATATATAATTTTATATATAATATGCTTTACTTCTGACATAATGGCCATCATTAATGAGGAAGCAAACAATATCCTTTATCTAGCAGAACTGAAATTTACATTTGCTATGAGATGAAAATTCAATTTGCTTTAAATACTACTTATACTGAGAATGCTAGGCTAGAATTATGGGATCATTTCATATGATTAAACAAAAAACAGATACAGGTCAAACAAGTGTAGGCACTGAGGGGTTCTTATAATATTGCTTGACCTTGTGCTTCATAGATATATACATTGTCATAAAGTCCTAGGACAATTTTTAAACTTTTAAACTTTAATAACTTTTCCAATAACAAAAACAAAGTAAATTTTATTATATCTCCTTAAGAGAAGGAATTTTACTGCTCGATATGTGGTCAATTGCTATCTAAGTAAGGGTTATTTCTAAAATACAGGTTTAAATTTTCATAAGTCTAAAACTCTGCTTGACATCTATGTATCTTGGTGTGTTTGTACCCTTTCTGAAGATTTTTTAAAAGATTTTCTGAAAGGATAATTACCACTTGGACTAACAAAATCTAAGAGTTTTAAGTATATATAATCTTGAATATACTATGCCATTTTTAAACTAAAACATCCCCAAAATTTATCATATTTTTTTCCTAAGCTTTATTTGTCATAGTACTTCTAACTCTCAATCCTATTCAGATCAACCATTTTAAACACATATAAGTCATTACTTATAAAATAATAGCACAAAAACAATCATAGATTATACCCAGTAAATCAAAGCCTAGACTGATAATACCAACTCCCAAAAAAGAAACAGCTGGCCAGAGAGCAAACCATTACTTTGCATGAGGTAGATAAAAAAATGAGTCCAATTTTGAATTTTCCTTCTATGAGAAAGGTTATGAGTAACTGTGGTATAAAGATAGATAAGTCTTTTTTGCTCTGTTTTGTTTTATCATTAACTAGCTATGTAAAACTAGGCAACTCTAAACTCTCTGGGCCCCAGATCCCTTACCTTTAAAGTAGAGATTTGACTGTGAGCCTTAAGGTCCCTTCTAATTCTTTTTTTTTAAATAAACATTATTTTATTTGGTCATTTCCAAACATTATTCATTGGAAACAAAAATCATTTTCTTCCCCCCCCCCCCCACCTCTCCCATAGCTGACGCATGATTCCACTGGGTATCACATGTGTTCTTGACTCGAACCCATTTCCATGTTGTTGGTGGTCCCTTCTGATTCTAAAATTCGATGATTCTAATTCAATTAATCAAGTCAGTCAACAAGCTTTTAAGTACTTGTCACAAGCTAGGTTCTGAGCTAAGTGATAGAGATACAAAAAAAGGCAAAAAACAGTCCCTTTTCTAATCATGCTCACAATCTAATGGGAGATACAACATGCAAAAACTATGGAAAAAAATTAATTTCATAAGTACATGTATAAACTTGTTAAAATACTCAATTAGCTTCACTACAAAACAAATAATCAGTAAGTCTCTGTCTTAAACTGTTGTAAAAATGCCTGGAAGATGCAAAATGCTTTTCTACCAATATAATAAAAAAAAAAGATAAAAAGGAAATAGCAGATTATGCTGGTTCTAAAGTGCATTGTAATACAGTACAAAGAGGGTTGTATCAGATGTCAGACAATCAAGGTTCAAATTCCTGCCTCAATTATATATTAAGGGTAAGTGCTGGGGTCAAGTCACCTGACCTTAACTCTCCTCACATATAAAACTGAACTAGTGACCAAATACCCATTCCAGCCATAAATTCTATGATCCTTTGAATTAATCAAAAACTACTTACCATAAAAGACAAATTTGCAAGTCAAATAAGGAGTTCAGCAGGAAATTAATCCATTATCATCTAAATTTCTTCAGGGTAAAGTTCAATAAAATTTAAAAGGAAATAACAAATTCTACTTTAATTAGCACATACTTGAATTTTCTCTAACTCCTAAAATGCTATGGCTTTTTAATTTTTTTCACACCATTCTTAAACAACAAACTTCAAGTCAAAGATTGTATTCACTTACCTGAGATCATCCAGAACTGAATGGTATTCTTTTTCTGCTTCAGCTAGTTGAGCAGCCCTGTTAGCTTCATTAATTGCATTATCTACCTGTCGAAGTACTCCTTGCTCTAACACATCTTGGTCATAGACATCAACTCCCAAACCTTTTAGTTCAACTGCTTGAGCACTATGCTCCACAGACTGAATTTGCTGCCTGTTTATATGCAATACTGACTGTCCTTTCCTTGGGACTTCAAACATACCAACCACTGAAGAAGTGGATGGCCTATTATTACAAGGAGAAGAGGTGAGACTTTCTTCCATTTTATCA
This sequence comes from Monodelphis domestica, assembly GCF_027887165.1. Classification (NCBI taxonomy): domain Eukaryota; kingdom Metazoa; phylum Chordata; class Mammalia; order Didelphimorphia; family Didelphidae; genus Monodelphis; species Monodelphis domestica. The sequence goes on from NC_077227.1 coordinate 74,210,205, forward strand.
ACAGCTCCACCATTTTCTGAATCAAAGGCTCTTTCTTCAGCATTACTGAAAAACTGGCTACTTAAATAATCTTTTTCTTGAGTTTGACTTGAGTGTTGAGTAGTCTCGTTTGGCATCTTCTGCAGAATATCTGAAAAAAGAAATTTGCAAGTTAAATCCTTGTTCCAGCAAAGCTCGAATACTTTATCTTCTTTGTTATTGAATACAAAAACCAATTTCTCCAAAAGGTCAAATAATAATTGAATAATTTAAAATTTTATAAAGTCAGGATTTGAAATACACATGAATTATTGTTAAAAACTTTTTGGGCCATGATTTTGAAACAAATAAATCCAATAATAGCACTGTTGATATTGATACCTAGTTTTATCTAAAATACTAAGTTATGTTATGGTTTGTATTCTCAATAACAAGTCTATTCCAGTGTTGGTGAACCGAGTTCCCATGCCCAAACTGCAACTTTAAGCTGCATATGAGTCCAAGAGCAGAGGGAGGAAGTACTAGCTTTGGGCAGCTGGACAGAGGGGCAGGGCATGCACTGGGAAGAAGGGTAACAGGGCAGCTCCCCCTGTGATACGCATGCCAATACTTCGCCAATTTGTCTATTCAGTTGACTAAGAAAGTAGTGGTCAATTTACTCAAATTGGTATTTTCATTGTGTTGTACCACAAACAACACTCTATAGATTTTAAAAAGCAACATCTAAGTGCAAAAAGGAGAAAAAAGTTTAATAGTATTCTGGTACTAAGACCCTCTTTGCTTATCATCCACTGAAGAGACATGGCAGGGAAATAAAAACAATACCCAGAAGCAACAACATATAATGAGGCGGCACAGAAGAAGTTTCAAAACTTGGGTTCTAGTCTTAAGTTTACCAATTAATGTTTGTTTGACCCTAGACAAGTTGTTTAATTTCTATAAATCTCAGCTTCTTCATATATAAAACAAAGTAATAATAATATTTGCCCTACCTACCTTACAAGTATGATTATGAGAATCAAAAAAATGATGTGCATGAAAGTAGTTTGGAAGTTTGCACTCTACATAATAAAGATATTACTTACTAGAATCTAAGAGTGGTTAATTCCAAGTGCTTCCAAAAATCTCAACCACCAATACCACTTCAATAACTAATGCTGGGAAATGTCATGAACAGATTCCTTAATAGACACTCCAGACAAAAAATTGTCTGTCTAGGATTTTTTAAGAAATAATAAAAAGGGGAACAGTTAGGTGGCTCAGTGTTTTGAGAGCCAGGCCTAGAGAGCAGGTACTCTTAGAATCTGGCCTCAGACACTTAGTAGTTGTATGACCCTGGATAAGTCACCTCCCCCCATTGCCTAGCCCTTTCTGCTCTTTCTGCCTTGGAAGCAAAACATAGTATTGATTCCAAAGGCCTTTTAAAAAAATAATAACAAAATACTATCAAATCCTCTTATACATGAGAAATTATGAAGTCATAAAATTATAGCAAGATCTCTGGAAATAATGTGGCCTATTCCCCTTATTTTACAGATGAGCAACCAGTGTTGTTTCATCAAGTTAGCCTGGGCCCATGTAAAGTATCCTACTTTTAATTTATAAAAGTACCACCTTTCAATTAAGATTTAATTAATATCAACACCTTCCATTTATCTAGTACTTAACATTCATTATTTCATTTGAAAATAGCAACTAACAACAAAATCTTGAGATTAGTTGGTTTAAAGAGAAAGTCAACTACACCACAAATGCTAACCCTATTTAAGGACTGGGTAAAACTGGAAAAAATTCCATAAAAATTATACCTCTATCCAAAAGGCTATTTCATACGTTTGTATCTTAGCAGGTGAAGACAAACTACAAGACTCATGGAATAGTTAGAAAAATGGTTTTCCAGTAAGGCCTAAGGGAAAAGCAACTCTGATGGCAAGTGCTATGTCTGCAGCAGCCCTGCAAATAGAGATGGACCTGGGATTCTTAACATAGTTCCGTAAACTTGTTTTTCATTAAGTTTGATAACCGTACTTCCATACAGTTGTGCCCTTTCTCATCCTGTGTTTTATTTTGTGCACGTAAAAACATTATTCTGGGAAGCGGTCCAAAGGCTTCACCCCACTGCTAAAGGGGTCCATGAGGGTTTAAACCCTGAGTTAGGAAAATATCAAATTCCCAAGTCTCAGGAGCACCTGCTCCCCTCATTAGTCCATCAGTGATTCTTACTAAGTAAATCTTCCTTTATCCCCCAACAGAACTAGTCTGGTCCAAACTCGTCTACAATCTTTAACTTAGGTCAAATGACGAGATTGGTTTGTGGTTGTTTTGCCGGGGAGGGGCAAGGGAAAAATGGGATTCGGGTCAGAGATCTCGCCCACATAGGGGTGTACAGGTGGGAAAGAGTCTGCCCATCCCTGAAGGAATCACCTTTACCCAGAACAACGCGGGGTTAAGTGTCTCGCCGGAGGTCGCACGGTGCCGAGACGTGGGGGGCTGGCCTGGATCCCCCGGTCCTGCTCCCTCGCTCGCTCCCTCCTCCCGTGGGGTCGGCACAGTGAAGGGTAAACGTGACGGGGCACGTCCGGAAATCTCGCTGTCAGCTCCAGAATCTCGGACCCGAGCTCGGGGCCGCGGCGGACAAAGGTCTCCAGCCGGCCCAGACTTCCCGGAGCCTTGCCTGGGCAAAGACAACCTCCTCGCGGAGCCACCGGAGCAGCCTCCACCTGGAGCGGTGAGGGGCCAAGGAAGGCGAAGAAAAAGGGAGTTCTGGACGGCGCGAACACTCACGGGAGCCCTGGAGACCCGGATGAAATAGCCGCTGGAGCCACCGGCGCCGCTGCCAACGCCACCACCACTAGCAGCTGTACTTCCAAGAGAGGGCCGGGTGCCGGAGAGAGATACTGCGCATGCGGAGAGGGCGGTGAAAAAGGAAGTGCAGCTGACACTAAGGCTGCGCATGCGCAGTTTCTCCCGGTATTGCTGGGTGTTATTTCACATGGTTGTGTGACGACGTTTACCAGGTTGCAGAACTGTTAGTTGTTCTTCTGTCCGTTCAGTCCTGTCCCATTCTCCGTGATCCATTTGGGGTTTTCTTGCAAAGATACTGGAATGATTTGACATTTTCTCCTCCAGCTTATTTTGCAGATGAGGAAACTGGGGCAAACATGATGAAATGACTTGCCCCGGGTAGTAGCTACTCAATGGCTGAGGCCAGTTTTGAATCAACTCGGTGTCTTCCTGATTCTGAACCCAGCTCTCCATTGGCCACCAAGGTGCTTAGAACTTCTGAGATTACCTTCTCATATAATAGTTATTTTCTGTCTCATTCTAATATGAGCTCAGGAGCCAGGTCTGATTTTGTCCCTTTTTTCTCTCAGTGTTAAGCAATACTATCCGGCACATGGTATTTAATAAATGCTTGTTAGCTGCTATCCTTTATTCTCCCAGTCTTCTCTAATTTCACTCTCAGCAGGTCTATCTTTCCTCTTCATTCTTTTGTTTCTTCCTTCCTCTTGTTTTAGTTAAAGGGCATCCGTCATTCCATGGATTATCCTCTGCCAGTGCCTCTCAGAAATCAGAAACTTAAAGACCCCATTGTGGGTCCCAAAAATGCCTGGATTATGGGGAGATCAATGTGCTAGAGAGATAGAGGAAGCCCAACACACTAGTGACAAATCGTATGGCCTTTTCCCACTCTATCCTTTTTAATATCTGGGCAACTCTTGACAGTGTCCATCACCCTCTTCTCCTAGAAATTCTCTCCATTTTACTAAGGTCTTCAGAACACTGCCCTCCCCTGATTCTTCTCCTATATGCCTGACTACTCTTCTTCCTTTTCCTACTATATGGTATCTAGGTAAGTTCAATTATTATCTCTATTTATGTAATTCCCAGATCTATATGTCTACCTTAAACTTTCTCTTGAGCCTAATTTTCACATCACTGGCCTCCTTTTAAACATCTCAAAATGACCATCCTATAGGCATCTCAAACTCAACATGTTCAAAATGGAAGTCAATATCTTTTCTTTCTTCCTTTCCCCTCTTTTTTTAATGGTCTATGTTTAATGTATTGTTTGCATGTATGTAATGTAATGTTTTAATGTTTAATGTATTTAATATTTATTTTTCATTTTTTTGTTAAAAATATTTATTTTTCCTCAATCTATTCCACCTCAACTGTAGGAAAAATACCAAAATGCCAATAGTTGAACAAAAGAAATTCTCATATTTTCACTGTCAAAAAATGTATATATGTCATTCCAATTATGTATTTAATCTATCACCTCTTTGTAAGGGGAGGGGTAGCATTTTTCATCATTGGTCTTCTGAACCCATGGTTAATCATTCAAATCAGAAGGTTCTGAAGATTAATCAAAGTTCTTAAAGTCTTTGAAAGCTGTTTATTTTTACAATATTGTCTTATCCTAAATAATTCTGGTTCTGCTTTCTTCATCAGTTCATACAAGTCTCCTGTTTTTCTGAGACCATCCTCTTTGTTCTTTCTTATGGCACACTAGTATTCCATTACATTCACATGTTATGATCTCTTCAGTCATTCCCCAAGGGATGGGTGCCCCATTGGATTCCAGTTCTTTACCACTACTTAAAAAAACTGTTATAATTATTTTTGTAGATATAGGATCCTTTCCTCTTTCTTTGATTTCTTTGGAATATAGGCCTAGGAATATTATTTTTAGGTTAAAAGGTAGAGTTTAGTAACTTTTGAGGCCTATTTCCATATTGTTTTCCAGAATGACTAAACCAGTTCACAGCTACACCAATAGTGCATTAATGTATCTGTTTTCCCATAGCCCCTCCATTATTTGTCATTTTCCTTTTTTTGTCAAATTTTAACAATCTAATGGGCATAAGGTGGAACCTCAGAGTTTTTTAATTTACATATTTCTAATTATTAGTGATTTGAAGCATTTTTTCAAATTAGTATAGAGAGCTTAAATTTCTTCCTTTGAGAACTGCCTGCTAATATTCTTTGAATGTCTGTTGGAGAATAATTCTAATAAATTTGAATCAGTTCCTTACACAGTATATCTTGGGGTGGGGGAAGATCTTTTGCAGAGAAATTTGATGCAAAAAATTTTACCCCAACTGTTTTCCATCTAATCTTAATTGCATCAGTTTTGTTTGGGCAAAAACTTTTTTTAAATGTATGTAATCATTATGTAATCAAGTATTAATGTAATCAGGTATTAATAATACCTGAGATTCTTTCAGTGCCTTTGAAATCCTCTCCTCCTGCAGATACCTTGCACATATTGATCTCTCAGTGTCCTCACAATTGTCTCTTCCAACATGGATATTCTTTGCATATACTCGGTTCAAACTGTCTTCTCTTCCCATTGTAAAGATAATTTTAGCATTGTGACTTAAAAAATCGAAATTAATTTGGTCGCCAGGGAAAATCCCAAATAATATAATACTTAAGTCAATTGGAAATTATGGTGATTTTAATTAATATAGAAAGAAGGAATTAAGCAGGAGAGAGAGAGAGAGAGAGGAAAGAGTTAATTTAAACTGCTCCAGCTCAGGCTGAGCCAGGCAAGAGTTAAAGGCCTTGGCCAAAGGGGCCTCCCTGAGCCCAAGGGAGAAGGAAGTCAGTCTTCCCACTCACCACGAGACCATCTCAAGGAACCTGTCTGAGTGAGCTCCTCCAGGCTGAGTTCCAGGATCGAAATGGTGCCCAGGCTGATCACAGAAAGTGGTCAGCCAGATCCACCTCTCCGGGGAAAAAGAGTGAAGGAAGAAAGTGACGTGCCCTATAAAGACAGTCACTTTCCTGCATCTTATCTGTACCAATGGTAGCTTAGCTTGACTTAGGACAGCCCAGGGGTCTGTCAGCTGTTTCTGCACATGTCTGTTGAAGGCCATCCTCCTAGATACTTAATTCTTGAGTATGGGTGCAGACATTCCTGACCTTGTTAAACTAAGTAGGTTGGAGCAATATAGGGTTCCCAAGACCTGATTCTGTTAGACCAAGAATCTCCATTGTTACAATCAGAAGATAGCTAAATCATATCTTCTAAAGTATGGTCTGATTAGGGTGGAATAGTTTTTGAAGTTCACACCATCATTTTTCCTTATAACTATTCTTTCCTCCCTTACACGCACCTCAAAGACTGTGATTTTAGCATCCAAAGGGAACAGTTTCATCATAATAAAAATTGTTGTTATAATAATCTTTATAAGTAGCCAAATAGAGAAGTAGGTGGACTTCCAGGACTGGGGTCAGGAAGACTCAGTTTCCTGAGTTCAAATCTGGCTATTATTTCTTAATTGCATGACCCTGGAAAAGTCCCTTAATCCTGCTTGCCACAATTTTCTCATCTGTAAAATAAGCTGGAGAAGAAAATGACAACCCAATCTAGTATCTTTGTGAAGAAAATCCCAAATAAAGTCATGAACAGTATAATATGACTAAAATAACTGAACAATAGATCTTTTCCAAATACCCTTGAAATGGGTTTACTTAGTTGGATTTCTTACCAAGATTCCTTTAAACCGGTTTAACACCAGGCATGGTGTTAAACACACCTTTAATCACTGATGCTGGGGACACTGACTCTAGTTCTAACCTTCAATGAGTTAACCTGATTAGTGTCCACACTAAATTCAGCATTTGTATGGTGAACTCTTGTAGGTCTAGGGAAGGGGAGAGCATTAGGAGAAAGACATAAAGATGCCTTATGAGGAAAGAACTCCCCCAGGCTGGTAAAAGAGCATATGATCTTTTTAAAAAGTTAAACAAATAAATTGGTTTTATCCTCTATTGCCTCTCTTTGCTTTAGGAGATGACATTGCTTTAATTACCCACAATCATTCTTTGTAAGAATTTACAAATAATTTTAATTCCTGAAGCAATGTTGCCTTTATCAATCACCTCTCTGTACTTGGCTAGTAAATTGACTGTTTGCTAATTAAGGCTATCTCTGGGCCCTCCGGTCTAGTATTTTTTGTAGCAATATATTTCCAGTAGTAAAACTTCTATATGAAAGTATTGCAATCTGTGTTGATGTCATTTCTGATGTCCATTTTACCATTTCTCATTGTTGATTAAAATCAAGGTTTAAATAGTTCAGAATTGAATTATTTTAAATATAATGACATTTTTTCCATTCTTCTTCTTTTGATATTTTCTTTCACAAGTCAATGATCTGACTCTACACAGAGAACTCATTCAGGGATAACTCATATAAATGACAAGTACTTACTTGTATTTTAAAATGTATTTCATTTTTTATTTGGTATTCAGTATGTAAAGTGTCTTCCAATTCTTTATCATTTGATTCAATGAAGCAAAACACTATCTTAAGATTTCTCTTTTTTTTTTAAGTGTTTCTCACCTATACATCAAAGGTATTTGGGTTTCCTTGATTAATACAACAACAGAAATAACCTTGTTCAATGGCCTATGGATAAGACCAGGCATAAAAACAGAAAAATGTATTTTAATCAAAAGTGTTACCATGATAGAGGTCCAGGGCAGAGTCCATGTTGAAGAAAGATTCTCTACAGATTTGTGAAAAATCTTATATTCATTGCATCAACCCCTAGAACTTTCCAGAGCTTTCTCAAAGAGATCTATAACCACACAAAAGAGATTGGTTTCATTATATATCTCCACAGGAAAGACTAAATGTACATAACCTGGCAATACCACTACTAGGTCTGCATCCCAAAGAGATCAGAGATAGCTAGAAAGGACCAAATGTACAAAAATGTTTATTTTTATTTATAAAAATACCCTTTTGTGTGGCAAAGAACTGGAAACTGAAGGAATGTCCCAATTGGGGAATGGCTGAACAAGTTGTGGTATATGATGTAATGGACTACTATTGGGCCATAAGAAATGATGAACAGAATGTTCTGAAAAAAATCTGGAAAGACTTATAGGATATTATACCAAGTGAATTGAGCAGAACCAAAAGAACATTTTACATAGTAACAGCAATAATATACAATGATCATCTTTGAATGACAATTATTATCAGCAATGTAAGGATCCAAGATAACTCCAAGGAACTTGTGATAAAAAATTATATCCACCAGCACAGAAGGAACTGATGTAGTCTGAATGCATATTGAAGCATACCATTCTTCACTTTATTTCCTTCATAATTCCTTCATATTCTTCACTTCATTTCCTTCACAAATTATTCTTATATATTTTCTTATATATAATTTTTCTCATATGTAATATATAATAATATTTCTTATATAATCATTCTTCTTTTACAACACAATTAACTTGGAAATATGTATTGCAAGACAGCGTGTGTACAACCTCTATCATATTACCTGCTGAATTGGGGAAGGAGGGAAGGATGTGAAGAGAGAGAGAACATGGATCACAAATGTTCGAAAACATTTAAATTTTATCTACATGTAATCCAGAAAAAAAAATCTAATAAATAAAATTTTAAAAAGACTACGTGGATAGAGAATGCCTTTTCCCCTGATTATATCACTTGGGTTGAAACTCTAAAGAACTTATTTGTATATCTGGCACAAACAAAACAGATGTGCAACAAGCTGGGCCCAAAGTTGAAAAGGAAAAAGAAAGTAGGCTAGCCTTTAGGATCTATAATAAGGTAATGAGGAACCAATCCTGTGAAGCATGAAAGATTATATATCCCCACCTCACTTCAGATCTGTGTCTTGCCCCCAGACCTATTCCAGAAACCATGGAAAGAGTAATCTGCCCATCAAGACTCTTAAATCCCTCAGAGGAAAGTAAAATGAGTAGTCTGTTTTTATTTTAAGGAAAGAAAATTGCAAACCTCTTTTACTGGCTCCAAGTTTCCAATGTAAAACAAAACCTATTGTAATGCCAACATTCTCTTAGTGTTGCTATATGACAACAAGCTATAGAGAACAGTAACATAGTGGGTGCAAACAGGTTATAATTTATAACCAATGAGGAATTTTAAAGAACAGGAACAAAGAACATTATCAATGTATAGGAAGAGAAAATGGGCTGGTCATATGTCAAGAGAAAAGGACAGCTAGTGTGTTCCCTTAGAATATCAGGAGAAATCACAGGAGATCTCTGGGATGTTGGGTGGATCATCTGAGATAAACCTATGGGAGACTGTGGACAAAAATCATGTGGGATGAGTAGGCATGGATAGATCATAGTATATATCACTGGAGGGAACTGTCAAACCAAAAGGTCAAAGAATTTCTGTAGTGCCTGGCACATATTAGATGAATTGAAAACTTTTGGTGTTGGTGAACTTGTTGCCTCCCAAAGCAGTTCATTATACCTTATGAGGTAGGAAGTTTTTGCCTACAATGAGTTGAAATCTTTCATTCTGAATGTTGCACCCATTGTTCCCAGTTCTGCTTTCTGAGACCAAATGGAACATCAACTCTCTCACCACCTGAAAGCCCTTTAAATGCAGAAGACTCTTGAGTACTTCCCTCCCCTGAGTTTTCTTTTCTACCAGCTAAATATTCCTAGGATGGCCAGGCTTTGTTTCTTATTGTTAGTTCTTCAGAGATTATTGGATTCTATGTCTTGCTATCATACAGCAACACCAATAGAATGTTGACACCACAACAATGAGGCTTGGATTCCATGGGAAATGTGGAGTCATTAAAAGACCTTTGTTGTCCCCATGACATTCTGTCCTTTAGGCCTTCTCAATTTTACCAATGCCCTTCTTGAGTGCCCAGAACTGATTATAATATCATATAACTAAAGCAGAAAGAATAGTTCAGTAGAACCTCCTAGCCCTAGAAAACTATGCTTGTCTTTTTAACTGGAGCCTAAAGTTGCCTTAACTTTTTGGCTACCATCTCATCCTCTAAATCATGTGGAAGCTACAAGCCCCCCAGATCTTTTTTAGATCAATGACTGTCCAGTGAAGCCTTCCCCATTATCTTATATTCATGAAGTTGACGTTTTAAGCCCAAGTCCAAGACTTTACATTTCTTCCTCCTAAATTCAGGCAAATCTTGAGTACAAAAGCCTTGCTATTGGGAAATTAATCAGAGAAAAGGTGGTATCAGTTCAGACCTTTCAGGATAACTTTTTAAAAAGATCTTGGCTAACTAGTTCATCTTAGAAAATGCTTTTGAATTCTAAAAAGTCAAGGAAAATGATTGTTAATTGTTACCAATTAGTTTATTGGTTAGTAGGTCAAATGTAACAATCAGTGATGTTTTATGTGCTGTACTTATACAGTCTCCAAGTTATGGTGGGATGTCTTGTATGATTTATTGAGCAAAGATTAATTAGACACATACTTTGTGCATATCGCTGATGGAGATATAAAGAATGTAGAATCACAGACCTCAAAATTGTTGGAAGGGTCCCCAGAACTCCTCAGTAAGAACCTCATCTACAACATCCTAGGACAAGCACACATTTTAATAGACATTTATTAAGCATCTGCTATTGCTAGGTAAAAAAAAGGTAGTCTTCAATTCTCAGCTCAAAGCTTCTGCACGATGGAGAATCCCACCACTTCTCAAGGTAGCCAATTGTAATTTTTTACCTTTCTGATTATTAGTCATTCTCTTTCAGTCAAAACAAAATCTGCCTCTGGGCTACTTCAGTCAGTCAATAAACACTGATTAAGTGCCTACTATGTGCTAGACGCTATCTTAACCACTGAGGACACTTCTATTTTTGGCTCCTAGTTCTGCCCTGTGGGGCCAAGCACAAAAAGTCTAATCAATCCACCCTAATTACACCCAATTCCTTCAACTAATTCTCATATGGCATGGCCTCAAGGGCTCTTATTTTCTCCATTACTCTCTTCTAAACATTCTCTAGCTTACAACAGTGTCCTTAGAAATTGGTGCCAGGAAGAGGACATAGTAGAGCAGATATGATCTGACCAGCAGGATAGGGGGTAGAAGGAAAATAGCTCTTTCATTCTGAACACAATGGATCTTATTCACTTTTTTGAAAGTCCGTGTTAGCACATACTGAGCCAAAAACCCAAGATCTCTTTCATGAGAAATATCTAACTAGGTCTCTCTCATCTTGCATTTGTGCCATTGATTTTTTAAACCCAATTGTTGGAATTTGCATTTACCACTTTTTCATTTTATTAGTTGGGCATACCATTCTAGTCCATGGAAATCTCTTTCATGCAGCTATCCCTCTTGGTTTTGTGTCATTTGAAAATGGGGCAAATATCCACTTGGACTCTGACGACGCACTAACTGACTTTCCTTCTACCTTTTGATCTAGCTGGGAAGTGTAGAGACATTCCCCTCTAACATACATAACTAGCAAGTGTGAGACCGAATTCTAACCAGGATCAAAAAAGCATTCAAAGAAATCAGGCCTAATAAAGCCATGCAGTGCCAGTCTGTAATTCTCAGATCAAACTCTGTCACAATACAAGCCATACAGTATTTATATGAAGTTCCCCAGTAAGTGTGTGAAAACCTTGAAAAAAAATACTTTTACTGAGCTAAAATTCTCCTTTGTACAACTATCTAACTGCTTATGTAGAAAAGAAACAAATGTTTCCAAGGCCATGCTGGAAACCAGAGAAATCTCACCAAACAGAAAACTCCAGTTTAAGCTCATTTGTAAACTATAGAGCACAGTACATAATGGGGACAATCAGGCTAGAGAAGAGCCTTGAATCCATACCTCTATAAGGACTGGTTGAAGAGAGTGGAAATTGTAGCCTAGAAAGGAGAAGACTCAGGGAGGGACATGATAGCTATACTCAATAATTTAAAGAACTGTCATACATTAAAAAGATTACATGTTATAACCCAATGGAATTGCTTGTTGGCTCTGGGAGGGGGGGAGGGAAAAGGGAAGGGAAAAAACATGAATCATGCAACCATGGAAAAATATTTTAATATAAAAGATTTTTATTTAAAATTTTTAAAGATAAAAAAAAGAAAGACTGGATCCATTCTATTTGGCCAAAAAATTTTTAATTAACAACAACAAAAAAAGAAGGTTAATTGTGTTGTAAAAGAAGAATGATTATATAAGCAATATTATTATATATTATATATGAGAAAAATTATATACAAGAAAATATATAAGAATAATTTGTGAAGGCTCAAGTGTCTGTAAAATGCATTGCATATTTTAAAGTACTATATAAATGTGAACAATTGGGAAAAAACAGTTATTAAACAGTATGGTCCAAGCACATACAAAGCAAAGCAAAGATAGTTCCTGATTTTAAGGGCTCTACATTCTAATAGCAGTAGAGAGCACACATGGGGGAGTGGTGCCTAGAGATGGGAGCCTTGGTCAGGAATAATACTAGGATGAGGTCATAGGGAAGTAGATTAACAAATTCCTTCTAAGAACAATGACAGAGTTGATTTGATCTTGGTTTTAGAATAAAGTGAAGAGGAGATGAACATGGAAAGCAAGACTGTTGTCTGGAAGATGGGCAAGGGGAGTAGGGAATGAAATGGAGCACTGCTGGGGTCTTCTAGGGGTTTGTTAGTAAATCCAGAAAAAAAATACTTATGACATATTTTTCAGTTTAATTTACATTACTAACATTTTCTATAATACTTTCCTAAACCCAGACAATGAATAAAAATAAGCTCTGATCTGTAGCTTTTGTCAATATCTGAGGTATAAATGTTCACACTGAAAATGTTACAGCACAATCCTTGGGTCTGTCTGAAATAGTGGGAATCCCGGGGCAGACATTTCAGAGATGAGCAGGTTAAAGTCTCCAAGATGTGGTTACTGGTCCAAAGTTAAAGTTGCTGATGAAGTTGTCAAGAAGATGGTAGAGGAGTAAATTATATATGTATATATATATGTGTATATATATGTGTATATATATATAAATATTCTTTTTTCTTTCTTCATGGAAAGAATCATAATACTACCAGAAATAAACCAAATGGTCATGAAATTTAATTAATTTATTGGTACTTATTGAACATGGTAAAACTTGGAATTAAAACAGACATTATGATCTATCTCCTACAATCTCAAGATTTAGGTAAGAAAGATCCTTAGACATTAATTAGTTTAACTTTGAGATTCTATTGATTAGGAAATGGAAGCCCAAGGATTATTGATCCTAGATCTAGATCTGGAAAGTCCATCAAAGACCAACTAGTCCAACCCCCTTTTTTGCAGATAAGGAAAACCTTGAACCAAGGAAGTTAAATGACTAGCTCAAGGACACACAGACAGTAAGCCCGGTTCATTATGCTATGCTGCCTCCTTCAAATGGAAATGGAATTAAGAATGAATTTAGTTTGCTGTCTTTTGTAGCAGATTCAATCAGTAGTCAACCATAAGGTATAATCACACCTCTGCACAATCTAAAATTCCTTTGGCTTCTGATGAGCATGACTCAGGGTCAGTTCCTAGAAAGCCCATTAGCCTGGCAAGAAGGAACTGATTATCAAACCTGACAGTTCTTGCACAGAAAAGGAGAAAATTTATTAGAAAGTAAGAAAAACGTGGAGAAAGCCCAACTGATTTACTAGTTAAAAGTTGGCTAGGAATATTCTATTCATAATATCACTGGAAAAGAAATAGAGATGATAGAGCACAGGACCTGGAGTCAAGAAGATATGAATTCAAATCCTACCTCAGACATTTATTAGCTTTGTGACCCTGACAAGTCACCTAACCTCTATCTGCCTCAGTTTCCTCATCTGAAAATGGAGATAATAATAGCACCTACTGCAGGGTTGTTGTGAAGATCAAATAGGGTAATATTTGTAAAGCTTTTAGCACAGTGCCTGTCACATGTTGTTGTTCAGTCATTTCAGACTCTTCATGACCCCATATGGAGATTTTGGCAAAGATACTGGAGTTGTTTCCCATTTTACAGATGAGAAGGGTCTGGGGCCAGATTCTAACTCAAGTCTTCCTGATTCCAGGCCTGGAGGTCTATCCACGGAGCCACCTAACCTCTAGTACACAGTAGGTGCTTAATAACTGCTTATTTCTTTCCTTCCTTCCTTCCTATGACTGAAAAAAAAAGAGAAAGTAAACATTATTTAGTCTAGAGTGATTTTGCCCAGGCAGAGAGACAGTGAAGTTTTCTGTTATTTGGTGGTTGGAATTGTTTTCCTAGGGACCCATTTCCAACCCTAACCCAGGTTCCCTAATTTCTAACCCCAGGTGCCACCTGAAATGATGATAAATTGTCATGTTTTGATTGCATGCTTGATAAAACTGTTTGAAGACAATATATTTGATGAGAGTTAACTGGTGGTTTAGAAGTCCTGAGAAATCAAATCACAGAGGGAACACATGATGAAAGAATATTGGATACACACAGAAAGGAGTATAGATAAAAACTCCTATTTCTGACTCCATGACTTATTTCTTCTTTTTTCTTTATTAACATGGGTGAAAGGTGAACATCCCTGTAGCCTCTGGCCATTGGCCCTTGTTCTGTCCTTCAGGCACAACAGGAATAAATCTAATCAAATGAGTTTGGTGTAGAGGTAAGACATAAGCTGTGGAGGCCATGTCTCTCTCTCTCCTATAGCCTGCCCCTTAGCTCATTATTTTATCTGCAATGATAGTAAGTAGGGAAGTCCTCCATGGAATAAGAACAGCAATATAATAATAAACTTAGGGAAAACAAAACAGAACAAATGTATAACTCAGTATTATTCAGTGTCCAGTTTCCCAACCAACTTCTTTCTTTTTCTCTTTTTCTTTGTGTTTTGTTTTTGTTTTTTTTTGGCTCTGCATCTTTTTCTCCTTTAAATTAGCCTTGTCCAGGTATCATCATTTTCATTGCCTCTCGGATCCCATTTTGGCAGAGGAGGTGAAATAGTGTGGGCAGCTGGAAGAAGAGTAATTATGCTGTTCAAAATGAACTAGCAAGACTGGGAAATTAAATTGTGCCTGGCTTTCTCCCACCACCCCCCTTTCCAGTCTTGAGGGGTTAGTTGAATGGATGCTGGCAACGCGTCGGAGGCATAGCTCTGAGCACAGCTGTCAGGTTTGGAGACAGAGCAGGATGGCTGCAGAGGCAGCATTCAGGCAGATGCCTACAAGGAAACCCAAATAGGATAACAACTTGGAAAGAAAGCAACTCGGAGCACAATTCCTATAGCCAGTAATTAAAAGATAGATTCTTCATTCTGGTTGACAAGATTTAAAGGGACAGCAGCATCCTCTTCCATTCTGTTTTCAGCAATAAATGCAACCTTACAGATTTGTCTTGTCTAGTCCCTTTTCTTTTCATAGTATTCGTTGAAGGCCAGAGTTGGAAAAATCCTTGGCATGCATATAGTTCAACTTGACTGAGTTAAAGATGAGGAAAATAAAGCCCAAGTTGCACCAAAGTTAAAAGAAGAACTGGGACTAGCATATGATGTTCTGAATCCCAATTCTAGGCATTTTCTACTCCAATCAAGAACACAAAAGGCCTTTTTGTCCAGCTCAGTGCCATGAGGAAGGAAAGAAAGGGGGAAGGAAGGGAGGAAGAAAAGAAGGGAAGAAGGGAGGAAGGAAGAAGGAAGGAGTAAAGGGAGAGAGGGAGAGAAGAGAGTGAAGAAGAGAGGAAGGAAGGAAGGAAGGAAGGAAGAAAGGAAGGAAGGAAGGAGGGAGGGAGGGAGGTGTAAAATGGAGATTTGAACCCCAGACTTCAATCCCCAGAAGTCCTTGGTACTTCCCAGAATTCCCTATAATCTCACCTGAGTCTCCACCTGGGTGAGATCACAATTGAATATTTAATGGGCTCTCTGCCTCCCAAGAGCCTCTTTCTCTTCTATGCTCACACACAGCTCTCTTTTCCTCTACTCAGACATGGCAAGATGTAGTTAGTAAGATGTGAATGGGATAATCAGTCCTGGGCACATGGTTTTTATTATTTTGTATCCTTGATTTCTAATAATCTTTAATAAACCTCTTAAAATATAATACTTTTATTACAGGAGATTAATTTGACTGTAACAGTTAATGGCAACCACTAGATTGGATGAGAACTCAATTTTTTTTTCAAAAGATAGCCTAGATAATGTTTTCTAAAAGCCATGTTTCTCCAAGGCTTTTCAGCAAAGCCTCTTTTCTCAGCTCACTCCTGTTGCCTGCTTATCTGCTTGCCTGCTATCTGCTCCTGCCTGCATTCATCTGCTCTGGCCCTGCTTGGTCACTCTCTTGGTCACCCTGCTCCAGCCCCCCCCCCCCCGCAACTCTGACCTCTGACCCAGATTGCTCATCACCCCAGGTCCAGCCCCAGGACCCAGGCTGCTGGTAACTGCCCAAATTTCTTCAGGACTCACAAACCAGCTGGTAAAAATGGGGGTGTTCTTCTTTAGGCTACAGGGACCACAGGGCAGGACAATGAGGGGAAGGAAGAGACTTTTCCAAAACAGGAAGCTGATTACAAGCATGGCATATTTCACAGGATATGTTTTGAGTGCACTGATTCTATTACTTATCTCACCTGAGATTCAGGGAAGAAATTCATCTCCCTGAGAGTCTTTGGTCTAATTTGAGATTCCTAAAACCCACCCTCACTATGAGGGGGGGGGGGAAGCTCAGTGGCTCAGTGGATTGAGAGCCAGGCCTGGAGACGTGAGATCCTGGGTTAAAATCTGGCCTCAGACACTTCCTAGCTGTGTGGCCCTGGGCAAGTCACTTGAACCCCATTGCCTACCCTTTACCAATCTTCAGCCTTCTGACAATAGGCATCTAAATGCATAAAAACCAAGGAACTTTAAAAAAACTGGAGGTTATATTTTTAAGACTTTTCCAACTCCAATTTTTTATTAAAAATCTCTGTATTTTATTGCATTTTACTGATTGTTTTGTTTAAGATTTAATTTAGTTGGTTTTGAGTTCATATATTAATGCATTCAATACTATTCTGTTACACTGAATCATTTTAATGTACTGGGTTTTAACTACTATTATATTCTGTTGCTTTTCCACCTATAACTATACTGAACAAATATTATTGAATAAGCCCATATAAAAACAGTTTTTCTATTTTTAACTTTGTAAATTGTCACATAGAGGATAGATGGACTTCATCAGAACTGGTTACAATTGTATAACAACATTTGAAAAATTTAATAAGTTTTAGCTAAATATCTCAAATTGATTCTAAAGGGTCTTTTAGACATGATTTTTATATTTATTTTTCCAACAACTCTGGTCATTTTGCCTGTTTCTAACATGAGATAAGGTCCATTTTAGTAGCTGAAGTAAAATACAAATTTAATCCCCACCTCCCACATTTATAAAAATATGAATGGATGGGACATCACAGTTTCATACCAAAGGACCTGGGAAGTTAATCCCTTTGGATGACTCTCAAAAGAGGAGCATCTCTCATTAATAACTCTTCAGTTCACTTTACCCAACATCAACAGTACAGAGTTTTGGTTTTTTTACTAGAGTCCTCTGCCACATTTTTTAATTAAATCTAGATTTCTTTATGATGTTCTAGACCCAAATAAGTTTTAATTTGTTTAAAAATATGTTTGCCAACATTGCAACATGAAACAACTGAAAAACTTGTGACAAATATCCATTTTCTTTAAATGTCATATAGCAGACTCAGGTAAAATATGATACTGGGTTTGCTTGCTATTGTAATTAATTGTGCTATTGAGAATTTTGGGGATTTTTAACTACTGTTCTTTATTTAAAAAAAAAAACTGTTACCTTGTAAAATTAATTTGCTCATACTCATAGTGGATCATGGCCAGGCATGAATAGGAAATGGATCTCATTTTTGGTGAGAAAGCCTTGTATTCTATATTTCCTTAGCTGACACAGTGTGCCAATGATTATAAGCTATAGTTTTGAATTATAAAATTCTTTTATTATTATATTTTTCTTACATGTGCAATATACTATTTCACTCTTATTTTTTCTCTCCTTTTTATATTTGAAGCATATGTCACCAGTATTAAGATTTTCTTTAACTTTTTTGATTTAGCAGTAATATAAGTTTAAAATACATTTGCTATAATGTCAATGCATGCCCCAAAAGCTTGAGACTGTAAAAATGATGCCACTAATTGTTAAAAAAAATTATGGGACTTTGCTTAATGATTCTGTCTGATTCCAGGACAAGATATAAAAGAGCCATTGCACAGGGCCAAAGAAGCACAAAGCTAAACCTGAATTGTGCCAAAAGAGAACACAGGTCAAAAAAAAAAAGAAACCAATCCAGGAAGGATTGATGCACTTCTAACCCAATACAAAGGACTTAAATCTAGTGTGAAGACTCAAGGTTTCGATGCTTCACAAACATTAAGATGTAGGCCTTCCTTGTATCCATACTCTTTGTGAAAATACTTACAGACAAGTATCTCAAATTTGGCTCCTACCTGGCTTCTATAATCTAGTCCCTTTTCTGTCTTTCATAATGTGGCAACTTTCTGTAGTCCTGGCTACTGACTGGGTAAATGCTTAATTGCTTATATCATTTTAATTGGGCCCTGATTCAAGGACATGTTATAGATTTATTTTTCCTTTACTTAGAATTTTTACACATAAGACTTTGATAGTCTATATTTCATACAGAAATTATTTTTTATTTGGATTTTTTAATTTTTTTTAAATTTATCTTGTCAATTGATTTATATACCTCATAACTCAGCCATGCATCCCTAAGTGATTCCTGTGTTTTTCAATCACTCTCTTCAGGAGGGTAATGTATAATTATTATTATTTAAAATTGCAAAGTTTAAATTCCTTTTGAGAGAAATTTTAGGTTAAGAAACATACTACCTCTCCAAATCCAGAAACTGAACTGTCTGGAGAAGACACCATGAAGATGCCTCCACAGACTACAAGCTACACGAGAAAGCTCAAGAATGAACTTTGGGTGTTGTTGATTGAACATTTATTTGTATGTATACTTTCATACCAAAGGGAACTACCCCCTAACTGGCTTTTTGTCAATGCATCTAGTAATCATTGGTTTTGTTCTCTTTTCCTCTTATCCTCAAATTATTGTAATTTCAAAGTTGGGATGTTTACAAGTCCCAGTGGAGAGACTAGTCTTCTTCCGGCCTCAGGGGGGTAATGTAAAATGGAGATTTGAACCCCAGACTTCAATCCCCAGAAGTCCTTGGTACTTCCCAGAATTCCTTATAATCTCACCTGAGTCTCCACCTGGGCGAGATCACAATTGAGTATTTAATGGGCTCTCTGCCTCCCAAGAGTCTCTTCCTCTTCTATGCTCACACGTGCCTCTCTCTTCCTCTACTTGGACATAGCAAGATGTAGTGAGTAAGATGTGAATGGGCTAATCAGCCCTAGGCATGTGGTTTATTATTTTGTATCCTTGATTTCTAATAATCTTTAATAAACTCTTAAAATATAATACTTTTATTACAAGATATTAATTTAACTGTTACAGAGGGAGGGAGGGAAGGAAAGAAGGAAAGAAGGAAGGAAGGAAGGAAGGAAGGAAGGAAGGAAGGAAGGAAGGAAGGAAGGAAGGAAGAAAGGAAGGAAGGAAAGAAGGAAGGAAGGAAGGAAGGAAGGAAGTAAGGAAGGAAGGAAGGAAGGAAGGAAGGAAGGAAGGAAGGAAGGAAGGAAGGAAGGAAGGAAGGAAGGAGGGAAGGAGGGAGGGAGGGAGGAAAAAAAGGAGGGAGGGAGAGATGTCTTTGGCTACTCACCAAGAAAGACTGTGATAGAAGCCAGAAGTAAGGCCACAATTACAGTGATATGGGATAATCCTGAAAGACTTCTGATGGGGAAGGCTATCCACCTCCAGATAAAGAATGGTTGGATGCAGATCAAAGCATACTATCTTTCACATCAGTATATTTATGGTTCTATTTAGGAGTTTGGTCATGCATTAGTGTATTCTTACAATAGTGACCAATACGTAAGTGGGTTTTGCGTGATTAAAAAAAAAAGAATGAGTCCTGTAAGGGGGAAATAGGGTTAATTTTTAAAAGGTTGGATTTGATTATTTAAGAGTGTGGTCACCAGAAATTTAATTAATTCCAAAGAGATTTTATTTACAATTTATTTGCAAAATGTAGAAAGAATGAAGCAAGAAATCAGAGAGAGGATGAGGTAAGCTATCTAGCCTAAGCACTGAGTAATTTACTCTCGGCCCCTCCAGGCAGGGAGAATTAGTTTCAACCGACCTCAGCAAAGCCAAGGACCTGGGGAAGCCTCTCTCAAGAGTAGATCTTTCCTGAGGTTGGTCTCTTCAGAGAAAAACCAGCAGTTAAGAGTCAGCCTTTCACTCACCACGTGTCAGTCCAGTCAGCAGATTTTTTTATCTGCCTCACCAGGAAAACAGGGTCTCAGGTCCAGTCAGAAGATCCTTCTGCCCCTCTTCACCAGCCTCAACTAGAAAGCATGAAGAATTGAATCCAGAAGTGGAAGTCCAAGTTGAACTCTGCTCCAAGAATCCCCCAAAACTCTGTGTAGCACTCTCTTTTAAAGGCATTTTCTCTTGCGTCATTTCCTGTGCCTTCCCCTAATTTTACGTCTACCAATCACAGTTGATGTTATGCTCTAGGACTTCCCAAAAAGCAGCCAGTTGATTCCAATTTGTCACCTACTATGGTACACATGGGTCATAGACCTCCCACTTAATGATTAAGTGGGATGTTTACACTTTTGGTGATTAGATCTAAAAATGGGCAGATCGCCTTCTCAAATTTAAGTACCATGTTCTAAAAATAGGCAGGGATTATAATTTTATCTTCACAATCAGAAGAGAGTTAAATATTTTCATTGTTATAATCAGGGGAGAATTAATTTTAATCTTCAGAGGCCATAATCATGCTTTAATATGACACAGAAGTTCTAGGGTCCAGAAGGTACAGAAAGTACAGACTGTGAATCTTAAAAACTACTCAGACTGTACTTTAGCTATTTTTAAATTGTAACAATGGAGATAATTGGTCTAACAAGAATCAGGAATGTCTTGGGAACTTTAAAATTACTCCACCCTACTCAGACAGTGCCTTAGGGGAAGATAAAGTTGTAAACTCCTGATTGAACAATGAAAGTCCCTAACTCATACCTTATAGTAAAGCTAGAACCTTAAGATAGGTCTATTTTTAGATCTAATATAAAAAGGTGTTAAGTACCTGTAAAAGTTAAATTAGTACCTAAAAAGTTCAAGTATCGTACAAAAGGCAAGCTTAACAAAGAGGTGTGAAGTACTCAGAAGATATAATCTAATCAGAGAAGGTGAAAACCAAAGGTGAAAACTATGAATGGGCAGTCTTTGGAAAAAACATCTACTGTGATTGATAGATGTGAAAATTTAGGGGAGGTGACATAAGAGAAAATTTCTTTAAAAGGAAGGGTAAAAAGTCAGGAGACAATTAAATTCAGTTTGGAGAAGAATTTCAGTTCGGAGTGGAAGAACCCAGCTCGGAGACATTCTTGTGGTGAGTGATAAAGACAGACTCACTCTCCCTTAGGCTCAAGGAGGCTACTTTGGCCTAGACCTTTTTCTACTGCTTGGCTCAGCCTGAGCCAGAGCAGCTTAAATTAATTCTCTCTCTCTCTCTCTTTCTCTCTCTCTCTCCTTCCTTTAATTCCTTCTCTCTTTATTAATTAAAATCTCCATAATTCCCCAGCTGACTTGGGTATTTTCATATTTGGGAATTTCTCATGGCAATGACTTATTTTAGATTTTAAGTCAAAACACTAAAAATTATCCTTACAGTTTTGGTGTTTACAAGACATAAGCAGTAAAAAGGAGTACAGAGGTAGACAGCATGAAAAATCAGAATAGAGGGATAAGAAGAAGACAGGAAATGTGAAAAGAGAATGGGGATGGGTAGAAAAACAGAAAGTCACTCGTGATCCTGAATTAGAGTTGTGAGCACTTGGCAGCATGAACCCTTCAGTGATAGAAGAGGTCTGAGGTGAGGGTAGGAGCTTGAGATCTCATTTTATTGTTTTTGGGGGAGACACAGACTACAATCCATACTACCTTGGAGTCAGTTCATTAATATATCTAAATTATCTCTAAGTTGTCAATAAATAAAATTGACATGTTCACATCATCACAGGCTGTCAGTAGCATTTGGTGTTCTGCTGTTCTTACTGCAGATATGTGGAACTTATCTAAGATTTATACTTCATGGGACCTAGAGGCCCCAACAGCAAATCTTAGATAGCTTCTTTATTTAGCCCATATTAACAGGATGCAATTTTTGATAATATGATACAATTTGCAAATTATGCTCCTTGATCTTTGGGAAAGATGGATGTGACTTCTAGGATTCCTTTTGTAATCTTGTTTCCTGCATTTACTATAGCCCAATACAAGAACAAAGGCTCATGAGCAGCCTGTGACAACTACAGAGGCATCTCACTACTCTCCACTGCTGGAAAGATCCTCGTCCGTGTTATACTCAACAGATTCCTGTCATCTGTTTCAGAGCAGAACCTGCCTGAATCACAATGTGGCTTCCGATCAGATCGCAGCACCATCGACATGGTCTTCACAGTGAGGCAAATGCAGGAAAAATGCCTTGAACAGAACCTGAGTCTCTACATTGTCTTCATAGACCTGACAAAGGCGTTCGACACAGTGAACAGGGACGCATTGTGGGTGATCTTCAGCAAGCTCGGTTGCCCAGCAAAATTCATCAAACTGATCCAGCTCTTTCATGTCGACATGACAGGGGAAGTCCTATCTGGTGGAGAGACTTCCGATCGCTTCAACATCTCCAATGGCGTGAAACAAGGCTGTGTCCTCGCTCCAGTACTATTCAAACTATTTTTCACCCAAGTATTACGACATGCTGTGATGGATCTAGACCTGGGCGAATACATCAAATACCGACTGGATGGCTCACTATTTGACCTTCTCCGCCTGACTGCAAAAACAAAGACAACAGAGAGACTCATCCTGGAAGCTCTCTTCGCAGATGACTGTGCTCTCATGGCCCACCAAGAAAATCATCTCCAAACCATTGTGGACAGGTTCTCCACTGCAACAAAACTGTTTGGCCTGACTATCAGCCTCAGCAAAACAGAGGTGCTGTTCCAACCTGCACCAGGGAGGCCAACGAACCAGCCATGCATTACAATCAACTGCACGCAGCTTTCTAACGTCAACACTTTCAAGTACCTGGGCAGCACCATCGCCAATGACGGGTCCTTGGACCATGAGATCAATGCCAGGATCCAAAAGGCCAGCCAGGCACTCGGGCGGCTGCGCTCCAAAGTCCTCCAACACAGCGATGTAAGCACTGCGACGAAGCTCAAAGTGCATAATGCAGTGGTCCTCAGCTCGCTCCTGTACAGTTGTGAGACATGGACACTGTACCGGAAGCACATGAAACAGCTGGAGCAATTCCACCAACGCTCCCTCCGGTCAATCATGAGGATCCGATGGCAGGACCGAATCACCAATCAGGAAGTCCTCGACAGAGCCAACTCCACCAGCATCGAAGTCCTGGTCCTCCAAACCCAGCTACGATGGTCTGGACACGTCATCCGCATGGACCCACAGTGAATACCAAGACAGGTATTCTATGGTGAACTGTCAGCTGGACTCAGGAAACAAGGCCGACCAAAGAAAAGATTCAAGGATCAGCTAAAGTCCAACTTGAAGTGGGCTGGCATGACACCAAAGCAACTAGAACTCGCTGCCTCTGACAGAAGCAGCTGGCGAGCCCACATTCACCATGCCGCCATCACCTTTGAAGATGAGCGACGTCGACGTCTTGCCGCTGCGCGTGAACGCCGACACCAGGCCACAACCGCACCTCCCATAACAACTGGAGTCCCAGCCCCATGTGCCACACACTGTGCGCCTCAGCCTTTGGACTCCAAAGCCACATGAGGGTACACCGTAGATGAAACTGCACAAAGACAATAGTCATTCTCGGTCACCGAGAGACTACTATACATACTTATAAGCTTACTGTATCAACTAGAGGAGTCAAGGAGACCACAAGATACAATTTTAACACAAGGAGGAAGTAAAGAAGGAGAGAATGAAGGAAGGACAACTCACAGAGAATCTATTTTTTATTAATGACCAAGTGATTACCTACCAGGTAAACCATCTAGGAAAAAAAATACTGAAACATTTAGAAAAGAAAGGGCAAAGTAATTTACAAATCTAATCCTCTGTGCTAAATTGTCAATTTCTGTAGGGTAGGTGCCATGTCTTCTTGTCTAGTACTTTGTACATAATAGTGCCTTCTACATGGTATCTATTCTGTAAATATTAATCAAAATATTTTAATATTAGAGGCAGGATGTTGTGGAAAGAGTATTAGATTTGGAGTCAGAAATTTAGGTTTGAAGCCCACCTTGACCACTTGCTATGAGTACAATCTTGGATAAAGCTTTGTTTCTTCCTTTATTTAAATGTGTGTGTGTGTGTGTGTGTCTGTGTGTGTGTCTGTGTGTGAATTGGCCTAGATAACTCCTAAGTCTCCATCTAGATTTAAATCTGTGACTCTATTATTATCATCACCAAACGATTTCTCTGAATCTGATCATCAAATAAAACTATAACATCTGTAGAAGAAGCAATCCAAGTAGATGATCCTAGCACATAGCTAATTTTCTTTGAAAGGCTCAATTCCCCTATCTTTTAGTGTTTGTGCCCCTTCTAAGTTGACCACCCACAATTGTGTGAGTTGAATATCTTCTTTTTTTGTAACCCTTACCTCCTGTCTTAGAATTGATATAAGTATCGGTTGCAATGTTGAAGAGTGGTATGGGCTAGGCAATGGGGGTTAAGTGACTTGCCCACAGTTACAAGTTAATTGGTCCTGTTATCAGAGAATCTACACCCAGATCCTGGTCTGGCTAACCACCTATGTGACATTATCACCCAGTGGACTCTAGCTCATTCTGCCTAATAGTCTCTCCCATTTTACATTGAACAAGACTCGTAAATTATACTCTCACAACCAAAGAGGAAAAAATATGCTTAGCAATAACTAATTTTCCTGCATCATTGAGAATATTTTGAGAGCTTTGAATGAGACAAAAATAAAACAAGGTGTGATAGGTGTTATTAATGCTTATTGATTCCAAAATTATATCCTCATTGTTAGCAGCTAATATAACCAACCACAGGTGGGGATACTATAGACACCCTATAGAAAGGGTCTTTGCTTTGCCTTCCACTCCATCTGGGGTTGGTAGTATTGGTCTAACTCCGAGCTCAAATGTGAATTCTTATCCTACATCTTGGAGAAGAAAATCCTGCACTCTATTACACTGGGGCTTTGAGAATATATAGCCCAAACCCTCAAATGTCAACATAAAAATAGATGAATGAGATGGGTGAATCAGATCACTTCTTAGGAGCTCATGGAGCTGGTTCTAGGCACTCTTGGCATGAGTGGGAATTCCAGTTGTAGCAATCAAGTTGTTGGTCCTCTTGGTACCACAAGTAACCGATCTCTTTGCAAGTCATGCCAGAGTAATCAAGACAATAAATCCTGATATGGAAATGGATGTTAAATTATATCAAGGTAATTTGGATACTTGACAGGCAGCAGGACCTTTTGTATTGGATATCACTAAGAAGTAACTATCTTATTTAATTCTTTCTAGAGTAACAAACACAAAGAAGTTTTCCTAACTGTAGAAGAAGATAAAGCCTATTTAACATAGTTATGACCAGGAATATTTGTATCCAGCACATGCTATATCCAAGGCAAGCAGCAATAACTGTTCTGGGAGAACCTCACTTCAGCCAGCCATTTGGTAAGCTCCCTATTTTAACGAATTATTCTAGCTACCTAAATGCTAAGCTTTGTCGTTTTCATACTGCTGAAAAGCAATAAGCATTGGCAGAACCATCTCAATTCATTGCCCCGAGGAAAAAAGCCCCAGTCACTTAACTTTGGTTCTGACTCTGAAATTTATTTTCCTTTTTGATGCCTTCATCTCCCACCCTGCAGGGAGAAGTTCGGGATATAGTTTCAGGATATCCATTGGATCCCCTTCACTTTAAAAACCCACCATCCACCCTACCCCAATATTAATGAAGAGTTATACACTTTGGACCTATTACATATTTGCTGCTTTCTTCAAAAGAATACCCAAGCTGTCCTCCTTCCTCCATTTTTTCAGTTTTCCCTTTTCCCTTGATGGGTGTATACAATGCATAGTAGCAATTAGAACCCATTGCATTATAAATTTAGAGCAATGCAATTTATGACAACCACACTGACATGAAAGATTTCTTATCTCTAGAAAGGACTTCCTGAAAGGGTGGACTTTCCCTCCAAATAGAAATCAAGTATCATTTCAAAGCTTGTCAAATGTTGAACACTAGAGGGAGTCACTCACATGAGGAAAATCGAAAAGACTAAGATGATCCATCAGTTGTTATTATTGGCAGAAAATATTCTGGATTGGCACTCTAAAAAACCCATCTTTTCTAGGATGGAATCGTACATGTGGCTATGCAGATTGCACATCATGCTTGACTCTATGATGAAGATCATAAGGTACTCTATTCCCCCATTTCCCCAAGGACACTAGCAGAGGCTGGTGAAGCGAAATTTGACCAATCTGAAAAATTGTAGAGGTATCTGTAAATAAGGGAGTGTGTATAGAGTCCAAACATATGCCTCTGGTAAATTTCCCTGGACAGATAAGACAAACAGCCTAGGGAAGCCTTCTAAACAAATATGAAAAATCTAGCAGCACATGCATTTTTTTACCAACTCATCCTTCCTCCACAAGGTTACCTGCAGTGAATGAGTTTAGTTTTCTTCTCCATTCATCTAGCACAAGGGTATATTCATTGAAGGTTATTCTAGAAGGAATTTTGCATGTGAATCACTTGATTGCTGTCGTGTTGAAGAAAAATTAGACTTATTCTGCTTGGCCCTGGACAGATCCAGGAAGTTTGAGAGAAACATATTTAGGAAAAGATTTAAGGGAAAACTTCTTAACGATAAATAAATATTTGATTATTATATTTGAT
The DNA here is from genome assembly GCF_027887165.1 of Monodelphis domestica. Lineage (NCBI taxonomy): Eukaryota > Metazoa > Chordata > Mammalia > Didelphimorphia > Didelphidae > Monodelphis > Monodelphis domestica. Next base: position 74,237,050 of record NC_077227.1, read on the forward strand.
AATAAATTAAATGAACATCCCCAAATAAATAGAATGACTTGGGAAGGAAGGCAACAAGCATTTGTTAAACACCTATTATGTGCCAATTACTATGCCAAGCACTTTTACAAATATCTCATTTATTTCTCACAATAAGAGGTAGGTGCTATTATTATCCTCCTTTTATAGGTGAGGAAACTGAGGCAGACAGAGGCTAAATGACTTACCCAGGGTCACCCCGTTGGCAAATTCCTGAAGCTGGATTTGAACTTAGATATTTGTAACTCTAGACCCAACACTCTATCCACTGTGCTTAGGTAGTAGGTTCCCTCCCCCAAGAAGACTTCAAGCAGAGATTCTAAGACCATTTGACAGTGAAGTCATAGAAGGGATTCTTCTTCAGATATCAGTTGAGCTAGATAGCCTTGGTGTCCCTTCAAGTCTGAGATATTGTGTGATCTATGACATATGTTGTGAATAACCACTTAAGAGAATCTTACACACAAATACACACCCCTCAGGTTGAATAGATCTAATTCCACCATAATCTCTCTCCTCATGTGGCTGATTTTTCAGAGCAGCTCTGTAGTTCTGAGGTCATTAGTCAGGTTTATTCTCAAGTTTTGTTGATGGCTTTCATTTACCATATTTTGAGAACTGGCCTTGCCATCCACTGATTTCACCCACTCAATGAAACTTTTCAGACATGTCCCCTGCTTGGTATTTCCCCCCACTACTTCTTTCATTGTTTTAGACCAAATGCTACTATGAATACTTTCTGCTCCAAGGCAGACTAGAATTCCTGCATCTTTTCTTCTGTATGCAAAAGAAAGACAAAGGTCATAAACAAACTGGTTCACAGGTTCTTGGTTTGAATCCTACTTACTATCTATGACTGAACAGGTTGCCAACCACTCGGGGCCTCAATGTTCTCATCTATAAAATGAGCATATTGGACTCTATCTGTGGTGGCAAACTCTAGTAGAAGGGGGATGGGGCTACTAAACCACAAGAAAAAGATCCCTGCAGGCTGCATGTTAACTTAGTTTTAAAATGTAATGTTATCTATGTTTTTGTAATTGACTCAATATAATTGACAGTTACAAAATGTAATATTATCCATGTTTTATTGTATTTTTATTTTGTTAAACATTTCCCAATTATAGCTGCACACTGAGTGTTGTAATACCTCTGTATGACCTCTCATTTCTTCCAGCTCTCAATCTTATGACCTTATTATCTTATTTCTTTGTCAGTGTAACTTTCCTGCTTGATGATTTTTTTGTTCTTTTCCCTTTGAAATTTTAGATTATAACATTTTTAGTCTGCATATTATGCTTAAATTTATGAGATCATGGGATTTCTATATTTTATATATAAGAAAATAGAAGCCTGGAGAGATGAGTAACTTCCCTAATTCATTTCATTCTAAACCTTTAATGCCTCTGAAACCCAGACCTCTCAGAGAGGCATTATGGTCTTTTCACGGAGCTTAACAGTTTTAAAACATTTAAAAGAGACTAACAAGGGAGGAAATAGAAGGTCTAAACAAGCCTATTTTAGAAAAAGAAATTGAACAGGCCATAAATGAACTTTCTAAGGAAAAAAAAATCAGGTCAAGATGGATTTACAAATGAATTTTTCCAAACATTTAAAAATCATCCAATTCCAATATTAAGTAAATTATTTAGAATAATTGGTTAAGGAGTATTGCCAAACCCCTTTTATGAAACAAATATGGTGCTGATTCAGAAAGAGCAAGAATAATTTCATTAATGAATATAGATGCAAAAACCTAAATAAAATATTATCAAGTAGACTACAACAACATATCACAAAGATTATAGATTATGTTTCAAGGAAGTTCATTCCCTCCCCCTCCTGAGTATCTTGACCTGTCCATTAACATTCCTCACATAACACAGTTACACCAGGTTTTGTGTCCGTGTACATGCTGTATGTCAATAAAAGTGAGGGGTTAGTGATGGACCAGGGTTTTTGGGCTGGAGGCTTGGAAGATGCGGGAACAGAGCAGGCAGGTAAGTGGGAAAGAGGAAGGGACTGGAAAGTCAGGCAACTCATGGTCAGGTTACTCAGATGAATGATGAGATCTAAAACTATGATTATTTATCCTTTCTAATAAACTTAATAAAATATATATCTGAGTAGAAAAATTAATTCAATTCTTGCAATTATAACCAAACAGGATTGATATCTAGTATTCAGGGATGACTTAATATATGGAAAACTATTAACATAATGTATTGCATCAACAAAAAAGTAACAAAAGTCATAAGATTATACAAATAGATGCAGAAAAAAAGTTTTTGACAAATTACAACATTCTTTCCTATTAAAAATACTGGAAAGCATAGCCATAAATGGATTTTTTCTTAGAATAGTAAGTATATACTTGAAACCACCAGCAAATATTATCTGTAATAGGAATAAGTTAGAAGCCTTCCCTAAAATATCAGAAATGAAACAAGGATGCCAATTATCACCAATATTATTTAATATCATATTAGAAATTCTAGCAATAACAATAAGAAAAGAAAAAGAATTGAAGGAATCAGAATGGGTAAAGATATAATAAAGTCTCTCTTTTTTGCAGACAATATGAAATTTATAATATATAATCCTAGAGACTGAACTAAGAAATTAGTTGAAACTATTAATAATTTTAGCAAAGCAGAAAGATATAAAATAAACCCACATAAATCATCATAATTTCTATATATCTACCAACAATGTCCTATAAGAAGAGATAATAAGAGATAACCCATTTAAAATAACCATAGAGAGAATTAAGTACCTAAGAGAATATTTGCCAAAACAGACTCAGAAACAAGAACATAACTGTAAAATACTTTTTATAAAAATAGTCATATTTAAATAATTGAAGAGATATTAATTATTTATGGGTAAGGCAGAGCCAATGTAATTAAAATGGCAGTCCTACATGAACTTGTCTACTTATTCAATGCCATCCTAATTAAATTACCAAAATTTTATTTTATTGAATGTTGGGGGAAATTTTTACAGACAGTTTGTTGGATAGAGATCTCATATCTAAGATATATAGAGAACTTTGTCAAATATATAAGAATATGAACTATTCCCCAATTGATAAATGGTCAAAAGATATGAATATCTTTAGATTAATAAATCAAAGCTAGATAGATACATAGATAGGTAAAACTATATGGAAAGTGTTCTTTATTATTAGACTTACTGATTAGAGAAATGCAAATCAAAACAATTCTGAGGTGTCATCTCACATCTATCACATTGGTTAAGATGATAAAAGGACAAAATTACACATGTTGGAGGGAATGTGAGAAAATGGGGACACTAATATACTATTGGTGGAACTGTGCACTTATCCAACTATTTTGGAGATCAATCTGGAATTATACTCAAAGAGGTATAAATCTGTATATATCTTTTGACCCAGCAATACAATTATTAGGCTTATTTCCTAAGATGATCAAGGAAAAAAGGAAAAGAACCTTTAAGTTTTCTAAAATATTTATAAAGACTTTCTTTGTGATGGTGAAAAATGAGAAACTGAAGGGATACCCATCAGTTGGAGAATGACTAAACAAGTCATGGCATATGATTGTGATGGAATATTACTGTACTCTAAGGAATGACAAGCAGATTAATTTTGGAAAAACATGGAAAGGCCTATGTGAAACTATGAAGAAATGAGCAGAACCAAGAGAACATTATATACATCAGAAATATTATTTGAAGAATGACCTGTGTATGCCTACCTCCAGAGAAAGAACTGATGAATAGAAATAGAAATAGAAAATAGTTTTACATATGTATATATATATATCTTTTTGTCAAATGATGCCTTCTCTAATGGGGGAGGGGAGAGATGGAAGGAGTTAGCTATTTTAATGTAACAAGCAAATTAATAAATTTTAATTTAAAAAAATGAAAGTATAGCAAAGATTATTAAACAAAGGTTTAAGGTGATTTCTCTATCACTATTAAAAGTACATGATATATACATTTTTTTGTACAGATGAGAATGTTATGCTACTCCCATATACATACACACTTGCATTGACACACAGATATTTACACACAGTGAAGCATGACCTTTCTCATCATTAGAGAAACTACAGTATTAGTTAGACTGAGAGGGCAATGAAATGTAATCTGTCCTAAAAAACCCTTAAGTCCAGATATTTTGGACAATCACATCTTCATATGCATTCTGGCTGGCCAAGAAGAGAACATAGGAGATGAAACCTTAATAGTTTCTAGAAGAAGATCTCAGAAATCAATTAGTCTAATCCCTTCATTTTATAGATTAGATTAGGAAACTGAAATATGAGCAGGAAAAGTATTTGTTTGAACTTTGAAAACATAGCTATATAATATCATGTTTTTATAATTATAGATTAAATTGTGTATGCGTGTGCATGTACACATGTGTGCATGTTAGAGGTAAGAGTTAATCCAGACCTGTAATTTCATCAGTGTAGGAAATTTCCAGTGTAGACATTCCCACCTGCAGTCTTAGAACAATCAGACATTGAGTGGTTTGTCCTTGGTTTTATAGCTGGTATGGGTCAGAGACATGACCTGATCCCTGACTCCAAAGGTGACTCTCTATTCATGCTCTCTCCTCAGTCAAGGAGGTAGTGTTAGAAAAGAAGACTCATTTTACAAAATAACTTGAACATAAAGAAAATTTCTACAAAGATTATAATCTTGCATTTTGGGAAATAAATAAAATCTCAAAGACTTGGCCTTTGTCCAAGATGGATGGATAGTCAGATAGATAGACACAGATATATAGTTCACTCAGAATGGAGTCTCTGAGGTCTTTTCTAGCACTTTTTCACTTTGCTGAACTTGACCATGTTACTGATATATTTACCCAGTGAAAGCAGTAGTCTCTAACTCCAAACTAAGAAATGAAGGATGTGATTTGCTAAGTGCAGGAGGCAGAGGATGGCAGAAGGGACCACCAGAATGCAAAAATAAACCACTAAAAGGTAGGTCAAGGAACTGGAGGCAAAAAAAAAAATCAGAGCAAAAGAACCATGTAGAAATATGGGGCATCATTTGGACGCAGTGAATAAGTCATGCATCAGTGGACCTTAAGGATGGCTCTTTCACAGTGAAACAATTCAGTGCATTGGGAGGAAAACATAAAAGCAGGAAAAGAAAACAAATTAAGCTAATGCTACTGAAAGGAGAGAGAGAATAAAAAAATGTCCAGGGGTATCAAAAGAAGAGCAACAAATTATAAAAATAACCCTACGGCTCCCCCACAGCCTGATGAAAGTAGGTTAATCCAAGAAAAATCAACTAAATTGAAATTTTAAAATATTTATTAATCATTTCCTAAGTTGAAAAATAGGATGCTGGGTCCTGAACCAAAGAATCAGAGAATGTTAGAGGTAGGATTAGTCATTAGACATTTTATAGTTCAACCCCTTCATTTTAATGTTGATGAAACTGAGGTCTTATATATATAAAGTGAAAAGAGTACTAGAGTTGGATTCAGGAGGATCTCAGTTCAAATTCTGCCTCTGACACTAGCTGTGTGACCAGAGTAAGTAATTTAAGCTCTCTACACCTCAGTTTCCTAATCTATAAAACCTAGTACCTAAATCACAAGTCTGTTTTATATCAAATGAGATAATATATGTGAATTTCTTTGTAATTTTTTACAATTGATTTTTTATAGTTTATTAAAACTTCCAGCAATTGACATCTTCTTCATCATCATCATCATCATCATCATCAATCAATTGAACAATATCAGGACTTGAACCAAGATTCACATCTTGTGCTCTTAACTCCACACACCAGTACAAAAAAAAGCCTGTATGGTGCCTCATCTTCATGGATATCCTTACCAAGAACTACACTATCCTGACCACTCTACCTTTGTGACCCCATTTCAGCCAACACATATTTCAACTTCCATTACAACCATAAGCTTGGGGAAGGCAGCACAGCAGTATAATAACATGATTCACCACGTCCTAAAGGGCACAGTGCCTGGCACATGGAGGTGTTTAATAAATGCTTCCTGCCTTCCAGTGGTCACATCATTGACCTTTCTCTTGAGACAAAGAGGGATGAACTCTTGATGCCTTAAAAGCTACTCCCAATAAATCATTCCCTTCTCTACTTACTCATCATACTAGTATCCTTAAAGCACGAGTACTATGCAGACTCTTAGGAGCGATATCCCTGTAGTTTGAGTTATTTCAAGATGGAGAAAAGGAAATAAAGAACTCTTGGGCTCAGTGATCTATAGCTGGGAGGGACCAAAGGGAATATCTAGTTCTTCATTTTACAGATGCATTCAAAGAGGCAAAGTGATTTCCTCAAGGTTACATAGATATTAAACAAACCTGGATTCTTGGACTCCAAATTCAGCCTTCTTTCCTCTTGTACCTCATTAATGGGAGTGTCTTCCCTGGAACTGGGTCACCTAATCCTCCATGCAATATTCCCCTTACGCTGTCTGCTGAGGAGGTTTGTGGATCCACTATCCCTTCCCTTATTCTTAGGGATCTTAACCTAGATAGATTCTGCCTGATCTCTCTCAAGAAAACACGCTAGCCAGGACTAAAATTCCACATTACCTAAGGCCCTTTCCATCTGCTGTCTCGGGTAGCCCCTGTGTGCCTCAGGCTTTCTGACACTCATTTCATGCTTTGAGCTGTGGTTTCTGGTTGCACAGCTAAAAGAAAATTGCACTGGGAAGTCTAGTAATGTGCTTCCTCTTGCATTTCAGCCGACCATCCCTGCAGTTCTGCGTCTAGGTAAGATTTCTGCTTAGAGATCGACAGATTTCTCAAGGTGCTTTTTAAGACTTCCTGGTTTGTGCTGGCAAATTGTTAATCAGTCCATGACAGCATAAATAAAATTAAAGGGTTTAATTAAAACTAATGAATGAGTGAATGGAGAATACATGGTATGTTCTACTCGGAGAGCCTTGGTGCTATAAATAATTAAAATGTCACAGGGAATGAGATGTTTTAGCAGAAGTGTTGGGGCAGCAAAAACAGGGGCACAATGGACTAACTCTAAGTTTTCACTCTGCAAGTTGGCTTGATTGGAGCTTTGGCAAATTCCTGAGCTCATTTTACCAGTTTCAGTGGCCTCCCAACAAAGATAAAGGACCCTTTGGGACTTCCTGAGAGGAAGGAGGTGACACTCCCACTCTGCGCTATTCAGGCCACATCTGGGGCACAGGGCTCAGTTCTTGGAGCCACAGTTTAAATAGGACTTTGGTGAGATAGAAGGTGTCTAGAGGAGGGCTATCAGATCAATAAATAGTTTGGGCACCATGTTATTGGAAGGGCAGGCGAAGGAACTGCAGATGGTCAGGCTGGAGAAAAGACTTATTAGGGGAACGTGATAGCTGTCTTTAAGTATTTTAAGGGCTGTCATGCAGAAAAGAGATTCAACTTGCTAAGTCTGACTGCAGAAACAACAAATGCAAGCAGAAGAGAGGAACATTTCTACTTAATTCTAAGAGCTATCCAAAAAGGAAATGGTGTCCTCCAGGAGATGATGAGTTTTCCATCACTGTAGATATTCAAGTAGAGGCGAGATGACTACTCATCAGGGCTGTTGACAATGTGATTCCTGTTCAGGCATGTATTGAACTAGTTGGCCTTCCAAATATAAGAGTCTGTGATTTTAAGGACAATTTCCCACATAACAAACTAGCCATTCCAAGGAAGCTCAACTCCTGTCTTCCCATGCTTTACAACCATAGCTAGTAGAAAAATGCTTGACTCAGAAAACCAGGACTCACATTCTGGTTTTGCTACCTAATGCCAATGTATCATATGCATGCCACTAAGCCTCTCAGTTCCCTCTCCTCAGAACAGTGGAGGTGTTAGATTGAACAAGACCCTTCCAGACCTAATCTTTCATCCTTTCATCCTATGATGCTATTCTTGTCTGTTCTTTTTCCAGGTCTACATCTCTTTCAAGAATTTCCCCCCAGATGTAGCCTCCAAATGATCATCCTAGTGCAAACATCAACAACATGAAAATAGGTTTTGATCAAGGACACATGTAAAACCTAGTGAAATTGCGTGTCAGCTATGGGAAGGAGTGGGGGGAAGGGAGGAAAGAGGATGATTCTTGTAACCAAGGAATAATGTTCTAAATTGACTAATTAAATACATTTTTCAAAAAAAAGAAATTTCCCCCAGATCCCATCACCCCTTATGAAAGTGTCTTTCCTTTTTAAAAACTCTTCCTTTTGCCTTTTTCTTTTTTTTTAATGAGATACATTCCTCCATTCCAATAACTCTAACTTGGCTTGTCTCTTGTCTTCCATACCCTTTGAATGAGTTTCTTAGAATTAGAGATCTTCTTGAAGCTATGATATCTAGAACAAAACAAAAGGGAAGTAAATCAACAACCGATAACAACTACACTTATTGAGGTAATAAGCGAGTTCTCCCTCATTAGAAGGTTTTCAGCACAGGCTAGATAACCATTTATAAAGATGTTACTGAAGAGATTCTTGGTATTGAGCTATATTCCTTTTCAGAACCTTTTCAATATTCTCTGATTCTTCCTTGAGTCAGGCTAGAGACAGGCAAAACCCCAAAGGAGGTCTTGGTAAGAGCAGACATCTTCTGTAACACAATCCATATTACCATTAAAAGACAACTCACTCAATATTTCCAACCCACACATGATGACTTTTGTGTTAGATACCAGTTAGCCATTTTCATCTATCTTACTTTAGAGGGATTCAGTTACTTTCCTCCATTCTTCATGTTATTCACATCTTAAAAACTCAAGAAGTGGTATGCTGGTGTTGTCCTTTGTACTGAAAGAGGACCAAAATTACATCACTGGTGATATCTTTTGACATGTACATAAATTGGAATTAAGTGAGGAAGAAATGAACAAAATCAACAGCCTCACTCTCATTTCCAGCCATCCAAGTCCAGTGGCAAGACAAAACTGGTGATGGTCCAAGATGCAGTGGATGATTTTGGCACACCTGACATCTCACCATGCTCTAAGCCTCACAGTGCCTGCTTCAGCTGCCTTCATGACCTTCGGAACAAATTGTTCTCATCCATCCTTTCTGCCACGGAAAGTCTTCACATGCCTCTCAACCTGGTCCACCAATCCAGACAGTTTACCAGGGAGTGGCTACTGCACATGCTACAGCTTCTTGGAGCCACAGGTGAGAGCAGGGTGGTAGGTGTCCAAGCAATAAGTAATTTCACACAATAATCTTCTCAATCAAAGTTTTACAGTATTTGTGATAAGATCAGAAATAAACCTAAAAACTTTTCTTACAAATCCTTAGTACACTTAAATAGTGTTTCTTCCTGTTGAATGAAATGTGTCTCTGCCATGGGGTATTGGATAGAGTTCTGAACTTGAAACTGCATTCATGTTCTTCTGCCTCTTACATATTATCTGTATGGCCATGGGCATACCACTTAGTCTCTCTGAGACTCAATTTCCTTTTGGGGATAATAATGCCTCACAAAGTGGTTGTGAAGCTGAAATAAAACAAGTACAATGTGCATTTCTAGCCTTACATCCCTATATAATTGTCAGCTATTTTTAAAAAGGAATATTTTGTACATAAACAAGACCAGATATTTCAAGAAAATGGTCCACTTGGAGTGAATATTCACAACCATCCTATTTGCTGGGAAGTTTGATGGTTTTCTAGTAGACAATAATAAGAATATCAAGAGCAGGTATTATTATTCCTCAGAGATATGAGTCGAACTTACCTATGGCTCTTAGGCATGACCTATTCCAATAGCTTATTCTATTCCTTTCTCTCTCTTTTTTTTTAAACCCTTACCTTCCATCTTGGAGTCAATACTGTGCATTGGCCCCAAGGCAGAAGAGTGGTAAGGGCTAGGCAATGGGGGTCAAGTGACTTGCCCAGGGTCACACTGCTGGGAAGTGTCTGAGCCCAGATTTGAACCTAGGACCTCCCATCTCTAGGCCTGGCTCTCAATCCACTGAGCTACCCAGCTGCCCCCTCTATTCCTCTCTCAAGACTAAGAGGTATAGGAAAGAAAGGGAGAAAAGAGAGAGAGAGAGAGAGAGAGAGAGAGATTTTACAAATTGAGTGGAACCTGAAATGAGCCAAATTAGAGATAGTAGCAAAGGATTTTAAAGAAATTGTCAAATATTCCCATTGAAGCCACCACCATTATGTTCCTTCCCATTAAATTTACTCTGACTCCTCTTTTTTCTTTTCATATTTAAATATTGTGTTGAACCAATTATGCATTTAATATGCAGATACTTCTGGGAAACTTCTATATACAAGGCAATGGGCAAAGTGTTAAAGAGGCATAGCACAGTGCCTGGCACATAGCAGGTATTTGATAAATATTATTGATTGACTGATTGGTGGATAGAGGTCTGGGTCACTGCAGTAATCCTCAAAGGGCTTACAGTCTAAGGAAAGAGGACTTTTAATGGGGTAATTAATGTAATATGTATAGGGAGAACATGTCCTACTGAATGATTTATACCATTTATGTTAGGCATCATATCACACCCAGATTTGATGAAATAGACTCCATCTTAAAAACAACCCAAAGGCCAAGAAGTTGCTCTCTAATGTCTGTGTTTGCTACAGGGAAATGCACAAGAAAAATAGCACAGATTAGATGAACATTCTTGAATTGCTTTCTTTAAACAATTTTTTGATGTCTTCATTTTTTTACATCACAATTATTTCCCAAAGTACTTTTCTCCCTCCTCTCCCCACAAGCCTCCTTGCTAAATAAAAATAGCTCATCAAAACCAATTTATTCTGAGCTCAGTTGTCTTTTTGTATTGTTTTCAATGACCCTATTACAGTGATCATGTCAATTGTTCTGATTCTACATACATTACTGGACCAGTTCACAAAAGTCTTCCCTCATTTAACTAAATTCCTCTTATTTGCCATTTAGTATAGTGCATTATGTTCTATTTTATTAATAAGCCACAATTTTTCCAACCATTCCATAATTGATGGGCATCTACTTTATGGCTATTTTTTGCTACCACACAAAATCCCAATGAGAATATTTTTATATTTAATGAACCTTTCTGTTGTTATTGACCTCCTTAGGGAACACACCCAATAGTAAGATTGCTAGGACAAATTATATAAAAATATATATATATATTTCACATAATTTCAAGTTGTTTTCCAAAAGCAACTTGTGGTTCCTTCTACAGTCTTCATATGCCTTGTCAGGAAACCCACAGTGCTTCCAACACTGGCTATATTCATCTTTTATCTTTATTTTTTGCCAATTTTATGGATATGAAATCAAATCTCAGGAATTTTAATTTGAGTTTATCTTATTAGTAGTAATTTAGGGCACTTTCCCATATGGTTACTAATTATTTCTTTTTTTTTTTGCAAGCATTATTCTAAATCAGTATCTCAAAAAGGAATCATTTCTTCAAATATATGGAAGGGGGTGTGGGAAAAGGAGGAGAAGAACAGAGGAGTCTCTTTAACCTGGGTGATATCTGCCAAAATTTTCCCAAAGAGCAGAGATAATTCACTGACCTAGAAAAGAGGAAAGAAAAAAATGTCATTAAGTTTGTAGTTGTCAATACCAAATGACACAAAGTAATAAAGGAAAATGATAACTGAGTAGAATGCACTGGATTAGAAGATTAGCTGACCTCTAGAGATCTTAAACAGAATTTTCAGAAGAATGTAAAAGGCAGACATTAGATTATTGGGGAGTGGATGTGAGAGGTGCAACTAGGGAATGGTCATTTGCCTCAGTGTAGGAAATTTCAAGAGTGTTGATAGCACTATATCATGGTTTTCTCCCATGCTTATTTCCATTCCCATTGCAGCAGGGTCAGTCACATCCTGGGAACTTCTCCCCCATTCCACCATCACTGCTTTCAAGTTTTGAAATTTTATAATATACCGGGACATACTCCTACCCCTAGAAGCTTCAACCTAAGAGAATTTACCACCTCTCTTCCCTTGAAACTTTAGATATGAAATTGCTAGTTATAGTTCTGATATATGGAAAAGAAATAGAAGCAGCAAATATAAACCTTTTGCAAATAAAAATCTAAAGAAGAAAAAGAACAGGACCATATGTTTTTCTCACTCTATTATTCCTCCCTTTTCTCACAAATTCAAACCATCTCTTTGACTTTGAAGTTTCTAATTCTTTATTGTAAAGTGACTGAGCTAAGACTTTCTGCCAGGCATTCTGGCTTCAAAACATTTGATCAGCAAGACAAACACATCCCTGCCTACATCAGCTCTTTTGCTTCATTTCTTTACAAACTACATTGCCCAACTTGGAGCAGATGCCTTGAGCCAGCAGCACAGCAAGAGGATTTGGATACACTCACTACCTAGTAGCCATTGCCTTTGTCGGCATGTGTATCATTGCAGTCCCCTGCTGACCAGAAGATTCCTTCAGCATCTTATTTGAAACATCAAATCCTTAACATGATGGAAGTCATTGATTGAGGAAGCAGCCTGCCTTTCATCCATCATTGTGGATGAGAATCATTTCCGGATTTAAATTGTCCTTTAAAGATGCTTTTATTGGTTTTATGATTAGGTCAAAAGGATAGAGCTTTCAGAAATGCTTTCCACCTATGATGGACAGGAATTTTTCATGGCAAAGGGGTTAAACCACTGCAAATGAGTTGTCTACTAAAAAAACAAGTTGTCTGGAGAGCTCTCCGTCAATAGATATGACTACAGCATTGTCCTTGAAAAAGAAAGATTGTTAGAAACAATTTCATTTTCAGTACATTTTCTTCTTTGCAAAACCTCAAAGAACTCTGACCTTGGAGCTAATCTCCCTATGACAACTATAGAATCATAAAGGGGACAGGATGGGGACCATCTAACTTCATGATTTAATAGATGAGGGAAACTGAGATCTAGAATGGATAAGTGACCAGCCCAAGATCACACAGGTAGTAACAGAGCTGAGATTCAAGCCCAGGTCCTCTGAAACTGGTTCTAAAACCCTTTTCATTGCTCTTTATAGTATTTTTTTTTCGTTTCAACTTGAAGAAAGGAGGCTGAAATCAGTCCTATGATATAAATTTATACAAGCCATAAGAATAATTCAAAGACTAGAACCAAGATAATTGGGCCATTTTATTTTTTTTTTAGTTTTGTTTTTCATTAGCAGCTTCTGCCATTTATTAATTTATTAGCTGCTCCTGCCATTTATTGACACCATGTAGATTTAGTACAGATGCTGGGGCTTGCCGATGGTGCTCTTGATATACAATGCCCTCACATTCTTCCAGCTCTTCTTTAGCAAAGAAACCAGGAAATAGACAGCCAGATGGATGTTGTAGACAAACGCATCATCTCTCATCTTCACATGGCCAACAGCCACCACCAAACAAAGCACCTTCTGCATCTAGAACTTGATAGTAGATTTAGCCTCATCAACCTTTGCCACCATATTCTCATTGTGGGTGAGCAGAGATGGAAACTTGCCAGCTTTGTTCAGACTAGGTCCCAAGATTCAAAAGATTTGCTTGATCAAGGACTCAGAAGCCAAAAAGTCATCATACTTTTTTGCCAGTTTCTTGACAAATTTCTTGTTCTTGTTCAACTTCTTCAGGGCCTCGATATCCATGTGGGGGATTTCTACAGCCTTGGTCTCATCACAATGCTGCTGATCACCCATGATACACACAGAAAGTTTAGGTTGGGTTGTGGATTTGAGCCTGACGGTGCCAGAGAAATGTTTGTCCTTTTGGGGATCATAGTTCTTCAGACTGATCTGTAGCTCCACAGTTTCCAAAACTTTCTGCGTTTGCACTGGGTCCCATGCAGGACCTCTCACACAGCTTCATAGAGAGTAGAGCGAGAGACTTTGCTGCTCAAAGTTGCTCACTGTGTCACGAGCTGGGGGAAAGGGCCATTTTAAATATGATGTGAAAGGCAAGCACAAAGTCGTCATTGTTTATGGTCAAATAAATTAGTCAAATCATTCTGCACAATGACTTTGGAATTATGTGAGAAAAGCTACTAAATTGTATTTATCCATTGACCTGTTAATTTCCCTGCTGGGCACATTGTTTAAATGATGTCAAAAATAGGGAAAAAAAGCCCTACATAAGACCAAAATAGTCATAGAATCACTTTATATTAGCAAATCAAAAACAAAAAAAGGGGGAAACAAAATGGGTGCTTATCAGTTAGGAAATGGTGGGACAAATTGTAGGACATGAATGTTATAAAATAATGTGACATAAAAATCTATGAGGTGCAGCTACACAGTACAGTGGACAAGAGCCCCAGGTCTAGATTCAAGAAGACTCATCTTCTTGGGTTCAAATCTGATTTTAGAAATATACTAGCTATGTGACCCTGGACAAGTCACTTAATTCTGCCTCAGTTTCCTCATCTGTAAAATGAGCTGGAGAAGGAAATGGCCAACCATTCTGGTATCTTTGCCAAGAAAATCCCAATGAGGTCATGAAGAGTTGGAAATGACTAATTGACTTAATAACAACCAAGGTAAAGAAAAATCTGAATGAGTCATGAAGAGTTGGACATGGCCAAATACAAGAAGCTATGAATATTAAGAATTCAGAGGAACATGAGAAGACTTTTTGGACTCATGTAAATTGAAGTATTCAGAACCAGGAAAACAATCTATGCAGGGATTATAATAGCATAAATGGGCATAGGCTGAGTTCTAGATGCCTATAAGAGAACCAGTTCAACCCCAAAAGTGAGATAAGGAAATGTATCTCCCTCCTTTTTCTTGAAGAAGTAGGGGACTGTGGATGTAGCTGAACATTGTGGCTTCATTCATCAGTTTTGCTTAACTGTTTCTCCTTGAAAAAGAGAGGCAAAGGTGTTAATTAGTTAATCACTAAGCCTTTATTAAGCATCTCTTATGTGTAAGATGTGATACAAAGACAAAAATTTAACATTTCTTGCTTTCAAAGAGCACATATTCTATTCAGAGAGCTAACTGGTCTATCAGGAAATGACTGCCATCAAAACCATAAGCATCAACAAAATGCCATTTTAATGGGATGGGGGAAGATAGAATGAATACTGCTAGAGCCTTAGGCAGGTTGGATAACCAGGCTTTGACTCAAAGTTCCCACCATCTTTAATAATGTGCTTCCTCTCCGTGGAGGTTATCTGTCAGTCTGTGCCCACAGAGAGATTGTTCTTACTTCTTCACCCAACTCATGTGCCACCGAACCTGCCAACCCTAGGGTCCCATCTTTGTAGAGTTGCTTTCCTGGAATCCACCTTTCCTCACTGCTATGTTCCAATTCTTGCATCTAGAACAAATTCAGTTGAGAATGGGGCAGAGTAGGGTATGAGGTGTGAATGGGCCATACACAATTGGCTCTAGCATTTATCTCATTTGAGTTAAAAGTTAGATGCCATGTTAGTACTGACAGTTGTAAACCTTAAAATTTCTTAGACTTATGAATGTTGGAAATTTCCCCATTGGGAAATTTCATACTTGAAAAAATTTCCTACTGATAGTAAGAACTCTATTGGAATATGAAACTCCTTGGCATGGGAGGATCCTTCTCCTCCCTACTTAAGACTACTTTAGGACAGAAACCTTTTGCTAAACAATGGAAAGGGCTTTGACCTATGCTTAAGCATAGAACAGGAAGTTCTTTGAGTCATGATTGATTTTAGAATTGATACAATAGAGATACTTGGAATGACAGAACCAGGTCTTGGAAACTACAATCTCCACCCTACTCAGAGTAACAGGATTTAGGAAGGGCTGCAGCAAAAATCAAGATTTAATTATTTGAGAATATGACCTTCAATAGACATGTGCAAAGGGGACAGACCTCTGGGCAGTCCTGGGTTAAGCTAGAGCCACCATTGGCACAGGGGAGACATCGACAGTGATTGGTAGATGTGAGAACTGAGGGGAGGGAACTGAGATTCTTTGCTTAAAGATAGTGGGGTCTGAGGACTGAGAGGAGGTGGATGCTCTGAAGGAGGTCTGAGAGGAGAGAGGTCCTGGAGGGAGAGTCCTAGAGAGGTCTTGAAGGAGACTGTGGAAGGAGAACTCAGGAGGAGTCAGGAGGAGAATTCTCTGGAAACATTTCTTGAAAGGAGGCTCTCTTGAAGGTGGAGCCTGAGGTTGGCAGGAGAAGCCTTACCTAGAGAGATCTTGGGTGAGTGATAAAACCAACTGACTGATTTATCTCTTAGGACTGAGGTCTAGGCCTTATTGGCTTGAGGCCCTTCATTCTTATTCCCTTCTTACTTTCTCTCTTTTTCTATTGATTAATCAGTGTATTATAAATTAAATTTCTCTATAAAACCCAGTTGGCTTGGGCATATTCATAAATTAGGAATATATTCCCTGGCGACCATCGTATATTTATATAAAAACAAGACACAGTAGAAACATATTTCAGAGGTCATAATTGTTATATATTTCCCTTGCTCCCAAACATTTTAATTATCACATTTTATGGCTCCCACTCTCTTATCTACAACTATTTAAAGCTCAAAACTATTTTAAATCTAACACAGTCCTTATATTGTTCGATTGGTGAATTAAATAGTATGCTGCTTGGATTCCTATCATGATGCCTTCTGCTGGAGAATGGGGCCAGTTGCTCATTAGTTTGTAAATCCAGTTTTTGCTCCTCAAATGAATTTGTCCTGGCAATAAGGATTCCTAGTTATAGCTATGAACATAGCATTGATTTATGTATTTTATTCAGTGATCAGTCCTTTATCAGCATTCAATACATATTCCATTTTGACAGAACATAAAAAATATAAAATGTAAAGTTTCATTAATGGCTATAATTGCATACTACTTCTGTCACTTAAGAAAATCAGGACAGAGATGTCCTACTAGTGAATCTTTTTCCACTCAAAGGGTTCAACAGAAATTGTTGGTTAGGTAGCATAGTAGCCAATCTCTTCTCTAGTACAATATGAACATTTTAGACTTCTACTTTTGTTCTTGGGAAAGTCTCCCTTCATCTAATGGATCTCATAATTAAGGAAGTTTTCTTGATGTTTGGTCTAATTTTCTTTCTGATAATTTTCCCTAGTCTTCCTCATGATATCTCTTACACTATTCTACTCTGTCTATAAACCAGAAACCATTGGGGGGTTTTGCTGATGATTTGTTTCCTTTTTTAATTGACATTTTTAAAAATACCTAAGAACTTCTAAATCAACCCCATTTGTTAATAGAACACACTTTTTCAAAATTTAATTGAAAATTTTAAATTAATTAATTAATTAAGAATATTTTCCATGGTTACATGATTCATGTTCTTTCCCTCTCCCTCCCCCCCACCCCTGTAGCCAATGATCAATTATACTGAGTTTTACATGTGTCATTGATCAAGACCTATTTCCCTATTATTGATGATTGTAATAGGGTGATTGTTTAGAGTCTACATCCCCAATCATATCCCCATCGACCCACATGACCAAGCAGTTGTTTTTCTCCTGTTTCTACTCCCACAGTTCTTTCTCTGGATGTGGATAGCAAATAGAACACACTTATGATGAAATTGTATGAAAGTAAAATAAATCACTACATCCACATTGTCTAACTTAATTATATACCTAGAGTCCACTACCTCTCCCCTGAGAGATACAAACTGGTCAATGAAGTGATCATAGCTCTGATGCCTTTCTTATTTATCTAAAATAAATTTTGTTGGTATCTTTTTTATATTACTAAAACTTTCCCCAATTTCCCACTTTTCCCTTTTGGAGAGTAATCTCCTATAATCAAAAATATTTTTATAGGAAGAAAAAGAAACAAAGATCAGTGAAGCTGATCAATACCATTCTCATGCCTTCCAATGCCATTTATTTTACATTATTATGGTCATTATATAAGTTATTGTTGTCATGTTTCCACTTATATCACTCTGTAGAAGTATTCACCAAAACTTTATTCCTTATAAAAAGATAGGAACATGACATTTCAAAATAAAAGCCAGTGAATATGATGCTTTGCTATTAGCTGTTTAACTCAGTACAAAAATGGCACAGTCAGCTTAGCATCAAATCCATAAATGTCTCTATTAAAATTCTACTTCCACAAAGCAGCAACTATAAGAGGGACTACTAGAATACAACTAAGAACAATGGCAGGCACTTGGGATTCTAGTCACAAAGTCGCCTTTCCTCTTTTAGGAAATATTCTCTTGTTGGGGATAAGAACATGGAAGCCATAAAAATATAGCTCCATATGTGTGATATAAAAGAATGGAAAGGTTGGCTGACGCAATTTGTACAGCAAAGAAAACACAAGCCTCAGCAAGTATCCAAAGTGAAAGCAATTTGGAAGTGGTCTGGGGGAGAACAATTCCCTCTCCAACAGGTATAAACAAACCTAAACTGAAGCTTTTTACACAAATGATTATAAATAAAAGCAAAAATTTTGTCAAAGCAATGGCGTACCTGCAACATATTGGCCCCTTGGTGTCATTTGAAGAAAATTAATGTGGAGGGCCAAAGAGACAGAGTCGGCAATATGTAATGCTCCAGAGACCTGCTAGGGATTTTGCTCCTAGTGAGGCAGAAATAAATGCTCTTGGTAAACCTTAAGGGAGAAATAAGACATGTGCATAAGTAAGATTAATCAGCAAAGCTCCTGTCTACCTAATGAGTCATCTTTGACATCATAAAACTTGGAAAAAAAAACACAAGGTTGCTACATGTCAAATCAGTGCTACCTCAGACAAAGAAAAATGAGAGAAGTCTGAGAACATAACAACTGGGCAACTATAGTGAAGGACAGTTAATAGATATGAGCAAGGCATAAAAAAAGAACTCAAGCAATCAATGCCTTAGATGCTTTATTATTGTGTTGATGCCACCTAATACAGGAAGACCATCCAGATTCCCCCTGGTTGTTAGTACACTCTCATTCTTGAAATTATTTTTACTCTATATGGTTTCTAGATATTTAAATAACAAATGTGTTTTTCCCCCTAAGGATATTCCTTGAGGGCAGAGATTATATTCCCATCATTATCCCAATGCTTTGTATAGTTTTTGTTTGTTTGAATGTTATTTTGTCTGTGTGGAGGAATTTCTAGTGTGGAAACTCCCTTTACCAATGCTATCTAACAACAAATAATCTTAGAGAATTGTCATGGGGGCATGACCACATAGGCAGTGTGGGTCAAATACAGAATATGAATACAGAGCTTCTTAACTCTGAGGCCAACTCTCTGAATTTTTGTAGGTAATTGATAAATATTTGTTGACTTCAACTGATTCCAAATTATACTTTCTTAGAGGATGCACTTTTATTTATTTGTACAAAGGTAAACAAAGTTTGAGACTGAATTCACTCTCTCCAGCATTGACTTTTTCCTATTGCCCTCTTCTTCTCCTTATGGAGAAATTTCTGAATTATATCTATTTTTTAGACAAAATAAACTCAGCCCAGTCTGACTTGAGACTTAGTGTCAGCCTACAGAGATATATGCAAAATGAAGAGAAATAGCATATTAAGACTAGTAAAACTCAATTAGATAGATGAACAGATGAGTCTATTGTTTATCTTTATTATTTCCCTCATAGATCATATGGTCTAACTGCTACCTGAAACACAAATCCTCTCTAATGAATCCCTAAGAAGAGGTTTAGTCATTCCCTGATCTAAGCACAATCTGAATAAAGAAGTTGAATGAGAATTTGAGATACCAGGTAAATTCTTTACTGATAGATAATAGAAATTCATCCAAGACCTTAAAGCAAGCTTCCTATTTTCCTAATGCATGGCAAATTTTGGCCCAGACTTTATTTTTATTCTGTTTATTTTTTAAAAATGTATTTCTTATAAGCAACTGATTGTGGAGTAAGGGAAAGCTTTTTTTAATCTAATCTCATTGCTCTTTTTCATTTTATTGGATTGTTTAATCCATTCACATTTAAAATTATGAGAATTGGGATTGTATTTTCTGCCATTTGTCTCTAATATAGTTTTTTTTCCTCGAGATTAGAATTTTTATTTTTTTTCTTCTGAGAAAATAGTACATTGTCTCATCAGTTACTTTAGCTTTATGTACTTTCAGGTAACCCTATTCCTACTGACTCCCTTCCATCCTCAGCTTGCCCTACTGTTTGTTACCCTTTTCTCTAATTTTGGAATTTTTCTAAAATTATTTCCTTTTTCTTCCTTCTTTTTATTTAGTTATATAAATATTCCCCTTTTTTATTCTCTCATTTAAGAAACCAAGTAAAATGTCCCTTCTCCCTTCAACTTTTTTTATTAGTTTAAAATTTTTCATGCTTTTTGCTTTAAAAGTATTTATTTCCTTTTTCTTATCATTATTTTCTTCTCTTTTTTCTTATTTTCTTATTATCATTTTATTCTTTGATTTATGGGCCCCTATACTTTTTTAAGTCTATATTCCTAATGAAATTAAAGCTTCTATGATAGTCATTTTGAGTTCTTACTTCTAAATACTTTATTATTGTCTTGCCTAATCTTGCCTCTTGCCGCTTTTTTGTTGTGCTTCTTTCTTTTTTTGTTGTTGTTCTGTTATATTTGATGTGAAGATAGGATTGACTTTCCCCTTGTCTATTTTTAGCTAAACAAATCAATAACTCAAAGCACCCCTACTTAATACTTAGTAAGAGAATTCACAAGTCACTTGCTAGAGTGGGTGACAGTTCCAGAGGCCACTTCCCTGCCCCTGGGCAGTGCTAGGCAAACTGAAATACTGCAATTAGTTCCTGTAAAGTGGGGAAGGGACAGGAAGTGATATGGGAAAAGGACTATAAAAAGTCCTGAATTTCCTGTCCAAGGAACTTCTTCTTTGAACTTCTCCTCTGGAGTTCCTCTTTAGAGACTCTGTGTCAGTAAGCTGGACTGAAGGAGGATACTCTTTCCCTAGATCCTGGGTCAGCTTGCTGGATGAGTAGTTGGCCTTTCTGTCCTGGCTTTTGGAGAGATTGATTCTGGAGATTCCTGCCTTGGCTTTGGAGGAGGCTGCATTGGTAGAACCCTGGCTGAAGACACTGCTGGGACTTCTGGCTGAGGATTACCTAGGAAAATCCACATGGAGACAGAGTCTTGAGGAAGTCCTGCTGGGGCTGAGCCTAGAAGGGCTGGTATATTTATTAGAATCCATCTCTTTATCTACATTTTTTCACTTTCACTCTTTCCACCTCTTTGTAAATAAAGCAGCTAAAAGTCATTTTGATTTAATCTGTAATCTTTTTAAATTAGCAACCACAATATTACTTTAGAACTTTCATATTTAGCATAAAACCTAATTTAAAAAATTCTTATACTGACTTTTCATGACCCCAGGACCATAGCCCTTCATGAGGTAGTTCAGCACTACCCTCTGACCAACTCCAGGATCTTTTCCCTTTTCCCAAAGAAATCTTCTCTCTGAGTCCTTGCTCTCACACTACTCTTGATGTCATTGATCCCCAGAAGCTCCAATTCTCCTTTTCCTGAGGCAGAATGAATAATCTCTCTAAGGACCTTACAGCCTATAAAGTCCTCATATCTTCTTTCTCCCATTGGAGTGTTCTTTAATAGGAACCTTCCCTCCACTGAAACAAAATTTCTCTTTTCCCTTCTATTTCAGGCCTTACCTTTATCTTCTCATTTGTTCTCCTATAGACCCATTTCTTCATGAGAGACAATAGCTAGTTTCTTTCATTGGTGACCTTTAGTTTGATTAGGTTATATCACATATTCCATATTTTCTTTCTCTCTTTTCACACTTTTATGCTTCTTTCTATTCTGGAGTTTACAAATACCACCATAAACACACACACGCACACACACTCATTCATTCATTCATTCACCTGGAGGCAAGGTGTTGTAAGATTTAGTTTTATAGTGTCTCTGGCCTGTTCCTCCACTAATCACTTCAGTTTTAAGACTGCTTTCACCCTTGCCTGCCTGTGTCCTTTGAGAAAGGAATCTTAATGGTTTCTCCATCATAGCTGTTAACCCCATAAGTGTCTTTCTTTTTTTAGGGTTTTTCCCTAGAGGCAATTTATTTCATTATCTGTGTCTTCCATGGCTGTTGAATTCATTTACCTTTCTTGGATTTCTGTAGTCTGGAAAATTTGAGAGCAGATAATTTATTTGGGTCTAATTTTTCTTGTAGGAATGCTTCAAAAGTCCATTGGCAAACATTTATTAAACTTTTACTATATGCCAAAAGAAGAAAGGCAAAAGACAAGCCTTGTTCTTTTTATTTTTTTGGTAAAGATTTTTATTTTACCAATTACATGTAATAACAATTTTCTACTTAAGTTTTCTGAAGTTATATGATCCAAATTGTCTCCCTCCCTTCTCATCCCTCCCTTTTCCCTGAGATGGTAAACAATTTTATTTAGGTTATACGTTTATTATCAAGTAAAACCTATTTCTATATTGTTCTTTTTTGCAAGAGAATAATCATATAAAACCAAAACCCTAAAATAAAAACTCATATAAATCAAAGTGAAAATAGTATTCTTAGATTTACATTTTGACTTCCACAATTCTTTCTTTGCAGGTGGATAGCATTCTTTGCCATAAGTCCTTCAGAATTGTCCTAGATCATTTTATTGCTGAGAGTGACTAAGTCTTTCACAGTTGATCATCACACAATGTTGCTGCTGCTATGTACAGTGTTCTCCTGGTTCTGCTTGTTTTACTCTGCACCAGTTCATGGAGGCCTTTCCATTTCTTTCTGAAATCATCCTGTTAACGATTTCTTACACCACAGTAGTATTCCATCACCATCATATATGACAATTTTGCCCAATTGATGGACATCCCCATAATTTCCAATTCTTTGCCACCACAAAAAGGCAGACCCTGTTCTAAATGATCTCACAGTCTGATGGGAGAGACATACCAACAGCTATGTACAAATGAGCCATGTATAGGATAAATTGGAAATAATCAACAGAATAGGAAATCAGGAAAGGTTTTCTGTTGAAGGTGGAATTTTAGCTGGGACTCTTTCCTTTAGGTTTGGTGAAGAACCACACAAACCAGTGTTTTTTCCCTATGTCCTTTTATTTTTCAACTCTCTGACTGAGTACTGCTATATCTCATAATGCCACCCTGAAGCCCCAGCTAGACCAAGTCTCTTTGTTTTGGTTTTCATAGAAGGAGAGAAGGGGAGAACTGGGTTCTGTTGCAAACCCATGAATCATTTTGTATAGCCCCGACAGAACATGGTGGCTGGTTGTGGGAGGGGAGTGCTGAGAGAGCTCCTTAGGGATCAGGGATCAGTGTTCTCTGCCTACCTTGTTAAGGTTCTTGGTGTCTTAGACTCTGGAGACAGCTGAAATTGCTATGACTTTTTCACCTTGCTACTATTTTGGAGAGGCTAAAGGAGTTGTAAGAAATATAGAAAGTGCCTAGTTCTCCATCCCATTAGTCAGATCACTTGTTCCAATATTCCAAAATTGCTCCTCATGCTGGTGATGACAAAAGCCAGACATTCGGCCACTGTCTGAAAATCCAGCCAACATCTCCAGTACAATACAGGGGTAGAGACAGACTCACTAATGATGTCCTTCATGTGTCAGTCAACTGATGTATCACAACACCAGATTCCCAAGGAGAAAACTGTTAAAATAGTAGAGGAGGAGGTTATTAACTAGGGATTGGACTCAGTTCAGCAGATTTAAAAGTCTTTCCCAGGTACTGGCATTCTTTGACAGGTCCTCAGTGAGATCTTTTCACATGGCCATCTTAACAAACAAATTGGATACTACTTTTTAAAAAAAGCAATAAATGAATACTTGTATTTGAGTAATATGGCTAACAATTGCATTTTTCTCTCTAACAACTCAGCAATGGTTAAAGTCATAGGCATACATAGGGCCTGGATCAGGGAATGCCACCACTGGGACCCACCCTCTATGCACAACTATGGTCTTAATAATTCACCAAAAAATGACAAAACAGCACCATTATTTAAAGTGGGCTTCATACAATGGAAGAACAATGGAAGAACACTGGATCGTTGTCAGTTATTATCACCCCCTTTTCCCTCCCTGCAACCCCCAAATCTTCTTTGCTCAGAGATGACACCTGGTGGTGCTGTTCATGAATTAGGACTCATCTGCTTGACCAGCCTTTTATGTAGCATAATGAATGGTTCTGTGTATTATAATGGATGGGGTTCTGCTAAAACACTCACACACACATACACACACAAGGCTAGAAGAATGGTGAAAGCAACTGAATGAACCAGAACTAAAGAACAGAGAGGAATAAAGCTTTCTTTTGATAATTTAAAAACTATAAACTTAGTAACCATCGACAAAAATAAACACAATTTAAAAATTATAGAGTACAACATACATATTATTGTTGTTGTTATTGTTATTTCTATTTTATACTAACTGCAGAATGGGGGTGACTCTAAGCCCAGGAGTATGGATTATAGCCAAAGGAGTTCTATGATCTATAGCATATGACTTGGTCCCTATTTGAAGCAGTAACAGGTACTGGATGATCTCACCCCATCATTTTGTGATGGCAAATGGTTTTAAAATATATCTCTCTACTATTTGCATCAATCTAATTAAAAGAGCTACAACACAACTGCCTCTAGAAAGAATCTCTGTTAGAGTAAATTCTGGGTTTGACTTTGAATCCCACTCCAAAATAATAAAAAAAAAAACTAATAAACTACACCACTAAGCAATAGTGTTGACAAAGTTGTGTCCTTGTATTGTGGATGTGATATAGGTTAGCGGGTGCAAGATTAACCCAATGGAGAAGAATGAACTGTTGTATTCTATGCCTCAGCTTCCTTCACATCCTAGCAAAGCATCTACTTTGAGAACTCCTTCCTCCAGACTACCATTTCAGGAAGGGCCCTTTCCACGTTCACTTCAATCCCATGTTGACTCACTCAGTAGTCTTTCTCACCTTCCTGCTAGCCCATTTCTTTTGGCCTTGGCACTATTTCTACCCTCTCCCTTCCTCAACCCATCTTGCAGCTATATGGAATTGTGGATAAAGTTCTGGGTCTGGTATCAGGAATCTCCAAGTTCAAAGTGATTCCTAGTTATGGACTTAGGCAAGCTGTTCATCCTCTGATTGTCTCCATTTCCTAAACTGTAAAATGGGTATAATACACATGGGTATGTAAGTGGCAAGGTATAATCAGAAAACTCATCTGAGTTCAAATTCAGCCTCAGATATTTCTTAGCTATATGACCTTGAGTAAGTCACTTAACCCTATTTGCCTTAGTTTCCTCATCTGTAAAATGAGCTGAAGAAGAATATGGCAAACAACTCTAGTATCTTTGCCAAGAAAACCCCAGATGGGGTCATGAACTACTCAACAATAATAACAAATACCATTTATTTCCCAGAGTTGTCTTGAGGGTCATATGGAATATTTGCCAAGTACCTGGTACATAGTAGGTGCTGTATAAATATTAGCTTATTATTGTTATTACCTGATGTGCTATATACCCCCAATAGAATGTCAACTCCTTGAGGATTGGGATTGTTATTTTGCCAGTGCTTAGCACAGTGCCTAGAAGGCAGTTGTTGTTGCTATTTGTCCTTTGTTTTTGAAGGGGACCAATGACATCACAGGATGATGTCTTGACTGGTGCAAGAACTGGGTTTAAGTGAAGCAGAGTTACCCAGAGTCATCTGCCTCACTCTCTCTTTCAGAATGATCAAAGTCCAGTGGCAAGACAAAAATCAAGGCACATGTAATGGTCTAGGATGCAGTAGATGACTAGTACCTTTTTTTTATACCCTTACCTTCTATCTTAGAACCAATACAAGTATCAGTTCCAAAGTGGAAGAGCAATAAGGGCTAGGCAATTAGGGTTAAATGACTTGTCCAGAGGTCACATATCTAGGAAATATCTGAGGCTAAATATGAACCCAGGACCTCCTGTCTCTAGTGTTGGCTCTCTATCCAGTAAGCCAGCGGTTCTCAACCTCTCAATTTGTAGCAATGAGAATACATAATGCATATCAGGTATTTATATTCCAAATATTAACTGTAGCAAAATTACAGTTTTGAAGTAGCCACCAAAATAATTTTTTGGTTTGGGGTCACTGTAACATGAGGAACTGTATTGTGGGGTCACGGCATTAGAAAGGTTGAGAACCACTGCACTAAGCCATCTCACTGCCCTGACTTTGGGATCATTGATGTTTGATCAAGGTCTAATCATTCCAGAGCACCTTTTTCAGCTACTATAATGGTTGTTGGAATTCTACTGTATATATTCCATATTGATCAGAGTAAAGGACACTTCTGAGTATGGACTGCCTTTCTAGAATGAGATCTCTTCAAGAAGAGCCTAGATGATAAGCAATGAAAAATAATACTGACTAAATAAAGATTGCTCTTCACTAAATTAAATTAAATTCTCCAAAGTTTTCTTCAGAACCTCATCTATGGCCATCACTTTGGACTACAATGCCAAAGTTCAACTGCTTCCTACCTTCAAATGCCTTGCTTGTATTCTCCTGGTGCCAAAGTATTGGAGAGAAGACTCAGTCCATCAGTGCAGAGCAGAGAGAGATCAAGATGAATAAGAGCTTCAGCCAAAGATCTCTGGGAAAATTCAAGGATAGTGAGGATGTTTTCAGCTGAGGGGACTTGTACACAGAGGCAGGGAGAGGCATGTTACATCTGGGGGGAAAGTAGTTATCTGATTTGGCTGGAATATAGGGTATAAAAAGAGAATGATGGGAAATAAGATTGGAAAGATGGCTCCAGTTTTATACAAACTAGATTTGGGGGTTGGGGGAAGTGTAGCCTGTATTCAAATCAATATGGTATTGATTAATGTCTGCTTCCTACTTAGAAGAAACATAATACCCCACTTAAAGCAAGGTCCAAAGGAAACAGGACATCCCAAGTACAAATTAGGTACACATGTCTCTACTTAACTATTAAAAGCTGTGGTTAACTAAACATTTGCTTTCTTTTACAGAAAATAGAAAACTACTTTTTGCACAGGATGAGATGGCTTAGAGGGGCTGCAATCTACAACATGAGAAGAAATAATACATTTATGAGACAATTTCCCAAAAAAAAGTAAGGAACACCATTCTCTAATAGTGTAATAGTCCTGGAATTAATTTATTTTTCACTGTTGGAACTGTTCCTGACTCCATTATTTCTTCCTGTTTCCCTTTTCTAGCACAATGGAAAAACCCCTGTTTTTTGTGTTACAGGTCCTGCAGGGACTTTGAACAAGTATTTTAACTTTTTCTGGGACTCACTATCCTCATCTGTGAAATGGAAAGATTAGACTACATGCATTCTAAGACCCTTTCCAGCTCTAAACCTATGATCCTAGATGCAACTGGGCATCTAGGTAGCACCATGGATAGAGCACCAGGTCTGGAATCAGGAAGAACTGAGTTTTCACATCTGGCCTCAGACATGTACTAGTTGTTAGACCTTAAGCAATCCACTTAACCCCATTTGTCTCAGTTTCCTCATATGTAAAATAACCTGGAAAAGAAAATGGCAAACCCCTCCAGGCTCTTTGCCAAGAAAATCCCAAATGGGGTTATTAAGTATTAAATATGACTGAACAACAAAGAACACTGGACCAGGAGGCAGGAAATCTTAAGTTCAAATCTTGTCCCAGATAGTTACTAGATTTTTGACCTTGAGCAAGTCTTTTTCCTCTCTGACCCTCAATTTCTTCATCTATAAAATGGTGACAATAGAAACAATCATGAGGTTTGCTGTGCAAATCAAATGAATAACGTCTCTAATGCATTCTACAAATCTTAAAAGTGCTCTAGAAATATTAACTATTGTTATGATGATCATTATTTTTAGCCATATCCTTTCTTGTTTTAAAATTGCCTTTTATTTCTTTTCATTTAAGCCATCCCTTTGGAAGCCACCCAACTTTGTTAGGTGAGATTATGTGTTTCATATATGTATATATACTCAAACACACAATACAAAAACATGTCCATGTATACATACAAAGCTATGCAAATATGTGCACATGCAAAAATACATTTATACACATATGTGCATATTTTAAATGTGTGTATATATTGTCTTTGGACAAATCAAACCTAATTACCAAATTCTTATTCAGGAGCCCAGTTTCCATCAGTGTTGCCTGGCTCCCCAGTGGAGAATGAGTAGAAAGAAGAGAAGACTGGGGAGCCTTTACCCAATACAAGCAGACCTAGTGGGGGATGAAATGCTGCCATCCAGCCCTGGGGCACATGGAGTTGGGAAATTATAACCAAGGAGGATATGGCTATCAACATCAGGATAAGGCCCTGCCTAGACAGACTCTGACCCCTCAAAACCTAGCTAGTCTGCCTTGGGGGAGGAGATAAGTAGGCAAGATTATTTTTAACTCTTACTTTCCATTTTAGAATCAATACTAAGTATTGGTTCCAAGGTAGAAGAGTGGTAATGGCTAGGAAATTGGGGTTAAGTGACTTGCCCAGGGTAAGCCAACTGGGAATCATCTGGGAGCAGATTTGAATCCAGGACCTCTTGTCTCTGGACCTAACTTTCTATCTACTTAGCTACCTTGCTGCCTCAGCAGAGAAGATTTAAATTGAGCTGCTCTAGCTAGAAGACTTAAATAGAGGTCAAAATAGTCAGATAAACCAAACTTGAGCTTGTTCAGGGCACTCCACAGAGATATTTAAAGGTATTCAAGCCTGATATATTAAAATTCAATTAGTTTCATGGTCTGGCTACTATCATCATCTTCCCCAATTCAAATCTCTGAGTCACAGAATCTCAGAATTGCAATACAAAATAAGAACCATATATTGCACCCTCAACTGAGGGAGAAGGAAATCCTGAGGCCCCATACCATCAGATAGTTTTCTCATTTATATTAATTATTGTTACTAACAGAGTGCTAAATGTAATTGTTTTTTTACCCTGTTAAAAGGCTATGAATGCTCCTGGAAATCTCTAAATTTTGACACCACTGACAAAGCTCTTGTTGCCAGACCCTAGTTAAAATTCAGGTGGGAAGGTACCTCAACCAACATGTACATGAACAAAAATCCAACAAATTCCAATGTTGTACACAAATGAAAATTCATTCTATAACAAGCCCAACAAGTGGTCATCCAGGCTTTTTAGGAAGACCTCCCTCCTCCAGAGAAGTAATTCTATTCTACTTTGGGATAATCCCAATTGCTAGGAAATTTTTCCCTTACATCAGTCCATTAATAAGAATTTATTAGGTCTTTTCTTTGAGTCAGGCATCAAGCTATAACTTACATGAATGGCTCCAAGTTCTGTCCCCTGAACTCCAACATGAGTCTTGTTTGTACCTCTTTCATATAACAATTGCCATATCACCTCCTCCCAATATTTTCTTCTTCAGTCATTATCTACATCATAAGATCATAATTCTAGAGTTGAAAGAGATCATAGGATGACAGAGTGCAATAGAAGAGGGAAAAAAGTAGAGAGAAATGAGGTAATTTGCCCAAGATCATAAAACTAATGAAACTAAAAAATAAATAAACTTAAAAATAGCAGAACTGAGATTTGAAACTCCAACTTTAAACCTATATACTTTCCACTGGACCATTTCTTTCAACTGGTCCTCCTGTGGACCAGGCTCAATCTTCTTCCCTATCCTCATTGTCTTTGCCTGGGCCTTTCCAGTTGATCAATGTCCTTCTTACACTATGGTGCATAGAACTGAAGACAGAATCCCAGCTAGATCTGATCAGGGCAGAGTCCAGAAGAACTATTATTTCCCTCATTCTGGTTCATTTTCCTTTTTCAAGGGTCCAACAAGGTATTATTTTCTAGAATTGTTACATGATAGATTTAGAATTACTTTACCCTTATTATATAATTGCAATTATATAGAATGTCATATATAATACTTACAATAACAATATTTCCATCAGTGCTAAGAAGTGTGATTTATTAATAGGATTAATAGGATAATACCTGAACAAGTGGGTACAGTGAATTGCCTTCTGTTTGCAAAGGTCTGTTCAAGGCAAGGGCAATACAGAGTCAAACCAAGATATAGACCCTCAGGGAGATTGTACAGAAAATGCTAGGAGAAATTTGAGAAATTGCCTATTATAGATTCTAGATCTCTTCACTCAAGAGGCTTATTCCAGAAGCTAACTGAGATCTCATCCAGAGAAGGTTCCTAATGTCAGATTCTTTTCTGCCATACCCAGGTTCATAGCTGATGCCAAAAGGCAAAGTGGCTTTCATGAACTTGAGACAAAGCCATATTCAAAGTTAGCTAACATGTGCTGGAAAGCTCTGCTGTATTCCCAGATGGACCTTGTACACAAAAGAAGCATAACTGTAATTTCTAATGATGGAAACAGGAAGAAGGGGAAAAATAAGTCAAGCAAATAGATCAATGAAATTATGGTCCTAAGAAAGAAGCCCTAAGGGGGAAAAAAGAGATTGCAATACTCTAACATTGCCAGAAGGTGACAGCACAGTCATAATTTTAAAATGATCAGCAGCCCAGATTGTTCAGGCACCAGAATTTATTAGAAATTC
Source organism: Monodelphis domestica (assembly GCF_027887165.1). Lineage (NCBI taxonomy): Eukaryota > Metazoa > Chordata > Mammalia > Didelphimorphia > Didelphidae > Monodelphis > Monodelphis domestica. Next base: position 74,267,545 of record NC_077227.1, read on the forward strand.
AGTTGATAGAGTAACACCAGAGATTGAGACTGGACTCAAGAACACAAAGTTACTTGGGTTTATAATCATTTACTCACTTAGCATGTATCTTCTCTTCATTATCTTTCCCCTCAAACTCTTTCCTTTTCCTATCTTCCCTTTTTTCTGCCAAGAGCATCTGCCATGTTCCCAAGACTCACATCTGGGCAGTTATCTTTAGCCTCTCACTCTCTCGCGCTTTATATCCACTTGGTTCCCAAGGTCTGTCGATTTTCCCTTCACAGCATATCTCATGTATCCCCTTTCTTCCTCTGACCTCGTTAGGTGAGAACTGGAAGAGTCTTTAGAGACCATTGAGCCCAAATCCTGCCTCTACTATTTACCAGTTACTATTTACCAGTAACTAATAGTTACCAGTACTATTATCATTGCATATGAAGAAACTGAGGCTAAGAGGTAACTTGAACATGGGTCCACACAGCTAGGAAGTGACAAGATTACAACCTAAATATTCCTGACTCTAAAAATTGCACTCCATGGGACTATTCTCTTCTTAATGTATGCTACCACCTCTCCTGAAATAGAACTATTCTATGATCATCTTGCTATCTTCAGATTTGATTAATTCAATCACTATTTCCATGACTTCATAATTCTATCCTATCCTCTACTCCTTATTTTTAGAAGTCCAAGAATAGGTTATTGTGGGGAAAGACACCTATTTTCTTTTAAAGTTTTCCCTTTACCCCCACTCACCTTCTGATTGTAAGATTTACAGAAATTTGATTTATTAATTATAAATGGCAAACTTGCACATAGGGTAAGTAAAGATTGATGTTATACCCATTTTACAGATGAAGAATCTAAGACCCAAACATCACATTTGCTATTGGTGTTATTCAGAAACATTTTGTTAATTATTTGATGGACATTATAATTCCAAGCTGCAGTTATTCAACTGGTCATCAGGTCTGGTCTTTGATACATTGCATAAAATGGAAATGCCATTCAGTCCTTTCTCCTTCAAGACTCTAATAAGACTGATAGCCAATTTGGATAGCACAAGTTGTTTTTTTTTTCTTATTTTTCAGCTCAGGTTGAAGGCATTGAAACAGACATGGTGCCACTAGATGGTACTCTTTCACCAATTTTTTTTTAACCAAATGTGAGCCCATGTTGACTGCCTATGGGCTTGGAACTCTCACCAATGTATCCTTAAAATGCTGTGCTTTCTGGTTACTGAGCTGCCTGGTGCATCGTTAAACTGTTTTGGCCCAACATTTCAGAAAATCATATATTCATCAGCATTTAGAGATGTTTTCTTTTATCAACTTAGATTTGGATTTTACATCAAATGATAATTGAACGGAACTCTGTTTAAAAGCTTTCCCAGCAGGTAGAACATTGCCACAGAATCAGTTCAGCACTTGAAAGCCCTGGCATCCCTTTTCTCTAATATCCATCACTCTATAATGCCCCCATCTTACCTGCCTTTAGGAACCCTGTGTCTTTCCCACACATACACACCTCTTCTATATTCCCTCAAAACCTAGGTTTCTTTCCTTCCTATCAGTATGCTATCCTACTCAGGAGGATTTATATCTTTAGAGGTCTTTGAGGTTTAAGCTAAAAGAATGAAACTTTAAAGGTGGCATTTCCTTTTCATTACCCAATAAATAGGAAAGGTATTTTGTAGGTATTAGATTATCTGGAACATCTGAAATCATGGCATGAAGGTATTCATCTGCTCCCGTCTATGAGTATGGTCAGTGCTGCCCAATGTCAAGGGTTCCTAGCCTCTAACATAGCTCCCCCCAATGAGAAAAGGTGAAAAGCCAGATAAACCTCTGCCTATTCTCAAGTTATCTGGAAGAAATATGTCAAAGGGAAAACAAAGGGGGGGATCTGAGGAGAAAGAGCTATGTCAGATGTAGAAGAATGGGAGAATGTGACATGGAAAATGGGGAGAAGTGGAAAACTAGAAAGAGTACTGGTTTTGGAGTCATAGAACCCCTTTGGAGCCACCTTGAGATGAGAACTCAGTCAATTTCCTAAGCAAAATGTCTTGAGATCTAGAATCTACAAATTCCAATTTCCAGTACTAGCTCTGCTATTTACTATCTGCAATCACTGATAGATCATTATACCTCTGGGTGTTTCAGTTTCCTCACCTGTAAAATGAGGGGATTGTTCTAAATCTGGGTTTTGTTAATATTGTTTGTATCCTGGTCCCCTTTAGCAATCTGGTGAATTCTTATAGACTTCTTCTCAGAATCATGTTTTTTTAAACAAAACATATAGGATTATGGAAGAAGCCTATTATATTGAAATAAACTTGTCAAAATATTTTTAAAAGAACAAGTTTGCAGACCTCAGGTTAAAAACCCTTGATTGAAATGGTTTCCGAGGTCCTTTCCAGCTCTAAACCCTATGATGGATTCCATGATAGCTCCATCTTTACCACACCATTGGGGCTAGATTCTTTAAGAGGTTATTCTCTAAGCAATAATGAAGATTCATAGAATCTCAGATCTGGAAGAGTTAAACATCTTCTAGTCTAACCAATATGTGAATGAGAATGGCTTTTACAAACTCCTGAACAAGTGGTCATCCAACTTTGGTTTGTGTAGTAACAGAAGAATTCCACCATAAGAGAGATGATCCAAAACTGATTAGAAGAGAAAGAAATGAGGCATTGGTGACTGGCAACTACTGGTCAAAATCCTAGGCAACCATAGGTAATCAATCAATCAGTTAGTAAGCATTTACTAAGTTCCTACTATGTGCTAAGCATAGGCTCTGGGAATACAAAGACAAGCCCTGCCCTCAAGGAACTTACATTCTATGAGGGGAAATAATATATAAAAATAGATAACTGTTAATTAAGAATATACCAAGTAAAATGTAAGGTGATTTCAGGAGGTTACCAGCAGGTGAGGGAATTAGGAAAGGTCCCTAGTAGGAGGAGGCACAGGAGCTAAGCCCTGAAGGAAACAGAGATTGTAAGAGAAAAAGGCGAAAGGGGGTACATTCAGGACAAAAGGAGAAGCCTTTCCAAGGGTATAGAGACAGGGGAGGGATTGTTATTATGTCATTGTGGAACAATAAGGTTAGAATGACTAGATTACAGAGTACATGAAAATGAGTAGCTTGCAATAAAGGCTTAGAAATATAGGTTAGAAGTAGGATATAAAGGGCTTCAGAAGTCTTTTATATAAACAGAAGACTCTAAATTTGGTCCTAGAAGAAACAGGAAGTAAATGGAGCTAATTGTCATCCTTATATTAACAATTTATTTTGTTGGTTTTAATGGACAATAAGGAAGATTCTATTTTTCTAAAACATTTATCTGGAATGAGACAGAGAGGCTCCAAAGATTTTCAATTCTAGTGACCACTACTGACTTCTGCCGCTTCACAAGAAGACTAATTACACAAATATAAAGAACTTAGAAAGCATTACTAGACATTATTAAGTTCTGGAGAAATGAATGGAAGATCTAAGAGACACAGGCATGTTTTCATAACAATTTTGAATGAAAAGGAGGTGCATTCACAAAGAATGGTGGATTTTAGAAACAAACAGCTGTCTAAGAGGATGTATGAGAAAGAGATACAAGTTTCTGGATCTGCTTAAGGTACTGGAATGATGGTCTCCTACCTAGGATTGCAGTAGACTTACAAGGGTCAGTTGAAATTTATTTTCCTAAAAACTTGTAAATCTGACCTAGATTACTTTAAACTGAAAATAATAGTTCATTTTCCATTCATCAGCCTATTTGGGGCAAAACTAAGCAAGTCCAATGTCTCTCCTATAAGGCAACCCTTCAAACCCTTGAAGGCAGAAATCATTTCCCCTTTAAGTCTTCCTAACATCCCTGCTCCTTTAACAGTATCCCTACAGCATGAATTTAAGGTTTTTCATTTTTCTGGATGCTCTCAATCTTATCAATACCCTTCTTTAAATGTGATACCCAGAACTGAACACAGAGCTCCAGATGGTATCTGACCAGAGGCAAAGTGCCATAGGACTGTCCCCTGCTATGCATCTCAATGCAGCCTAAAATCCATTAACTTTCTTGGTAGCCAAATTACAAAGCTGACTCATATTCAGTTTCCATTTCATTAAAACCTCCAGATATTTTTCAGGCAAAGTGCTACCTAGCCAGGCCTTTTCCATCTTATATCTTTAAAGTTAATTATTTGAACTCAAATACAAGACTTTCCATATATAATTGTTCAATTTAATCTTCTTGGATTTGGCTCAGTGTTGTCATCTTTCAAAATTGGCATCATTTTAGAGTCTGAATTCGTCATCCTTCTCTCACCCATTCCTACACAGTTTTATCATAGAGCTTGGTCAGACATGGAAGAAGTCAAGGTCAGCCACTTCATCCCAAGTGATGATCTCTGGTCTTGGCTTTTGTCTTATCTAGATTTGCATGCCTCTGGAAGAGAGAAAGAGGCTGATGACTTTGTGCAATTCTGCCTCACTTAAATCCAATTTATGCACAATTCAAAAAACATCACAGGACCACTTGTGGTCCTCTGAGCACAAAGGAAAACAACCAACCAACTATGCTTTTCAATTATATTTCATGTCATGAATTAAAAATATTAAACAGCACAACATCTAACAAAGATTACTATTGTAATCCACTCCAAAACTCCTTCTAATTTCTACTATTCTTTGAGTTTATTCTGTCAACCAAGACTGATTTTACCTAATTATAGCAGTACCTATTGCCACAAATATATTACAAGAACATTTGTCAGATGTTTCATTAAATCTAAGTAAATACTGTCTATACAGAAGTCAAATGGAGGACTTGTGAGATTTAAATTAGTTGAGGGGCTTAAATTGTTGTAGATAAAAGTAGTGGAAGATATAAATTGTGATAGATATAAGAGAGGGTGAGTAAATTTGACCGCAGAAATATGTTTCACTACAGTGTCTTGGGTTTTAAAATCAAATATAAGGTGGTCGCCAGGGAAATATTCCCAATTATTCAAATACCCAAGTCAATTGGGTTTTATAGAGATTTTAATTAACAATGCAATGAGTAATCAAAGAAAGAGAGAGAGAGTAAGAAAGGAATAAGTATGAAGGGCCTCAAGCCAATATGGCCTAGACCTGAGTCTTAAAAGAGAAATCAGTCAGTTTTTTAACACTCACCACAAGGACTGACTAAACAAGGATTCTAGTAACACCAGACCAGCGTCCTTCCTCAAAGAGTCTTCCAGCCAGAGATTGCTTCAAAGCGCTTCTCTCAAGAGCCTCCAGAGCTCCTACCCCAGAGGGACAGAGCCCCTCAGGGGAGCTCCTTAAGAAGCTCTCCTCCAGAATGAGAGTCAGAAATCAAGATTCTTCCTCCTGCTCTTCTCTGAGCTCTTATTTTTAAGGGCAAAATCTCCTCTGTCACCTCCCCTAAGTCCTTACATCTACCAATCACTGTAGATGTTTCTAAAGGACCGCCCATTTTGAATTCACAACTGAGTAGTTTTAATCTCTTTAGTAAGTCAGGAAAAAATACTGCTGTGTCGACAAATTTCATTATAAAAAACCTCTGAATAAGTTATCACCCTTTTAGGTTTAAGTAGTTTATAAGTTGCCCCACCTTTATAGGTACTTAGTATCCCATTGTATCAATTCTAAAACAGTCATGACTCAAAGAACTTCCTGTCCCTTCCATAAGCATGGATCAAAGCACTTTTATTGTTCTCAAGGAGCTCTCTGTCCTAAAGCAGTCCTAAGTGGGGTGGAGTAGGGATATTCCCAAGGCAATGAGCCCTCACATTCAAGTAGAATTCTCACTATCTGCTAGGGAATTTTTTTAAGTAGAAGATTCCCCAATGGGGAAATTTCCAACATTCATAAGTCTGAGAAATTTTAAGGTTTATAGACTGGCAGTCTGTTTGTAGTTCCCAATATTCTTGAGTGTGGCTTGAACCTGATTAAAATGTAATTAGAAAATATTTAACAAAATAAATAAAAGTATAATAAAACATAGATGTTAATATGTGGTTTTCAATATGTTGCTCATAGGAATCTTTATGTATAATTTTTTTTTTCTGTCTTTACTTTCTGTTTTAGAATCAATACTAAGGATTGGTTCCAAATCAGAAGAGCAGTAAAGGGTAGGGAATAGGGGTTAAATGACTTGCCCAGGGTCACCCAGATAGGAAGTATCTAAGGCCAATTTTGAATGCAGGACCTCACATCTCCAGGCTTAGCTCTCTATCCATTGAGCCACCTAGCTACTCCACTTAGTGTATAGTTTTAGTGGCCCCCTTTTTGTTTGTATTTGACACTACTGATCTATGTCATTACTCTGATATGCCAATGTAATAACCCTGCCAAAAAATTGAAATTATGTTAATGCTTTCTTAGTTAAATTGAGCAGGCTTTGTGATTACTGTTTCCCTTTCTAGATATTCATTATCTATCCCTCTGATTTATATGCCTTCTGGAATTTTGGCAGAAATCAGCATTAAGCTCACCAGCCTAGATTTCACAGATTATGCTTTCCTTTCCCTACTCACATTTTGAAAAATTCAGGATCTTTGCTCTTTTTTGTTCCTATGATTCCTCTCCTGTACTCTATAATCTTTAAGAGATGATGTCAGTGATTCAGATATTATATCTGTCAGTTCTTTCAACCTGAGGATGTTTAGATAAATCTCAAACCCACCAAGTACAATTAGGAACTCTTCTACTGTCTCTCTGCTTAGAAAGGAAATTTTGAGGTTTCAGTAAGTCCAACATTAATACAGTGAACCCCAGAAAAGGGATAGGGGAGCAGGGCTCTACTTAAGGAGTGAAATGTTCCAGGCTAGATACAGAGCAAGTCAACACTCATGCTAATTGACAGTGAGATCGAGTCTGAGTGGACATTGCCTGGGCAAAATAGAGAGACAGTCTCCCCTCCAGAAAATTTTCTATGAGTCAATATCATATCCAGGTAATTATGGTTTCAGTTCAGGCTGTAATAATCCTCTGGTTTATGTATAGGTTATCTGATGAGCACTCAAGTGTTTTTTGAGGTCTGTGTTTGCAATATATGATTTGTAATCTATAATGACATGAAAAACAGCAAGGTTTTGGTGTATAATCCTAGTCACCAAGTCAAGTTGATACCAAGTGCTACTGGACAGCTTTTATTGTTTCTTTGCATATTTGCATTGATAAAAAAAAACCCTGTAAATTCTAGTAGTAATGGCCTGATTATGAATTGTCATCATAATTCCTCTACTTGCGCAAATAGATCCATATGATTCTGAATTTGTTCCACACCTGTTATGTTATTGGTTTTGTATGTGAGTTGTTCCACTGGCTCCCTATAGAGGTGAACTCCTTGGGGGAGGGGGGGGAGGGTTCAGCCAGCCTTTTTTGTTGTTGTTGATGTAGGGAAGAGTTATCAAAAGCATAGCTCAGAAACAAGTGCCTACAGAACTAATGAACAGCCAATCAGATTAAAATGTCATTAGGAAATGTTCAACAAAATTAATTATAATATAGCAAAACATAGATAATATTAATGGGTAGTTTTCTAAGTCAATATGCAGCCCTCCAGTATTCACTGCTATTTGATTTTGACACCACTACCATAGGGTGTTGCTGTGGAGGAACTAAGTTCTACCAAAGTAGAAAAGCACCTTTGCTGCAAACTTAGAGAATTTCCTGGAGACATTGAGAATTTAAGTTCTTCCTTTTAAATCCACTGGTGCCTGTTTTCCATACTCATTATTGATTGATGAACTGATGTTTGTTTGTTCCAAAATTATTTCTGTTGGGTTTTTTTACTTGTTTATTATTTGTTCTAAAAATGTCTTTCATTCTCTTTTCTCCTTTTTGGTGAGGAAGTAGTAACCTTTCTATAGCCACCTTAAAATAGTGGACCTTGTGTTTCATTAATAGTGTAGAGGGTTTTTTGGGATTCTTTCTAAATCTGTTTTGGTCCATTTTACAGTTCTGAAAGTGTACACTGACTAACATCACAGAGGTGTTCATTGCTTCAAATAGATTCTTCCATCTAAGCTTTGATTTTAGGATACCAGTAAATCTCATTCTATAGTAAGCTAGATTTCTCCTCAGTGGCTCTATGCTTGATATCTTGTCTAGAGGAGACCAAGAAATTTTTAAGTATTACTTCCATCCATTGCTGCAATTTGACCTCCAAATTACAATTACTATCTTATTCTTCTCATCATTTTCAATGAAGTTCAGATAAAGTAATTCTAGTATAAGTTGATATTCTGCTATTATTTTTTGTATTTAGAGTTCTATAGACTTACTTACAAATACTATAAAAATAAATATTTGCAAATCATATGCTATGATATACTAACATATACTAATTATACATTATAGGATTAATACACTATAAAATTACTTTTTGAAATTGAATGAAAGTAGAAGGATATAAAATTACCATCTGCAGCTAATTTTCTTAATTTTTTTTCTGCCATGGATCCCTCTGGCAACAGTCTAGTCAGATCTATGGACCCTCCTCAGAATAATGCTTTTAAATGCTCAAAATAAAATGCATGGGATTATAAAGGAATCAATTATATTGAAATGAAATTATCAACATATTTTAAAGTTCATATACCACAAATTAATAACTTGCTCTACAGACTCATTGAAAACATCCTCAGTACCATTTTAGTAGCAGATAAAACAGTTGAAATGATATGCATCTAAATCATATTCCTGTGTGATTTGGATTCCATCAGAGATCAAAGCTCTAGAGCTCTGTTCTAGAAGAGTTTGATGATGATTGATAATGATGATGATGGTGGTGATGGTGATTGTGATAATTATGATTATGCTTTATGGGAAGAAATTAGGGAAAGTTTTGTGGAAGTGGCACCTGGGCTGGGCTTTGAAGAGTAGATAAAAATTCCTAATAATCACAGAGTTAAAACACTCAGGTTTAATGGATATTCCCTTTGCAAATGATATTACAAACAGTTAAAATCAGATTAGAATTCTGTAAAGAAAATTGTAATATAAATGGAGCCCCAAAAGAAACATAAAAATTAATGTTCTGATACTTCTCATTATATAGAAATAACTGAGAAATTTCTTTGTAACAGGAGGAAATGTTATTGATTTAAATCAAACTAAATGCATCTGGGAGTTATTCATTCAGAGAAGGGATTCTCAGGAATGTCTATGACCTTTAGAGATACCTCATGTTTATTTAGTTTTAGCTATTGGATCCTTTTGTAATAAGTCTTAAAGCTACAGAGACTATGAAACCTGAAAGAGACATGAAAGGTCATTTAGTTCAACCCCTTATTTTTTAGATGAAGAAAATGAAGTCCATATTTTCACATTTGGAAATAAACCAACCTCTGGCTAGGGTTTTTCCAGAAATTTTGGATTAATTTAGCATTATATATGAAGACAAGAGCTATATACACATTGCACTTGGGTGGTAAATCTAAGCAATCAAGGCTGCTAGCTAAGTGTAGGCTGGGCACACTATTAGCAGACCACAATCATAGCATGGTACTTTGGGCCTTCTAGAACTAAGGTATCCATGGTGAGTACAAATTATTATACTGAACCACTCAGCAGAGAAATGTTAGGGCTTAATATGATCACATGGTGAGTTGAGAATTTTTCTTTTGCAATTAAAATAGATAGATAAGTGGATTGTTTTTCTGACTATAGAGCTCATTAATGGCTCACATTTATATAGCACTACCCAGTTCACACAGCTGTTTTCCTCACAGTAACCTTCTTAGGTAGGTATAATTATCTCCACTTAGCAGGGGAGGAAACTGAGATTCAGAAAGATGAAATGATTTAGCTAAAAATCACAAAACCAGTAAACGAGAGATCCAGAATTTGAACATTTGATTCCCAAATCCAATGTTCTTCCCTTGCCATACAAATTTAGAGTGGAGTTCAGAATGGCATACAGAAACACTAGGATGAATCAGGATGGTTTAATGATGCTCAAACATGATATCAGAGAGCATAGATGAATGGACAGTGATACCATCCAGGAGAGAATTATAGGAGTCTTCCTCTGATCCTACCTTCCTATGGAGTAGGACACAGAATGGGCTATGAGCTTTGTCAGTCAATAAACATTTACTAAGCACTTACTATGTGTCAAGCATGGTAAGCACCATGGCAGAATGTCCAGAACCTCTGAGGAATTGGGTTTACATGTAGTTTTCAGACAAAGGACTTTCTGTGGAAGCATCATGAGTAGAGAGTTGGGGTCAAGATATATGGATTTGTAGCAGAGGGATTTTTCTAAAGATTAACTAGGGATGCCCATTCTAACTGTGCAATAAGGCATATTGAGCAAAAAAAAGTCCTCAGGGATGAGAAAGATGGAATTACAACTGTGCCAGAAAACTAGTAGAAGATCTTCAGTAGCTGGTTCTAGCTAGAACTGGCTTGAGTTCAGCTTTAGGCTTACCAGCATTGTATAAATAGAGCCAGGCTTAGGAAAGTGAGGCATTAGCTATTCATATGGCTGTCATCCTCAACAATTTCATATTATATCATGGAAATTCTGAAGTCATCTCCTATTAGCTAATCTGCTTACCTCAAATAAATCATCCAGTTTTGTGAACTTCTTTAATTTTTTTCAAAATAAGCACATGGCCGTTATGGATAGTCTTAGATATACATGTCTTTATGGTCACTCAAAGTGATGCACTTTTACTCTGGAGACAAGATATGGGCTGTAGGCTATACTCACCAAATTACAGAACTCCAGAGTTGGAAAGGATATTCCACTGTCACCAGGTCCAACTCACAGTTAGAAAGATTTCCACTCTACAATTGGTCAGTGAGTCTTTTCTTGAAGACCTCCAATGAGGAGCAAGTCATTTTTCTCCTAAGGCAAACTATTTTCACTTTAGGATAGTTCTAATTGTTAGGAAAATTTTCCTTTCAGTAAGCCTGAATTTACTTCTCTGCAGTATCCATCTGTTCCTAATTCTGCCCTCTGAGACCAATCAGAACAAGCCAAATCCTTCTTCCACAAAGAAAAAAACCGTAAATGTAATTATCATGTCTCACCCAACCCTCAACCCCACTAAGTTTTATCTTCTCCTAGCTAAACACTCCAGTTCCTTCAACCAACCATTATAAGGCTCTTCACTAACCCCTAGATACTCTTCATCTTAATGATGTCCTTTCTAAAATGTCATGGTCAGAAGCAAACACAGTAGTTCATATATGATGTGGCCATATTTCTAGTCATGAACATAATGCCTCTCTTCCATTGAATTGGCAGAAATTTAAAAACTGTTCTTCTCTGTTTACCCAGGAACATTAACAGAACTGTTTAGAGGATCATCTTAACAAGCCAAGATCCAAAAGACTTAAGTTATTCACCTTTTCAACACATCACCCCATTTTCCTTTACTTTTTATATCAATATTTCTTTGATCCCTAGATTCTTACTTGCCCTTTTGGACTCATCTCTTTAACCATTTCATATACGCCAATTTCTCTGCCTTTTGCTGACAATTAATGGCACATTGATGTCTTTGTTCTAATCCTTTGTTACCACTATTTCTCCTATTTGGTGAGAGAAGGACTTCTCCTTCCTGGATTTCTACTTATCTAAACTTTTCTTCAGAGTTGAAATCATGGCATTTCCTCTCTAAAATCTTCCTACCTGGCTGAAGACTACATTTCTTTCCCTCTGTTTGAACCCCATATAGCCATATTTTCTACCACTTACTGGCACTCAGCTGAGACCACCATTTTAATGATGCCCCCACTAATATTCTAGAGTTGCCTTGTTCCCTTGTCCTTCTACCATAATCAAACCAATGTAAGTTTCCTTTCTGCTCATTCTCATGCTACAACATGGGCTTGGACGATGTCACTAAACAGGTCAATGGATGCCTTGGATGCTACTCAGGCATTTCAATGGTTCCCAATTCCATATTGAATAAAGTCTATACTTTCTGAAATTCAAGACCCTTTACCTTTCTAGTTTTATTTCCCACTACTCTCCTTTAGTGGGCAGCTAAGTGACACAGTGGATAGAATGCTAGACCTGGAATCAAGAAGACTTATCTTCTTGAGTTCAAATCTGATCTCAGATACTTACCAGCTACAGGCAAGTTCTTTAACCCTGTTTTGCCTCAGTTTCTTCATCTTTAAAATGAGCTAGAGAAGGAAATGAAAAATCACTCTAGTATCACTGCCAAGAAAACCTTAAATGGGATCACAAATAGTCAGAGATGATCGAAAAATAACTAAACAAAAACATTCTTTACGTACCCTACACTGCAGTCAAATACAAGTATTTGATGTTCCCCAAAGACAGTCCTCAATTTCCTGCTTGTGCCATTTTTTATCCTACTCCTCTTTACTCAAAGCCCAACTCAAACGTTACCTGTTCCATCAAGCCTTGCCTGATTCCTCCCTCTTCTGAGCAGAATTTCACTTGCCTTCTCATTGAATCTTTACCATTTATCATGTGTTTGTGTATGTCTTTCTCTACCACTAGATTAAAAGAATCATGAGTGCAGTGACTGTTTTATTCCTTTTTCTATCCCTTACATTGCTTTTCACAGTATGTCACATATATCAAGTTCTTAGTAAATACATGAGTCAGAAAGTAAATAAGGCAACAAAGAAGGAAGAGAGGAGAAAATAAAAGAATGAAAGAAGGGAGACTGTAGAAAGGAAAGCCAAATTGGAGGTTATTAGATAAGTTGGCAGCACCAGTCAAAATACCAATGGGCTTCTTTATAAAAACTAAACAAAATCATAATGGAATTTATAAAGGACAAATCAGCAGTAAGAATATCATGGGGTACACTGAAGAAAAAAACTCATGAAGGTTATCTTGCAACTCCCAAATGTTAAAAGATATTAATAAGTTACTACCCTCAAAATTATAAGGTCTGAGACAGAGCCAGGGAGACAAAGACAGAGAGAAAACGACAGAGACAAAGTCAGAGACAGTGAGAAAGACAGAGACAGAGACAGAGACAGAGACAGAGACAGAGACAGAGACAGACAGGAGAGAGAGAGGCAGAGAGGCAGAGAGGCAGAAGGAGGGACAAAGGGAGGAAGGAAGGAAAAGAGGGAAGGAGAGAGAGAAATAAGTCAAGGGAATATGATAGGCACCCTAAACATAATAAATATATACAAAAGATTCATTTTTCATAAGCCTATAGAAAATAAAAACTGGAGAAATGATTCATTAATGAACAATTGCATTTCAGAAAATTTATTGGCAACCTGGCAGGAAAGGAATTTAGACTTATAGTTTATACTATGTACTCTCAATGAATTCCAGCTGGATGAAATCTTAAATAGATATATATAAAATAAACACCATAAAAACATGGAAGAAATGGAACAAAACATTTATCTAAGTTACAGAAGGGAAAGGCAGTATTTTATGATGCAACAAATAGAAAAAGTAATGGAAAAGACAGATATGGTCTACTAAATTAAAATTTTAAAACTGCAACAAAAATATATTTAAAATAAAAATGACAGGCAAAATACTTATAGCAAAAAATGCTAGATAAAAATAACATCTAAATTATACATCAAATTACAAAGTCCCATTCATTCAATTAACCAATCAATAGGCATTTATTAAATATCTACTGTATGCTAAACATTCTGTTAGACACTGGGAATACAAACATAAAAGTGAGATTAAAATAAATAAATAATAGATAAAAAAGTTTCCACAGTGCATAGATGGTCAAAAGCATTAAAAGACAATTTCCAAAAGAAATGAAACAATTTTTTGGTGAAACCAAAATGATGCCTGGAGTTGGGCAGAGTCCTTTTCTATGGGATATGTGTCTAGTTCTTTGTGAAATGGCATGTATGACCCAGCAACTCCTTGTTGATCTTTATTGATCTCTGCCTGGGAGGTTTGGTCAAAGATGATCTAAGACTGAACCAGAGAGTCACTCCCTCAGAAGGCTATTGTAAGTAAGGCAAGGAGAAAGACTTCAATCACCTTCTGAGTATTTCATTCCTGGAGTATTCTCAATGCTAGTTATCCCTTGGACTTTTCAGTAAGGATGGCAGAATCCTCTCTCTACCCCGTTACCCCCTTCAGAAGCAATGACTAGCACCTGGCAATAAGAACATTTGCTTGCCTAAGTGAGCATGAGGCTAGACCTCAAGTTCTTGACTGCCTCTTCTGTTTTGTGTTTAGTTTGGAGATCCCAAATTGTCAAACTGTGATTCTAAGAAACAGATGCCTCTGGCTCTTGTAGTAACTATTTGAGTGTGAGTCTCCAAGTTCCAGAGTCAGAGCTGGCTGCCTTCTGGAAGGTTCTTCCTGCAATTCCACCACTTCTCAGAAGAGAAAATGATCAGTCAAAAGATCATCTTGAATCTAAGTGGAGAAAACAAAACATTGTCTGGAAGGCTAGTAAATCTTATTGTAAGATTCTCAGACAATGAAGGCATGTGACAAAAGTGAAATGACTGTTCAGCAGTCTTACAAAATGCCTTAAACTTTGGGGGTAAGTGTAATGTTAGTGATAGCCTACTATTTTATGTTTTAAGTATTTGTTAATGTACACTTGTGATTCTTTTGAGTTTAAGCATTTATTTTGTGATGGAATAAGTAAAAGCTGTCCTTTGCCTGATATTTATTTTGTACCTAGAATACCTTTCTAGAAAGATCACATTATTCACTTTTTGAAGAGAACCTAGGCATAAATTATACTGAAACTTTGTTTTAGAGATTCTTCCCAGAGTTCCACTCTGGGGTAGAAACATAATAAGCAAAATATTGGAGGCAAACCTGACCTCTTTTAGTGAACAGAAAACCCATAGGAGTCCAGAGTCAGAGCTCCTTCTTTAGAAATGAGCCTACTGGACAGCAATTAACAATAAAGATTTGAAAAAAGATTCCACCTCCATAGTAATCAAAGAGATATAAAATCTTTTAGGCACTAACTTATGCTCACAAAATTGAGAAAAATAATAAATAATAGTGTAATTCTGTGCTTTTGAATTTATGGAGAAACAGATAGACATATTCATTATTACTGACTTGAAAAATTTTAGAAACTTTTTGGAAAGTAAACTGACAAGACAAAATGAAAACTTCAAAAAATAATCAAACTACTGAGCCAATAATTCCTTTGATGGGAATAAACCATGAAAAATATTATTAAAAACAGCCTCCTGTCTTTAAAGATACCTGCTTAAGGTTTTTATAATAGCATTTCACATAATTGCAAAAATAAAATGTAGAAACAAGCTCTACATGTGTGACTTTGAACGATTCACTCTCTGAGATTCCTCACATGTAAAATGGTTTGGGGTCATACATTCTCTAAGGTCCTTTCCAATTCTAAATCTATGATCCTTCTAGAACATTCTTGACACAAGGTCAAAGATGGCTTTATCTTGACAAAAGAATGCTAGATGTAAAAACAGCCAGGATGAGCAAAAATAAGAGGCTGAGATAAAAGAGCCAGAATCAACAAGAAGAAGATAAAAGATCAACTCTAAGACTAGAATAAAGAAAGTACTAAGAGTTGCCTAATAATGCTTTTTCTTCCAAAATCCAAATAGTGGAGAGAAGAACCTCCTCTATGAGCTCCCATATCAATCATCTCTATCAATTCCACTATAACAAAGAACCACCATCTAACTACACCATCCAAAGGAATGGAAGAAATTTGCAGACTCAATTCATACCCTACAGACAAGCAGGAGCATTGGGGTCATTCCTTACATAACTGAAGAGAGAAGGCAAGGATATGAAGGATCTCTCTCTTTAATGAAAAGAGAAATGAGTGTTTCAAAGAGGACAACCATCTTCTAGATAGGGTTCTGACCTTTCAGGAAGTAGAGGACCAACATGGAAGGACAATTTGAAAACCTAGTTTCAATCCAATCCAAGGCCACAGAAATTATGTAGTTACTGAGGTCCAGTCTTAAAAGCCCTATTTGAATATCAACTATGACTATTACCAAGCTTGGGATCTATTTTTTTATCTTTGTGCTTCTGGGTAGGATGATACTTGATACTTGAAGTGAGAAAATGTGGTAAATATGAGACTGCCTCATCATTAAGTGTTTCTTTTTCTGTGGGATTAAGAATCAAGTAAGAGGCACAGGAGAAGTAATGAGAAGGGGAGTGAATTAGAAGGTAAATCAGGAGGAAATCAGAATTCTTAGGAAGGAGAGATGATTAAAGGAGAACAACCTTGGAGTCAGCAACCCAAGTTTGAGAAGTATGAGAGTTTTGAAAGGTGCCATGTTGTCAGGGATAGGGCACTGAGATGAAAAGGACTTGGGTTCAAATACTGCCTTTTTCCAATGTAGGGCAAGTCCCTTAAACTGTTTGTACCTCAATTTCCTCAACTGCAAAATGAGCAGATTGGACTTCCAATTTTATAATAATAGCTACCATTAATGTAGCACTTTGAGGTTTGCAAAATACTTTCGTGCTCTTATTATCCTCATTTTACCAATGAAGAATCTGAGGCAGACAGAGATTAAATGATTTGTTAAGGGCCATACAGTCAGTAAATGTCTGAAGTAGCTTCTGAATTTAGGTCTTCTTAACTCCAAGCTCGGTTTCTCCATGTGCTGTACTACTTCTAGATTCTATGACCCAATGAACCTTCCAACTCTAAATCTCTACTCTTATAATCCTGTGACTAATTTCCTTCTCCCTCATGAGGTAATCAGTATTCAATCATGAAAAGACAAGACTGAGGCAGAGTTGAAGCCACAGGGGAATATAAAGGACTGCTGGAGATGAAAAGGAAAAAGCTTCTTGGTTTTTATAGTCAGGCTGTAAACTGATCCCATTACCAGAGTAGAAGAGCCCCAGGGGAACTAACTGTCCCAAAGACAGGGACTACTGAGAGTTTAACTATGTGCACTGATGATGTGTTTAGAAACATAAACTTCAGGTATTGAGAGATCATGATATTTCTTCACACACACACACACACACACACACACACACACAAAGGGAACAAAAAGTCCTTAAAAGGTATCATAAGGTTGTAGTTCCAAATTGATAAGGAAAAGACCTGGAATTGCATCCTGATTCTGATATTAGTAAGTGTGTGATACTGAATAAATCACTTCTCCTCTCCAAGCCTCAGTTTCCTCATTTACAAAATGAAGAAGTTGAGCTAAAAGACCTCAGAGATCATATTGAAGAAATATGTGAGCCAGGGGGCTTTGGTTCCTGTTATCAGTGCCAGGGTGTGTTATCAGGGTGTGTTGGTTTAGAAGTACCAATGATGGCAAGCTACAAGATCAAATTCTGTCAAGCACAATGTATCAAAATGTTGGGCACCTTCCAGGGTTGATCGACCTGTGGAAAAGTAATAAATAACCTACGTTAGAGTTACAGTACTATACACATCCTATCTCTTTGAATGGATTTGGGCAGGGGCGATATACAGTCTGAGGGCAGCAAGGATGATGCAGTACAGGGAGCTCCAAGTATTTATAACTAATCTCTTGGTTCAGCATCTCTCTAATGAACTATTTTGTATTATAGCTGCCTGAGTGATAGAATTTCATTACTAGACTATAAATTGGATCAAGGTAGGGACCATGTCTTATGTATAAAGATAGCATGTTATGGTGAAGTCTAGAAGACCTGGGTTTAAATACTGCCTCTAACAACTCTCTGCTATGTGATTTGGGGCAAGTCACAGGAATCAAGGGATTTGGAATTAGAGGGGACCTCAAGGCCATCTAGTCTAACTGTCCATTCTACAATAGCCCTCCAAAGTCAGCCCTATTCCTGACCTTTTGGTCTCTTTAATTGTTAGAGTTTTTTTAAAAAATTTATATGGAATTATGGTCTTCTCTGCACCTTCTACCCTATAAATAGGTAATTAGTATATATATATATAATTAGTATATATATATATGAGCTTTGTATCAAGGTCCCCACTGCCAGAATCCCTGACTGTGCTTTGGGTAGAACAAAATTGGAGAATCCCCAAACTCAAAATCTGTGCTGAAAATATGGCCCCATGATCAGACATAGTTTCCTGAATATAATCTTACTCAGGTTCACCATAAATTATGGGGGCATGTTCTCAGAATAGAATCATCAGAGGAAGATTTGGGTTTCCAGTGACAAGAGAATTTCAATCATTTTTCTTATATCAATAGAATATCTCAATGGTGAATCGATAAGATTGGTTCAATTCTCCCTTCACTTAGCTGATCTGCTTTGATTCCTGTTATACCAAGCCTCCAAGCTGACTTGCCAATAACTGTGCCTTATCATGAATGCCTTCAGGGGATAATGTGAACTAAATCATTCTTTGCCCTCTTTCCCTGCTCTTTCCCCAGTTACTTATAGACCTTTTGGATTTTCATTGCAGTGCATCAGTCTTCTTTGTCGTCAGAGACTTTATTACTACCCTCCTGCCATTTCTGTTGAAACTGTAGATAAAGGAGATGCAACAAGAAAGAAAACTGGGAAGCAAACTATGGGGGTGGGGGTGGGAGGGAAGGGACTGAGAAAAGAAGGAAGAGAGAAGAAAATAGTAAAGCAGTAGATAATAATGAAAAACAATAGAAATGGGCCCTCATTCATTTCTCAATCTTACTATAAATGAAACCAAAAGGCACAAAGAAGCTAGTTGGCTAAATGGAAGAAGAGCTCACATGTTCTATTTGGGGAGCCAAAGAAGGGATTGAATCCCAGTGTGCACCCAAAATCTATACTCAGATTAGCATATGCAAAAACAAAACAAAATAAAACATTGTGAAGATGAACTTTTAAAAATCTAACTTTGTTGATGAGCTCCCTATACAACTACATAAGTTTTTTTAAATCATTTTCCTTTTCCCTATTCATGAAAATTGTTTCTCTTTATCCATAATTTATATTCTTAAACACAGGAACTATTTGAACATAACTACAAAACACTTTCCACACAATTAAAACTAGATGTAAATCATTGGAAAAACATTAATTGCTCATGGGTAGGATGAGCTAACATAATAAAAATGATAATCCTACCCAAACTAATTTACTTATTTAGTGCCATACCCATCAAACTACCAAGAAACTTTTTTACTGGATTAGAAAAAAAACATAACAAAGTTCATTTAGAAGAACAAAAGATCAAGGATATCCAGGGAAATAATGAAAAAAATGTGAAGGAAGGTGGCCTAGCAGTACCATCTCTCAAACTATACTATAAAGCAGTGGTCATCAAAACAATATGGTACTGGCTAAGAGACAGAAGGGAGAATCAATGGAATAGACTTGGGGTAAGTGACCTCAGCAAGACAGTCTATAATAAATCCAAAGATCCCAGCTTTGGGGACCAAAATCCACTATTTGACAAAAACTTCTGGGAAAATTGGAAAACAGTATGGAAGAGATTAGGTTTAGGTGAACATCTCACACTCTACACCAAGATAAACTCAGATTGGGTGAAGGATTTGAATATAAAGAAGGAAACTATAAGTAAATTAGGTGAACATGGACTAGTATACTTGTCAGATCTTTGGGAAAGGAAAGATTTTAAGACCAAGCAAGAGTTAGAAAAAAATTACAAAATATAAAATAAATAATTGTGATTACATTAAATTTAAGGTTTTTGTACAAACAAAGCCAATGCAACCAAAATTAGAAGGGAAACAACAAATTGGGGAAAATCTTCATAACAAAAAACTCTGACAAAGGTCTAATTACTCAAATTTATAAAGAGCTAAATCAATTGTACAAAAAATCAAGCCATTCCCCAATTGATAAATGGGCAAGGGACATGAATAAACAATTTTCAGATAAGGAAATCAAAACTATAAATAAACATATGAAAAAAGTTTTCCAAATCTGTTATAATCAGAGAAATGCAAATCAAAACAACTCTGAGGTACCACTTCACACCTAGCAGATTGGCTAACATGACAGTGAAGGAAAGTAATAAATGTTGGAGGGGATGTGGCAAAGTCAGGACATTAATACATTGCTGGTGGAGTTGTGAATTGATCTAGCCATTCTGGAAGGCAATTTGGAACTATGCCCAAAGGGAGCTAAAAGACTGCCTACCCTTTGACTGCTGGGTTTGTGCCCTAAAGAGATCATAAGGAAAAAGACTTGCACCAAAATATTCATAGCTGTGCTCTTTGTGGTGGCAAAAAAATGGAAAATAAGGAGATGCCCTCCAATTGGGGAATTGCTGAAAAGATTGTGGTATATGTTGGAGATGGAATACTATTGTGCTCAAAGGAATAATGAACTGGAGGAATTCCATGTGAACTGAAACGACCTCCAGGAATTGATGTAGAGTGAAAGGAGTAGAACCAGGAGAACATTGATATAATCGAATGTAATGAACTTCTCTACTAGCAGCAATGCAATGATCAAGGACAATTCAGAGGGACTTATGATAAAGAATACTACCTACAGTCAGAGGAAGAACTGTGGAAATAGAAACACAGAAGAAAAACAACTGCTTAATCACAAGGGTTGATGGAGAAATGTTTGGGGATATAGACTCTAAATGATCACCCTAGTACAAATATTAATGGCATAGAAATGGGTCTTGATCAATGACACATGTAAAACCCAGAGGAATTGTGCCTCAGCTCCAGGAAGGGGGTGGGGGGAGGGCAGGGAAAGAACATGAATCTTGTAACCATGAAAAAATATTCTAAATTAATTATTTTTTTAAAAGAATTTATATTCTTAAGAGTTTCCTCACTCTTGTTAGGGTGACTTGTAAAGAATTTTAGTGTGTGAAATTGCACCTGTCCTTTCTCCAAATCCTTTGAAATCTGCTCTCACAAAAACAAAGCCACATATCGTACTCTCCTGGATTTCTAATCATTCTCTTTCACAAATTCTAAGATGAAGCAGTAACTTCCTCACAATGCTCTCATCATTTCCACTCCAGCAACCAGTTCCTCCTTGTTGGTTAAAATGAGATGCAACCTAGATGTCATTTCACTGGTTCCTGGACCTTTTGAAGGATAAAATTATGTAGGTATTTCCAAAAAATTATTAGTTACTCCATTTTTCTGATTTTGAAGGAGGGTGAGGAGAATGAGAGAGACAGACAGACAGACAGAGACAGAGAGATACATCAGATATCTAGATAAATGATGTTCTCCATCATTATACCTATTGTCATCTATGCCAAACTTGCAATATTTTTCTCAAATTACTCATCTCTTTTCTCTTTTCATCCATGTGATCTGTATTGTATTCTGATTCCACTGATACTCCTATCTCTGATTCAATTGATCTTTACTCAAATGCTTTACATCATGCTTTTCAACTTTGGTTCTTTTTCCTAACATACAGCATTAGGCAACATAGTATAGTCAGTAAGAATCTGGCAACAGAATCAGAAAACCCTGGTTCGAGCCCTGCCTCTGACATCTACAAGCTATGTGACAAAGCACAAGTCATTCAATTTCCCAGCCAGTGCCCCCTTGGCTGTACCTTAAGCCTGTAGGTTGCAGAGAAGCTGCTGATGTGCCTTGCTAAAGGGAATTCCCCTCTAGGATATCCCTGGACTGACGAAATCATAAGTCATTAAAATAATAGCACAACACTAATTAATCCAGTTCCCCACTTCCTTTTACCTATTTTGTTATTTTTCACCTTAGTATATACCCTTCCAGAGCCATAGATGCAACTGATAGTATAGTGGATAGAGCATTGGACCCAGGATCAAGAAAACTTGAATTCAAATTCATTTTAAGACTCTTATTAGTTACATAACAATGAGCAAGTCATTTAACTACTCTCTGTCTCAGTTTCCTAATCTGTAAAATGAATTAAAGAGCACCTACCTCTCAAGGTTGTTGTGATAATAAAGTAAGATAATATTTCTGAAATGTTTTGCAAACCTTAAAGTGCTATATAAATGACAGTTATGGTTATTTTCTAGTCATAAGTCTCATCCTATCAAGTCACAATAATACTCATGAAATCAAATCTTTTTCTTTGTTTCTGCTTTTGTGCTTTGACTTCTACCACTATGGGTATTGTTACTGGATCATTTCTTGAATTTCATCTTCTATGAATTTCCAGTTATCTCAACCTCTCTTCTCCCTACCCTATAAATATTCTCTATGTTATCATGCTTGATGGATATTCCCCAGAGCATATGGTAATATAAATATGTATGGCGGTTGTTTGTAGGCTTCAGAATTTTGAAAACAATGATTTACATGTACAAAATGATATGGAAGATGGCAACTAGGAAATATATTACTTGAAAAAGAAGTGAGATGTCACATGATGAAACCAAGAAATAACAAGAAATAAACAGTGTCACTGATACTTGAAGAATGTCAAAATGCCCAGAGGAAAGTCTTCAGCATGTGGTACATATCATCAATAAAGGATTTGGGGGGAGAACTTGGACAATCACATACGATGAAGACAGCATGGCTGAACTGTCATTTGTATTTTGGGGGAAATGTATCAATGAAATTAAACAGTTCACCAAAATCCTTATGCAAATATTCTTCCTATTCAACTAACAGATTATTCATAAAATATATAACTTTAAATTAGTTCTTGGAAATAATTTCAGGGCAAAATTTTCCACAACAGTAAAGCAAGAGAAGAAAAAAGAAGGATAAGCAGAAGAAGCTGCTGATAATGTTAGCAATAGCAGTTTTCTAAAGAGTTTTACCATTTGCAAAGCATCTTATCTATGTTAATCCATTTTGGTTCTCATAACAACCCAGTGGCACAAGCAACTAGGTGGCACCAGAGTGCACAGAGCCCTTCCTCTGGTGCCAGAAAATCCCAAGTTCAAATCCAGCTTCAGAAACTTACTAGCTATGGGATCTTGGGCAAGTTACTTAACCTCTGTTTGCTTCAGTTTATAAAAAGGAGATAATCACAGCACCTATTTCCCAGGTTTGTAGTGAGGATCAAATTAAATAATAATTGTAAAGCACTTAGTACAATGTCTAGCATAATACATGATATAAAGAAATATGTTATAGGTGTTTATGTTATTCTCATTTTACAGATGAAGAAGAGAAAAAAACTGAAGGAAAAGAAAGAGGACTTAAAGATGAGGATGTTTATTGTAAGGCAAGACTAGTAAGAACCGGCAGATAAAGAAAATCACTAAAGATAGGTAGAAAGAAAGTCAAAAGTGGGGAAAAAAAGTTCAGTGTTAAAATATTTTTAAAAGGTTACTGAGATATTTTAAAGTGTTGAGGAGTTGAGGTTGTGATCACCCACTAGTAGTATAAAAGAAAAAGAAAGATTAAGGATCTAACTTCTAGCAAATATGGAGGCAGATTCTTTTTACTTTCTTGGGTTGCCTTCGACATATAATCCTGGCTATAAAAGCTATTTCCCAAACTTCTCTTTGTCTCGCCAGCTTTTTGATCCAAATAGAACTACAATCTGGATCAGATGTTCTGCCTTCAAAAAAAATCTCTTTGCTTTACCACCAAATTTTGGATTTGTAAGTATGTCTCAATGGTATTCTGTCATTCCCTTCCTTTCTTTGGGCAATCATGATGATGATAACAATAACAACATTAACTCATAAATAATAATAATTTTTATATACTAAGTATTTGCTTCCCGGTAGACCCTAGACTATTTTTTTCCATTTGTGCAGGAAAGATCTTTGTGGGCTTGTGATTCCTGTTCTGGCACACCTATATATTATGACTCAAAAAATTGTGAAACCAAGAATGAATGGTAAGGAAAAAAGTAACCACTCACCTATTATTTTCTGACCTTTTCTATTTTCAGAGGAATTTACTTTAGTATGGAGGGCTGCTTGTGATAACAATAACAGCACTAGGCAATCTATGGCTATCACACCTTGTGAGTACAATGGGTATTAGCCACAAGGGGCAAGTTTTACATGTGAACAACATATCCAAGAGTCTTTTTCCCCAATATTGATTACAGTTGGAGTAGTCAGATGCACTTGGAAAGGGCCTTCCCAAACAGGCAAAAACCTACTAATTTACTGGAAGTTTTTTAGGTAAAGGTCCAAAAGTCTATTTTATTCTTCAGCCTCATGCTATGGAGTTCTTTCAGACTGCTCTGCAATATAGAAATTTTCTATGGAAAGAAAAAGAAGAACACAATTATGAAGATAATTCTCAGTAAATGGATTTCGAAATAAAGGGGATAATTAACAGACAAAGCACCATACTGTTCATAGTGTATCAAAGGCCAGGATCAAACTTATCTAAGTGGGAAAATTTCTTGTCAAGAAAGGAAATAGCTTGATGGAAAACTAAGTCAAGAGGATCCTACTTTTACCTTCACAAGTTTGCCCTCTCAGCTTTCTCTAATGGGCAAATGTCATCTATAGTAGCCTTCAGACTAAAAGACATGGCAACCTTTGGAATGGTGGATTATTGGCTTTGCAATCTTTTAAGTATGCATGAAATTTAAAAAATCAGAACCTTATTAAAAGTCCCATTAGACTTTAAATCAAATAGCAAGACTGCATTAATCATATGTTAGGGAAGGTATATTTATTGTTTTCATGAACAATAATCATTAACTATATTGGTTCAAATTCATACCATGTTCATTAATAGATAAATTTTTCATACATTTAGTATAGTTATTAGAGATGAAATTAACCATGTGGACATATGTTCTAAAATGAATATAAATAAATATATGATATGTTTTAATAATTAGATATACAATGGTCCCCTTGGTCTGCTCCATAGAGAAAATAAAGGAAGGGGAAGAATATAGGTGTGCCAATGAAAGTTTTAAGTTCTAGAAAAAGTAAAAGCTCTTAAATTCATTGAGTAAAATGAAAGGAGACATTATAGTAACCATACTTGGGCATACATATGAAATCAACAGGTATATATTCACATGGGGTATAAGATGAAGAGTGACTATCACAGAAAATGGTGGAGAGGCAAGTTGGTTAAATGTTTGATCCTTTGAACAAGCAACACAAATGCCACATTCTGGAGTTTTACAATGTACTGTCAGAATGGCTGATTGTATTAACTGAGGTCAAGAAGAAAATCCTAAGGAAACTCATAGACAAAGATCTATTGAAAGGATTTTATTATGTTTTTCTCCCAATGGTAAGTCATTGTAATTTTTTTTCTCATTTAAAGCAAAATATATAAAATATATATAAATATATATTATTAAGTGATTAGCAGTTTTCAAACATAATGCAATATTAAATAATAGAGATTAATAATCTAACAATATTTGGATTAAAAGGTTTAGTTTTAGTTTTTCAGCTTTTATAATACAAAAGAAAATGTTATATTCCTAATATCATATATTTATAACATGAAACCTATTACTAGTCAGAGGGTAACAGTTCAATCAAATCCATTTCAAATTATCTTACAGAGAATATCATTCATCCTACCTAATTTCGTCTTTTACTAATCACATACAATCACAATGAACTACCCAGTATGTAGTAATTAAAGTCGATTCTTTTATATAGTATTTATCACATCGCAATCTTTTTTTTTTACTCCCCAAAGATTAGTTTAAAGAATTTCAGAGGCTTACTTTCTGTAGTACTTTAGAATGTTTAGTTTTGATTTCAAATATTATATGAACCACTTGCTAAATAACATTGCAAGGGCAGTTATAAATAGTAAGACCAAAGTCTTTATTTTTAGAAGGCTAGTTTAGAGGAAGAAATAATCCATTGAATAATTTAATCATTTTTTAAACCTGCTTTCTTTTAACAGTCCCATTCAAAAGATACAAAAATTTATTCTAGTCAAAAGACATTAATTTAGTCAATTACAAAGTAATCATTTGGTGTTTTAGACTTTCACAAAATAAGTTTTTCCACAGAGTTAACATGATATAATTTTATTCAAGCACAGTTACAAATTTAGATCACAACTCTGCTTGGGGAACAGGTTCCTCAAACCCCTTAGTAAATCAGAAGAATTCTGCATTTTAAGACAAAACGCACTTTATTATTACAATTTTTTGAAAATTGTTACCACATTCATTTTACTAACTCAATAGGAAAGGGGCCTCTCAACAGCATTTCACAAGAATTTAGAAAAATCTCACATAACAGTATGAAATCGACAATATATCCTCCTAATTAAAAGGGAATTCATATTTCTAATTATTTCTGATTATTCTCCCAAATTCCATAATATAAGAAAAACTAGAAGCCTAAAGGATATAATGGGGTTCTCCCCAAATGTAAAAGCTAACTTCTCAAGTTCTTAGCAGATCAAATTTCTTCAATGCATTTAGATCAAATTTCACCCTTCTTAGAAAATAATTCATGTTATTATCTTCAGTATATTATTTAATACAAAATTCAATAGCATAATCAACATTTACATAGTTCTAACTATGTTAAGCATTTTAGAATCATCTTAATTCTCCAACAATCTATGAAGGTGGGTGATATGACTTATTATCCTCCTTAGATGTAAAAAAGGCTGATTAAAATGTAGTTAAAATGTAGTTTTAGAATAAAATTTTGACAAGATAAAATCCATATAATTTTCACGATAATCTTGAAATCTCATTTTTCCCAAAACACTAGTGTTCTCAGCTAACTTATGTTGTGATTTTTCAAAATTCACTATTTTAAATGTATATTTATATATTTTATATATTTAATTTTTTCTTTTTATATTTTTTTAAATTTAAATTTATCTTAAATTTAAACTCTTTATTTTCAATATATACATTACAAAGTTTATTGATCCCACAAATAAAAAAGTGATATTGATTGTAGTTGCTGAAATACAATGAACAATAAACATCACATTGGTTCTAATTAAAATAATTAATTGTAAATTAAATAGCATTACCTTTAACTGACATATATTACTATACCAATACAAATTCTTTATCCATATTGAATTTCATCTTATTAGGCTTGAACCAATGCTCCATCTACCCCAACAAGATCCTTTTTGATGTGTCATCTAGGGTGTTTGTTTCTCCCTCCCAGCTTCATGTGGTCTCCAAATTTGGGGAGAGTCATCTATGCCTTTCTCCAAGTCTTTAATATAAATGTTAAACAGAGCAGTCAAGCAGAGATCCTTAGAGCACTACACTGGAGACCTCTTACCACTCTCACTAAAAACTACTCCCAGATTTTTATTATCCCCTTCACCTCCTATTTCTGTTTTAGATGTTATATTCTATATACAATTGTGTGTGTGTGTGTGTGTGTGTGTGTGTGTGTGTGTGTGTGTTTGAACCAAATTTAATGAGAATGAGATTCAAGCATGGTCTACCACCTTCCCATTTTTCCTTCCACAATAAAAGTTCTTCCTTGCACTCCTCTTTTCTGTGATAAAATTTTCCCCATTCTACTTCTCCCTTCTCCCAGTGCACTCCTCTTTCTTACCTCTTTATTTTTTGAGGGATTACTCCAATATAATCAACTCATGTACAGGTCCTATACCTGTGTAAACTGCTAGGTGATATAGTCTCTTGCCAAATCTGAAGTCAGGAAGATTCATCTCCCTCAGTTCAAACCTGGGGCAGCTAAGTAGAATGGTAGAGAGAACTCTGGGCCTGGAGTTAGGAAGACCAGAGTTCAAATGTGACCTCAAATTCTTATTAGCTAAGTGACCCTGGCAAGTCACCTTACCCTATTTGACTTAGTTTCCTCATTGATAAAATGAGCTGTAGTAGGAAATGACAAACTACTCCTATATCTTTGCCACGAAAGTCCCAACTGGAATCACAATGAAATGAACATAATGGAAATGACTGAACAACAATGATGATTATTTTCTTAGGAGTTACATGCTATCATTTTCCAACGCAGACATGCAAATGATTTAACTTTACCGAGTCCCTTATGATCACTCTTTAATGTTTACCTTTTATGTATCACTTCAGTCTTATGTTTAAATATCAGATTTTATATTTAGTTCTAGTCTTTTCACCAGGAAATCTTGAAAATTCTCTATTTCATTATTTTTTTCACCTGAAGGATTATATTCAGTTTTGCAGAGTAGGTTATTCTCCATCATAATCCTAGGTCTTTTGCCTTTCAGAGTATCATATTCTAAGCCCTCTACTCATCTAATGTAGAAGCTGCTAAATCTTATGTGATCTTGACTATGGCTACATGATATTTGAATTATTTCTTTCTGGCTATTTCAAGTATTTCTCTTTGACTTGGGAGCTCTGGGATTTGGATATTACTGTGAGTTTTCATTTTGGGAACTCTTTCAGTAGGTGACTGGTGGATTCTTTTAATTTCTATTTTACCCTCTGAATCTAAGATATCAGAGCAGTTTTCCTTGATAATTTCTTTAAAGACAATACCAAAATTCTTTCTTTGATCATGGCTTTCAGGTAGTCTAATAATGTTTTAGTCTTCTATTCTTGATCTATTTTCAAAGTTAGTTGTTTTTCTGATGATGTATTTCACATTTTCTTCTATTTTTTCCATTCCTTTGACTTTGTTTTGTTGTTTCTTGATGTCTCATGGAGTCATTAGCTTCTTCTTGCCCAATTCTAATTTTTAAGAATTATTACCATCAATAAGATTTTGTATCTCTTTTCCCATTTGGTCAGTTCTGCTTTTTAAGAGGTTCTTTTTTTCAGTGAATTTTTCCCTCCTTTTTCTTTTAGCCAATTCTGCTCTTTATGAATTTCTTTTTTCAGTAAAGTTTTGTGCCTCTTTTACTATTGAGTCAATTCTTTTTTAAGAATTTTTTTTGGTATTTTTGTGTCTATTTTACCAAATTATTATTCTCTTTTCATAATTTTTTTCTTGCATCTCATTCTCATTTCTTTCCCCAAATTTTCCTTTATTATTTTTATTTCTTTCTTTAACTCAGGCATTCTTGCTGGTCTTGGATTTAATTAGCATTTTTCTTTGAAGTATTGTAGTTATTTTCACATAGCTATCTTCTGAGTTTTTGTGTCTTTGCCTTCCTTACCACCATAGTCACTTTTTTCATCAAATTTGTTTTTTTGCCGTTTGCTCATTTTTCCAGCCTATTTCTTGACTTTTAATTTTATATTAAAGTTGGACTATGCTCACCTGAGGGCTTTGAGATTTTTTGTACTACCATTTTAAAAGCTAGTTTTGGAAAACTGAAAGTTTTTAGTGCTTCCAAAGATGTATAATCCTGAGAGAGGTGTGATCACAACTCTCCAGATTTGTACTCTGGTATTTACCCAGGAAGGATCCCTGCTTCTTTGTGACAAACCCCCAGAATTTCTCTCTATACTAGAATTGCAACCTAAAACTGTGTATAGGCAATACAATTGCTACTCAGTGCCAGCTGTACCCAAGGCCAGCAAAAAGTCTCTTATATAATCTCTTTCTGATCAGTTATCTGACCTTTCTGTCTTATCTGATCTATCTGATGCTTCCTGTCTCCGGACTGAGAGTTCCTAAAAATGCTACTGCTGCTTCAGTCACTGTTGGTGCACTGCCAGATATGTGGGTTCTGGATAAGCCTCCACCCTGATGCCACAGAATACCCCTCCCCTACTCCTAAACTTTCTTAGAAGAGGAAAATGTCCTAGCTTCTGTTGGCTCTGCTGCTTCAAAATTTTGTTTCAGAAGTTATTTTTAAATTGGAAGAGAATGTTGAGAGAGTTCAGTAGAGTTGTCTCTAATCCACCATTTTGGCTCCAACCTGGCTTTTCTTTTTAAGAATATAATAAACTTAACTTGTAGCTTATAGAGCTGATCTGCTTCTCTGTACTTCCTCCTGGATTTCCTCCTATCTTCTCACATTTTTTAAAAGAAGATGATGTTTCAATGACCTTATTTTCTTTTCCTTTCCTTTCTTTTCATTCTGTATGATCTGTTCTTGATAAAACTAAACTGCTCCATTGTAATAATAGCTTCTCCTTTTAACTAATTAGTAGTCCTTTCCATTTTGAAAATGATGAGAAAAAATTCTCTGACAACTAATGTGATCTTCTTGGCTAAGAATTAACACAATAAGATTTAATATTTGCAAATAATCTGTGTCAAAGAGCATTGCAATTTTCAAAAATACTTTTATATGAGAGCAGGTAGGTGGCTCAAAGAATTGTGATCCAGGCTTAGAGCTGGGAGGTCCTGGGTTCAGATCTGGACTCAAACACTTCCTAGCTCTGTGACCCTTGGCAAGTCACTTAACCCACATTATCTAGCACTTACCATTCTTCTGCCTTTGGACCAATATACAATATTGATTCTAAGGTAGAAGGTAAGGGTTTAAAAATACTTTTATACATATTGTCTCATTTGATCCTCAATGACCTTACAAGGTAGGTAAAGTATATTTTTGTTTTGTTTTTTTAATTCTTGTACAGATGAAATTGTAAATGAAATGTTAATTAATGATTTATCCATGGTTCCACATCTTACAGGAATAAGAGTCAGGATCAGAATTCAGGCTGAGTATTTTTTCATGAGTCCCGAACTCCAAACATCAAGACAATATACATCCAGCCTTCTGCATCCTAGCCATGTCAACCGGCAAATCTGTGCCGTAGTCACTTTAACTTAGGTACCATTGAATAATGACTTTGAGCTTCTGTTGCCAGTGACACAGCAATGTTAGCAAAGGGAGAGATGTGGTTAGCCGACCATCATGTCTTTATGGCTATCTTCCAACCTCACTTTTCTAGGAATGCCATCTGTCGAGAGCCCACATTTAGTCCTGGACAAATATGGCATAGTCTATTTATTTTAAGGGCAAAATAATTTGTTAAATGGGAAAACTAGATGAAATTCAGTGGTGTGAAGCCCAGGGGGCTACCAGTATCTTTTATCTGAGAAAGGTTTAATCTGGGAGAAAGATATTACACAAAAATCTTTTCTTCTTTAGAGACTGCTTGTTTCCTCTGGTGTTGGAATCCAAATAGGTTTATTTACTTTTATCGCAAATTAACACTCCTCCATATCAAGCCCTCCCTTCAACACCTGATGCTAGATCCATTGGGGAGACAAAAAAAATAAATTAGGGACTGCATATGGAGTAGTAAAAGGAATCCTGTAATTTTAAGCCAGAATATTTGAGTTTGCATCGTAACTCCACCATTTACTAGCTGTGACAAGTCACTAGAATGCTCAAGGCCTCCGTTTCTTTATCTGTAAAATGAGCCATTAAACTAGGTAACCTCTAAAAGGCAACCCTTTGGGCACTAACATCTTGTGATTATTTATGCAATTCCACCAAACAGTCTGTGTTGCTGAATACTAACTAGATTCTTCATGAGATCTCAATCATTTTAACATTCTAGGGCAAGATGTTTGCATGAAATGACAAATGGTAATTTCTAGAAGCTAATACTGTCTTCACTATTATAATTTTATATTCAATAGGACTAAAGATTGCTTCATTTTTTATACTTTGTAACCCCAGCACCTAGAATAGGTGCCTAGGTATTGGAGATAGCAACAAGTATTCATTAAGTTCTTTGTACATTGTGGGTACTTAATAAATCCTTGTTGGTTGATTGTAACCTTAGAAATAATTCATTCTCTGTCTACCTTCTCTCTCTTTCTCTCTCTAACCCCTTCTTCCCTTTTTCCCTCTCTCACCATCTCCCTCCTCTCTGACTTTGTCTCTCTGCATCTCTCTCTTCTCACTTTCTCCCTCCCTCTATTGCCTCTTCTATCTATGAAGATTAAATTTAACTCTCCCCTGATTGTGAAAATGAAATTAACTCCTCTGCCCATTTTTAGATTTAATCACCAAAGGTGTAAACACCCCATTCACACTTGAGTGGGGGAGATCTGTGACCCAAATGGATGATAGTGGGTGACAAATCAGAATTAAACTGACTGCTCCATGGCAGTCCTAAAGCAAAGCTTCAA
The DNA here is from genome assembly GCF_027887165.1 of Monodelphis domestica. Classification (NCBI taxonomy): domain Eukaryota; kingdom Metazoa; phylum Chordata; class Mammalia; order Didelphimorphia; family Didelphidae; genus Monodelphis; species Monodelphis domestica. The sequence goes on from NC_077227.1 coordinate 74,299,281, forward strand.
CTGTAATTGGTAGACAAAAAATTAGGGGAAAGCACAGGAAGTGACACAAAAGAAAGTATCTTTAAAAGGGAGTTACAACTTCCTGAGTGCAGTTCTACTTGAAGTTGAACTTCCTGTGAGACAGTTCTTTATTCTTTCGAGTTGAGGCTGGAAAAGAATCTGCTGACTGGACCTGAGCCCCTGTTCCAAGTGAGGCTGTTCTTAAATCTCTTCCTTTGGACTGACACATGGTGAGTGAAAAGGCTGACTCCTTTCCTGGATTTTCTGAAAAAACTATCCTCAGGAAAGACCTACCTCTTGAGAGAGACTTCCCCAGGTCCTCGGCTTTGCCAAGGTCAGTTAAGGACTAAACTCCCCTGCCTAGGTTGAGCCATGGGCTGGGAGTAAATTACTTAATTCTTAGGCTAGATATCTTACCCTAACCTCAATTGGATTTTTCTTACTTCACTCTTTCTATATTTTGTAAATAAATTGTAAATAAACCTCTTTGGAATAAATCCAATTCCTGAAAACCCTATTTTAAATATAATCCAGCCCAACCTTTTTTATAAAATTAACCCCCTTTCTCCCCTTATATATCTCTCCACGTCCCTTTGTCTCTATCTGTCTGTCTCACACACATACACACACATGCTTAGCTCTGTTGACATAGACTGATGAGAACTCTCTCCACATGAATGATCTCATTTTTGCCCTCATTCCCATCTCCATCCCCACCTTTTCCTTATCCAAAGCCACAGGAATGCCTTCTCTGCTAACGTAACTTGGAAAGTAATTTTTTTTTGTTTAGTTTTGTTGAGTGTTTTCTTTTTTCATTGAACATAATAAAGAAATGTATAAACAGAGCAAAAGCAAAGTTTACTTTCCAAAAAGAGTTATTAAACAAAGTAACACATCAAAGTAATTGTGACTGATAGTACACACCACTGTACACATTTGTAGCATCATATTTTCAAACAAAGGCTATATGCTATAAATTAAACAGTTTTACCGATGTTGTCCATCACATTTAATCTGAGTTCTGTTGCTGCTTAATGTTGTCTTCATGTTCTTCACTGTAATCAGTGTTTATATTCTTTTGTAGATCTGCTATCTTTCCTCCATATAAATGAACAGATATCATTTTTCATATATGAAATCCAATATATTTGTGAAATTGATTTTATTAGGTTCGTTATGGCTTATGATAGCACATTCAAAAGATGAATGGGGAAGGAAGGTCTTTATTCTGGGATCACCCGGAAGAGAACATCATCTTTCCTTCAAAGTGTTGGCTTGAGAACAAAGAAGAAGCCAATCCCCACTTTCACAGTGGGACTAGATTCATACTAGGATGGCCCATACAATTAGGATAGCCATGGGTAATCCCATCTCTGTGACAGCAATGAAATAGGTGGAGGTCATGTGTTTTAGACAGAAAAGCAGGACCTCACTCAGCTTTATCCTATTAGTTTCTAATCTAATATCAAGGGAAATATAGATTCCTTTCTTACTAACCAAGGCACGGAATTTGCATTATGAAAGATTCAAGACATATGACTTTTCCTTCTCCATTTATGCAAAATTTTAGAAAAAAAGTCTAAGAGAGAGAGTGTATCTATAGCAGACACATCTGTCACAAAGGAACCTAACAAATCTCAAAGAGTGCAGCCCACCCATAAAGGAAGATTTTTTCAGACTACTAAAATCTATCACATTTCTCCATCTCTACCACAGATATAGTATGAGATTCTATCCAATTTTTGTTAAAATCTAAGTAATGTGATAGAGGCTGACACTAGAGGAAAAGTACATATTATATTAGCAACATTCCCAAGATCAGTCAAATAACACAGTCAAAAAAGGAAACGAGGTTAGCTTGATCTGCGTTTGACAAAATCACTCTTATTGTTAGTGATAATTGTTTCCTTCTTCCTTTTCAGATATTCACTAGCTGTCTCTTTAATATGTTTGATTACCTTTCTGAAAATCAAACATTTTCTCTTCTCCAGTTCTGAGGGATCTCTTTTATTCTCTATGATCTTTGAAAAATATAATGATAATAATAACAATAATAATGTATATAGTCCTTTATTATATGCAAAGCACCTTACATATATATTAATCTCATTCAATCCCTGCAACAACTCTGAAGTAAGTGCTATTATTCTGCCCATTTTATAGATGAGGAAACTGAGGCTGAGTGCTGTTGACTTGTCCAGGATAACATAATTAGTAAAAGCCTAAGGGAGGAATTGCAGTCAGATCTGTTTTGACTTTAGGTCTACCAAATCATCTAACTGCATCAAAGATCACTCCAAAATCCTATTTTCCAGGCCTTTCAGTAACAGGATATAGTTCACCTGGGCCTTGTGACTTGAACTTATCAAGGGCAGCTAGTACACTCTTACTCTACCCCCTACTTATTTTATTTGGTCTTATTAGTAAATTTTGTTCTGCCTCTTCCAATCTAGAAAGTATTCTTCTTGGAACAAAAATAGAAACAAAACCAAAAAATAATAAAGTTGAGTATTTCTGCCTTCTTTCCATCATCCATTAGAATAATCTCATCTACTTCAAGTAGCAGTCCTATTACTTCTTAGAGCTAATTCTTTTTGCCCAATATAACTTTTAAAAATTAAAACAATTTTTTTGTTGCATTTAGCTTTCCTCCCAAGCCACTGATAATGTCAAACCTAAATACTTCTGACAATATATGTTAACAGGCCCATTGCATACTTTCGCACTCACTCTCCTTTACATGCCTTGCCTCCTATCTTCTGTAAATACCTTTATAAAATTAAAGGTCAAAATGAACATTGTCAAAGAAAGAGGGCTAGGGGTGGGAACATGTATAATTGAAAATCTGTTACCTAAAAAAAAACTACATTTCCCGGGAGCCCACTGGCTTCCTGTCATTACATACTTCCTGTAGACAGGGGATAAATATTGAGTGGGCAGTCCTTCTCTCTCTTTTTGGCTGGCAGGGAGCTTGGTGGTGGTAAGGTGTGTGCTTTGAACTGGCTGATCGGCTGTGGTCGTGGTTTTTTTAAATTTTGTATTCCTTTTATTCCTTTATTTCTAATTGATCATTAATAAATCTCCTAAAATATATTTTATTATTTGAGATTTAGTTTCAATTTTTACAAACAGGAGGTTGAGGTCTCACTTTTATAGGGTGTTTTTAGTGAAACAACTTATTTCTGTGGCACCTTAGCATTAGTTCATTAACATATCCAAATCATCTCAAACTTATGGGTAAAACTTCAGTCATATTCCAAAGTTATCAGAATCTTTTTGATGTCCTGCAGGTCAAGAGAAGTAAAAGTCTAGATTTTGCCTGGAATTTACAAATAATAGGACCAGAAATTTTGGCAAACAGTGTCAATAATGCTCACCCTGATTCATCACAAGTTGTTGTTGTTGAGTCATTTGAATTGAGTCTGACACTTCTTGACCCCATTTGGGATCTTCTGGGCAAAGATTCTGGATGGTTTGTCATTTACTTCTGGAGTTCTTTTTACAGATGAGGAAACTGAGACAAACAGGGTTAACAGATTTGCCTAGGATTAGCTAGGTTACCCATTTAACAGCTTAACAGATTATCAGCTTAAAGGTTACCCAGAAAATTCAATAGCCCTAGATGTCTACTTCCCAAGCATTCCAGTTAATTGAGGTTTTATTCTACTTACATCATCTCTACCCTTAAAAGATCCCAAGGCATTTAATTGATCTTTGAGACTGCTCTCAAAGTAGGGACAATTGAGAGAAAAGGAATCAGGTGGAAGCCAAGAAAGGTCTTTTTGACAAAATTCTTAAGAATAATTATGAACTCTGAAAGTAAAAAGCCCTAAGAGGAAAATGGGTTCATTGTTTTATCTTCAGTGTGGAAGTTTCCTCCTTAACTGACATCTAACTTTTTTGGAAATATATATTGTAGGATTTTAGTGGTTATTCCCTCTTAAAAATGTAATCAGGAGAGCAGTAAAACAAACCATACCAAGAGTCTACAATAATCTTATTTCTGTCTAGGTAGAAACTGGTTTCTTCAGAGCCATTAGGGGCATAGTCACATGCAGTGAGGGGGTCACAGAAAAATAAAAATTTTACCACCCTGTCTTATTGCCATCTCAGTTCTGACTTGCTTACCTTTATGGCTCTGCCAGTTTCATGTCCATGAATAAAAATCCTTATTTCCTCTTCAATTGTTCCCTTTAATGGGATTTTCTTTTCTTAAAACTCCAGCCTATTTCTGGAGACAGTACTAAGAATCTCACCAGTACTCTAGCATTACATTCTTCTCCCTTCCAGTGTCAAGCACAGTGCCCAGTAAAAGAGGAAGCAGCAGAAGAAGCTTGGAACCAACTCGATCCAAAGACAGGGTGTAGGTGCTCATATATTCACCTCATTTCATTCAGAACATAATATTAAAGTATCTGCAATATGCCAACACAATATTAGGTACTGGAAATGCAGAAGTGAAATAAAAGTCTCAGTCCTCCAAGAATGTACAATGACACATATTTATATCACAACATCTTACTTTCCCACATTCTAGGTTGGCACAGTAGTGCTCAGGTTTGTACCTACAATAGAACAGAAAGTTAATTAACCAACAGGAGAACCTGAGATTTGAAATGTGAATTTCTGATGGAAGTCGAGGGCTGAAACCTACTCTTTACTGTCATATTTTGCTATCCAGGTAATTGAAATTTAACTCAACTTTTATAATCTCTACTCTTAAGTAACTTAACTGATCTTTTCAAGACAAAGAGGTGTAAGTTATAAAATGTATATTGTCATTATGAGGATTTTTTGGATCACATGACCAACAAAATGGAGGACTAGACATTTTCTCTAATTCTCATGACCTCTCAAATCTCTATAAAATAGGCATTATGCACCAGGTATGAAGCAATTTCAGCTGTCTCCACTATCTAGGACACCCAAAACTCAAAGTAAAAACAAGGTAACAACAGAGAGAGCTAATATTTTCTTATCCTTAACATGCTCCTGGAAGCACCCCTCCTTCAGCAGTCACCATGATTCCTACAGCAGGGCTTGACAAGTTGATCCACCCACTTGGAATGAAACTCAGTTTAACACCTCATCCCTCCATCTTCCACCCATTGCTATAGAATACAAACTCCAAAGAGCAGAAATTTGCTCAGTCTGTGAGAGCACTCTGGGCCACTGGAATGAAGAACTGAAGAACAGGGGTTACAGGACAGAACATATGTTCTTTCCACCCAGAAGTCATTTGGAGCAGAGATGAAGGCCAGTAAACCTTGACTTGTCTGGTGTGGAACACTTTGAGATCCAGCCCTCAGAGAAATAGCTATCAAAAGGGAGGGAGCCAGAACATGAGCAATCAGAAAAAAATGTTTAAAAAAGAAAGAAATTACCAATGATCTCAGGAGGAAGAAAACTAAAAAGCAAATCAGCCAACAAGTAGAAGGAAATAAGATCTCCATATCAAATAAAAGGCTTTGGGCATTTATGAATAAGTATTATAAGACAAAGGGAAGCAAATTAACACCTGATAAGATAGAGGACTCTGAATCTGTGAATTCTGAAGAAAGTACAGAATCATTGGTGCTTCTTAATTGTTTAAAAGAAAAATAATGACAAATAATGCTATCCACCTCCAGAGAAAGAACTGTTGGAGTCAGAATTCAGATGAAAGCATAGGATTTTTCAATTGTTTATTTGGGTTTACATTTTGTGGTCTTGGTTTTATAAGATTACTCACTTAAAAAATCTGAACAATATGGAAATATATTTTGCATGGTAATACATGTATAACCTAAGTGGAATTGCCTGCCAACACCCAGAGGAGACTGGGAAGGGATGGAAGAAGATAAGTTCAATCATATAACTTAGGAAAACTTGTGTGAAAATGTTATTACATGTAATTGGTGGTATATATGTAAGGAGAAATAAGAAACATTCCAACACGAACAGAAAAATATTCTAAAATTTTATAGTGGTCAAAAGTGATATGTTACCCGTTTTTTGACAGGTCATGATGACCTGTCAGATAATTTATAGAGAAGACTCTTACATGAAGTATGAGGTTAGATGAAATGATCTCTAAGGTCCCTTATAGTTTATAGATGTTATTATTTGACTATGGTATCACCAAGATTGTACACTATGACCAGATTGGATTTATCCTAAGAATACAGAGTGGTTAAGTATTGGAACAACTATAAACATAATTGACCATATTAATAACATTAATAACATATAATAAATTATATCAATAGTCACAGAGAAAGATTTTGACAAGATATAACACTCATTCCTGATTAAAGAAATAACATTAGAAAGCATAGGAATAATCAGATCTTTCCTTAATATGATAATTCTCTATCTAAAGGCAGAATTATCTATAATATAGATAGAGATATTTCAAATAAAATCGAGAGTAAAGATGTCCACTATTGTAAGAATAATTGTAGCCAAAGTATATATAACACTTACTATGTACTAGGCACTTGTGCTAAGTATTTTACAATCATCATCTCATTTGATCCTCAAGACAATCTTGGGAGGTAGCGTTATCTATAGCACTAAGACAAGTCAATGAAGAGGGGGAAAGCATAGACAAAGAGCAAACAAAATTACCACTTTCTTAAATGGTATGATGGTTAATTTAGAGAACCCTAGAGAGTCAACTAAAAAACTAACTGAAATGAGTAATAACTTCATCAAAGTTACAAGAAACTAAGTCACCAGCATTTTTACATGTTACTTCCCACTCAAAAATCTTTTTAAGATGAGATAGAAAGAAAAATTTCATTTAAAATAACTAGGAAATTGGGGGGGGGGTCGTTTTAGTAAGATGCACAGAAGAACTACATGAACACAGTTACAAAACTCTCTTTAAACGAATTAAACATCTAAATAATTGGAGAAATTTTTATTGTTCATCGGTAGGTGAAGACAAGATAATAAAAATTATAGTTCTATATAAATTAATCTTTTTATTTAGTGCCATACCAATCAAACTACCAAAGGATTACTTTGTAGAGCTAGGAAAAAATTATAAAATTCATCTGAACAAAAAAATTTTTTTCAAGAATATTAAGGGGATTAAGGAAAACATAGGAAGGAAAAGGACCTAACAGTGACAGATCTCAAACTATATGACAAAATAGTAATCAAAGCAATTTGGAACTGGTTAAGAAGTAGAATTTGGTGTAGCATGCTGTGAGGCTGTGATGGACCTAGACCTGGGCGTCTACATCAAAGACCGACTGGATGGCTCACTATTCGACCTTCTCTGCCTGACTGCAAAAACAAAGACAACAGAGAGACTCATCCTGGAAGCTCTCTTTGCAGATGACTGTGCTCTCATGGCCCACCAAGAAAATCATCTCCAAACCATTGTGGACAGGTTCTCCACTGCAACAAAACTGTTTGGCCTGACTATCAGCCTCAGCAAAACAGAGGTCCTGTTCCAACCTGCACCAGGGAGGTCAACTAACCAGCCGCGCATTACAATCGACAGCACACAGCTTTCTAATGTCAACACCTTCAAGTACCTGGGCAGCACCATCGCCAACGACGGGTCCCTAGACCACGAGATCAATGCCAGGATCCAAAAGGCCAGCCAGGCACTCGGGCGGCTGCGCTCCAAAGTCCTCCAACACAGCGGTGTAAGCACTGCGACGAAGCTCAAAGTGTACAACGCAGTGGTCCTCAGCTCAGCTGTGAGACATGGACACTGTACCGGAAGCACATGAAACAGCTGGAGCAATTCCACCAACGCTCTCTCTGGTCAATCATGAGGATCCGATGGCAGGACTGAATCACCAACCAGGAAGTCCTCGACAGAGCCAACTCCACCAGCATCGAAGTCCTGGTCCTCAAAACCCAGCTATGATGGTCTGGACACGTCATCCGCATGGACCCACAGCGAATACCAAGACAGGTGTTCTATGGTGAACTGTCAGCTGGACTCAGGAAACAAGGCCGGCCAAAGAAAAGATTCAAGGATCAGCTAAAGTCAAACCTGAAGTGGGCTGGCATTACACTGAAGCAACTAGAACTCGCTGCCTCTGACAGAAGCAGCTGGGGAACCCACATTAACCATGCCGCCACCACCTTTGAAGATGAGCGACGTCGACGTCTTGCCGCTGCGCGTGAACGCCGACACCAGGCCACAACCGCACCTCCTGTAACAACTGGAGTCCCAGCCCCATGTGCCACACACTGTGCGCCTTAGCCTTTGGACTCCAAAGCCACATGAGGGTACATCAATAGATGGTAATGCACAAAGACAATCATCATTCTTGGTCACCGAGAGACTACTACTACTACTACTAAGAAATAGAAAGGCTAATTGATATGACAGATTCAGTACAGAATATACAGAATCAAATGAGCATAGTAGCCTAGTGTTCAATAAATGCAAACATGAGGGGATAACTCACTGTCAAAAACTGTTGAAAAAACTGGAAAATAGTCTGATAGAAACTAGATATAAACCAGTATCTCACACTATATACCAAGAAAAGCTCCAAATGAGTACATGATTTAAATAGGTGACATCATAAACAAATTAGAGAAACAAAGAAGAAATCACCTGTTGGCTCTAATAATAGGGGAAGTGTTCGTGATCAAACAAGAGAAAAGTTCATAAGAGATAAAATGGACAATTTTGATTTCATTAAATTTTAAAATTTTTGCATGCAAAAAAGTAGTTAAAATTAAAAGAAAAACATATGTGAGGAAAATCTTTGCAGCAATGATTTTTCCTATAAAAGTCTCATTTCTAATATGTATACATAGAACTGATTCAAATTTTTTATTTTTAATTCAATTTTATATTATTTTCATTTCTGAATTATCTCCCTCTCCTCACTCACTCATTGAGAATGCAAAAATAACAAAACTCATTACACATTTGTATTAATGAAAAATAAATTCCTGGGGGCAGCTTGGTGGCTCAGTGGATAAATCACCAGTCCTGGAGTTGGGAGAACCTGGATTTTAAAACTGGCTTCATACACTTCCTAGATGTGTGACCCTGGGCAAGTCTCTTAACCCCATTTGCCCAGCAAAACATTCCTGTATTAGGAGAGAGAGAGAGAGACAGAGAGACAGAGAGGCAGAGAGAGACAGAGACACAGAGACACAGAGACAGAGACAGAGAGACAGAGACACAAAGACAGAGAGATAGAGACAGAGACACAGAGACAGAGACACAAAGACAGAGAGAGAGACAGAGATAGAGACAGAGACAGAGACAGAAAGAGACAGAGACAGAGGACAGAGACAGAGAGACAGAGACAGAGAGACAGAGAGAGACAGAGATAGAGAGGCAGAGAGACAGAGACAGAGAGACAGAGACAGAAAGACAGAGACAGAGAGAGACACAGAGAGAGACAGAGACAGAGAGAGACCAAGAGAGATAGAGATACAGAGAGGCTGAGAGGCAGAGACAGAGAAACAGAGAGAGACAGCGAGAGAGACAGAGAAGTAAAAAGGAGGAGGAGGAGGAGGAGGAGGAGAAAAAGAAAAAGGAAAGAAAGAAAGAAAGAAAGAAAGAAAGAAAGAAAGAAAGAAAGAAAGAAAGAAAGAAAGAAAGAAAGAAAGAAAGAAAGAAAGAAAGAAAGAAAGAAAGAAAGAAAGAAAGAAAGAAAGAAAGAAAGAAAGAAAGAAAGAAAGAAAGAAAGAAAGAAAGAAAGAAGAAAGAAAGAAGGAAAGAAAGAAGGAAAGAAAGAAGGAAGAAGAAGGAAGGAAGGAAGGAAGGAAGGAAGGAAGGAAGGAAGGAAGGAAGGAAGGAAGGAAGGAAGGAAGGAAGGAAGGAAGGAAGGAAGGAAGGAAGGAAGGAAGGAAGGAAGGAAGGAAGGAAGGAAGGAAAAAACATAAACAAAGAGGCAGTCTAAGTAATATGATGTGGTATCTTTGAATTGGAACTTATTCACATTTATAAGAATAAATACTATCCTTCAATTGATAAATGGTCAAGAGTATTAACAGGCCATTTTCAAAGGAAGAAATCCAAGTTATCATTAGCAATATGAACAAAATACTCCAAATTACTAATAATTAGAGAAATTCAGATTAAACAACTCTTCAAATTAAACCACCTTACAGTCTTCAGTTGGCAACGTTGATATTTTTAAAAAATGGAAAATGCTAAATGCTGGAGGGGCTATGGGGAAACATACTGTTGGTAAAGCTGTGAACTGGTCCAGCCATTCTAGAAAGCAATTTGGATTCTCAAAAAGCTATTAAATTATGCTTGCCTTATAATGCTGGGATACCAATACTAGATTTAAAACAACAAAATGAGATCAAAGAAGGGAAAATAACTCATATGTACAAAAATATTTATGTTTATAAAACCATATATTTATAAACATATTTATTTTGTAAGCTCCTTGAATTTCGTATCCCCAGTGCTTAGCACAGCCTGGAATGTAGGACACTTAACAAATATTTACCAATAGCAGCTCTACAGGAATAAAGAATTGGAAATTGCCAGTTGATTGGGAATGGCTTAAGTATAATATATGACTGTGAAGGAATTTGATAAGAAATGATGAAGGGGATGGCTTCAGAGAAACCTACAAAAACATATGAACTGATGAAAACTGAAGTGAGCAGGACTGTGAGAACAATTTGTACAATAACAACAATTTCGTAAAGACAATCACCTTTGAAAGGTATTAGAAACTGATCAACACAATGACCAGCTACAAAGCTAAGGGGCTCATAATGAAACAAGGCTATCCATCTCTCTACAGAAAGGTGATGGACTTGGAAGTACAGATTAAGAAATTGGGGAGGGGGAGTAGAGAAAAGACATTATCAGTCTGAGATTTATTGTATTTGACAATGCATGTTTGTAACAGATAATTTTATTTTTCTTGATTTCTCTAAGTGGGGTAGTAAGAGGAGGTGGGAGAGAGAGAAGGCAGCTTTTCATTTAACAAAATAAATTTTAATTTTAAAAGACCCAATTATATTAATTGATAAAGATGAAGATAAAGATAATGGTAGATATGATTCACCAATCACCTATAAGCACACAAAGAACATCTGTGTATGTCTAGACCTTTCAGAGATTCAAGGGAAAAAGAAATTATCTCTGTCTTCAAGACACTCAAAATTTGCTTTAGGAAAGCAGGACATAAACAAAAAAATTGCCAGACAACATATAATACAGAGGGTAATTAGGTATTAATTATAAGACTTTAGCTCTTCATGTTTAAGGAAATTAACTGTCTGTGAAAGCCTTATCCCAGCCTTAGGATCCAGAAGTACTAGGTGTAGTTGTTAGAAGTGATAATTTGTACTGAGCCGCCTGCCTCTTGGCAAGTAACATTACCTTCAGGTAACAAATATTAATTTGTTGTTAAATTGAATATTTTGTTATTTCCATTTTGTGGTTAAGGTGATCCAGGCTCAAGAGGAGCTCTTACTTAGTCAAGGTCACAGAGCTAGTCAGTGCAGTCAGGTCTGGCTCCTAGTATAGTGCTTTTTGTTCACATTGCCCTTCTAGGACAGGCAAGTGCCAAAGAGGAAAATGCTGCAAAGTGCCAAGCAGGCTGCCAGCTACAGAAGTAGAGGAGGTCTTCTTTTCCAGGTTCCTGCACTTAGGATATTAGAATGGTTCAGCACCAAGAAGGGGGGCTGTTGCTGTCTTTTCCCCTAATTCACTGCTTTCCATCACTTCATCCCCAGTGCGTCTCTCAGGCTAGGGCTGGGAGCCAACTTTCCAATGACCTCACTGTTGCTGGCTACCCAGGCAAGTGCACAGAATAACAATATCCATATCACCAGAAAGTTCCACCTTGCCAACTGTTCTTTCTTTCCCAGGGCAGGGGCTTATGGGCTTGGAAATGAGGGTCCTTACTCTGAGTCCCTGGTTTATTTCCTTTACCAAGGAAGTAAAGCAAGGTGGTAGCAAGATGAGTATTGGACTTAGAGAGAGGAAGACCTGAATTCAAATTCTACCTGAAATGCTCACTAGATCTCTGATCTGGGCAAGCTATTTAACCCATCTCAGAGTCAGTTTCTTCATCTGTAAAATGGAGATAACAACTATTATGAGGAATAAGTGAGATAGCACATAGAAAGTGTTGTGTAATTGATAGCTATAATTATTGTGGAGTTTTAGCTGCTCTGTACCTTTTCATTAAAATTGAGAGCACTGATTCCTAGTATCTATTGGTGTTTCAAACTCCTCTGGCTGAGGAAGGGGGAAAAAATGAATCTCACGTGCAAAAACAAGTTTCCCTAAAAAGCCCTTCTTTTCCTAAGAAGAACTTCTAGTAAAAACAGTTTGGTATATCAGGGTCAGTTTTTAAACTCTTACCTTCTGTCTTAAAATCATATTAGTTCCAAGTCAGAAGAGTGGTAAGGACTAGGCAATAGGGGTTAAGTGACTTGCCCAAGGTCATACAACTAGGAAGTGTCTGAGGTCAGATTTTAACCTAGGACCTCTGGGCCTGGCTCTCAATCCACTGAGCCCCTCAGCTGCCCACAGCAAGAACTTTCTAATGTCTGATAAAACAGTTATAGAATCACTGGATTTTCCAACTAAAAGGGGCCTTAGGGCTCATCTAGCCAAGTGTCTTAAAAAAAATCCACGACCTATGGAACACTTACCCACTTAGCTCTACTTGAAGTGTCATGGGGAATCTAACAACTTAGAAAACCTTCCTGCCTCACAGGATTGTTGTGAGCAAAGCAATTTGGAAACTTTCAAGTGCTGTCTAAAAGTGAGTTTGTTACTATTATTAGACACTGCCTTTGCTTCCAAGGAATTTACAGAATTCTAGGAGAAACAAAATTAAGAGGGATCAAAACTCTGCTACTTTACTACCTGTGTGATCTGTGTTTATTGACTCAATTTCTCTGTGACTCAGTTGCCTCATCTGCAGAATGGGGAGGAGTTAGAAAAGGTCCTCACTAGTCCTAGATCCCATGAAATTGGGCCTCTACTAGTTTTGTGTCTGTGAACAGTGAACAAAGAAAATGTCTTCCTTTCTTCCTTTAACAAAAAAGGATAAGAAGCACTTTTTTATCTGGGCATATGATTTGGAGTTTTTGGTTTTATGGGACTGTTCACTTGCAAAAATGAATGATATAGAAATATGTTTTAAGTGATAATACATGTTGTTTGTCAACTCCGAGAGGGTAGGAGGAAAGAGGGAAGGGAGACAACATGAATCATGTGATTTTGGAAAACTTATGTGTAAAATTGTTATTGGGAGAAAATGAAGTTAATTTTTTAATAAAAGGAAAAAGAATTGACAAAGATAGGAAAGGATAAAAATGTCACTCATGGCTGTGAATATCAAATGAGATAATACATGTAAGTGCTTCACAGTCTTTAACATGCCAGCTATTATTTCTCTATGGCATGTCAAATAAGAAGCAGGTCTTGAGAGTCAGGGATTAAGTTCTGTGTTCATGTCCTGCCTCTCCCTCTGAGAATTCCCATTTTCCTTCAACATTTAGCTGGAGACACCAGCTGTGTCTCCATAATTCTAGTCTCCCATCTCTTCATTTGCACTGCTTAGCTCTCATGCCTAGAATGCTCTCCCTCTCCTTCGCTAACTTGCTTCCTTCTAGTCTAAATTAAAATCCCAGCCTTTAGCAGGAGGTCCTTCCAGGTCTGCCCCTTTCCTTCCCCTTACTTTCCCCTGCATCTCCATCCATAGTGGATATAGATTTAGATCTTGTAGGTAGTGTTTCGCTGTCTTCCTATGTGGTCTTCCCCAATAGAATATGAATTCCATGAAGGCAGGCAGGAAGTGTGCTCTCACTGTTTTTGTAGATGGGGGACTCAGCCATAGTAAGAAATATTTAAGAAATGGTGCCTAAAGTGAGACTTCCTAATAGCCATCCCACCCAGAGCCTCTCTCCCTCTCCCCACATCTGCTTCCCCCCCCCCCCCCATATTGTAAGCTCCTCCAGGGCAGGGACTTGATTCACTTTTGTCTTTGTATGCCCTGTGCTTAGCACAGTGCCTGGCACACAGTAGTGGATCAATAATATATGTCCACTCTGTGACGACAGGCAAGACACAACCTCTTGGTACAGCAGGCAATTCGAAGACTAAAATTACAGACGAGTTGTTGATCTACATCAGTGGAGGAAGTTTCCATGCTGGGAACTCCCCCAAAGATTTGGACTCGAAACCCTCCCCGCCCCCAGTTGTTCCCATATTATGCCAAGTGAGTAGTGTGAGCAGTGAGTGGAAGGGGGATGGGGTTAGAGGACAGAGAAAGCTTCACACACAGAAGTACCACGTGAGAGCTTTCTGAAACGAAGACTTGAAACGAATCCGGAGCAGTGCTTTCCTCAGACCCCGGAACATTTTTCTAGGAAGTTTAGGTGATCAGTTCTCGAGAGGGTTCGTTTTGATGCCCTGGAGAGGTGCCGGTGTCCTGGAGACCCAGCCTATCTCAGCCTTCACTCCTTCCACCCTCGCTCGATCTATGGGACACCTGAGATGTCGTCACTCCGCCCTGGTCCTCGGGCCGGGCCGAGAGAACGGGGGTGGGGAAGTTTGAATGGAAAGGAGGAAGGTCCGATGGAAAGGGGGTCTGGGGGGTGCCCGGTTCAGGCCCAGTTACAGGAGGAGAGGGCTGGCTGGGGACGATCCGTAGACCAAACACACACGAAGCCCAAAGAAGCCCTCGGACTTCGCTTATACCCTCAGCTGCTTCGGCCTGTTTTTCTCGGTTCCTAGTCCAGTTGTCTGGGTTAGGGTGTAGGGTACAGGCTGAATTCAGCAACGACTGTGGGCTAGGGCCACCGCTTCCCCTCCACCTGCTCTTCATTCTTTTTCTCTGCGGTGATGGACGACCATACGGACAAAAAACACTGCCAGGGATCCCTAGGGAGGAGCTCCCAGGGGAATCTGTGCAGGTGTCTGGGGTATGACACTGTGAGACCTCTCCAAACCGCCCCGCCCCCAACCCGTTTATCCAGTTAACTAACCTCTAAGGACCTGCATTACTTCACTAGCAGCATCCGCAACCAAACCCCCCCCCCGGCCCCCAGTGGACAGGAAGAAAACGGGAAGCTGCAGACCCCTATGTTTTCAGTTCACTCAGTGGGGGGGCTAGGCTTACCATCAGTCAGTCAGTCAACAAGCATTTATTAAGTAAGCTTTGCTTACTTAAGTGCCAGGCACTGTGGGAGGGCTGGGCTCACAAAAGCAAAAACAGGATGATTCTTGCCCTCAAGGAGCTCATATTCTGATGCATATTCTGACGATGTACAAATAATTATGTACATACTCTACATAATAAGTACATACCACATAATATAAGTATGTCTTACATATGTATATAGTGCATGCACACAGTGGCATTGGAAGGTCGTTTTAGAGAGAAGGCACAAGCATTGGGTAGAGTGGGGGATAAGGACCAGGAAAGGTCCATACAGAAGGTGGGATTGGAGCCGAGTCTTGAAGACAGCCAAGAAAGCCAGGATTTTAAGAGTATGGAGAGCAGACTGTCATCAAGGCCAGTCAGGGCCAGGGGCCTGAGACCAAGAAGTCACTTTCTCTTCCAAAAGCCTCTCTACTGATCTCAGGTATCCAAGGTTGGCTCTTTTCTCTTCCTCTGTGAAGCTCTGAAGCCAGTCTAGAGCTCCTCCCTCACCTTCTTCTGGGGGAAGCAGAAAGAAGTCTGGACTCCCCCTTTCAAACAAATGCTTCCTTCCAGCCTTCGCTTCCATCCTGTCTTTCCCCCACCCCCAGCTTAAAACCCCAAGGACAGGAGGAGGGGCCAGGACACAGGGCGGGGTGGGGGTAGGGGGAAGGGAGGTAGTGGAGGAAGGTTCCTCTCCTCTTGGTCCTCTATTGGTTCCAGCCCCTACATGTGCCCGCATTAGAATGAACAGACGCAAGCAGACCCGGGCACCACTCTGGGGCCGGAACTCACCGCGTCACAGCCCCAAGTGGAAGCTAAAAAAAAGAGAGAGACACCAAGAGACAGAGGCAGAGATGGGGGAGGGGGGAGCAACGAGGAAAAGGGAGGGGGGAAAGGGGAGGGGGGAATTGCTAAGTGAGAGTTAAGAAACAAGAAGCATGCAACACGGTCTGTGCCCAGGGCAACAAAAGCCGGCTGAACGCTGCTGGGCTGAGGGCAGAGCGCACAGGGTCTCTGTCCCTGCCGGAGATGCGCCCGTGTCGGTAGAGCGCACAGGGGCCCCTGAGCCGCGGGGGCGGTGTCGGCACTGAGAGCCAAGCTCTGCGCTCTAGCCAAGGGGCTCTGTCCTGAGACGCCCCCCTCGCTCTGAGGGAGGGGGCCCGAGCTGAGGCGAGGCGAGTTGGACTGGAACATCTTTTCTTCGGGGTAGAGGCTTTGGGCGGCGCACCAAGAAAGCTGGGGTCGGTGCGCTCCCCGGGACTATCTGGACACCGCCCACCTAGGGGGCACAGAGCCCGCCCCAACCGCCGGCTGAGACTCGGAAGCTACAGCTTGGAGGAAAGCGGAACGGTCCAGCGGGGGAGGTCAGCGGGGGAGGCCAGCGGGGGTGCCAGGCCGGACGCCTCTGCCTCTGCTTCTGCCTCTCCCCATGCTCTGTGAGTCCCGGGCTCCTGGGAGCTGAAACATCTGAAAGGGCCTTCAGAGGGAGGAGGGGAAGGATGGCGGCGCCCGCGGGGCTGGCCAAAGCGGCTGCGGGAAAACTGTCCGAGGCTGTGGGCGAGCGCACCCGGCGCCTAGGTTCGGCGCTTCAGGAGACACACCGGCAACGCCGGCTGCTACTCGTCATCGTCTGCGTGGCGCTCTTTCTAGACAACATGCTTTACATGGTCATCGTACCCATCGTGCCCGTCTACATCGCCGGCATGCACAAGGGCAGCGAAGAGGACCGTTCGGACCACCACCACCGGCAGCTCCAGCCCACGGCCAACACCAGCCAGACTGCAAATGCCACGGATGCCCCGACGCCTCCGCCGAAGTCCAGCCTGAAGCCCACTTACCCAACGGAGAGCGAGGACATCAAGATTGGCGTGTTGTTCGCCTCTAAGGCCATCCTGCAGCTGCTGGTGAATCCCCTGAGCGGGCCTTTCATAGACCGCGTGGGCTACGACGCGCCTCTGCTCATCGGCCTGGGCGTCATGTTCGCGTCCACGGTTATGTTTGCCTTCGCCGAGGACTATGCTACCCTGTTCGCCGCTCGCAGCCTGCAAGGACTGGGCTCGGCCTTTGCAGACACGTCGGGCATTGCCATGATTGCGGACAAATACCCCGAGGAACCAGAACGCAGCCGGGCCCTGGGCGTGGCCCTGGCCTTCATCAGTTTCGGCAGCCTTGTGGCGCCCCCCTTCGGTGGTATCCTTTACCAGTTCGCAGGGAAGAGGTACCCCTTCCTGGTGCTGGCCGTGGTCTCCCTGCTGGACGGGTTCCTTCTCATGCTGGTGGCCAAGCCTTTCTCCGTCAAGGCGCGGGAAAACCTGCCGGTGGGCACGCCCATCCACCGGCTCATGCTGGACCCCTACATCGCTGTGGTGGCTGGCGCACTGACCACCTGCAACATTCCTCTGGCTTTTCTGGAGCCTACCATTGCCAACTGGATGAAGGAGAGCATGGGAGCATCCGAATGGGAGATGGGACTCACTTGGCTCCCAGCCTTCTTCCCTCACGTCTTGGGCGTCTATCTCACCGTCAAGCTGGCTGCGCGATACCCGCACCTGCAATGGTTCTATGGTGCCCTGGGACTGGTGGTCATTGGAGCCAGTTCCTGCACGGTGCCAGCCTGCCACAACTTTGGCCAGCTAGTGGTGCCCCTTTGCGGTATCTGCTTTGGCATCGCGCTCGTAGACACCGCGCTACTGCCTACTCTCGCTTTCCTGGTAGATGTGCGACACGTTTCTGTCTATGGTAGCGTCTACGCCATCGCAGACATCTCCTATTCCGTGGCTTACGCTCTCGGGCCCATTGTAGCCAGCCAGATCGTATACACTCTCGGCTTCCCACAGCTCAACCTGGGCATGGGCCTCGCTAACCTACTCTACGCACCAGTCCTTCTACTCCTTCGTAACGTCTGCTACATGACGCCGTCCCGTTCCGAGCAGGACGTACTTCTGGACGAGTCACCCAAGGGCCTCTACGACACTATCCGCCTGGAGGAGCGGTTAGGCAAAGACAAGCCTCGCCACGGCCTGCCCCCCGAAGGGGAGGTTTCCCTGGGATGGGAGGGGGAAGGCGCCGCCCAGAACCGTCCCAGGGCGTTGTCTGGGGAAGAGTCCTCGGACTACGACTACGAATATAGTTAAAAGTATTTGAGAGGAGCACAGGAAGGAAAGTCCTTTAAAAATCCCTGTTCTTCCGCCTCCTCCTTTTCCTAGAAACTTGGTATATCAAGGGTTAACCTAAAGAAAATTGACCAAAAATGGGGTCTAGCTAGGTGGGTGGTGCTGGAGGACCTATAGCTTTGTCTGTGCAATGTGTCTCCCTCTTTCTGCTCTTAACTCTCGTCCCCATTGTATTCAGCTTCCCTCTTTGTAGTCCTTGATGGTTCCCTGCCCCTAGCTCCCTCCGGCTGTCTCACGGATGTTTCCCTGTCCCGTTTCCCTCAATCCAACGCCTTTCCAAGCGCGGGTAATGATCCGCTCTTTGTAATTGGAAGACGCGATTCTTGCTCCGTCTTTGAGCCGGGAGATAGTCTGAGGACACCTGCTTGAATATGAAGCTCCCCGAAACCACAACTCAGCCTTCCTCCTCAATTCTAAAACTTCCCAGCGGGGGTAGTCGGGGTGTGGGTTCTCTGCCCTCTGCCTGTCCCATGTAACTGGAGTCTGTGTGCAAAAGTTTCTCGAATTTGAAAACAAAACAAGTGTGTGGCCTCCTGTGTATCTCTGTACGGGGAAACAAACCCGTGTAATGTCATTCAAGTTGTATATTCAGGGACAGGAACTCAATAAACAGTGTCTATACTGAGGTCGCATTCATTGCTAGGTTTCTAATTCACACTGCAAGCTAGGTGTGGGGGAGGTCAAGTTCAAGAGACCTGGCTGCCTCCAGAAAGGGGGTGGGCGGGAATGATCCCTCCTCCCCAACCTGCCCCCAGGTTGGAGGCAGAGATGAATAAGGGAGTTCTGATTTGTCCCCAGAGACTCAAGTGCCCAGGCTGTCCTCGGCAGCCCTTTGGTTGTCTACCTAAGATCAAATGGACTCCGGGAAAGCCGAAACAGTTCCTTTTCTTAAGGTTCGTCTACCAGCCATTCCACTAGCTCTCGCCTCCCCCTCCCCAACCCCTAACACACACACGCACACCTCCTGGAATACACATCTCCTGTATACTCACATCCCACTCCTGCCAAACGCAACCCTCGCACTTACACATATAACTGTATTCTACGCTCCTGCACACTTGTTTTCAGTCTCCTTTCCTCTGCATTCGCCTGCGCGCGCGCCCACAAATACAGTATCCACGCTCACGTATGTCCCCTACACACTTCTACTAAATCACGTATACTAGCTACATTCATGAACAAGTACCTCATCTATACACACAGCCGCCCTCCGCCCTCTCCCCACGCACAGACACATGCCTAGTAGAGCCTTGCCATCCGACGTTCACACCCACAACCTGCTCTCAACTTCTTATCCACCTCAGGTCCGGGGCACACAGCTACCTTCCCGACCATTGCCCCAGCATGCACCTAAGCCGCTCTCCCCGGACGCTCGTAGGGCTTGCTTCCTTCGGTTGTTTCTGAAACCCCCAGGGTAGCTCAGTGGCGTTTTCCTGTACCCGACAGGACAGTTAGCAATGAACAGAAAGAAGCTTCCAGCACACACGCATCTTTAAACTGCAATTCTATTCACCACTTGGAAACTATCTCAAAGGCGGGGGATCATCACACAACGAACAAGTTCACATTTCACGTGCTATTACACCCGGAATTTCAATCTAGACCTAGAGCAAGGGGCATCTAGGCACCCTTCTCCCAGCTGGGCAACGTTCTAAGCTTGGCAGGGCCCAGGGGAAGCACTGCCCGTCTAGGTCCGGGGCTGTATTCCAGATTTAGACTCACAACTTCTCCCCAAGATGTCTGACTTTCAAATAAAGAAAAATTAGAGAGCAGAAGGTAAGCCGGCAAGAGCCGATTGAAGAAGCAAAAGAAAGAGACCCAAGCCCTTTCAAAAGTAACTGGGGGGGGGGGGGGAGGGTTCAGGAGAGTTTCATCTGTGTGTGTGTGTGTTTTTGTATAACCTCTATGAAAGAGAGTAGGTAATATGTCTGTGTCAAGCTGGGAGAGTATGATTAGTTAGGTGTCTGTATGGCACATAGTGTGTGTGTATATCTTCATCCATAGGCTCAGGGAAGTGGGGGCAGCTCTGAGCTGTTTGTTTCCCAAGAGTGTGTGGATGTGTGTTTGTGGAAGAATATCAATGCACACAGAAGCCATCTTCCTTAGGTGGTATGGTGTTTTTGTGTGCCTGAGGAAAGTATCTCTTAGGGGGAAAGTCTCTGCCTTACCTTCCTGAGAGTTGCGTAAGGGATGTGTGTTTCTGAGGGTGTTTAGAAGGAAAAACTTCTAGGGAAGCACTAATTCTCAGAGAAGGATGGGAATTCCCTCTTGTGCAATGATCCAAGAAGGTGATACCAAGTGAGGTCCTGGACTGCTATGCAGTTACTGAGGCATACAGTCAGCTCCTACTTCCAACAGATATTCCATAAAGCCATAGGGACCATTCTTCCAGCCTCTTACTGATCAATGAGCCCCCACTTGGAAAAGAAGAGCCAGAATAAACCCTGATAAGTGCCTGGAAGGATGGGATAGTTATAGGAAGCAATTTCTGGGTCCTGAGATTTAGGGGTGTGTGTGTGCCCATAGTAGTACCTGTGACTGCATCATATGCATGTATGTGTATATTCATTTGTGTCTTTGTATCTGTGGCTGGGTTTATGGATGTGAATGTCTATCTATTCATGTGTGCCCACATAAAAATCTAGGTGTTTATATTGGTGTAAATCCATGTGCCTATATTGTGTGAATAGATGTATGCATGAATTGCACATTTATTAATTTGATGTTATCTCTTCCTGTGTCCTTGTCTGTTTGTGTATGCTAATTGAAGCTTAGTGTGTGTGTTTGTGAGAGACAGAGACAGAGGCAAAGATAGTGGGTCAAAATAGAAATTGAAAAAGTTATTTTTCAGAAATGGGAGTGGGTTTAGCTATTCTAATCTAGCAGCGGGGACTGGGACCAGGGTTGTGTTCTTAGGATTTTCCCAAGACAAGGTTCTGCCTCCCACCCTTGGCTGAAGACTCCCTACTTCCCTCCATGTCTCCCCTAACTGCAAATGCCCCTAAGTAAGACAACAAGCATCCAGAAACCCTAACGCAGAAAATACTATTTTTCTCCTTTATCCTCCTTCAATCCTGACCATGCCTGTGTGGCTGGAGTTTATCTGTATTAACTAGTAAAAATATATGTATGTTTCCATGTACCTCTCTGCCTGTGATGCCTCTCCTTCACACAACATGCTCAGAACAGGGAAACAAACCCAGGTGCCTGGGTGGGATTGATGGAGTGATCTGTGGAACCCTAAAAGATATACTGGAAGATGGAGGGGTAGAGATGATAGGGTGAGAAGAAGGTACTGCCCTTCCTTGATACCGAGGTATTGAGAACCATCTCCGTAGCTGTCAGGGCTCCAGGCGATTCGATGGGCAAGTCAATTTGACTGACAAGAAACGATTAAAACTGGGGAGAGTAGATGAGAATGGGGTACAGAAGTGTGGATAAGAGAAAAGAAAGGAAAGGGGAAGCAGAAGGGACTTGATGGGGCGGCGTAGAACGGACAGGAGGAAGGCTGATAGAGAAAGAGTGGAAAATGGCTATCGAGAAAGAATAGACAAGGGGGAGGAAAGGGGAAATAAGAGGAGAAGGAAGAGAAGGAAGGAGTGAAGAGAAATGGGAGGACAGGAAGAGGAAAGAGTGGGTAGAGAGAAGGGGAGCAAAGAGTAAAGAGTAAGAAGAAGGGAAAGGAGGACGGTAGAAGTGGTAAAGGAAAGAGGAGGGAGAAAGAAAACGAGAGCAAAGAGAGGGAGGAAAAGGGAGGAGTACTCATGGGAGGGGAGGGAAGGGAGGGAATAAGTGAGGAGGGACGCGCCGGGCTCGTTCCCAGCCAGTCCAGTGGCCGCGGGGAACTGGGCGGCGCGTCGGGACAAGCTACCATGGACAGAGCCTGCCGCTCCTGGGAGCAAAGCTGAATCCTCTGTGATTGCGGCACTTGGCCAGACATGCCAGTATCCCTGCACCCAGGCACCCCGGCACCCGCCTTCTGACACCCACCCACGGCTGCAGCTGCGCCAACTACAGCAGGTAAGAAGGGCAGGAAACGGAGTAGAGTTGGGTGGGGTAGAAAGAAAGGACCCTTAGTCCCAGTAGAGAGCTTTCCCTTGCCCCCAGGGAAAGGGGCGTACTAAAGACAAGATCAGAAAGTTTTGAGGACTGTCCCCAAGTCACGGTGGGTCCCACGTGAGTGTTTATTTAAGGGCTATTGCTAGGTCGATCTGTACGTGTGTCTGGAGGAAGTGTTTGGGTGACATCCACAAACTCCCCTAATAGGATCTGGGTATTAGTACTGTGGGAAGTCCCAGTGGCCCCTGACACCTGTCTTAAAGATATTCTTGTATCCATCCCCGGGGCCAGGATGCTAGAGTTCCTGCCCTTACCTGGACTCTCCTGGGCATTTCAGGATTTGGCTGCTCTTCTAACCATTCCAAGCTTCTCTTCACTTTTCCTCTGAGTCGCAGCTCCCCTGGGCAGAAAGAAGCCCTATTCACTGCATCTCCCCAACATAGTTTCTTGGGTGAGTCTTGACTCTACAGCCAAAGGACTCTCCAATACACAGAAAACCTTTGAATTCAATATAGGCAAGACTGATTCCCTTTCTGAAGTAAATGGTAGCTCACTCCCTTCAGGACCCAGAGGAATAGAGTTGGAAGCTCTGTTCAGATGGAAAGGATGAAGGGGGCAATTGGAGCTTTCAGGTTTGGGCCAATGCCAAGGCCTCTGCTTCTTCTGGGCGGACTAGATACCCAATCTAAGCCCATAATATGCATAGACCTGTAGAAACTGGACCAGATAAGCCCCAGCCTTCACTAGCATGGCTTTTATTTTGAGTGACAGGAATAGAGAAACAAGCATAACTGTGATGTGGAGTGTCAGCTCGTCAGGAGCTAGTAAATGACTTGTCCAGGTGAACAGAAGAAGTTTGTATGTATGGAGAATCTTTTTTATTCATGCCTGTCCTTGCCCCAGGGTTTCCTCTGAATCCAGAAGATCTAGTTCTCTTTTCATTCTGGATAACTGTCCCCCTCCTGAGTAGGATGAAGATTGGGGAAAGACTTTTTTTTAATAGCTAGCAAGTATTTAGCATTTTGTTTATCTTATTTGATCCTTGCAATATATTTACCACATATGGTAAATATTATTATGCCAGTTTTACAGATGAGGAAACCGAGACTTAAAGAGGTTAAGTGAAGAGGATAAAGGAAGGAACTAACAAGCAAACTTTCTAAGAGAGGAGTCATAAAATCAGAGAGGGGGTGGGGAAGAGCCATTGGCCAGGACAGGTGTTGCAATAAAAGAAAATCAACTCTAAGAGGTTATCAGTTGAAGAAATGGAAAGAAATAACCTGAAAAGTATGCTTGGTGAGGAGGGGAACCCTGATTACAAATAAGGCATTCGCATATTATTGTACTGGATACCTAAGCTTTCTTTTAGAATAAAGGGTGGTATCAAAACAAAGAAAGATCCTCAATTGGGAAGGTGCAGGGACCATATTAAATTCATGGAGATGCCAGTAATTCTCTCTCATGCATATGGAGGATAAAGACTTTCAACCTAAATTGCCTCTCCTCCTCCTTTCCTGTCCTGGCCTTTCTACTTCTGATATGCCAGTGTCTAAATTCATTAGTCCAGTTGCTTTCATATCCTCTTAAGGAAGTAATCTAGTAGTAGTAGTGGTGGTGGTGGTGGTGGTGGTGGTGTAGCATCTATTATTATTATTATTATTATTATTATTATAGGAGAATAAGTATAATTTCATGGATAGAGAACTAGCCTTGGAGTGAGGAAGATCTGGTTTCAAGACCTATAGCTATGTAGCCATGGTCAAGTAATAATTTCTCAGAACCTCAGGCAACTCTCAGTGACTTTTAGAAATGAATTGATAATCTGCTGGTGGAGGAGGTTTCCTCAGAAAGAAAAGGTTTTCCCACACCCATGAAATCACAAGTCTAGACTATGTATATAAGATTATATTATATTTTTGCCCACATAGAAGAGAGAGGAAAGTTATTGATGATTGTACAATGGACTTTGGAAAGGAAAACATGCTGGAGAGAGGTTAGAGGATCATAAAAGACCTCAGAGGTGATCTAATTCAAACCTCTCGTTTTATAGATGAGGGAGTTAAGGATCAGAGAGATGAAATAATTTGTCCCATGTACCAAAGCTAAAAAACAGCAGAGAGAATTTAACCTTTGACCCAGTGTCTCCAAGTTCAGTTCTCAAGTTCATAGCCCTTTCCTCAGTAGTAGACAAACTCCCTAAGGGCTTCATGTCCAAAAGGTAAGAGGGTCTAGGAGAGATCTAGATGATAGGAACAAAAAGTGTAGTCTTCACCTAAAGGAAGAACCAGCCCTAATAACTGACAGATGTCCTCCAGCTTATTGAATAGACATAGATATGGGTTAAGAGAAAAAGAAAACTTCCAGGAAGGAGTCAGAAATAATGGAAAAAGATAGCACTGGAGTTTGGGAAGTCCTTTATGTTCAGTCCATCTAAGCCCAGAGGGAAAATCTTTAACCTCTCTCAACTCTACTTTTCTACATAGATTATTAACATTGGATTGGAAAAACAGAAGGGCCAGTCAGTCCTTAGAAACAGTACCAGAAATAATCAGTCTATAACTAGAATAAAGATATTGCAGGAATTTTATCTGGGGTCACTGGCCCTCCCATTGTGCAAGATAACTATCAAACTCATGCATTGCATTATTTTTGTTTTTGTTTTTTCCTTTAGTCATCCAGTAAAGCACTTAAAAAAAACTATCAACCTTGCTTCAACTGCAATAAAGAAAAGTGCATACACTGGCTAAGAGAGTTTGGGGAAATTTAGAAGTCTCCAAAAGGCAGGAGAACATCAATGTGAAAAGTCATGAAAACAGAAGTTCTACCATACCCATATAAATATGGGATATTGGGAAAAATGGGGGAAAGCATCAGATTTGGAATCAGAAAACCTAGGCTCAATGCTGTATGTGCTACTCAAACACTTCATGATAACTAGATTAGTCACTTTACATTTTTTGGGTCTCAGTTACCTCATCATTAAAATGAATTCATTGGACTAGATGACTTCAAAGTCCCTATTAGTAGTAACATTCTGTACTTTGCAATAAAAAATGAAGAAACCCTCCCCAAAATCCTAAAGGTTTCAATTAAAGTTCTACCTTTCTGCCTAGGATACTCTCTTATGTAGCATCTTCAGGAAGACTTTCATTACTTCTTAGTTATGTGACCCTGGGCAAGTCACTTAGCCCCCATTGCCTAGCCCTTACTGCTCTTCTGCCTTGGGATCAATACACAGTATTGATTTTAAGATGAAAGGTAATGGGATGAAAAGGTCCAGGATTCAAAAATATAGTAAGCATTAGTGACTCTCTGGAGAGGAAAAAAACAAATCTAAAGTGGAGAGAATAGAGCATGAAACCTGGAGTTAGGAAGAGCTGGGTTTGAATCCAGCCTAAAACACTTCTGGTATAAACCAGAGCAAGTCATTTAACCTCTCTGTGACTCGGTTTCCTCATTTGTAAAATATAGGGATTGGACTTGATTGGCCTCTAAGTTCCCTTCTAGCTCTAAATTAATGAGTCTATAGTGTATACCCCTCCACAGATATTCATAATTCCCCCTATAGAACTCCAGGGCAAAAAAGCCCAGGGACAATCGTGATTAATTTAATTTGGTAATGTAAATAAGACAGATATCATATAATATAATATATAAAAAATTCTTACTTTCTATCTTAGAATCAATACTATGTATCAACTCCAAGATAGAAGAGTGATAAAGACTAGGCAATGGGGTTTAAGCTAGGAAGTGTTTATTTTGAGGCCAGATTTGAAGCCAGGACTTTCCATCTCTAGGCATGGCTCTCAATCCATTGAACCACCTTGCTGCCCCATATAACTTTTACATATATGCGTGTGTGTGTGTGTGTGTGTGTGTGTGTGTGTGTGTGTGTGTGTGTGTGTATACATATACAGAGAGAGAGAGAGAGAGAGAGGAGAGAGAGAACTGTAAGATAATCTGGTCAAACTGTCCCATGAAATCTAAGGACCAGAGAAGGAAAAAAAACCTCCCCAGAGATATGTAAAAAAATTATTATTAGTGAAAAAGTAGGGACTAAAAATTAAGTCTCTTGGCTCCCAGGTATGGAAACAGATTATTAGTGAGGTTAGAGATCAAAGACCAACCTTCCTATTGGAAAAGTGATTTTAAAGTTGAAAGCTTAAGAATCATCAACAAACATCAACATTCTAATAAACAAACAGAAGTTCAAAATGAAATCATACATGAAAGCATAAACACCAATCATCTGTATTATGTATATGTCACAACATACTCAAAACAATGACATTTTATTCATTTCTGTGTCCCTTTTTGCCTTCTGTGCATTTGTTTTATTATTTTCTATATTTTCACAGTTAATGAAGCTCTTTTTCAAATAATGCCCCCATCATGCAAATATGGAATTCCAGAAAGACAAAGTGATTTATCCTAAATCACGTAGCTAATTAATGACAAAGCTGGGCCAAAAACCAGATCACCTAGCTCCCAGGTTATTCCCACCTCACTGAATTCTTGAGCTAGATGGGCCATAAGAAATCACCTAGTCCAACCTCCAAACTTTTATCAAGAAACTGAGGCTCAGCAAAGTTAAGTGACACAAATCAGAAGCAATACTTGGATGTAGAAACCAAGTCTCCTCAGAGGTTCAGGAGCTAGTTTCCCTACAGCACATCAGGCAAATTCAAAGTGCAGTTGAGTGTTTCTATCTGGAATACAGCCTCCAGGTCATTTTAGAGGGGGTCGTGAGGTTGAGAGAGGAAAGACTCTTGTAAAGGCACCAAATGTGAGTTCTAGACTTAGCTATCCTCTGTAAGGACCCAGAAAAACCACAGCACTGATTCTGGTTTTGTTTTCTCCATTCTAAAACAGAAACAGAAATTCTTGTCCCTACTTTTAAATAATATTTGCAAGGGAGCAGATAGCTTAGATTTAAGATCAGAAAGAAGGGAGTAAAGGGACTGGAGATTTTGAGGGTGTTCTCAGGCCTGATTTGCAAGTGTACACTAACCCACTCACCTAGCTCAATCATTTCTTCTCTTTTGTTTCCTAGCACTGGGTGAACATCCTCAATAAGCTTTGACTCTTGGACTTAAGCCAGAAGAGGAATAGCTAAAACTCAGAGATGCCAGTACTTGAGAAAACACCCCCCAAAATGGCTGAAAAGGATGCCAGTAGCAAAGAAGAAGCTGTAAGTGACCATATTCTTAAACTTGCTTGAGTAAACTGGGAGAGTACTAAGCTTTGAATGACTAGTGGGCTGTCTTGAATTAAGGACTTCAAATTCCTCAAAAATCATAACCCATGAAAAACTAGAAAACAATATGGCAGAAGCTAGGCATAGACCAATATATCTCATACCCTAAAGGGTGATACTATAAGTAAATGGGAAAAATGAATATTTACCTGTCAGATCTATGAGAAAGAGAGAAATTTATTACCAAATATAAGAGCTAGAGAACATTGTAAGAGGTAAATGAATACTTTTGACCATATTAAATTTTAAGTTTTTGTACAAACAAAATCAATGTAAACAACATTAGGAGGGAAATAACAAACTGGGGTGGGGGAATCGTGACAAATTTCTTTGTTAAAGGTCTCATTTCTCAAATAGAGAACTACGTCAAATTTATAAGAATACATGCCATTCCCCAGTTGACAAATGGTCAAGGTATATTAACAATCAGTTTTCAGATGAAGAAATCAAAACTATTGATAATCATATTAAAATGTTCTAAATCCCTCCTGATTAGAGAAATTCAAATTAGAACAACTCTGAGGTACCACCTATCAGACTGGCCAATATCACAGTAAAGGAAAACGATAAACATTAGAGGGGATGTGGCAAAACTGATTCATTAAGGCATGGTTGGTGGAGTTGCGAACTGCTCCAACCATTCTGGAGGACAATCTGGAACTATGCCCAAAGGGCTT
Source organism: Monodelphis domestica (assembly GCF_027887165.1). Classification (NCBI taxonomy): domain Eukaryota; kingdom Metazoa; phylum Chordata; class Mammalia; order Didelphimorphia; family Didelphidae; genus Monodelphis; species Monodelphis domestica. Next base: position 74,327,557 of record NC_077227.1, read on the forward strand.
TATGATGGTGCATATCCTTTGATCCAGTAATATCACTATTAGGTCTGTATCCCAAAGAGATAAAAAAGAGGGAAAGGATATACTTGTATAAAAATATTTATAGCAGTTCTTTTTGTGGTGGCAAAGATTTAGAAACTGAAGGGATGTCCATCATCAATAGGGGAACAGCTGAACAAATTGTGTTATATGATACTGATGGTATATTATTGTGCTGTAAGAAATAATGAGCAGGATGATTTCAGAAAGAGCTGGAAAGACCTATATGAACTGATGCAGAGTGAAATAAGCAGAACCAGGAGACCATTGTACACAATAACAGCAATTCTATGGAATGATCAACTGTGAAAGACTTAGCTATTATCAGCCATACAATTATCCAGGTCAATTCTGAGGGACTTATGACAAAAATACTGTCCACCTCCAGAAGAACTACAGAAATTGAACTATGGGAATTGGAATGCAGATCAAAGCATATGATTTTTCACTTTAGTTTATATATGTTTTTATTTGGGGGTTTTGGTTTTATAGGAGTATTTTCTTACAAAAATGAACAATATAGCAATGTTTTGCATGATATACCTACAATGGGGGGGGGTTGTCATATCCATGGAGTCCTTCATTTCTTATTCCAAATATTATCCATTTCTTGGAGGTTAAGAAGTAAGAAGCTTTCCATTTAATTGCATCCATTCCTTATAAAGAGGGATCAGTGGTGGAAATGGAAAAAGGTAGAAACAACTCACAAAGCAATGACCCTGTGAAGGGGTCCTGTTCCTAGAGAGGGATCATGGGCTGGTCACCATTGTCTCTATTCCAATTAAGGAATCACCCTCAAAAATAAGGGGAAGTATCAAGAGGGAAGAGTTGTGACCTGTAGTTCACAGAACTTCCAGATTTTCCTTACTGGCCTATGCCTGTTCCCTGAAGGATCTCTCTCTTTTCCTAAAAGTCAAGCAGGCTTTTATTGTCTGACCTACCCTCTCCACTCCAAACTGTTCCCAAATCTAGCAAGATTCACCATTATAGAGCCTATACTCAATCAGACCTCCTTAAGGGATGCTGTCTAAGGAGCTGGGAAGCACCCATTTCATTTTGCAAATTTTTTTTAACTTTTAAAACATTTATGCATTTCTATATTTTATGTGCATTTATAATCTGTCACTCCCTCTGCATTCCACCATTGAATAACAACAACAACAAAATGAAAGCTAAAACCTTCAACATAAAGATGCATTATCCAGGAAAACAACTCCCTGCATTGGCAATACCTGAAAATGTAGATCTCTCTATCTTAAGGTCATCATATCTCTGACATGTTCTATTTTTAATTTTGATTCTGTTTAGTTTTGATTATATTTGATATTTAGTCTTCTGGATTTAAGGTTTATTATCCTATTGATGAGAGGTCAAAAGTCTTTCAAAGTTGTTTTTCACTACAATATTGATGATTTGTATACATTGTTATTTTAGTTTTACTCACTTAACTGTATCAGATCATCAAAGTCTTCCAATTTTCCTCTGAAATTGTTAATTTCATCATTTCTTATGGCACAATAATATTCAACTACAAATTCACAGGGCAGAATTCATTTTGCTATTTCTGAATAGGACACTTCCCTTAGTTTTCCATTTTTGTCTACTACAAAAAGGACTATTATAAATATTTTTGGATATATTCATCCTTTCTCTCTTTCTTTGGCATCTTTTGGATTATAGATCTATTAGTTTGAAAGGGTGTATATCCTTCCATGTACTTTGTGTAATTTTTTGCCATGCTGAAATTTTAATAGGCTCCCAACTTGTTCCCTTATCCCAGGTTCCTCTGCCCTCTCCAATCCACCTTGCCCACTGTCAAATGGTTTTTTTAAGCCCTTAACTTTTGCCATAAATTGGTTCCAAGGCAGAAGAGCATAAAGGCTAGACAATGGAGGGTAAATGACTTGCCCAGGGTCACACAGCTAGGAAGAGTCTGAGGCCAGATTGGAGCTCAGTACCTTCCATCTTGAGACCTGGTTGTCTATCCACTGAGCCACCTTGCTACCCCTATCAAATGATTTTCTAAAATTATATTTCTCCCTCTGGTTGGTCCTTATTAGATAATTTTTAAAATAAAAATTAAATCCTTCATAACAAATATGAATAATCCAACAAAACAAATTCCCACATTTTCCATGTTCAAAAATATGTGTCATTCTGCAATTTAAGTCTATCAGCAAGAGGTGGGTAGAGTCTTCTGGGCTCATGATTTACCATTCACAAGATAAATTTTCCAAAGATGTGGCTCCCTGTAGATTACTCCTGCCTTATACTTCCCCCCACACACATTGCCTTCAAAAAACATTTTTAAAACTTTGAGAGAACACTAGGCAAGAACCATGAGACCATATTTCTAGTCTCTTTTTTGACACTGATCTTGGACAAGTCATTTCATTTCTCTGTGCCCCAGATTCAGTTTCTTTATCTGTTGAAGAGGATGTTGAACTAAGTGTTACCTAAGTTCCCTTCCAATTCCAGTCCATTCTCCTGTTTCTGAGTACCTAGACCAGAGTCACAAAATGGTGCCCTCTCATTATTTGGGAATTTTATCCAGGACACTCAGAGGACAATGAATTCCAGAACCTTTGATTGTTTGCACTAGAGGACCAGTAGAATGACTCATGCTGCTCTAATGGGCTACTCTTAGCCTCTCTTCTCCTTGATGACAACAGGAGGCATTTCATAGAAGTTCTGACATCAAGATACATGTTGCTGCATGTGTACCCACACCCCATCACAGACATATTTGCCAGGTTGCAAATCTGGGGCATGTTTATACACCATACACCAACTAACAGCTACATGGACAATGTCATCATACTCTGGGATTGTGGACTTCCTAGTCAAGATCCCAAAAGGTACCAGACCACCTTACTGTTTTATCAGCAAACTAGCTATTTACCATACCTCCCTAAACTCCTTTAAAATGGAGATGGTATGCCTGGAAAAAAAAACAGGAAGTATTCCCCTGGATGATAATAGACATCTGATCATGGAGAGCTCACTATCTCATGAAACAGGCTATTCCATGGAGGCAGCTGTGATATAAAAGAATGTACTAAATCTAGGATCAGAAGAGAAGTATTTAGATATCATCTCTGCTACTTATTATCTGTGTGATCAAGAACAAGTCATTTATACTCTCTGGTCCTCAGTTTCCTCACTTGTAAAATGAGGTTTGACTACATGGCCTCTGAGACCCTTTCCAACTCTAAATCTCTTGTCATGTATGATACCTATAGTGCCCTCAAGCTTTAAATTCTGTGATGCTTTTTTGAGGAACAGCTCTATTTGTTATGTTCTTCCTTATGTGGACCCCAAATCTACCTTCCTATATTTCCAAATACTAGAACTCTCCTCTAAAATCAAGTAGAACAAGTCCAGAACAACTCTCAAATTCTATGATTCTCTGATTAATGATCAATTTCCTTGGGGCTCATGGGTCATGGACCTTTCCTAATTTGTCTATTCACATGAAGACCTTTTCCCAAGTGAAGAGGGTTCTGCTCCCAGGCCAAAGAGAATTCACATCTCTGGGTTCTCCATTTTTCCAGCTTCCACTAGGCAAGTTGCCTCTGCTATCTTGAGGCTTTTTTATATTATATGGCAGCATATACCCACTGAAACCTTAGGATCTGAGCATTTATAGCTGGAAAGGACCTTGAAGATCACTTAGTCCACCACCAACATTGCATTTTACAAATGAAGAAACCGGGGCCCATAGAGATGAAGTAACTTGTCTTCTGATTCTAAATTTGGTGCTCTTTTCACTCCACAATGCTCCCACAATATTCCTGCTCTAGGTATCCAGAAGAATAAGCAGAACAAAGGGATACAACTGGCCTTTGTTTGTTTTTTGTTTGTTTGTTTGTTTCTGCTTCACTTACATACCTCATTTGAGTTTCCCAATGGGTATAAAGGTTCAGTGCAAATTCAGAGTTGGAGTCCATTTGGTAGAATGCCACCCATCGCCAAGCCATTACCCCCCCTCCAAGAACTCCTTTCTTCTTCTCCCTTGTTCTCAAGGATATTTATTGCCCTTTACCTGGAGGAAACAAAAGTAGGTAGAATTAAAGTTGGCCTAGTATTGTATGGTGAAGATAGGATTGGGCAAGTGGGTCTGACATATAAATGGGGATATCATGGTATCTTGTTTATACAAAATCACCAAAGGCAGCTTCTGCTACATTATGCTTAGACAAAACTGGAGATTTTTGTCTCTAGTGTCCAATTTTCATGAGTAGATCAAAGATGTGATTTCAGTTAGTTCTTCCATTGACTGACAGATGGATGTATAATGAGGGTAAATGCTCAGTCATCACCTGGAAATCCACCTCCCCCACACCAGTGAGATCACAACTTCCTTTGCTGCAGAGTACAACATGTTTTTTGTAAAACAGATCATTTGGCTCCTTGGCAATGGTGAGAAACCTTTGTCTTTTTAAAACTAATAATCCTAAGAGGGAAAAATTCCACTGAGGGAAATATACAAATAAAAGGCATTCACATAATTTAAAATTTTTAACAAAGTAACAAATCACATTTAAGGATTTTTACAATTTTTTCAATTTCATGTTCTGTTCAGTTAAGAGATGGACAAAGGAAAAGGGTACAGAAGGAAAGGAAGGGAAAGAAAAAGTACATGGAAGAAGAAAAGGTAGGGAGAGAGGCAGATAGAAGTTAGAAGGAGGGAGACTAAAGGAGAAGAGGTAAGAAAAAAGCCAATTAAGATATATACAGAGTAAGAGAAAAAAGAAAAATGTTAGGAAAGAAGCTTAGTAGTTTCTGAATGAGAGGAAGTGAAATAGAATGAAGAGCACTCACTTTCAAGTCAAAGGACTCAAATTCCTTTCTCATCTTTGACTCTTACTATCTGTGGCCAACTAGTCCAACCAACTCATTTACTCAAAATTTATCCTTCTTGATCTCTCTGCAAGATTTGGCACCACTGACTTCTCCCACCTCCTGGATATTCCCTCTTTCTCTGGGTTGTTGTTATTCTTCTATTCTTTGATTCTGCTCCTATATGTATGAATGTTGCTTCTCAGTCTATTTTGCTAGGATGATCATACCTGTCTTTAATTAGGATATAACCCAAGGCTCTGACCCAGATTCTTTTCTATCTTTTCTCTGCAGTCTTGCACTTAATGTCCTTATAACATCTCCCATAGGTTTAACTACTGTATCTATTGAGATGGCTCCCGGGGATCTATATCTAAATGTATATCCATATTCATATCTTTATCTATATGTCTATATCTGTATCTGTATTTATATATATCAAACCCTAGTCTTCCCTGAAATATAGCCCTAAATCAACAGCCTATTGGACATTCAAACGGAGTGTCCTATAGGCTTCTCAAACTCATCATACTCAAAATAGAATTCATCGTGCCAGAAGGACTATAAAACAATGCATACAAAATGAATAATGAACTGCAGGAATTTCATGTGAACTGGAATGACCTCCAGGAATTGATGCAGAGAAAAAGGAGCAGAACCAGGAGAACAATATATACAAAGATGGATACACTATGGCACAATCGAATGTAATGGACTTCTCTACTGACAGCAATGCAATGATCCAGGGCAATCCAGAGGAATTTATGAAAAAGATGCTATCCATGTCCAGAGAAAGAACTGTGGGAGTAGAAACACAGAAGAAAAAAATATGATTGATCACATGGTTCAATGGGGATATGATTGGGGATGTTGACCCTAAATGATCACTCTATTGCAAATATTAATAATATGGAAATAGGTTTTGAACAATGATACATGTAAAACCCAGTGAAATTGCTTGTTGGCTCTGGAAGGAGGGAGGGAGGAAAGGAGGGGAAAAGACATGAATCATGTAACCATAGAAAAATATTCTAATTTAATTAATTAAATAAATTTATTTTAAAAAATAAAATAAATTCTGCAAAGAAAAAATAACCAATATATATTCTTTGAACTAGTGATACCACTAATAGGACTGTATCCCAAAGAAAATTTTAAAACGTGTGAAATGACCTTCCTGTACAAAAATATTTATACCAGCTCTCTTTGTGGTGGCAAAGAATTGGAAATTGAAGGAATGTCTTTCAATTGGGGAATTGCTAAACAAATTGTGTCATATGATGGTGGGATGATGTTGTGTTGTAAGGCAGGATGAACGAGATGACTTCAGAAAGAACTGGAAAGATTTTCATGCACTGATATAGAATGAAATAAGCAGAAACAGGAAAGCCTTGTACACAGTAGCAGCAATACTGTGGAATGATCAACTGTGATAGATTTAGCTACTTTCAGCAATACAATGATGCAGAACAATTCTGAGTGATTTAGGTAAGGATAATTTTAGGGTTGTGACATAATCTAAATTAATTTTGGTCACCAGGGAATATCCCAAATAAAATACACAAGTCAGTTTGCAAAGTTATGGTGGTTTAATTAATATAGAGGGAAGAAATTAAGGAGAAGGGAGAGGGAAAAGGTGTAGGCTTTCTCTGGCCTGGCATGTGCCAGGGGGAGTTCAAAGTCCTCCACCATGAGGTCTCTGAAGAAGATTAGTGGCTTTCTAAGAGGATAGTGTTTGGAAGGTAAAGGAGAAAGAATCAGCCTAAACTCCGAGAGAGCTCAGTTAAGATGCCTCACCTGAATTAGGCTACTCAGCTTCCTCCAGTATGGTATCAAGGAAAATTCACCACTAAACCCAGGCAATAGCAGCTGCCACCCAAGATTCCAAAACACTCAGCATGCTCCACCAGCCACCTCTCCACCACCAAAGAGACCAGAGAGAGGAAGTGACGTGAAATATATAGACAGTTTTTACATCACTTTCTTGTGTCTTACATGTAAATTTGGTAGCTTAAGCTTGACTTAGGACAGCCCAGGGGTCTGTCAGTTGTTTCTGATTCGACATTTGCTAGCACATGTCTGTTATAGGCCATCCTCCTAACTACTTAATCCTTAAGTATGGGTGTAGACATTCCTGTTTTTGGTAGACTAAGTAGGGTGGAGTAATCTAAAGTTCACACTTATGACAAAGAATACTATTCACCTCCAGAGAAATAACTGCTGAAGTGAAAATGCAGATGAAAGCATTAGATTTTTCAATTGTTTCTTTGGGTTTATGCTTTAAAGTTTTGGTTTTATAAGATTACTCACAAAAATGAACAATATGGAAATGTGTTTTGAATGATAATACATGAATAACCCAGATCTAATTGCCTACCAGCACCAGGAGGGGGGAAGGTAAAGGAAGGAGGGAGATAAGTTCAATCAAATAAATTAGGAAAACTTGTGTGGAAATTTGTTATTACATGTAATTAGTAAAAATAAAAAATAAAGTAAAAATAGAATTCATTATCTTTCCCCCAAAGTCCACTTCTCTTTTCTATTGCCACAATATTTCTCATAGATATTCCCTTCTTTAGGCTCACAGTTATCACTCTAGTTCAGGTCTTAATAAGCTCTAGCCTGAACTTTTTCAAAAGCCACCAAATTCATCTCCTTAACACAAGTTTCTCCCCTCTTTAGTCCATCCTCTACATACCTTTTTTAAACCCTTACCTTCAGTCGTAGAATCAAGACTAAGTATTGGTTCCAAGGCAGAAGAGCAGTAAGGACTAGACAATTGAGGTTAAGTGGCTTGCCCAGGGTCATACAGCTAGGAAGTGTCTGATCCAGATTTGAACCCAGAATCTCTTGTCTCTAGGCCTGGTTCTCTATCCACTCATCTACCTAGCTACCCCCTCTATATATCTTTCAAAGTAATTTTCCTAAAGTAATGATTTGCAGAATCTTTTGTCTCTACACAAATTATTGAGGACCTCCCCAAAGAGCTTTTATTTATATTATGTCAACAGGTATTTATTGTGTTGAAAAATAAAACATCTTAGTATTATTACAAAAATGTCCTAAGAGGGTCTTGGGGACCCTCAGCTAACCCCAGAACACATGTTATCCCTAGTAAACAAACTCAAGTGGATCCCCAATTACCTATAGTATAAAGTATAAACTCTTCAGTTCAGTATCCAACCCCTTCTCAACCTGTCCCCAACATACTTTTATAGCCTTATATATTATTTCCCTTCCTCTACTATGTAATCTAAGCAAAGTGGCCTTTTTTGCTTTCCTCATACACATTATTTATCTCCTAACTCTGTGCCATTGCATTAATTGTCTTCCAGTCTGAGGATTCACTCCCTCCTCACCTCCAACTCTTAAAATCCCTAGTTACCTTAAAGTTCAGTTCAAGTGTCATTGTCTACATAAGACCCTTCCAATTCCCCGACTATGCCATCCCCACCAACATTATTATGTATCTGATTTATATGTGTCTATTTATAGAATCTCCCCATTGGTCTATAAGCTTCTTGAAGTCAGAGACTTACACTTTTGTCTTTGTATCTCCAGCATTTAGAAGTTTCTGACATAATAATCACTTTATATCTGCTTGTTTATTGATTGATTGAGGAGTACTTGAGACCCAAAGAGGTTCTGACTGTCTAATCACCTCTAGCTGGCAGGATCATAGAAGAAGTAGCCTTGGTGGCCTAGACCTTGGAAGAGGAAAAGAATTTCCATCAGATGTAGAAGGGAGAATCCCTTCAAGGCATGCATTTGAAAGTGCATAGAAGTGAGATTGGACACAGTAAGGAGCAGTATATATATCTAGAATGTATAAAATATGAAGAATGAGTGAAATAAAATTAAAATAAGGCTGGAATGTTTGATTAGAACTAAATTGTGGAAGGTCTTGAATGCTCAGTTAAGGCTGTATTTTACATATGAGGTAATGGTGTACCACCAGAGGTTTTTGAGTAGGGAAGATTCATGATTAGATTTGTGCACTAGTAAGATTGCTTGAACATCAACCTGTAATAGGGAGATTGAACGATGGAAAGATTAAAGGCAGGAAGATCAGTTATTAGGCTACTATAATCATCTAAGCATGAGGTGATGAGGACTCTAAATTAAGTGATACAGAGGAAGCAGAAAGGAGGAGATAGTTTTGAGAAATGTTTTCAAATACAAACAAAAGGACTTGACAACCAAATGAATATAGGTGATGAAAGAAAGGGAAGGTGTAAAGTTGACTACGTCAAACCTGGATGAATAAAAAAAATAGTCCAGCCAGGAACAGAAATTGGGAATTTAGGATAAGAAAAAAAATTTGAAGGAAAGATGATGAATTTTGTTTTAGACATGTGGGATTTGAGGTATTAATAGAATGTAAAGGTGGACATCTGTCCAGCATGTAATTAGAAATATGGGACTAGAAGTCAAGAGAGAGTTCAGTCTATAGTTATAGTTATTCATAGATATAGTCAGTCAGGGAGTCATTCACATAGTAAATATAGATAAAGTTATAATAGAAGACAAAATTTTCAAAGAAAAAACTACAAAGGGAGTAAAGAAGATGGTTAAGAACATTTAGCCTTTAGGGATGTTCATGTTTAAGGGATGGAGGAGGAAAGGGAACTAACTACAGAGTCCAACAAGGAGTGAGGGTGGAGAAGACTCAGAAGGGTATATCAAGAAAGCCAAATGAGAAAGAGCATCCAAAAAAGCTTGTGGTCAACCATATCAACTTCTACCAAAAGGTAATGAAAATTGAAGACTGAAGTCACTAAACAATTTGGCAATTAGATGGTCATGAATGATGTTGGAGATTTAATAAGTTATTTGTAGTAAATAAATAAAATTTAGTAAGGACAGAAGCCAGTTTTCATGAAATTAATGAGCAAGGAGGAAAGAGGAAATAAGTATATGACTACTCTTTCCAGCAATTTAATAATAAAGATATCAGGAAGAGATAAGAAGATTGCTTAACATAACAATAGATTTAAGGATAAGTGCTTTTTTTTTTTTTAGGATGAGGGAGAATTTAGTGTATTTGTACCCAGAGGGAAAGAAGGAAATAGAATAGGAGAGATTTAAAGTGAGGGGGAGAGGGAATGGTATATGGAATGTGGTGTTAAAGGAGACAGATGGTGATAATAGTCATCAGTAGTAAGGTTAGTTTTGTCAAGGAGAATAATTTTATTATCTGAGACTAAAAGGAAAGAAAGGATTTGAGAACACATCTTTAGAGTTAAAGAGAAGATCTAAGGTAGCTCATGTCAAATCATCTCAGTTTTCCCATTTTCAGTCCTTTTGATGCCATCTTAAAGGGTGTTGGATGGAGTTGGAGGATTGAAGAGAATGTAAAATTTTGGCAAATGTTGCCTTGGGGAACATCATAGTCAATTAAAGATAATAAAGGTTGCCATGTATCAGTGAAAGCCCATTTGGAATTAATGACCACATTTTTATTGGTGGACTAAGTCAGCATAGTTCTGTGACTTATCTATCTCTCCATTTCAGGGATTGAAGTGGAGAAGGTGAATCAATCGATAACTATGTATTAAGTACCCAATATGTGTTGAGCACTGTCCTGGGTACTGGAAATACAAAACCAAAGATGAAATAGTCCCTGCCCTCAAGGAATTTATATTTTATCAGAGATAACATATACATAGATGGACATATATAAAATAAGAATACACAAAAGAAATATGAAGTAATGTTGGGATGGTGAGAGTTAATCAAAGTGGGGGACTTGTGAGGCAAGATGAGTGGAAAGGTTGGGTTTGGGGCATGTTCAAGAGTGGACGAAAATGCATATTAAAATAGCTAACCATTGTGTCAAGATTGTGAAGGGAGCTGAAGTCAGAACAGGGATTATGAACTGAAATAACAGGAAGTGGTGAAGCTATTGAGGATTCCAATGAGGGTGAAGAGCAGGCTCTGTGAGAACAAGGAAAGAGGTCCTTAGTAGCAGTAGATGGTAAGGTGATGCCTACATAGAGTAGAGCAAATATGAGACCTAGAGCAGAGCATGGATGAATGCTAACCCAAACTTTGCAATGCTAGCTACAATTTCATCAAGAGCTATCTTCCCTGTGGTGGGAGCAGGGATGGGAGGGAGCAGAGGAAACAAGGTACAATTAGAGAAAGAATATAAGCTCTTATCTTCAAAAGATGAAGTTTCATTTCTCTTAGTCCATGCCTTAGAGGCTGGGTTCCCAGTTCAAACCTTCTTGGCCTATGATATCGATTACTTTGCTCTCTGCCCATGCTCAGATGCTGCCCAAACTTCCTGTACCACCACTGCAGAAGACCCTGGCCATGTACCTCCAGTGCATGAAACACCTAGTGCCTGAGGAGCAGTACAAGAAGAGCAAGGTGATTGTGGAGCAGTTTGGGGCCCCTGGGGGCCTAGGGGAGAGCTTACAGCAGAAACTCTTGGAAAGAAGGGAGAAGACAACAAACTGGGTAAGGAGTCACCACATTATAAAACCCAACTGAGGCAAGTGGAAAGGGAGTGTGACAAGTTCTATATTTCTAACACCCCTGGCACCATAATTTAGTTTACTTTGTAAAAGTCTGTATTCTTCTCAAAGCCTCCTTCCACCCACAGTGCTTGGTAGCATCTTGGACTTTACCCATTCAAAGGTATATAATAATTTGGTTTCCTTGCACATGTAGAGACTTTATATGTTCCGCCCCAATGTTTTCTCATACATTTCCTTCTTAACAATAAATATTATTAAAAACTTACTCTATTCAAGACAAATGTAGAGAACTGATGAATTTTCAAGATAAGTGTATAGAAATGGCTTAAGATCTAGTTTTGGGAGTCAGGAAGAAGAGGATGGAAGTCCTGCTTCTTACCCAGACTGACTGTGTAACCCTGGGCAAGTCATTTAAACTCTAAGTTCTCCAGACAACTCTCTAAGACAACATATTCCAGATTTGCTACTCTTTGGGTAGAGGGAACCTCACACCAGGGGACTACTATGTCAGGTCATGGGGAGAAAAGATAGCTGCAACACAGATCCTCCCCTTAAGAAGCTTGCCACAGTAGGATAGGTAGAGATATGATTACAAAAGTTAATTTTCCAGTGTGAAAAATGAGAGGCAGAGTTTACTTACTTTCTTCTGAGTGCACACTCAGTGAGTTAGTACTATAGCTGGAACTAGAACCATACAGTTGTATAATTGGGTGTATTCAGCATTTCAACCAACATTTTTTCAGGTTCTACTGTGTTCAGAGCATTTTACTAAATTCTGGGAAAATGATTAAGTTAGTCCATCCTCACAGGACTTTTAGCCTTTTAGGGGCATATTCATGTATGAATACAAAATAATGTCTATTAAATGCACTAGAGAAGTGAAAAAAATTCTATATAGCATCTAACGGATAAAAGCCACTGAAAACCAAGAAAGGCTTTATGGACCTTGATGGAAATGTCCTTCCCACTATCTATGCATATTTTAAATCCTAGCTCAGTTGGGTTGGTTGAAATTTCAAAAGTAGATAGGTAGAAGGAAGGGCATTTTAGGCTCAGGGGGAAATGCTCAAAAAAAAGGTACAAGGGCAGAAAAGCAGAAACATAAACAAGGGGTAGACATTTCAGAGAAATAGATTTCTTGATATCAGGGAAAAGTTACTATCAATTAGAACCTATTCAGAAGTCTTAATTAGCTGCCTCAGAGTTGGAGCAGGAGTCTATGTCATTAGAGGTCTTCCAGTAGAGGTGAGAAGACCACTGGACAAACTGTTTAACCTATGTCAGCCTCAGTTTTTTCATTTTTCAAAAGAGGTAGTTAGACTTGCTAGCCCCTAAAATATTTCTAGTTCTCAATTTACAACTTCATGCACCTTTGTTTTGGGGAGATGTGGATGGATTTCATTCAGGCATAGGTAGATACCTGAACTAGATGATAGCTGTGGAGGTCCCTCCTTACTCTAAATTATATTTTTGTGAAGCATATATTATGAACAGAAGACCCCTGGATATCAGTGACATGTGGTCTATCCACCAGCCACTGCTTCCCTCAGGCCACCTTTATTGTTTACCTTTAGCTCACTGTGTATTGGTTCCAAGGCAGAAGAGGTGTAAGGGCTAGGGAATTGGGCATAAGTGACTTGCCCAGGGTCACACAGCTAGAAAGTATCTGAGACCAAACTTGAATCCTCCTGACTCTCTATCCACTGAGGCAGCCAACTTTCCCTTAGTAGGCATTTAACAAATACTTATTTAATTGAACATTTTCCTTGTGCAAAGTAGAAAAAAAATCTCATGATAAAGATGATACTAAAGATGCCTCACTTTTGGATCACAACTTTATATTTTTCATACTACTTTCACAAACGTCATTTAATTCAACCTTAATAACCATTGTTTCATCTGAACAGGTATGATTCTTACTAATTTAAAGATGAAGAAATAGATTTTGAGAAGGTTCATGCTTCATCCTAGGTCAGGTTGTTGGTGGCAGAGGCAGGACTAGTTGACAGGTTTCAGAAAAGTGAATTTGGGAGATGGATTGAAGCTGTGAGCTGACAAATACCAAGAACTCTTGTCCCAATTTATCCCCAATTGAATGATTGAGGACCTGTGCCCAGACAAAGAAAGGAAAATCCATCTGTGTTCATCAAAGCCAAGAATCTGATGTCAGTTCATCTAAATGCTTCTTCACCTGGCTGAGTTATGAGTCACAGTGTATGCCCCCTTTTTTGTCTGTAGGTCTTTGAGTACTGGCTGGATGACATGTATCTCAACAATCGTTTGGCTCTTCCAGTCAACTCCAGTCCAGCTGTGATCTTTGCTCGACAGAACTTCCAAGATGTGAATGATCAGTTAAGGTAAAGCTTCTTCTGAATTCTGGACCAAATGTTACACAAGGTCGTTTCCCTCCCCACCCCCACAAACCCTTTTATAGTCAGCTGCCTAGCACAGTACACTGGGAAAGGTAAAAGGAGAAAGTACCCCTTTGGGAATCTTTTAAGTGCTTTCCAGGCACTCAAAAAAAAATCCTCATCTCCTATCTTAGAATCAGTACTCTGTATTGTTTCCAAGGCAGGAGAGTGGTAAGAACTGGGCAATGGAGATTAAGTGACTTGCCCAGGGTCACATAACTAGAAAGTGTCTGTGGTCAAATTTTAACCCAGATCCTCCTGACTCCAGGCTTGGCTCTCTATCTAGTTCTGATATGGCAGAGGTGTCAAACATATTGCCCTCAAGAGTGGGGCCCAAATTAAATTTAAATGTAATTGGGAAATATTTAACAAAATAAATTAAAACACAACAAAAGATAATAATATATTTTAAAACTAAGTCAATATGTAGCTCCCAGGGATTCTTATATAGGGATTAGTGGCCCTCATTTCTTTTTGAGTCTGATATTTCTGCTACTGGGGATCCTTGGAAAGTGGTTCTTCCATATGTAAAACATAAGAAATATAGGAAGACAATCATCTAGGGCTGTTGTGATCAGAATGAGCTGATAATACAAAACTGAGAGTCCGGCATACTAAGAACCATTCCTTTGGGAGGTTAATGTCTAGATAGGGATGCCAGAGATGGAGAAAGGCATGTGTATGTCCTAGACAGGGTTTGGAGATAAAACTACTACCCTCCCCCTACAATTCTTGCATCATGTTTTTAAAATTGCTCCCACTGTGTTTTACTGGTCACCAGGGATTTTCAGATTTGACTCGAACACATGAAACTTGATAAATCACAAAATAAATACTTATGTGCCATGAAGAATAGAATTTTCTGGCATTAGGAATGTGCTTTTATAAAATGTCCTTCATTGTACCAACTCTTTGTGTTGAGCTTTAATCAATTACCTATCTTGCCTCTCTCTCATCTTGGTCCTGAGACCTTGACAATCTTTAATAAGAGGTCATATTCTTTTCATAAGGGAAAATCACCAAGCTTTAAACAAAACACCATCAGGATATACTCAAAACCATCCATCACAGACTGTCCCCAAACCAAGGCATTTTATAGGAGGGATAAAAACCATTCCTTCTTTCCCACAGAATGTCTTCCATATGCTACAATTTCAGAGCTCACTGAGCTGTAATAAAAACCTCTGTGCTAATTGCACCTGTCTGAGGTATGATTTACAGGTAGGAGAAGAGAGGAAGAGGATAAAGGGAGGGAACAAGGGAAGGAGAGAAGCAGGGAGGAGGAAAAAAGAGGTGAAGGGAGGCAGAGGCAGAGGAAAAGGTGATGTGCTTTCCTGAGAATTTCTCAGACACTTCAGAAAAAGGGAAATTTCCATTCATTCCTGGATTGAGTCTCCATGCTGTTAATTTTTGTAGTTCAATTGTTTTTCAGTCATATCTCACCCCTTGTGTCTGGGGTTTTATTGACAAAGTTATGGGGGTGGTTTATCATTTCCTTATATAGCTCATTTTACAGATGAAGAAACTGATGTAAACAGGGTTAAGTGACTTGCTCAGGGTCAGGAAGCTAATGTTTGAGGCCAGATTTGAACTCACAAAGATGTCTTCCTGACTTCAGTCCCAGCCCTCTATGGGATGCGCCATCTAACAATGCCATATTGCTATCCTGGGCATGCGATTATGAAGCTTTTCTTCTCTGCAGTAATTTCCTTAGCAAGATCCTTCTGAAACCCTTGGATCACACCTAACACTTTCAATTCATTTCAAATAGAATTTACTGGAGGACCAGCTACAATCTAAGTACTATGCTAATTGCTGGGAACACAAAAACAAAACAATAAATAAAAAACAACCTACTCTGGCCTGTGGAAGCGACCATTCTACCTTGTAGTAAAGGGGGATTTGGGGTCAAGAGCTTAAGGCTAGGAACTAATGTGGGAAAATAAACTGATAGAAAATGAAGTGTGTGCATGTTATCTTCCCCATTAGAATGTGAGCTCCTTGAGGTCAGGGACTATTTCACTTTTGGTATTATATCCTCCTTGCCTGGCACATGATAGGTACTTAAATCTAAATGATTAGTCAGTCAAATAAGTTGAGAGAGAGAGGGGACAAATATAATTGTACAGGGAGAAGGTGTTTCTTTGGGTCTTTGCAAAAATTTCCTCGAAAAATTTGCAAATGTCCCTTCACTAAAATCTATGACAGAAATTGTCAAACAATCCATCGAGAGGGACTCCAACCGTTCATAACTGCCAATGAGATATGATAAAAAACCAATTTATTATACTCAGAGCAGGAATCTCTGTCTATAAAAATGAGTGAGCCCTGAGATGTAGATTTCACAATCTTATTAAGGTTTTAGTTACATAAGCAGGAGGAGTACAACAGAATTTCACAGAAAGCAGCAGTGGAAGTTCTAGATTAGGTACAACAGAATGTTTTCTAGCAGGTAAACACTGGCACCAGAAATCTCAAGCTATAAATTTGCAGACAGACAAACAGAGCAAGAAATAATTAGATAGTAGCAGGGCTTTATCTGATGTCTGCTTGATTTTGCAGACTCTAGCTAGTGACATGATAGGTTCATCTTAAGTAAATGGTGATAAGAAGGTTAAGCCAAAAATTCTCTCATCAAAAAGTCTCCTAAAAGCATTAGCTAAGCAAACAAAAAAAGCAGCAGGTCTTTGGGAAGCTTCTTACTCTTTTCTCAAGAAAAAATAATTCACACACCTGAAAAATATTTTGAATAATAGAACTTCCACTGATAAGGGCTTTAGTAAATTAATCAATCAGGTCTTCACTAAATGTATATTTTGTGTCTGACACTTTGAAGGGTACTTAGGAGAATGTAAACAATTATGTAGTAACTGGGCACCCTCCCCCCCAATCCTGCACAACCCAAAAAAGCTTCCCCAGGTTCAAGGTACAATGTGGGTCTAAATCAATTTAAAAATCACAGCTCATGAGCTTCCATGAAGAAATTTACTTTTACTAATCATCCAGAGAGCCCACAGTTCAACTAAAAACTATTTAATCATATGGTAATATATCTTTTCTTCACTTAAACCTGAGCCCCATTCCCCAAAAACTATATATACCATCAGTGGAAAGAATGTCTTCCTATAAGGAACACATGTGGATGGTCACACACTTAGAGAGAACTTGTGCCCAAGGAATACACATAAGAAGCATGTGTGGAGGAGAACATGTGGCAAAGGCACACATGTACAAGAGCTCATGGATAGAGAATACATGTGGTCACTCATACTTCTAGTGCTAAAGAGTTGCTGATGTCACCCACTCTCCCCCTGGATGTGTTCCATATGGTCCCTACTAGACATTACTTCATTAGGCATATGGTAGTGTAGCTTCTGGATTTTTGCTGGACGACTCAGCCAATATGCTAGCTTTTCCCATTTTGTGTGCCATCTCCCTTTTTAGTCCAAAGGCTTAAGCTTCAGGTCCTTCAATTATGAGAGAGGCAGGCTCTTACACCCCACTCATTACACTAGGAAAAAAGCATAACTTGTTTTTTCACAATAGGAATAGGAATAATTTCTCTGTGCCAAGTCTATCTGACAGTACTATAGAGGATACGTGTCTGATTTAACATAAGGAAAACTGTTAACATCATTGGTTACATCAACAATAAAAGTAACAAAAATCATATGATTACATCAATAGATGAAGGGAAAGCTGTTAACAAAATACAACACTCATTCTTAGTTTAAAAAAAAAGGAATATGATTCTTGTAACCAAGGAATAATGTTCTAAATTGACTGGTTAAACAAAATTTTCAAAAAAAAAAACACTCGAAAGCATAAATATAAATGGATTTTTCCTTAGAATAGATATAGAATAGCATGTACCTAAAACCATCAGCAAACATTATCTGTAATTAGGATAGGTTAAAAACCTTCCCTATAAGATCAGGAGTAAGGCAAAAATCTCTATTACACCAATATTATTTCATATTGTTTTAGTTTCCTTTGACTTCTGCCAATTCCATATTTAAGGTGCCTTTTAATAAATTGCCAAAGGCCATATGGATATGAAGTCCTGAATTTTTTTTCAACCTACCAGGACCTTTCAGGTCTCCCATGTAGAAAGGGAGGAGGAGAGATAAGGAACACAAAGTTCAGTGGAGGTATGTAAAGCCACCTCAATGCTCTTTGTGTTCCAAATTCCTGCCATATGTATATGTTGCCAGTAACAAGCTTCCCATGTTCTGGATTGATTTACTCATAGAAGACAAAGTGCCTGCCTCAAAGAGCCTACATACTATCTAAAGAAGCCAGGCCCAGAAGTACAGAAAGTGAATTAATAAGACCAGGAAGTCTTTACTAAGGGTCAAATGAATGATGGAGAGAGAAAATATTTGGGGAATTCAGAAGAAGAGAAAGATCTCCAAGACATAGAATAGCCAGGGAGGATTTTGCAAAGGAGCAACTTGCCCTCAAAGAGGTAGAGGAGAGGTGGGAATGGGGAGTTTTAGGAAAGAAAGGCCTGAGTTGAAATACACAAAAAATCTTTGGGACAAGGCACTGCATTTTTACTTTAAAAACAGAAGTTATTAGTAAAGCTAACAGAGAAAACAGCCTAAAAGAAATGATAAATATAAGCAAGCAACCCATAAAAATTTATTGCACAGTTGTACTTTTGTACAATGGATATTTATGTTTAAATACAGTATTCCTCCTCTCTCTTCTACCAATAGAATGCAGAATCCTTGAGAGATTTATTGTTGTTCAGTCATTTCAATTGTATACAACTCTTTGTGGTCCTATTTGGGGTTTTCTTGGCAAAGACACTGGAGCGGTATGTCATTTCCTTCTCCAGGTCATTTTTCAGATGAGGAAACTGAGGCAAACAGGGCTAAGTGACACAATTAGTAAGTATTTGAGGCTAGGTTTGAACCCAGAAATTTGAGTCTTTTTGACTTTAAGGTCCTTGCAAGAGAGACTATTTAAATTTTGTTTCAGACAGTTTGAATGCAGATCAAAGTGTACCATTTTTCACTATTTTCTTCCTGAGTCTTTTTTTCTTGTATAAGGAGTATGTGTCTTCTTTGACAACATGATAAAAATGGAAATATGAAATTGCATAGTACATGTATAACCTATATCATATTACTTGTAGTCTTGAGGGTGGGGGAAGAACATGGATGGTGAAATGTCAGAAAACAATTATTAAAAGCCATACCCAATTGCATAACTATATGCAATTGGGAAAAAAATAATACAAAAAAATTTTGTCTTTGTAGCCCCAACCTGGCATAGAGTCTGTTAAAAGTGGGGACTTAGGGGGCAGTTGGGTAGCTCAGTAGGTTGAGAGCCAGGCCTAAAGAGGGGAGGTCCTGGGTTCAAATCTAACCTCAGACACTTCGCAGCTGTGTGACCCTGGGCAAGTCACTTGACCCCCATTGCCTAGCCCTTACCACCCTTCTGCTTTGGAACCAATACACAGTATTGATTCCAAGATGGAAGGTAAGGGTTTAAAAAAAATGGGGACTTAATAAGTTGTCCCAAAAGTAAGAGTTCAGTTTTAAGTTTAACTGTCTCTACAATATGTGTTGGGACATCTCCTATATAGATTTAAGGTTTGCAAAATACTTTCTATATATAATCTTACTTGAGCTTTGTAACAATCCAGCTATACAGATCATATAGGTACCATATTATTTCTGCTTTACAGATAAGGAAACTAAGGTTTAGAAAAATAATAAAAGTTCATCAAGCCACTGGCAAAATAATCTGGAAGTGTTTCTTAAAAATAGAAGATACTCTTCTTCTCCACTTCATTCCATTTTGTTTAATTTTCCTAGGTCTCTGTGTTGTGGAGGAGGAGGAGGGCACTGAGTATATTTGCTATAGCATACGAATTACAGATGAATGAATAAATAAAAAAGTTAAAATACTTATTAAGCACTATGTGCTAAGCATAATGTTTCACATAAATCCTTGTGGGAATACAAATGCAAAAGCAAGGACAAGGGTGACTCAGTGGATAAAGGTACAAGCCTAGAGAGAGGAGGTCCTGGGTTCAAATATGATCTCAAACATTTCCTAGCTGTGTGACCCTGGGCAAGTCACTTTACCCCCATTTGCCTATCCCTTACCACTTTTCTGCATTGGAACTGATATTAGTATCGATTCTAAGACTAAAAGTAAGGATTTTAAAAAAGCAAAGTAAAAGACCATCTCTTACCCTAAAGACGTTAAATTCTAATGGGGGAGACCATACACTTAGGGGAGTATTGAGCGGAAGTAATCTTTGGTTCAGAAAGTTATATGGATGGTTAATAAAGCCATGAAGGAACAGATTGACAATCCCCCTCCAGGAATGATCAGCAGAGCTGATTTGAACATGGTTCTAAGGGGGAGGTCCACATGCAACAAAGCCAAAGTAACTGGCTAGGTTACTTTCAAGATGGTCAGTGAGTAGAAAGTGAAGTCAAGCAGGGCTGGAGCTCCCTGAGATTGTGGGACAGATGAGACCTTCAGCAATCAGATGCACATGGAACCCCAGGGCAGAAGTTCAGAGCAGAGCCAGAACCTCCAAGCTTTGGTGTCTGATCTGGGCAGCACACAGACCTGTGTTCTGTGAACCCAGGAGAACAAAGGACAGGTAGAGACAGTAGTAAACTGGATATTGGTAACCAAAGAAGAACCAATAAAAATCTGCCAAATAATGGAAAATGTTGGACAAAATAATTTTTGAATGAATTTAAGACTTGCATCCAATAATATATTTTTTCTCAGTATACAATCAAGCCATAGTTCATCCTCTAAGGAAAATAAAGAAAACAAAAACCATTTTGACATGCATCCTCTGGCATTCTATTTTGCAACTTCTCCCTTTTAAAATGGGGGTAATTAGCAGATTTTTTTAAATTTCCCCTGTGCTGTTGACTTCTCAAATTCCTAGAGGCTGGGTAATGCAAAACCAGGTTGTCATCATCACTTTTTGAAAGGATTCAAAACAAAAGCCTTTTTTAAAAAAAATGTAAAATTTAAATGTTTTGCATGTGCAGCAAGCTAAGGTTCTGTTAGCCTTCTCAGATTTCCCATTATTATGCCCCAGGTCCTATCTGAAAGACTGTTTTGCATTCATACTGCAGGCCTCTCCAAGGATCCATCCAGCAGCTTCCCTTGAGCTCTGAGAAGGAATATGACTAGCTTGACATTTTCCTAGTCCCTACTGGTAATGAGGGATTGGGTAGTCATTAACAGGCTTGTTATACCCCTCAGACCTCTCTATTTCCTTTTTATTTCCCATCATACAGCCTATTTTAATATATCCCCAGGAACTAAATAAACATCGAATCTTATAGTTGAAAAGGTCTTCAGAGGACCCCTAGCCCCACATTCTATACTGTGACAAGAGTTCAATATTTTTGTTTTAACAATATCTCCATCCTGAGAGAATGCCAACACTAATTGTCTGGAATGTTTTTAACATTTTATCTCCAGTGATGTTGAGATGCCTTCATGTACACACACATCAATGGTTCTTAATCTTTTTTTGTACAATAGAGTCTTCTGGCAGTCTAATGAAGCCTATGAACCCCTCAGAATAAATTCATGGTAGAAAGAAATGCTTAGTTTCAGCTAAAGGTTAGCAAAAATAAAGATATATATTTGTTATAAGGGTTTTGGTTCTCTACCTTTTTTAATGGAGGAGAATTGGGGGGAGGTCTTTGTTCATTGAAAAAAATTGACTTTAAAAAATTAAGATGCAAATTTTTCCCTATCCAAGTTCAGAGAGCCCTGAAATCTGTCCATAGACTCCTTGGGAGTCTGTGGACCCCAGGTCAAGAGCCTCAGACCTAGATAATGCACATAGAATTGGAAATGCCAAGGAAGAAAACTTATTAAACTCCTTATAGTTGCTTTTTTATTTGCATGAAGATGGAAGTTCCAAGGAATAATGCCACCTCCTTAGTAAAATATCTTTCAGAAAGAAAGCTTTGTGCTACCCATGAGAGAGGAAAGTTGTTTAGGAAGTATGAGCCTAATCCATTCTTTTACTGGTTTTTTAAGGTTTGCAATTGCTATATACCGAGCATACTGTTCCTTTTCATCTTAGACTGCTTTTATAAATTATAAATTACTTAAAGATAGAACTTATTTATCCCTGAAATGCAGCCTGGAAGAAATTCCCCACCAGAAAAATGGATAGATTTTCTGTTTGATTACCCTGCCAGGTATCCATGTACCATAATAGAAAACACCAAGAACCAACATACTTCATTGTATTTTACCTCTATTTTCACACTGGATTAATTATTTAAACTTTATTACCTGTTTTCAGCTACAGAATGGGGGATATCCAGAGGCAACACTCAGAATAATAATTGCTTTTCTTCACTGTCCCTAGCCTTTCCTTTCTTTGTCCTTTTCCAACTTTACCCAAAATGCAATAGGGAACCAGAGCAGAGCAGAGATGTGTTATTACCAAACCAGTGTGGAAAAAAAAGATGATTCTGGCAGTGGCATAAAGGCTGGATTGGCAAGAGGAGAGTAGAGACAGGAAACAAAAAGCCCATTTATGAAAAAAGTTTAGGCAGGTGGTACTGGAGGCATATACCAGAGTGGTGATATGGAAGCAGACAGGAAAGGACAATTTTAAGAGATGCAGAACTAGAATCAACAGGACTTAATTGCTTGGATGGATAAAGGAAACCGAGTCAGAGAAAATCCTAAAATTAAGAAGATGAGATGATAGGAAACAGTGGTATCATAGACTAACAAAATGGCATTGTTTTAATCTAACTACATGAAATTTTTACTAGTTTATTTTATCATTCTTAAATGTAAGAATTAAAATTAATATACAATAACTCCAAATATTATATTTTATAAGATTTGTTAGGAATCACTAGAAGTAAAGGAATAAAAAGGTAATTATCTAACAAAATAAAACCACGTGCCCAAGCTAATCTACCCGCTCAAAAGGCCTGCTTCATCAAAGCCGTGACAGGAAGACAAGAGGAAGAGAGGTAGGAAAAGGGAAAATTTATATCCTGCCTGTGTCAGTACATAATGACAGGAGGAGAGTGGGGTGTGGAGTAATGTAGTTCAAAGGTACAAGATTTCCAATTGCACAGAACTTAACAGACTAACAGTAGGAAGAGGTTTCAGGAGAAAGATGAGTTCAGTTTTCAGACTTCTTAGATTTGAGATGTTGGTGGGAACTTCAGGTAGGGATTCCTGAAGAAAGATGGAGAACTATATGCAGTTCTTAGAAGACAGATCAGGTTTAGAGATATTGATTTGGAAGTCATTTGCATAAAGGTGGTCATTAACGCCGCAGGTGTAAGTGAGATTGCCAAGGGAGAGAGTAAAGACGCCAACAATAGTCTCTTGAGGGAACACTTTAATGAAGAGAATGCAGAGCCAGTGAAGGAGGAAGAGAAGCAGTATTGTGAAGGTAGGGGAAGAAGAGAATGAGTGTATCAGAATCATAAGGAAGAAAGAGTGTCCAGGAGAAAAAAGTGATTAGCAGTAGATAGTAGCTGCAGAGAGGTCTAGAAATTTGAGGTTTGACAAAAAAAGATTAATAGATTATTAAAGACACTAGAGAGAATAGTTTGGGTAGAGTTGGTTGGAGCAAATGTACAATTGGAAAGGGCTGATGAAAAAGTCGGTAGTGAAGAGGTAGCAGTTAGGCATAAAAGCCAGTTAAGAACCCCACTCAAGATTTGACACAAAAGGAGACTCGTAGTCCAGCTAACAGTTAAAAAGAGGTTCACTTGGCTATAAGGAGAGAATACCAAGCTGATTCATCTGAGTATGGTTTCCCTGTGCCAAGGCTAGCAAGCTATTGATTTGCTAGTCACAAATCTCAGGGAGGAGTAGGGACTTCTCATGCCCTGGCCCCTTTGCATTTGGGCAACCTTTCAAGAAAATACCTTGTTTAACCTACATGGTGAAGACTCTCATAGAATTATCCCTTTAATGTCATAGATCATTTTTTCAACAAGTTTATCAGTGAAGAGAGGGAAGAAAGAAGCAACACAGTAAGATGGGCTAGGATTGGGAAAGAGTTAAATATGTTTATAAATAGATGTAAAGAGGCCACTGGTGAGGAAATAATTGAAGATACAAGAGAAAGAATAAATAGTTGTTGAAATAAGGTCATAAGTGGGAAGAGGAAGAAATTAAATAAAAAATAGAGGTAAAGGGACTGTCGTGGTTCAATCATTTTGGTTGTGTCATTTTGGCTTCATGATGCCATTTGAAGTTTTCTTGGCAAACATACTGGTGTGCTTTGCCATTTCTTTTTCCACTTCATTTTCTAGATGAGGAAACTGAGGCAAACAAGGTTAAGTGACTTACCAAAAGTCATGCTAGTAAGTGTTTGAGACTGGATTTAAACTCAGGAAAATGTCTACCTTGACTTCAGGTCTGGCATATGAGACATGCCAGGTTTCATCATAATACAAAAGAGGAATTTTTCCCCCAAAAAGGGAATTGTTTTAATTAAACTTCATGAATTTTTTACTAGTTTAGCATTCTGAATTTAAAAAATACCAAATAAAATAAACATTCAATATGTAACATTCAAAGTTGTTCTAATTGTCGTTCCTTTTGGTCTTTCTTCTGTCTTTTTGTTGTTGTTTGTTGGTGGGGACCCTCTCCCTAGTCCTCCTCTCTCTCTTCCACCTACCCCCATTTGAAAAAAAAAGAATAAATAGTAATTAGTGATACACACACACACACACACACACACACACACACACACACACACACACACACACACCATATCCAAAACTGTATGTATCATTCTGCATCTTGACTCTGTCAGGAAGCAATTGGTCCTCTGGAATCCTTGGCAATTTGGCAATTTCATTGATGAGAGTTCTTAAGTCTTTCAACATTGCTTTTCTTTTTTTAATCCTTATTTTCTGTTTTAGGACTGGGCAAATAAGATTAAGTGACTCCCTCAGTATCACACAGCTAGGAAATAAATATCTGAGGGCAGATTTGAACCCAGGTCCTCCAGACTCCAGGCCTGGCCCTCTGCCCACTGCACTGTCAGCTGCCCCAAAATTGCTTTTTTAATTTTTTTACAATATTGTTATTGTATAAATTTTTCTCCTGCTTCTATTCATTTCACTCTGTATCAGTTCATAAGTCTTCTTGGGTGTTTTTTGCCAATGTCCTTTTCATCCTTTCTTATGATAAAATAATATTCCATTACATGTATATACCACAAAGTTTGGTTGTTTCCCAATTAACCTGCATACCTTTAGGGTCTAGCTCTTTATCACTACAAAAGAGCTGCTATAAATATTTTTATAGATATGATTTCTTTTCCCCTTTGGCATATGCTTAGGAATAGTATTGCTGAGTCAAATTGTACGGTTTAGTGATTCTGGGATCATAGTATTAAATTGTTTTCCAGAATACTTAAACCAAATCACAGCTCTAGCAATGTGCACCTATTTTTCTCAAGTCCATACAAAAATAATTGTCAGTTTCTTTTTGTCATATTGGCCCAATCTGATGGGTATGATGGGGAGTATCTGAGTTTTTTTAAATGTGCATATCTCTTAATTACTAGTTATTTGGAACATTTTTATATGGTTAATAACTTGAACTTCTTTCTTTGAAAATTGCCTATTCATAACTTTTGACCATATTGTCTATTGAAGAATGACAAAATATATTCTTTTAAAGTATGAACTGCATTTTGCATAAAACATTATGGTTAAGTTTGTGTTTTCAATTCTTTTGTTTAGTAAATTAAAATGTCTTTCATAAATGAATTCAATAAATTTTTGCCTTAAAGAAATAAAACAAAATGCATCCTATGAAATATACTATGAAGAGGAATGATGGTTTTCTGGGTGGTTACTAGTTTACCAGATGGTCTAAGGACTGAGAGCTCTGATAGCATTCTCCCCCTGCTGATTCAATTTGACCCTTAATATATTGATAGCTTAAAGACTTTCCTCAGACTTGGGTGTAAGCTTTTGATTTCATTCTGAACTTGATCAGGTCAGGAGCTGATCAAAACCTAGCCGCAGGGTTAGGCTCAAGTTTTTGGTCTCACTGTCTTCTTGATCCAATCAGGCACACCCTTGATTGCCCTATCCTGGAGTTCTGCCCTTAGTTTTGGGCAAAAAGATGGGGCGGAGGGCCTCTACCTGTGAACTGTGTCCTTACCCCAAACTGTGGATTATGCCCACATCCCAAACCCAAACTGGACTTCCTGGCTTCGCTCTGGGCCCACATGGATTAGCTCCCTTCAGCCCAGATTGCCCTAGACTGGGATTCTGGACTTCTCCACAGGTTTGAAATTTCAAGGGGTATGGGTTGGTTTGGACTATTATTTGCCCAAGCAGGATCTCAGGGTCTGAATGTTATCTTGAACTTAAGTTCAGAACCTGTGACAGCAGATGTGATGTGGGGGTCAGGGATGGTTTGCTCTTAGCTTGCTCTTCACTCCTTGCTATAGCCTTTTGCTGGCTCTATTCTCCTCTTACCCCAATGTCCCAGATGTTGTCTGCCTACATTTTTAGTTTTTCTTTTCTTGAAAATTATTTTATTCTATCTCCTTGTTGGTTCTTTCACTCCTGTATTCATTTTGTGGCAATATTTTAATCTTGGTCAGAAAGGATTCTTATAGTGACACAGAGCTACTATTCTATTTATTCCTCCATCTTGGCTCCACCCCAAGAATTCTTGAAGTCCTAGGTTTAAATGTGACTTCTGATACTTCCTGGGCAAGTCACTTAACCCCCATTGCCTAGCCCTTACCACTATTGGAACGAATACATAGTATGGATAGAAGGTAGGGAGTTGATTTTGTGTGTGTGTGTGGTTTTTTTTAAGTGCAATAGAATAGGTAAGATTGTGGATAAAGTGGACACTAATGTCAGAAGCAGATTAGTGAGGAATCCAGGTAATTAAAAAGAGGTGAAGTTTCAGGACAATGTCTTCTAAGCATGCAGTAAAACTGGCTGTCCAGGGTGGGAAAGTCAGTACAACAGGAGGTGGATTATTATGCATGCTCTCTCAGAAGAACTAAAGAAAGTGTGAAAAAAAGAAGGCTTTGCAGTATTAATTGCCTCCAAGCATGAGGTAAAACAAAAAAACTTTGGTGTTTGGCAGTTGCATTCCTAGGAGTTGTCTCCTCTAGTATATTATGCCTGCATTAATTTATTGAGGAAACAAGACTTAATAAATTTGTGCTCTAGGCTTCTGAAGTCCCAGAAGAGAGGAGCAAAGGACTCTTCACAACTGCTCCCCCTAAAAATGTTGTGGCTCCTTGACTGAGGAGTCAAGGATTATGACTCATTTATTCTCACCATTTTAGGGGCAAGCAGTATGCCTGTTTAGTTTGCCAAAGTCCTTAAATACCAGTCTAGGTTTATATTATGGGCATTAAAGTACCAATAACGCAAGGTTTTTAAGCAAGTGAATGGCATGATGAAAATTTGGGAAGACCACTGGGAATGATGTGCCGAAAGTATTGGAGGTGGGCTAGCAGAGAGGCTACTGGTCATAGTCTAGGTATACATCCAAGGTGACTGGCTACAAATCTCAGTTCTACCATACAGTTCTGCTGGTCTTATTGTGGGCTTAAAGAACTTCTCTGAGCTTTACACATCATAAGACAAAAAGTCCCTAACAGCAAATCCTGGATAGCTCCCTCCAATTTAGCACATATTAGGAGGATGCATTTTTTGTTCATATAAGATACAATTTGTAAATTATGTTTCTTTGATCTATGGAACCTCCTTTACAATCTTACTTCCTGCTATTGTTTCTTTGCATCAGATACATCTAAATTTATTATACTGACTAGAAAGAAGGGAGGTGGGGGGGCAGAATAAAATACAATTTTAACATAGCAAATAAAATTGTAAGTAGTCAATGTAAAGTAGCACTAGCAGGAAGTAAGACTGAGTGAGTGATTCTCTGGGCTTCTCCCCAACCCTATTCTCTTCCCACGTTGTCTGCCTTCCTCCACTGTCCATCTCTGCCTCTGCCTCTGTACTTCTTACATGCCGTCTCTGTATTTCCTATATCATTTTCCTCTATACCCTTATTAAAGTGTGAGCAAATCTTCACTTTTCCACTGCTGTCATAGTTTTTCCTGGTAAGTAACCACCCAAAACTAGGACTTCCTGCCCCATTTCATAATTTCATTCATTAATTAGCAGCTTACTTACTATACTGACTAGAAAAAGGAGGATAGTCAGGGTGATCAGAACAAGATGTAATTTTAACACCAACCTTCACTTTATATTTGTTCTTATTTGGAGATACAGCCCTCACTCTCCATCCAGCCAACCTCTCCTCTCTAGTCCTCACTATGATATCTTTCCTGCCTTGTCACAAAAAATGAATTCTACAGTTTGCACTTAAAGAATTAATTATACCAGCATTGAAAGCCCAGCTGGATAACACAGGTTCTAAAGTGTCTTGTTATGGTCCAAATTATTCATCAGGGTTGCTTCTATTTTGATAAAATTAGCCAGATAAATATGAAATTGACTTTTAATTTGGGGTCAAAATAGACATAGCCTCTGCCTTTCAGATGTGACCAATAATAAATGGCCTTTCAGAGTACAATCTTGAATTCATCATCTATGACTCCACCTCCCTCCTTTATGCCACATGTTTAAGCACTTGTCAAGTCTTATCAATTCTCTCTCCAAAGCATCTCTTGCATCCAACACCTTCTCTCCATTCATACTACAACTGCTCTTATTCAGATCCTCATAACCTCTTTTCTGGACTGACCTCCTAATTGACTTTCCTAACTTGTCTCTTCTTTCTCCAATCCATCCACCATAAAGAAGTAAAACTTATACAAAAGTTCTTGCTTTAAATGGCAGTCCTCTACATAAAGTAATTTTTGTGTAATATGAATTTGCCAGCCAGATGTGGGGAAGAAAGGGAAGGAGGCACAAAGGGCCACAAAGGCCACATACTTATGGAAGGACGGGGCCATCAAACAGTCCAAGAGCATGTTGGAACCAGGGACAGAAAAACAAGAGGAGGAGAAAAGCAGGCTGGGGCCAGCCATGTGGGAGCCTGGCCAGAACTAAGATGAAAAATATGTGAAGTACAGATTGTGAGGGCCAGGCAAGGACACAGAAAGGAGAGAACTGACAGTATATGGAGGTCTGAAACCAATATGTGGTACCTAAGAGAAGACTAATGGAAGGTAGGGGACAGGGCATAGGGGTGAGTGAAGGAGCACTGCAAAGGATTTCTCTCTTAGCACCAGAGATCTCAAGCTAAGCCCCCAACTAGCACTAGGGAAGCCATAGATCTCTCCAAGGTCTTTCTGCTTTCAGTTAGATTTGGGAAGGAGGAGGCATAGAGCACCAAGCCTAGGGGCAGGAGCCTAGTGAGCATAGTACTGTAAAGTCAAGCTAACATAGGTGTTTTTTTGAAATGCAGATTTCTTTATGTAAAGTCAAATGTGCATAATACAAATTTACATAAAGCAAGAACTCTTTGTTCCTAAAGCATAGGCCAGTCCAAGTCAGACCCCTGTTCAATAAAATCCAGTGACTCCTTCTTAGCTCTAAGATGGTTCTGTTAAAACCCTTTGTTACCTGGCTCCAGTCTATATTTACAGGCTTCTTCTATATTTCAAACTTCATACACTATACAATTCAGTTAGACTGGACTTTTTAGGGTACTTCCTAGATGTCACACCATCTCCTCATCTATGCCTTTGCACAGATTGACACTCCACCCCCCATGCCTAGAATATACTCTTTGTTCATCTCTAGTTTTTATTTTTCTAATCCCTTCCCTTATGTCTTAGGATCAATACAAAGTATTGGTTCCAAGGCAGAAGACCAATGAGGGCTAAGCAACTGGAGTTAAGTGACTTGCCCAGGGCCATCCAGCTAGGAAGTATCTGCAGTCAGATATGAACTCAGGACCTCCTGACTTCAGGCCTGTCTCTCTACTAACCTACCTACATGCCCCATCTCTACATTTTAGAATCACCAGCTTATTTCTAAGAGCAACTCAAGTAATACTTCTTGCAGGAGAGACCATAGTACAGATCTCTGGAATGGAAGACTAATGGCTGTGGTGTCTTTTTCTTTTAGGTTTACAGCCAATCTCATTTCTGGAGTGCTTGACTATAAAGCCTTACTGGACAGGTAAGTAGTCTGGGGAAAATATGAAAAGGCTAAACCCAACTATGCAGAAGCTGAGAGTTCCTCTACAAAGAAATGAGTTGCCAGGGTTAAAAAAATAACCCACCTCTCCCCCAAAAAAATCCAGGAAGAAACCAGACTTCATTAAGCAGTCTCCTTGTTTCTCTAAAATGTCAGGGTTTATAATAATAATAGCTTATTTATCCACAGCACTTTTAAGTTTATGAAGAAAATTCCTCACAACAACCATATGATTTTGGTAGTACAGATTTTTAGTTCATATCTTATAGAACATTTAAATCTCATAGAAATTTAATAATTTTCCAATGGACACACAATTACTGAAATTTACAAGTGGGATTGAAACCCAGATCTAGTATTTTCTTCACTGTCTTGCGTCCTTTTACTTTGATGGATGAGGCAGTTCTACTGAAAGGGCAAGGATACAATCAGAGACTTGAGGAGTGTAAGTTTCCAACCCAAAAATATTCTCTGCAATTGTTGCAATGGCTTGTCAGTATGTATGAAATCTAACCTAAGTTAAGAATTTTCCTCTCCAGTTTAAAATAAAGCATTTCAAAGTCTAATGCTTAACACCTTAGTCCACATTTCTTCATAAAAGATTAATAGAGCAGTCATCTGGCAAGCTGGTAAGGTAATAGGACTTAGCACAGTAAGTATTGATGTGGGAAAAGAAAAGACCAAGTCTAGAGCATATGGAAGTACAGACATGGGGAATGGAAGGACAAATAAGCATAAAAGGGGCAGCATTAGAGGACCATACAGCAAAGGGAACCCCAAAGGGGAAGATAAAAAAGGCACAACAAACATACTTCCTAGAAGATAAACTTCCCTTTCTTAACAATTAGGGGCCATGTCTAACTCTACATACCATAGCCAGTTATGGATCTTATAGGATTAACTATCAAGGAGAGATGAAAAATTACAGAGCTGAGACCACAAGAGCAGAGGGCAAGAGCTTCTAATTGGAAAAGAATATGAAAACTTGGTTCGAAGGTGCATTGTTTTTCTGGGGCACTAGGGCAGTAACTGGCGCCATGGAAAGCTCAGACATTGCAAGTTGACGGCTAATGGGATAGGAAGTACCAGGACAATGTCAACTCCTATAGATCTGCTACCTCCCCCCACTTCCAGTCTCCTACTAAAGAAAAAGAAAGGGGAGAGGGAATCTGAGACCAACCTTGAACATAAAGACAGAAATTCACTCTAGACCATTATGACATTCTAAGAGTGAGTTGAACAGGCAAATCTACACACAACTGTTCCCTTGGATCTTCCAAAGTTTGCTGCAGGCAGGCCCTTCCTAGCCTGTCTCCCGTTTTTCTGACACATGTATGTATACACACAAATACGTATATACACAAATGCGTATATATAAGTATCCATCTATTTACATGAAGATGTCCATGATAAGTCATTGGCAACCATCTATTTGTGTAGATGGCTGCTGTAGTCCACTTCAGATATCATTTCTACTGTCTGATGAAGTCAGAAATGACACATAAGTTGGGTAAGGGAATTATAGTGTTCATCTAACACTATAAAGAAACCACGATTCTTTGTGTATTTTGTCTCATCTAATGAAATGACACATACTCAAGATTCATTCTCTTTCTCTCTCTCTGAATTCCTTCTCTTATTTCCTTTCTCCTTATTTAGCCATTCCATACCTATTGACTGTGCCAGAGGACAGCTATCTGGCCAGCCTCTCTGTATGAAGCAGTACTATGGGCTCTTCTCTTCCTATCGTCTTCCAGGACATACAAAAGATACTCTTGTGGCTCAGACAAGCAGTATTATGCCTGAACCAGAGCATATCATTGTGGCTTGTAACAATCAGGTAAAATGGTTTCATTTGCTACAATGTCATTATCCAGCTTGGAAAAGCTAGAAGTATTTGAGGATTACTTAGACTAAGATAGAACCTAATATTAATACTCTGAATTTGTAGAGTGCTCTATATTTTTCAAAGCATTTTCACATACCTGATCTCGTTTGATTCTCACAGCCCAAAATTGCTTAGAAGCCAGATCCTCCTGACTTTTAATCTCTCTGTTGTCTTGCCACTAAGCTATGTTGCCTCTTACAACCTAAGAACTGTCTTCATGTTTCTATCAAGAGGAGGTGAATGCTTACCAGTTTGTTCTTTTGTAGCTTCACTAAGGACAGAATAAGAGGCCACAGGCCATGTTTGAGAATGAAAGTGCTGGGTGATGTCCAGTTGGTGAGGACTATTAATTAAATTAACAGTAGTAATTAAATTAATTAAAATTCTATTATAGAATATCCATGGTTCAAAAAGCTATATCTTCAATATTTAATTCAAAAACTTAACAACAGTCATCTGTGTTGCCCAACTGAGTAACTGCAAAGTATTACTTCTTCAGTCTCTCCTAGTTCTCCTATGCTTTATTTAGAGGGGGGGAAGGTGTTTCTTGGAGCTTGCTTCTTCATTTTGATTCAACAGTTCAGTGAAAAAATACCTTTATGCTTGTCTGATCTTGAGAAATAGGAATATCAAGCAAATAAGAAAAATGGTCAAAGAAATTTTGAGCCACAACCTGAACTGGGAATTCTCTAATGCAAAGAAGAGGTTAGCAGTTATGTGTGTGCTCCTGAATGAAGTCTCACACAGTTCAAAGACTCTGGAGGGTTCATGACTAAATGAGAGTAAAACTATAAAAGTTTTATGAAACCAAGTTTTTATGTCATCAAATTCCATCTATGTAGTCTCTCCTGATTTGACAGCAATTTGGAATCTAGGACACCCAACAGTTTTAGTCCTAGACCTGAATCACTATCTTTTTGAGGCTACTAAAAGTCACACTTAAAGGTCTTATTACACAGCTAAATTCCAGAGGTTTCTTCCCTGGGACCCTCCATCAGTATAAAATGACAACTTGGTGCCTTGGGGTTTTGGTTTAATCTCAGTTTCCATGAGTTGAAATGTTTGACCTGTTTCCCCCACAGTTCTTTGTCTTGGATGTGGTCATTAATTTCCGTCGCCTCAGTGAGGGGGATCTATTCACTCAATTGCGAAAGATAGTCAAAATGGCTGACAATGAGGAAGAAAGGTTACCACCGATTGGTCTGCTGACATCAGATGGGAGAACAGAATGGGCTAAGGCCAGGACGATCCTTGTGAAAGGTTAGCAGCAGCACCCCCAAATGTCTCTTCATCTTCATCCTCATTGCCTTTCTTTCCTTGGTGGTGGTAGTGTTATCCTCTATTCTGCAGGGACCTAGAGGAAGAATGAGGATAGCTCCACCAAAAACATCCCCATCATTCATAACCCAATCCTCCATTCTCCGTATATTGGAACAGAAAAAAATACTGTCAATATCAGTGCAATTTCTGAATATAAAGAACAATGGCAAATCCATATGAGGATATAATTTTCAACCAATAATAGCCCAGTCTTTTTCCCTCAAAAGACTAGATAGCACTTGGGAGATATATAGGTATACAGGACCTATGGGCATTTTTGTTCAACTGGAAGCTTTTAGCCTCTTTCCAGATTGGCTGTAATTGTTGAGCCTTTTCACTAGTGGGAAAAGAAACAACCTAACTATGATAGTTAAAAAAACAAAACAAAACAAAACCACCTTCAAATTAGAATCCCAGACATGCCCAAGGGCAATGTTTAGGCATCTCTGGCTCTGCAGTTTTTCTCCTAATGAGAGAGCAATTTATCAGTTCATCCCCTGCTCTAGCCCTAGTGCTTTGGACTGACAGTACCTGGTATTTATTTTGCACATCAGCCATTGTTCTTTGTCAGTTAAAACTTTGAGACTTACAAAGAAGAAAGTCTTTTTAAAAAATAAATAAAT
Organism: Monodelphis domestica; assembly: GCF_027887165.1. Classification (NCBI taxonomy): domain Eukaryota; kingdom Metazoa; phylum Chordata; class Mammalia; order Didelphimorphia; family Didelphidae; genus Monodelphis; species Monodelphis domestica. The sequence goes on from NC_077227.1 coordinate 74,361,328, forward strand.
AAACCTGAATCCTCCTCCTAGAAACTGCATCTCTTATTTAAATTCCTCTCTAGTTGAATGGGTCTGACTTACTGTGATCCTTTTTTTTTTTAATTTCTGAGTAAAGAAGACACTAAGAAGGCAAGGTAAAAGGCTTCACAAGTACAGATCTCCAACATATGCTATATTCAAATAAACCAATCAATTAAAAATTATGTGTCAAGTACCTAAGGGAAGAAGGATAGTGGAATGGAGAAACTGATAAACCAAAAGTAAGGACACGTGTTCTAGATCCAGTTTGGCTATCTATTACAGTCCATTAGATTGTAAGCTTAGCTCCTTTAAGGCTGGAACTATCTTTTGTCTCTTTTTGTGTCCTCAGCACTTAGCACAATGCCCAACACTAGGAAATACTTAATAAATGTTTATTGAGGGGAAGTTGGGTAGCTCAGTGGATTGAGAGCCAGGCCTAGAGATGGGAGGTCCTTGGTTCAAATCTGGCCTCAAACACTTCCCAGCTGTGTGACTCTGGGCAGGTCACTTAACATCCATTGCCTAGTCCTTACCATTCTTCTGCCTTGGAATCAATGATTCCAAGACTGAAGGTAAGGGTTTAAAAACAAACAAACAAATAAATAAATGTTTATTGACTAATTAGTCTCTGAATAGTCACATGACATCCCATAAATCCCTTAATGTCTTCCTAGTTATCTACTTCCTTGGCTTTAAAATGTCAGTAAGAGGTAGGTGGCCCAATAAATAGAGTACTGGGAACTTGAAGTCAGGAAGACTCATCTTCCTGAGTTCAAATCAGACACTTACTAGCTGTGTGACTCTGGAAAAGTCATTTAATCATTTGCCTTAATTCCTCATCTAGAAAATGAACTGGAGAAGGGAATAGCATACCACTCCATTATCTTTGCCAAGAAAACTCCAAATGGAGTCATGAAGAGTCAGACCCAACTGGAGTGAATGAACAACAGAAAACATGAGTGTTGGGACTAGGCAGTGTCATAAAGTCTCTCAGCTCCAGAATCTTGTAAGCCTATGAGTCCTATGTAACAGCCATTGTATGGGTTACAAGTGTAAGACACAATTCCTTTTTTAAAGAGATGTATAATAAATGTACATAAAGACATATAACTGATAGTAACAAAAATATTTGACTAAGTACCTAATAAACTCCAAGTGCTGTAGACATTCAACAGTAGAAAATCTTGCTATGGGATAGATCAGGAAATTTTTCTTGAGAAACATAAAGACTTAGTCCTTAAGGAGATTTAGGATTTAGATAAGCAGAGAGTAGTGGGCAAGGCGTCTCAAAGAGAGAATAGTAGGAACAGAGATGCAGACACAGGAATGTTCAAGTCATTGTCCAGCTAAAAAGAAAGGTTGTGGAAAACAGAAAGAAAAGCCTGGGAAGTAATATTTAGTCCTATTTCTTTTTCAGTATGTCAGTATTATTGTTTTCATTTGATCCAATCTTATTTCTCTGGAATTATTAATCAGTAAATATGTATGAATGGAGCCTCGGTTCTGTCTCAGGAATTGTGCTATATGCAAAAAAATATGACATATATTCCCTGCCCTCAGTGAATTTAATAAATTACTGAGATATTGAAAGTTATTTACTCTCTCAAGGGGATAATAATACTTTCCATTATTTTCCTTCTTCATGAGAGAGAGTCATTAAAATAACAGGCTATGCTGTTATTTTCAATTTTGTTTCTAATTTAGTGAGTGCCCTGGCCCATACTATTTCCTTCTCCTGAATGATCAAGATGTGGTTATCAGGCTTAAGTTCTTAATCTGTACTAATTGAAATTCATGAAATTACACTTCCTAGAATCACAGAATTAGAAGGGATAGGGGAGGTAGTATAATAATTGGAAAGATCAATGACTTTGAAGTTGAAGGACCTGAGTTTAAATCTCACCTCTGACCCTTGCTGCCTCTATGACCTTGGTAAGTCACTAGCCTCCCTGGGCCTCAGTTTTCACATTTGTAAAATTAGTTTTCCAAAAACTAGAAAAACCTCTAAGGCCCTTCTATTTCCAAATCAATGAACCTATTATCTTTTAACTTCAGTGCCTATATAATTAATAATTCAAACTCCACACAAGGCCTAAATCCCATTTACAACATCCCAACAAGTTGTCATAGCCTCTCCTGGAAAACATTCAGTAATGAGAAAATCTGTCAAGAGAGTTCATTCCATTTAATCCAATATTTCTAAATTGACACATTCCTTCTAGTATTGAAGAAACAAAAAAAAAGGAATGTAGAACTTGACATTCTCTTATAAAAGTATTTAATCCTTCAAATGATTACAACATGAGTACATGAATTGACTCTAAGAACAAAATCAACAGGAAATTTCTCATCAGTTCTCCCTAATCTTCCTAGCAGCATTTTTGCAATGGGTGGAGATAAGGATGCAAGGTTCAGGCTCAAAGTCTTTCAGAACTCAGGTACCTCTCTAGCCTCCCTATGACTAAGTTATGTCCCCTGCCTCTGTTCCTGCCTTTCACATATATGTCATAGCCTCATGAGTGAACAGGCAAATAGTTTACTTTCCAACTCAAAAATCATATTCACTTCTTTCTTTTCTTCATTTATTGCCATTGATTTGAATTGGGGAAAGCATTTGTTAAGTACCTAATATGTTCCAGGAACCATGCTAATTTACAAATATTGTCTTATTTTGTTCTAAGAAATAATCCTAGGAATCATGTAACCATGGAAAAATATTCTAAGTAAATAAATAAAGTCAATAAATAAATAAATAATCCTGGAAGGCAAGTGCTATTATTATCGCTATTTTATAGCTGAGAAAACTAAGATGGAGGTTAAGTGACCTGCCCAGGGTCACATAGCTACTAAGTGTTTGAAGTCAGAATTGAACTCAGGTCTTCTTTATTCCAAAGTCAAGGCTGCATCCACAAACAAACAAAAACCACTTTGCTCAGAAAATAAATGCATGTTTACTGAAGTTATATTTTCTCCCCCACTCCAATGTATCAGTTTGAAATTGCGAATTTCTAGGTCAGTCTTTTCAGAATTGTGATACCTTAAAGTTATATATCAGATTTTTAAACCAATTTGTAAAATGTCCCAGAAAAATAATGGATTATCATGTCTAGATATTATATGTATATACACAGATAGATAGATAGATAGATAGATAGATAGATAGACAGACAGACAGACAGACAGACAGACAGACAGACAGATAGATAGATAGATAGATAGATAGATAGATAGATAGATAGATAGATAGATAGATTTCAACTATTATTATTCATTCATTTCAATTGTGTCCAATTCTTTGTGATACTATTTTGGGGTTTTCTTGCCAAAGATATTGGAGTGGTTTGCCATTTCCTTCTCCAGCTAATTTTATAGGTGAGGAAATTGAGGCAAATAGAGTTAAGTGACTTTCTCAATGGCCACTCAGCTCTTAAGTGTCTAAGGCCACATTTGAACTCAGGTCTTCCTGACTCCAGACTCAATACTCTATCTACTATGCCATCCAAACATAAATATGGTGCTCTCAATAACCTTATTTTCTGAAATTCTTGTTAATGAGTAAATGCTGACTATTACAAAACACAAAGACATTCAAGCAATTGAAGATTTTCTCTAGTGGAAGTCATATTCCTCTGTGTGTGAGTGTGTGTGTGTGTGTGTGTGTTTTCAAGTGTGAAGCCATTGCTGAAATTAAAGTAATACAAAAGTCAAAAATGAAATGAACTTTGATATCATTTAGCAAATCCATGGTTATGTTAGAAATGAAGATATTGAGATTCAGAGAGGTTAAGGGACCTGCCCAGACTCACAATCCTATGCAACTCTTTTATCTAGATCTTCTCTAGAAGTTTTTCATGGAAGGTTTACCAAACTTGCTGGAAACCTTGATTAATTTCTGACATTTTAGGAATGTCTGTGGAGTGCTCTATCAGTCTAACTCGTATTCCTCACCTCTGACAGGACCAGCTCACGCTCTGTTCTAATGATACTTTTTATGCCTAATCTAATTTGAATCTCTTTGTTGGTCAAATGTTGCAGCCTACTCCTACAATAAATGCACTTCTCTATTGCTAAAAATATTCATTCTTAATTCATAGGAGGCTGTTGTAATCCATGCTGGATCATGAAAAACAGAGTTATTGAGCACCTATTAAGGGTAGGACATTCTGAAAGCTGTTGGGGACATTAAGAAATATGTTCAATAAGGTAGGTAGGGCTTGCTACTTTGTGCCAAATCACCTTATTTAGAGCTTTACTCTCCCTCTAAGAATACATCAAATAATAATAAATAATATTCTGTATAGAGAACATTCAGAGTTGACACTAATCCTATGGACAGTCTAAGTATTCTTCGATCTATTTTACAGATAGAAAAAAATCTAGGCTCAGAAAGATTCAATGACTTGAATACTGTCATACAATTAGTGACAGGGCCAGAGGTCTTCTGAGGACTTCCAATGTCAAGTGCTTTTTCTACCAAACCATTCTGTCTGTTTAGCCCAGAAGTTCTCTTGGGATCATCAAACTGGAGGGGTGGGATTGGTAAATTATTATTTTTACAACTGTATTTTGATATAACTGGCTTCCTTTGTAACCTTAAGCATTTTATTCTGTGCACTTAAATATATTATTCTGAGAAAAGTCAATAGACTTCACCATATTGTCAAAGGATTCTATGACACAGAAAAGGTTAAAAATCTCTGTTCTAGACTAAGAACTATAGACTAAGAACTATAGGTACCATGTCATCACAATTACTACCAACTAGATTCTTTTCTCCTGCAATGTATTGGCTCTGGTGCAAATGATATTTTCTTCCCTCGTATAACCCAAATAGTTAGGTTTTTTCAAATGGAGATTTACTAAGTAGAGGAAAGTAGAATAAATAAAATTCTATTCTTTGATTTCAGGAAGCAATTTAATAAAATCTTTCAAGACTTCTTTAGGAGCAAGATGAAGATATGGCAATGGCAGGATAATAACTAAGTGGATTAGTAACTGGATGAACAACTGGCCCCATTAAGTGTTGAGTTAAGGACTGATACTAAGCTGAAAGGGTTTTCAGTAGAATGATCCAGGAATCTGTCTTGAATTCAGTTCTGCTCAAGATTTTAATCCTAGACATAGTTGAAGATACCAAATCTGTGGACGACATGAATCAGGAAGATATGCCCAAGGGGGCTAGATGTCATAATAAGGACAAAATAAGTCTCGGGCTGGATCTAATACAGTGACATTTAATTGAGACAAATAATATAAAGTCTTTGTTTGAGTTAAAAAATCTTAAATATAGGATGAGGTAGATATGACTGGACAGCAATTTCTCTAAAAAAGACCTGAAATTTTTGGTACCTTGCAAGGTCAATGCCAGGTCAACCATTCCCAGTTCCTTCCGTCAATCCTCAGGGCCAATAGATTATAGTTGAGGAGAATCTAGCTGGTATCGGCTGTGATAAACAATACCTGTAGTTCTTATTCTAGAACAGGGATTTTTAACCTTTTTTAACCTGTGAAATCTATGGACTTTTCTCAGAAAAATACATTTAAATTTATTTTTTCAGTTAATCATCCTTTTCATAATCCTTTGGATGAATTCCAGTTTGTCAATGTCCTTTCTAAAACATGGTACCTCAAAATGAACATAATAGTACAGATGTAATCTGATAAAGGCAAAAAATAATGGAAATATTTCTTCCCTTGTTCTAAATATACCATTAACATAGTCTAGAATTTCATTAGGGTTTGGTTTTGGATTGCCACAGCACAGCACTTGGGACATAGTAAATGCTTGATAAATACTTGTCAACTTGACCAAAATTCCAGTAAAAGGAAAAATCACTGTAAGTTTGGACCATCTGGGAAAGCTTCATGGAGGAGGTAAGATTTGAACTGAGAACCAGAATAAGTAGAGTGAGGAGGGTATTGGGAGGGAGGGAGATACAATGATGCTGTGAATAAAAATCCATGTCATGTTCACCGTGAAAATAGGCTAGTTTCATTAAAGCATATTATGTGTAAGGGAATATTGGGAGAAAAGATTGGCGGGGAGGATTGTCACAGATTCTGGAGGATTTTTAATATATCATGCCATTTTTTCATGCCTACTTCTATTTCCCTTGCTTCGAAGTTGTTTTCCAACTGTTACATTCTGAGCTTCTTTTGCCATCTTAATTGTAATAACTATTATTCTATCTTCTATGTTAGTCCTACTTTTAATTGTGTCCAATTATATTTTCAAATATTCTATATTTTCTGTTTTGTTGAGTTTGTAACAATTTTTCCTGGAGTTTTATTAGTTGCATTCTTTTTTCCTTTTAATTCTTCTCATTCCCCTCCTTTTTATTCCTTGACTCTCTTTTATAACTGCATTATTTTGGGATTTCTTGAATTCTTTCTGGTACTATGACTGATATTGTTTTGGATATTCCTCTCTTCCAATGTTTCCCCCTGCTTCTTTTGTTCCATATTTTTATTTATTGAATGGGATTTCTTCAATTGATCATTATCTTTTTTTGAATTTGAATTTTCTTTTGAGAATTTCTAGCAATAACAAAAGTTCAAGGTGACTGGTATTTTTGAGAAGAATTATGAAGTGTCAGATTTTGTCTACCCTGTCATTCTTTCATCTTCCCAATATTCTCCCTTCCATCTCTAGTGAGTCAGAGTTCTCTCTGGGAGGAAAGGGAAGCCCTTATGTTGCTGTCATAGATATCTAATCCTTGTCTCATAGGATGCAAAGTCCATCCCTGCAAATCTTTTTGTCATTCTGACCAATTCTAGCTTCACTTTCTCTATTTACTCCAGTAATTCACTTCCTCATGGAGGATCTGTAATTTCAAGAAAGTCAAACTGGATGAATTCTCAGACTCCAAGAAAATTTATCTCCCACCTTAGTTTATTTGTCATTCCAGTTATTCCCATCCCTGCTTTCATCAGAGATGTGAACATTTTGATCAAAATGGGGCTTAATCAACTTCACATCCAGCAAAAGTCTTAAATGGATATATTTCAATGTATTGTTCAACCAATCTGTCAGTCTCTTCTTTGTGAATGCCTCCCCTCCGTGGTATAATGGAAATCTTCCATACTTATTGATCTTGTGTAAATCTAACCCAAGTACTCTTGTAAATCCTCCATTAATGTTTTTGGGGAATTTCCTCTAGTTCTCTGAATTTGAAGAAAAGTATTGATTCAGCATGTGTTGTCCATCTCTTATAATAGAAATAATAATATTCAGATAGCATTTTAAGGTTTATAAACTTCTCAAATATTATTTCATTTGATCCTCACAACAACGAGGGGTGAGTGCTATGACCTCCATTTTATAGATAAGAAAATGGAGACAGACAAAGGATTAAGCAACTTGCCAGGATTACACAGCTAACAAATGTCTGAGGCAAGATTCAAATCAGGTCTTCTTGACTCCAAGTCTAAAGCTTTCTAGACCCTCACTACTATAAAATCTGCCCATCTCTTTTTCAGTTCACATAAGTCTTTGATGATGCCTTTACATCAATTCTTTGCTTCATTGGTAATATATTGCAGTCTATGTATACCCATTATGCATCTCTCTCTCTCTCTCTCTTGCCCTTTAGGTGAACTACAACTTTGATTCATCAGAGATTGTAGTATTCCATGATTTGTAGCTATTTAGCATTACCAGAATCATATTGGTATTTTAAAAAATGGGTTTTTGTTCCAGGGAGAAGCTTATAGTCATTAAAAGCACTACACAATTTCCCTAATGTAATCCAGTCCAATCTCTTCCTTCTATTCAATTCTGGGCCAGATTCATTGTCCATCTGCAGAGTCCATCCTGTTAGAATAAAATTAAATAGATGAAATTTGGTTTTGGCATCCTTCCTCATCTTCTTTTAGTCCTTCTCCTTCCTAGATACTTGTTACAATAAAAAAAAAAACCTGATATATTATTTCCTGCTAAGGTAAATAGTTAATAATAGCTTACTATAGAAATAATAATAGCTAATTTGTTTATATAGCACTTTAAAGTTTGCAAAGCAATTTTACATGCTATTTAAAAATATTTTCACAACTACCTTGTGAATTACATGCTATTATTGTCCTCAGATTTCAGTGGAGGAAAATAAATTTGGGAAAAGTTAAGTGCTTTGCTAAGGATCACACTAGTATATCTGAGTTAGAATTTGAACTCAGTCCTTCCTTGCTTCAAGTCCAATGCTCTATCCACTTTACCATCTATTTGCCTGAACTGGGTAATAATACTTTACTTTTTTACCTTGTCTCCTCCTCAAAAAATCGTTTGGTTTTTCATCATTGCCTCCTTTAACCAACCCTTCCTTTTATCATCATCCCTCTTTCTCTTAATCTCTTCCTACTTTCCTGTCAGGTTGATGAATTTCTATATTCAACTTTGTGTGTGTGTGTGTGTGTGTGTGTGTGTGTGTGTGTGTGTGTGTGTGTACAGTTCAAATGAGTGAGACTCAAGCATAACCCATTGTAGATACTCTTCCTCACACACCTCTTTTACATGAGATAACTTTCCCCATTCTGCTTCTTCTTTGCCCATTCTCCCAGTGCATCCTTCTTTCTTATCCTTCCATTCTTTTTAAAGATAATCCTAAAACAATATGATCACACTCTATCAAGATAATGTGAGTAACCAAGAAAGCTAAAACAACTCCATTTTGTCTGTACTTCCTCTATCTATCCCCTGGCTCTGTATTGCAACTCCAACCCTATAATCCACCTTCCTTATTACTCAAAGCTGAAATTACTTTAATAGCTTTTATTAACAAAAGAGGTGGAAAGAGTGAAAGCAGAGAAATGCAAAAGGGTAGAGAAGACACTAGCCTGTCTAACTAAATATTGCTTTGGTGCTCAACTCAGCCAGGACTTGTTGCCTTTCAACCAGAATTAAACTCTTTCCAGAAGACAGGAAGGGAAAGCCAGCTATCCACTCACCCAAGTTTCTTCCTAGAGGCAGGTCAAAATGATGACTCAAGCTGAAGGTGACTCCTGAGGCTGACTTTCTTCTTTGAGCTGACCTTCTTATTGAAACTGACTTCCTTCTTGAAGCTGACTTCCTTCTTGAAGCCAACTTTCCTTCCTGAGGTTGTCTTCCCTAACCCCAGAAATTCGGGGCCTTTTATAGTAGCTTCTTGTTCCTTTCCCTCTTCATAAAAGCCAATCACATATTCCCAATTGCCCAGTACTGCCAAGGTGGGGGGGGGATGTTTGTGGGAACCACTTCTCACATTCTGGAGAGGCAAATACTTCTCAAAAGGTTTCACAGATTCCTGGCTGGTTGAGGTGTGAATTCTCATTTCCTGGCTGATTGAGTTGAAATGGTGGAAAACTCCTCCACCTAATGCTAAGTAGGGTGTTCAAGCTTTTGTTGATTCAATTCAAAAGTGGACAAAGGAGAATTAATCCTGTCTTCACAATCTAGTGAGGTACTAAGTAGGGGTACTTAATTTATTGTTAACCAAGTGTTAACTCAAAATAGACAAAGGGAATAAAGGATTCTCTTTCACAAGTGTAAACTCAGAACAAAGAGAACAAAGAATTCCCTTTGACACCAGGTAGGGCCCCTGCTCCCTTGTGATGGTGATTGTTTCTCTCTGCCCTAGAATTGTGACTTGGAACTGATAATGAGCTTTGAAGATGCCAAATGGCACTGATCCTATGCATTATGGTGGCACAGAGAGGTCCCAGAAATCTTTTTTTCTAAGAAGTTGTTTGGTTGCCTTACCATCCCTGTGCAGCATGTGTGGAATGCCCATAGACAGTATTATACCACAACCAGTGTCCTTTGGCCAGCCAGAGTCCAAAGACCTCTCTATGCTGCCCTGGGATAGAACAATAACTTGCTCTGACTTTTTCTTGACTTTTCTGCTGAGAATTTGATTTGGTGTTTTCTGTTGGTGTTTTTTGTAGGAGAGGTTTAGGGGAAGTTTGGTAGTTGCAACTCTTCATTTGGCTATATTAACTCTGCCACTGGTATTAATATTTTTCATAGGAGACTCTTGAAATTAAAAAAAAAACAACAACAACATTGGAACTCAAAAGAGGCTAAGAATGGTGGCACATACTTACGATACCCATTTCTGGGGAGGCTGTGATTGATAGATCTCCTGATCTTGGGATTTTTGGGTAACAGGGGAATTAAATCCAGTTGAATTCCCATTCTAAGTTTGACACCAATATGGTAACCCTCCAGGAGCAGAGGGTCCACCAGAATGCTTAAGGAGGAATGAACTAGCCCAGGTCAGAAATGGAGCAGGTCAAGTTTCTATGCCAAGTAGCCAGTGGGATTAGATTCCCTGAGTGGCCACCATACTTCTAATATGAGTGAGTTAGGAAAAAGTCTTACAAGAAAAAAAGGAAGAAAGGGAGGAAGGAAAAGAAAAGGGAAGGAATAAAGAAAACTAAGAAAGAGAAAGAACAAAAGGAGAAAGAAAGGTAAGGAAGGAAAGAGAAAAAGAGAGAGAGAATGAGACAGAGACAGAGAAAGAAAGAGAGAGAGAATGAGAGAGACAGACAGACAGAGACAGAGCACAGAAGGAATGATTCTCAAATTTAGAGGTTCTGGGAAAGATAAAGACATATTTAAGACCAGAGAAATCTTATTGGTCTCTCATACCATATCCTCTCAATTACCACCTATTTGTAAGGTTACATCTAATTAGATTTTCTCAAACCATCATAATTTCTCTTGTTCTATAGCCCAATCTTGAATGTGATCTTGAGACTGTAAAATTACAGGTCAGTTAGAACTTTCCAGAAGGAGAAAAAAAAAAGAATATGCTTACTCCCCCTGGCTCTGAACAGATAGTCAAATCAGGATTGGCACAGCTGAGGATGAGGAGAGTGGAGAGTAAACAAAGCTTTATTTCTCTGCCAGACTTCTCTGTCCATTTTGTGAAATCCTGAATATTGATGAAGTAGATCAGTTTAGAGTTGGAGAGTCAAAAGTCCCACTTCTTTTAGTGGCAAGCACTGAGGTTTAGGTAAGGAGATATGAAGCACAATAGAGGTCCCAGGAGGGATTTAAAACCCCTAGGTAGTTGGTAATTTTCATGCAGGCTTCATTGCCATCTAAACATGAAGGTCAGGCTGTTTCTGGCCCAGGATGAGCTGATAACATTTATCCTGGTCTGGATATTTAATAAAGCAATTGTTCCCTGAGTCTGGAAGATAGCAGTGTCAATTTGCAGGAGAAAGATGAAAGAAACAGAAAACCCTTACAGAATACACCAGTATTTCCTGGATACCTGCCATGGTGATCCCTATAAAACACATATTTTTGAAGCAGATGCCCTCTGGGTTGCATGATGTCCCGTAAATATTTACATCAACTGAAGCCAATTAGCGTAAAGCCATTGCTGGAAAAAGTCCATAAAAAGCAAAGAAAGAGAGCTGGAAGAAGGTGGAGCATACATACCTGCAGTAGAACTCAACATCATGACATGGAAACGAATCAAGATGATGTAGTTATTAGCTTTATGAGTTTAATTCAGAAATATGAATGACAACTGCCTTCACAGTAAAATCCTTGGACAGAACAAATGGAATTCTTTATGGAAACAGTCCAGCACCCAACTCTCAGCTGTTGTGATTAAGTGCATATTATTTTATATCTTTAGGAAACCTGAGTCTGAATGTCTACTTTTCCTAATAAGGGAATAGAATTATGGTTGTATGTGCACTAGAAAATAAACATTCAAAAAGAGTCTAGGGTAATCTGCATTTAACCTTTTTTTTCAACATTATATAAGGAATAAACCCTCATTTGGAAGATCTGGCTTCCTGAAGTAGATGAGGGCAAATGAGACCAAGTTAAGATGGTAAGTGAAGATATCATGGACTTCTCAGGATTCCCTTCTTTCTGAAATAAGCATGCTTCATTTGCATAAAAGCTTTTTGTTTTTATTTTATTACTAGATTTATAGACATTTATTTAGAATATTTTTCCATGGTACATGATTCATGATTGTTTCCTCCCCTTTTCCCTCTCCCCTCCTGGAGCTGACATGCAGTTCCACTAGCTTGTAAATGTGTCATTGTTCAAAACTCATTTCCATGTTATTCATATTTACAGCAGAGTGATCTTTTAATATCAAAACTCCAATCATATCCCCATCAAACCACATGATTGATCATATGTTTTTCTTCTGAGTTTCTGCTCCCACAGTTCTTTCTCTAGATGTGGATACTGTTCTTTCTCCTAAGTTCCTCTGGATTGTCCTAGATCATTGCATTGCTGCTAGTAGAAAAATCTTTTACATTCGATTGTGCCATGATGTATCAGTCTCTGTGTACAATGTTCTCCTGGTTCTACTCCTTTTACTCTGCATCAATTCCTAGAGGTCTTTCATGTTCACATGGAATTCTTTTAGTTCATTATTCCTTTTTGGGCCTCTCTTATGTCTTGTGTTTAGACTTCAAATTTTTTGTTTAGGTCTGGTGTATTGCTTAGGAATGCTTAGAAATATCTCCTACTGAATGACCATTTTTCCCCTGAAAGAATATCCTCAGTTTTGCTGGATAGGTGACTCTGGGTTGTAAACCCAAATCTTTTGCCTTCCTCAATATCATATTCCATGCCTTTTGATCCTTTAATGTAGAAGCCACTAGGTCCTGTGTGATCCTAAGAGTAGTTCCATGGTATTTGAATGGTTACTTTCTGGATGCTTGAAGTATTTTCTCCTTTGCTTGGTGGCTCTTGAATTTAGCTATTATATTCTTTGAAATTGCTGTTTGAGGATTTCTTTCTGGAGGTGATCTCTGAATTCTTTCAATTTCCATTTTATTTTCTGGACAGTTATCTTTGATAATTTCTTATAATATGATGTCCAAGGTTTTTTCTTGATCATGGCTTTCATGTAGCCCAATAATTCTCAAATTGTCTCTCCTAGATCTATTTTCTAGGTCAGTTGGTTTTTTTAATATATTTCATGTTTTCCTCCATTTTTTCTTCATTCCTTTGGTTCTACTTTATTGGTTTCTTGATTTGTCATGAACTCTCATTAGTTTCTAGATAGTCAATTCTGATTTTAAGACCTGATTTTCTTCTATCAGTTTTTGGTTCTCCTTTTTCAATTGACCCATTTCTTCTTGTATCACTTCCCTTTCTCTTCCCCATTTTTCCTCTGCCTCTCTTAATTGGTTTTTGAAGTCTTTTTTTTTGAGCTCTTCCAGACTCTGTGTCCAATCCATATTTTTCTTTTATACTTTGGGTGTGTTTCCTTTGCTTTCACCATCCCCTTCTGTGTCTGTACCTTGCTCCTTGTCTCCACAAAAATTCTTTAGAATTAGGTGCTTTTTTGTTGTTTATTCATTTTCTCCTATCTAATTGTAGGTAGTCTCTGTTTTCTGAGAAGTTGGGGTACCCTCTTAAGCTTCGGTCCTTCCTTGATGTTATTGTCAGCTTATTTTCTGGATTGTTACTAATTTACCAGATGGTCTGAGGGCTGAGAGCTCTGAGAACCTCCCCCTCCCCCCCCAAAGATTCAATTCCATAAAAACTTTTAAAAAATAGATTATCATCTATATCTTAAATACCATCCCCTTCTTTTTCCTCTGTGAACATATTCCATTAATCATCTCCTATTGTGTCTCTAAATGCCCCTTCTCAATTGTTTTTCCTTTCCCTTGGCCTACAGCCATGTTCAAAGCTCTTTAAGTCTTACAAACATACTTTCCTTTAACTCAAAATTCCTCTCAAGCTATCATTCAATCTGCCAAACGTCTAGAAAAAGAGTCTATATGCACCAATTTTATTTCCTAACTACTTATTCTTCAACCTTTTGCAAAGTTTTTCTGCCCCATTACTATACTGAAAAAAAAACTCTCTCCAATGTTAGTTACTCATGTCCTCCTTATACATAAATAAATATGATGGGTTTTTTCCTGTTCTTGTCCTTAACATCTCCAAAGCCTAATGCTATTGGCCATGACCTACTTGATATTTTTTCTTTTGGCTCTCATGGCACTGCAATCTCATTTGACCATTCCCCTGTATCCTTTGAGAACTCCCCATTATCTTTTTGCTCTTTACCTGTGAGTGTCCCTAAAAATATGTTCTTGGCCCTATTCTCTCTTTACACTCTCTCCCTTAGGGATCTTCTTCACTTCTATGGCTTCAATTATCAATTTATACAGCCATTCTAAATCCCTCACCACTGAGCTTGAGGCCCATGTTTCCAGTTACTTTCTCAATATATCTACCAGGAGGTTTTAATAGAAGTTCAATCTCAATTCATGTTCAAAACTCAGCTCCTCAGATATCTCTGGTTTTTTATGGTACTACCATTACCTTAGCCATTTTGAAGGCTAAAATTTTTTAAGTCTTCTTTAGCCCTTCTTTTCCTCTATCCAATCTTATATCTGCTTACTCTCAACATTATCTCTTCTTTTCCATTCCCATTGAAACCCACTGACTTAAAGCCTTCATCTACCTCATAAGATAGCTAAGTGGAAAAAGGATTAGGGTGCTGGACCTAGTCAGGAAGATTTGAGTTCAAATGCACCCTTAGATACTCATGAAGTGACTCTCAACAAGTCCTTTAGCCCTCTGTCTGCCTCAAATTCCTCATCTCTCAGGATTGCTGTGAAGACAGAAAGAGACAATATTTGAAAAGCCTCTCTCTTCTCAAGAATCTTCAATGATTTCTAATTATCTGCTAAATAAAGTACAAATTCCTGACATTCCCATATGACTCTATTCTACCCTTCCAGTTATATTTCTCTCCTTTACATTCTTTATATTCCAGACAAACTGAACCATAGTTTCTTATTCTTGTCCTGTCTTCTTCTATCTCCATGCTTTAACTCATACTCTCCTCCATGAAAGAGGCAGCAACAGTGATATGGGAAAAGTCAAGAGTCATATTTAAATCCTGGATTTGTTCTTCTTATTCATGAGGCCCTGGCCAAGTCAATTAGTCTCCCCAGACATCAGGTTCAGAATATGTAAAATTAAGGGGTTCAACTAAATGCCCTCTAAGGTCCCTTCCAACTCTAAATCTACCATC
Source organism: Monodelphis domestica (assembly GCF_027887165.1). Lineage (NCBI taxonomy): Eukaryota > Metazoa > Chordata > Mammalia > Didelphimorphia > Didelphidae > Monodelphis > Monodelphis domestica. The sequence continues at coordinate 74,376,354 of NC_077227.1, forward strand.
GTTTGCTTGTGGGAGCTCCTCTATTGCTTCAAGGCTTAACCTAAGTGTCAACTCCTCCATAAAGCTTTCCCCTACATTGCCCCCAAGTTGAAAGTGATATTTTTCTTTTATGCCCATTTCCTAAATATACTTCAAACTATCATACATTGCCTTGTATCATAGTCATTGATGTACATATCTTCCCATCAATACCCATATTAAGTTGTAAGCTCATTAAAGGCAATTCCATGGTGTACCTATCTTTTTGCTCCAAGCCCATAGGATAGTGCTTGCACATAATTAAGATATCAAAGATTTTAATTTCATCAGTGTAAATACTCTCTCCACTGCTAAAGATTGCACCTTAGTAAAACTGTTCAAGCTAAAACAAAAACAAAAATGCATCATTTTATGGTAAACCTAGGGCTGGATCTTTTCAGCCTCAACTAGATTTATCCTTGGATGCCCAGCCTATTATCAATGTCTTTTCTGCTTTGTGAGACTTTCCAGAACTCATGCTTTTTGAGAACTTATTATCACCTCCATGACATAAGGCAGCATTGGAAGAAAACTTTAAAGGAGGATATCCATAGCAAACATGAATTTCCAATTAAATTAAATAGAACTGGTAATTCCCAGTGCCCTTTCCCTCACATTTCCATCCTGATACCCCCTCCCCAATCAAAACTTCCTCTTACAGTTACCCCAGACTCAATTTGCATTGTTTAATGCTGAAGAAGCCTCATTCTCCTTGAGTTCTCTCCTCCTGGAATAATCAAATTAAACACGTGATTTTATATCTCTGTCCAGAAGAACAATTTCCTTAAAATAGAAAGCACTGAAGAATAGCCAGTCTATACTGTGGCTCTCACTTTCAAATCAACCCCAAATCACCCCTTTACCCTACTTCTCCACACTCCCTGCACCTTTAGACCAGGTAATATTTTGAAGATCAAGATGCTATCTTAATGTTGCCTAAAACACAGTTTCCTATGAGCTGTTTGTCAGCCCTTAAGGATGACTAACAATTCAGCAGATTAATTGCTGTATTCCTACATATCCTAAGCTTTTTCTTTCTTTACTTCCACATAGAAACAGAGACCATCACTCTTTCTAATTCTCCGCTGTTGTAGTCTGGAGAGCCTTTACCTTCCATTTGAAGCTGAGCTGTTAAATAATAGTCTCTGCTTGGAAATGAACTGGGATCATGAAACCCTTGTGGTGGCTGAAATCTTTGTATTGAAAGGATCATTTTTCCCCTTGTCATTTACTATAGGCTCTGATGGCAGAGCCGATAAGCCTGATATTACTCAACTCCCACCTCTTCCTATTAAGCAGTGGTTCTTTGGGAGAAGATTGATTTACCATATTAAATGGGACTCAATATGCCAGATGAGGGTGTAACAAGACAAACGGTTCTTGCTGCATTTTCCCCTTTGCCTGCCCCTTGTTTTCATTATGCTTGGATATTTTTTTCCTCTGGCCTAAGTCACGGTGGGTGAGTTTGGGTGCAGCTTATTTTCTGCTTTACATGATAAACTTGTCAGCATTTGACTGATCTGCTCCTTGTGCATGTTTGGGTTCATTTGCAAGGCCATTTTGCTTTTCCATTTCAGGTTCAGAATTCTGATTTTTATTCCATCTGTTTAAACTGGAGTTCTGTCAAGCCTTCAACCACATTTCCAAAATTTGTGTAACATTGGTTTCTGCCTATAAGGCATGGAATTCTAGGGCCACCCATAAGTCATTCACACCCCAAGGGGAAGGAAGAAAAGGAGCCTCCACCTTATTCCCAAATAAGTCCCCACAGAACTCCCTTCTTTCTCATGAAGTTATAATACTTTGTTTTCATTTCCTACGGCTGACGGGTTGGCCAGAACCCAATACCATCTTGTGTGGAAATGGCCCTGCATTAATGACTGCTCTAAGATTACTGCAGGCTCTTGACCAGGGGGACCATTGGGGTTTGGAAAAGGTCAAGAAAAGTGGCCTGCTTCCACAAGGAATCATAGCTCTCCGATGCCTGGGAGGCTTGGTTAGACTTTGTCTACCCATTGGACCTGGTTTGTGAAGGTCACATAGCTGTACAAGGACCCAGAGCTGGGACTTAACAGCTCATTGCACCCACATCAGGTCCAGGCCCAGACAAGATGTTATTTGTGCATGCAGTGTCTGAAAGAGTCTATGTCAAATTCATGGTCTTAATGTTCCACTTATACATTTTCAATGAAGTCCAGGCATGCAAGCAGCCAGCAGACTTGGATACACCCCAGGACCACTGCAGCAGCCTACTGCCTCCAGTTTGTTCCACCAATCATTGGGTTAAACTTTCTAACATTTTTGCCATGTCATTCTCCAGCTTAGGATAAATCCTAAATGCCTTAGCCTGGTATTCAAGGGCTTCTGCAGTTTGGCACCAATCTGTATTTCCAGTTTTGTCCCATACTAGCCTTTGATGGAAAGCCTTGACATGTCTATTACCTCCAAAGACACTGTATTTCTCAGCTTCTGTGTTTCATGCTGCCCCTTCTCTAGAATGTTGTTCCCTACTCCCCCACAACTACCACATCTCCACTTATCTGAATGAAAGTAGCATGTACAATGGATAAAGAGTGCCTAGACTTTATTCAATTCCAATGATTAAGAATTCTATGTGAGATGGCATAACACATTGGAAAGAGTACTATCTCTGAAGTCAGATCACCTGGGATCAATTTTTTCTATGATATTGACCACCTGGGAGACCCAGAACAAATCACTGCACCTCCAGAACGTTGGATAATGAAGGGGTTGAGCTAGATGGCCTCTGAAGTCCCTTCCAACTCCAGATTTATGATCTTACAATCCTTTAAGATCCAACTCAAGCCTTACCTCCGTGGTGAAATTTTCTGCCTACTTCAGGTCACACTATTCAGTCCTTCCCATGAATCCCTAATGAACCTATTATCTGTACCTGATAGCTTAATACTCAGTCTTATTTCATATCAAAATGACCAAAGAATGTAAAAGCTATAATTTGCCTTAGAGCTCATCTCATCCAGTGGCCCCATTTTACAGAGAAGCAAACTGAGAAGTAAAGGAACCTATAAGCTCAAGGTCATAGAGTTAGTAAATAACAGACAAAACTTGAACCCAAGTCTTATCATCTCAAGTCTAATGCTCTTTCTTCTATACCAGAAAAAGGAAAATTGAAAAGCTATAGAATATTAAGCAATAAAAGTATTAACAATAGTTTGTGTATGCTTTAAGATTTGTTAAGCATTTTAGAAATGTCATTTGACCCTCACAATAACTCTGGGAGGTAGGTGCTATTATTATTCCCATTTTACAAATGGAAAAATGGAGGCAGACAGAAGTTAAATGGCTTGCCCAGGGTGACACAGCTTGTGTCTGAGACTAGATTTGTACTCAAGTCTTCCTGACTTTACATCTAGTACTCCAACCACTGTACCAGCTAGCTACCATAAAGAAGTCGTTATCATTAGTGTTCTCTAATTTCTTTGTAGAATCCATCCCTCAAATTAGACTGGAAGTTCTTGAAGGAACTCTTTCTTCTCCTCCCTCCCCCAAGGCACAAAAAAGTCACTCCACATCAACTTATTGATGAAAGCAGATATGCTTCTAGCAGCATTAATAAATTCCATCCATCGATGCTCTTTAGGTACCTTCTATGCATAAGCCACCACTAGCAACACCAAGGAGACAAAGATGAAATGCGGCACAGTAGGCACCATTCCTATCCTCCAAACTTATATGTAAATTGAAGGGATAAGTCTTCTATAGAAATAAGTAATGATACAAGATTAGATGTGCTAAGAATAAAGGAGAGGTCCAGGGATCATTTGAGACAGGAGAGCTCACTCTTAACTGGAAAGAGAAGTACATAAAGTCTTCATTCATATGGCAGGTGAGACCTGAGCTTGGTCTTGAAGGATTTCAGTAGGCAGAAATGTGGAGTGAGTACAGTTCAATCATGGAGAGCAAACCAAGCAAATGAATAGATGCAGGAGAATGTGGGCGTCACAAAATCTGGGAATAGCTAGTCCTCTGATTCAGTGGAATATAGAATATGTGAAGGCAAGTAAGGCAAAATTGGTCACAAAGGGTCTTTAACATCATATGGTAGAAGTCATAAACACTAGGCTAAGGCCTATTTTGTCCCATAGACAAAGAAAACATACTATAAAGATTTTTAAGTAAAATGTTTAGATTTTGACTTAGGAAAATGAATTTAATTTAGTAGCTGTGAAGGATGATTTGGAGAAAAGAGAGTGTGGAGAAAGTGAAACCAGTTAATTGATTAATGCAACAGTCTCCAAAAGAAGTAATGAGGGTCTAAACTGTGGTGGTGACTACATGAGCATAGAGGACAGGGAAAATATTGTGAAGCCTGAATCACTAATCAGGGAACTGATTAGATGTGGGGTGCGAGGAAGAGAGGAGAGACAAAGAAGACTCTGAGGTTTCTATCCTGGCTTATTGGGAGGATATTCTCATAAAAAACAGAAATTTGGTAGGAGGGGCATCTTCTGAGATAGAAGATGATGTGTTCAGTTTTGATCAGGATGACTTTATTTATTTTTATTTTTAAAAAACACTTACCTTCTGTCTTAGAACCAATATTGTGTATTGATTCTAAGGCAGAAAAGTGGTAAGGGCTAGGGAAAGGGGGGTAAGTGACTTGCCCAGCTAGGAAGTGCCTGAGACCAATTTGAACGTGGGACCTCTCATCTCTAGGCCTGGCTCTCAATCCACTGAGCCACCTAGCTGCCCAGGTAGACAGGTTGACCTTAAAGCACCAGTAGGACATCCAGTTGGAGATGTTCAGTTAGCAGTTTGAAAATCAATCCTGAATGTCAGGGGCAATCTTTCCTGAGAATGAAGGATTTCCTAGAACTTGACCCCCATCTTGTGTAGAAATATCCCTGCATTAAGTCTTTGGCTATGGAGGCCATTGAGGATTGCCAAAATTGTTTTATCACACTCTTATACCTATTAGTCTATGAAATTGCAATCAATTACCACTTAGTTTAAAAATCCACTTACTTTTTCTCATTCAGTCAACAAATATCAAGTGCTTACAATGTGCTTACTAAGCACTACCAATAAAAATATAAGCAAAAATAAAAGTGTTCCTGACCTCAAGGAACTTAAAATTCTTTATTAAAATTAAAGTTTTGTTTTATTTTCAGTTCTGAATTCTCTCTCTAAATCCTTCCTGTCCCACCCATTGAAAAGATTTTTTAAAACCCTAAAACTAGTAAAAATATGTAGTCAAGCAAAATTTCTACATTAGCCATATCCCCCCCCCAAAAAGAAAGAAAATTTATTTCCATCTGTACCTTGAGTCCATCAACTCTGTCTGGAAACAGATAGCATGTTTTATTAGAGTACTTTGCACCTGTGTTTGGTCATTGTGTTGTTCAAAATAAGGAGTTTACAATCTCATGGTGAAGATAACTCATCAAAGGGAAATGAAGAAGAAAGGATAGGGCAAGGTACTTTATAAGTGGAAGGTTAACTCGGTGTTGATGTTTAGAATCAAAAGCAGAATCATAAGAAGAATAAAGGATAGCTGGACTGAGAATTTCCTATAAATGAAGGTTCTGGGAGGGACTCATCAGTGGGAGAAGGGTGTACAGAGGCAAAATAATATTCCAGGGTGAGAAGATCATAGAGGCTGAGGAAACTTCTAGGGTGAGAAGGCAATTGAGGAATGGTGGCAATATTTAGGGAGTCAGAAGAAGAGTCTTCTTCTTCTTCTATTTCCAAGTCCAATCTTTGGAAAGTCTAGAAAACCTAATTCTATAATCCTGTATCAGAAATCTATTAGCTATGTGACCCTGGGCATTTAATTTCTCCCAACCTCAGTTTCCACATTTGTAAAATGGGGATAATAATAGCACCTACATCATGGGATTGTCATGAAGATATGAGATAATCTATGTAAAGTCTTTTGCAAACCTTAAATCATTAAAAACACTCTAGTTATTAATATTACTATTACCCATCCAAATAAAAAAAAACAGTTGAGAAGGAGAAAAAGAAAGAGTAATAAAGTAGGAGAGGGAGGGCTCCACAATGCAAAGATTTGGGCTTACAAAGTCTGAAGAACTAAGAGAAGGTTGTAACAATGTTGTTGTCCTCCCACCCATAGGATTCTATGGGGAATGTGCTTGGTAGTGGAGTAGGAAAGCTCCAAAGTCCCTTCCAACTTGAACATTCTGAGTCTGATGCCTTACTTAAGGAGTTTAAGAACAAGATGACTCTCCTTCTAGAACAAGGTCATGGTGGTGCTGCCTGGAGCATGGGGGTGAGGATGAAAAGCTAGATGACCTCTGAAGAAGTCTATGAGCAATTAGCATAATCCTAGGAAGGAAGATATGGCTCTTTCTCTGTATCAATGCATCTTCAAACTTTTTCAAACTAGAGAGCCCACACAACAGCGATCATCCAAACTAACCACACCAGATGTGTCAAAAACAACCTTTTGGAGAGATGGTGATGGGTTTGACCCTCTTTGTTGTTACATCTGGGGCCAAACACAAGGTAATCAGGCTTTGGGAACTAGTGTGATATGCTGAAGAATGCCTCTTCTTCCTTGCAGATTCAACCAACCGTGACTCCCTGGACATGATTGAACGGTGTATCTGCTTGGTGTGTTTGGATGCACCAGGAGGCATGGAGCTCAATGACACGAACATGGCCCTTCAGCTCCTTCATGGAGGGGGCCATGGTAAAAATGGGGCAAATCGCTGGTATGACAAGTCCATGCAGGTAAGTCCTTCAAATGGGCTTGCAGCTAGACCAGGGAGGCAACTTGATACAATGAAAAGAGAACTGGAATCAGGAGACCTGAGTTCAAAATCTTTCCTCTACTTAGGAGATTTAGAGAAAGACACTAATCCTCCCTCCCTGAGTACATAAAATGAAGGGGTTGGAATAGATGATCGCAGAGAGCCCAGCTACCCCCAGGCTAGGAGCTTAAGTACACAATTGTATGATCTAACTGAATAAATAACAATCCTCAACTGTCACTAACAGGGTTTGACAAGAGTCTATATAAGTAAGAATTGTTCTACTGGGTGAGGACCATGGGACCATTAGCTCAAAACAATTTCTGGCAGGACCATCACAGCTCCCACAGAGTTTGTAAGAGATTGTATGTAGTTCTCTTTCTTGTAGTCAGACTCAAAGGCTAGAGATGTGCCTCTGAGTTTCCCTTAGTAGTTTTTCATGGATCTGCGTGCATAAATTTATATAAACTTTTATAAAGGTATTTCAGCCAATTAAGAAATATTTATTAAGTGCATATTGTGTGCCTGGAACAGCTAGCTCAATGGGTAGAATGTAGGGTCCAAAGTCAGGAAGACTTATCTTGAGTTTAAATCTGGCCTCATACACTTACTTATCTGGGCAAATATTGTTTGCTTCAGTTTCCTCATCTGTAAAATGAGCTGGAGAAGGAAATGGCTAACCATTCTAGTATCTTGTCATGAAAAGTCAAACAAGACTGAACAACAACAATAAATTATATGCCAAGCATTATGCTAGATGCTGGGATATAAATACCTACCAAAAGAAGCCAGTTTCTGCACTCAAGGGGAAGAGTATTCTTCTGTGTCCATATTGGCCTCTAAGCCATAGTTTCTTCATCTGTACAATGAAAATAATAACATTTTTCCTACCTACTACACATGATCAGTTGGAGGGAAGTATTTTGAAAACTCTAGTGCAAAAAATTTTAAATGTGTTATTTCGTCAGTGGAAACTCTCCACCAAAGCAGGCTGCAACCTCTCTATGACTATTAGGTAAATCAGTAGGGAAATCCTTGAAGCATGTAGAGTTTGAATAATTTGCCCATAGTCACAAAATTAGTAAGAGTTAGAGGTGGGATATAAACATGGATCTTCCTGACTCTGAGTCCAGGACTATCTATACCTTTCTGTAAACCTTAAAGCACCATGTAAAAATGTATTGATGCTATTATTACACAAAAGAGTTCCCCCTTCCTTTTCATAATTCTCTAGAGTTTGTTATCCAAATCCATGTTTACCCTATTTACCTAAGTCTTTTATAATTTTACAGACTATGATTCTTTTTCCTCTTTCAAAATAGAATTCTAAAAGGAACTTCCTGGTGATTTTGGTCCAGGGAGGATCCAGATGCTTGTGAGGCCTATTAGCAACATTGATCATGTCTTTAACTGAGTTTCAAGCCTACCTGACATAAGGGAGTTCATATGTCAAACATTTTCTGGTTGAATTTCAGTAGAAAGGCTCAAAGCTCATTGGGGAAAGAGGGACAATTTTCTTTTTAACCATCAAAGCTACCTATAGGACTTTTGAGACATAAGCATTCTCACTACTACAGAACCGAGAGAGCTCAATTAAAAAGACAATCAGAATTTTCCAATAACTCAAGGTAAGTTTGGGAGGAGAAAAATGTGCCCTGTCTTTTAGGGATCTCTTCCATCCTTTCTGTGCCTTTGAATTGTGACTAGACCAATTGGAGGGACAGAGACTGGACTAGGGAATTCCCAAGTGAAGAAATTCTTTACACCGACATATACATACTTTTTCATACCTTCTTTGTAACCTATAGCCTTGGAAAGTTGTCTAGATCTCTGAGAGATGAAATGATTTGCTTAGCATCACACAGCTAGGAGATCTCAGAGGTGGGACTTGAATTCAGGTCTTTCTGGTTTCAATATTTGCTCTCTATTTGCTATCCTGTGCTGACTATACCAACCTGCTACACATTTCGCAAGAGGAATGAAATTTGATTGCCAGAAAATTAGCTTCATGCAAGTTTGAGTGATTACTATTTTGTCTCAATAGAGTAGTACTAATTCAGGATCTTTAGAGTAATATAAAGTAATAACATTTAATAAAGAAAATAGAGAGAAATAGGGAACATCTCCCCCTTTAAATTAAACATTTATATTTTTTTTCATTTAAATTGTCATAAAATATGGCCAAAAAGTAAAAATTCAAAATAGTTATATGGATTTGAAGAAAAATATTAATGTTAAAAGGGATATGTATGGCAGTAACTGTTAATGCTTATGCACAAATCCTCAAAGTCAAAGAGAACTTGCATTTGGAGTTTGAGGTCCCAAATGAAGTACTGGCTCTGATGCCTACTACAGATGACCATAAGTCACTTCATCTCCCTGAGCCCCAATTTTCATGTGTATAATAACTCTAGACTTGGGAAATCAGGAAGACCTGAGTTTCAATCCTTTCTCAAAGCCTAAGTATGTTACTCTTGGTAAGTTGGGTAAAATCCTTGAACTTCAGTTTCCTCATTTGCAAAATAGGGTTAAAAATAGCACCAGCTTCACAGGTTTGCTTGGAAATCAAATGAGAAAATGAATGCAAAGCACTTTGCAAACTTTAAAGCTCTATATAAATGTCAGTTATTATTATTGTTGTCATAATACTTGTACTATATACCTACTTTTCAGTCTTGGAAAGGGGAAAGTGCTTTGCTCAAAGGGCCATTACAGTTATCTAATGCAACAATTTCATTTTACAGAGGGGGAAACTGAAGTTAAACCATAAAGACATAAAGGAATATGTTATTATTATCACTACTGCAAGTTGTTGTTGTTGTTGCTAACACAGAAATGCAATTGTTGGAGAATCTTTTTTTCCCCTTTTGGCCATAGTTCAGACGCATATGGAGACATCGTACCCCTTGGAGGTCAGTTGTCCTTAATCGCTGGCATCCTTGGTCTGCTGACCCAAACAAAGAATCTGCCATGCTGCAGACTTTAAAAGAGCAAACACCATCCAGGCAGCTTTTAACTTTCCCTATTTCCCCTTCCAGTTTGTGGTGGGGCGAGATGGAGTCTGTGGTACGGTATGTGAGCATTCCCCATTTGATGGAATCGTCCTGGTACAGTGCACCGAACATCTGCTCAGGCACATGTGAGTTTCCTTTTCTTAATAGGATATTGGGCCTTAATGGTTCTGCACTAATTTCCCAGTACCCAGCCAGGAGCAGATTCTGAGGGCAAAAGAGAAATCAGCTACCCACGAAGCCCCGTTACGCCATCGTGTCTTTGGTGTGCAGAGAAAAAAAGATACTGAGCTGAGCTCAGAGTGAGGAAAAATGAATATTAACCCTGAAGAACATATTGTGAAGCCTCCCTCCCTGCTCCCTGTAGAAGGTGGGGACCCCTTGGGAAGAAGACTGAACTGGCAGATGCAGTCCATGCAGCAGTATGTGTTGCTGGGGCTTAACTGGCTTGTTGTCTTTCTTTATTTCTAGGGAGGGTTTGATTGAGGGGAAATGGGGAAAGTGGGTGGTATAAAAAATGGTCTTGGGGAGGGAGAAGGGCATTTATAAAACTTAAGTTTAAAATAAAAGAGAAGGATCCTGCAGCCCAGCCTGGAACGCAAGGTGTGAGCCTTGTAGACAATCCAGAAAGTGTTTTCTTGTCACTTAATCTTTCGGTTCCCACCCACTACTCCCCCCACCCCCATGGCAGACAGGTTGTTGATTTTCTCAGTTTATCAGTGAGGAGATTTTTTTACCCTCATTTTCCCCTAGACTGGTGAATGCCTCCCAATATACATACGTACACACACAAGCATAATCCATTTAAATGGAATAACAAACATTCCTTTAGTACTGTGTAGGAAGTTCAAGCCTTCTTGGACTAGACTCTAGGAGGGAAGAGCAGCACCCAAGTTAGCATAGCTAGGGTTTTGCGCTGGGTCCCACTATTAGAGAGAGTTGATAGGACTTGCCATCCTTGGGCAGCAAAGAAACAAGCTTAGCACCTAGTTTAAAGCCCAAGTGACTAAATGAGACTCTAGGAAATGGGTCCAACCCCAGTAAGCTCCTGTGTAGCCTCTGTCCAGTGTCCAGCTTAATTCATTTGAGGTGGATTTGGTACCATTTTCCCAAGTCCCCCAAATTGTTAGTCATGCCAATTTCTAGTTAAGATTCCCAGTTTTGACCATATGCTCTATCGGTTGAACTTGGAATAGTCAAAGCCTCTCTTTTCCCTGGACATTTAAGGTCTTATTTTGCTCTCCCATGAAATAGTACCAGGCATCTTCAGACCAGTTGGCTCCTCTCTCTTTTCTATTGCTTATATTCTGCTACCACCCCAAAAATGAAGAGCAGAACATTTGGCTTTGGTGCCTGACTTCTCTGACATAGACTTCTTAGTGGTTTAATTTATCTGCCTCTCAGCTTCCTCCATAATGAAATAGATGAGAATCATCTCATTTGGACACAAGAAAGATAACAGTAGTATTCTCCCATGTCATGCTTCCCCACAGGCCCTTCCTGTTTCAGAGGCTGTGTTAAATAAAGAGGTAGATAGATAGATAGATAGATAGATAGATAGATAGATAGATAGATAGATAGATAGATGGATGGATGGATGGATGATTGGTAGATTGAATGATAGAATGATTTAGATACTCTCTTACAGCCACAATTCATGATCCTGGCCTTCCTTTCCCTTTTTCATCCACAAGGCAGTGATATAGCACACTGGGCCTGAGATCAGAAGAGTCTGAGTTCAAATTCAGCCTCAGACATTTACTAGCTGTGTGACTCCAAGCAAATTATTTAAACTCTGAATGTCTCAGTTACCTCAACAGTAAAATGAGAATAATAATAGCACCCAACTCACAGGGTTATTATGAAGATCAAATGAAATAATAACTATAAAGCACTTAGCCTGGTACATAGTAGGAACTTAGGAATAATAAATGTTTGTTCCTCACAAGATTTGCTCCTTTCCTCTGATGTCAAATATTCCTAAGAACTAAGGAAGTAGTTCTTATCTCATAAACAAATTTGTCCTGAAATGTTTATAGTGATAACAAATTGAGATGGTATCCTTTCCATGGATATTTGAATTTTAACAGGGCTTTCTGAAAGCTTAATTCCTTAACTCAAAGGAATGAATGGTGAAATTTTAGGAATATGGCAAACCCAATTGAGGTTACCTTGGACACAAACCATCCTTGGAATATGGCAAGATCATCTACTTAGCATGATTTAGAGCTGGAAGGAGGGCCTTAGACATCATGCAGTCCAACCCTTTTATTTAAAAGATTAAGAACTATTGGCCCAGAGATTTGCCCAAGGTCACATATTTTTAGGTGGGGGAGCCAGTATTCCATGTCAGTTCTTCTGTCTCCCCATCTAGTGTTCTTTCATATAAAGCACAGGCTCTTTGGAATAAGAAACTTGTGTACTGCTGAACAAATTCCACTTCGGCCATCAGCTGTCCCTCATTCTCCAGACTGAGCTACCATGCCTCAGCTGCTTCCTAACTCTGGTCCTAGGGAGCCTTCTCCCATTGGGGGTAAGGTTTCAGACCAGTCATCCATCTTTCTCTGGCCTTAGTACTACCCTTCCCCTCACTTTCTTCTCTATCTTCTCCTCCACTCTTAGCTTTCTGGGTCTCCTTTTATGAACCACCTTCCTCTATCAGAGAATAAGCTCCTTGAGGCAGGTACTATCTTTTTTGCTTTAATTTGTATCCCCAGTACTTAGCACAGTGCTTGGCAGTAGTAAGTGCTTAATGAACGCAGGTATCCCTTCCACATTGCAACTTTCCTCATTGCTGTTTCAGTATATCATGGATCAGCATAAGAAATTTAATGAGAATTTGGGGGGAGTTTTGTGGAAGCTGCAGACCATAGACGCAGGCCAGCAGACAACAAAGAGTTTAGAAACTCAGAAAGGAGTAAAATAGAGGCAGTGTCTGCTGATCAAGAGGCAGCTAGGGAGTTTCCTAAAACCCTATAAAAACCAATTGAAGAGAAAGGCTACAAACCAGAACAGATATTCAATGCTGATGAAACTGCCCTATATTGGAAAAAAATGCCTCAGAGGACATACATCAGCCAAGAAGAGAAGCAAGCTCCAGGTTTTAAAGCCACAAGGGATAGAGTAAGTACTATAAACACCCCATAAAAGAAAAAGAAAAAATTCAGATTTCTTCTCTGATATGAAGGGAAGGCCAAAAATTACATGTGAATTTTCCAGATCACAGGAGCACTGGCCCCTAACCCCCAGGTTGTAGAAGGGGCACCTATACTTGTTGACTGACAGTCTGACCCACTGTTACAGATAGTTGCCAATAGACAACAGTGGAGGGAGTTTCACACCCAAAATTCCTAAAATTTATGGAAGACTCTCTCTCTCTCTCTTCTACCCCCACCCAAGAATATATATTTTCTTAGTTCTATTAGCTTGCACTGCTATATTTTATTAGCTTTATGCATGGATAAGTAAAAGGTTTCATGGGTTTTTCTTTGTGGGTACTTTTAACAATCTAATTTGGAGAGACCAAAAACTATTGTGTTCTTTTTAAGTTCAAGCAATCCCTTTGAGTCTTTCCTATACTAAAAGGTTCATTCACCTCCCTAAAGCTCTGTGCATTAAAAATGCCACATTGCACCAATCACCCAGAGTGGCAGTGCTGGAATCATCCTCAGGTTCTCACCCTTCATATCCAGTCAGTTGCCAAATGTTGTCCATTTCTTTCCCTGTAACAACATCTCTAGCATATAGTCTCCATTCACATAGTTTTCAACCTAGTCCAGACTCTCATTCTCTCTCTCCTGAACTATTGCAATGACTTTTTTTCCTGGACTCTGAGACTCAGATCTCTCCATTTCAATCTGTCCTCTTCCTAGCTGTCAAAGTGATCTTTCTAAAGCATAGACCTGACCACCCTACTCAATAAACTCCAAGGGCTTCCCTATGTCCTTAAAGATCAAATATAAGGGGAAGGTAGGTGGTTCCTTGGATTGAGAGCCAGACCTAGAGACAAGATGTCTTAAGTTCAAATCTGGCCTGAGATACTTCCTAGCTGTGTGACCATAGGCAACTCACTTGACCCCCATTGCCTAATCCTTACTGCTTTTCTGCCTTGGAACCAACACACAATATTGATTCTAAGAGGGGAGGTAAGGGTTTTTAATTTTTTTTAAACATAATAAAATAAATTCTATAAATAAAACATTTTTTAAAGTCCTTGAGGGCCAATTCCCAGCACTCAGCACAGTGCCTGGTACATAGTAAGGGTTTAATCAATGCTTGTTGAGCGATTTTTATCCATGACTATTTTTACATCTGTTTACATAGTAAAACAATGGGATAGAATACTGGAAGGTTATTACAGAATTCTCTGCTTTCATTAACATTTGACAACAAATCACAGGGAGTGAGGTTGGCACATACAAACCTAACTCAAAGCCTTCTCATTTATTCCCTTAATTTGAATGTGTAACATGAAAATAGAAGTGTACCTCTCCCTTTCCCCTAACTTTTGACATCCTTGCAGACAAGATGGAGAGAGGTAGACTGGGTAAGAGTTCAGTTCAGTAGATTTGGAACTAATTGAACAACTGACCCAAACATTAGCCAGTTAATGGATCATTACCAAACATAAAAGCAGTGTCCAGCTGAATGCTTTAGGGCTTTGTTTTAAACAATATCTTTATCAATACTTAAGATGAAGGCAAAGAGGAAAAACATCCAATTTTTATATTACGTAGAAAGTGGCAACTACAAAAAGTAGGTCCCGCAAAAGATCTGAGTAGGTTAGAATCCTGAGCAGGCACTAATGTTCACATTTAATAGGGATGAATTTAATTTTTGGCATTTGAAGTCAACTAGAGTGATATAGCAAAACAAAGATTTATAAGAAAATTAATCAACTAATAAGCAAGCTTTTAATAAGCACCCATTACAAGCCAGGATGCTGGAAATACCAAGATAAAACTTAAACAATCCCTACCCTTCAAGAGTTTGCCTTGTATTGGAGAAGATATCACATATACATATAAATACCTGTATGTATATATGTATGTGCATACACATATCCCATCTTTGAACCTCACCTATATGATATAGTCAATAGATGATCAAGGATGAAAGCCAGGGTGCTGCTAGCTGGCTAATGAGTTTTCCCCAGTATTCCCCAATGGCCTTATATTTGATCTACTGAAAGTGTTTCTCCCTTAAACTTTAAGAGGCTGGTGGGGGAATGGCAGAAACTATAAGAAGAAGGACATTGCAAGAAGCTGCTAGGAGGATCAATGATTTAGAGTAAGCAATAATGAAGATATTCCAAGAATATGCTAGACTGAATCTGACTTGCTCATAAAAGCTAAAATGGGAGAACAGAGAACCCTCTCCCCTTTCTCTTTGCAAAAGGAGGAAAAAAAATATGTTCATTCCTCCTTGCTCTCGACAGATGGTTCCTACAAGACGGGCACAGCTGAGGATGAGGAGGGTAGACAAAGTTTTGTTTCTCTGCCAGACTTCTTTGTCCATTGTGCGAAATCCTGAATACTGATCAGCTACAACAGTTTAGGTTTGGAGAGTCAAAAGTCCCACTGCTTTTAGTGGTAAGCACTGAAGTTTAGGGCATGGAGCTATGAAGCACCATTGGGGTTACTGTTATCAGTGATAAAACTATTGACCAGCAACAAAATGGACCAGACTGTTGTTGTAGCTGACTTAATTCGTGGATTTAATATAGATGAGAGGGAAGAAAGGACTTCCTCTTTCAGAGATGACAAACATTTGTGAATTGGGTTGAATTGGGCTCTGGGCCAAGTAGAGCAATATGGGAATAGTGGCTAAATGTTTGACTTTTGCAGGCCTTGCCAAAGTACCTGAGATATCCTTTGATTCCTTCTCTTTTAAGAAAAGAAGCATTAAGCAAATGAAAAGTATGATGTCATGGAGTAATAAAAAAAGACTACTTTTGTGAGAGTGACTTACAGCATTTTCTCCATGTTTCAAAATCTCATTTCAGAGGGAAAAGGAAGTAGTGAACATGATACACATGCACGTGTCCTAACAATGAAAGTATCACATTGATTATGCACAATAGATTGTTTATGAGGCACCCTGGGTTGGAAGCCGAGTTCTTTTTCCAATGTTTATTTCTTGTCTTAAGCCATTTACCTGTGACAAAAATTGTTGGTTAACAACAAAATGACCCAGGATGTTTGTTATATTTTACCTAATGTGCAGATACGTAGATAAGAGCAGGTAGAGGAGAAGAGGTTATCCTCTCAGAGATGAGACATATTTAAGTAAAGGGTGAGGAGGAATGTTTAACTTTCCAAAACCTTGCAAAAGTACCTGAAATACACTCTCAATTTCTTTGCTTTGGAGTAAATGATGAAGCAACCCAGAAACAATATGTTATGAGGAAATGAAAACTGACATTTCAGTGAGAATGATTTAAGACTTTCCTGCCACATTGTAAAACCTAACCTCTAAGGAGACAGGATAGCGAGAATGCTGTACACCTAGCAGAGAAGGCATCAACCATGAATGTGCAGTTGGCAAAATGACTCCACCATAACTACCTAGGGATATTTCTAGAGCTTAAACTCTTTCACAAGCTCCCCCAAGTGGTTAGATATATGACATAAATATAAGGTAAGTTAGGGGAGAGAAAATGCCAGCTGGGGAGAATCAGGGGAAATCCCATGCAGTCGATGACATGTAAGGTCGACTTTGAAACAAACTGGGGATTATAAGACACAGAAGTGAGATAGGAGTGCATGGTTCTTATGGAGAAAGGAATCTTACCTCTACCTTTGTGGTACTGATAGGAAGGGAAATATGTTGTTGAAGCTACTACTTTCACTAGTAACTTAATCCCTAAGAAACTAGGAGCTCAGTGGTCTGTGCTATATACTCTGATGCTTATTTTTGGAACCCTCAAATGGCTTATGTTCTTTTTAATGCCCTGCTGGTGTTATCCGTCTCTCTTTTCTACCCTTTTGCTTCATACTCTGAAGTTTTGCAAGGGTTTATGCACAGGAAAAGAATTCATTCATAAATAATATAGCAAATACAAAGAATCTTGGAATGTCCCCAAAAATAATCTGCCCAGTGCAAAACTGGGCAACTCTAATCTTCAAAACTCTATTCTAGACTAACTGTCAGCTGTCCTCTCAAGAGGGTCAGTCCCATAGCTTTCAGCTCATGACAGCTGTCAACCAGAGCCTGTAGTTACTTTCCCCTTGATTCCTCTCTTGGGGATCATGTCCTTTTTCTTTTCCTAGCTATAATATTTATGTGCAAGTCTAATTTAAAAGCCATTAGGCAAAACTCAACCAATTGGGCATAGCCACCACCATCTAGTACTCTGAGAACTCAGATTCACAGAAGACTGGTGCCTGAATCCTTACCTGTCAACACTCTCTCCTTCACCAAAAAAGGCACAGTCCAAGATAGAATACACAAATATCCTCCTCAAACTCTCCCAAAGAAATAAAAGAAAAAGCATATTTCTTTTAAGGAGTTCATTTCATCTCTAAGAGTCTAGAAGGCTCTGTAATTCTGTTTCTAATGATCCATAGTCCTAAATTCTAGTCCTCATTATACCCAAGTCCTTTCTGACCCACCCCCCCAAATGCAGCCAGAACATTTCTACTCCTCTTTCAAACCCTAGGCCACAAAATGATTATCTAGAGATTTTATTTCTATAAGACAAGATTTAAATTTTCAAACATATGCCCCTAAAAGAGTTACCAGACTGCTCAAAAGTTATCTGATCAGTAAAACAAGTAGTCACAGTAGTGCATCATAAATGTTCCCAAATAAAAGGCTTCCCTCAAATCTTTAAAAGTCCTTCTAGAAATTTTGTGTAGGATAGCATATGCTATAGTAGACATGTTGGCAGGATAAATCTCAGTATGGTATCCTTTCCTGCCCCAACCTCCTGCCAGAACCTCTTCTTCCTTCTACCTTTCTCTCAGTCCCCATGCCTCAGCTATACTCTTCTCTCTAGAGAAATAATGATTAACTATTTGATTCTTAACATGCTCCTACCAATCCATAAATCATTAAGAATTTATTGAGTATGTGCTTGAGGGAAATAAAAATTATATCTATGGACCTATAATTACTCTACCCCAAATGCACTGGAAATGCTACTTTATTATAGAGTATCTCAAAACAATGGTTCTGTTGAAATACAAGATCTATTTTTAAATAATTTTCTTTTGGGATTACTCACTAATGGTGGTCACCTCAGAGAAAAGACAGTTTCCTTTTAATTAAAGATGTCTTCCCTAGAGTTTATACCATTTAAAAAGTTATCATTCATACTTCTGAAGAAAATAAGATGCTTACTGTTTATTTTGTTTTTCAATTAAGAAGCATATATTTTCTTTCTCTTCCCTTTCCCCTCCACTAAAGAGAAGGAAAAAAAGAAAAACAAAACATTTAAAATCCAATATATGTGTAATTAGAACATTACATATATAATGTCACGAAAGTTTTATTTGCATATGTACATGTATATATAAAATATGTATGTATAAATAAATATGTCTATAAATATATATGTGTGTAAGTATACAAACACACACACACACACACACACACACACACACACACCTCTACCAAATTTCCAAATTGACTATGGTCACAAATGTATGTCTTAATTTACATAATGAGTCCATCATCTTCTTCATCAATACTCCTCTGGAATCATTCTATTCTCTGCATTGATCAGAATTGTCTTTCAAAGTTGTCTACTTTTTTATGTGTTATTGTTACTCTATATTTAGGATAGGTATTCATCAATCAGAAACAGATGGCAATAAATTAACTAATGGAATACTATTATGCTATATGAAATGACAAGAGATGGTTTCAGAGGAATTCAGGAAGAACTTATAAAATGTTTCAAGTACCTTTTTTAAATGGTGTTGGTTAGTATTTGAAAGAGTCTGTTTCCTAACCTAGAATATTGGCTAAAAATCAACCTTTTAGTACTTTAAGGACCTAGAATATAAGCTATTTGGAGACAGAGACTATTTGTTTTTGTTGCTGTTGTATTCCCAGTGCATCTTCACAAAGTAAATGCTTAATAAATGTTTACTGAGTTGGACTGAATTGAAAGTCAGAAGCTTCAAGATCTCTCCCTCCAGATGGTTCAAAATGAGGTAGTCCTCGATAATAACATTCCTTTGTAGGTCTACCTTTCTTCCTGATCATGAGACATAACTGCATTTCTTTTTGGAAAAACTAGCAGGTAGAGGCCAATTGAACAACACTTTTGGTTTCTTTTCTACCTCCCTTTATCCATTCATATGACTGAGAAGATTTCCTTATTAAATTCCTCTGCCTAGAAAATTTCCTTTTAGAGCCAAAGTGTGTGGGAGGAGCAGACAGCGTATAAGAACATACAGTTCCAAGAATTAGGGTGTTCAACGATGTAGTCTCTGGTTCTGTCTTAAAACTTAGTTTATTTTACTCCTTGCCTATCTCTTTACTCTTGTTTTTCACTGAGAAATAGTCATTTGTTTCTGTTTCTTTATCTCCCTTTTCTGTTGATGAATCATTCCAATGGTATATGACTCTTCATGACCCCATTTAGTGTTTTCTTGGCAGAGTTACAGGAATGATTTTCCATTTCCTTCTCCAGTTCATGTTACAGATGAGGAAACTGTGGCAAACATGGTTAAGTGATTTGCTGAGGGTCTCAGTCCTTGCATTTCTCTACCTGTCCTCTTTATTGTCCTATTGTCTTATTTCTTTGTCCTATTGTCTATTTCTCTCTTTTAAATGATCAGTGTAGTGGAGAGAACACAGAATGAGCAAAATAGAGTTAGAACACTTTGGTTAAAATCTGTCTCTAAAATTGTCAAGCTGTGTAACCATAGGTAAATCAATCTCTCTGAGCCTCAATTTCCACATCTGTAAATGTGGTGATAATACTCATGTTATTCATTTCACAAGTTGAGAAGAAAGCACTTTGTAAACTTTAAGTTGTTATACAAAGTGTGGATTATTATTAGTGGTCCCCTATGAATGAATTAATGGAATGAATGAATGAATGAAAAAGCATTTATTAAGCACTCAACCTATGTAAGTTAACTGCACTAAGAACCACTATAAGTGAACAAAAAGTTGCTGCCTTTATAGAGCTTACATTCTAACAGGAGAAAATAATATCTGGAGGGGCTGATAGGGCAGGAAGTCAGAGGAAATGGTGATTAGAGTCATAAGACATATTCTTTCCAGAAATGGTAATATTGATATAGTCACTATTCCCAGCACTAGAATTAGGAAGGGGGAAAGAAAAAGAAATAGTAAGGAAGTATTGAAGCAGAGCTGAAAACGAACAAAACCTAGTTTATGCTCACCAATCAAAGCCTAGTCAGAGGCACAGCAATGGAAGCTTGAGTTCCAGATCAGAGGTGAAAACGGCAGAAGAGGCAGCATGGCATGGCTGGCTGAGCAGAGGCAAAGTGGGTTTTAGACGATTAGATAAAGTGAATTTAAAGTTTAATAACAAACCAATCACAAAGCATTTATTAATCACCTTCCATGAGCCAAGCACTGTGCTAGATAGGCACTGAATGAATGAATGAATGAATGAACGAACAACAAAAGCTTTTATTAAATACTACAAAGCCTGGGGATACAAATACAAATGAGAACATGAGTTCCTTGAGAGCAGGAACCATCTTATGAAAAGTAAGGTGTTCTCAAGTTCACATTCTAAAGGGAAGGACAACACATTCAGCCACAAATCAAATGAAAAATCCCATGATCTTTACAGTACAGGAAAGCAGAAGAGAGAGTAATGCTTCTTCTTTAATGTCTTTTCCACTAATCAAATCACATTGGTTTCTGATGCTGAACCATTTGACAGGGCCAAGGATCTGGGAACAAGAACTTTCCTTTCTGGGCCTTCAGTAAATGTGGCTGTAGCTCCTGAAGGAGCAATTGCCAGGTTGCATCCCTGAATGGCTGCCCAGGGTGGTGGATGAGGGCACTGGGCTGGAAGCATTACTCTTCCCAAGGCTCTTGGGCTTAGGGTCTTGGGCAGTTTCCCTCAGAGTTTGAGGGAAGATGGTGGTTTTGGTGATGGTAGTTTAACTTGCCTGGAACATGTCTCCTGTCTTTCCCTCATGGGATGTTGGTGCTTCAGCTAGGCTGGCTTGACTGCCCTGTATGTGACATCTGGTTAGCAGCTAGTGGAGATAGCTGGCCTTTTTTCCAGATGATGGCAGGATTGGTGGTCTAGGAGGTGCTGCTACTCCCAAGATTCTTGTGTCTATCTGCCTGTTTGGAAGCAGCTGGTCAGCAAAAGATGCTGTTGGTGAAAAAGAAGGTGTGCCCAGTCTCCATTATGATTTCTTCCCTCCAAGATGGCTGTAGGGTTGCAGTTTGGTGTTTTGGGGAGCACTTCCTATTTCCAAGGCTCCTGAATACAGAATCCTGAGCTACCTCAGTGATCAAGGTAGCATTGGTGATTTGACTTACCTGATATATAAAGCTTCCTGTCTCGCCCTCCAGGACCCAGTTGGTAGAGATGGCTGGCCCTTTCTCCACAGGAGTTGTTTTCTCAGATGATAACTTTGAAGAATGGGTTAGAAGTAAATCTGGTGGTCTGGGGTTTTTGAACACTGATGATCTAAAGCCAAAAAGTAAACAGTCCTTTCTGTCATGGAACTTATAGTCTCTCTGAGGAAATAACATGTATGCCCAAAAAAGCATATACAAGATAAGTGAAAAATAAATACAGGGTAAATTAGAAGGTAGAGACTGTTGACTATGGGATCAAGAAAGGCTTTATGTAGAAGTCACTTACACAAAATTTTGAAGGAAACTAGAGCTGCTAATAGGCCAAGGTGAAGAGGGAGTACATTATAACCACAGGGAAGAAGTTGGACAAAAGCAAAGAGAAAGAAGATGGAATTATCATGCATAAAGAATAGCCAAAAAGGCAGCCTCCTTAAAGTGCAAGGTGTGGGAAGAGATATAGGATTGGAATAGAAGGCAGGTTTGGGCCACCTTTTAAAAGGTTTGAAAGCCAAATAGAGTAGCATATACTTGGTCCTAGAGATAGAGGAACCATTGGAGTTTATTGAGTAGAAGAGTGACTAAGTCAGATCTATAATTTGGGAAAATTACTTTGGCAACTGATTGAGGGATCATAATCCCTATATGTCATCATGCCATAGGAGTAATTCAAAAGGCTATGCCAGTAAGCACAAGCCAAACTGTGGAAGCTCTAAGTGTGAACCTAGTTGTGGGTGGTATGGGATATCATCTACAAATGGTAGAGAGGCTGGCATCTTTAAATTATTATCAGGAGCTCTATTTAATCTCTTGTTGTATATGATAAGTAGATCAGCCATTAACTAATGGTGAAAAGTCAAAAAGAAGTTATAGGTGGGAGTGAGAAAGGCTTGTTTCCATTCATTAAAAGGAGGAATTTCCTAACAATTAGAACCATCTGAAAATGGAAATAGATTACTTGTGAGATAATAATTTCACAATCCCTTTTGAATACCTGTAGGGATTCCCTATGAGTCAGTGACCTTTACTTAGAAAAAAAAAAAAGATTCTCTGATCTGGCTACAGGCTTCTTTCAAACCTATGAGGCAGTCCTCCAATTATAAAGTTTATGGTGAAAATATAAACCAAGTTCATTGTGTTTAAATCACCATAAATATTTTGGACACAATTTTGTGGTTATAAATTCCTTTGTTTATATATGTCTTCTATGAAATGGAAGGAAAAGTTTGAAAAAGATTTATAATGGCAAAACCACTGTGAGCTTGTAAATATATGCAACAACTATAAGATGATTCCAAAAGACAGGGAAACAAAGGGGAAGCTATTAACCAATTCATTAAAAATTAGAACTCAAGATACCTGTATCTTCGCACTTACAGGAAAGAGAGCTCAAAGAAGCTAGTTAGGGCTGATTCTGTCAGTGAGCTTCCTGCTCCTAGAAGACTGAGATGGAAATGCTCACCCGAAATTCAGGGACACCTGGCTTCATCAGCAGAGAAACTTCAAAGGTAAGGACTTTGAGTTTTCCTTAGGGTGACTGTTGTACAGTCTCATTGGTTTTTTTTTTTCCAGCCTCTTGATTTGAGGCATTTTGGAAGTCCCCAAATATTATTATTATTGTCTTTCTCACCACTGGGTTCTCTTCATTTTAATGTAGTCAAATCAAAGGCAAGTTATAACACCTGGGAAAATAGCTTGCTAAAGTATCCATCATTTACATAAAATACAAAAGATGGTAGGGTTTTTTTTTTTAAACAGGTTTCATCGGAGTGAACATAGCAAAGCCTGGGGATCTTCATTCACTGAATTCAATGAGAGTTATAAACACTAGTTTGAATAGGCTATTTGAATCCAAGCTATTCCAATTTGCTTTAATTTACTGAATAACATAACACCTCAGGAAAGAGAGTGAACCACATTAGGCTTTAACAGGACTTCACAGCTTTATGTATGTCTACAATTCCTTTCAGCTCTAAAATTCTGTGACTTTATGACTCAATGGAAATTACAAGATACATTCCCACTCTATTGTGGAATTCTGAGTCACGTCATTTTCCCAAAAGTTGGGGTACATAATTGTTACTGGATAAAATTCATTCATTTTATAAGTCTTTACTGAGTGCCTCTTGGAGCCACAGGTGAGAGCTGGGTGGTAAGTGGATACCAAAGGAGGAAAATAGCCCTGAAAAGGACTCAGCAAACCCTCACGCCCAAATTACTAGTCTTCCCTGAACACTCCATACACCTCACTATGTCCAGTAACATGTCCAGCAGCCACACCTATAAACCATTTTAGCAGGTAGGCTAAACTAGGATAAACCAAGAAGTCTTAAACCCATCAGTGAATTAAGGGGGACGTCTACCCCAGGCATCTGAAGACTTTCCCAGGTGGAATGAGTGTATGAGAACACTTTATTCCAAAGGCCATGGAGCACTTAGAGCTTGGTTGAACATTGAAAAAGCCAAGGTTATCCTCTGCATTCTGAATCATCACCAGTTGTCTTGACTTCTATCTTGTCTTTGGACCTCTTTGGGTATGAAAGACAACAACCAACCAAGTGCCTACTAAGTGTGCACTCCTTTGCTTAGCATTACAAGAAGAACCATAACTTATAAAAACTTTAAATCTACTTAAAGGGACACAACTAAAATATATGCAGAAACAGTATAGTACAAGATAAAATCTATGAACATAATATTATTTTGTTTTAAGGTTTATGAACAAAATAAATGACAGAGACAACGAAGAACTAAAGTAGTTCAGAGAAACAGATTAGGAGAGGTAAAGAAAACTTGAATTAGGCTTTAATAGGTAAAAAGGAAAGAAAGATAATTCCAGATAATGGAAAAGCATGTACAGTGTGAGGAAAAGCATGTACAAAGAACAAACAAGAAATGTTCAGAGTAGCAATGAAAAAACCAGCCTAGTTGTACAGCAGGTAGGACTAGAAAGCATTGATTCATATAAAAACCAAATCATAGAGGATTGATTTCATTCCCCTTTTGACAGTTGGCCAGTTATTAAACTGATAAATTGGGAAATTTAATAGACCTAATATACTTGTATTTCAGTAAAGCTCATAGACATGAAAGATACCCTAGATATCATGTTGGCCCAGAGAGGCTAAGTGATTTGACCAAGGACACAAGGCAATAAATAGTAAGATTTGAGTTCAAGCTCATATCCCCTGACATTGTAACCAAGGCTCTTTTTATTACACTTTACTGATCTCTCTTATTATGTTCTTGCAAACAAAATAAACAAATATATCTATGTGAGCATACATCTACATATTTGACTACCCAACTAAGGGGGGGGGGAGAAGAAAACAACTAAACAAAAGCAAAAAAAAAAGAAAAGGAACTAAGTTAAATAAAGCTCTAAAACTAAGGAAAGGGATAGTGGTATTACAGTAAATATTAAACAATATTTAGCTTCACAAAAACAGGATATGCTTTTACATTTACTATAAATTAACATTTTCCCTATCAATTTAAACCTAGACATACAATAAAACAACAAATCAAGACCTGATTTATATTTTTTTCTAATTTTAAAGGTGTTAATGTTTATATGTGAGCTGGTATAAGCTAATTTCAATCACCCCTGGTAAGAAGTAACAAATGAGAAGATTGAGGTTTGAGGATGAAAAAAAGAGAGCCAGTGGAATAGAGCTCTTTCATAAAATATTAGTACAAAAAACCTAGGATTTAGGATTGTGTTTATAGCAGAAGGTGTGAAAAAACCCTAAGTTGGAATAAAATTATAGACAAATGGAAGAAAATGAAAACCTAACTATTCTACTCATTTTAAATGTGAATGAAGTAAACAATACAATAAAATAAAAGAGTGGCAAATTGGATAAGAAAACAAAATCCCACAATCTATTGCTTATTATAAACACAAACACAAATTTTTTTTGGATTTCTAATTTTAAAAAATGTGCATTAAGTTCTTTAATATTTTTCTTTTTTGTTAATATATGTTTGTGAAGATATAATTTCCCTCCTGAAGATGGCTATAGCTATATGCCCCCCAAAAAATTACAAAGTAAAGACATACACATAATAATAATGAAGGAATGGGTACAAATTTTGCTATGGTACAGGTAAATTCATAAAATAAGGCATTTCAATTATTTCATCAAAAAAAGCAAAAATAAGTACCTACAAAACCACAAATATTCACAAAAATAGTAATTATATTATGCTGAAAAGAACCATGAACAACAAAGCAAATAAATATCTAGCTTATATGATCTAAACTACTTGCCATCTAAATTCATAAAGGAAAAATGAATAGAAGTTCAAGAAGACATTGGCAATAATAAAATAGTTTAATGAGATTTCAATGTCCCTCTTTCAGTTGGGAATGCTTAACAAAAAGATAAACAAAAAGAGAAAATATAGAACTAACCTAACTGTAGGAGAAACTGGAACCAAAAAATATTATCTCCTAAACAGGATTGATAGTGAATAAATTTATTTCTCAACACCATAGGGAACTTTTTCAAAATGGTGCTATTTAATAGGTTACAAAGCTAATGTAAATAAATGCAAAAAGACAGAGATTAAATACAGTCTTTACAATATATAATGTAATAAAAATAACAATTAATTCAAGGAGGACCATCAAAATATATAGACCCAAATGGAGACTTAACAATGAAATCCTAATGAGTTGGTCAAAGAACAAATCAAAGAAAAACAAATGATTAATTATGTAAAAGAAAATAATTATGAAACAACATATTAAAATTTCTGGAACATAGCTAAAGTAGTCCTCAGGAGAAAAATTATAGTCCCACAAACATAGTAACAAAACAGAGAAAGAGGATTAATGAACTGAATATGCATTTTTAACATTAGAAAGCCAACAAACCTTTAAAAAGAACAAAAATAGACATAGCAAAATTAAAATTAGAGGTGAAATAGATAAACTGGGTACCAAAGTAACCCCCAGCCTATAGAAATGTCAAGTGGGGGGGGGGAGCTCATTTTTAAAATACTAAGAAGAAAACTGATAAACACTTAATTTTATTAAAAGCAAGAGGACAAAAAAATCAAATAAACGAAACAGCAATTACAAATATGAAATCACAACAAAGTCAAAAGAAGTAAAAAGAATTGTCAGAGCCTATCATATGGTTATATGCTAACCAAAATAAAATGAAAATACAAAAGAAATAGTTGAGTCTCTTCAAAAATATAAAATATCCAAACTAATAGAAAACCAAAAGTATCTTAAATAATCCAATCTCAGAAAAGGAATTATCAAGGAAAAGACTCTTATTCCTCACGAATTGACAGAAGAATTCTATCAAGCTTTCAAAGAACAATTAGTAACAATAACTGTACAAATTATTTATGAAATTTGAGGAAGAAAGCACTCTACCTAAGACAAATATAGTGCATAAATGAGAGAAGTATAAACCATAGAGTGAAAACTATAGATCAATATGATTAATGAATATTAACTTAAAATTCAAACAAAATCCCATATGATAGCTGTTTATTCAAGAAATAATTTATTATGACTCAGCTGGATTTATACCAGAGATGCAAAGATAGTTCAACATTAGGAAAATAATCAGCATATTCATATTAAGAACCAAGACGACATAAGTATCTCAAAGGCTGTGGGAAAAGCCTTTGACAAATAACTCTCATGTTTCAAAAATATCTTACCAAGGATCGGCACAGAGGGACTTTTTTACCTATAAAAAATATCTGCCTAAAACTAAAAGCAAGCATCATATGTAATGGGAATATACTAGAACTTTAACCAATAAATATGGGAATAGAGCAAGGATGCCCATTCTCCTCACTATTATTTGAGATCATAGTTTTAACAGTGGCAGGCCTCAAAATAAGCCCTCAAAAACCAAAAGCATTTCTAAATAATAATAACAAAATCCAAGAGGTAATAATAGAAAGAGAAATATTATTCCAAGTAACTCTCAAATATGGACCATACCTGGGGAATCTACCAAAGCACACAAAATACTTATTTGGATTCATTTACAATATTCCCCTTTAAGAAATAAAGAACAACTTACACACCTGGAGGAATAGCCAATGCTTACTGTGCCATGCCAATATAACAAAAATAACAATATTACCAAAGTGAGTTTACTCTTTTTAGTACTATACCTATCAAATTACCAAAGAAATACTTTACAGACCTTACTATATTACCAATGACAATTGGGGGGGGGGGAATTTAAAGATCTAGAATGTTAGAGGAAATTATTTTTTAAAAGATAGGAAAATAACAGCATTTCTAGACCTCAGACTATATATTACAAAGTAACAGTCATCAAAAACCATCTAGTATTAGCTTTAAAATAGAGGTAAACCAATAGTATAGCCTAGGGAAGGCAGAATCAGGAACACTATAATTCAATAAGCCAGAATTCAATAAACTAGAAAATATAAATTACACTGGACAAATCTCCCTATTTGACAAAAACTGTTGGCCAAATTGTTAAGGTAGAAATTAAGCTTAGACCAATAGCTTGGTCCATATTTCACAATATATTCTAAAAAGGTAATATTAAAAATCATGCTATAAAAAGAGAAACAGATCATATACCTTTCACAGGTATATAGGAGATGTATTCTTAGCAAAGAATAGATACAATTGCAAAATATAAAATAAACAATTTTAATTACACAAAACTGAAAAGCTTCTGCACAAACAAAATCAGCACACCTAGGATAAGAAGGGAAATACCTGAAGGAGGGAAAAAAATCTCTGTATCATATTTCTTTAATATAGGTTTGGTATATAAGATATATAAGCAATTAACACACACACATGCACACATATATATACACAGCTATGTATATATAGATACACACATATACACAGCTATATATGTATATATATATATGTTATCCATATACATTTATTTGAACAAAATCCATTTCCCAATAGATAAGTTGCCAAAAGATATGAACAAGGAATTGCAAAGCATTAGCAAACATATGAAAGTATGATCCAAATAATAATAATAAGAGAAATGCATGGCAAAACAATACTGAAGTTTTGCAACAACAAAATTGATAATAGCCAATGTTAGAGGGGTTGTGGGAAGATAGATATACTCACACACTGGTGGAACTATGAAACAATACTACCATTTTGGAAATCAAATTGGAATTATGCAAGTAAAGTAGGTAACTAAAATGCCTATACCCTGAAATACAGACATTCCATTTCTAGATGTATATGCCAAGGAGACAATTGATAAGAATAAAATCCTCAATATACACCAAAATATTTATAACCCAACTTTTTCTGATAGTAAAGAATAGAAAACAAATTAGATGTCCATTGATTGGGGAATGGCTAAACAAATTGTAGTACAAAGATGTAATGGAATATTATCATGCTATAAGAAACAGTAAGCATGAAGAATAAAGCAGCAGCATTAAAAAGATCTACATGAACTGATG
This sequence comes from Monodelphis domestica, assembly GCF_027887165.1. NCBI lineage: Eukaryota > Metazoa > Chordata > Mammalia > Didelphimorphia > Didelphidae > Monodelphis > Monodelphis domestica. Next base: position 74,405,131 of record NC_077227.1, read on the forward strand.
GATAATGAAGCAAGCAAAACCATGAAAATAATATGCACAAGGTCTACAACAATGTAAATGGGAAGAACAACCCCCCCCAAAAAAACAAAAATGAATGCTATGATATTATAAATAACAAGCATGGCTTGAAAGGTGAGAAATGAGAAGACAATTTCTTTCCCTTCCTATCCTATAGCAGAGATTGGAGATCCATATTGTACATTGCACATGTTTTTAGACTTCTTTGATATAGTGTTCAATTATGCTGATTTGTCCTCTTTGGGTTTTGTCTCTAAAAATACTATTTGTTATATGGAAAAACTCTTATGAAGTAGAAAAGATAGTGGGGGGGGACTATGATGATATAAAGATGCATCACTAAAAACTTATTTTTAAAATATTAAATGGAGACAAATGAAAAATTCTAAATATGGGTGCAAAAATCATCTGTAAAAAGTTTTGTTTTAAAATTTCATCCTGGAAAGGAGCTAACTCTAAATTCTCAAATGTTATATAAGTGCAGGATAGGTTCTAACAAGCTAAAAAAGAGTTGAGTACAAACTTGCTGAAATGACAGCCTGTTACCTATAAAAGAACTAGCTTAGTTAACTATGAAAAGGCTCATTTCTAGAAAGAGACAAATACACTTGGGAAAATATACAAAATAAGTTCATAAAATATTCACAAAATAAAAACCAGGCAATCTGAGGAAGGCACAATAACCTCCACAAACAGTTGCAGCTGAAGAAACTACCTACAAGGACTTCCATCTTTTCAGAGTATATCCTTCACAAGAGTGATGAACAAACATTTAGTTCCTGGTACTCTCATCTCCATCAATTACCTTGTATTTATTTTGTATATTTTTTATATATTTACATGTGAACACATTATTTCTCTCAAAAGAAGACAGATGATGAGAGAGAGAGAGAGAGAGAGAGAGAGAGAAAGAGAGATAGATAGAGAATGAGTGAGCATTTATTAAGTGCTTATTATGTATATACTAGTATTGGATTCAAATACAATAAAGCAAGTCCCTTATCCTAAAGGCATGTAAATTCCAATGGTAGAAGTCAGCACAAAAAGGAAACTAAAAATCAGGGATGGGAGGACTCCTATGTGGTCATGGCATGAAGATGGCTAGAAAGTGCAGGAGAGCCCAATCCTTCCCCACCCAAATCCTGGGTCACAGGCCCAGGTGAGGAGACTAAGGATCCAGTGGGGAAGAAATGGATCTGAAGATCAAAGTAGAAAATGCACAGTGTAGAAGCTCAGAGGCCTGGGCCCTGACAAGATAAGACAAGCACCCACTTTCTGGAGTTGAGGACCCAGAGGAGGAAATCAATTGATTCTCCTTGAGGCAGGGATTGCTTCACTTTAGTCTTTGTATTCCCAGCCCCTAAAACAGTGCCTGGCACACACTGGTCACTTAAATGTTTGAGTGATTGAAAACATTTGGGGAAGGAGGTCATACTTGTTATCCTCAAATATCTGGGGATCACTATATGGAAAAAGAACACTATGTGTGTTTTGCTTGGCCCAAAGAGATTAGAAACAATGGGTTTAAGTTATAGAGAGATGAAATCCTACTCAACATAAAGAATGCTCCATTAATTAGTGCTGTCCAAAAGTAGAGTGGGGTTCCTCAGAACACGAGAATTCTCTGACACTAGGGATCTTCAGTATCTGGAGTTGTTATAGAGAGAATTCAAGCTTTAGCTATAGAGAGTCTGAATGATTTTTGAGGTCCTTTTAAATTTAATTTTAATTAATTTTAATTCTAAGATTCTGAATCTTACATGTGTTTTGATCAAAGGCATGGTCATATGTTAACTACATGATGACAAACTCAAATAAAGTCAGGTTTCCAATTTTTCTTTTAACATCATTAATCTGATCTAGTGAATGAATGAAAAAGTTTGTACAAGCATTGATCCTTATAAGTTCTAAAAGATACAAAAGCAAAAGACAGCTCTTGCCCTTAAAGAATTTACATTCCCAAAAGAGAAGACTACACTTAAGGGATGAGGTATTCAAACAGGAGTACTTTTGCCTGAAAAGTTAGAGAGGTGGTGAAAGGAATAGTAGGGAAATACACTTATACACTCCTTCCAGAAGCAATGTCCCAGTAAAATTTGATCTTAGTTTTATAACCAATGAGACAGCCAGCAAGGTAGCTAATTGGGGTCAGGGGGAGTCAGGGAGTAGGAAATAGGGTGCAGCACACCTGGGGCCTTCCTTAAATTGGGGACCAGATGAAGCAGGCAATAATCAAAGGAAAAGGTTGAAAAACTCAGGATGGACATTCTGGAAATCTCCAGGGCAAAGTCTCCAATTCCACTTTTAATATAGCCTTTTATTTTATAATGAATATTTTTTATTTTTTCCCTAGGAATGAATTACTAGCACTGTAAAAAATCAGTAATAGATGCTGAATGTAATATCATTACATATTCTTAATTAAGGTACATAAATCATGTTTTAATCCTATTAACATGTTGTGAATACTTACAGAAATGTTATTTTCAAATGAAATATTCTATATGCTGTTTCAAAATTTCCCTCCTCCCTAATTACTCCTGCCTACAGTGATCAATTCTTCAAAATCTAAATGACACTGATAATCTGCCAAACAACCTAGATCTAGATTATGTGATACAGATTATACACAGGAGTGGGCTAGAGTCAGTTTCTACCAACTCTCAAAAGGCAATTGTTAAATTTTCAGTGAGCACGTTTGGACTTCAGAAATTGGCAAATGCTACAAATCTGGGCTTGATGTATTATTTTGTTAATTGTTGACTTAAGAAACTGGAGAAAATGTTAATAATACAGATTAAATTTGTAAGTGGGTTTGTGTACCTGAGTTTTGTTGTTGAGAAAGCAAACTGTTAAACATTTACCAGCACACTTTAGGGCAGCAGTTGGGCAAACCTTTTGGAGATCATGTGCCCAAACTGCACCTTCAAGCTGCCTGGGACTCCCCGCCTCCTTGTCAATTACCCCAGATAGCGGGAGGGAGGAAGTGCTCTCATTGGGTTGCTGGGCAAAGGGGCAGGGTAGGCCAAAAAAGGGGCTCACCCATGGTGGAGAGGAGGAATGGAGCAGCCCCCTTCTGCTGCTGGGATGCTACATCTTTACCACCAAGGCTTTAGGGCATAAAATATACTTATTTCATATTCAATTCATACTCACAGCAGACACAGAGGAAATAAAATAGGTAAACAGAGAAGTAGATACAAAGTAAATGTGAAAGGGAGACGGCACTACCATTTAGCAGTATCATTAAAGGTTACATCTGAGTTATGCTTTAAAAGAAGTGACGTTTTCCAAAACAGAGTTGAGGATCATAAGCATTTCAGGTATGGCAAAGGGAGTGGGGGGGGGGGGGGAGGGAGGGCAGGGATCCCCAACCATCAATGACTGAAATAGGAGATAGAAAATTGCATGTCTCCCCAACAAATGTCAACTCCTTAAATTTAGAGATTATAACATTTACCATCCTAGACAAGGTTAAGTGGCTCAGAACAGGTACTTCATAAATACTTTATGAATTCAGGCACTTAACAAAGCATTATTAAATACTATATGCCCAGCTCTATGCTAAACTCTGAGAATGCAAAGAAAGGTGGTAAAAGAACTGTCCCCGACCTCAATAATCTTATACTTTAAGAAATCCAAAAATCAGTTGACGATGTAAGACTAGAATTTAAGAGAGAGATTGGATCTGTGTATCATCTGAATAGAGTTGATACTTGAACTCACGGGAGTTCCAAAGATTACCAAGAAGATAATATAAAGAGAAAAGAGAAGAGGACTTGGAACAGAGCTTTCAGAGATACCCTAGAGTTAGTGAGTAAAGATCTACCAAAGGAGACTGAGAAGGAGTGGTTAGACCAAAACAACCAGAAGAGAACAGGAATGTCTAGAGAGATGAGAATATCCAGGACAAAAGGATGATCAGCATTGTCAAAGGCTAAAGAAGCTATGAAGGATGAGACTAAGAAAAGGTCATTGGACATAGCAGCTTCATTTGAAATATGCAATCAGAATCAAATAAGAAGGGGCAGGTAGGTGATTCAGTGGCCAGAAAGCCAAGCCTGGAGATGAGAGGTCCTAGATGAAAATCTAACCTCAGACACTCCCTCCCTGTGTAATCCTGGGCAAATCACTTGACCCCAATTGCCTCACCCTTACCACACTTCTGCCTTGGAATTAACAACTTAGTATCCATTTTAAAACAGAAGGTAAGAGTTTAGATAAAAATGAGAGTAGTTTAAGTGGAGTCATCGAATCTAGACAACTTTCTCAAGATAAGCACAAAAAGAAAAGATATGATGTTAACTAGCAAGTATGGCAGGATCAAGTGAGGGTTGTTTTTTTTAAACCCTTACCTTCCATCTTGGAGTCAATACAGTGTATTGGCTCCAAGGCAGAAGAGTGATAAGGGCTAGGCTATGGGGGTTACGTGACTTGCCCAGAGTCACACAGCTGGGAAGTGTCTGAGCCCAGATTTGAACCTAGGACCTCCCATCTCTAGGCCTGACTCTCAATCCACTGAGCCACCCAGCTGCCCCCCAACTGAGTTTTTCTAAGGATGGGTGAGACATGGGTATGTTTGTAGGCAGCACATAAGCAGGCAGTAGCAAGAGAGAAATTGTACTTGTACATGTAGAGGGATTTGCCTTGGCAAGAAGGGCTATCTCTTCATGAGAAAGGGAGGTAAAGGAGGAGATAGAGAAGTCTTCTGAATGATATGAGATGAAGAGGAGAGAAAAAGAGGAAGCTCCTGGAATAAGGCTTCAGTTTTTTCATTTATATATGCAGTAAGGCTCAAAGGATTAGGGGGAGGGAATGTTGTAGGAAGCCTGAGGAAGGATGAAAAGTTTTGGTATGCCTACTGTAGCAAATGGAATAGTGAATTAATTAGGGAAGTGAAAAACCATTGCCTTGCTGCAGTAAAATTCCAGTTGAGACTACATAATATAAATTTATAATAGATCTGGTTAACACAGTTTTGTGGTTTTCTGCAGCTTACTATAACAGAATTTGAATAGGACCAAAGGTGGTGGATAATGGAAGTAAATCAAGGATCAGCTTCAGGCAGTAAGGCATAATCATCTATAGGTAAAGGAGATGGGAATTGAACATAGAGGACAGTATAGAATGGAATTCTTTCAGCAATAGGAGGGAAGAGAGGAGACTATTCAGAGTATTCAGAATAAGGATGATGGCCTGGGGAAAACTGAAGAAGGTAGTGTTGAAAATGGTAGAGCAGGATTAGCAATTATAAGGTAGAAGGTTAAATGGAATGGTAAAAGATTATGATCACATAAAGCAATTAACCTTTTCTATGTCATGGACCTAGGCAGTCTGAAGCCTATATATACCCCTTTTCAAAATATTATTTTCAAATGGACAAAACACATGAAATTACAAAGGAACAAATTATATCAAGCTATACTTATCAAAAAATTATTTTAGTTAATATACAACAGGTTAAGAACTTTTGAGATAAAGGAATTTGGGGGTTCATGAATAGAAGTGGAACACATTTTGATAGCAAAATTAAGAGTAGGACCATCTGCCTATAGGTGTCTAGAGGTAAGATGGAGTAGAGGAATAGGTCATGAAAACTGAGTAGGTTAAGAACTAGGAAGTTAGGGTTTATGAAGTAGTATTGATATACATGTTGAATAATTGAAACTATAAATCATTTTTATATGCTGTAAAATAATTTTCTTTTTATAACCCAGGATAGTAAAGAATCTGGACTTCACTGTTTATAAGTTTGAAAACTATGGGAAAGAGTTCATTAAGAAACAAAGGACCAGTCCAGATGCTTATATTCAGGTGGCACTCCAGTTAGCCTTTTATAGGTGAGTAAAACAGAATCACAAAATAGATCTTTTAAAAGTCAGAATTGTATCCTTTTGGTCCTAAAGAAAAGCACCTAATTTCTTTTTGCTGCATACAATAAACTGATATCCCTGGTAGGATATATTATTCCTGGACCTAGAATGGGGCTCATAAACCCTCTAAGAAAGGAAATGCAATGTCCCTGGTTCTCGTGACACTAATAAAAAACTTGAAGTAAAAGAAAAGTACTCAACCAACCAGGATCTATATTATTCAGGTTTCCTGTTAAAGATTTAGTTGTACTTTAAATCACTAAGAAATTAATTATGTTCAGTTTCTTAAATGAGACACCTTTAGGATGACAGACATCAAACAAAGGCTTGCCATAGTTATGACTATATCCACACTAAACTCATATGAATATATATGTATATGTATATACAGAGAGAGAGAGGGAGGCAGAGACAGAAAAGTGACTCAAATGAGGTATGATGAGGGTAAAGTTTAGAAGGATTATCCTCTCCCCATTTCTGGAAGTAATGTTCATTCTTAATGCTACCCAAGATCACATTATTTTTGGTTGCTATATCACACTACTGAGTCATATTGAGCTTGTAGACCACTAAACTTCTAGAATATTTTAATTTATTATTTATTTAATGCTATCCATTACAGAAAAGTGATAGATTTAGGGTATAGAATGAGAAATATATAAACATGGATTCATATAGTTATGTGTGTATGTAAAGCTATTAGGGTAATTTGCTTGACTATGCATATTTATTACAAGAAAATTGAGACTTTATTCTAAATTCAAAAAAGAAATTTTGTGTATTTATAGTATTAAAAGGTAAAATATATTGATAATATATAATACTATCTTTTATATATTACAAAATATATATTTCATGCATTTCCAAGTTTCTAAACTTTTTCTGTGTCATCTGCTGGCCTTCATGTGTTATCTGAAGCTTCTGCTAAACTTCCCCCAAATTCCCATTTAATTTCTTATTCCCACCTACAATATAGTGAAACCTCTATGGGGAAGTTACAATGGGGAACAGATACCTCTGTGTCTGTGTGTGTGTGTGTGTGTGTGTGTGTGTGTGTGTAAAAGCCACCTCTACATTCTTCTTCCCCTTTAAGCTAACATCACCTTCTCTTTTCTCCTCTTCATATCCAGATTTCTTGAAAAAGTTGTCTATACACGATGCCTACACCTCTCTCTCATCAACCCTTTTATTTGGGTTCTATCTCATTACTATATTAAAACTGCCATTTTGCAAGTCAAAAATAAGATTCTAATTGCCAAATCCGGTGGAATTATTTTTTAGTCCTGACGTCTGGGCAGCATTTGACATTGCTGATTGCCCCTTCTTAAAGAATACTTTTTCTTCCCTTGGCTTTGGAGATACCACACTTTTCAAGTTCTTCCCTTACCTCTCTAACTGCTCTTCCTCAGTCTTCATTTGCTACCTGCTTATCCTCTTTCTGATTCCTTACAGTGGGTGCTCCTGAAGGTTCTGTCCTTAGTTCTCTTCTACTTCCACATTCCATTCGTTAGCATACCTTCCGGATTATGTCAATGCCTGGGACATAGTAGATACTTAATACATTTTTATTGATTGTTGCTTGAGCAATAAGAAAAATGTCACCTTGTTGGGTCTACAAGGCCCACTAACACTTTCACTGGGCCCTGGCCTATACTACATACTTTATGAGTATAGAAACAAATTTTGTTTTATTTTATTTTATTGAATCCTTGAGAACAACGGTCACTCTAGCAGAGATCAATAGAGATTCATCCCACCCTGATATATGTTCAAAATCCAGCTGCCCTCTGGAAAAGAACTCTAGGTTTTCTTTTCCCCCTTAGCCCAAGGCCTCTTTCTGCCTAAAACAAACAATACAGTAATGCTGGGGTAGTTTTGAATAAAACAGATTTCCAGTATGGGCAAATGATTAATTACACAATTATTTCACTCTCTATTACTAATCACTCTTCAGATCTTTCAGCAATTCTAGATTTTGCAATTGGTATTTTTTAGACATCAACTAATGTTTTTTTTCTCTTTTACCAGCAATGCATACCAAATATATGTTACTATATTCAACCCTTTGTATAGAAGAGCTTTAACATTCATCTTTAGGGGATCTCTTATAGAATTCTGCTAGCATTAAAATGAAATACTATGCCAAATAAAATTAGGACTATAAAAATAAAGCCTACTGAGGCTATTTTTCTTTCAGCATTTATGATTCCTCCCAAATAAATTATTTGCTATTCATACTTCATTCTGTGCAGATACCACCAGAGACTTGTCCCCACATATGAAAGTGCTTCTATTCGCCGATTTGAAGAGGGACGAGTTGACAACATTAGGTCGGCAACTCCTGAAGCTCTGGCTTTTGTGAAAGCGATGATTGATGAAAAATCATCTGTACTGGTAGGTGTAGCTTTTTTAGTTGGATTTCAGAAATAATCCATGCTGGTTGAGCTCCAGGGAGAAACTGGATGGCAATTGTATGCATCTCAGACATTTGGTTCCTTTCTGATCAACCTGTCTATGCTGTCCTTCACTGGATAACACTTTATACCTACTTATATTTTACAATTCTGATCTGTTGGCAGGACTCAGAGAAGATGCTTCTTTTAAAAGAGGCCATCAGGGCTCAAACAGAATACACTGTTTTGGTGAGTGATATCTCTGCTTTTTAATCTCTAGGGTCTGAATCAGTGATTATTAGGACATCAACAGGGCCTGGTGCTAATGGCACTTTTATGTTTCATTGTATCAGATTAGATATAGAGCTAGATGCACAGAGAGTTAAACATACAAACCAAACATTTATAATTAATGATAATTTAGACAAGGCCTGGATAGAAGTAACTTCTGTGTTAGGTATAAAAAAAATGTGATTTGAAGCAAATTAAGAGAATAAACAATATTTAACAGAAAATGTTTCCCTGCTTCAGAAAGCATACTATTCTGTAGTACTTTAAAAGAATTCACTTTATATACAAAATACAATAATTGAAGCCTACCCTTTAAGTTATTTTTTTTGTTAGTATCTAACTTTTAGCTGAGTGCCAAAAATCATTCTTATCTCTTTTCTAAAGTAGGATTCCTTCTGGGAGGCATATTGTTTATCTAATTCAAGACTATATTCATGTGAGAAAGTAAAAGAGCTTAATTTCAATTTTTAAAGTTTTAAAATCATACTTTTTCAATAATTCAGATGCAATGTCCTCTCTTCCCAATTCAACCAAATTAGTAAAATTTTACAATTTTTAAAAAGATCAAAATATATTTTCCTTTACTCTGCCATTAATGAATCTAATCAATTAATTATCAAGTAGCATTTTTTATAGCATCTGCTGTGTTCCAGGGACTGCTCTAGGTGCTGGTAATACAAAGAATAAAATAATCCCTATTGACAAGGGGAAGATAATGGGGAGATAAACAAAGATATATAAGCACTATCCAACTGCCTAATATATATATATATGCATAGAATAAATATAAAGTTAACAAGAATAAATCTGTACAAATTAATTAGTATAAGGTAGTTTGGGAGGCAGGACACCTGCAGTTGGGAGACCAGAAAAGGCTTTAAATATCAAGATAGAACCTCTTATTTAAAATTAGGAAAAAATCTTGACTAGAGTAATATAAACAGAAACAGTGTTCCTAATACTTAATAGCAGCTTAATGAACAGTTAGGTGACACAGTGAATAGAGTACCAGGCCTAACGTCAAGACTCATCTTCCTGAGTTTAAATCTAGCCTCACACACTTACTAGTTGTGTGATCCTGGGCAACTCTCTTAACCATGTTTGTCTCAGTTCCTCTGTAAAATGAGCTGGAGGAGGAAATAACAAACCACTCTAGTATCTTTTCAACAAACAAACAAACAAAAAAAAACAAATGAGGTCACAAAATTGAAGAAGACTGAAACTAATGAACAAGCACTAAGACTTTTGATAAATTTACTAACTGTTCTTCCTGCTATTCTATGAAAGTTATGTGTATATTTGAAAAATAGTAGTAGTTCCATGCAATTCCATTTTTCAGCATATAATTAAGCATTTGTTGGAATTGAGAGCCTCTAATTCAGTTCTATTTCATTCGCTCAAAGTAGAACAGAATTGTTGTCAAAACCTCAATAAGCAAGCCTGTTACCTCATAAAACTAAGAGCAGTTTCTTTTGACTTCAGATTTCTCCTTTATTAGCATTTAACAGTGAAACTGACGTCATATAAATGTAGAACTCATGAGATGTAATTTAGCACAATAATACCTTGAATGCCCTCTCAAAGATTACTATTAGCCTGCCATTTTCCTTAAGATGTGGTTGATATATTTGGTTAGGAGGTTTATAAATCTTATATGATAAAAAATAACTTTTAAAAATCATTAAATTATTTTCTCCTCTTGAAAAAGTCAAGCTAACCATTTCTTAAGAATCTCATTCTAGCTTTAACCACATGGACATCTTAGTGTAAGAAATAGTTGCCAACAATTCACAAAGCAAACTAAATTGCCAGATATTCAAACACTATATTTCTCACCCTTTAGATCTCTATTGGACAATGGAGGCAATAGCCTGGTGATGAGGCTGCACATATAAAAACAACGTTGTCTTATATCATGGACTTTTCTTTGTGTAGTACAATTTCATTACTGCTAGAAGCAGACCCTAACTCCACTTGGGCCAATAGCATACCAGCCTTTAATAGACTGATCAAGTTTTTCTCCTTGCATATAGCCTGCTCTTACATTGTGTAAGAATCCCAATAATCCATCACTGAAGTCTTTAGAAGTTCACTTTCCAATCCTTTAAATATAATTGCAGTTTCTAAGTATTTCTAGAAATATTTTCTAGAATAGAATAGAATAGAATAGAATAGAATAGAAATAATTTCTAGAAATTTCTAGAAATAAAGTGGGGACATGGCCACAAACCTTTCAAGTATCTGCTGGCTTTGTTACCATTAAGCCAACCATAGTTAATTAGACTGACTTAAAATTATTAGCATCAAAATCATGCTGTAGTATTGCTATCCTTAGTCATTAAAAATAAACATACCCTAAGTATCATGAAAGAGAATGGGCTGGTCCAAGGAGTAAAAACAATTTTGGATTGTAATTCATGTAATTCACGAGTTTCACTGAATGGGGTGGAATGAAATGGAATAGGGAAAAAATAGGACAGACTAAAGAAAATGGAGCACAACAGAGTAAAATAGAATGAAGCAAAATATATCATAATAGAATTGAAGAGTCTTCTATATCACAGACTTTCTGTTCTTCATCCCATTCTTCCCAGGCCATCACTGGTATGGCAATTGACAATCATTTACTCGGTCTGAGGGAAATGGCCCGAGGACTTCTCAAAGAGCTGCCAGAGATGTTCACAGATGAAACATACTTGACAAGCAATCGATTTGTCCTCTCGACCAGTCAGGTAGGAGGTTTGGAATCACCTATTCACCCAAGAAATAAATTGTGTTAGTGTGGTTACCTTTCTTATGAAATGCTATCTATGAAAGACCTAAACTTTGAGCTATTCTTTCAGTTTTATTGCTCATCCTGATTTCAAGTAAACCTAAAGTGAAATTAGGAATAGTGACATCAATTCAACAACAACCCACTGAAAATAATATTATGCCAGAAATCAGTAGATCTAAATTCCAATCCAGACTCTATTACTAATGCTAAGCCTTCCTATAAGTCACTTAATTCCTTTGTATATCAGTCTCACTCTCTATAGAATAGACCTAGTTATACTACCCTACTAAGTCTCCTATTGGGATATTATTGGACTAACTGAAACTTGAGCTCCTCCATTATAAATAATAGAATCTCATAGTTAAAGGGGGCTTCCAAAGATCATTTGGTCAATACACTTGTCTTCAAGAAATTTTATATCTAACTGAACCCAGAAATATGAGCCTTTAGTTTGCTCTCTATACTCTGATTTCCTATAAAGTCAATGTATTAAACATAATAATGACTTATAATAATAGTATATCATGTTCATATTTCTAACAATTTTTATGAGCCATAAAGTAGACAAAAACAAAAAAGAGAGTGAAAAAAAAGAGAAGATAAAATTTTGATCTAGTATTTCCCAAACTTAGCTTGCTGTGATGCTATTTAAGGATTATCACAACTAAAAAAGCAATGTTTTCCTAGGGAATCAGCTACAGTGAGAGAGAGAATACTCACAGTAATCAATTTATTGAAACTCTTCCTCATCTACATAAGGCTGGGCATATGCAATAAAAGGGACTGATAATATTGTGTTAGAACATAAAAACCTACTAAGTAATTTGATCTTGTCATAATGTCTGTGGGCTTGCAGACATGAGTAAATGCAGCAAGAATACCACGATATAAATTCTCTGGGAAACCATCCATGGGCAAAAAGTGCAATTGAATGGCTTTATGGCCTTGGGCTGTTGCACAGCACATTTATCTGACAATTCTATGACTCTATTAGCAAGACTAATGGTTTGTTCTACTCCATTTAAAAGCCAAGTGTCACTTCTGAAGGCCCAAGTACACAACTCCTGAAATTTATAGATTTAAAACAAACCCCAAACTCTATCACAACAGAAATACTTGATTCTGGTGCCAGCTAATAAATTTAATTTGGGAATAGCTTTTAAATAATAATAAAATGTTATGTTTTTTAATATCTTAAGAAACACATGTCTTTACTTGATTATTTCTAGATTATAAAATATCATCATCAGTTTCCAAATAGATCTCTCAGCATATTAGGGTAACTAAACCTCCAATGCATGAGAATCTTCATAATTTTTAAAGCTGTGTTCAGATTCAAGCCTGAATTTTAGGGGAAAAAATCCAGGCAGTGCTATAATGATTATTATAAATATACACAAATATATATATATATACATATATATATATGATAAACAACCAACAACCTTATATGATCATATTTTTAATTGGCAAGGGTCAGGTTGGTTTCAGTTTTGATTGTTGTTTTTGTTTTGAGGGGGGAGTGTAGCCATTACATAGTTTAGTAATTGGTATTCTTGAATCTTGATTCTTGGTGAACATAGTCATTGAATTATGTAGTTCAATAATAAATTTTCTTGAGCTTTGACTCTTGCACTAAATTTTTGCTATCCCATAAATTACTCCCTTTTAGAAAAGCATTAACTTTTTGAGGCCACCAGAGTGTCTCTTAGGAAATTACTATAGTGCACAAAATGGTGAGTTATAATGCAGCTTTCACCAAGCCCAGATCACTCTGAATTAACAGAGTACATGCTGGGAGCATCTGATTCAATAAGTAAAACTTTTCACAGTGAGAAGTGGATTTGTTATTGTCTTTTCTATTGATGGCATTTGTTTTTAATGACTATGATTGTGTCCATATGATTAAAAAACTATTATACGGGCATGTAATAGACTTCAATGAAAGCTGCTGTGGAATAGTATGTAGAGAGCTAGCCTAGGAATGAGCAAGACCTGACTTTAAATTTACTTCTGACCCATAATGGCTGTGTGGCCCTGGACAATTCACAACCTTCCAGTGGCCCAGGCAGATCTCTAAGACTATAAATTACAAAGAAGGTAAAGACCTGCAAATTCACCCATTTGGTGGATTAAAAAAAATTAATAATTAAGTGATCTCAATGACATCCTATGATTCTTGTTCATTTCCTCCCATTGTATCAGCTTCATATCCCAAGTGCCTGAGAAAAGAGTTCTTGACTTGAGAAGCATGAACCCTAAGGTCTATGTATTGATTGGAGAGGGGGTCTGTGAACTTGAATGGGGAAAAAATCTTTATTTTCACTAATTTTTTTTACTATATACATCTTATTTTATTCATTTAAAAACACTCAGGAAGGGACCATAAGGGGCCCATGACACAAAAAAAGTTAAACATCCCTGATCTAGCATACAGAAAGGATTTAATAAATGTTTATTGCATTGAATTAAATCATACAAATTATTATTTTCCTTTCAGGATCATAAAATTCTAAAATGTGATTCTGCCCCCCCAGGTGCCAACCACAATGGAAATGTTTTGCTGCTATGGTCCTGTTGTCCCAAATGGTTATGGCACTTGCTATAATCCTCAGGCAGAGCACATATTGTTCTGCATCTCCAGCTTCCATGACTGCAAAGAGACTTCTTCTATCAAGTTCGCCAAAGCAATAGAAGAAAGCCTCATTGAAATAAGAGATCTATGTAGCAAGCACAATTCTGTGATAGCAAAGCCACTGACCAAACAGGAAAAAGCCACGAAACCTCAAGAGGCAAAGAAGCTCTAATTCTTTTCTCTACATCACTATATAGGTTCTATAATTCCCAGTGTTCATTCTGCAACCTTCAAGCCTGCAAACCTGTAGACTACCCCAGCTTTCTGTAACTTCCAAATTCTTAGGATATATTACTAAAATTGTACTCATAAGTACATAATAATCATAAGAAGCAACAACACTGAAAAGGGGAAAATGCCATTAATTATCATATGTTAGAAATAGAAGTATTTATTCAAGATTAAAACCAGTCTGAGTCTCGTGAAATACTTAAGTCTTTGCTCCTTAGTCAGCAACACGGGGTAGCCTTATTTAGTTGCAAGTAGTCCTGCCAAGGATATAGAATGTATTTCTATAGATGGAGAACCTCAGAGCTTTGGGATTTTTTATTACTTATTTCAGTATAGTACCAAGCCAAGTAATGTTTTGCATAACATAAAATGATTCATCTCATATAATAAATGGCAACCAAAATGAAATCCATAACTAAATGAATAGAAATGACATTAGGGTTTTTTTAGGGGTAGAGATTCAAATTCCAAATGACTGATTCATATTGTTTAAAGAGTGCCATTTCTGGGTTTGTTGGTTTTTTTTTTTTAATGCTGTTACTGAGTTATATGATGCAGTGATTCCCAAGAAAATTCATTTCGATTAAGAATATGATGCCTTGGAGCTGAGAATTAATCCTCCCTTTCTTTTCTTAAGAATAGTTTGGGGTAGAATATTGAAAATCTAGACCTGTCACTCATTAAAGAAGGGAAGACTTCTTACAATTGCTCTCATTTCATTGCCTTTTCAGTCCCACTTGTGCAGATAAATGAAAACCCAAAAGACAATAGAGTCAGGGATGAGTGAAATGCAGAAGCAGGGAGTATAGTGTAACTTTAATGGGATATTGTCCATTTGGGGGGGGGCAGTTAATGACCATTAGTGTGTCTTCAGTGCACACCTCTCCCCCTCCAGATTTTACCCATATCCATTCTGAAAACACACATGCATGCGCACACACACACCCTCCCCAACAGAAACCATTTTGGCTACTCTTTTCATTTAGAAAGGGGTTTGCTTCTCCAGGTTTGGGTTTTTTTGGCCCAAAATTTAGAGATTACAACTAAGTTTAAAGACAGGACTTTACTTATCACCCAGATGTTATTGTTATTGCCATGTGTGATCCCATCATAATATACATAGTGAATCACTAGTCGCATTAGCTACATTCAGCTTTTAAAAATCAAGACATACTATATCCATCCTTGAAGGATGTTTCTCTGTTCTTAACTCTTTCCCTACCTGAAGTTGTAGTTTTCTTTGTATCCCCAATACTTAGCAGTGTGCCTGGCACATATTAGACTCTTAATAAATGATTGTTGCCTTAAAGGGATTAAATCTTTTGAGCTATAGCAGGAAGGAATAGGTATTTCCATCTAGTATGACTTATAAGAAGTAATTAATTTATTATATTTCAAAGACATAGATCTATTTGAAGAAGCAAAGACTCAAGTTATTTTCTAGGCTACCTCACTATTAACTGAAAGGCATAGCTATTTCATGTATAATAACTATGATTCTATGGAATGCTTTTTGAGTTTCTTAAGATGGTTAATTAACACATTGCTGGTTGAACTAAACTCATTTCTATCACTATATATGATAGAATATAAACACATATTCCCTGTGCAAAGCTGTTAACAAGATACTTAATATATATTAGATGTTATAAAATGAGATGTGCATTTTTATGCAATTGGGGAGTTATAAATATGGGTTTTCAACTGGCAGAAAATAATAGTTTTTCCCTTAAAGAAATGGCACCGAAAAAGACTTGTCCAGCCCAAGAAGGCTTAGAAATTTCAAATATTTATGCAAAGGCAAAACTGAGCCATAACCATAGGAATATTTTAGGTGGCATCTCTTACATGTGTATCCAAAGAGAAAAAGCAATTAAACTTGGAGATTCATTCTGAAATGATGGAACAAATGAAAAATGTGTATGACTTTCCCCTATTCCCTATAATTTGCCAAAATATAGAGTTGATATTTTAGTCCTATTTTTATAAAATAGTATAGATTTATGGCACTGTGTAAATTGTATTTACAGTATCTCAATTTTAAGTTATAGTTTTGTGCTTTAAAAATGTGTGTATATGTATGATGAAAAAACTATATTGGTAACATGACAAAGTATTTAAGAAATATAAATCTGTATTCAATAAAAAGCAAAGAAAGATGTCACTTGCTTTCATTTTAGTTCAAAGTGGCTGTATGGTGCTTTAGTATTGTCCCCATAAGTTATGTCAACCGTATCTAAGCATTTCTCTAGTGACCAATCAGCATGTGTCCTACAGATATTAGGACAGGCAGAAAAATGAAAGGTGGAAAAATGTATTTGTTTTCCCTATTACATTGCAAGGTGACAGGGATGGATGTATACCTTAAGATAACAGCATTATCCTATAATAGTGTTGGTAGAAGACTTGAATGATAAGGCAATTGATAGCATAAAGCTTCAAGGGCTTTAATTGTTTAAAATGAGAGTGAACAGACAGAAACAGAGTCAGAGACTGAGAACAGAGAAGCAAACACACACAAATAGACATCCAAGTCCAATGTAGTGGGGAATGCACGAAGATGAGAGTCAGGAAACCTGTCTCAACTTTGTCATTGAGTTACGGTGTGACCATGGGCAAATTGTTTGCTTTTTGTAAAATCTGGATAATTATAATTCCTTATAACTACCTTACAGGAGTATTGTGACAATTGATTGAGACCACATATTAATGAATTTAAAAAGCATGTATTAAGCACTTACTATGTGTTAGACACTGTGTTAGCATTGTAAAAGCAAAGCTTTCACATATGGATAAAAATACAGTACTTGGAAAAAGTATAAAGTTATACAAATGTATTCATTGTATTATATGCACACATTCACAACAGCAAGCCAAAGATTCATTCACTAGCCCCATGTGCCATTCTTCAACCCCATGAAATAGAAGGGACCCATTGCTCAGAATTTAAGGCTAGGCTGCCCTAGAATGCTTCAGTACCAGATGTGGTATGGGTTTTTCTTCTACTTTTTTAAACACACCAGTAGTTCCATTGGGACAGAGAGCTCCTGGTGAGGAATTTCCTCTGCCAGTGCAGATCACCACTATTTCTCAGGGTTTTAGAGGACTGTATGAAGAAATTAAGCAATTTTTCAGAAATTATAGAACTAGGATGTATTAGAAACAAAACTTCAGCTAAAAAAGGAAAATTTAATTTCCACGTGGAAAAGAAAAGACCAGCTCAACAAGAGTTCTCCCTTATTTGCCACATTCTTCCTACAAAACTAGGTAATAAGAAATAGTAACAGAAACAGAGTAGGTGAAGGGTTATCTTCTCACAAACACTAACCTCCTCCATCTTAGCTTGAGGAAATAAGCTATTATCTATTATTCTTTCTTCTCTATTAGTTTAATATTGTTTGTGAGATAAAAAACACTGAGACAAAAATACCACATAGAGAAGAGTGCTCCAGGTGGCTACCCAAGCAGTCTGAAGCAAAAACTAATAACTTCTCTAAATTAATCTTAAATTTCTCCCCCTAGGGAAGAAGAATGTTGATCTATGTTGTTGTATTCGAAAATTCAAGACTCCCTCCTTTCTCCCCTTTCAGTCATTCACTATCTAAGCATCCCTGCAGAGGGAAGTAAAAGTCCAAATCAAACATACATCTGGGAGAAACTTCTACCAACTTTCCATCTCCTCTCCAAATATCTAAATCCTACTCGTATAAAAAGCTACTGTATTCCCTATGAAGCCTTCTCTGAGCCCCCGGTCCACAGTGATTTTTCCTCCCCTCTACCCAATTTCTTTGGTATTTAGCATCATTGCTACTTATTTAGCACATATCTTCCTTCTACTCTATATTAGTAGTTACTTTAGTGGTGTCTGTATTTCTTGTCCTTCCTTCCAGGATTTAAGTTCCATGAGGCAAAGGTTTGAATTCATTTTTCTCTTTTGAAGCAGCCAGGCACAATGCCAGGGACTGGGGATATAAAGACAAAAATGAAACAGTCCCTGCTCTTATGGAATTTACATTCTATCAGGGGAGCCAGAAGAGGATGTAAAACTCCACCTAGACTCTAAGGACACTCCAAATAAACAAAACAAAAATCTTTCATGAAAGGAACTAATGGATGGGGGAGGTAGAAGAGGGAGGAATCAGGTAAGTTACCATGTAGGGGTTGTCTCAGTTTTAAAGGAAATGAGATTTAAAGAGTCAGAGGCAAGGAGAGAGCCTGGGCCAGGTCTGGAGAACCACTGCAAAATGCTCAGATGGTATTCAAATAATGGCAAAAAGGCTACTTGAACTAGAGCCTAGAGCACCGAAGGGATGTGACTTTCCAAAGTTGGAAAGACATGCTTACTCATAAAGGGCCTCAAAGGCCAAAGTAAGGAACTTAGAATTGATGCTGGAGATAATGGTGTCATTGTAGTTTCTTGAGCAGAGGAGTACCAGGTCAGAGCTGCACTTAAAGAAAATCACGTGTGTGTGTGTCTGTGTGTGTGTCTGTGTCTGTGTGTGTCTGTGTGGAGGATGGATAGGGAAAAGAGCCTGAATGAGCAGGGAGCCCAACTGAGAGGCTGCTGCCATAGCCAGAATGGGAGGGGATAACGGGTGGTACCCTGAATACAGACACACAAAGTGGGGAATCAGAAAATAATGGTTACTTTAAAGCTTCGGAAGCTTCTTTCCTCTCCTCAGTTAAAGCAAATTAAAATTTCAAGGTGCCTTTTCTGAACGGAGTCCACTAAGAACAACATTTTGTTTGTTTTCAGGTAAACCATCACCAAGCCAGACCCTCAACACTGTTCTTGGTGGCTGAATTATGGTCTTCATCTTGTTGGCCAAGCCAAGTTTACATCTACACAATTACCTGCCCCTACCCCCTCTCAATACCCCAACTACCACCTCCAACCCCCATTTTCTGTAGCCACAAACTTCATAAACCTGCCTCCTATGACTTCATTAACCAGGCCTGGGGCAAAAATGTTAAAAAGAGGGCATAGGAAGCCCTGCTCCTGCCTCATCACTGAACAAACTCCACTTGGACGCCTTTTCCAGAGGTCTTTTCTTTCTCCTCCCCTTTCCTCAAACCCTAATTTGTCCTGAGACTCCGGCCCGCCCCCTCCTCTCGTGACCGGAAGAGGCTCCACCCAACCTCCTGAAAGGCAGCCATTTTGGTCCCCCCCCACCATCCCTCTGCCTTCGCCTGTGCCTGTGTTTTCCAGATGCCGAAGAGAGCGCTCGTCCACATGCTCTATGGACCATACCGCATGTGCAACATGACTGCGCAGCACCGCATCTCACGCCTGCAGGGTCTGCTGAGTGAGCGCGGCTGGGGACTCTGGGGCCTCCGCAGGGGGCGGGGCAAGGAGGGGCGGGGCAGACTGTCCACGTGCCCAAGGGAGGGAGGAAGCATGGCGGTGTGGAGACCCGAGGCAGGGAGAGCCAAAGCCACATTCCAAGGTCCCCTACACCTTCAGAATAGGTGGTCCCAGGAAAAGGCATTGAGATTCTTGTTTGCCACAGTATCTTCATCTGTAAAATGTAGTCATTGATAACACCTTCTAGGGTGGTTGTGAGGATCAAATTAGATAAGAATTGTAAAGCTCATGGCACAGAGCCTGTTGCACGGTAGGGACTGTATAAATATTTATTTCCTTCCTCTTTCCTTCTCTTCCTTCTTTCCTTCCTTCCTTCCTCCTTTCCTTTTTCTTCTCTTCCTCCCTTCCTTTCTTCTTCCCTTCCTTCTTTCCCTCCTTCTTTTCCTCTTTCCCTTTCTTCTTCTCTTCTTCCTTTTTTCCTTCCTCCCTTCCTCAAAGGACAGAATAAAAAAAACTAGGTAGAAGTTAAAAAGAAACCACTTCATTAGTGGTGTAAGGGAAAACTTCTCAACAATTATACTGTCCCAAAGTGGAAATATCTACCTTGAGAGGTGATAGGTTCCCACTCAATGGTAGTCTTCAAGCATGGACTAGATGACTTCCCAGATATGTCATAGGATAGTAATGAGTTAGACTAACTGACCACAGAGATCCCTTTCAATTCTATGATTCTGTGATTAATGTAGCACCTGTCTGTGCCTTCTTAACCTCTATGATTCTTGTCTATGTCTTTCCAAAAATCCTTCATGGAAGACTCCGTCAAACTGATGGAATCTCCTTGGATTTTTTTCCTTATCAAAACCATTTCTTCCCTTCAGGTAGTAATAATGTACTAAGAGCCAGCTATGTGCCCCAAGCTGTGATAGGTTCTGGGAATACAAAGAAAGATAAAAGACAATCCCTGCTTTCAAGGAGGTCATGGTATAATGGATTCTTTTAAAATAAATGTATTTAGTAATAATAATAATAACTCATTTATATAAATCATATTAAATTATTTTCTTAAAGTGTATATCTGATCATGTCATTCACCTACTCAACAAACTTCAGGGAGTCCCTATTACCTAAAATCAAATTTAAGGTCCTCCATTTCATTTTGAAAAACCTTTTAACCATTACCTATGTCACTCTGGTGTAACCAAATTGACTTATTTTCCTCTCAAAGGACATTCCTTCTCCTACCTCTGTACTCTTGCAGTAATGGTTCCTCTATTCCTGAAATACACTACAACCTCATGAGAGTCTGTTTCTGGGAATCCCTTCATATCCTCTCTCAAGCACCTAATTAACTGAATATTAATATAGCACCCCTTTCTGACTTCACTCTCCTGATTCAAGCTGACATGGACAAGCTAGATCCCCAAGGGGTTCCTGCTGCCTTGGAATCTATGCGTTTTATGAATGACTAATCTAAAAAGTATAACTCACAAGCCCCCATCAATGTGCTTCCCATTAGTAATCAGCCAATAGACTTCATTATCTCTTTTTAAAACATACTCAAATGGCATAACAAGAATAATATTTACAAAAACTTCCCTTCCCCCAACCCTGTTCACTCTCAGAAATACATACAAAGTCTATGGAGAGAGAGTGGGCACAGACTTAAAGTACAGAGGCAGTAAGGTACATATATAGGGAACCAACATGGTCAAGACAATCCACAGCTCTGGAACACACAGACCTCAATGTCCTTTCTTTCTCCAGAGAGTCCTCCCAAAGTTCACAGTGAAAATATGATGATACGTGTGATGGACAAATTATTCTAAGTGAACCGGCTTTTCACTGAGCATGAAATTTGAGCTGGAGAGGGAGCTTAACTAGACTTGCTCATTGCAGGGCATAGTGTCTTCACTAGATGGTCAGTCCATTGTTGGGGTGGGCTGAGACTGGACCAGTTGTTGTTGTGTGTGTGTGTGTGTGTGAGAGAGTTTCTATTTATATATAATTGCTATAGTTACCAAGTGTTATATATAATAAAAGTAAATCACCACCACCAATGGAATTCTTGTGGCCATTGCTTTTATACATACATAATAAACACCTTAAGAAGTTGGTTTAATGGTAAGAATTTCACCATAGAACACATTCAGTGGTACAGTCCACTTCATTCATCTTTACAGTTTTTTTTAATAACTCAGACTCAAAGTTATAAACAAATTTGTGTCTGAGGTAAAAAGATTTTTAAAAAAACACACAAAACAGTCCTTTTATTGCTGATTTCTAGTACTACTTACTAAATCAAAGATCCAGTAAATATGTGACTCAATCCACAGTTTGATATCTTTCACAGGAAGCTAATAGACACTAAACTCTTTACAAGGTATGACCTTTGTGCTAGACAGGTCAAACTGCTGGACTCCTTCAGCTCATTCCATGGTGAACATCTTTAGTCCCCACCATCCCCAGCCTCTCACTTGCTTGAGTGTTACTGTTTTCTTTGCAAATAGAGTGTTAAAGTTATTTTCATTTTTAAGGTATGATCTGCAAACCTTACTTTAGGATTGGCAAAAGCCTAATCTCTTTGACTCCAAAACTTCTGCTCTGAGATGTATCACCATGAACAGGAGATAGAAGTTTACCTTCTCCTGTTCAATAATACTTCTGATTCAGATCAGAGTTGCCTAAGTGAAGAATCCCATTTTCACTTATAGTGACCATCTTCTAGTGACTTATACTTCTCAAATTTCTGTTGGGTCTAGCGCAAATAAGGTTTAAGACTCATAGGTGTAGAGGCAAATAATAAGTCTATTGTTTGTGCTGGCTTTTTTATATGAAGTTGAGCTATTCAAGCCTCATAATTTTCCAAGGTGCAAAGAAATTCTTTTAATCCTGGAAGGACTTTTTCTTACCATTTCTACTTCCCTGACTTTTTGCCCTTCCCATCTTCAGTTTTATAGTCCAAAGACTTCTTACAATAACATCAGGGGTAAATTAATTTTCAGAATTTTGTATATAGGAGGCAACTAGCTCACTCAGTAGATTGATAGGCTCGGGCCTAGAATCGAGAGGTTCTAGGTTCAAATCTGGCCTCTGACATTTCCTAGCTATGTGATCCTAGGCAAGTCACTTAACCCCTATTGCCTAGCCCTTACTGATCTTCTGCCTTAGAACCAACACACAGTATTGATTCTAAGATAGAAGGTAAGGGTTTAAAAAAAAAGAATTTTGTATTATACAATTTGGGTCTAAAAACAAGACATTGCCAGAAAAATCTTAGCCTTGCTCTGCTGCCTTTTTTTCTCTCATTTCAAGTTGACCTTAAAAGTATGCCCAACCCTTCTATAACTGAACTTTGCTTTAAACAAATTGATGATTTTTTTATTATTACATTTAAATTATAGTAGTTCAATAGGAATAACCCCATCATGACTTTACACTCATTTAGTTCAATAAACATTTATTAAATGCTTACTTCAGCTGCCTTCATGGCCATTGTAACAAAATGTTCTCCTCTACCCAGTCTACCAAAGGCAGTTTTCACATGCTTGAGGTAGACAACCCCCAACTTATCAAAGGATATAGCCCATCAGTTACTGGTTGAGTGCCAGGTGAAAACCAAAGGTGGATACACAACCCTAAAAAGGGCTTAGCAAGTTCTCACACCAGAGGTGCTACTCTTTCTTGAACACCATATACCTCGGTTGAATAAGAATACTTAGCATGCTTAGAGTTTGATCAGACATGAAATACGTCAAAGATGCCAAGGTCATTCACTGCATCCCAGACAGTTATCCTGACTTCTATCTTGCCATTAGACTTCAATGACTATGGAAGAGAGTGAAACTGATGATTTTGTGCAACTCTGCTTCACTTAAATTCAATGCATGCACAAATCAAGATATCACCCTTTGATGTTATTTGGTCCTCTTCAAAAACAAAAGACCAAGGACTAACAATAACAGCTATATTGTATTAGGAACTGGAATACTAAGATGAAACAAAAGGCAGCCCCTTCCCTCAAGAAGTTTATAATCTTGTAATGAGACTCAATCAGTACACAAATACTTATTAAATACTATGTGCCAGACAATTAAAAATAACTTATAATAATAATTCAATTCAGAAAAAAATTAAGCACTTTCTGCATAAAATGCTAGATTTTGGGCAAAGACAAAAACAAAATAATTCCTATCCCCAAGAATCCTAGATTCTTTTGAGAGATAAATACATAGTGAATTTGCAGATCAGAATGATAGAAGAAATTTTAGAAGAGAGGGACTTAAAGCTGCCCAAAATGGATTCTTGGGGGTGATATCAGAGCTGATAAGAGATTTTACCAGAGAGAGATGGAGGTAGACTATTCAAGGAACAGGTATCAATATATGTAAAGGCTGGTAGATCAGAGAAGGGTAGGTAGCCAATCTGACATAGCTAGAATATCGAGTGAATTAAAGGATAATAGTATGTGGTAGTCTGGAAAAGTAGATTCAATTCCAATTTTTGGAAGACCTTTAATGCCTGCTTAGGAGTGTTTATGTTGTATTCATTAAGTAATGATAATACTATGAAGAATTTTTACAGAAAAGTGAATAAGAAGACTTCATTAGAAATATTTCCCTATAAGTATGAAGGATAGCCTGGAGAGAGTGGAGATGAGGCAGGAGACTATTATGATCATTTAGGCAAGAGGCCCTAAGCTTAGGTGGTATTAGTGAAAATGTGAAGGAGGATTAGATGTAATAGATGAAGGAAAAGAAAGACAAATATGACTCATGGTTTTTTAGCTTACATACATCAGAGAATAGCAGTGGCATTAATAAAAAGTAAAGAAATTAGAAAAAGTCTTAAAGGGAAATATGATAAATTCAGGATACTAAAATAGTAATGTCTAGGAAGCAATTTAAATTCAGAACTAGAGAAATCTGGAAAAGATAATCACCTGAACAAAGGGGGGCTGTCTAGTTCCCCTGCACCTATTCCACCAAAACCTGAAATTTATCCCAAACCAAATAATGGTTAAGAAATTCAATCGAGAAACTAAAATGACTTCTTCCATGCCAAAACTGTATAAATCAGTCAGCAGTCCATAGATGATTGGACAGGGGACCTCAAAAAAAGCCAGTACCCAAACAGAAAAACAAAAGAGTAGCCTCCATTAAATATAGGCCAAAACCAAAAATAGCCTGCAGGGATTTGTGTCCAGGGACAGCAGAAGTGGAGGTCTTCCACTGGAAAGCCCCAGGATCATTTTAAACCAACAGCAGAGACCTCAGTAGCCCCAGGAAGCATCAATGACCAGTCTAGCATGGCTATGATTGAACTACCTCAGGACAGTGAGTTTCTTAGCACTCTGCCTTGAGATGCCATAGAGGGCCTCGAGAGAACTCTTGAAATTCCAAAAGGAAAAATTCCAGGAATGTTATAGCCAAAGTCTAGAACTTCCATATCAAAGAAAAAATATCTCAAGCATCCAGAAGAAACAGTTTAAATAATAAAATCAGGATTACATAAAGTCTAGCAGTTTCTACTATAAAGGAAAGGAGATCTTGAAATTCTATTGTCCAGAAGTCAGAAGGGATAGGCTTATAACCAAGATTAGCTTATCCAGGAAAGCTAAAATACTGGGAGTGAGGAGGTGGATGGAATTGACCTTTAATGGAGCAGAATAATTTCAAACATTTCTGATGGAAAAAAAATGATCTGATTAGGAACTTTGAAATCCAGACACAAGAGTCAAGAGAGAGTTAAAAAGATAAATTTCTCTAAGCAATCAGAAGGGAATGTATAATGAGGTTGTACTAACATTCTAGTGAAGGAAAAGAAATAAGCATTCTTTTAGAAATTTAGTCTTTTCAAAGAGTATTGTTGGAGTTAAGAAAAGCAGGATTTGTGGGTGAATTGGTTCTATTCTGATGATCTGAAGAAAGGAAATAGAAGGGAGGATAAAAGAATGAATTACTATAGAAAGGAAGAAGGAGGAGGTAAAATTTGCTATTCCCATAATTAGGAGGCATGAGAAGAAGAATATACAAACATGGAGGGAGAAGTGGGAAAGTGAACATCAGTTGAACTTTACTTCTATCTGAAATGGACAAAAGAAGGTTAATCACACATATACACACCATTTGGGGTAGAAATATATCAAACTCATCAGGAAAATAAAAAATAAAGGGAGCAGGGATAGTGGGATGTTGATGGGGATTGGGAGGATTAAGAGAGAAAATAATCCCAGGGAGGAAATTGCTGCTCTTGAAGGGTGATTAAAAAGTAAAAAGAAATTGAATTAATTAAAAGAACTAAATCTAAGAGGGTGTCCATCACTGCTGAACCAATTGTGGTATATAAATGTAATGGGATATTTTTGTACCATAAGCAGTAACAAAAGATAATTTCAGAGAATCTTAGATGGTATTAACTGATCTAGAGTAAAATGAACAGAGCCAGGAGAATTTATACAAAGACCACATTGTAATTTTTTAAAAAGCAACAACTTTGGAAGACTTAAGAACTCTGATCAGTGTAATGACTGACCATATATATTTCTCCCATGACAAATCCATGTTTCATAATCTTTAATGAGCCTTGCTATGACTCAATAGTCCCTTTACTTCCCCTCTTAACTATTCACCATCTCATTCTGTAATATTTATTGGGAAAGGAAATGGGATTTGGAAAACAGGGGGTAAATGTGAGGTTTGTATGGGGTATGGAGTAGTTGAGGGGAGAGGGAACACTGTTTGGTGATGCAAGGGAGGGAGATGCTCCCTGCTGAGAGGAAGCAGCAGGGGTCTGATAAGGCCTGTTAGTCCTGGAATGACTGAACTGAAGTTCAGCTCCCTCTATGACCAGAAAAGATAGTCCACTTATCTGACTGCGAATTCAAATAATATAAAGTTTAATAATCCAGTTGGAATTGGAGTTTTTTCTCAGCTTCAGACCTGAGGCCAGGCCCCAGAGGCTGGTGGAGGGTCCTCCCACTCCCATCTACTCTATATCAGTCCAGTTTTATCTTTTTTAAAATCTTAGCAGTAGACAGAAAGCAAACAAGAACAGGTCTAACCTTCAGAAGCAATTGACTTCCAGCTGAACCAAGAAGAGCATGCCACTCCAGACTGGGCTGACCAAGCTCCTCTCTCCTCCAACACCAGGAAACAAATCCCCACGGCAGGAAGGAAGTGCTAGTCACAAGACCCAACTGCCACTCCCAGTTGCCCCTTCCCCCACCAACTGTCAGTCTAATTTCCTTTCCACAATCATCCCCTTTTTTTGTTGTGACCTTCCCAAGATCACATATTTATATGATAGTTACTAATTTACTAAATCTACTCTAAGGAATTCTTAGCAGGAAAGTTTGGGCAGGGGTAGTTTTGGGGTTTTACAATAAATTCAGTACAATAAATATTGAACAAAACTATTACAAGAAATTTGAATCTTAGTGCTAATACTACTTACTCTAAGTTAACTAAAACTAATATACTATTTATAGAAATTATTTACATATAATACAACAATATACATTGTTCCCCATCATGATATCAATCAAATAGAAATATCTATTGAACTTTCTATTTGCCTAAGACCTTATGGAACTAACTATATACATATTTACATTTTGCATAAATACAATTTCAGACACTTGTTTATATAAACAAGGTTTCTCAATATGTTAGTTTGTGATTTTGTGTTTTGTGTCTAATAGTGTTGTGTTGAATTAATACTTATCAAGTTTCTTCAGATTTCCACTTCTCGTGTTGACTGATGGATCTCTTCTTTCTTCTATGTTATGTAGTGATGTATGCTATTTCCCTAATATGTGAAATTACTTTTGTTTTATTATTTCAACACACTCAGTCTTACATATAAATCTCGTTTTTGATCTGTCTTCTTCTTATATAAACAAATTTATAAAGTTCAAAGTCTTAACTGTCCATTTCAGCTTTTCCTCTTTGTTTCTTGTCTTTAGCATCTTTTCTTGATGCTTTTCCTCTGGGCTGGTTTAAAATCTTTTCCTCTGGGATGCTTTTCCTCTGGGTTGCTTTTCCTCTGGGCTGGGAAATTGTCTCGAACATTATGTGTCACTATTATTTCTTTGTGGTGTACTTTTTATGTTAATCAGTTTTTGTTTCCATTTCTCAGCACTATCTGTTGTCTAATTATCTTCGATGTCTGTTACAGTGGTGTTGAACTTTTTCTGGTTTCACGTGGGAACAGTGAAACCATGAGTCTTTCCCTGCAACTTTTATAGCTGTTGGGGTAGTAAGCAATACTTCATGTGGTCCAGTCCATTTTATGTCTGTAGCCAATTTTCTATTGAAATTTTTAAAGTATACTATGTCTCCTGGTTTGATGTTGTACAAATTGTAATCCAGGGTACTGCTTGTTGTATCAAGCCCATTTCATGCAATTCTGCTATTCTTGTCTGTAAAGCTTGTATATATTTTGTTAATTGACAGTCTCCACCTATCATGGCAATGTAAGCTGGTTTACAAGTCCTTCCTTGCCAAATTGCATGTCCATATAGCATCTCAAAGCAAATCTCCACTGGGTCGTGTTCTAAGATGGAACAGAACTAATGGCAGAATGTTTGTCCATTTTTGGTGTGTTTCTGCACAAAATTTTCCTATCAATGTTTTAATGTCTTTATTTAATCTTTCCACTTGCCCTGAACTTTGGGGATGATGTGGTGTGTGGTATATTGCTTGTATTCCTAGGTTTTTATAAATTTCATTTAATATTGACTGAGTAAAGTGACTTCCACAGTCTGAGTCTAATTTTGAGGGAATCCCAAATCTAAGTATGATTTCTTTTAATAGGATTTTGACCACAAATGCTGCATTGTTCTTTTTAGCAGGAAAACCTTCTGGCTATCTAGTCAGTCTGTCTATGATGACAAGGCAATACTTAAACCCTTTGTCTTTTGGCATATTGATAAAATCTATCTGTATGTATTCAAATGGAGTATATGCTAAGGGACGACCTCCTAAGCCTTTGGTCTTATAAACTCCCTGATTGAACTGCATACAAATTTTACATTTTTGACAAATTCTTATGGCATATGAGGATATTCCTGGTGCAGTCCAAAATCGTCTCACTGAATCGATCACAGCTTGGGTTCCACAGTGTCCTTGTGCATGTATTGCATTGCACATGTGATAAAATAAATTTTTAGGCAGGATGGGCTTGCCTAGTTGTGAAAACCATATTCCTCTTATTTGTTTTGCTCCTAAGTTCTTTATCCATGATTGAATTTCCTGCTCATTATAGGCATCAGTTAGATTGTCCTGTTTAACTATTGAGAAATTCAATACATGAAAAGGTCCTTCTCTAGCTCCAAATTTTGCTGTAATGTCAGCTCTATGGTTTCCTAAAGACACATGATCATTAGCCCCTGTGTGTGATCTACAGTGGATTATTGCCACTTCCTTGGGAAATTGTACAGCCTCAAGAAGTTGCATTATTACTTTGGCATATGCAATCTCTTTACCTGCACTTGTCAAAAATCCTCTATGTTTCCAAATTTCTGTAGTGGCATGAATTACTGAAAATGCATACTGGGAATCTGTGTAAATATTGACCCATTTACCTTTACCAATTTGCAAAGCATTTAATAAAGCAACTAGCCCTTCCCCTTGAGCGCTCATGTGCTTTGGTAAGGACACATACAATAATGTCTCTGTTAGTGTTACTACTGCTGCTCCAGTATACCTTTCTCTGTTAACTATCATGCTTGAACCATTGGTATACATTTCAATGTCGGGTTGTTCCAGGGGAGTGTCTTTTAAATCATTTCTTGGTTTTTCTACTACAGATATTGTTTCTTGGCAATTATGTATGGGTTCCCCTTCCAACGGCAGATCTGGAATCAAGGATGCTGGATTCAATGGTTGGCAACGTTTTAAAGAGATGTTTTCATTGCTTAGTAACACAATTTCATATTGAGAAAGCCTTTGCTGTGTGAAAGCTTGTAAATGACATTTCTTCAATATGGATTCTAGTTGGTGTGCAGAGTAGACATTAAGTTTTGATCCTAATACCAAATCAGATGCCTTTTGGATCATGGTTGCTGTGGCTGCGATTGCTCTCAAACAGGGAATCATTCCTTTCTCAATTATATCTAGCTGAGTACTATAATATGCCACTGGCCTAAAATTGGGTCCTAAAGTTTGGACTAACACTCCAAAAGCTATGCCTCTTGCTTCATGTACAAAGAGATGGAATTCTTTGTTGTAGTCTGGAATACCTAAGGCTGGAGCTGTTATGATTGCTTCTTTGAGCTGTGCCAAGGCTTGGAGATGCTCTTTCATTAGTTTCAAAGGTTCTGTAACTGTGTTTTTGGTTAAGTCCATAAAGCATTTTGTTATTTGGCTATAGCCTGGGATCCATTGTCTACAGAAACCTGTCACTCCTAAAAAGGCTCTCAGTTGCTTCTTAGTCTTTGACACACTGAGTTTCAGTATGTCTTCTACTCTTTTTTTTGGAAATCTTTCTCGTCCCCTTTTCCAAGATAAATCCTAGGTATTCCACTTTAGGCATGACCCATTGTAGTTTTGATTTGGAAACTTTGTGACCTTTCTTATATAGCTCTAGGAGGAGTTTTTTACTGTCCTGGTAACAAACTTTAGCAGATGGGGATGCAAGAAGAATGTCATCCACATAGTGCACAATTTTTCTTTCCTTGAATCGGATGTTCTGTAAATCTTGTTGTAAGATTTGGCAAAATGCTGTTGGGCTATCACAGAATCCCATTGGTAATCTTCCCCATGTCATCTGAGTCCCATTCCAAGTGAAAGCAAAGATTTTTTGGCTTTCCTTTGCAATTGGAATGCTAAAATAAGCACCACACATATCAACAACAGTATAATATCTAGAGTTACTTGGGATTTATGAAATTATTTTAGATGGGCTTGGAATGACTGCATGGGACTTTTTCACAAAGTTATTTACTGCTCTTAAATCTTGGACCAGTCTCCACTGAATTTTTCCTTCAGAGTCATATTTTGTTTTCTTTATAGGTATTATTGGTGTATTATATTCTGAAATTGTTGGGATTAACATTTTCTGATCCAACAAACTTTGGATAATTGGGTTGATTCCATCTATGGCTTCTTTACTTAGTTTGTATTGTGGTATCCTTGGTGGTGTCCCTTCTTTAACTTCTACTTTTACTGGTGTTGCTGACTTTAGAATCCCTACATCTGAAGAATGTATAGCCCAGAGTCCTTCAGTTATATCACTTGGTATTTCAAATATTGTACCTTCATTCTGAACTTCTTCATCCACTTGCCCCATGAACAGCAATGGATAATGTTTTAAAGAGTCTTTGGGTAGATGTAGAAAGATTTTTATCTCTCTTGATAGTCTCATTCACTCCCTCCCATGGCTTCTCCCTCTGAACCACCTCTTTCCTGATGATTTTCAAATCTCTTCTAAGCATTCAACCTACATTTCCAACTGGATAGAGTACATGTATACCTGTTCAACACTTTAAATATCAATTCAACTCAACTGATCAATAATACCTTAAAATTCACTTCAGTGTGTGACCCTGGGCAAGTCACTTAACTCCCATTGCCTAACCTATTATTCATCTGCCTTGGAACCAATACACAGTACTGACTCTAAAACTGAAGGTAAAGATTTTTTAAAAACTCAACTCAGTCCAAAATTGACTTGATTATTTCACTATCTAAAATTTGTTCTCTATCCACTTTCATTCTTTTGGTCTGCGATACCAACATTCATCCTGTATTCCATGTTCACAATTTTAGGATAATTTTTTATTCTTATCTCTGGCTTTTCATATACAGTCAAACAGGTTAGCAAGTCTTGCTGCTTCTGTTTATGCAACCTTTATCACATCTTTTCTCATTTCTCTATTCTCATTTCCATCATCTTGTCCTTATTAGCACCTACCTGGAATGTTGCCAAAAAGGTCATCCTGCCACCATTCCTTTCTTTCTCCAGCCCATCTTTCATACAAATGCCAGATTTACTGAGCTAGTAGAGATGACCTAGGAGAAGATAGAGAATAGCAGAATATCCCAAAGGAAAGGGGTTCCAGGTTGGATTAGAGAACAATTCTGAAATAACTAACCATTGGTCAAGGTTGAACATTAGAGAACAAAGTAAAATGGTAGACTCATGATGACAAACTCATATATATTTCTTATAACCAGATATCATGATGTGTAAGGAGAGCATGTTTATAAGAAATGATTAAGAGGAAAAGAAGTAGTAGGACAGGAGATGTGATGAAATATGAGATGAATATTTAACAGGAAATATTTGCTAGTTTCCCTGTATGCAGCTTTTCCTTGCCTAGATTACTTATCTCCATCAGCTAATCCACTAATAGTTGTCGGTCAGAACTGACCCTTGAAAACAAAATTCCCTCTCATTTAACTTACAGACTAAACAAATCAATCTCATTTCCCTTGGTGCACATCAGCAATGTCCATTAATGACAGCGATGGTTATATCTCTCTCCAGTAGGGGAAGAGAAATCTCCCTCTGTCGACCTTCCAACAATGACATGTAAATCACAGCAGAGGGTATGAAATAACTTTCACAAGGTGTGCCAAAGAATTTTTCTATTTTTGTTCAGTTAACACAAATCCTACTTAAAGAATGAAGTATCAGACCTCAAAGAGGCCTTTCATCTGGGGACAGGAGGGCCTTAATAGCTTTACGTTGATTTATCCAGAAGTTTAGTCAAGGCTTTTACAAGTATTCCATTTCAGGAAAGAAATTTATCTGGCCTTTCTTTTCATACCCAACCTAAAGCAACTATTAAGAACTTGAAAGACAGTTTTCAGTGGATAGTCGTGACATTTAAAAGAACAATGGCACTCTCATTAATGCTTAATAGCTTGTTGCCTCAAGTTCCCATTACTTTGTCATAGAATAGCCTCCCAACTCTATACCCATTCATTCCTAAGAGGTTGTAAAGATTACGGACCTTTGTTATTGTTCATTTACTTTAGTTGGGCCTGACTCTTCATGACCCCATTTCGGGGTTTTCTTGGTAAAGATACCACAGGAGTTTGCATTCCCTTCTTCCAGCTTATTTTACAGATGAGGAAACTGAGGCGAATATAGTTAAATGATTTGCCCAGGATCACACAGCTAGTCAGTGTCAGAGGTTGGTTTGAACTCAGGAAGATGAGTTTTCCTCACTTCTAGTACAGTGCTCTAAACTACTTCACTACCTAGCCAACCATGGTAGATTTTATAAAGGCAAAAAGATGTACTTTTCTATATTATTGTTTTTTGGGGTTTTTTTTAGTAGCTGATCAGCTTATGTCTATGCACCAA
Organism: Monodelphis domestica; assembly: GCF_027887165.1. Lineage (NCBI taxonomy): Eukaryota > Metazoa > Chordata > Mammalia > Didelphimorphia > Didelphidae > Monodelphis > Monodelphis domestica. The sequence continues at coordinate 74,437,967 of NC_077227.1, forward strand.
CAAATAAGATCAGAGATTTGTACTCTCTTTTCCCCTTGAAAATCCCTTGTGTAAACATTGTATCTATTTAGTTGTAAACATGCTATCACCCTATCAGAATGTAAACTCCTTTGGATAAGAACCAGTTTGTCTTTATCTTTGTTTCCCTGGTGTTTTAATTACTAGGTGGTTATTTAATGTTTGCTGAACTGAATTAGAGCAGTCAGGGACATTAGAGATTATTTAGTCCAGAGATTTATGGAGAGATTTCAGGGCTATCAGTGAATTTGGATGGGAAGAAGATTATATCTTCATTTCAATATAATTGTTGTTATATATTTTATTTTAGTCATTTAAACTATTATTCTGAAATGAGGCCCATGGATTTCATCAGACTTCCAAGGGTGTTCATAACACACAAAAGTTTAATATTCCCCAATCTATTCTAACTACTTCATTTTACAGGTAGGGGAACTGAGTCCCCCCCCCACCAAGACATTAAATTACCTTTCCTAACATGTAGTAAATAGTAGAGGTAGAATTTGAGCTTGAGACTTCTGACCCTGTATCTCATGCCCTTTACACTGTTACAGATAAAAGAGTGGTTGCCTTAAACTGTGACTGTGAAAATATGGTTTCAAGACAGTGTCTTGAGTTAATTCAAAAATAAGGTGGTTGCCATGGGAAAAATTCCCAAAAATGAAATACCCAAGTCAACTAGTTTTTATGGAGATTTTAATTAATACAAATTAAAGAATTAATGAAAGGGAAAGAGAGAGTAAGAGGAAATAATGAGAAAAAGGCTAGGCTATCCTAGGCTTAAGCCTTAAGAGAGAGATCAGTCAGTCTTTAATCCATTCACCACAAGATTTGTCCCAAGCAAGATCTCGTGTTCAGAGAGACCCTCCAGTTCAGCTCCTCAGCTCAACTAAGTTCAGACACCTAGCCCTTCAATTCAGCTTTGGCAAGTTGACCCCTCCAGAGGTCTTACTGACCTCCTTTTAAAGAGAATTTTCTCCTATGTCACCTCCCCTAAGTTCTCACATCTACCAATCACAGTAGATGTTTTCACAGGACTGACCATTCTTAATTCACACCTGAGTAGACTAAACTTTTGAGTAATTCAAACCTGAGTAGACTAAAACTTCACACCTCTTTTGTTAAGCTTGTCCCTTGCAAGTTTGCAAGTTGCCTGACCTTCTACTAATTAATTTGACCTTTTATAGGTACTTAGCACCTTTTTGTATTAGATCTAAAAATAGACTTAGCTTAAGGGCTTTTGCCTCACTATAAGTATGAGTTAAGTACTTTCATTGTTCACTATGGAGTTTACAACTTTATCTTCTCCTAAAGTATGCTTAAGTATGGGTGGAGTAATGTTAGAATTCTCACATTCCTGATCAAGTACGTTCATTGTTTAAAATGGGTTTAGCTTAATCAAATCTTCTGAAGTAGAGTCTGAGAATTTTTAAGATTCACAACACTACCCACTAGTTGCATTCCCTCTACAAAAAACAACTAAAATACTTGAGACCTATATGGTTCACTCTCCCTAAAAAGGATATTTGGAATTGTTCAGAGTTTTATTATGCTTTGTGATTCTCTTATTATGTGATTTTATAGAAGATAGGGTAAGAAACAGAGAAGATACTAAAAGCATTTTTCCATACTATACTTTAATTTAAAAAAAATTCTAAATCCCCCAGTCTTGAATTTGGTTATTCTACAGGTTAAATCATGTTTGCTATGTACAGAAAACTCTCTCGATTAAACCTGAAAAGCCAGTAATGATGATGATGTGATCATTATCTGCACACACACCCCCCACAGAGTAATCAGGGTGGTCTACTCTATTTTTTTCTTCCTTTTTTCTTCAGACCTTAATTATTGCAAATGAGAGTACACTTCCAGGGGAACGATTCCAGTCACTGTAGGCAGCCACCAGGGGTTATGGAGACAAAAGTGTAGACCACCCACTCCCTACTTCCCAATGTAATTGTACTTCTTCTAGCCCTGTGCTGTTGGCACTGCTGGAGCTGAGTGTGTGTAAGCCCACATGAACCTGTGCTTACAAAATCACAGTAACTATTGCAGGCCTTGTTTGCTTTTTTGGAAGTTAAAAAAAAATAGAATCTACTTCAACAAACATTTGTTAAGCAATTAACAGTGCACAAAATACTGTGTTTGGATGCTCAGGGTACAAAGACAGATACATCAAAGAAAGTATCTTATGGTGCAATGGAGGATGAGGGTGGGTTTGGGGTGGGGGATGGAGTGACATATATAAAAATAACTGTGATGCTAGGGGAGGGTGAAGAGCCCAAAGGGAAGTTCTAGTCAATGTACTGTGACTAGTTTGAAGGGGTAACGATAATGATAAGCGATAAGAGATCAAGAAAGGCTTCTTGGAGGAGATGGCACTTGAATTGAATCATAAAGTACAGGAGAGACCTTCATGGGTAGAGATGGGGCTCACAGAGAGAGCATGCACAAAACCATGGAGATTAGCAGGAAGGGCAGGATAAGAATGGAGGACATGGGCAACTAGATGGCTCAGTGAATAGAGAGCTAGGCCTGGAGATGTGAGGTGCTGGGTTCAAATTTGACCTCAGACATTTCCTAGCTATGTGATCCTGGGGAAGTCACTTAACCCCCATTGTCTAGCCCTTATCATTCTTTTGACTTGGAACCAATACCTAGTATTAATTCTAAGATAGAAGACAAGGATTTAAAAACAAGAAGACTATATTATGAGGTAACTAGTGTGTAATAAGGAGATTTTAGGAGGGAAAGGGAAAGGAAAGGTTAACAGATAGATCACACTAACAAAATATATATAAAAGGGGTTTATTAAACCAAACAGGGATAAGGGGAATCATGGAGTGATTTATCTCTAACCACCCAGAGTTTAACACACAAAGGCTTCTAATCTAAGCTTAATGTAACCAACTAAGTGGTAAATAAAAGATAAAATAAAAGTCCAAAAGGGGCCCAGATTCTCACAAACTCCAGAGTCCTTGGTATGGTCAGACTGAAGATCCAGATGTAGGGTCCTTATAAGATCCAGGAAGGGAGGAAGTTCACACCCTACTCACATCTGTCCACCAATGTGAAAGGGGAATTCACACTCAACCTTTCCTTAAGGATAATCCAAGGCAGCTTCAAAGATTATTTCTTTAGGGAGACTCCTTGACACCCAGCCTCTCTGGAAAAAGAGGAATTAAATAATGAACAATTACAAATTTCAAAATACAGATCAAACATATGCAAAAGTATAAGAAGTAAATAACATCAAAATGCAAATGCAAATACATGTAAAACATTAAAATTATAAGATACTACTCTTATCAACTAATACAGAACATTCTACTATTGTAATGCATAAACATCAAACTTAAAGAAAAATTTTTGAAAAATACAATAAACACAACATTGTATGTTTTACAAAAAATTAAACCAAACCATCAAACTCACTTATGCAAAATACATTTAACAATAGATAAATTAAACATAAGTGATCTATTTATATAAATTTACATATATACATATAACCCATGCTATTTATATGTGTGCCATACATTTCATATTTATACATGTTACATATATGTATATAATGTGATACAATTAATTTTACAATCCTACCTATAATACACGTTATTTGCATATATTTACATATGAATTTACAATTGTGTGTGATGTGTGAGGTTATATGCCATATATATTATGTAATGTATGTTGTTATATATGTTGCAATGTATTTTGTAGTGTAAGTCAGTATCTTACTTCATCTTATCAATATTAAACTCTAATCCTATCTAACTATAGCTCTATCTTAATAAAATCTCCTATCTACCTATATTCCTATACTACATTTTATACTATTACTACCCTAAACTAAGTAGCTAACTAGTATTTGTTAGTAACTAACTACTTTATAACTAATTATAACATTGTTTGTATCCTAGCTATACATTGTTTCACCTATTCAACTAGTGATTCAATGTAACCTAACCATATTTAAGTTTTTGTGTATATATGTTTTTGTTATGTTGTTAATCATGCTGTTATGTTGTTTTGTTAGTGTTATGTCAGTGTTACTGTTGTATAAGTGTTGTGTTACTGTTGCATGCAATATACTTACCATTACCTCAGCTTATTCCTTCTCTTAACTTGTTTGCAGAATTCTTCCTCTCCAAAATCCATGGTAGTAAAATGTATTGTTGATTGCTTATGTGAATATATGTTATGTTGTTGTTTTATATTATATTACCCCAAATTTCTTAAACCCATTAGTCTATTAATTATTTGATCCTCTTCACTGAAAATTTTCTTCAAAGTCTTTATCTTAATATTTATAAGTCCTTCCAATCTTTTAACAATTTCAATCAATTATTTGAATTCTCCTCTACAACTGTAGTGTCCTCTTCCATCTGAATGTCCTCTTCCACTGGAATGGGCCTCTCCTTATTGCAGACTCTATTTGCCTAATGAATCTCAGCTTTCCACGATTTATTCTTCTTCATTGTGTTCTTCAACGATTTGTACATTTTCATTATTACTTCCATGAGCTAATTTAATATGTGAACAATGATACACCATGAATCTCTACCTAATACTTTTACTGATGAAGGTGAAACCAACACAGTTATATAAGGACCTACCCAACTCTCTTGTGTTGCTGATGTTTTAGCAAAATTTTTTACATATACCATATTCACCTGGTTAAGAATTATGAAGAGAATAATCCAGATTGGATCAATACTCCCATATCATGCAGTGCTCTAAGCCATTGTTGTAATGCACTTAAATATGAAGCAAGTTGATAATCTCCTCCTGAGAGAGATGTATACACTGTCTTACAAGCTTTTGCCTGCAATGGAGCATGTACAAAGAGCATTTCATAAGATGATGAATGTAAATCTCCCCTTGGTCTTGTAATAAGTAAAACAAAGCTATGGGAAGAATATCTGGCCATTTTAGATGAGTTTCAGCACAGATCTTCCCCATCATAGTCTTGAGTTCCCTATTCACATGCTCCGCTTGACCTGAACTTTGTGGGTGATAAGGAACCTGCTATTTAGGTGTTATTCCTAGATTCTCATAGACTCTTTTCAGGATATTTTGGGTGAAATGAGATCCTTTATCAGAGTCTATGGCAAGTGGTACACTAAACCTAGGAATAATTTCCTTAATCAACACTTTTACCACAAAGTTAGCTGTATTTGTATTGGATGGAAAAGCTTCAGGCCATTTTGTTAACCTATTCACAATTACGAGACAAAACTTGTATTTCCCAGATTTTGGCATTCTGATGTAATCAATTTGCAAACTCTCAAATGGACAATATGCTAAAAGTCTACCACACAAATCTTTCTTTCTGAATGTACCTTGATTGAATTTTTGGCAAACAGAACAACTTGAACAGATCTTATTTGCAACAGTATTTATTCCCAGTGCTACCCATTGCCTTTTTACAGAGTCTACTACAGCTTGAGTACTAAAATAACCTTTTGTGTGAATGGCTTGACACAAATAGGTACACAAATCCTTTGGTAACAGCAGTTTTCCAGTGTCTGCAACCCATGTTCCATGTTCTTTCCTTATCCCAAATGTCTCTTTCCACTTCTCAATTTCTGAGTCTACATAAGCTCTTTCTAAATCATCAGGCTCAATAGTTAACAAATTCATTATATACATTGGAGCATTCCTGGCTGCAAATTTTGCAGTGATATCAGCTCTATGATTTCCTTTAGAAACTGAATCTCTTCCAGAAGTATGACTTCTACAATGGATCACCACTGGCTGTTTAGGTTTTTGGATAGTATCCAACAACTCAGTTATTATTTCTGCATGAGCAATTGGTTTTCCTGATATAGTAATAAAACCTCATTGTTTCCAGATCTTCCCTGTAGCATGACATACAGAAAATGCATAACATGAGTCTATAAAAATATTTGCACTTTTACCATCAGCTAGACTAGAAGACATGCTTGCTTCAGTGTGACCAACTAGGTAATGACCCATACCACAGTGTCTCAAATTCTGTGACCACTATAGCACCTGTACATTGAATTCCATCACAAGTAAGAAGAATAACACCAAGTCTAGATTTTCAATAGGAGTGTCTTTCAAATCCATCCTAGGCATATCCACTAGATCTACTACTTCTATACACTCATTGGTTCTTATAATCTCTACCTTGGTGTCATTGCTCTCATTTACAATCACATTATCTTTATCCAATTTACATTCTTCACTATTTTCCATTATTTCACAATCACTAGAATTGTCCACTAATTTTACATTTCAATATTCTTTTCCCCACAATTATTAACACTAATTACATTATCCTTTGTTTCAATCAAATCATTTATAACTTCATTAACCTTATCATCATCACCATTTTCCCTTGATTGTTCAAATACAGAAGAACTCTGGGTACATCTTTATAACAAACATGCCCCTTTGTTCTGATCACCCTTAACTACTTGACTATATTTAGGCCTTGCTCCAAATTTAACCCACTCCTGCATAGTATTTAAATCTGGTGTTTAAGCCCCCTGACAGCAAGCATTTTGGCATGCGTTAGCATTATTTCTCTTTTGACAATTGTTCCAATTATTATTATTATTATTATTATTATTATTCCAATTATTCTGTCTGTTGTACCCTCTGTTTCTATTTAATTGTCTGGAAAAATTGCCCTCTAAACCTTCATTCCTTTACAAAATGGGCAATACAATTGCACAAGAAATGATTGCACCAGATCTCCTTTCCCTAAGCTTATATTGGTTGCTAGGTTGCACAGATCTTAGAGCTGCCACAGCCTTCACTTCCTTTATTTTGCTGTCCCTAGCTTTATTTTCTGCATCCCTCAATTTCTTTTTTAAATCTTCTATTACATTATCTCTTTCATCATATTTGTCCTCATTATCAATATACAAAATACATTACTTTTCTTCTCAATTCCTCTAGTCCCATTTCCTCCCAATCAGGGCAATTATTTCTTAAAAAATGAGTTGATTTTAGGGATTACATTTTTCACAAAAATTATCTTAACATGGGTAATTATTCCTTCCCCTAAAACATCAAGGCCTAAAAAGATTTCAGTTGCATCCATGATTCTTTCCAGAAAGTTTGTAGGTGTTTCATTAATTTTTTGTTTGATATTTTCAAATTTATACCAGGCATTTGGTCTTTTTGTGTGCCTCTTCATGACATCCATTGCTGAATTTCTGGCCTCTTTCATCAGTTCATAATCATCTTTATTATTTATATCCAAATTTTGAAAAGTTTCTAGCCATGGGATCAATAATAGATCATTTCCTGTCTCATCAATTAAACTTATTTCTTTCTCTTTTTGTCAATAGTTCTTTCATTAATAAATAAAAATCACCATAATTGGGATCAAAGAGGTCTATATAGTCCTTTGAAATTCCCTTATAACCTTGTTTGGTTCTTCTGTAAATGATGTAGTTCTACCTTTAATCGATTCTAAATTCTCTGGTGTAAACAATTGGTGTGTCTTTACTTTGTATATTTTATCATCAGTTACAAGGATATCCCTTAATGGAAATAGAGATGCCTGATTTTTATTGCATTCTGCCTCTTCACATTGTAATCTAGTTAAATTCTTAAGTTTCCCATCATTATTCTTTAAATCATTTTCAAAATCATTTACTACAATCATTCTTTCTTTCATGCACATCTCCATTGCCTCTATCTTTTCCTTCATAATTATAATTATTTGCTTCAACTCTGAGTCCTTAGAAATCCACAACACAACTGATTTAATACCTATCACCACAAATTTCCACTTATACACCACAAAGAAACATATACACATCAAAGGCACAAATGACAATATAGTTTGCATGGTCAAACACATAAAGGTTTTCATCCATTAATATCTAAGCATTACATAACAACATTAAGGAAATAAATGAAAAATTATGTAAGGGATGTGTAAAATACACTCCCACAACAGATAGAATAAATCATTTATCATGTTCCCTGATAATATGTTCACATTCAACATATACCCACTATATGACACTGGATATGATGTATGAATATCTACTTTGCTTTATTTATATGTATATAAAGAGTAAAGTACAGAACACACAAAAATTTTCCAAAAAAATCAACAAAAAAGTCAAAATGGCTGCCCTAGCACATGTGCTTTTTTTTTCCTTTAAAGTTTAAATACCCCTCAGAGTTCAGCCAGAGTCACAGAATTCCATTGCCACCCCCACCCCACCCCCCACAACCCCGGAAGGTACCAAATGCTGGGAGTGAAAATGGAATCTTCCAGTTAGCCCCTTAACTGTCTATCTACTCCTAGCTGGCTTGGCCAAATGAAATAAGGAGATTTAGGAGGGAAAGGGAAAGGAAATGTTAGCAGATGGATCACGCTAACAAAATATATAAAAAAGGGGTTTATTAAACCAAATAAGGGATAAGGGGAATCAGAGAGTGGCTTATCTTTAACCACCCAGAGTTTAACACACCAAGGTTTCTAATCTAAGCTTAATGTAACTAACTAAATGGTAAATAAAAGATAAAGTCCAAAATGGGCCCAGATTCTCACAAACTCCAGAATCTTTGGTATGGTCAGACTAAAGAATCCAGATGTAGGGTCCTTACAAGATCCAGGAAGGGAGGAAGTTCACACCCTACCAGTGTGAAAGGGGAACTCACACTCAACTTTTCCTTGAGGATAATCCAAATCAGGAAGCTTCAAAGATGATTTCTTCAAGGAGATACCTTGTCACCCAGCCTCTGTCTGAATCCGAGCTTGAGAGAGACAGTTGTCAGCTCCCCCTCAGTTGTCTTAGAATCCTGACCCAGCCAGCTCTGTAGAATCTTGGTTTGAGGGCTGTCAATCAGCTTTGCAAAATTTCATTGCTACACTAGGTAATCCAGTAATTAGAGCACCAGACCTGGAGTCAGGAGGTAGGAAAAAAGAGAGGATCAAGTCACTTAGGCAAGTCACTTTACCCCTCTTGCCTAGCCCTTACTATTCTTCTCCCTTGAAACCAATACTTAATATCATTTATAAGACAGAAAGTAATGCTTTAAAAAAAGATTAGAGGACATAAAAAGTCTAATTTTGCTAAAATATAGAATTAATGATAATAATAACTAGCATCTATAACATATCTTTCAAGTTTGTAAAGCACTTTACAATGAAGATGTATTTTAAAACCACACATTTTGTCTTGGAATCAATATTGTATATTGGTAAGGGCTAGGCAATTGGGGTTAAGTGACTTGCCTAGCATCACACAGCTAGGAAATGTCTGAGGTCAGATTTGAACTCAGGATCTCCTAACTCTAGCTTGGCTCTTGAACCACCAAGGCACCTACTTGCCCTTGGAATTTTTTTTTAATTTTTAAAAGATATTTGAGAATCATCAGCATAGAGATGATCATTAAATTCAGGGGAATTGATAAGATCATCAAAGAAAGTAGTATAGAGAGAAAATAGGGCCCAGGACAGAAACCTGAAGGGCACCTTCCATATTCATGAGGGCATGTTTTGGATGAGCATACATTAAAAGAGACTGAGAAGGAGGGTTCAATTAGATGGGAATTGAGCCAGGAGAGTGACTGGTGTTCCAAAACTCTAAATAGAGGACATAGGGGAGAGAGAACTCAATCAAGAGAAGTCCTAATGTAGTACAGCCAGTTGAGAAGTAAAGAGAAAAACCACAAAGCTAAGAAGCTTCCAAGACAGAAATCATCACTGTGTGCTGATTCCAAGTCTAGTTCTCTATTCAATATGCTATCAACCCTTTGTAAAGAAACATGTAAAGAAGGGCATTCTATTTCAAGCAAGACTGAGACCCTTACTAGAAAGTCTAAACTCTCAGTGAGGCTCGGCATCTCCAACCTGTCAGTCCACAGAGTTGACCAGAAGTGTGACCTTTAGGGGCTTCAGGTTTGCTGCAACTAGCAAGTGGTAACTTGTTTAACTTAAGGATTCAAGGAAAAATGAATTCACTTTATCTGGAAGACACTAAAGGAATGGTGCTACATTCTATAAAAGATGATCATTCTGTTTGAAACATTTCTTTGAGTGAAACTGAACATCACTTGTTCTCAGTCACTGAAAGAAAGAAGCTCCAAAAAGAGAAAAATGGGCTCTTTTATGGAAATGATCCAGAAACTACAGAGCAAAACCAGCTGTGTCATCTTATAAAACCTACTTTTCTTAACTAGTCACCATAGACTGTGAACACAACTTTTGCCGAGCATGTCTCTCCTGGAGTTGGAGAGTTGAAGCCACAGCTTTCTCTTGTCCTCAATGCAAGCAAGTTTCTCTGATCAGAAAATTCCCAGCACTCAATGTGATCCTGGAAAACATGACTGACATTGGCAAGAAGCTCAGCTTCCTCCATTTACAGGATACTAAAGGACAGAGCCAGTGTCCCACTCACAAGGAAGAAATTGAGTTCTTTTGTGAGAAGGACCAGACATTACTCTGTGTGCCCTGTTGCCAAATGCCAGAAAATGGGGCTCACAAACTCTTAGGTAGAAAAGGCTGCTCACTCTTCCAGGGAAAATCCCTAGAAGTCTCTGGGTCACTTAGGGAAGGATTTTGAGGAAGACAAGAAACATCTCTCAAAAGGAAAAGAAGGTGAAGAGACCTTTAGCTGAATGGATTGGGATGATTACAGGAGAATATTACTTGTTGTACTACTTCCTGAGAGAGGAAAAATTTTGATGTCTGGGAAGTCTGAAGAAAGTGCAAAGGACCAGCAAGAACAGAATATCCCAACATATCCAGACCTTTCAGGAAATCATGCTAGAGCTGCAGCTGTAGGACTCAAGCTACAAACCCAATGTTGAGCTGCTACAGGATGCCAGGGAGCTATTGGGAAGGGGTGAGTCATTGTTGTTCCAAAAGCCCAAAGCTCTCATACCAGAGCTGAGAGAATATCCCATTAATGGGATGATAATGTTCACAACAAATTCAGAATGGGGCTTCAGAGTATATCTGGGATCAGCTAGTTCCTATGTGATCATTTCTGAGGATCTGATGAGTAAGAAAAGTCTGGAGAAGGCTGGCAGATAGAGCCCAACAAATCTGAGAACTCTGCTTGTCATTACATCTTTGCTGAGCAGGCCTTTAGCTCAGGCAGACACTGTTGGGAGGTGGATATGACACAAGCACCTTAGGAGATACTGGGGCTCCGTATTCCACACTAGAAGTCAAGGATGGGGAGGAACCTGGACTCACATGCCTCTGTTCCTGCTTCACTGTGTGAAGAATTACTGTTCCCAAAGCATAAGACCATCTAGTGAAAGGCCTTGTGCTCAGGTTTGGGGTGTACCTAGAACTTAGTGCTGGTACTGTCCTCTTTTACTATGTACGCCAGCACTCTCTCATTTATAGATTCTATTCTGTTCCCTTTACAGAGGCTGTCAAGGTCATCCTCCTAGCCCCCTACTTCCAAGAATGATGCTGGTCCCATGACTATCTTTCCGGACAACTCTCATCTTTGTGCTTTCTTCTCTTCGTCTCTGAGCATTTCTCCATGGAGGAATTCTGTGTCCTTCTAGTCAGCCAAGTTCACAATTTAGGTGTCTTCCTCACCTTCTTTCTCTTTCACCCCCTATAGCCAATCTATTTCTGTCTTCTTGTTGATTCTGCCTTCAAAACATTTTTCATATATGCCCCTTCTCTCCTCTGACACTCACACCACCCTAGTTCACACCCTCATCACATCACACCTAGACATTGTAGTAGCCTGCTAGTTCGCCTTCCTGCCACAAGTCTCTCCTCATTCCAGTCCATCCCCCACTCAGCTGACAAATTGATCTTCCTATATCTCATCTGAATATGCCATTCTCTCCCCCCCAGTGCTTTCCCATTACCTCCAGGATGAAACAGAGAATCTTCTGTTTGGTCTTCATAACCTAGCCCCTTCCTACCTTTTTATCCTTATAAACAACTTAATCTCCTCTATGAACTCTGTGATTCAGTGATACTGGCCTCCTTGCTTTTCCTCAAACAAGACACTCCATCTCCTGATTCTAGTCATTTTCTCTGACTCTCCTCCATGCCTGGAATTCTCTCCTTCCTCATCTCTTTCTTCTGGCTTCCCTAGTTTCCTTTGTGTCCTAGCTAAAATATCACCTTGTGCAAGGAGCCTTTTCTGATTCCCTGTAATCCTAGTTCCTTCTTTCTGAGATTATCCCCAATTTATATACATATATGTATGTGTATATCTATATCTATCTGTGCTTAGGACAATGCCTTACAGAAAGCATTTAATAAAAGCTCATTTCCTTGACTTATATATTGTTTTCCTTACTATTCACTTGGTTTTGCATAAATTCCTATAAGTCTTTTCATGCTTCTCTGTTTTCAACACGTTTGCTTATTTCTTACAAGACAGTAATATTTCAATTTTATTTACCACAGTGTTTAACATTCCCCAATCTATGATCATTTACTTTGCTCACACACACACACACACACACACACACGCACACACACACGCACACACACGCACACACACGCACACATACACAGTGCTATAAACATTTTAGAGTATATGGAGCCTTTGTTTTTTGAAAATTTCCTCCTTGCAGTATATTCCTAGCAGTGGAATTTCAGAGTCAAAGGGTATGGAGGCCATGCTTCTTTTTAAAAATACATCCAATTTTCAGAATTTGCTCTTGTTCTCCTTGAGGCCATCCAATGGAAAATACCTGATGAAACCTCCACATCATACAGCCTCGGGATGCTCCAGGAGAGCACTCTGGCTAATTGGAATCCTTGCTGTGTCACTTTCTGAAGTTTCCCTCTTTGAAATGAAATTAAAATTCTGCAATTAAATATTTCACAGTTGGAGTTGGCTGTGCTGAACTGATAGAAAGATGAAGTGGACACATACCAGCATTTAGACAGGGCAATTGTCACGGTAATTAAATGCAATTAATTGACATATTTGTCTACTTTTCTGAAAGCAAGATCAAATGTAATTTGGAGATTTTTTTAAATGGACAAAAACAGCTGCCTCTTTTTGACTTTTCTTTCCAGTTTAATCATGTAGAGTACCTTCTTAAGTCTTAGTGAATCATCATTATTTAGCAGAGTAGAAAGTACTAATTTATGAGTCATAGAACCCAACATAACATACTCCTAGTGAATACTAAGTGAAATATTATTTGAGGACTATCATCTCATTGTAAAGATGAAAAATCTTAAGGAGAGAAAAATAATTGTCCAAAATAACCTCTAGAATCATCTTGGTACTCTCATGAAGTGTGGCACAATATAGAATGTTGGATTTGCAGTCAGAGGACCTAAGTTTAAATCTTATCTTTGTTACTTACTACCTGTGTGACCTTGGGCAAGTAGCTTCATCTCCCTGGGTCTCAGCTTCCTCAGTCTGTTTAATGACAGAGTTAGAATGGATGGCCTCTCAGATTCCTTCCAGCTCTAAACTGTGATCATTAGATTTTCTTAGTTGGTGATAGAATCAGGACTAACTGAATATAATTCTCATGACTCACATTCAAATTTAATCAATTCAAGTAGTGAGTCCCTTGCCCCTGGAAGTATGCATATCTACTTGGCAAAGATTTGTAGCTCTGGTATAAGTTACAGTAATCTCCGTGGTCTGTCCACTCTGAGATCCCACAACTCCAACTCAACTTCTTTGGCCTTAAGAACATGCTGTCCCTTTTGGTCAAATACATAGCATCACATAATACGTATTGAGTATTTAAACAGTATCATGGCAGGGTGAGCACTACCCCTACCGTGGTGTAGGCCCTCATCACTTCTCACCTGGACTATTTCAGTAGCTGCTGATGGGTCCTCAAGTCTCCTTACTCTGTCTGTTCCATCCTCCACTCAGCTGCCAAAGGCATCTTCCTAAAGTACATAATCAGCCATGTTCCCTCCTTACTCACTAAGCTCCAGTGGCCCCTATCAGCTCTACAAACAAATTTAAAATCTTCTCTTTCTCATAACCTGCACACACACACACACACACACACACACACACACACACACACACACCTTCCCAGACTTCTTACACCTAATCCCCACCCACATATTCTGCAATCCAGTGACATACTGTTTTCTATCTCCTGACTCCAGTCATTCTCTCTGACTGTCCCCAATACCTGGAATGCTCTTTCTCCCCTCTCATCTCTGCCTCGTGGCTTCCTAAGGTTCTTTAGACACCCCCCCATAGGAAGTCTTTCCCAACCCCTCTTGATTCTAATGCCTTTTCCCTGCTAATTATTTCCAGTTTATTCTATGTATAACATATTTGTAGATAGTTGTTTCCATGTTGTTTCCTCCATTAGACTATGAGTTCCTTGAGAGCAGGGACTGCCTTTTGCTTCTCCTTTTGTCCCCCGTGCTTAGAACAGTGCCTGGCACATAGAAGGCACTTAATAAATCTTTATTGACCAACTGAATAGCTAACTTTGACTCTGTAACCCATATTGACTGTGGATGACCCCAGTCAAGTCACAGCCTCTGGGTTGTTCTCTAGGCAACTGGTGGTGCCCTGGGCAACTCTCTAAGACTCTATGTTGAAGAGAAAGTGCCAGCCTTCTTACCTGTGTTAATAGAGAGAGTCTCTTTTCCTGGAAGTTCACTCTCCCAAGAAAACAGCACATCTATCCTAACCTTAAGCAAGCACCTGTAAGGTACAGGTCACTATTTTAGGAGCTGGGGTGGATATAAAGTTTAAGTAAGATACAGTGACCTGCCTTCAAGGAACATATAACCAAGTATCTAGATAAAATGGAATTTGTATCCGAATGCTAATTTTGCTTGGTTGAAAAAAGGTAGCAGAGTCAGGAAAAGCATTTCTAATGTTGCAAAATCATCCTTATGTAGCCTTTCGATCAGTTGTCACCATCACCATTGACTTAAGAGTCTATTCAATATCTGGTACTTCCAAATTTAAGATTTAGTCATTTTTAATTGAAAAATGGAAAAAAGCACATAATTAATTTGAAAACTGTATTAGGAGTAAGTATATTATATACATATATATATAATCATATCACACACACATTGAGAAGAAAATAAAAATAAATGTCACTTTCCCTCTCTAAAGCTCTTTCCTTTTACATAAAATAATAGGGTTAAACTAGATCATCTCTAAGTTCCTTCTGACTTTAACATTGAGTTTTTAATACTCTTTTTATTTTTACCCCAATTAACATTGTAAAGTAAAAAAAAAACATTTTTTAAAATGTTGAGTTTCAAATTCTCTCTCCTAACCTTCTCTCTTTGCCACCACAAAAGAAACTGCTATAGATATTTTTATGCAGATAGATCCTTTTCCCTTTAAGTTTTTCTTAAGTAATTTATCCTCTTACCTTAAAAAATAAAAATAAAACTTGGAAACAGTTTTACTGAAGAGTCTTATCTCAGACAAGAAAGTCAAGAATAAATTAAACTGACATCACTTAGCCAGCAATTAAAAGAGGAAGGAGAGATAGCAAGTCAGCACTCATTCTCTTAGTTTTACCAAAATATTTCCATTCCCTTCTCTTCTCTTACAAATGCCAACATTTCTGTAGCCTCCTTCAAAATAGCCTTTTCTGTTAATGTCCTCTATTGGAGAAATATCAAAAGAATGAGATTCTAGTTAACATTGTCACCTACTGTTGTGTAACTCCAAGTGACTATTCTTTCATTAATGGGACTTGAAGATTTCAAAGGCAAATGAGAGTTGCTGATGGTGGTTATGGGAGTGTCATCTTCCCCAGTATACCCATTCCTGTTTCAGAGTGAAAATATCAAGAAAGGAGGGATAATTCCAAGAAAATACATAGTACTGAAAAGTCCAAAGAACTTAATTTTCATATCCTGGCAATTTTTAGGAGGGTAAAATATAAATTGATTACAAAGAGCGTCTCTATTATAAAGTCTGAAGGTAAACGTGAAAATGTTGGTTTGTAAGTCTAAGCACAAGAAACCCCAATAGGCTCTTAGCTGTCAAAGCATTCATAAAAGCTCATTTTTCAACAGTTATTATGAAACTGCTTGGTATAAGTGGAGAAAAAGCAAATCTCATCCTAAAGCTGGGTTCAGACAGGGCTTTTGTGGGGTGCTTCTTTGGACTCTATTAGGATTCAAGTTTTATTAATTTTGGTGCCAGGAACTAGGTGTTCTGTATATGTGTTGAGGATAAGAGGAAGAGAATGGATGGTAAAGTCTACTGTCAATTTGGGGAATTAAAGTTTACCCACAGGACATAACCAGATAATCATCCAAGGCAATGCCATCAGCTAAAGAATGTTCATGATCATTTTAGGTATGAGCCTAGCATAGTTTGTATTCCGTAGCCTTGAATAAGGTGAACTGAATTGGACATTAACCTTAATTTTTGTTGTTTTGTTTGGGGGAGTTGGTTTTGCCTATTTATTTTTTGACATGTGTATGGGTATGGGGGCATGGAGGTGTTTTCAAAACAAATATATTACCTTATTTTCATAGAATGCCAGAGCTGGCAGGGGCCATCAGATCATTGAAGCCAACTGCCTTATTTTGGAGATGAAACAACTTTAAAGCCCAGAGAGTTGGTGATTCACCTAAGAACTAAAAGCCAGGGTCTTTCAACTCTTACTTCCATCCTTGGCTCTTTCTACTCCGTAATTTGTCATTCACAATAACTTGAAATGATTGCATTTCACCTAATGCATTTTTCCTCTTTTTCAGCCGTATTAAGAAACGATGGACACCAAATCATTTTACAGGAGACAGAGGACTGGAATTGCGTAGAGCTTGTAGTCAATGGTGAAACCGTTTTCCAGTGCAAAATCGATGAATTGGACTTTGGTAAGTTCTCAAAGGAGACATTGAGACAACTTGTTCTCCATTTTGAAGGAGATTGCTTCCATTTATTAACATGTAAATAATGCCAATGTTTCTTACTTGGGCTTAAGTGAAGGGTTGCTTAGTATTTTTAAAACAATGCTAAATTCAAGTCCTTTTTTTCATATTCTCAACACATGGTGGTTATAATGCATTACAGGCTTCCCAAACAGCATAACAGGAGCTGGACTCTAAGAAGGGAGGTCATTTGCTCAAGCTCACCCAATGAGTCAATAGTGGCAGAGCTGGGACTAGAATACTATGGTCTCTTGACTTCCAAACTAAGTCTCTTTCTACCATATCCTGTGTAGTTTAATGATTTGTTCCAGAATAATAGAAATGCAAGAGCTTTTTTTAATGATTTGTTTTATAAAAACAATTCCATTTTCTGCTTGAAAACTTCAGAGGATTATTATTATATTTCCATTCCTCTCCTCTCAGGTTTTGTACTCTTTAAGGTCACCATCAAGCATATTATAGTTAACATTTCTATAGCACCTACTAAGTTCCTGGCACTCATTGGATCCTCATCCCTGCCCTGGAAGATAAGTTCTCTTTATCCCTATGAGATAGATTATGTATTCCTATTTTATAGTTAAGGAAATTGAGGCAGGCAGTAGTTAAGTGATTTATCCAGAGTCACACAGCTAGCAAATGACTGAGACCAGATTTGAAATCAAGTTTTCTTGACTCCAGGCTCAATGCTGTCTCTACAGTGCCTCCTAGTCATCAACCAATCAATCAATCAACCAATCAATAAGCATTTATAATGTCCAAGGCACTGGGGATACAAAGGTAAAAATGAAACAAGGCCCTGCTTTCAAGTAGTCCATGGGGGAGGAGACCGCTGTATATGTACATATCAGTACATGCAAAATATAGGAACTGGGTTATATATTGCATGACTTCCCTGGTGAGGAGAACTCTTAGGTGAGAAAATAAGCATCCACAACATAGGTATGATAAATGAAAGGCCATGGTGGAGGGTATCTGGGGTTCTTGGGAAAGGCCTTTTGTAGGCTGGGCTTTAAAGGAAATTAGGGATTTTGAAGGGAAGTTAGGGGAAGAGAGCAAGGAGCACAGCTCAGGCAGAAGGAACCAACAGCTTTTGCTGTGATAGGCGCAGTGATAGCAGATGATTGTCATCCATGTGAAGAACAAGAAGGCTACTTTGGCTGGAACTTAGAGGATACAGAGGGGAGTAATGTAATAAGCTTCATATCTAAAAGATCTAGTAATAAGTCTAGAAAAGCAGGCTGGTGCCAGGCTGTGAAGGGCTTTAAATGCCAAACCAAAGTTAACACTTGAGCTTAGACGTAACAGGGAGCTATTGAAGTTTATTGAACCAGAAGGTGATGTGACCAGATCTATTCCCTACGAATATCACTTTGATAGTTGTGTGGAGGACGGATTGGATAAAGGGGAGGCTAGAAGTTGAGACTAATTAGGAGACCCAAAAGACAGAAGAGCCTTCTCCAAACCCTGGTCATTTAGTCCTTTGAACTCTCATGCCATCTTCTTTATGTCTCTTGTGCAATAATCATTTTCTAGTTTGCATTTATAGTTTCTCCTGGGCATGTTTAATCTCTCTTACTATTTAATCATCAAGAACTGGTTAAGCGTCTTGTGTTAGGCACTGAGCTGGATCCTGGGGATACAATACAAAAAATGAAAATCCCTAATTTTAGGGAGTTTACATATACCCAGTGGGTTATAACTCTTGGAAAAAAGAAAGCTGGTCTTTCCTTTTCTTTTTAAATCCTTAATTTATGTCTTAGTAACAACTTTAAGACAGAGGAAGAGAAGATTCAGGATGGACAGGGAAAGGGGAGGAGAAGGGAAATTTGGGGACTTTCTTCAGGTATTTGAACTCCAAGACTAGTACTAGGCCAGGCTGCCTCTTGGGATACTCCTTAGCACTCATCATAACATAGTGCTCAAGACCTTGCATGTAGTAGGAATTCTATAAACTTTTGTTAAACTGTGTCTGGCCTCCAAAGGTATAGGTTCGTTTGAAAAGCATAACAAGGTTTGCTAGGATAATTAAAGGCAACGTTCTAAGAAATAGTCTATTATAAACTTGATTTAAAGGCTTACTCCAGATCAGGGATTATCTCTAAAGAAATTCTGTCCCAAGTCTACTTGTGACTGAATCGACTTATTTTCCAGCTGTCATAAGTGGAATTGAAAATTTAAGCAGTCTCACTTTTGGCCCTACTAAAGATTAGTTAGCATCAGATTCACTCTTCTGATAATTTTTGGAAATCTCTTTTTGAGAGAAGTCAGATATTTCAAATGATAATACTGGACTTTGGGGAAAGTTAAGCAACCAAAAACTATCTTTTTTCCCTAGGAGGGGATGGCAAATTAGATCCACTGTGTGAAGAAGCCAGAAAAGCAGTGCTAGAAGCCTACTAATGAAAAAGCCTTATTTGCCCATCCGTCTTGGCTTGGAATGACTCCCAGCCCCTGCAATGGCAGGAAACAGGTAGTTTGACTGTGAAGGTGAAAACAGCTGGCTTGGCCCTTGTTGATTTGTAGAGTATAGCTTATCTCTGGACAGTCCAAGGTTGTGCAAAAGAGCACCAGATACTTGGTGCAACAATGAAACATTTTAAACCTGGTTATTGGGAAACCCATTGCATCCATCTAACACATCCATCTAGCACCCCAAACAATAATAACAATAATAACGCCATGCCTCTTGCAGCATCTCTCAACCCTGACCTGTAGGGAGAATGGCTACAATTATGGACTGCCAAGACTATCGACTATAGCATTGAGCTGAAGGAGAATAATAAAATACTGTCTAATTACAGCAACAGCATCGTTCAATAAAAACATTTAGCTGTTTAAAAAAACCATTTAGCTATGAAAAATCCATTCTTTACTAAGGATGGAACTGGGCAAGGATGGAAAATAAAGATTTCTTTAAGTTAGAATTTAGTGTTTTGAAAGTCTAGATCCTAAAACTCAGAATTCTGAGACACCCCTTTTACTACTACAAAGTTAATTTAGGGTCTGGTTGTGAAGGGGCTTAAAAAGCTGGCAAGGGACTTTGGAATTTTTTTGATAGGTAATAAGGAAGGTTGGAAAAGAAAAAAACTGATCAGAGTAGTTCCTTAGGAAGATTTCATGGGATAGAGAGTATACCCCAGATTCAGTGGTGGTGGTGGGCAGAGTATATTGAAAGTGAGAGAAATTGGAGACAGAGTCACCTGAAAGGTTCTTATGATTGTCTAAGTATGAGGTAATAAGTGAGCAAACTAGGGCTGTGGTAGCAGAAATAGAAGATAAAAGTGAATATAAGAGATGTGAAGGAAGAATTGATAAGGCTCAGTGTCTAATGGAATATGATGGGAAATTCAGAGAAATGTTTTTGTGACTGGGACTTGGGGTCTCCAGGGTTGATCAGACCCCACAGATTGAAAGGGAAGTTCTGAAAATGGCAAGGATGTAATAATAAGTATAAATGCATCACTAATAACCACTGCTTGATTCTAATTCATGGAAGCCAGTTTGCTCCAGAAAAACATTGGCCAGAGGAGCTGTCTTCTTCCTGGAATACATTTAGCATATGTTCATAATGCAAAATGGGCAAGCCCTCACTCTCAATGGCTTTCTTATAATGCTTACTTGCTCCTTTAATCAAGGTCACTTTTGCTTGGGAACCTCTGCCAATATCTCTGCATTCCACCTCTTCACTTTTCTAAGAAGACTCCCACTTCAACTCTGGAAGAGTATGATTTGTGTTTCAAGTTTGTAAAGAGCTACCAAGTGGAAGGAAGGAAGACTTCTTCTGCTTGACCCTAGAGAGAAGGACTAGGAGAAATGGGTACAAATTGCCAAGAGGAAGATTTAGGCTTCATTAGGGAAAAAAAAAAAAGCTTCCTAACAATTAGAACTATCCAAAAGCAAAATGGGCTCAAGAAATCAAAGGTTACTGTCACTGGAGAGGATCTGCTTATTTAAGAATGGTTCATACTAGATAACTTCTGATGTCCTTGCCTTCCAAATCTGAGATCCTGAGATAATTGAATTACAAATATAAAATTATCTAAAATTAAGCTATCAGTTCAAACACGAAAATTGTATGCTATGAGCCATTATTAAAAGCAAAGCAGGGGAATACTGAAAAGGAAACATAATATGATCTTGCAACAAATGTGGAATGAACAAAAATTCGACATATAGTCAATGTAGGAATTAAGCATGTGTAAAATGTTAGTTTGGTTTTTGTTTTTTACCATTTTGGAATCAGGCACTAAAACCTGAAATGAATGCCTTTAGGGTGCTATTTTGCTCATGGACTTCAAATTACTTTAGAAATCTCTGGAAATACATAATCATTTCAATAGGGCAGGTAGGTGGCACCATAGTGCATAGAGTGCCAGGTCTGAAGTCAGGAAGACTCATCTTCCTGAGTTCAAATTTGACCTCTGACATTGATTAGCTGCATGACCCTGGACAAGTCACTTAACCCTGTTTCTCTCTGTTTTCTCATTTGTAGAATTATCTGGAGAATGAAATAGCAAACCAATATAGCATCTTTGCTTTAAAAAAAATTCAGAGGGGCTCCTGAAGTGTCAGATATGACTAAAAGATTAATAGTAGAAGAAATTAAGGCTCAAAAGAATTCTTTAGTTTTCATATGCAATTTTATACAATCTATAAATTTTTATCCTAGGGTTTAATAAACACATTGATTTGAACAGGGTCAAGGGCAGAGTTTTATAGGGTCCCATTAGAAACCTTCCTCCAAACATCAATATTCAGTTGATCCTGTCATTCCACCAACTCTAAATCTATGTAATTAAACAATTGCTTGTCACTTTTATTTTACTTCTTATTACAAAAACAACTGACCTGGAAAATATATCAAGGAAATATAATATAAGAATTTTCAGACTATTGGAAAGTTATGATCCAAAAAAAGAGTTTAGACACTATAAAAATCATTAATGAAAATTGCCTGGAAGTTATAGAACTAGAGGATAAAATAAAAATCTAAAGAATCCATTGATCATCATTGCAGAGAGATCCCAAGATGGAAATGCACAGAAAGTCTTTGATAAGTTCTGTAATTCCCTGGTTTAGGAGAAGATACTACAAGCAACAAGAAAAAAAATAATTTAAATACTGTGGAGCTATAGGCAGATGAACAAAAGACTTATTAGTGACAATGTTAAAAGAACAAAGGAGCTGGATTTGCAATCAAGAATAACATGCCTGGCAAATCTGAGCATAATTATACAAGGAAAAGATGGATATTTAACAAAGTAAAGGAATTTCAACTATCCTTGGGGGGATCAGAATTTAGTAGAAAATTTGATTTATAAGAATCATAAGAGGGTAAACATGAAAGGCCAATCATAAAGGACCCAACAAGTTCAAATTGTTTACTTATATAGGAAAATATTTTCTATAATGTTTAAGAATGACATCATTACTTGGATAGTTTGAAAGAGCATATTTAGATAGAAGACTTGAGGTCAAGTTGAATATAATGGAATGAGCTAAAAATAATAAAATAGAACAGGAAGAGGTAAAACAGACCAATTATATTTAAAAATGCATGAGTGGAAAAAATGTCACAGAGAAGAGGAAGGAAAAGAGAGTGTAGATTAAGAGAAAAGAGTACAAGGGGATAAGAATAGGGAGTGATTCCTAGAAGGGAGTACATATCAAGAAATAGAAGGACAAGGTGGGGGCAGGGATAAAGGAGGGTCTATCTGGACAAGATAAGGGAAGAATTTTAAAAGGAAATTCATATCAAGAAATAAAAGGTCAGGGTAAGGAGATAAGGGAAGGGGGGGGGGATAGAATATGAACTAGGAAATAAGGAAGAAGTGGGAAAGGTGGGACCCTTAGAAGGAAGAATTAATTTAGAACTAGAAGAGCAAGGGGAAAAGATTAAGGAGAGATTATAAGAAGAGGCACAAATTGGAGTGATCATAGGCTGAAGAAATTAGATGTCTGATTTAAATTAGATGTCTATTTAAAATTACCACAGATAGAATAAAATTTCTGGGAATAGGCCTACCAAAACAAACTGGAACTACAGAAACATAAAAGGACACATTTTATACCAACAAAGTTATCTAAATAATTGGAGAAAGATTAATTGTGGAAATGACAATCCTATGTAATCTACTTACTCAATGTCATGCCAATCAAATTACAAAAAATATTATCAAGCTAGAAAAAATAATAAAATTCATTTGGAAAAACAAAGGATCCATATCAAAAGAAGTAATGAAAAATGTAAATGAGATTTTTTTTAACCCTT
Source organism: Monodelphis domestica (assembly GCF_027887165.1). NCBI lineage: Eukaryota > Metazoa > Chordata > Mammalia > Didelphimorphia > Didelphidae > Monodelphis > Monodelphis domestica. Next base: position 74,461,099 of record NC_077227.1, read on the forward strand.
ACCTTCTTTCTTGGAATCAATATTGTGTATTGTGTCCAAGGCAGAAAAGTGGCAAGGGCTAGGCAATGGGGGTTAAGTGACTTGCCCAGGGTCACGCAGCTGGGAAGTGTCTGAGGCTAGATTTGAACTCAGGACCTCCCATCTCTAGGCCTGTCTCTCAATCCACTAAGCTACCCAACTGCCCCCACCAGATTTTAAACTGTATTATAAAGCAGCAATTCACAAAACTATCTGGTACTGGCTAGTAGAACAGAAGAGTCAAACAAGAAAAAGTAGTAAAAGATTATATAGTAACCTGACATTTGACAAAAGTATAAAGCTAGGCTTTGGAACAAGAAATCATTATTTGGTAAAAAGTGTTGGGACAACCTGGAAAGTAGTTTGGCAGAAACTAAGTATAGACCAATATCTTACACTATTCACTAAGATAAGAGTAAAGTGGATATATGATGTAGGCATAAAAGGAGATATCATAAGCAATTTAGGAAAACAAGGAACATATATTATCTATCAAGTGTATGGATAGGAGAGAAATTTGTAAGTCTACAAGAGATGGAGAATGTTGTGAGATATAAAATGGATATTTTCAAAACATTACATTGAAAAGGATTTGTACCTGTAAAACAAAAGTTGCTAAGATTAAAAGGAAGGCAGAAAATTGGGGGAAATTTTTCATAGACAATCATTCAAATAGAGGTCTGAAATCTAAAATATATAGGGAACTTTGTCAGATTTATGGGAAGAAGAACCATCCCCCAATTGATAAATGAACAAAAGATATGAATGATTTTTGGATGAAGAAATCAGTCATATAGTGGTACATGAAAACATGCTCTGAATCACTACTGATTAGGGAAATGAAAACCAAAACAATTCTAAGGTATCATCTCATACCCATCAGATTGTCTAAAATGACAAATGTTGGAGGGAATGTGGAAAAGTGGGGACACTTACACTGTTGGTGGAACTGTAAACTGATGAAACCATTTTGGAGAGCAATTTGGAATTATGTCCAGAGAGCTATAAGATTGTGTATATCATTGGGCTCAGCAATACTATTGCTGAGGATATTACCCAAGGAGATTGGGGGGAAAGGAAAAGAACCTATATGTTCCAAAATATGTATAGTAACTCTCTTTGTGGTAGTAAAGAACTGGAAATCTAGGGCATGTCCATCAATTGGGGAATGTTTAAACAAATTGTGACGTTACTGAGCCATAAGAAATGATGAGCAGGCTAGTTTTTTTTTTAAATCTGCAAGGAATTACATAAGATAATGAAGAGTGAAACAAGTAGATCCAAGAGAACATTATATACAGCTACAGCTATAATATTTCACAAATAACCTCCAAAGAATGAACTGAAAAATGGAAACATGAGAGGCATAATCTATATAGACATATTTGTTTGCCTGATAACAAATATAGTGTGGGAAGGGGAGAGAAAGGGGTTGAGATATCTGAAAATAAATTCTATTCATTAAAAAAAGAACAATTTCTGGTAAGTAAAAAAGATATAATTTGGTTGGGTCAGGTGACTTGAAGTCATTAAGGACAGCTTGGACCTCCCCTTCTCATTTATCTTGAGTTTCAATTACCTCTTAATGATTTTAGTTGTCCTCACTCCGAACATCATCCTCCTTGTGAGAGAAGTGATATAATTGAGAAGTGATATAATTGAGTGGTTCTACCTCCTCTGGGTCATCTATTCTCATCATCCCACTCCCCCAGCCAAAGCTCATTCTTTTTCTTTTCCCTATCATGGCCTTCCAAGTCTGTCTTCCAAAGGAGGCTTTGCCATCCAGGCCTAGGTGCCTTTGAAAGCTTAAAATTGAACCCTGGAATGTGTTGTGCTCAGGCACACTCTCCCCCAATCCATTCAGCTTTTAATTAGTGACTCCAGATTTAATTAGTGACCCCACCATAGACTTGCTCCTTCAGCCATTTCCTCATGACTCCAGGGACCTGCTCTCCATTTCTAATCCCTTTTATTAAACCTTCCTGCGTTCACAGTTGAAAAACAAGCAAAGTAGGATTGCTGAAAGCTTTTGAGCCAAAATATATTCTGCACAAGCCCCTAGATTCTCAGTCTGGTTTCCTGATTAGCCTCAATTCACAATGGCCTTTGGAACCTATTTCTTCTAAAGAAGGCCTTAGAGACCTAGTTCAACTCCACTATTTATCTTATAGATGAGGAAACTGAGACCCAGGGAAATTCTGTGACTTATCCAAACGTCTTTGAGTATTAAGCATCAAAGGTGGGAATGGAACCCAGATCCTCAGATTCCAAAGGCAGTGCTCTTTCACTCCCATTCTATTTTCTGGGACTCATCCTGTTTCTTATAAGCAATGTTGCTTGAAAAACTCCAGGATATCCAGAAGATTTGATCTGACAGTATAATTTTCAGCTTCCTGCCCTACCAATGTCTGAGTAAGTCTTGATGCCAAGAGACACATCAATCTGCATGAAGGTTGTTCAAAAATTATTTTCAAGACTAATTCACAGGGTATTCCCCAGTGTACAGTTGTGGGGTTGGTCATTAATACCATAGAGTCTCTTGTCATTCATTCATTCATTCACACTTTGTTTTGTTAGGCATATGTGACACCGTAAAAAGGATAAAATGTAACTCTGACTTAGAATCCCTTTAATTCAAAAGAATTACCTTCCTAGATCCAAAGACGATATATAAGTGATTCTTGGATTTTTTCTTTTAATTTTTTTATTGATATCTTTTGGCATTATATCATTTTCATTTCTCAATATATCCCTTGCCCTTCCCCCACGCAGAGAACTATTCCATATAACAAAGAATCAAAAGAAAGACGGAGGGAAAGGCAGTTTTGCAAGATTGCCCAACACAATAATCTTTTTCCAACAGTAGATGTGAGGTTTGATACAGTATCCCAAGTCTGCAAAGAGTGGAGGGATGTTTGTGTGCATATCTCTTCTTCTGGCCAAGCTTACATAGTGCTAAGTTTTGAATTTTTGTTCTCATTCTCCCCATTTGTGAGAGGCAGTGTGGTAGAGTGGCAAGAGAACCAGCCATGAAGCCCTGGATTCAAGTTTATCCTTTAATACTTGCTGACTTTGTCCCTGGGCAAAATCTTAACCTCCCAGTGCTCCAAATCATCGGTTCTCAAACTTTCTGGTCTCAGGACCCCTTAATATTCTTTAAAAAAACAAACAAACAAACAGCCCTTACTTCTCTTTAAGAATTGATACTAAGTATTGGTTCCAAGGCAGAAGAGCAGTAAGATCAACCTAGCTGCCCACATCCCACTCCTTTACTATCTTGGGTTTTGTTTTGTTTTTTAATAAAACCCTAACTTCCATCTTGGAATCAATATTGTGTATTGGCTCCAAGGCAGAAGAGTGGTATGGGCTAGGCAATGGAGGTTAAGTGACTTGCCCAGGGTCACAAAGCTGGGAAGAGTCTGAGGCCAAATTTGAACCTTGGACTTCCCGTTTCTTGACTTGGCTCTCAATCCACTGAGCTACCCAGCTTCCCCCACACTCCTTTACTATCTTAAAAACACCCTAAAGAGAATTTATATGGATTATATGTCAATATTTTTGGCATTCCGTTTTGTTGTTAAACTGTTGTTCAGCCTTTTTTTTTCAGTTGTGTCTAATTCTTAGTGACCCTGTTGGAGATTTCTTGGCAAAGATATTTCCCATTTCCTTCTCCAGCTCATTTCACAGATGAGGATATTGTGACATGCAGGGTTAAGTGACTTGCCCAGGGTCAAACAGCTAGTAAATGTCTGAGATTTAAACTCAAGAAGGAAAGAAAGTCCCTGACTTTCAACTTGGTAGTCTATCCCCTATACCATCTAGCTGTCCAGGTTTACCATATTAGAAATTAAAACATCTTAGTATTACTATAAAATTCCTTGGATTTTTACCATGAATTACCTAAAATGGTATCCGGGCGTTCTTGGACCACATGTTGAGAACTGCTGCAGTAGATCACACTATTAACACTATAAGTTGCAGAACAGGTGCCCAGTTCTCTTACCTGTGTTGGTAGAGTGATTATCTTTACCTGGGAATTCACTATATTGATGAAAATCACAGGTCCAGTCCTTATTCCCTGTTTTTCCTTTTCTATTGCTTTTGTCATTATTCATATTGTTTTCCTGGTTCTTCTGATATCACTTTGCATCAATTCATAGAAGTTTTCTCAGATTTCTCTGTACTCTTCAGATTCATCTCTTTCTGTGACACAATAATATGTTACATTCATGTGCCAAAATTTATTTAGCCATTCCCCAATTGACTTTTTTCAGCAATACTTACCTTCTACAGAAAAGTGTAGCTAAAAATATTTCGGTAATTCTTTGATTCTTAAATATCAAAAATATTTTAGTAAAGAAATTCTTCATTATTGGACTTGGCACTTATCACAGTCCTTGGCTCATAGGTGTTAGATAAATACTTTTTTATGAACTGAGAATTTAAGCAAACCTAGAATACAAGGAAAAGTGGTTGGACTGAGAATCTTTTTTCAGCCTCTGCATAATATAGTTCAGGTTGGGAATGTTTCCATCAACAAAATATATCTACACGGTGGAAATGTTTGAGAAGGGAAGCCCAAGTCTCAAAGGTGCTGGGTAAAATAGACTACCAGTCAGTGTCAACAGAAATCACCTCCTTTTACTAATTTATTGACAAGTTTGTCCCAAAGCCTAGCATGAAGTTTGGAATCCATTAGAGTTTGGGTCTTAGGACCAAGGTGCTTTTCTGCAATAAGGTTGAATGGGGAAGCAGGTGGGGAGGTGTATTAAAAAAAAAAAAAGAGGGAAGTTTCATACCCTGTGGGAAGTTTGGACTTTTGGTTTGGAGAGGGGGAAAGAGAGGAGAATCCACTTTCACTACTTGAGACCAAAAGGTCTCCCCTTGATCCCTTCACTCACACTCAGCTTGGGGAACAAATAACTTTTTGATGTTAACTCAATAAGGTAATACAAAAGGAATAACGGGCAGGAAAGAATGAGAAAAGGAAAGTGGGGGATCCCTGTCTATCTAAATCCTTTCCCCTCCCTCCTTGAGTTTGGGGGAAACAGGCCTTGGCAGCCTGAGCCCCCTGAGAGAAAGTCAGGTTGACTCACCCCTGGGCAACAGGAGCTGAAGTAAAGTCTGCTCAGGTTTCTCTTCAGAAGTCCCTTCAATTGGGAAGTGTTGGGGGTGGGGTGGGGAAGATTTCCAGTCACCAGCAGGAAAAGTGGGTAACCCTCAGGAGAAAGTCTTTTTTCCACCTTCTCTCGTCAGCTTCTCAAGACGGAGAGACCCTCACTGCTCTCCTCGCCAGAGTCCACTCCCCCTTCTGGACTCCCCTCCTGGGAGCCCCTCCCCCATCAAGGTGATCAATTTCACATACTCTTCATTCTGGCACTTTTTCTCTAGTGCCAGTCTCTGTCACAGAGGGGAACCAGCACTTATTCCTAGTGTAAAAAATGGCATTATGGGCACGAGAACAGTTCTCATCATGGTCTTCCCTGCCTGCTTGCCCCCTAGTCAGTGGGACATTGTTAAACAAGTCACACTCCTGATTCAGAAAGATTAATTCTCAGTGATACAGAAAAGGCTTCAGTGAGATTTTGATAAAGGAAAGGATTGTCAGAATACTAAATCATAGTCTTTTTTGCCAAGAAATGAGTCATTGAGGGCACAAGAACATGGTCACTATTTCATATTGCTGAAAAAGGAACAGATCAATGACATCTACTAAAAAAACCAAGTGAGGGTATATTTAATTCTATACATGTTGTCTCCCCCAATAAAATGGAAGATCTTTGAGGTCAGGGAGAGGTTCATTTTTGCTTTTGTATCTCCAGTCCCCAGAACAGTGACTAATATGTTGCAATACCTAATAATGCAGGTTTATGGATCCACTGACGGTCAAGGCGAGCCAGGAATTCACTGGGGATTGTGTTGAACTCTGAGGGCTTTGCTAGAATCCTAGAACCTTTTTTCTTATGGTTTGCTGCCAGGCATTTGCCTTTTCAGCCCCACCCCCCTGACCCATGAAGTGTTGGGTTGCTAATGTACAACAGCTGAAGTTGAACATTTTCTATTTCTCAAGTCTGGTTTGGCCTCAGATTCCTATTTCTGGCTGCCCTCTTCTTTTAAGGAATCAACTCTCATTCTAATATGTACCTTTTCCTCTGACAGTGACATTCACTTGCTAGTTGCCTGATACTTGTCTAGTTATCTTTTAAATTACTATCTCCTCTGCCTCTACCTGGATGCAACACGCAAACAGTTTTGTAGACATGTAACAAGCATGTGGCTTAGATACTAGATTTCTTCCCTTGTAAGTCAACACTCTTATTGACTCCCTGTCACATTTCCCACAATAACTGTTCCAAACCTTTCCCATGCCATTCAAAACCTCAACCCCAGCCTTATGCCATTCACTCTACAGATGGACTCCCTTCTTGATTGACTGAGGAAACTAGGACCAGAAATATGAACTCTCTCAATGCCTCAAAAGTTTATCTGAGTTTCTACCCCCTCTTCTGCTTTCCTTCTAGCTTCTGAAGGTAAGGTGGCCCTTTCCTTTGCCAAGGCTTAACCTACCACCTGGTTTTAAAAAAGAAAAGCCTTAAGGACAGCTAGGTGACTCAGTAGGTAGAAAACTAGATTTAGAGATGGGAGATCCTTGGTTCAAGTCTGGATTCCTGGCTGTGTAGCCTTGGGCAAAGTCACTTAACCCCAACTACCTAGCCCTTACCACTCTTGCCTTGGAATCAGTAGTGGTTCTAAGACAGAAGGTAAAGTTTAAAAAAAAACCCTCATTCCCTCCTCCAGGATCTTGCTTTTTTCAGACCTCTCTTCTCTTTCTTGCATCTTCAATCTCTCTCTCACCATAGGCTCCTTCCCCTGTACCTAAAAGCATGCTTGAGTCTTCCCTATCCTCTAAAGAAAGACTTTTCTTAACTCTGCTTTCCTCCCTCTTGTCATTTTCATTGACAAACTGCTTGAAAAAGTACATTATGCCCCATGCCTCTACTTCTTTACCGTCCACTAATGCCACAACCCTTTGCCATCCGATTTCCATCTCACAATTCTGTGGAATGTGCTTTTCTCAAAGATCCTTCCAGTGACTTCCCAAATGGCCTTTTTTCTCAATTCTCATCTTTCTTCATTTTTCACATTTGATACCGTGGGATAGCCTTCTCTTATAGATTTGTCTCCTTTCTTAACTTCTATGACAATTCTTTCTTCTGATTCACTTCTTATTGCTTTAGATAATGCTCCTGCCTCCTTAAATGGCTTCTCTTCACCTTCTCACCTATTATTTGTAGACTTCTACTGTCATCTCTATGAAGATTCATTCCAAATGCATATCTCTAGCCCAGATCTCTTCATGAGCTCCAGACACATATTTCTACCTACTGGATATCATCTGTAGGGTGAACTGCTCCCCTGTTCTTATTCTTAAAGCCCTCCAGAAAGAAACATACATTCTCCCAAGGAAAAATGCTTCCCAACCTGCTGACTACATCAGAAAATATCTTCCTGTGGTCTTCTGTGAACTTCCAGAGAAAGAGGGAGGAATCACAAATACATAAAAGGAGAAACTGAGAAATGACAGGTAGGACTTCACTGCTGAAGAGGAGGGTCCCATAGGCAGAGAGTCAATCTCAAACCTCTCAATCTCTCCCCACCTCCACAGTTTCCTCTGAGCTCTCTAAGGCAATAGGATAAGAGCAAAAATAGAGCTGACTCACCAGGAGATGATCTAGCCTTCCATAATTCAGAAGGGAATGATAGAGGATAGATTAAGGAACAGTAGTTGTTCCAGAGAGTGACCCTCTATTATGTCCTTGGTTTCCTTTATGGCTGGACTAAATGCTACCTTCTCTATGAAGCCTTTCCAAACCCCCCTTCCCTCAACCAGATAAGATCAATCCGACTAAAGAACCAATTGATAAATTTTCAGTGTGAACATTTATACCTTAGAAATCAGCTAATGCTACATAAACGTCAGGGCCTGATTTTTTTTTTAAACCCTTACCTTCCGTCTTGGAATCAATACTGTGTCTTGATTCCAAGGCAGAAGAGTGGTAAGGGCTCGGCAATGGGGGTTAAGTAACTTGCCCAGGGTCACACAGCTAGGCCAGATTTGAACCTAGGACCTCCTGTCTCTAGGCCTGACTCTCCATCCACTGAGCCACCCAGCTGTCCCCAGGGTCTGATTTTTTTTATTGATTCTCTAGATGTAAGAAAGTATTGAAGAAAATATTAATGATACAGATTAAACTTAAAAGTATGTCATGGGGGCAGGGGGGCAGCTGGGTAGCTCAGTGGATGGAAAGCCAGGCCCAGACGGGAGGTCCTAGGTTCAAATCTGACCTCAGATACTTCCTAGCTGTGTGACCCTGGAGAAGTCACTTAACCCCCATTGCCTAGCCCTTCCCACTCTTCTGCCTTGGAACCAATACTGAACCAATACTGAACCAATACTGTGTATTGGTTCCAAGGCAGAAGGTAAGGGTTTAAAAATTTAAAAAGTATGTCATACCTACATTTTCCCAGAGATCTAGTTGAAACATTTCCCAACACACCACTGCCCCAGCTCTCCTTTAAAATCTCAAAAAGCTTTATCTGGACATTTCTTTGCATTTATCATATTCTGTTTTGCTTTGTGATTATACCCACTCTCATCCTTCTTGCCAGACTGTAAACTCAAGAATGAAATCAGGAGCCATGTCTTGGTTCTCTTTGTAATCCACTCAGGAGTTAATATAATGCCTTTCCCAGAGGTTTTTAAGAAACACTTATGACTTCAATAAATCATTGAATTATAATAAGATCAGGTTCTTGAAAAAAGTCAATTATTTTTTAAATTAATCTTTTTATATTGGAGAAAATAATGTTTACTTCTTATTTGCTAATAGCTCTTAGGTTTCACAGAAGTCCAGAGTTGAAAGGAACCTTTGAGGCCACCTAGTCCAGCCCATAGCTTAACAAGGTAAACCTCTACAGTATGTCATGTGGACGAGTGTTCATCTGTTTGTTCTTTGCCTGAAAGGTGCCAGTGAATGGAGACCCACCTTAACTCTGTGTCTTTGAAATAGCACTTTCTTGTTATTTTTAATTATTTCTCATTCTTCATTATTCCATTTGGGGTTTTCCTGGTAAAAATCCTGGGGCAGTTTGCCATTTCCTTCTCCAGCTCATTTTACAGATGAGAAAACTGAGGCATACAGGGTTAAGTGACTTGCCCACGGTCACACAGCTAGTTTGAGGCCAGAATTGAACTCAGGAAGATGGAATCTTCCTAGCTCCAGGTCCTGCACTCTATCCATTTTGGTATCTAGCTGCCCTAAGGGGTAGTTGCTTATATCAAGGCTAAAGGCTAAGAGCTCCTAGCTCTACCTTCTGGAGCGAAGCAAAACAATTCTTATCCATCTTCCAAATGACTGTTCTCATGTCATCTGAAGTTGTCTTTTTTGAGCTAATTAATCATCCCCAAATCCTTCTACCAAACCTCATAAGACATGATCTTGGAGCCACTCAATATCTTGCTCTCCTTCCTCGGGATGCTTTCCAGACTATCAATGCCTACACTAAAATATAATATCTGGAAGTGAATACAATACTCCAAATGAGGTCTGATCAGGGCAGTGTACAGTAGTACCATAGTCCCGGATACCCTGCTTCTCTGAATATAGCCAAGATGGGATTAGCTCTTTTGGCTGCCAAATGATTTACCCAAAGCTTCATATCCGAACTCATTTTAAATCTTAGGACTTCTTCATTCATGTGTGTTTATGTACTTACTAGAAATCACTGCAATATTTTCTCAAAATATTTCTCTTTAGTCCAATCATGATTTCGAACTTTCTATCATTCATATGATTATGTTTTTAGTTTTCCCAGTACTGAATCATCCTTACATTCATAGTATAAATCCAGTCTGGTCATGTGAATAAAATATATAGCTTTAACTTCTTTGCTAATATTTTATTCCATATTTTTACACGTAAATATTACCTTGTGTTATTGGCCAACTTTAATAATCTTTCTTTTCAATTTTGTTTACTTTTCTTTTTTTGTACATTGTTTGCACTTCGGAAACTGGTAATATTGTCTTTCTCAAAAAGAATGTTTACAAGTTATTACTCCCTTGCATGATTCTTTTCAACTTTACAAAATAAGTTTCCCTTGGCTATAAACTGTTTTCCTTGGTTTTTCTGCACAGCATATTATAATTGTTTTCCTTTTGTTTCTTCTTGTTGATGAGTAGTCCTGAATAGTTCTAATTGGAACTCCCTGCTACAGAGATTCTTTCCAACTGGCTGTGATATTTTCTCATTGACATGAAAACTCTTGAACATGGTGGCCCCATACCTGTTCTATAAATTCAGAGGGACATTTCACTCTGTGGGTCCAGCACTTTCAGTTTATGCTTACCTAAAATATGGAGTTTAGACTTCTTTATTCCATCATGTTTTTTCACCTGAAACTACTCTCTTCAAAGTTAGTGATCTCTTAACCACTGAACCTCATGGCCTTTTCTCCATCCTGACCCTTGACCTCTATGAACCTTTTAACACTGTCAATAACCCTTTGCTCCATGATAATCTTTCCTGGTTCTTCGCCTACTAACTAACTAGTCCTTCTTAATCTCCTTTATTGGATCTCCATCCAGTTCACACCTAATACAATGGATATCTCCCAATTTTTTGTCCAGGGCACTCTTATCTTTTTCCTTTATTCTGTATTAGTTGATGATCTCATCAGTGCCCCTAGATTCAGTTATAAATTCTATGCTAATGACTTTCAGATATTATCCTCCTCTAACTTTTCTCTGGACTTCCTCCCACATGTTCCCAGCTGACAATGGAACAGCCTCCAATTGGATATTGGAAAGGCATCTTAAACTCAGAACGTCCAAAACAGAATTCATTATCTTTCCCCTCAACCAAACCTTCTCCTCTTCCTAACTTCCCTATTACTGCTGAGAGCATCCACATCTTCCTAGTCCCCTAGACTCACATCTGGGTGCCATATTCAACTCCTCATTCTGTCATATACCTCCATAACCAGTTTGTTGCTAAATCATGTCAATATTACCTATATAACATCTTTCAGATCTACCCCCTTTTCTCCTCTGATGCTGCCACCACTCTTGTACAGGTCCTCAACACCTCACTCCTGAACTGCTGCAGTAACCAAAAGGGTAGTCTTCCTCTCACAAGTCTCTTCCCATTCCAGGCTATCCTCTACCCAAATATCAAGCTGACCTCCTAAAGCCAAAGTCTGTCAATGTCAAGGTCCTACCCCCAGTCAATGGTCTCCATTGCCTCCTATTATAGCCAAGATCACATATTTTATTTATATTGAATTTAACATTCAAAGAGCAACTAAGGACTAGAGTGCTCAGCCTATGGTCAGGAAAACTCAGGCCCAGGGCAAGTCACTTGACCCAGTTTGCCTCAGTTTCCTCATCTATAAAATGAGCTGGAGAAGGAAATAACAAACCACTCATTCCAGTATCTTTGTCAAGAAAACTCCAAATGGTTGTCATAAAGAGTTAGAGATGATTGAAAATGACTGGTCAACAACAATAATAAAGCATTCAAAGTCCTTTGTAATCCACCCTCTTTCTGCTCTTCCAGTATTCTTACACCTCACTGTTCCTGGCATCAGACACTTAATAACTCAATGCCAAGTATTTTCACTGACTATCCCATATTCCAAAAATTCTTTCCACATCTCCCCCTCCTGACTTCCTTGACTTCATTCAAATCATACTAAAATTTCACTTATAGGAAGTCTTTCCTGATCCCCCTTAATGATAGCACCTCCCTTCTGCTGATTATTGCCAGTTTATCCGTATATATCTTGTTTTGCATAGTTAACAGATGCTTGTTGACTTGATAGCATCTTCATAATGTTTCCAATTTAAATTAAAATGTTTTTATTTAAATTCAATTGTATTATTCTTCTGCCATTTTCAGTCATATCAAACTCTTTGTGACTCCATTTGGGGTTTTCTTGTTAAAGATACTGGAGTAGTTTGCCATTTCCTTCTCCAGTTCACTTTATAGATGAGGAAACTGAGGCAAACAGGGTTAGGTGACTTGTTCAGAGTCACACAGCTAGTAAATGTTTGAGTCCAGATTTGAATTCAGAAAGATGAATTTTCCTTGATCTCAGTGCCAGTATTCTATCCACTATGCTACCTAGGTTCTCTCAATGTATACATGTATAGAAATTCAAACAGAGTAACTTCTCCTGAACTCACCATTTTGAAGTCTGTGTTGATTATGGATTACAGAGAGAGCACGTACTAGAATATCGTAAAAAGGGAGTTTGGGGGCACCCAGATGGCCCAGAGGATAGAGTCAAGCCTGGAGACAGGAGGTCCTGGGTTGAAATCTAGCCTCACACTTCCTTGCTGTGTGACCCTGAGTAAGTCTCTTAACCCCAATAGCCTAGTTGCTATTGCTCTTCTGCCTTGGAACTGATACTTAGTAATGATTCTAAGACACCAAAGTTAAGGTGTTGGGTTTTTTTAATTAAATAGCTAAAAAGAGAGCTTGTAAACAGCCCATTTCAAAATTCACCAAATCACAACCCCAGAAGTAGCTCAAAGCAGCCTGTGATTAAAGCTGAAAGGTATGACTCATTCTCTCCTTACAAATATGTTCTGATCACTAAAATAACTGTCAAGGACTCTAAATCATTAGAGGAATTATGGAGTTAAGTACCCCTCGGCCTTTATCCACACTAGTTTCACACTGGAAAATATGTAAAAATACCAGTCACTTGTGGGGCTGCTTTTTGAAGCCAGTAGTAAAGTGCTACTAATGGGCAACAGCACAATGGAATTTAAATAACTCACCTTTGGGACAATTCTCCTGAGTAAGGCAATTACAGGGGCAGGTATCAGGTTGCCAGTGGTTTCAAACTGCTGCCAAAATCCATGAAAATTTTCCAGCAATATTTTTTAAGCTAGGTTACCCATTTGTATTTAGTTCATTAAAGTATTCACTTAAAATCCCAAACTATTTGCTCTGTAAAACATCATTGCATGGTGGGTGCTCTGGAGTTATGTGTCTTAGAAGTATCTTCTCTGAATATCTGTGCCCTGGCTACCATATCACAAAGGACAAAAACCTAAACACTGAGGTGGCTCAGTGGATTGAGAGCCTGGCCCAGAGATGGGAGGTACTAGGTTCAAATGTGACCTCAGATACTTCCTAGTGGTGTGACCCTGGGCAAGTCACTTGACCCCCATTGCCTAGCCCTTGCCACTGTTCAGCCTTAGAACCAATATTGGTCCTAAGATAGAAGGTAAAGGTTTAAAAAAACTAACTTAAAGGGGGGGGGGGATGGGTATGAACATAATTGTGCAAGATGTCTTGAAAGTCTTAGTCCAGCTTTAAGCTTTATTAGCCTTTTAAAAACTAGTTTTTAAAGTAATCAAACTCAAAACCACAGCAAGACTTTTGGGACACCTTGTATATTATGGCACAACACTGTGTAAGGAATACCCCAGTTAAGAAAGGAGATAGCACTCAGTTGAACCCTAAGCTATTCTTCTTGGGGGTTTTCTTACTCCTTTATCACCCCAGATCTCTGTCTTCCTCCAACTGGCAGTACAAACTAGTGACTTCCATTCCAAAGCTGTTCTTACACGTAAAAAAAAAAAATACCCTCAGGCTGGCACTAGGCTACAACTATGAGAGCTTGCTCTGTTCCTGCCTGGGCCAGTTTCTTTCCAGGTCTTGTGTTACTGTACAATATGGTCATTTCAGTGTGTGGTCCAGGGGATAGAATAATAGATTCTATTACTAGGTTCTACTACAATATCACGGTGCTTGGTCTTAATCCTTTGACCTCTATGTCTTATTAAATTGACACCATGGAGTGCCTGTTTAGTAATATATTTTACTCTCCTGGGGAAAAGTACTAAGCACAAACTGTTGCCATTCTTGTAAAACCCACAAGGAAGCATCGCTCTGTAGGGAGAAACAGATCGTTCCCATGGGGGTCAAATCATGTCTTTTATGTATAATAGTGTGCAGTTAAAACTTCCAACACATTCAATTTAGTGTTTGGGTTAAGCACTTACCATTCATAATTCCCTCAGGTCTTGGGGAAACCAAGATGAAACCAGGCATTGTCTCGGCATTCAAGGAGTTTACAATCTCGTTTGGGAAGTAGGGGAAATCTTCAAGTAAGATACATGTAGAAGTGCTTTAACTCTAATACCAAATAGTATGGGATGAGTCCAGAAGTTCCAGACAGTGTAGCTGAAATGACCTAAGTAGTAGTTTGAGACATCTCTGACTTTTCCACCATGATCTAGAAAGCCCATTGTTGGAAAGCCTGATCATTTTACAAATCCCATCAGCCCTAGGACTGTATCTCATCACCACCTTCTGTCCCTCGGATTGAGGAGTAGAGCCGTCACCTCAAAACACCAAAACTTTTAGGGAGCATCTCATTTCTCACTTGGATGCATTACATTAGTAGTTATCTTTTCTACCATGCCCCAAGTCAGGTATCTTCCCTGCCTAGCCTCCTCCCATTTTCAGGTCCATTTGTGTGTTGTCTGCCTCTGTTAGGCTGTAAGCTACTTGAGAATATTGTCTTTTTTGTATTTGTATCCCCAGCATTTAGCAAAGCATCTGGTACTTAGTAGGCACTTAATAAAATACTTATTGTCTGAGTAGGAAGCATCACTGAACGTCTTTTATTAGAGATGTGACTTGACCGTAGCAAGCAGTTTATTAGGAGTGAACTGGGCCATTGGGTACAGGATGAATCAGAGGGCAGAGACTGAATGAAGGCAGAAAGATTAGTGAGGAGGCCATTATGAGAGTCAAGATGAGGACCTGATAAGGTGGCTGCAGTAGAAGTGGAGAGGAGGAACAGGTTGCAAGAGATGTTACAGAGCCAGAAACAACACAAATGAATATGGCATGGGCAAGGGAAGAGTTATGCACAACTCCAAGGTTAAGAACACCCATGAATGGGATGATAGTGGTACAATCTAGAGAAGTTAGGAGAGAGCACATCCCCTAAGTAATAACCCCTGGGTGCACTTGAGGTCAGAAGACCTGGGTTCTTGTCCATAGTTGTGTGATCTTAAACATGTCATTTACCCTTGTTTTGTCATAGTGTGGGATACTTAAAATGATCTCTTAAGTTCCCTTGTAGCTCTAAAATGCCATGTGCAAAGAAGCAGAAAGCTCATCTCTAAGAAAGTACAGATAGGGGTAGCTAGGGGCATCGGTGGATAGAAAGCCAGTCATGGAGGTGGGAGGTGTCAAGTTTCAATCTGGCCTCAGTGGGACCCTGGGCAAGTCACCCAACCCCAATTGCCTAGCCCTTACAACTGGCTCCAATCTAGTCATCCAGCCTTATCTCATCTTACAATGACATATTCTACTTTTTGGCAAACTAGCTCACACTCTCCTTCTTGTTCCCATCTTACTCTTCCCCGTGTGTGCCTTTGCTTATATCATCTGTTCCCTCATCTCCATCTACTGAAGTCCCTTCCAGCACATTATAATCTATACCAAATTGCTTGTCATCTTAGGGTTGGGGGCTGGAGATGGGAGGGAAGGAGAACATTTAGAGCTCAAAAATTTTGTAAAAAGAATATTAAAAATTATTTTTACATGTAATTGGGAAAAAGTAAACTATTACAAAAATTGAAGTCCTTTCCTTCATGGCTTGACTAAGAAACCATTTTGTTCAAGAAGCCTTCCCTGACCCCTCCAGGTAAAAGGAAGCCCTCCCTCCCCCAATTTCTCATAGCAATTTGCCTTGCTCTATCTTTTGCCCCTCACCCATTTAACCTTGCACCATATTTATTGGTGCATTTTAATAAACCTCATTTCCTCCTCTCCCTCCACAGTAGACTAAGATTCTTGAAGGCTAGGATGAAGTCATTTCTATATCCCCAGCACACCGTACATGCAATAGGCAATTTACAAATGTTTATTGAGTTGGATTGGGAAAAATAATAACAGGACCAATGAAAAAACATTGGAGGTTATGATGCAAAAGCAAGAAGTTTTGGAAGGCAGATCATTTCCCCCCTTTTTTATTACTCAAGTAAATTTCATTGATACCTTTTGTTTTTACACCCCAGTCATTTCTGAAAGCAATCCCTTTCTCCATCTTGAAATGCAACTCTCTTGTAACAAAGAGTTAAGCAAAACAATGGACACTGTGTCCATGTCTGCCAATTTTTTCCCTGGTAGCCAGTCCCTTGCATCTCTGCTGAAGCAAAGAGGTAAATTTCATGATCAGTTCTCTGAGATTATTATAGATTTTTCTTTCTCTTAGAAATTACTTTCCTGTTTGTGATCCCTCATTTCTTCCTTCAACTTAACACTTAAGAAAAACAATCATTGCTATCTAACAATCTAACACTTCAAAGTTTGCAGAGTTTTAGATATGCCATCTCATGTGATCTTCATATTTAGCCCCATTTTAAAGATGGAGAAACTGAGTCTGAGGTTGTGACTTTCCCAACATCCCACAGCTAGTGTGAGATAGAATTCAAATTCAGCTTCTCCTGACTCTATGTCCAATTCTCTGTTCCCTTAGTTTCCTCTAAAATAGACTCCTGAGAATAAAAACCCATGATTTCATGTATAACATCTCTAATTCCCAAAGCCACAGTGGTGGAAAGGAGCTTTGTCCCATTACATTGGAGTTATGTCCAGGCTTTAGCCTAGAGACATTTTTTTTTTCATCAGATCACTGGAAATTGACTTCTACCACTCTAGAAAACATTTAGCATGGGCCCAAATACTGTGATTGAGTAATTCTACAAAATTAAGTACAAATTGAGAATTTTTGATTCTCAATTTCGATTCTCAATTAAAATTGAGAAAGTAGAGATTGAGAAAACAAGCTACTGGTTACTGAAAGAGGCAGCAGGAACTATAGTCACTTGTATTCCTGGGGCTGGTGTACAATTGAGAGACTCAAAAAGAAAGAACATTATTATTAGAAAACAAACACTAGTCCCCCACCAACTAAATGTATTTGGAGTAAACTGAGGGCTCTTGGTCTTCTGGCTCTCATTTGTGTGGGAGGAGGAGGAGGAGGAGGAGGAAGAGGAGGAGGATATGAGAATAGCACTTGTCCACCTTGGCTTCCCCAGTTTTGAGGATAGAACCATTACAGGATATTTTCATTTTCACTTTAGGAGAGAAGAATGACAACAAATACCACATGCTAATTTTGATAATTTGTTAAGGTACTGCCACTGACACCCAGGTTTGTGGAATTAACTCTGGCTGTGTTCAAAGTTGCCCTGGAAAGCATAGCAATTGAAGAAGAAAAATAACGCCATTCTTGCCATAGCACATTCATAAAAGCCACAGCAAATGGCAGAACTGACACCTTCCTCCAGCCCAATTTAGCTAATAGGATTAATGTATCAACTGCTTGACACTCATTACTATGAATCATCATGATTGAAGGCTAGAGGCAGGACCAAATTGATGGAGAAGAAAAATGCCAGAATACCAATATATTAAGCCAAGGACATCAAGTCCATTATGGCACACAGCAGACCTACCAGAGAAAGTGGCTTCTTTGAGATATTCAGAGGATCACAGACCTAAAGCTGGGAAAGGACCTCAGAGACCCCCTAGTCCTAGACCCTCATTTTATACAGCTGGGGAAATTGAGGCCCAGTGAGGGTAAGGCATTTGCCCCAAATCAGGTAGTAAGCATTAGAGAGAAAACAAATACAGATCCTCTGACTCCAGTCACTCATGTCTTTTTCCACTGTACCACAATGGTTGATACACATTCCCAACTAACTTTGTTCTGGAAGACTCTTAGGCTAATTAAAGTCCATTTTCCCAATAAGTTTAATGTCATTTCATTGAAGTTCATTGCTGAAAACTTGATGCTTGCTGCCCATTGGAAGCAGGAAATTTTGCTCTAGTCTCATCTCTTTTTCCTTTATTCACCAAACCCAAAGAGTTTTCATTCAACCTAGCATTCCGTCCTATCCCCATCTTCTCTCTCACAGCTCAAAGTGGCATTTTCTGCAAATATGAGTTCATCAGTCTGCCTCTACAATTTGCCACATTTAAGAGGCAATGAAAATTGGACCAATATTCAAGCCAAAGTAGGCCTCTAATTGTGCATTTTTCCCAAAAGTCCAAGGATTCACAATCAAACAGGATTATCCAACTGAGATACAATTCAAGGTGTTCTAAGAATGCCAATTCTCAACTTCAATCAAGCCAGAGGGCATGCCAGCAGCTTACCCGAGTTGCCCTGTCACTCATGGCAAACAACTGGGCTTGCTTTGATTTCAAAGAGCCAGCTACCAGCTGGTAGTGCCACTAATGAAGCAAACACTTCTCCTGAGTGGGACACAGAATAATGCTCTATTGCTAATTATGAATTCATATTTAGTGACAATGGCTTTAAAGCCCAGCAAATGGAAATATACTTAGAAAGGAAGGTGCTAATACTTGACTCTACATAAGTGCAGGGTTTCTAATTGATCATTGCCTTGAAGAACCTGGGTCCAGTGTTTTTGAAGCATTAGGAAGCAGTACTAAATACACTGACAAACAGTATGATGTTTGGAGAGTCATTACCTTGCTGAGCCATAAATTCCCTAATCTGTACAATTGAGAGGATTGGGCTCAAGGTCCCTGCCAGCTTTAAATGGCAAGCTCTGCCATGCTTCTAAGGAGTCGATCTGATCTAGCGACCTCAGAGGCCATTAGGCCAACCCCCTCATCTTACAGATTAGGAAAACTAAGACTCAGGGAGATCATGACTTGCCTAAGGCCATAAAGGTAATAAGTGTCAGAGGTAGGATTTTAACTGGGTGTTCTGACTCCTTACGTGGTACATTTTAACATAATAGTAGTAATATAACTTTTATCCGGCATCTATTATGTGCCAGGCACTCTGCCAAGCACTTTGTAAATATTATCTTCCAAAGAAAGAACTGTGGGAGTCATCTTTCACATCAATGTAGTTGTGGTTTTATTTTGGGGTTTTGGTTATGTACTGAGTTTGCTCTTACAACAATGACCAATATGGAATCGTGTTTTGCATGACAATTAAAGTTTTTTTTTAATTTAAGATTTAAAAAACAAATATTATTTCATTTGATTCTTACAATACCCCTGGGAGGTAGGTGTTTTTATTAGTCCCACTTTATATAGATGAGGAAACTGAGGCAAACAGAGGTTGTGACTTGCTCAGGGACACATAACTAGTAAATGTCCTAAGGCAGGATTTGAACACAAGTCATCTTGATTCCAGACTCGGGGCTCTATCCACTGCATCTCCTTGTCCTACGGTATTGAATTTAAAGGGTTAGAACACTAGACTTAAGAGTCAGGAAGACTTGTGTTCAAAACCTGCTTCTGACACAGACAACTAGGTTATGATTTTGATTTGAATCATCTTTCAGTGCCCCAAGCAATTCTCTAAAACTATAAAGTTACAGAGAGTGAAGGGAATTTTTAAACTGACAGTTCCCTTGTACAAATAAAAGCATAGATCTGGAAACCTCTCAAATGTAAAGGTCAAATATATCGCTCACTAGCAAAAATAGTCTTAATAGATTTGATTTCCAGAGTGGTAAATAACTTACAACAAAGAGAAACATTCTTTCATATTCAGAAGCGCATTTTTGAGACTTAAAGGATTTTAAATTCCTAACTGCAGCCTGGTTTTATTTTCCCTTTGATTTCTAAAATCATTTAAAAGAGCACCACAATCTTCTTCTGTAACTTTTCCAGTCATCTACTAATGAGTAAAACCAAGAGAAGGCAAGAAAAAAAGATGCCAATAGGTTTTAAAACATCGCACAAACCTTGGCTCTCAGAGGGAGAACACTCAAGCTCAGAGCATGCATTTTGTCCTTTTGAAAAAGGTGCTGACAGTTTCTTGTTTGTATTCCTCTTCGAGTCAATAAACATTAGATACCTACTAGATGCCCAGCAGAGAGATGCCACAGACGCTGACTCTTTCTCCCCCTTTTCCTCCATCTCTTCCTCTTTCTCTCTGCCTTCCCTGTTCCTTGCCCAGAAAAAGAATGACAAGGGGGAAATCTGCTTTACCACTATTTATTTCTACATGAATTCTGTTTTCTACTTTGGTACACACTAAATCCTGGGCACACTGATCACATGGGTAGACAGACTTCATATTATGTGGCCTTGTAAAACAGGGTACAAAAAAAACAATTGCTCCAACATTACTTTGCTTCACCCAGGTGTTATTGCTGAAATTCCCATTTAGAAGAACACAAAATGTTTCCTTTTAATCTACTGCTTATTCATTTAATCACATCAGGCTGCAAAGAAAGGGCAAGAGGCAGGCAGGCTGGTCTAAACCAACCAGTCATTTCCATTGGCTTCAGAAATAGATAAGATTCTAACTGAGGAGGCAAGAAGAGAACCCAAGAAGAGTTAAACCTGCAGGTAGGATGGGAGACGCAAAGGTGTGTTGTAAGCCCCTGAATGAAACCCTGGCCCAAAGTCCTTTTCTACCTGCACCTGTCTGGGTCTCTCTGCCTTCCTGAGGGCCTCAACTGAAAAAGGAAAAACCAAACCCACAGGCTGGCCCACCACCCGTTTCCAGCTTCCTTGGGATGGTCTCATCTTCAGAATGCGCTCTATCTCATCATCACTCAGTCATCCCAGAGGAGAGAGAGAGCAATGCTGTCCTTCGGCTCTAAAACGTCTTCCCGTCAAAGGCCTTCAGATTGAAGGCTGTGTCTAGGAATTTTTTCAAGGATACCAGGTGAGCATTCTTGTTTCCTGTAGCAGGAGCAGCAGCTGGGTCTCGGCCAACATACCTGGAGGATAAGAAACCAGTGATTACCCCTAAGCAATTTCTTAGGGGAGGGAAGTCTAGTGAGAGCAGCCTTCAAAGGCACTGGAGTCCAGAAAACCTGATTATCAATCTCCTTCTTACACTGTGGTGTCAGACCTGAACATAATAGAGCAGATATGGTCTCACCAAGAGTGTGATGGGACCATCCATCACCTCTTTGTGGGAATAAAGGAATGGATATTACACCACACTCACTGGACCTGAAGTTAAATTCCCTTTTTTTAGATGTCACATCTCATCACTGACTCAGTCTGAACTGGTAGTCACTAAAAACTCCAGATCTTTATCAGAAGGGCTGCTGCCTGCCCATTTGCCCCCAGCCTTGTATTTGTGAAGCCCGTCACTGGCACGCAAGCAGATCTTACTCTTATCCCTAATTAATTTCACTGTGGCCTGTCACAATCTTTTTTATGGATTCTGACTCCATTATCTAATATGTTAAACAACCCTCCTCCACTTGGATCTCCTGCAAAGTCATTAAGTCTCCTGGATCTCTGGTCTACTGTACTTCCAACCCACTGACGTTTCCAGCTTCTATTCTTCCAATATGGCCCCCATCCTTCACGAACAAGTTCTAGAAAGAATTCCCTGCCCAGAGACCTCTGCATTCTGTGCCTCCCTCTAGCACTACGGATCAGAATCTCCATGACTTAGTCCTTGATTATCTACGGTCAGTGTGTATCTCTCTCCACTTCCCAGTGAACTGCCAGCACGGGTGGAAACCACAAAGGCGGATGTCCCATCAAATCCAGCCCACTGCCCAGGCATCACCCTGACGGCTCTGTTGCAGCAAGCGCCATACCATATGGGCCGAGCCTGGCTGACTGTGAGAAACCGAGGACTGATATAGTCATAGTAGCCCATGTTCTTATGCTCTTCTTGACACCAGATGAGTTCTGCTTCTGGGTATTTCTCAACTTCTTGCTTTATGAGGTCAAAGGGGAAGGGAGAGATCTGTGGGAGAAGGGCACAATGGCCAAGGATGAAAAAGGGGTGAAAGATAAAAAGAACTTCTTATTACCAGTAAAAAGTCAAAGTTACCAGCAAAACACCATCAGCTGTCCTCTTACTACCATTCTGTGTGGCCTCAACATCTCCCATTCACAACACACAGGTTGCTGCTGGCTAAAGGGGCATATTCATGGTGACCAGTCTTAGCAGGCTAGGGGACACAATGGACGGGCTTGCAGTCAAAATGACTTGAGTTTAGATCTGGTCTCAGTCACTCACTGTGTGACCCTTGGCAAGTCATTTATAGAGGAATGATAAAATGGGATGAATAATAGCACCTACCTCCCGGGATGGACCAAATGAGATAATATTTTTTTAAACCCTTACCTTCCATCTTGGAGTCAATACTGTGTATTGGCTCCAAGGAAGAGGAGAGGTAAGGACTAAGCAATGGGGGTTAAGTGACTTGCCCAGGGTCACACAGCTGGGAAGTGTCTGAGGCCAGATTTGAACCTAGGACCTCCCGCCTCTAGGCCTGGCTCTCGATCCACTGAGCTACCCAGCTGCCCCTTGAGATAATATTTATAAAGTGCTTTGTATATTCTAAAGTGCTTCATAAATAACTAGCTATTATTTTAATCTAATCCAACCTTCCTCATTTTATAACTAAGGATACAGAGACCCACAGAGGAGGGGACCTAAGGGAAAGAAACACACTGAGATCCACAAAGCAGAACTGTCAGTCTTATCACTTTCTGGGACTGTGTTTGCTATTCCTTCCATTACCCAAGAACACACAGAAGTTCAGTGGCAAAGCTAATGTAAGAACCTAGGTTTCCCAATGATAGTTGGTTCAGTGGATTTGGAAACCAGGTCTAGAGCTAGGAGGTCCTGGATTCAAATCTGACTCAGATACCTTTTTAGCTGTGTGTCCCTGGACAAGTCACTTAACCCCCATTGCCTAGACCATACAGCTCTTCTGTCTTGGAACCAATACACAGTACTGATTTTAAGATAGAAGGTAAAGGTTTAAAAAAACAAAAACTGAAAACCCAGGTTTCCCAATCTAGGATTTTTCCTATTTTCTCTAGGCTTCCTGGAGGCAGTATGACAGTTTGTGTGTATTATGGACAGGGAAGGGAAGGAAGGAGTGGGCTAGATGCCTTTATGTAGTCCAAAGACTAGAAATCCACACAAGAGAGCTCTAAGACCCTTGTTAATAGAAGGATTAGCCAAGTACTGCTTACCTGTTCTACTCGAGTAATAGCTACTTGTTTGTCCAGATCCTGGTTTTTCCGTTCCTTTATAAGGTCATAGAATACCTTTCCTGTGCAAAATATCAGACGCTTCACATCCCTGGGTGCCTGGGAAGCTGCCCCCTCTTCAGGAATCACCCGTCGGAAGCTGGTACCTTCAAGAAACCATCATTAATGGCCAATGTTGCTTGAAATACCCGTTGCAGAAGTCTGCCCCAGTGACCATGGTAATAGAGTTCCCAGCAATGGTCCTAGACCCATACCTGGCTGCTTCCCTCCCCAAGACATACATCTGGTAAGCCACAGGGTTATGAGAGCTGCCAGATGTGGCCTCCAGTGGCAGGCCTTTGCAAACTAGACAGAGAGAAAGGGGATGAAGGAGGACACAGCACATAGTGACCTAAGGGAAAGAAACACACTGAGATCCACAGAGCAGAACTGTCAGTCTTATCACTTTCTAGGACTGCTTTATTCCTTCCATTTGAACCTTAAAGGTTTCTTTTTTGGTTACTAATGACAAGGGTCTATTTCTCAACCCATTCTGGACCCATTTTCTTCAAACATGGCCCCCATATTTCAAGATCCAGTTTTACAAAGGATTCCATAATAGATGCAACCCATGGTGACCTCACTATTCTCTACCCTCCCACCGGATGACCGAAAGGGTTAGAACCCCACAACTTAGTCCCTGGTGATATAAAGTCAACTTCTATTTCTCTCTAGACATTTGTGAGGCACAGAGGTCTTGACTCCCCAGCTGGAATGGAAGCTCCCTTATAGCTGTGGCTCTGGTCTTTCTTTTTACTTGTTAATTCAGTTCAGTTCAACAAGTATTTCTTAATGCCAAGTACTATATGAGGGGTAAGAAGACAAAACAAAGTAGGTCTACACACTTATTGCTTAGTCATTTAAACCTCTCTGAAATTCAGTTTCTTCATTTGTCAAATGGATGAGTTGAGCCAGCTAACCTCTAAGGTCTCTTCCCACTCAAATCTGTGGTCCTATAATGACTCACAGACCCCAACATGGACCTGTGCATATTGGCAGGACCTCCTAGTTCTGATAGGAAAGGGGAAGTCATATAATCATACACTATAGTCCAGCAAAGAAGCCCTGAGAATTTATCAGAAAACGGCAAAATAATTTTCAATACATATGGCATTCGGCTTGGGGGTTACCACTAGGTCCTGGTATAAAGGTTCCAGATCAGAGTCAGCTAAGTGGTTCAGTGGATACAGAACTAGGTCCTGGGTTCAAATCCAGCATCAGACACTTATTGGCTACGTGAAACTAAGCAAGTTACTTAAACCCAATTGCCTAATCCTTACTGTTCTTCTGCCTTGGATGAAATACTTAGTACTGATTCTAAGGCAGAAGGTTAGGGGAAGGAAATAAGGGAGGGAGGGAGGGCGAGAAGGAAATAAGGGAAGGAGGGAGGAAAGGAGGGAGATGAAATAAAGAAAGAAGGAGGGAGGGAAAGAGAGGGGCAGGAAGGAAGGAAGGAAGGAAGGAAGGAAGGAAGGAAGGAAGGAAGGAAGGAAGGAAGGAAGGAAGGAAGGAAGGAAGGAAGGAAGGAAGGAAGGAAGGAAAGATAAAGGACAAAAGACAAAGAAAGAGAGAAAGAAAGAGAGAAAGAGAGAAAGAAAGAAAGAAAGAGAAAGAAAGAGAGAAAGAAAGAAAGAAAGAAAGAAAGAAAGAAAGAAAGAAAGAAAGAAAGAAAGAAAGAAAGAAAGAAAGAAAGAAAGAAAGAAAGAAAGAAAGAAAGAAAGAAAGAAAGAAAGAAAGAAAGAAAGAAAGAAAGAAAGAAAGAAAGAAAGAAAGAAAGAAAGAAAAGAAAGAAAGAAAGAAAGTAAGTTTTCAGATCCATTGGAATGTCATAGCCAATCCAAAGCTCCTCTTGCAACATATACCAGGCCCTTCCCATTAATAACACATCCAGTAAGCTGATGTCAGCAACAATTAATAAGCCCATTACCAGGAGTCATTACAGCCCTTAAGGGACCTAAAAAGGGTTTATAAAGGGACTTGGGGATCAAACAGGATGTTCTCATCGAAATCCCTTCTTGAGGAGCTCAGACAGGAGCACTGCCTACTGGGCCAACAAGAAAAAGAGGACTCCCAGGCCAAGAGAACAAAGAGCAAGAGGAATGCTTATCCTACCCAAAGGCAGACTTGGCTTCTACTGTTCTCCCAGATAGGAATGCCTCCCCTCTCTCTGCCTCTCTGAAGGTCTACCCAGCCTTCAAGGCCTAATTCAAACCTATCTCCTCCACAAAGCCACTCATGGATCTGCTTCCTCAAAGTTCCCGTGGCACTCACTGTCTGTGCTACACGTGTGGCCATTGTGTGATTATCATTGCCTTGTATGGGTAGTTCTATAACAATCTGGGGGCTGACTTTATTTTTCCTTGCAAATCTTGGGATACAGCTTTGAGTAGTGAATAGGAGCTCCCTAAGCACCTTTCCTATCTGCTCATCATATGGACCCAGGAGGCCTCTTTGCTCATCAGCAGAAAGTTCTGGACAGGCTCCCATCCTCCTCTCCCTTCCCTGGGCACAACCTGGGGAGCTGGAGCCCCCAGAGGCCAGTTCATCTCTTTGGATTTTGAGACCCTCTAGGGGCTCTGAGCTGGCCACGTTGCCAGTGTGTAACAACATATCCTCAGGGATCCCCATGGTGGGTGGGATGCATCATGGTTTTGGGTTGCTCGCCTCCAAGCCAGTCCATCTTCAAGGACACCTGACATCCTCCCTCCCTTAACCTCCGAAAAAGGTGCTTACCAGTCACCATGTCATCAAAGCTGGATTTAGCCTCTGGATGCCGCAGCAAGGACTTGGGAGTAAAGATGATTAGCTGGAAGAGAAATGTTGTCCAAGCCAGGTGACTCAGTGGATAGAGCCCTGGGTTTACTGCCAAGAAGCTTCCTAGTTGTGTGACCCTGACCAAGTCACAACCGCTATCTGCCTCAGTTTCCTCAACTGCAAAGTGGTAATAATAACAGCACCTACCTCCCAGGGTTATCAAAAGGAACAAATGAGATATTTGTAAAGTGCTTAGCACATAGTAGGTGCTGTGTAAAAAATGCTTATCCCCTTCCCTCCCTCCTTCCCCCTCCCACTCCTGTCCTGTTGAGTGGAGGAGTTGTCCACATCCTCCACATCCCAATGGCACATGGTGCACTTGGACTGAGATAAAAATCCTCCAAAGCGCATTCACACATTATATCTCAAGCAAGGTAGGATAGCGCAGTAGTAGTGGTATCAAAACCATTTTACAGAGGAAGAAACTCTGGATTTCTACAAACCAGCAAAATACAATCAAGCTGTCCTTCTCCTCCTTCCATTCTTTGCAGCCTAAAAATCTGCCATTTACACCTCAGAAATTGGGAAGCTCTACAAATCAGGGCTTGATTTATTATTTTGTTGATTGTCTAGACTTGAGAGAGTGATGGAGATGATGTTCCTCAAATAGATGAAACTTAAAGCTATGTTATGTGAATGCTTTCTTTTCAAGAGAGGTGGTTGTTAAGCATTTGCCAGCACACTCCTGCCTACCTCTGTTAGCATGCTGTTGTGAAAATTAAATGAGATAATGGATGTGAAAACCTTTGGCACTTTACAAATACAGCTAGGTGTTAGGATGTGAGGGGGACCCTCGTACTCTATCAATGGCTTTATTCTAGACGGGAGTTTATCCTCTCTCTCTCTCTCTCTCTCTGTCTGTCTGTCTCTCTCTCTCTCTGTCTCTCTGTCTCTCTCTCTCTGTCTCTCTCTCTCTCTCTCTCTCTCTCTGTCTCTCTCTGTCTCTCTCTCTCTCTCCTCTCTCTCTCTCTGTCTCTCTCTCTCTCTCTCTCTCTCTCTCTCTCTCTCTTTCTGTCTCTGTCTCTGTCTCTGTCTCTCTGTCTCTCTCTCTCTCTCCTCTTTCCTCCCCCTCCATGACAGTATAATAAAAGAAAAGATTGATCAGGCAGGCACGAGATAATTCCAGGGGAATTCAGGGCAACTTCCTAAGGGAGAACTAGATTACATCGATCCCACAGCAGCTCAGGACGTTGCTTCACCAATAAAATGCAAGACTGATGAAACTGAATCCTGTGTCATTATAATGACCAAGCCTGGCCCCAAAGAAAGGATGGGAGAATGAAACTCCCTCCCTCCTTTGCAGGGACTATAGGGGAAGATGGGAAAAATCATTTTATATACTGTCAGACCTTGGTTGATATATTGGTTCTCCCAATCCCCCGCCCCTCCCCACACACACACATACACCTCTTTCTTCTTTGTTATAAAGGATGACTTTCTGGGTAGGAAAGAAGAGACAGTACATTCACATCTAAGAATAAAAGATATCAATAACCTTTTGTTTTTTTTTTAACTCTTACTTTCTGTCTTAGTGTCAATTCTAAGACAGGAGAGTGGCAAGAACTGAGTTAAGTGACTTGCCCAGGGCTACATAACTAAGAAGTATCTGAGGTCATATTTGAACCCAAGACCTCCCATCTCAAGGCCTGGTGCTACCCCTCAATAACCCTTTTTTAAAAACCCACAAGAACCTAAAATTCCAGGTTCTCCCTAGCGCTCTGAAAAAGAATCCGTCAAGGCCTCAGAAATTTTCAGAGGACCCCCCTCCCCTCCACTCACCGGCTTTCGGAAAGGAAGCTGAATCTGCCTTCGGAGCACATGGAAGAAGTTGGCAGGTGTGGAGCAGTTGACCACAATCCAGTTGCAATCATAGAGTTGCGCCACCTCAAAGTCGTCACTGAACTCCTGGGAGCAGAAGGCCCACCTGAGAAACCCCTCCATACTCACTTCCCACCCCAGTGAGGCCTCTCTCATCCTTTATCCAGACAAAGGGGTGTCAACTGAAGGAAGAGGAGGAGGATCCAGACCTCCCTTCTTCTCCCTTCTCTCCCTATTCCCTCCCACTCCTAGTGAGTTTTACCTGAAAATTTTTCCCAATATTCCATCCTTCTGTATTCTGTACATTGACTCCCGGGTCTGCCTTCCCCCTTACTTTTGGGCTCCCTTCCCTTCCCAGGAAACTGTCTCAACTCCTACCCAGCCAGGTCCAGGCAGAAGCAAAATGGAAAAAATGATAGCTGGCCTTCAGCACCCAAATGGCCCTTTGCCCTCTGCCTTTCCTCATGGGTGCTCCTCTCTTCCGCACTAGGATATTTAGGGCCACAACCCTAGATCTAAAGAGGAAATCACAACCTGTGGGGTCAGTGGAGAAGAAGGAACCTGCGGTTCTTATTGATTCAGCAAAGGTCAGGAATCAGAGACCTTGTGAAGGAAGGAAACCCATTGGTCCCCAATGGCCAAGAAACACCCTGGGGAGTAACGAAAGGCAAAGCAGGCACCAAGGCTCAGGACTTACCGGATAGGCATCTGAATCATCATTGCTCATTTGCAGGAACCTCTCTGGTCGGGCAGAAGAATGTTCAGGGCCCTGAAAATGACGGTCATTCCTTCACCTAAGATTTACTAAGCGTCCCTGGGTGCTGAGCTGCTGCTGTGTTTGAGGAGAGGGCGCTACAGTCTCTGGGAGAAAGGATTCAGTCCCTGACCTGAAGAAGCTTTAGCTCTAGATATAGCTAGGAAAGGCTTATCAAAAAGGAACAACCACAACTAATTAATAATATGAATTATAATAAAAAAGCTGCTAATAACAGCACTTCAAAGTTTGCAAAATGCTTTACGGATTATTTATTTGATCCTAGAAACAACCTTGTGAGGTAGATGCTGTTATTATCCCCATTCTATAAATGAGGAAACTGAGACTCAACAAGATTGACTTGCTCAGGGTCACACAGCTGTGTCAGAGTTAGAATCAGGAGTGCTGAACTTAATGTCAGGAAGATTCAAGTTCATAATCCTGCCTCACATACTTATTAACATCGTGACCCTGGTAAGTATTTAGCCTGTTTTGGCTTCTGTAAAATGGGGATAATAATAGCACTAACCTCACAAGTTTGTTGTAAGACTCTGTTGGTCATCCAGTTGATAAACATTTATTAAATGCCTACTATGTGCCAGACACTGTGCTTAATGCTAAAGAAGGACAGAAAGTCAATAAATGGTCTGCTCTAGGGGCAGCTGGGTGGCTCAGGGGATTGGCAGCAAGTCCCAGACATGGGAGATCTGGCCTCAGACACTTCCTAGGTGCCGGACTCTGGACAAGTCACTTGACCCCCATTGCCTAGCCCTTACAGCCCTTCTGCCTTGGAACCAATATACAGTGAGCTGAAGGTAAACAATAAAGGTGGCCTGAGAAAAGCAGTGGCTGATGGAGAGACCACATGTGTCACTGATATCCATGAAATATCCAGGGACAGAAGAAGACCTACAGTTGCACTGGGATGCATGCTGGATTTACAAGAGACATGAACAAGAGTCCTATGTGAAAGGCAAGGGTGGATGAGCTACAATCTACATGGCTAGCGGGTACACTTTGATCACCGAGATCTCAGATCCATCAAAGCACTGAAGAGCTCATGTGTACATGTAAATAGTATAAATATAGATAATCATGTGTATATATAAAAATATATATTCCATAAAAATATAGTTTTATATGTGTATATTCAAGTTATATATGTATGTATATATATTATAGAACTGTATATATAGTCAAATATAATATAATCACATATAAACAATTATATAGAAAATTACATGTTGCATAGTTAAATGTTTTCTATATAGTCATGCATAACATATGATATAGTTATATATGTTATGCATAAAATATAATATATGTGACAATATAGTCACATATAATATATGCTATATGCAAATAGTCACATATATCATAGTTACCTATAATTTGTGTTTTATATATAGTTATGATTTTCTTTATGGAGAGATCTCATTATAAGAATATGGACTATAGATGTTTACTAAATTGATGGGAAAAAACCAACCCCTTTCATGTAAAATGGATTGAGGAAATTATCCTTATTAAATTACTTTCTCCACAGCTTACAGTCTTAAGAGTTATGTCACTGAAATATTAAGTGACTTGCTTATAGGATGCCAATTTATGTGAGAGGCTAGGACTACCTGGTTTCAAGGCTCTCTAGTCACAACTCTAGTCATTGCCTTTCATCAAGTTATTATAGGATTTGTGAACTCGTCTATGATGAAGAGAAGCCATAAGTAAACATACGCCCCACTGACATCTCCTAAAAAGCTCTTGCCATGGCCTCTTTCCCCTGCTTTCCACTGTGCACTCTCCCTTCCTTTCCCTCCCCTCCCCACCAATCCCACATAGACCCAGCTGCCTTACCATGCCCTCCATGCCATGGGGCAGGAGTAACACGATGCCATTGTGCCGTACCCACTTGGTTTGGCCGGAACTGATGAACTGGTCGATGATGCACTGAGCAGTGTTATGGAAGTCACCAAATTGGGCTTCCCAACACACAAGAGCATTGGGACTGGCCATGGCGAAGCCAAGTTCAAACCCTAAACACCAGTGACATGAAGAGACAGTCAGTGAAGGAACCATCCTTACCTTCCTTGTACTTCCCTAAGCTAATCTCCCTATCAAGTCCTGCTCTAGTCTCTTCTGCCCAGATATCACAAGTAGAGATTCCCATTGCCAAGTCTGTCAGTGACGCTGGTTCAGTCTGAAAATCTTTTCACCTCAAAGCTCCAACTCACCTCTGAGCTAATTTCAAAGCTGTGTCCATTTGTGGAAATGGTTAAGCTATTGATGAGAGTCATCTGTGCCTGAAGCACATCTTTGGTGCCTAATGTCAGTACCAGGTAGACGTGTTACACACCAGAGGCTGCTTCCATCCTAGCCCCAAGTCTTGTGTTCTGCAAGCAAAAAAGCACCAGATCTGGGTGCAAGGCTCATTCCCTTTCTGAAAAAGATGTCAGCTCTCCCATCATGGCTTAGCATGGCAAACCTGCAGCTGACCTCCTTCTTTCTCCTCATCCAATCTCTTCTCTACCCTGGGGACTCAGCCCATGAAATACACAGCCCAGTCAAGTGCCTTGCCAGGTTGGCAAGCTATGATTAAAAAATTCAGGATAGCCATCCCTAAAGATGAAACAAAAGCAGGAACCAGGCTGCCAACTAGCCAGACACACCTTTAGGTATTTTTTTAGCCTTCCATCTCAGAATCCATACTGTGTATTAGTTCCAATACAGAAGGGCAGTAAGGGTTAAGCAATGAGGGTTAAGTGACTTGACCAGGATCACACAACTATTAAATGGTTGAGGTCATATTTAAACCCAAGACTTCCTATCTCTGAGCCTGGCTCTCAATCCATTGACTCACCTAATTGACCCCCACCATTAGGTATTGAAAGCCAATGCTTGGCCCTGCTCCACTTAGGGAAAAGTTCCAGGAGAATATATCCAGCAGACTATATCTGGGAGAGCCTATCAGGGTGGCTATTAACAGCAAATGCCACTCCCTAGGCCTCTATTCATTTTTAGGTAAATATGTATATGAACTCACACATGTACACATGTGGGCATATTTGTATGTAAGGGAAACCCTCAGGGATAGAAGGATCTAGGAAGGAAGAGACAATATCAGAATAGATTTTTTAAACAATGTCAACTCTTAAATTTTGTCTGGGGGAAGCTTGGGACTAGGTCATCAGATCATAGCTTTTGAGGTGGAAGAGGTCATCTAGCCCATCCCCTCATTTTACACATGAGGAATTCTGAGGACTAGAGAAGTCATTACGGTTATAAGATAGTAAATGAACTGAGATCCTCTAGTTCTATAACCAGTGCTCATCCCACCGTACCATACTAAGGACAGGGGAATGGACCAAAATATCTCATAAAGACAATTCTAAGCAGAAATAGATAATTGATATTCTGTCCTCTGCAGACTTATTATCTTTCCCTCCCTAAAGCAGTTCTGCCTTTGGGCTTCCCATTTCTAGGATTCTAAGGATAATGCTATTCTCCTATTCACTCTGGCTAAAAACCCCAATCTTTGATTTTTCCCACTCCTCACAACTTCTCTCTCAAAAGTTGCCAAATTCTGCCAAGAACACCTCAAATGATCTCTTGGTTCCATCCCCGCAATGGCTCATAATATCCCAAGGAGACTGTTGTAGTACCTCCTAATTGGTCTGCTACCCTCCCAATACCCCCTTGTCATGACCCATCCAAAGCAAGAGCCCAGACCCACCCAGGACTCCATATTCTGAGAGGGAGCTGTTGCACACGGTGTAGGGGGCCTGATCAGGCCACAGATGATTCATAGGGACACATGTCCTCCGGTCAACTTCCTGGTCATGTAGCACATGGTGCCGGTGACTGCAAAAACAAACAGAAACAGAATTGGAAGTTGGGGACCAAATCCTATCTTTTTTTTTTTTTGGTCTTCCTATTCAACCCATCCTCAGAACTAGGGATATAGCAAGTCCTCAAAAGATACTCATTGAAAAAACTCCCTCCTCTGACTCCTCAAGGTCTCCCACAAAAAGGCGGATGAAATTCCCTGGACTCCGGACAGCTAGCTACTAGAATATCGCCATTTCCCCCCTTACCACTGGGAAGGCTCCTCACTTCAAGAGGGCTACAATCAGATCTCCCATAGTTATCAGACCACAGAGGTCAAATGCATTTGCTGTTGAGATCCAGTTAGACTCTTCCCTTCTCTGGGAAGCATTCCCTGAACTTCCTGCTCTCCCTGGCTACCTATAGCCCCCTTCCTCTCCTACTTTTCCCATGTCATGATTCCTCAGCTAGGCTCCAAACTTCTTAAAAGCAGGTGCCATGCCTTACACATAGGATCCTAAATTCAGAGGTAGAAGGGAACTTAAAAGTCATTTTACAGATAATGAGAGATAAAGTAACTTGTCCAAGGTTACACAGGCAGGGAGAGGCAGAGGCAGAACATGAACTCAAATATATTGATCCCAAATGCATCCCTTCTTTCCAATGCAGCATACTGACATCTTTGTATCATCTCCTCTCCCAGCCCCCAACCAACTCTCCTCTACCACCCAATGCTTAGTCAGTCAATAATGAGCTATAGGCAGCTAGGTAGCACACTGGCTACTAGCTCTAGCTCCAGACCTGGTGTCATATCTGGCATCAGAAACTTCCTAGCTGTGTGACCCTAGGTAAGTCACTTAACCCCTAGATTGCCTAGCCCTTGCCACTCTTCTTATAATTGATACTAAAAGAAATCAGTAAGCATTTATTAAGTGCCTGCTATGTATCAGGTACTCTGCTAAGCTTTCAGATGACAAAGAAAGAAAAGACAGTCCCTGCTCTCAAGGAGCTCACAGTCTAGCAGGGGAGACAATTTCATACAAATAAGATATAGATGGAATACCATGGAGAAAATCAGCAGAGACAAAGGCATTGAAAGGGATCAGAAAAGGATTCTCGTAGAAGGAGAGACAACAGGTCCTCAACTGGTTGAGCTGTATTTGCCAATGGAACAGTCAGACCAACTTGTAGCTAACTGGACCAGCTTACCCAAAGAGTGTTGTCGTATATGCCTCAGAGCTTTGGACTTGAGACCCTCTCCTCCTCAACATTTTTCTCCCTGCCTTACATGAAGACAAAGAATGCATGCTTATCAAATCTGCAGATTGTAGGAGCATCGATTAAGAGGTGAAAGGGGACTTAGAGGCCATCTACTCCAACCCCATCATTTTACACATCAGGAAAAAGGCCCACCGAGGCTAAGTAGGAAGAAAAGAAGGAAATCTACATTTATTAAGCACCTGCTGTGTTCCAGGGACTGGACTGAGGGCTTTATAAATATTATCTCATTTGATCCTCCTAAACACCCTGGGAGATAGGTGCTAGAATTATAATACTCATTTTGCAGCTGAGGAAACTGAGGCAGACATGTTTTCCCAAGTTTATATAGCTAGGAAAGGTCAGGGGATGAATTTGAACTCAGGTCTTTCTCCCTCCAGGCTCAGCACTCTCTCTACTGCACCACCAAACTGCCTCTACCCACCTACCCAAAGTCATAGAAGCAGTAAGCAACAGAGCTGAACTTTGAACCCAGGTTCTCCAAGTCCTGCTCCAGCCTTCTTTCCATTAGGTCATGCTGTATTTTTTCCTTTCAGCCTGAAGAGCTGAATGCAGTTGAGTACTGAGCACTTGGGCTCAGCGGTCTGGATGACTCAGAGCTCAGGGGGCAGCGGGCAACATGCATTTATTATGCACTACGTGCCAGGCATCATGCTGCGAGCAAGGAGGGATAGACAGCAATTGTGCTCAATGGCACAACAAGAGTCAAGAGAAGCCAAAGAGTGATGAAGAGAACACTGGCTTTGGAGTCAGAACCCAGCTCCAGACCTTGTTAGCTGCCTGGCTAATGGACAATCATTTCATCTCCCTAAGCTTCAGCTTCCCCCTCTGGAAAATGGGGATAATAAAGTGGGTCCAGAGTTCTAATGGCTGCAAGACCTAGAGACGAGAGGTTCTAGGTTCAAATCTGGCCTCAGACACTTCTTATCTGTGTGATCCTGGGCAAGTCACTTAACCCCCATTGCCTAGCCCTTACCAGTCTTCTTCTGCCTTGGAGCCAATACACAGTATTGGCAAGACAGAATGGCAAACTGAAGGGTCATCTAACTGGGAGATTACTGTCATTCAAAATTATCCCGACAGTTTGGAATTCTGTCCAACAAGCTAGGAATAAATGAAGCATCTTGTATTTTGATTTTAGAGGCCAGATGCATCTGTACAGAAGGGGAGAGACTTGCCTGGTAACAACTCATGGTAAAAATGAAAAAAATGCGGGTGTTAGATAGTACAGTGGATAGAGTGCCAAGCCTAGAGTCAGGAGGACCTGGGTTCAAATTTGGCCTCAGACATGTCCTAACTGTGTGACTTTGAGCAAGTCACTTAACCGCATTTGCCCAACACAGACCCTTCTGTTTGTCTGAGAGGTGTTACTACAGAAAGTAAGGGGTTAAAAAAAGGATAAGGTGATGTAAGTTGAGAACAGAAACACAGAAAAAGTAGACGGTCCTCGATGTCCAACGAAGAAGCTGGTCTCCATTCTGAACACCATGGCAAGTGCATGAAGAGGGCTGGGTTGGACACGTCTTTGAATAAGGGAGATTGACTGAAGACAGAAGAACATGGAATGACCTTGGGATAATGTCCTGAGAGGGAGGAAACTGAGGTCAGTGCAGGACCAGAACTACAGTGAGGGTTTATGGGGACGGGGCCAAGAGGTAGCTGCTTAGATAGGAGGGGTGAGAGAGAGGGAAAAGGCAAAGATGAGCCTGAGCTTGTTAGCCTCAGTGTGGAATGGGAGAACTGGGAGAAGGACTGTTATAGAGAACTCTCAGGTGAGGGAACTCCGTCTACCAACATGGGTCGACTCCTCAGCGACTCTGAAAACTGTCTAAAGCACAAAGAAGTTAAGTGACTTACCCAGGGTCACACAGTCACTATGTTAGTTGTAAGACTTAAACCCACGTGTTCCTGGCTCTTCATCCGGTAAGACACACTACCTCGTGACTAATGGGAATAGAGAAGTCAGAAGGAGGGACAAGCCTTTGGAGGGAAAGCTAAGGTAGTGAAGGTGAGAACATTAAGAAGGGAGAAGGATTCCACAGTATTAAATGGTGCAAAGAAATCAAAAAGAAGGAGAACTGAGAGGCCTTAGACAATCGCCCCAGTGGACAATTAGGAGCCCAAGGGAATCTATTCAGTAAAAAAAGAAAAGAGTGTTGCTGTTTAGTTGTGCCCAACTCTTCATGACCCCATTTGGAGTTTTCTTGGCAAACATTTTCTTCTCCGGTTTGTTTTATAGATAAGGAAACTGAGGCAAACAAGGTTAAGAAACTTGCCCAGAGTTACAGCATTAAGTGAGGATAGATTTGAACTCAGGACTCAGAACTCAGAACTCAACAGTGGTTCTCAACCTTTCTAATGCCGTGACCCTGCAATGCAGTTCCTCATGTTGCAGTGACCCCAAACCAAACCATTATTTTGGTGGCTACTTCAAAACTGTGATTTTGCTACAGTTATGATTCGGAACGTAAATACCTGATATGCATGATGTATTCTCATTGCTACAAATTGAGAGCTTGAGAACCGCTGCATTAGAAGATGAGTCTTCCTAATTCCAGTCCTGAGTGCAACCTAGCTACCCACATGTTAAGGAATAACACAATTCATCTTAATTACCTATTATTGATTTATTTGTTTTTAAACATTTTATGATATAATGTACAATAATTTAGTAATTAATTTAATCTAATAATAAGCAGAGGTGCTTAGGTGGCACAATGGACAGAGTGCGACCTGGAGTTAGAAAGTCCGAGTTCAAATTCAGCATCAAAAACTCCCTAGCTACGTGACCCTGAGCAAGTCGTTTAACCTTTGTCTGCCTCAGTTTCCTCCACTGTAAAATGGCAATGGTTATTAACAGCACCTACTTCACAGCGTTGTTAGCAGGATAAAATGAGTTAACATTTGTAAAGGGCCTTGTAACCCCTAAGGCCTATATAAAGGCTACCTATTATTAAAGAATGAATGAATGGAGAAAAGTGGAAGCATAGAATATTTCTAGTCATTTGGCAGCAAGGAGGATGAGAGGGAGATAAAGGTCATTTGAAGGGATGACCGGAATACAGGGAAAATGTTCTTTTTTGTTTTAAGAATGAGAGAAATTGGACTGGGTTTGTTCCACCTGTGGAGGAGGTTGGGAACCAAAGATTCCCAAGAGAAGAGGGAGAAGAGTCATTCATGGAGGAAGGTCCTGGAGGTGGTGAGAATGGATAAGAAGACACGAGCTAGCCCAGAGCATCTCTAGGATGCCTTATAGATGAAGGCACTGCCCGACAGCACAGATCCATAGTTCTGGCCCTGAAGAGTCTTTATTCCCATTGCACAACTATTCAGACAACTTCCTCCCTCCCCTGGTTCTCGCCACCACCATCACACCACCATGATCTTGGGATCTGTGAGGTCTCCTTCCTGCTCTGCCATTGTTTACAAGAACAGGAATAGCAGGGCTGGGAGAGTGGCATTAGAAGCCCAAATGGCATCCAGTCTTCCCACGGCTGGAAGTGGGTTGCCTTGGTACCATCTTCTACCGAAAAGCCCTCTCTCAGGACCGACTATGTCTTCAGCCTTGACTGGTCCACTCCCTGCCCGTCCCCCTCTCATGCCGTAACCCTGCTGTCAAGCTCCATCTATCAGCATCACGGGAGCCCATTATCTAAATAGAGATGACTGAAGCAATTACTGTAGCCCATTAGCTTCCCGAGTAATGATCAAGGCTAACTGAGTGAATCCTTCCAATATGGTCAGCTCTTCGGTCACTTGCCCAAGCAGGGAGGATTATGGGGCTCCTCGGACCCTTTGGCAGCTCAGTGGAGACAGCAGAGACTGCACACCCCCTGAGCAGAAGAGGAAGGGAGCTCTCGTTAACATCTCAGCCCGGTAATGAGCCTTCTCTGGGGAGGACATGGTGGCGTGGGAGTACCTTAAGACCCTGGTTCAGCAACAAGAAGACCTGGGACTTGGGACAGAGGATGAGAGAGAATCCCAGGCCAGGGCGGTCAAGGGCAAGGATGCTGCTCACTCCAATGCTGCAGGGGTCCAGAGACCTAGGCTGGGATTCAGGAGTCCCGTCTCTGCTCCAGAGGGCATATACTCCTGCCTAATCTTTCTAGACCTCAGTTTCCTCATCTGCAAAGAGGGAATAATGGCCATAGGGTTGTCATGAGGGATTAATATGGGAAAATGTTCAAAGCACCTTAAAAATATAAGGAATTGTTATCACAGTAAAATGTCAGTTATGCAGAATCAAAGAATATCAGCTATATTTTCAAATATCAAAAATATTTTTTAACTGAATAGAATTTTTTCTAACATAACATTAAAATTTCCAGGGAGCAGTGGGGTGGCTCAGTAGACTGAAAGCCAAGCCCAGAGACAGGAGGTCTTAGGCTCGAATCTGGCTTAAGACACTTCCTAGCTTTGTGATTGTGTAATTAGAATCTGTTACCCTAAAACTACAATTCCCAGGACCCCACTCGCCTCACGTTTCGTGCTGACGTGTGGAGGATATACATTTGATGTAGCCCCACCTCTCACTCTCTTGTCTTAGCTCAGCTTTGGTGGAGCGGACTCTTTAAACAGGCAAGGAGAACTTCGTCACGTGGTCTAAATTTTGTTAAATAATCAGGGATTTTTAAACTTCTGTTTCCTTTTTTATTCCTTCTACTTCAAGTGATTATTAATAAACTTTATAAAATTAATGTTTGGAGTTGCTAGACATTAATTTAGATCTCACATGATCCTGTGCAACTCATTACCCGCCACTGCCTAGCCCTTATCACTCTTCTATCTTAGAACCAATACACAGTATTAATTCTAAGATGGAAGGTAAGGGTTTAAAAAAAAAGAAAGAAAGAAAATAAACTACTTTGGGATCAGGATGTCAAGACAGATCAGTGATCATCTGAAATTTTTAGAAGTGACTTTAAGGGGGCAGCTGAGTGGCTCAGTGGACAGAGAGCCACACCTACAGGTAAGAAATCCTGGGTTCAAATATGGCCTCAGACACTTCCTAGCCTTGTGACCCTGGGCAAGTCACTTACCATTTTTCTGCTTTAGAACCAATTCATGGTATTGATTCTAAGATGGAAGGTGAGGATTTTCAAAAAATGAACAACAAAAAGCTTTCCCTGCCTTCTTAAGCAGACTATGCTAAACGTAAATGAATCTTCTCTTGGTGTCTCAAGATCATGATTAACATCGAGCTATAGAATTCAGGAATGGCCGTGAAGACTTGAACCCTATGATGGAAGGGCTGTTATCATTTGCTTATTCTCGGGGGTCACTTATCCCTGCTGGCAATGTACCTAGAGCGTCCCTTTTACCCCTTCTCATTTGCCGCTCCCCGTTTGCTATGGGCTGGAAAGTTAGATCATTCACTTTGTTAGAAGAGTTAGCAAAGTAAGAGACTATTAACTGCATGGGCGCTGGCGGTGGGCTCCAGGGACTCTCCTAAGAATAAAGCATGGGAAGCTCCAGCAGTCAAGCCACCTTCATTTTGGCCCCGCGGGGTCATCTCCGATCTCGTTCTGATTCTTAGAAACGTCCTGGATAGGTGAGGCGTTGCTAGATTAGATTAGATTTGGCTAATATGAGCTCTTGGTCAGCGGTTTCACTTCTTCCAGCTTTCAGGGTACCCGAGCGAGAGGGGAGACGCCCCCATTAACCCTCTCCCCCCAGGACGGCTCACCTGAACGTGCCCCTCTCCACATCCTGCCCACTCAGACGCACGTGGATCCCTTCCTTCAGGAGGGAGCCGAAGGTCATGTATTCGGCCAGAGCCCAGTCCACTATCCGATTCTTGACCATCTCCACTCGACTTTTCAGGATACGAGAGAGGCCTACAAGAGGGGGAGAAGGCAAGCCAGAGAGGCCAAGGCTGGCTTCTCAAGCCTGAAGTTTCCCATCGCAGACTCCGGTTTGAGGCCAGCCCAGGGCGCTGGGAATGCCAACCTGGCCGGCTGGACCAAGGCTGAACATGGCTCCCAACTCCACAACCACAGAGGGCTGTTGGGAGGTCACCAGCCCTAGGCATAGATGGACTCTGGGGCCTAAACTGTGGCCTCATGTTTGGGGAGAGAGGAGGAAGGGGCTCTAATCTGCCTATTTTTCAGTGGGGAAAAAAATACTGACTTTGGAGCTAAAGGATTTGGGTTCAAATTCCACCTCTACGACTTATTGTGTGACCTTAGAGCGACTGACAACCTTCCTGAGCTTGTTTTCTCATTTGTAAAATGGAAGTTCTGGACTCGATGGCTTCGGAGGTCCTTTACAGTTCAAGATCTTGGATCCTGTGAACATTTCCCACATTTGCACCCACTTACTCTCTCTGATATCTTTCTCTGTACTTTGTATCCTGCCTGTCCATCTCTCTGCCATGTCTCCATCTCTCATTTGATATATGTATTACACACGTCTACATATAAAAGAGGGAATAGAAATCCCAAATGACAGTGGAAATAAAGGACTAGGGACAGCTGGATGGCACAATGGATAGAGATGAGGCTGGAGTCAGGGGGACTCAAGTTCAAATATGACCTTAAACACTAGCTGTATGACCCTGGGCAAGTCACTTAACTCCTTTTGCCTAGCCCTTGCCCTTCTGTCTTAAAGTTGCTACTAGGGCAGAAAATAAGGGTCTGAGAAAAAGGAAAAGAAAATGGGATGGAATAGGACTAGCTCTGCAATTTCTTGGGTCACAAGAAGGTCCTGAGTGAGGAAATTCCTTCTGTCAAGGCAGATCAGCAACCTTTCTGCAATTTACAATCTAATCAAGTTGCCTGGAGACACTAAGAAGTTAAGTGACTTTTCCAAAGTCACCAAGTTTAGAAAAGAATCAAGGATAATGACCCCAAAACCATCACTCTGTCCATTACAACCAGGCAAGTCAAATGAAAATAGAACTGATCAGTTTTAGGCTAACATATAAAAAAACTAAAAAACTGAAGACTTGTTGTTTAGTCATGACTGACTCTTCATGACCCCAGTTGGAGTTTTCTTGGCAAAGAATTTTCTTCTCCATTTTACAGATGAGGAAACTGAGGCAAATAGGGTTAAGTGACCTACCAAGGGTCATACCACTGGTGAGTGTCTGGGCCCAGGTTTGAACTTGGGAAGATGACTCCAGGCCTGGCTCTCTAGCCTCTGTGTCACCTAGCTGCCTGTAACTAAGAACAAGAAGGGACTAAATAGCCTAAATATGGAGCTCCATGTGACTGTGTCTCCTCAAGGATGTTGAAGGCACTTTGGTCCCAGCATGGCCAGGCTCTGACAGTAGGGACACAGGCAGAGAGATCAGTTCTCAAAGCCATGACTCTTTCTCTCCCCATCCTTAGGCAATAAGGAGAATTCTCCATTGGCTTTCTCTAATTAAAGCTTTTCTCTCTTCCCAACCTGTGTGGCTGATTCCAACATGGCACCTAATGCATCCTGCCCCATCTCCACAGCCAGGAACCAGGGTTCTTCAGGAGGTGCCAAAGCAGCTGTTAATCCTCCTTAAATTAATTCATTGGATTAGTTTCATTTGAAAATGTAATTGGAGTGTCAGAGCCTATCCAAAGCCACCCTCACAAAATATACCAGGCTCTTCCCATTAATAACACATCCAATAAGCTGAAATGCCAGCAACAATTAATAAACCCATTACCAAGAGTCATTACAGCCCTTAAGGGACCTGAAGAGTATTTCTACAGGGGCTGAGAAAATGGACTCAGTGTGCTTTTCATACGTGTCTCAAGTTCAGCTAAAACCACTGTAAAATGGGCCCCAGAAAGAGGGAGAGGACGCCCAGGCCAAGAAAACAAGGAGAGCCAAGAGGAATTCTGTTGAGCCTAAGGATGTGTGGTAGATTCTCCTAAAACCTTGG
Organism: Monodelphis domestica; assembly: GCF_027887165.1. NCBI lineage: Eukaryota > Metazoa > Chordata > Mammalia > Didelphimorphia > Didelphidae > Monodelphis > Monodelphis domestica. The sequence continues at coordinate 74,502,575 of NC_077227.1, forward strand.
CTTCCATTCCCCAATTGATAAATGGGCAAGGGACATGAATAGGTCATTTTCAGCTAAAGAAATCAAAACTATTAATAAGCACATGAAGAAGTGCTCTAAATCTCTTATAATCAGAGAGATGCAAATCAAAACAGCTCTGAGGTATCACCTCACACCTAGCAGATTGACCAATGTGACAGCAAAGGAAAGTAATGAATGCTGGAGGGGATGTGGCAAAGTAGGGACATTAATTCATTGCTGGTGGAGTTGTGAATTGATCCAACCATTCTGGAGGGCAATTTGGAACTCTGCCCAAAGGGATAGAAAATTGTGCATATCCTTTGACCCAGCCATAGCACAGCTGTGTTTGTACCCCAAAGAGATCATAAGGAAAAAGACTTGTACAAGAATATTCAGAGCTGCGCTCTTTGTGGTGGCAAAACACTAGAAAATAAGGGGACATCCACTGATTGGGGAATGAATAGCTCAACAAACTGTGGTGTATGTTGGTGATGGAATACTATTGTGCTCAAAGGAATAATGAACTGGAGGAATTCCATGTGAACTGAAATGACCTCCAGGAATTGATGCAGAGTGAAAGGAGCAGAACCAGGAGAACATTGTATACAGATTGTACACCCTGGCACAATCAAAAGTAATGGACTTCTCTACTAGCAACAATGCAATGATCCAGGACATTTCTCAAGGACTTAAGAAAAATAACACTATCCACATCCAGAGAAAGAACCATGGGAGCAGAAACACAGCAGAAAAACAACTGCTTGATCACATGGTTCAATGAGGATATGATTGGGGATGTTGACTTCAAATGATCACTCTATTGAAAATATTAACAATATGGAAATAGATCTTAATCAAGGATACATGTAAAACCCAGTGGAATTGCTTGTCGGCTCTGGGATGAGGGGAGGGAAAAAATGTGAACCATGTAACCATGGGAAAATATTCTAATTTAATTAATTGAATAAATAAATTAAAAAACAAGCAAACAAAAATCTTGGCTTCACAAGTCCACTTCTGTCTGGACTTTGTACTATTCTCCTAGCCAAGAATGTCATCCATCTCTCCATGTCCTCACTCCTGCCCAGACTCCAAAGCCTAATTCAAGTCCCACATCCTGCTTGAAGCCTTCTCTAGTCTCTCCATCCTCTTCCTCCTGCTCCCATCATTTGTACTACTTCCTTTGTACTGGTGTGGCTACAGCCTGCTACATAAGGCACTATATAAACATTAATACATTATCTGATTTTTTTCTCCCTTGCTTAAGGGAATAAACTCCACTTGAGATCCAGCCTTGAGCAGTGAGTAGAGGGGCTCTCTGTGGCAAGCTTAAGTAAACACCAATCTTGTCTGTCTGTTATGTGACCCTAGGAGGCCTCTCACTCATTTAGTGGAGGTCTCTGGACTGGCTGGCATCCTCTTCTTCCAGCCCTCCAACACACTCTGGATCTGGAGAAACCACATACTAGCCCTTCATGGTCCCAGGAGCCAACCTCACCTCCATGAATTTTGAAATCCTTGAGGGGTACCGAGCTGGCCACATTGCCAATATGCACGAGAATATCCTCAGCAATGCCTGTGGTAGGGTACGTCATGCTCTTGGGTTCTCCATCCACATTGAAAAATCCTGAAAGAGGCAAAATCCATAGTCTACCAGAGGTGATCTAGACAAGACAGGGAAGAAAGAGGAGAAAACCTATTTGGGCAGTAAAATGCCTAGAAATTTAGTTTCCACCAGAGGCTGGTGGAGTTTGACTTCCACAAGATAATGAAATAAGTAAGGGTCTAAGATTGGATTTTTGAACTCTGACTCCAAGTCCATTTTGTGTAGCATAAAACCTAGATGGCTCTAAAATAGCCCAAAGATCAGGGCCGGCACCACCTCTATAGCCACTCTGAAACCATCTTCACCCTTTTCCAATCTTACCAGGCCACGGGGAATCCAGCCAGTGTCTAATATGCAGAATCTTCTCATCTTTGGACCTAGTATAAGCTTCTTCACAAATCCTATCATATTTGTCGATTTCTTCCTATAGTGATGATAAATATGCTCAGTAACAACAAAAGAAAACTCCTAACCACTCCCCATAAAAACCCCAATTCCCAAGAAACCTTCATCCCTGTCTCCATGCAACCTCCTCCTGGCTGCATCCCAGGGCTGCTGAGAGTCTCAGGGGAGTGTAGGTCAGAAAGCAAAGCACAGTATGAGTGAGTCAACTTCTGAGGGCCATGTAGGGCTTCGGCCCACCTGAACAGTGGTGCCACAGAACAGTTCTTGCCTTTTTCTCCAGCTTAGAGAATGTTCACTCTCTAGCCTTTATCTAATTTGTCATCCCCAAACCCTTGTGAAATGGAAAAAGCATCTATGCCTTATGAGTCTTGCCCAAGGTCACACAATGAGCTGGAAATTCTAAGTCAGGCCCAATTCCTGGTCCCCTGGAACATTTTAATTTAATTTCACAAACATTTATTAAGTACCTACCATGTCACATGTGCTAAAGAAAAAGCTCTTTTGGCTACAAAACTGTGCATGCCCTTTTATCTGGTAATAACACTACTGGGTCTGTATCCCAAAGAGATAATAAAAAAGAGGAAAGGATCTACTTGTTCAAAAATATTTCTGGATGCTCTTTAGTGGCAAAGAATTGGAAATTGAGGGGATGTCCATCCATTGGGGAATGGCTGAACAAACTGTGATATATGTTGGTGATGGAATACTATTGTGCTGTAAGAAATGATAAGCAAAAAAGATTTCAGAAAAAGCTGGAAAGACCTTCAGGAGCTGATTGATGCAGAGTGAAATAAGCAGAACTGGGAGAACCCTGGACACAACAACAGCAATATTAGATGATAATCAACTGCGAAAACTTGGCTACTCTCAGCAATGTAACAATCTGGGACCATCCTGAAGGACTTAGGAGAGGGAATGCTATCCACCCCCAGAGAAAGAACTGTTGGAGTCATCTTGGTTTTACTTTGGGGGCTTGGTCATGTGTGCATGTGCTCTTCTTACAACAATGACCAATATGGAAGTGTGCTTTGCATGACAATAAAAAATGAAAAAAGAAAAGCCCTTTCCCTCATGGACGGGGATGCCCTGTATACAGATAAATCAATACAAAGAGAATAGGCATTGGACCTGGGAATTTGTTGGTAATTAAGGAACTCCCAAGTAGGGAAACTCCCTCTCCCAATGCAGATCGACAACTTCTCTACAATTCAAAGCCTTACAGAGTTGCCTAAAGCAGAGGTTAAGTGACTTACTCACAGTCACAGTTCCAGGGGGCTTTTTCTACCAGTCATCTCTCACCCTTTGGAACCCTCCAACACTAGGATCTCCCCAGCCTTCACCCACCTCAAACTCCTGCAGGGTGACAGTGCCCTCTGCAATCAGCTTGTCTGCATACTTCTTCAAGACTGGCATCTGCTTGTGAATCTGCTTGTACATGAGAGGCTGTGTGAACATGGGCTCATCCATCTCATTGTGCCCACGCCGGCGATAACACACCTGCAGGGAGGCCCAGGAAGGGAAATCTCACACCCTGTTTACCAGCCAGAGCATGAGACCTATTTAGAGAGGCAAACGTGATCCCTGGGCTCTATTCCATGCAGGGATACACATTAATATAGTTAATATTATATATTTAGATAAAATCTTATATTATATTCCCCCAATTGTTTTCAGTCATATCCAGCTCTTTGTGACCCCATTTGGGATTTTCTTAGCAGAGATACTGGAGCAGTTGGCCATTTCTATCTCCAGCTAACTTTACAAATGAGGAAACTGAGGCAAAAAATTAAGTGAATTACCCAGGGTCACACAGCTAGTAAGTGTCTAAGGCCAAATTCACTCAGAAAGATTAGTCTTCCTAACTCCTCTCTCTCTCTCTCTCTCTCTCTCTCTCTCTCTCTCTCTCTCTGTCTTTATCTCTTTCTCTTTCTCTCTCCCTCCCTCTCTTCTCCCCCCTCACTCTTTCTGTTTCTCTCTATCTCTATCTCTCCTCTCACTCTCGGGCTCTCTCTCTCAATATATAGATATAGACATACACATATATATTAAATATACAAATATACTTGATTTAGAGTTCATGGGGCCTAAGAGAAATCAAACAAGCTCTGCTTTCTTGGGGGAATGAGAGTATAATAACCCCCTGCTTCTTTTTATCCCTACTTTTCTTCAAAAAGTTCAAGTAGTACCTTCTCTTCAAGGAATGCCCTGGTCCCTCCCCTCTTTCCCATATCCCAAGCTGGAAAGAGAATCAGCTACACGGCACAGTGGATAGAGCCCTAGCCTTGGAAAAAGGAAGATCTGAGTCCAAATTCTGCCTCAGATACTTACTAGCTATGAAATCTGGGATAAATCAATTTTCTCTGCTTTTCTTTTCTCATCTGTAACATGAAACAGTTGTATTCAATGGCCTCTAAGGTCCCTCCCAACTCTCAATCTCTCAAAATCTCAAAAAATCTAAAAAAAAATAAAAAAATCTCAAAAATCTCAAAAAAGATCCCATGCTCTTTTCACTTTATATTACTGTCTCCCTGCATCCTCATCCAGTGAGGACTTCCTCTACCTCGACTCCACCAACCATCCAACACTCCCTCCGTCTCCTTCTCTCCCTCCTTTTCCCTCTCCTTCTCTCCTCTTCTTTCCTCTCCCTCCTCCCTTCTTTCCTTCCTCCCATCTGACATTCACCAGGTCTACGACAACATCCTTGTTGAAGGTGTTTCTCCACTCAGCTGCCACACTGCAGACATATATCACGGCCTCAGGGTCATCTGCATTGACATGGAAGATGGGTGCATTGACCACCCGGGCTACATCTGTGGGGTAGTGGGAGGAGCGAGCCATTCGGGGATCTGTAGTGAAACCGATCTGAAGAGACAGGAGACAATCATGAAATGTCCTTCCTGAGAGGCTTGTCAGAGAACAAGTGTTGCTACAAGGGAAGTCTATAGATTGGCTATATCTGATACTCTGAATGGAGCTGTTGGGTATCCCATAGCCAACCGTTAGACCCAGTAAGCTGAATGTGCCCAGTAAACCAACTATAACTAGACAGTGAGCCTGTACCAGACAGGCAGACTATTCTAACTGACTGTACCCAGCGTGAATTGGGGAACCATAGGATGTTTAAGCTAATATAGACCTGAGAAGTCATCTAGTCCAATATTTTCATTTTGTAGTTGGGGAAACTGAGGCTTATCAGCTAGATAGTTAATGAGAGAGCTAAAACTCAAACCAATGTCTTGACTTCTAGTTCAGTTTCCTTTCCACTTAATCTTACATTATAGGTGCCTATAAATCATGGCAGACTATGCCTAAGAAATCAACCACTTGGTTGGCTGGTTAGACCATCCTCAGATGCAATGGGTCAACCATAAATTTCATTTTATTTTTCAATTGTAAATCTTAAATACTGGAGACTGAAACTACCATCACCCACATGGCAAACAGAAAAAAAAATAAGAACTTAGACTACCAGTCCTTTACCAATTTCCCACAAGACAGTCTTCAAGATTTAACTTGTTCTGCACATCTATTTCCCCATTAGCAAAATTATGGAGAGGGCCCAGCTAAATTCTCAAGGATGTGACTCTGGGTAAATGAAATACTCTGCCATGGTGATGGCAAAGCTGGTCAGCTCTGGGATGGTCTGGGTTGTTTACCCCAACCCCTACCTCACCTCACCTGGTTGTTGACCACGATATGGACAGTGCCATTAGTGGTATAGGACGGTAGGTCACTGAGGTGGAAAGTCTCGTATACAACACCCTGCCCCGCAAAGGCTGCATCTCCATGGACCAAGATGGACATGACCTTAATGGGACAGAAATCTTTGCTAGACAGATATGACTGATTATCTTTCGAGTTCCCGAAGTCCAACTCTAACCCCTCTAGGTCTCACACACTGATCCTGTGCGGCAGCTGTTCAAGCTATACACATTTCTTGCTATTTGGTGTATATCTTAAGTATCTATCTCCATCAGAGTGGGGAAGGGGATAAGAAGTTCCATCTTCCCCAACAAAATTCCATTTGGTTCTTATTTATGTTCCCTTGCCTCTATTTCCTGTATCCTTCCATAATCCAGGACATTTGGTTTCATTAGCCTCTGCTCCCCAAACCATTTACCTTCTTGCCCTCTGTATCTCCTCGATAGAATTGTTCAGCTTTTGTCTTCCCCTGTACCACAGGATCCACAGCCTCCAGATGGGAAGGGTTGGCCACCAAAGACAGGGTAATGTTCCTGTTTGTAGCTCGGTTGATTCTCTCATGGTACATGCCCAAGTGATACTTGACATCCCCAGAACCCTGGAAAGCAAAGTGTCTAGCAGTGAGTATACTCTGCTCCTGCCCAAGCAAGCTAAGTTAACAAGATCCCATCCTAAAGGCAAAGCCATGTGATGGAATATTTTTAAACTCTAAATCTCAGTATCCCTACTGGGCACACAACTTCTTGTTGCAATGCTTTTCCTAGCAGAAGCAGGGTACCCTGCCACTCACTTTCCCAGACAGACTAAAACTAGAACAATATCAAAGAAGTGACTACCATTCCTGCATCAAAAATAACAGGAAAATTTGTGAAAACCCTACCTTTACCTGTTGGAGATGTCTGTCTTAGAAAGCTCCCTAAGGCAGGTCTCTTTGGTCTAAGTTTGTTCATAATGCCCAGAGAGCAGTGCTTTGGGTGACAAGGACCACAAGGGGAACAGTCCAAATCAGGTTCCCACTACTTTATCAAGCAGACTTGTTTCAATGTTTCCCAGACTTTGCGGTTGGGGAAGTAGTCCCTAGGCTAAGATTACTATCCTCCACCAACCTTCCCCAAACCGTGCCCACCCTCCACTGCCAAAGGAAAGCCTGGGAAAAGACCTGGGGAACAAAGTATCTATCTCTCCCTTGCCTCATGCCATTATCATTAACCAACCTCATCTGCTGCCTCCAACTTAGGGTCAAACTGACAGAAAATCTGCTCCAGCTCTTTGCGAATCACATTGGCTAATACGTTGAGCCGGCCCCTAGGGACAGAAGATTCTATTGTGAGAAACACCCAGTGGTTTGATGCCACAAAAGGAAAGTCGGTTCAAGAGGGAAGGTAGACTCTAAAAACAAAATCCCAATGTGATAATAAATGGTGTGATGGGAAAAACAACACTGGATTTCTAAGTCAGAAGACCTAGATCAGCATTGGTGAACCTTTTCTGAGTTTGAGACCCCAGAGGGCAAATTCAAACTGTCTGTGAGCATTTCCCAAGAGAGCTGAGGGACGGAGTGCTCGCTTTGGGTGGCTGGACAGAGGGATGGGGCATGCAAAAAATGGCCTCAGGCCTGCAAAGAGGGGGAACCGAGCAGCTCCCCAAGGGCCAGCTCTACACATGTGCCATGTCTTCACCAATGCTGAGCTAGATTCAAATCCTGAATCTGCCCCTTCTGGGTTGTCTTGGGTAAGTCACTTTATTTCTCAACCTTTGTTTCCTCATCCTGAAAATAAGGACATTGGGCTAGATCAAAGATTCTTTAACCTTTTCTGTGTCATGGAGCCCCTTTGACAGCTAGATGGTACAATCAGTCAAGTAACTTTTGTTAAGTGCCTACTATGTGCCAGGCAGTGGCATAGCACCTCCACTGTGCCAAGATCAGTGAATAAAGTGCTAGACTTGGATCCAGTCAGGAAGATAAGTTCAAACTCTGCCTCATACTCCTACTGGCTATATAACCCTGGGCAAGTCTTCATTTAGCCTTAGTTTTCTCATTTCTAAAACTGGGGATAAAAACAACCCCTCTCTCACAGGCCTATTTTGAGGGTTAAATGAGCTAACATAAAGCACTTTCAAACCTTAAAGTGTTATCTCAAGTTAACAAGCATTAATTAGGAACCTACTATGTTAGGCACTGTGCTGAGTACTAGGAATTCAAAGAAAGACAAGCTCCCACAATCCCCCCCAAAACCCTATGGTCTCTGCCCTTAAGAAGTCACAATCTAGTGGAGAACAGCCTAGTACTAGTTGTAATTGTTGGTATTCTGATGAAGCCTACAGATGATGCTCGGAAGAATGTTTGTTGCCTATATAATAGAAGAAAATACTAAATTTCAGTTAGGGGTTGGTGAAAATCAGGTATGACTTTTCTTCCCATCCCAAGAAGCCTTGGGGGTCTGTGGACCCCAGGTAAAGAACCCCTGGACTAGGTGATCTGTAAGGCCCCTGTTTAGTTCTAACTCTACAAATCTATAAAGAAGTGAGTGGCGGCATGTCAAGGAATACTAACGGAGGGACAGCTAGGTGACTTGGTGGATTGAGAGCCAGGTCTGAAGATGGAAGATCCTGAGTTTAAATCCGGCCTCAGACCCTTTCTAGCTAGGTGACCCTGGGCAAGTCACTTAACTCCCTTTGCCTAGCCCTTACCTCTCCTCTGTTTTGCAACTAATATTTAGCATAGATTCTAAGACAGAAGGTAAGGATTTTTAAAACAAAACAGAAATAGGATTGTTTCCTTAAGTTTAGCTTTCATATGCCCCCAGTTCCTAGTAATATGCATGACATGCGGTAGGTGCTGGATAAAGTCTCAGATGATTGACTCATGATTTTGAAAGGATTCTTAAAGTCAGAAGCAAGGACATGTAAACAAAGAATGAATATTTTACATTATCTTTCTGAGTGGCATATTCCTGTAAAAACAGGGTCAGAAAGGTTAAAGGCCAGAATGAGCTAAGGCTTTTGAAAGATGCTAAGGGAAATAAATAAAAAGAACATTTTCTTTTCCACTATTTTCTTGCTAGAAAAACAAGGTAGAGGGGTGGGAGATAATGAGGTAAATGAAATAATGATGACTGATGACAGGAAGAAAGTCAAACTACCCAGTTCCCAATGGGATCTGTGTTTGAGGAGAATGAACTGAAAAAGAAAAAACAAAAAGGATTTAAAAATTGAAATTAACATCAAGTGATAACATTTGTATAACCCAGTGGAATTGATTGTTGGTTCCAGGAGGGGGAGGGAAGAGGGGTGAGAAAGAATATGAATCATGGGAACATGGAAAAATATTTTTTAAAAATAAAAATTTTAAATGGATAAAAATTGAAATCAAAAGGGATAAAAATTAAAATGAAAAGGGTTAAAAATCAAAATTAAAAATGCTAAAAATTGAAACCTACAATAAATGAAGACATACTAATAAAATGTCTGCCTACCTTGAAAATACATTCAGGTCATCTACCACTTATAAATTATACTGAAGGGAATGGAGGAGTGGACTTCTGCATGCAATGACTGACCTATCCTTAGTGGGTATTTAAGGAACCATAGAGGAAAAAAAATATTCCAGGGCTTAAGAAGGACAAGGCATGGCCCTACTCTTTTTTTTAAAGCCTTACCTTGGTGGAGTCAAGATGGCTCAAAAGCTGAAACCTCTCTGACTATACCAATTTTTAAAAATTGTTTCAAAAAGACAGGAATACAACCAAAACAGCAAGGAGTAGTCAGGGCACTCTCTCACTAAACACAACTTGAAAGGTAGGCCGAGAGAGTCTATTTTCATAGGATAAGGGGGGACTGGAAGCAACACTGCACACAGAGGAGTGCTGGCCAATCACCTTCCCCACCTACTGCTCTAAATTTTGTGATTGGGTATAGGCTAACTTAAGGATTCTATAACAGGGGTTACACCAAAAAAAGAGCACATCAGACCCATCCCTTGAAGTCTCAGGCCCTAGCATCAGCACCAAGTGAGGACCAGAAGTCCATCTGGTTGCACTGAAGCCTTAGCCCCCAGGAAAAATTAGCTCATCTTGCCTAATCCTGCAAACCAACAGAGGAGAGAGAGTCAGCAAGCAGTTTGCAGAATTTCTAGTCCATGGGCAAAAAAACTAAAAGGCTGGGAAAATGAGCAAGCAACAGAAAAAAACATGTAACTCTTGAAAACTTCTACAGGGAAAAAGAGCAAAATCAACAGAGGATAAAGAGATCTAAGCAACTACTAGTAAAACTTAAAACAAAAAAAAATGGAAATTGGTCTCATACTCTGGAGTAATTCAAAAAGGAATTCAAAAATCAAATAAGACAGGTGGAAGAAAAATGGGAAAAAGAAAAGAACAGTTTAAACCCTTATCTTAAATCTTAGAATCGATACTGTGTATTGGTTGCAAGGCAGAAGACTGATTAGGGCTAGGCAATGGGGGTGTTAAGTGACTTACCCAGGGTCACACAGCTAGGAAAAGTCTGAGGTCAAATTTGAACAGATTTGAACCCAGGACCCTCTGTTGCTAGGCCTGTTCTCAATCCACTGAGATACCTAGCTGCCTCTCTCCCAATCCAACTTTATTTCTAAAGAGGGAGAGGCAAATTCTATAAACTGATACATTTGGCAATGATTCCTGGCAAAAATTTAAAATAGATTATTAAAAGAATGGTTTATAAGCACTTAGGGAAAGAATCACTATAAGTCCGTGTGAGATTATTAAGGACAAATGATCCTATAAACTTATCTGTGTAATTTTATACATTTTATAAAATTAATAAGTAGTTGTTCAGATGTGCCCAACTATTGCCCCATTTGGGGTTTTCTTGGCAAAGATACTGGAGTGGTTTGCCATTTCCTTCTTCTGTTCCTTTTTGAAGATAAGGAAACTGAGGCAAATAAGCTATCTGAGGCCAGATTGAACTCAGGAAGATGAGTCTTCATGATGCTAGGCCTGACACTCTATCCATTGTGCCACCAGGCTGCCTCCAAAAATGAATGAGTTACTTGATGGTAAGTCAAAAAATGCCACAAACAAAGCATACTCGCTTTTCAGCAAAGCATATGCTAAAGTCTCTTGTAATATTCTCATGGACAAGATCGGAAGGTGTATCCTAGAAGATAAGAAATATAGTTAGGAGGTTTCTGAATTGGCTGAATGATCAGATCTAAAAGATGCTGATTAATGAATCAGTCTCCACCTGAAGAGATTGGATGGTGGAACACGGAGATGCTCTATCTATTAAATTTGCTGAGACCATGATGCTGAGAGGGAGAACTGGTGACCAGATCAGGGTCCAGAAGAGATCTCTACAGGTTGGAATGATAGGTTGAATCTAAGAAGAGGAAATGGAATTAAGAAAGGTGTAAAGTCCTAAAAAAGAATAGCAGAGGTTCAGAGAAGGTAAAAGACCTAGGGGGTGTCAGGATACAGGAGTCAAGGGGACCTTGGAAGCTAAAAAAGCTAACACAATTTTAGGATGTTTGAATAGATATATGAAAGGCATCTTGGTGTAGCTGGGGGAAAACCTGCCTCAAAATCCAAAGAGAGCAAAGCACAAAAAGATTCACCTGAGACACATACTGCCATGTGATCCTGGGTAAAATCATTTAATTTCTCAAACTGAGGAGTCCAATTTGCTGCCTGTAAAATTTATGAATGCATTCAAACTAAATTAAAATGTAATTAAAATTAGAAATTTTAATTTAAATGCATAAGAAAATAAATAAAAATACAATATAACATAGGGTTGATCGGTGATTTTCTAAGTCAATATGTGGCCAGAAGGCATCTGTTTCTATTTGAGTTTGACACGATTGCTCTCAAGACCTTAAGTTGCCATGGTTGGCCTGCCTTGAAGTTCCCTGTACCGATGAACGCACCAGTCTAGTATTTATCCCCATCCTTCTCAGCAGATACATCACATCCAGAACACAGGAGGTGAAGGGTCCTTCTATACTCGGCCCTGGACAGATCATTTCAAAAGCTTTGTTTTCTATTCTGTTCTATTTCTATATTCTATTTCTATTCTATTCTATTCATGTCCCACATTTTGGGACATGAAAAAGCTGAAGCTCATCAAAAAAGGTAACAAAAATAGTATGGGAACTTAAAACTATGTCTAGAAGGACATCACTGTTCAGTTGTGTATGGGCTCTTTTTTACCCCTTTTGGGGTTTTCTTGACAAATCTACTGGAATGGTTTGCTATTTACAGATGAGGAAACCAAGGCAAACAGGGTTAATGATTTGTCTAAGAGGTCACACAGCTAGTGTATGTCTGAGGATGGATTTGAACTCACAAAAATGAGTCCTGACTCTATCCACTGAACCATGTAGCTGTGACCTAGTTTGTGAAGGGGAACCCTAGGAATGTTTATCATTTGAAGAAGGGAAATTTAGGAGAGGCAAAGATCTCCAAATATTTGAATGATTGTCATGGAAAAGTGATTGAACTTTTAAGGATGATTCTAGAAGGAAAATTAGAACCAACAGGTGGAAATTATAGCAGGATATTTTGGCCCAGTATAAGGATCAAAGAACTAGAGATTGAGAGTTTGAAGAGACCTTAGTGTTATCTAGCCCAACTCCTCATCTTAAAGATGAGGAAACGAAGGGCCCAGCAAAGTTAAGTAACTTGCTCCAGGTCACGCAGGCAGCATATATATCAGAGGCAGAATTTGAGCCCAGGGCCTCCTCGCTTCAAGGTTGGCTCTCTCTCCAGTATTCCTTTCTGTCTATCACATATCTACTAATGAGCAGGACCTGAATATGAACCAGTGTAGCACTTTGAATCTTGAATCCCAGGGCAGCATTCTTACCACTATAAGACAAATTTCTTAACAACTGGAAACAAAATGAGGTCCTTGTGAGGTAGCACGTTCTCCATTAGTAAAATAAGATTTATCATGAGATAGCAAATTCTCCATCATTGGAGGTTTTTAGGAAGAGACGTCATCTGACTTCTTGTTGGAGATGTTGAAAGTATTCATGGGATGGGTAAGAATAAGGCTAGAAGATTCTGAAGTCCTTCCAACTCTGAGAATCTTTGCATCTTCTTTGTGTATAACACCAGTTGGTGGTGATTGGTAAGAAAATGGAGAGACAGAGGGGCAAATGGATGGATGGATGGATAGATGAAGGAGAGGAAAGAGCCTCTAGAATAAAGAACTAAAGATATAACAAGAATTTTCTATTTATTCTCATCAATCTCACCAAAAGTACAGACCTTTGTATTTTCCCTGAAAGTAAGCTAAAATATTGTTTTTTCTTTACCATGTTACAATAGGAAATAAGACTCTGGACATAAGAGTGATTGACAGGGCATAGGATTAGAATTTTCCCTGGAGCTGGTAGAATAAGAATCCCAACATGGATGAAGGAGAAGGAGTATTTTCCTAGAGCAGCTTGAGAAGGCATTATTCAAATTACAAGTCTGGGAATATCTTTGACTGTGGAAAAGAAGGCAGTCTTCATTCTTCTGCTGGACAGATAGAACAGACCACCTTTGGATATTTTTCTTGGGATTTTTGGACTTTGCCCACCAAAAGACTCTGTTGTAAGATTACTAATCCTTAAAGACTTTGCCTTTAATGTACTTTGAAATAAGATAGTTTTAGTCAGATAGCTTATAATTTAGAAGGTTCCTTCTATGTTTCTTCCCTAAAACCCCTTCAATCCTATTATAATACTTCAACCAGAAGTCCCAGATGTGAGGTAGGCATGACTCAGGCTTGAGTGAAGGAAATTCTGTAAATCCATTACAGCTCTGAGCTGGGTTTATATTTTTTGAAACTATTTGCAGGCTAGGCTCATTCTTTATTCCAGAACAGGTTAAGAATCTGCTCAAAGACATAGCCACATAGAAAGGCTAGAGTTTTGCCATTTAGTTGCATCAGAATGACACTAGTCATAGCCCCTAGAGGCAACTCAAGAGCTAAACATGTAGGGGCTGGATCTGCCTGAGAGGAAGGGGTATCTCGTCCTACCAAAGACTCTCACTAACCCCCTCAGACCCAGTCACTCCCAGGAGGAGCATCTGGTCCTACCAAAAGAGTCTTGTTAACCTCCTTAGACCCAGTCACTCCCAGAAAGGGTATCTGGTCCTACCAAAGAATCTTGTAGTCCCTCCCAGAAACTATTCCTTCTTCACCAGTTCCCACCTGTGAGGCATTCCCAGAATCACGTTTTCAATCCCCATCTCGCTTGACTTGTCGATGACTGTCTTGAGGGCAGGAATCATGACTTCACAACCCTCCAAGCCAAATCGCTTCTCTGATGACCACTTCCGGGCCAGGAAGTCCTCAAACCTGTCATTGAGAGAGTTGAAGAAGAAGGTCAGAATTTTCCACAGAGGAACTAGCAGATAGTCATGGATGTCCAAAGGAAGGGATCTAACCAACATATAACTACCATGGAGAAGAATTTTTCACAAAATGTTAAATTTAAGTTCAATGTAATTTATTCATCTTAAGGGAAGAGACAGCTTTGCACTAAACCAGAGGGCGGGGGGGGGGGGGTCTTAACATTTTCTGTGTGTTTACCATGGTTCCTGCTAATCATCTGGTGAAATCAATGGACCCCTTCCCAACAAATGCATAAAATAAAATGCATGTGATTACAAAGGAAACCAATTATACTGAAATAAAGTTATCAAAATGTTTTTGAAAATAAACTCAGGCATCAGCCAATGAGCCCAACATTCTGGATCATTCAGTCTCATTTCAGGAGATATGGGGGAAGCCAGTGGCTGCCTCCATCACTTGTCTTTGTCTGAAAGGTGGATGGAGCAAAGGACTAGAGCCATCAACCCAACAGTTTCTTTCTAAGGAGAAGGAGGTGCCAACAGTAAGGAGGTCCCTCAATAAAAACAACTGAGGATCTGGGTAGCAAGAAAAGGATGTTGATTTTGCCCTGTAGTAGCATCAGAATGGCATTGGCCTTAGCCTCTAGTCACAACCCAGGTGTTGGGCCTGCTTGGACTGGGCCTGCCTAAGAAGAAGAGGAATTTGTGGTTCTACCAAAGGGTCAAACTCCCTCAAACTCAACCGTCACCAAAAACAATCCCTCCTCTCTCCCAGCTCATCAGGTATACTTGATCTTGTTATCTCTGCTCAATTAAACAAAATTTACTTGAAAAATAATGATAGGGCAGGGAGAGCTCTCTGATACTCCTGGTCTGGGCCCATATTTGGGATCTATTTTAAGGCAAACTGCCTCAATATCCAATATCCCACTTTCTGACTTTCTTGCCTTATTTCCAAACCCAAATACCCCTCTCATCCCAAGACTGTTCTCCATGAACCCAGCCACCTGACTCAGTTCAGAAATGACATCAGGCATAAATAGTGCTCTTCCAAGCTGCCAAACAAAGGTCTTTCTCAGTGGACCTTCTCTCAGGTTAGGAGTTCTGATTCTTGCTTTCAACCCATTCGTTGACTGGACTTCCAAGTGGGCAGCCCAGACCTTCCCTCTGGAGACTACTAGTGGACAGTATGGTGCTTAGAGACTCCTCTCACTGAGAGAGCAAAACCCAAAATGGTCCCAGAAAGTAGGAGCTTTAAATGTCCCCTCCGACCCCTGAAATCACACCTCATTGACCGCACCAGCCGCGCCAATAACGTCCTCTTCTCCTCGTTGGTGAATTTCATCACTCCAGGAGTCTCAAACCTCTGCCGGATCCATTGGCATTGCTCCACATCATTAATGAACATGAACTCCAGGCCAATGTGCTGGCAGTAGGTCCTCTGGAGAGGGAGAGAGGGGCCCAGGGAACCCCACAAGGCTGGCAAGCCACAAGCTCATTCCTTTCATACTGAGAACTATAGGAAGAGGGAAATGGGAACAAGCCTTCGGGAGGCTGGGAGAGAACCTTGCAAAGCCACAGCTGCCTGACACACTTTTAAAAAGACACTGTCAAAATTTCATTTTTCGATCCACTTTTCTTTGGACCATGAGGGCTCAGCAAGTTACATGCTAATTAATGAACGGGGAGCTGTCTAACCATGTGGCCTTGAAGTAGAGAAGGGATGAGTCACATAGACCATCCTATATGGCCTTTTAGGTCTAAACCATCCCTTTTCCTCTAAAGATTATTCTTACTTTAAAAAAAAACAACTTAATACCCAAAGGATGCTCCTTTCCCTTTACATATCAAGGCTCTCAGGGTATCTCTCCTCTCCTGCGTTTAGAGCATCTGACTTTCTGGAAGTTAAAATCTACATATTCCTTGTGATATGATTGTACTATTGGCTCACCTCCAAACGCTTGATAATCTCTCTCAGAGACAGGGTGCTCTCCGTGCCCCCAATGAAGGTGATATTGGTGGGCAAATGGAAAACTTTGTCCAGGTCAGATTCATGAAGATTATAGAAGGCTGATGGCATGACATTATAGGAAAGAAAAAACATGAGACTTGTTAGAGGGATTGCTGCAGTGAGAGGCTACATTTAAATGACAATGAGTGGAAAGAAAGAGGAAGTGATGAAGATGACTTGCCTAGAGTAATCAAGGGTGCTTCATTTTTTTTAAATTATTTATTTATTTAGAATATTTTTTCCAAGGTTACACATTTCATGTTCCCCCCCTCTCCTCTTCCGTCCCTCCTCCCAGAGCTGACAAGCAATTCCACTGGGTTATACATGTATTATAATCAATGGTGCTTCTAACCAACCTTCATATCATGAAGAAGATGAAGATGTCCAAGTCCCTTTAAGAGAGGGTGGTGATGCTTAATGAGAACACTAGTCATAAGGCTGTGGTCCCTGATTATACCCCAGTTCTACGAGTTTGTGACCTTGGGCAAATCCCCCAGTTTCTCTGGTCTTATTTTCTCCCTCTGCAAAATGGGTAATTTGTCTATGCCCCCTTCCTCGCAGGAATACTGTATGGCCAAAAGAGATGGAAGATAGAAAGGGGCTGGAGAACGAGAAGAGATGATCAAGCAAGATTCAAAAAAGGTCCCAGAGAATACAGCCAGAATTCTTTCAGAAATTATGCAGAACCATCACTGTCTTGTTGGTCTAAAGAAGACCTGGCATTTCTAGAAGACAGCAACTATGGGGGGATTGGTATGGTAGAAAGCCAGAAATTCCATTGTTAATCCATCCCCATCTCAGATGTAGAGTCTGCAAAGGGAGCAAAAGGCTGAGGAGAGGGACAGGGCTCAAATGTGCTTTCTTCTTTCATTTCTAAGGGATTGGCTGAAGTCCCACCTTCTGAAGGACCCCTTTGCTCATCCCCCTTAATGCTAGTGCTTTCCCCCTCTGTTAATTATCTCCAATTTATCCTGAATATCTTGTTTGTACAGTTATTGATTTCTGTGTTTTCTCCCCCATTAGACTGTAAGCTCCTTTAGGATGGGGAACGTCTTTGGCTTTTTCTCAGTATTCCCCAAGCTTAGCACAGGGCCTGGCCTGGGGATGATGGCAAGAAAGGATTTAAGATTTCCACAGACTGATGACCACCCCCCGGCCCAGAGCACACTAACCCCAGTGGGACCTGGGCCCTCCTTTCAGCAAGTGGGTACTGCTTCTCACCCAGTTTATCAATGGTGGTGATTAAATCTGAGGGCACAAAGGAGTCCAAGTCAGCATCCAGAATTCCAAGGGGATCCAGTTGGGCCACATGGTGGCCCCGGATCTGTAGGGGGAGAAGGTAGGGAATGAGCCGGGGGTATAACCAGACGGATTAATGCCTCTACAAACGGAGGGCACGCAGCTCCCTCCACCTAACGCCCAACAGAGAGGTGACACTATTGATTTATGTGGGCATCACAGAAATACCATTCTCTAGCATCTGGAGTCAATGATCCCAGCAACACCTATTAAAGCCTCATTTCCCACCAAGTAGTAACTTCCCACAAAGTAGGCTTAAAATGGCTTCAAAGTATAATATAAATATATGTAGCATGTATACATGTGTACATGTATGTTAATGAACATGATCACCAACCCAAAGTCCTTCCCTCTGACTTAGTAGGATCTTATTGGCAGGTTTCAAATCCCCCAATAGATGATTCTCTCATAAATCAGCTAATGCCTGTGTATATACACAACCATTTCATGTTATTTTACATATGCACATATACATGTATATAGAATTATTTCATGTTGTACATAGGCACATGTATACACATATATAGTAAAATCTTCCTAATCTTACACATAGTTACACACATATATGCATACAGATGTGTATAATTCTTTTCTGTTGTTTTATATACATGCATGTACACATGTTTATACACAGTTGTTATAATATCTTTATACATGCATACATGGATATACAATTACTTTATATTGTTATATATGTACATATATAGTAGTATTTCCTAGTGTTCCTTGTTCTTTCTGTTCTTTTCTTTTTTTAATAAAAACCCTTACCTTCCATCTTGGAATCAACACTATATATTGGTTCCAAGGCAGAAGAGTGGGAAGGGCTGGGCAATGGGGGTTAAGTGACTTGCCCAGGGTCACACAGCTAGGAAGTATCTGAGGCCAGATTTGAACCCAGGACCTCCCATCTCTAGGTCTGGCTCTCCCTTTTCTTTATTTTAAAGGCTAAAGAAGATTTGCTTTTTAAAGGGAGAATATAAACATAATCACAATTCAATTGGATGCTTCTTACTTATGAGGCACATCAGAATGGTTACGTCTATAAGTTAATGACCCTTGAATGAAGAAATGCCAAGCCACCAGCCATCAAATGAAAACTGGCTCTTCCACAGAGCTGTCAAAAATAATCTTCCTAAATCACAGATCGGAGCATGTCATTCCCCCTCCTCAAAATCCAGCAGCAGCAACTCATGTGCCTCTAGATTCCAGGATAAAATATAAACTCCTGAGCTTGGCCATTAAGCCTTTTACATCTGGCTCCAACTTCCTTTCTAGACTATTTCCCATCAGCCCTCTTCACACGCTCCACATTCCAGCCAAATGGGCCAAGATGTTCCCCAAACTCATCTTTCCATTGCCAAAAAGGCTCAAGACTCAGCATTCCCTGGGCAAGTCACTTGACCTCCATTGCCTAGCCCTTGGCACTCTTCTGCCTTGGAACCAGTACACAGTATTGATTCTAAGACAGAAGATCAGGGTTTTTAAAAAAAAGACAGCACTGGAGGGGCAGCTAGGGAGCATGATGGGGAAGTCCTCCTCCTCGTCACTTCCTTTCCCTGTGCTCTGGTCTATCACATCTCAGGAACCCATCAAAGTCTCTGTTTGGAGTGTCCCAGCCACACTAATGGGCTGGCTCAGAGGAGCACCTCAACCCTGGGATGAAGGGGTTCCCTTTACACAGTAGAGTGCCCAGTCTGGATTCCATTCTGGCTTCAGGCATCTCCTAGCTGTATGTCCCTGAACAAGTCACTGAACTCCCAATGGCCTATTCATTACTGCTCTTTGGTCTTAGAATTAATCCCAAGACAGAAGGTATGGGCTAAAAAAAAAAAGACAACACTGGAATCACCTCCAGCGGGAGGTACTCCCTCTCTTTCCTCAAATGACTTTGTACTTACGCACCTACCTTCGTACATTAGAATACAAACTCTTTGATGGCAGGGACTGGTTGGGTTTTTTGTCTTAATTATCCTTAGCACCTAACCTAACAGGACCTTGAACACAGCCAACATTTTAATAAATACTGCTGAATCAAACTAAACTGTGAAAACACTCCTTGGGAATCAACAATTAAAGCCTCTCTCGTCACCAGTTGTTATTTGCTAATTGGATGACATTATGGTGCTTTTTACGTCACCTAATCATCACCCTTCCTTCCTCCAGCCACCTCAAATCACCACTCCTCCCACATGCATTTTGTCTCTACACTCCTTCCAACAGACAAGTTTCCATGATGAAATGATGCAATCTTGACGGTTACTAATTACTAGAAAGTTCAAACATGATTAAGCTCATTACCTTGTCAGTCCCACAGAGCATCTTTACAATTAGCCATGTTTGGTCAGGACCAAGAATGCGAGAAATTATTCAACATTTTAATCCAAATGAGATTCTCCGCCCTGCTCCCTCCGTCCACTCCACAAATCAAAACTCCCAAATGAATGAGGAGCCTTACCAAAAGGATTCTATTTTACAAAAAAGAAATGGCTATAGGGCTCCTTTAAAAATGCTAATCCCCACCCTCCCTGCCCCACCGTCCAATGCATTTACAATACTTCAGTCACAAAAATCCAATTTGTATACAACTTTGCAAGGAGCAACAGAACTGTTTTTGGACCAAAGGGCCTAGATATAGTCACATTAGGATTGTTTCCCTTCCTGTAAGGAAGGGATCTCAATATATTTAATTCTGGAGAAAGGTTATCCACTACAAAAATTTAATTCTGAGATGGTTTGCTCTATCACCCAGGATTCCCAGACCATCTCTTCACACCATGAGCTGATTTGATTTTCAGAAATGAAAACCAAGGCAATGAAGTATGGTGGGAATTATATGGCATGTAGAAAGGGCATTAGCCTTCAGAATCAGAGGATACAAGCTTTAGGTTCAGCTTTGCACTTGATGGTGGTGGGACCTTGGAGAAGTCCAATTCCCCTCTGTGGACTCCATTTTCTTCATTTGTAAAATTCAAGAGCCGGAGAGCAGATAAACTTGAATTTTCCTCCTGGCTCTAAAGTTCTGATTCTAGTCTGGGAAAGGGAATCACCTGTCCTCACAGATACTAGAAATGATGCTGCAATCATGGATTCTCTGCTTGCAAAAAACTCCCAGAATATTTGTAGATAGTACAGATGTTTGGATCCTCATTTTACAGATGAGGAAACAGCAGCTCAGAGAGTTTAAGGTTTCCATGGCCACATAGTGAAGCGGCAAACCAGGTCTTCTGTCTGCCAAGTCCCATGACTGCCCTTCCCATCCCATGGCACTGCCCCACCCAATGATGGCAGTGGTTAGCTGCCAGGCAGTAGGAGATACCTAGGCTGGGGCTTGAGTTCTTCCCCCTTCCCGATTTCTCTAAAAGTAGAGGCTATGTTTTCCCCATCAGATCAATGGCTCTTCTCCCCAACTCTTCCCCCACAAATACATGTTCTCTTTTCATCCAAATGCTCTTACCTGATAAGCCCTGATCAGCGACTGTACAGCCAAATGATCTTCCACCAGCTTATCTGCCATGGCCTGGCTCTTCGTATGTCCAGGGGCCTCTTGGATGGCAGCCCTGTCCGTATGGCTTTCTGCTCTAGGGGATGGGGACCCTGGCTGGGCATGGCCTGGGGCTGCTCCCACGCTGGCAGTCCGAAAAAAGGTATCCCAGGACTGGAGGTAAAAGTGGGGAAACAGGGCAGACAGGCAATAATGATGATGACAGCACTGTTAATATTAGCAATAATAATAAATAGCACTTAACAGCACCCTAAAGCTAAGGGTCCTAAATGGACAATTGGGAAGCCACAAGAGGGCCTGGCAAAAGGTCATCATTTGCCACACAGGGATTGGCAAAGAAGGCTTAAGGGGCTCTTAGAGGTGGAAAAAGCAGCCATTTCAACCCCAACCATGATTCTGGACATTGCCCCAGCCACAAGGTCCCAAGGAGGCTCTGAGGGCCAATGAAAAACAGACAGGGGGTGCCTAGAAAGCTCACCAGAGACAAGAGACCCAGAGTCTCATTTTGCTTCCTTCATGAACATGCTGTGTGGCCCTGGAAGAGCTATTTAGCTTCCTAGGTCTTATCTTATCTAGCTGGAAAATGGTAAATGTAGTGCTCACATCAGGAGGTAGAGAAGTCAAGGCAATAAACATTTTACCATACCAGATCTTAGTAGTAAATGAGCACAAGCACGGCTATCCTGAGCACTTTCCCAAAATGGAGGTTCCAAGAGGAACTCACCAATGGGAGGTGGAGACCACAAGGGCAGAGGGGTCTTCCAAGGTGAGAGAAGACATGATGGAAAAGTTCAGAGAATTGGGAGCAGAATAGAAAAGGCTTAAAGGAGCCCCTAAAAACCTGGACAACTTCAAGAAAATCATATTGTTCCAGGCCTACACATTCCAGGGCCTTAACTCATCAAATTTTTATGTCATCAAATGAGTATATGTGAGGCTTATAAACACCCCTCAAGACTTACAGCTAGAAGATATCTTAGGCCATGTGCTAGTCACAACAGATTTTACCATATACATCTCAGATAAAGGGGGAGAGTCCTTGGAAAGACTCCTAATGGACGGTTGGCACAATCAAGCATTCGTCTACTTTCTTGCCTTAATTGACATTCATCAGAAAGGCTGAGCCTGGGCTGAAAGGGATCTCCCAAGATCAGACAATCCAACCCACAACTGAACAAGAATCCCTTTTTCATCATGTCCAATAATATGTGGCCGTCTGGTCTTTAAGAATCTCTAGTGAGGAAGAGTCTTTCAGAGCAGCCCCAATTGTTAATATTCTATTCATGACATCAAGCCTACATTTGCCCCTCTGCAGCTTCCACCCACTGCTCTAAATTCTGCCCTTTGAGTCCAAGCCACCAAAATCTAATTCATCTTCCACATGATTCTATTTTCATTAGATGTTTGGTTTCATCAGGGTGGTTATTCTCTCCAATGAGGTTGATGATCCACCATCCACCCACACCTGCCCATCTTATGTGAGCCTGGCCCACATCCTTCAATAAGTTCACCAAAGAGCACCGATGCAAAGGGCTGGCCACCTGCCTTGCTCTTGCCTAATGGGCAAGGCGACCAATAGATCTCCAAGGCTGTCACAAGGGACTGCCCACTCTCAGCTAGTGCCCAGCCCATCACCTTTGATAATATCCTTTTTATGGTGCATCTTTTCCATTATACTTTGTTCATTATGTTTCATAATGTGCCATTACTCATAACCACCATGCACCTTAGCCACTAAACTTCTGGCAATCCTCAATTCCAATTCTCCAGCAACTGTACAATCCTATGATTTATAGCCAGAGAGCACCAAGAAAAGGTTAATGGAATTACAAAGATGAGGCTTTGTTTTAGCATGAAGCTCTCCCACATCTGTCCCCCTGCCCAAAGTTCCCTGTGCTCTCTAGCTCCCAATGTTGTTTCTTAGGTCCAGGATACTCTTGATGCTTCATCCTTATCTTTTGAACTCCTTCCTCCCCCTGAATGCCAAATTCAAAGGCTGCTCTCTCTAGAAACCTTTCTCTGATTTCTCTGACCACCTTTCCCCTTGGACCTCATGTAACCCTTTGTTTAATTGCTCTAATATACCAATATACTAAAAATATTAGTGAAGCTTTAAGTTATTAAATCTTAGGGAAATAAGATTGTGAGCGGCAGAGACAGAGAGACCGCGAGATCTAAGTATTTTAGGAGTAGCATCAAAGTCTCCTTATGAAGGAAATGACAACTGAGCCAAGTTTTGAAAGAAATTAGGAAGTCTAAGAGCGGAGGCAAGGAGGGAGTGCATTCCAGGCATGGAGGACATTCAAAGGTATGGAGATAGGAAATGGGATGTCACATATGGAGAAGAGTGAGAACAAAACAGGAGGGAATGAAGAAAAGATCTCAGTCTAGATCTTGGAAGGTAATGTCCACTGGGTGACATCCCTCCCTCTATTCAGCCTGTCTATCTCTCTGTGTCTGACTGTCACACACACACACATACATACATACCCACGCATACTCCTCCCTCATGAAATACGTCCTGAATGGGTTGCCTACTTTGCCTCCCAATACTTTCTAGCTTGCTAAATATAACTCCTTCTAAATAGCATTTTCCTGAGTCAGAGCTTCAATTGTAACAAGGGAAGTACAACCCATGCTATCTTTCCATCTTAGAGATGATGGGAGGAACTGACAAAAAATAGAGCTAATCAAGAATGATAGTTTTTCTTCTTCCTAGGATTATATCTGCCTGCCTTGATTTGTCTTAGAGGCTTTAATGTTTTTGTTTATTTTTAAATAGATCCCCAACAAAAATGTTTTTCATGATTGTACATGTAAAATCTACATCAGACTGCTTACCATCTCAGAAAGGGGAAGCAGAAAAGGGTAGGAGGGAAGGAGAGTATTTAGAACTCAAAAAAAATTTTAATGAATGTTGAAAAATTGTTTTGACATGTGGAGCTTTTGCTGCACAATTTTAAAAGTACTTTTCCAGGATATTTATTTGAGAGCTCATCCTGGAGCCCTCCCTCTGATTATAAATTCAGACATGAACTTGGTAGGAGGACATAAAATGGAAATGGAACAGATGATACAGACACTCATGACCTTTACAGAATTTACAACAATGGTGGTCCTAGGTTAGGACCAGCCACTTTCATAAATCAAAGCCGACTTCTTTGGTGGGTCCTAAACCAAGAATTCTTGCCTCAAAACCTCAGGAGGCTGCCATCACATTATCATAGGATTTGGAGCTGAAGGAGACCCCAAATTCTACAGATGAGATGAGAAGACTTGCTCAAATTCACCCCGCTTTTAAGTGGTGCAACTGGAATGTGCAGTTGTTCAAAACTCTAGCAATAAAGATTTCAGGCCTATAACTAACAAAAAAGTGAGGGAAATTTTCTGAGGCAAGGAGGCTCCCCTTGAATCACTGTATGGGACGATCAAAGACCTACTCTGCCTAATGCAAAGGACAGGCTTACAGAAAACCCTTTAACAAACTCCTTGTTGCTCTAAACTGGAGAGAGTTTGTAACAGGCTTGGGACCCAATAGGATTCTTTACAAAATAGAGTCAGCCAAGGCCCAGAGAAATTAAACAAATCACAGGTCACAGGGTAAGTCATTGGCAGAAGCGGGCTAGAATCCAGAGGTTCCACCAACACCTTAGTGGCATGATTCTCTGAGAAGAGAGGTGCACTCCCAGGAATGCCAAGACCACCACCCCACACCAGGCCCTCTTCCAATAAAACCCTAACACCTCCCCTGGAGGGGAAGGGAGAGCTAGCAGGCTGCATTTCCAGGGGTTTGGGGGTTCACCAACCTTGTGGACACTCTGTGGGTTTTCCAGCCATGCAAAGTACATTTCCTCCACATAGCTGGTGCTACCACTTGGGAAGGCCTCAGGTGGTCCGGAGGAGAGACCTCGTTGGCTCAGCTGTGGGACATTGAGCTTTGCCAGAAGCTGGGTGGCCTGAGGTCGAAGCCTAACAGCCAGGACCTTCAGCTGATTCATCCTGGGAACAAGAAAAGAACCGTAAGAATTCAGCCACCCCGTAGCCTGGGCATTGAACATCCTGGCACTGAATCAGTAACTTCCGTCAACAAATTCAATACATATTTAGTGAATACCTGCCTCTTTGGCTAGCTCTGGATTTCAGAAAAGGGTACGATACAGAGTGGGGGTTCAAATCCCTCCTCGGATATCCATTTGCTACGTGGCTCGAGACAAATCCCTTTACCTTTCCCGCTTTAGGTTCCTCCTCTGTAAAATAGGGAAAGTCAGGCTTGTCCTACCTTTCCCACTGGATTGTATGATGAAATGATAAGTGTTTGCTAAGAGCCTACAATGTGCCATTTACTAGGAATACCAGAAAAAAGAAGGAAATGGTCCCTACACACAAGATGCTAACATTCCACGGGGAGAAACGAGTATACATACACATACATTTGTTGTTGTTCAGTCATTTTTCAATCATATTCCTCTCTTTGTGACCCCACTAAGGAGTTCTTGGCAAAGATACTAGATTGGTTTTTCATTTCCTTCTCCAGCTCATTTTGTACAGATGAGGAAACTGAGGCAAGCAGTATTACATGACTTGCCCAAGGTCACACAGCTAGTAAATGAAAAGTGTTGTACATACATACAACACAAGCACGAAAGCAATCACTATGAATATATGCAAGGCCATTAAATACAACTGGGGAGAATGGGAAAGGTCTCGTGCATTAGGGGAAGTTGAGCTGAGCCTTGACAGAAACCAAGTCAGTAGAAAGCACAGAACATTCCAAGCATGGAGACCTGAGACAGGGAACTGTCCGTGATGGGAGCTGCCATCAAATGGAGGAATGGCACACTGATCACTGAATGTGTGGAAAGGAGGAAAGTAAGAAAACAGAAGGGAGGGAGGGGCCAGGTTAGGAAGATCTTTCTTTCCACGCCAAACCAAGGGACTTTATACTTATTTATATTTGGTACTGGGGAAAAGGGAGCCACTGGAATTTACTGAGGAGGGGAATGACATGGGTAGACTTACACTTTAGGAAAATAGCTTTAAATTGGAAACTGTTTAATTAAATAAATACACTTTTTTTTTTAAAAAGTGAACATCACTTTGGTGGCTAAGTGTCAAAGTGTATTAATATAGGGAGAGAGTTGAAGCAGGAGGCCAATTAGAAGGCTAACAAAGAGAGGTAATAAGGGCTTTAATTAGAATGGAGGCTGGGTGAGTGAAGAGAAAATGCATACCAGAGATGTTGTGAAGGTAAAAATAAGATTTGGGGCTGGGTTAGAATTGAGGATGACACCAACAAGGTAACCAACCTGGGGGACTGGAAGGATGACAATGGCCTCCATTGTCATAGGGAAATTCTGCAGAAGGGTGGGCTTTGGGAGGGGGAAAGAGGAGACGTCACTTCTGTTTGGGATATATTTGTTGAATTCAAGATATCTACAGAGAGTCCATTTTGGATATCTAAAAGACAGTCGATGTTGTAGGACTGGGAGAGACCAGGCAGGATATGTGAGCTACACCACACAGATACAATGATCTAACCCAGAGATACTGATGAGATCACCAAGAGGCATGATGACACAGAACAAAAAGAGAAGAGGGCCTAGACAGGTATTTGTATGATAGGACCACAGATGTGGACAAGGAAAGGATTTCAGAGGCCACTGAGTCAATGTCCTTCATTTAACAAATAAGGAAACTAAAACCCAGAGAGGCAAAGTATCTTGCCCAAGGTGGTCACACAAGGAAAAATTGTTTTAAGGAGAACTAGATGCAGACCAATATTTCATACCCTATACCAAAGTAAGGTCAAAATGGACCATAAAGACATGGGGTCATAAAGAGTGATACTATAAGCAAATTAGAGGAACACAAAATAGCCTACCTGGAAGATCTATGGTGAAGGGAAGAATTTGTGACAAAATAAGAGAGAGAGGGAACATTACAAGATATAAAATGAATAAATTTGATTATATTAAATTTTAAAGGTTTTATGCAAACAAAGCCAGCATAACCAAGTTTAGAAGGGAAACAACAAATTGGGGGAAATTTCTATAACAAATTTCTCTGATAAGACTCATTTCTCAAATTTATAGAGAACTAAGTCAAATTCATAAGAATACAGTTCATTCCCCAATTGACAAATGGTCAAAGGAGAATATGAACAAGCAGTTCCCAGATGAAGAAATCAAAGCTATCAATAATTATATAAAAAATGTTCTAAATCACTCTTGACTAGAGAAATGCAAATTAAAACAACTCTGAGGTACTACACACACCTCTCAGATTGGCCAATATAACATAAAGGAAAATGATAAAAGTGGGAGGGAATATGGCAAAACTGGGACACTCATACATTTTTGGTGGAATTGTGAATCAATCCAACTATTCTGGAGGGCTTTTTGGAACCATTTCCAAAGGGCTTTAAAACTGTGCATACCCTTTGATCCTGTAATATGCTACTAGGTTTAAATACCAAAGATGTCATAAAAAAGGGGAAAGGACCTACTCATACAAAAATATTTATAGCAGCTCTTTTTGTGGTGGCAAATAATTGGAAATGATGAGGATGTCTATCAATTGGGGAATGGTTGAACAAATTGTGGTATATGATGGTGATGGAATACTATTGAGCTATAAGAAATGATGAGCAAGATGATTTCAGAAAAAGCTGGAAAGGTCTGTGGGAACTGGTACAGAGCTATAAAATAAGTAGAGCCAGGAGAACATTATACACAGTAATGGGAATATTGTGGAATGATCAGTGAGGATACTCTCAGTGATACAATGACCCAAGACAATTCTGAGGGATTTAGGACAAAGAATGTTATTCACCTCCAGAGAAAGAACTATGAGAGTTGGAATACAGATCAAAGTATACTGTTTTTCATGTCAGATGATGCTTTTATTTGAGGGTTTGGTTTTATATGAGTATCCTCTTACAACAATGACCAATATGGAAGTATGTTTTGCATGATAATACAGGTATAATCCATATATCCAAGAAGGGGGAGAGAGGGAGAAAAATGCATGTTGAAAGTCATTACAAGTAATTGGGAAGATAAAATATCATTTAAAAAATAAAAGACCATTGAATAAGTGATTTTTTCCCTAACATTAAAAAAGTGCCAGAGGCAGGATATAAATGGCAGCCATAGCTATTATCAGGGCCCCAAACCTGTCTCAACTATCTTTGGGAGTGGGCATGATGACAATGAAAGCTAAGATTTATATGGCACCTACCATGTGCATATTCTTAGCACAGTTCTAAGAGTTTTATAAATATTATTTCAAGTTGTTATTCTAGACTTTTAGAAAACACAAAGGACCTTGGAAATGTCATCCCATCCATCTTTTCAACCACCTCAGACAACTGAGATTCTTTCTTATATTTTTAAAGGCTACAAGATGACAAGAATATGTTCTCTCCCCTTGGGCCTTCTTCCATTGCCTACTCTCTCCTTCAAGCTCTAAATCAATGATTCTCTGAGTCTGGGAGCCACCATAAAATACTTTCCTATACATCAGCCAAAATCCTTCATGATATAGTATGAATCTATTATTATATTCCCTCATTCTGACCTTATTGGAAACAGAACCCCCACTAACAAAACCAACACTTCAGGGTTCAGCCAAATTATCTTTAAAAAAATTTCACTCCTGTCAAACTGAGATGATTGTCCCCCAAAGAAAACTACATAATCTCATTTCTGTAGTAGTACTTCGACTGATTGATGTTGATTGATTAAATGATTTGTAGTAATCCCAACATATCCCATCTAATTCTGTTGTTGTTCAGTTGTATCTGATTCTTTGTAACTCCCCTTTGGGGGGTTTTCTTGGCAAAGATACTGGAGTATTTTGCCATTTCCTTCTTCTACTCCAATGGTTTGCCATTTCCATCTCCAGCTCATTTTACACATGAGGAAACTGAGGCAAGCATGTTAGGTGATGTGCCCAGGGTGACACAGCTAGAGTAAGGGTGTGAGGCTAGATTTGAACTCAGGAAGATAAGTCTTCCTGACTTCAGGGTCAGCATTCTATCCACTGTGCCACCTAGCTGCCCATCCAAGTTGGAAGGGAATTCAGAAATCATCTAGTACAAGCCATATTTGAAAAAGAAACACCCTCCAAGGAGATCAGGGGAAAAGGTTCCATATATGTTCCAAAAAAATAGTAGCTTTCTTTGTGGTGGCAAAGAATTGGAAACCAAGGAAATGTCCATCAATTGGAGAATGGCTGAACAAATTATGATATGTGGAGGTGATGGAATACTACTGTGCTCTAAGAAATAATGAACTGGCTAATTTTAAAAAATTGGGGTTACAAAGAATCAGACACAGCTGAATGACCACAATAACAACAACAGAATTAGGGGGCATAGGATATGGATGGGATGAATACAGATCTCTTAATGAAGAGTGAAACCAGTAGAACCAAGGGAGCATAGAAACAGATACAAAATTAATATTTAAAGAATAACTTGTGAATGTCTACCTCCAGGGGATGACTGATAAATTGAAACACAAAAGATATATATTATATACATAATATAAATATATTTTTTTTGGTCAGGTGACACTTTCTTTTTTAAAACCCTTACCTTCCATCTTGGAATCAATACTGTGTATTGGTTCTAAGGCAGAAGAGTGATAAGGGCTAGGCTATGAGGGTTAAGTGACTTCCCCAGGGTCACACAGCTGGGCAGTGTCTGAGGCCAGATTTGAACTCAAGACCTCCCATCTCTAGGCCTGGCTCTCAATCCACTGAGCTACCCAGCTGCCCCCGGGTGACACCTTCTATGGTGTAAGATGAGGAAAGAGGAGCAGAGATAACCTGGAAATAAATTTCACTAAAAAAAATTTAACATTCTTTTTATTGGGTGGGACACAAGTGGGAGATAGATAAAAAAAAATCTTGTTCATTGAAAAAAATAAGAATACTATAACACACTCAACAAGTGGGTTATCCTGCTTCTAGAAGGCTGAAGCTTTCCATTGAGGGGGGAATCTGCTATACTGCCTGAGGCAACCCATCCCAACTTGACATCACTCTAATTGTTAGCAAAATTTTCCTATTTTAAAAGATGAAAGAATTCGATTGATGCAATAACAAACCTTGACTCTAGAGGACCCAC
Source organism: Monodelphis domestica (assembly GCF_027887165.1). Lineage (NCBI taxonomy): Eukaryota > Metazoa > Chordata > Mammalia > Didelphimorphia > Didelphidae > Monodelphis > Monodelphis domestica. The sequence goes on from NC_077227.1 coordinate 74,532,560, forward strand.
AAGGAAGCATGTTACCCACCTCCTGCTGACAGATGATGGATATGGAATACTGAATCTGAAATTCATTTTCAGACATGGCTGATGTGTATGGATTTGTTTTTACTGAAATTTATTTAATACAAGGAAGGAGTTTTTGTTGTTGTTTTGTAATTTTTTTTTTCATTTGGGATAGGGATTTGGGGAGAAGGGAGTTATTGAAAGTGATTAGGAGAGACATTTAGCTAGCACAGTGGATAAAGAGCCAGGCCTGGAGTCAGGAGGACATGGGTTCAAATCTAGCCTCAAATATTTCCTAGCTATGTGACCCTGGACAAATCACTTAATTAACTCCAATTGCTTAGCCCTTACTGTTCTTTTGTCTTAGAATTAATACTAAGAAAGTAAGGAGGAAGAAAGGGAAGGGGGGGGGAAGAGAGGAAGGAAGGAAGGAAGGAAGGAAGGAAGGAAGGAAGGAAGGAAGGAAGGAAGGAAGGAAGGAAGGAAGGAAGGAAGGAAGGAAGGAAGGAAGAAAGGAAGGAAGGAAGGAAGGAAGGAAGGAAGGAAGGAAGGAAGGAAGGAAGGAAGGAAGGAAGGAAGGAAGGAAGGAAGGAAGAAAGGAAGGAAGGAAGGAAGGAAGGAAGGAAGGAAGGAAGGAAGGAAGGAAGGAAGGAAGGAAGGAAGGAAGGAAGGAAGGAAGGAAGGAAGGAAAAATACAGACGACAATGGAAGGGGCTTCAGAAGGGCATATCAACAAGAAAGACTGTTCTGAAATTAGCACACTGAATTTATTAAATACTTTTTGAAAAATGTAAGCTGTTTATGGTAGAGATTCAAATTTTCATATTAAATCTCCTTTTTTTATTCTTGGTAAATAGAAATTCTCATGTTAATTGACCAATTAATCAACAAACATTTATTAAGCACCTACTATGTACCAGCCATGTTAAGTGTTGGAAATAAAAAAAAGAGGCAAAGTCAGTCCTTGCCCTCAAAATGCCTACTTATAATTTGTTAAGTACAAAGTAATAAAATAAACACAAATTTTAAAGTAAGCTCTTCCTTATGCTGCACCTAAATTTATCTCTTTGCAACTTCTTTCCAATTGATCTTAGGAGGGGCTAAGGACAACAAATCTAATTTCACATGACAGCCTTTCAGATACTTAAATGTCCCAAGTCTTCTTTAACATTCAAAGTTCAACTAGTCCTTATATAAAATATGTACTTGAGTCCCTTCCCCATGCTGGTTGCCCCTCTGCTAAACATTCTCTAGCTTATATTCCTTCTTAAAATGTGGTGCCCAGAAATGTAGTCTGACTAGGGCAGGTCGCTCCTTTATCCCCTCAAAACTTTGACTTTTTTAATACAGACCAAGACCATATTCACTTTTTTAGCTGCCATGTCATTCTGCTGAATCAGATTCAGATTGTGGTCTGCTAAAGCCCTCTGACCTTTTTCAGACTAATTGCTATCCAACTATAACTTCCTTCATCTTATATTTGTGAAGTCAATTTTTTGTACCCAAGTTCTGAGGCTTTACATTGATCCCAACTGTATGTCAATTTATGAGATTCAGCCCAGTGTTCTAGCCTATCAAAATATTTTGGAATCCTGGTTCTACCATTCAGTACACTGACTCGCCCTCCTAGCTTTGTGTCATTTGTTAAGGACTCCATCTTTGTCTCTATCCAAGTCACTGATGAAAAAATGTCAGACAACACAGGTCAGAGCACAAAACCCAAGAGCAAGAGAGACTCTTGGGTTCCAATCATTCAACCAGGTCCAAAACCATCTAGCTGTCTTTTTGCTAGGCTATACCTCTCCAGCTTTTCCACAAAAATAATAAGAGGTAGTTCTGCAAACTCTAAGGAATTCCTTCAGGTTTCTATCATTTATTTCCACCGTAAGAACCATTCTTTCCTTGTTGATGAGAAATCACATCAACAAGAGGATTTTCCCTTCTTCTTTTTTTAAAAAAACCTTACCTTCTGCTTAGTATCCATTCTAAAACAGAAGCTGACAAGGGCTAGGCAATTAGGGTTAAGTGATTTGTCTGGAGTCACCCAGCTAGAAATTAATTATCTGAGGTCACATTTAAACCCAGATCTTCCCAACTCCAGGCTTGGCATTCTATCCACTGTGCTACCTAGCTGCTCCTCCTTGTCATTTAATTCACTTTTTGAAATATACAATTATCATTAAGGGATATTAAGAAATCACTACCTGCTCTGCCTTTGGCAGAAAAAAACTTCAGCACATATCTTCTCTAACTATATGATATCATTGTGCTGGTCTAATGCTTTATTTCCCAAACTCATCTATTTCCTCCTTCTGTCCACAACTGTGGTCTGTAGTACACTCTGATGACAAAATCACTTCAGGCTAGTAAGGCTAAAAATTGCAATAGATGTAAAATGAATAAATCTGATTACATTAAACGAAAAAGATTTTGTGCAAACAAAATGAATGCAACCAAAATTAGAAGAGAAGCAACAAATTGGTAAAAAATCTTTATAATAAAAACCTCTGGCAAAGGCCTAATTTCTCAAATCTATAAAAAGCTAAATTAATTTTACAAAAAATCAAGCCATTCCCCAATTGATAAATGGGCAAGGGATATGAATAGGCAATTTTCAGATAAAAAAAATCAAAACTATCAATAAGCACATGAAAAGTGTTCTAAATTTCTCATAATTAGAGAAATGCAAATCAAAACAACTCTGAGGTACCACCTCACACCTGGCAGATTACCAATATGATAGCAAAGGAAAGTAATGAATGCTGGAGGGGATGTGGCAAAATTGGGTCACGAATGCATTGCTGGTGGAGTTGTGAATTGATCCAACCTTTTTGGATGTCAATTTGGAACTATGCCCAAAGGGCTTTGAAAGATTGCCTGCCCTTTGATCCAGCCATACCACTACTGGGTTTATACACCAAAGAGGAAAAAAATTTGTACAAGAATATTCATATGTGACCCTGGGCAAGTCACTTAACCCCCATTGCCTAGCCTTTACCTCTCTTCTGCCTTGGAAACAATATACAGTATTGATTCTAAGACGGAAGGTAAGGGTTTTAAAAAAAAGAATATTCATAGCCACACTCTTGGTGGTAGCAAAAAATTGGAAAATGAGGGGATGCCCTTCAATTGGGGAATGGCTGAACAAATTGTGGTACATGTTGGTGATGGAATACTATTGTGCCCAAAGGAATAATGAACTGGAGGAATTTCACGTGAACTGAAATGACCTCCAGGAATTGATGCAGAGTGAAAGGAGCAGGACCAGGAGAACAATGTACACAGAGACTGATACGCTGTGGCACAAATGTAATGAACTTCTCTACTAGCAGTAATGCAATGATCCAGGACAATTCTGAGGGACTCATGAGAAAGAACACTATCCACATCCAAAGGAAGGACAATGGGAGTAGAAACACAGAAGAAAAACAACTGCTTGATCACATGCTTTGACGGGGATATGACTGGGGATGTAGACTCTAAATGATCACCCTAGTGCAATTATCAATAATATGGAAATAGGTCTTGATCAATGACACATGTAAAACCCAGTGGAATAGCTTGTTGACTACAGGAGGAGGGAAGGAAGAGAGGAAGGAAAGAACATAAATTATGTAACCATGGGGAAATATTCTAAATTAATTAATTAAACAAATGAATTTTAAAAAATAAATTAAAACCACAATAGACTTTTGGGACAGCCTATATTTCAACTTCTGGGAATTTTCACCAGCTTTCTTCCTTCCTCTTACTTTTCCAGATTAAAGCTTTTTTAAATAGATTTGCAAGACACCATGGAAATATTCTAACAAGACTTCAATAATAATAGGGAAATATTTTATCTCCTTTAGTTTAAAGAGCTCTAGGGAAATTTGTATTGCATGACAACACTGGAATATAACCTATACCAGAGGGAGAGGAGGGAGAGAATTTGGATTGCAAATGATCAGAAATTGTTAAAAAATTTGTTTCTACCTGTGATTGAAAAATAAAAGGAATGAGGCGTTCGGAGGGGGAGGGAGAGAGGGAGGAGAGAGAGAGAGAGAGAGAGAGAGAGAGAGAGAGAGAGAGAGAGAGAGAGAGAGAGAGAGAGAGAGATCAAAAAAAGGTTTCATAGATGAGATAATACCCAAGCTGGGAGTTAAGGGAAGAAGGAACTACAATAGTTGGCAACATGAAGAGAGTTCATTCCAGAGATCGGACACAGTATACACAAATATCCCAGCTTCAGACACTTACTAGCTGGGTGATGCTGGACAAGTCATTTAACCTTGTTTGCCTTGGTTTCTTCATCTGTAAAATGACCTGAAGAGGCAACTAAGTGGCTCAGTGGAAATACCAACCCTGGAGGCAGAAGGACCTGGATTCAAATTTGACCTCAGATACTTCCTAGCTGTTTGACCCTAAGCAAGGCACTTAATCCCACTTGCCTAGTCTTTACTGCTCTTCTGCCTTGGAACCAATACTTAGTATATGTTCTAAGACAGAAGGTAAGAGTGTTTTTTTTTTTAATGAGCTAGAAAAGAAAATGACAAATCACTCCAATATCTTTGCCAAGAAAAGTCCAAATGGGGTCATGAAGACATGACTGAAATGACTAAAAATATATAATACATGGAAGCAAAATGAAGGATGAGATTTTGGAATTGTTAGTGGCTTAATTTAGATTGGCTCTTTTTTCCTCAATGGTGATGGAGATAGATAAGCTCCAATGGGTCTCGAGGATAGGGATGGTCTTATGTTTCTCTCTCATCCCAAAGCTAGCATGGAACCACAATGACTTGGTTCAGCTATTGCTGGGGGACTCTCACACCACTCAGGTTAAAAAAATAAGGCCACAAGCTCATGACCCTTGTGTTGTTTCTGTCCCTGATGAACCATTCTTCTTCCTACCTTAGATGATATTTTGTTAGAGATGGAATGAACTAAGCAATGGTCTTGTGAACTTTGAACGTTTAGGAGAGCAACTATAGGTCCATCTATAGCTACCTGAGCCAGATTTGCCTGCAGAAACAAGGAGCAACCAAGGTCCAGTGCAGGACTGGACTCGCCCTGCAGCTAAGACGCTAGATGCCAGGAGTCAGGGAATAACTCTGGTCATTGCAGAGGCCACTTTCAGAAATGAGCTGAGCTGCAATTGTTTTAAGTTTGAGCCCACTTTTCCTAAATTGGGATTGAGACTGTTTGCCCATAGTTTGGGGGGATACGTTCATAATTTCTATTCTTGCTATTATCTTCTCAGCAAATACTCCTTTGTAAAAGCTTTTTAAAAATTACTGAAATTCAGAATATGTGGGGAGTAGTATGAAATAAGACTGGAAAGGAGTCAGGCTATGAGGGTCCTTTTTGTTTTTATCTAACCCATAGGAACCCTCTGAAGATTTATTTGAATCCTCCGATCCCAGTAATGCATTAAGAAAATTACTATGGTGGAAATGTAAAGGGTCCTGAACACAGGGAGAAAATGTAGGAGACTCCTGCAAGTCTAGGCAAGATTTAAGTGGGGTCTTATCTGCCATGTCAACTTGGAAGAAAGCAGTGGGAGAAAACCTCAGCAATCTGTCTTTGGCCCTTTGCTATTTTTATTAGTGACAGATGAAGATGTAAATGGCACGCTGATCAAATCTGCAGATGACATAAAGCTTCAAAGTAACAAACCGGATGACATGGACAGGATTCAAAAAATCTCAACAGGCTATAACAGTAAGCCAAATTTAATAAAATGAAACTCAGTAGAGATCAATATAAGGTCCTGTACTTGGGTTAAGAAAAAATAAACCATATAATATAAGATGGGGAAAGAAGAAAAGACCTGGTTGGGGGTAGGGAGAGGGGTAGGAAGGTTCTCAATAAGAATGAACAGTAATGGCATAGTCACAAAAGAGGCTAAGGCAAATTTAATTATTGAGAATCCTCTTTACTTTGCCCTAGTTAAGACACACTTAAAGAACGGTGTCCAATTTAGGATACCATCTTTTAGGGAAAATACTGTTAAGTGAAAGAATGTCCAGAGCAGGATAACCAAGATGTGGAGGGTCCTGGAAACTATGCCATATAAAGGATGGTTAAAGGAATTAAGTGATGTTTGCTTGGAGAAAAGACATAGGTAGACGCAAGAGCTATGCCTTCTGGTATTCTGTCATATAAAAGATTAATTAGATTTGTTCTGCTTTGCTCAAGAAGGCAGAACTAGGAACAGTGGGTGAATGTTACAATGAGGAAAATTTAAGTTTGATGGGAAGAATTCTCCAGCAATCAAAGCAGTCCCAGAGTGGAATGAGTCGCCCAAGGGAAGTACTGGAGTCTCGAACCCCAGGAGTCTTCGAGCAAAGTCTAGATGCCTACGTGCCACGTGTGTTTCAGAGGAGATTCATGTTCACATCTGGATTGGACTGTAAGACCCTTGAAGTCACAGAATTAAGGATCTAAAACTGGAAGAGATCCTAAAGGCTATTTGATCCAAACTTCATCCCTCCTCTCCGTCCATTTTCTAGATGACCTCCAGGGAAGTGGCAGCTCAGGATGGATGGCCTCAGTCTTCTGTCAGAGGGGAGGCCCTCAGTGGAGGAAACTCTGCTGGGGATGGAAGCAGAATTGGGAGGCAGAGGGAAAGGTCTGGAACAGTCTGCCCTCAAGAATGTGAAAGGGAGGAGTCAATAAAAGAAGAACAAAAGGATTACTGTCCAGTCAAGATCCCAGTTAGGGCTAGGAAACAAAAATCTGTGGGAGATCTGGTCTGCTGATTTTCTCCAGCCAGGTGATTTTAAAAAAAAAATTAAAAACACAGGACCTGGGTTGGTAGACTGCAGGGACAAGGAAAGAAAGTGGGTCACAGGATCAGATGGCATGAACTTCTAATGAACTTCTGGGCTTTCTTTGTTCTTGTGAACTTTGAACATTTAGGAGAGCAACTATAGGTCTAGCTATAGCTGGACAAATAGCCCCAGGACTATTTCTGAGGCTCATATAAATTTAAGGAACTGCTAGGTCAGGAAGTGCGGCTCCCAAGTAGAATAGTGTAGTCCTAGATATTGGATTTACACATCTGGCTATGCTTGCTTCAAACACGGGGAGGGATGGGGGACATGCTGCCCCATCTCCCTACTTAGACTGTATAATCTATAATCCCTAACCTCAAGGGACTCATTCATTTTCCAATCAACGAATCAATAAGCATCCATTAAGAATGGCCTCCAGCATGCTACAGTTCGGAGATATAAAAACAAAAACAAAAAAAAATCAAACCATCCCAAGCCTTTAAGATGCTAATATTGTATTAGAGGAAACATCCGTAGACTCTGTGTAAATAAAAGATGCCTACAAAGTGAAGATAAAGTCACCGCGTGGAGGAGGAGGGCAGCTACCAAGATTGAGATGGACATCATCCTATAAAGGGGGCCGGCAAGCTCCTGAGGTAAGGAGGAGAGCCCTTCTGAAGAAATAATAATAATAAACAGTAATAAACATCCATTGAGGATGACGACAATATGGGGCAGTTGGCCACCAGGATGTCACCAACTCCTGGTTGATTGTTTTAGTCATCTTGCACCAACGCACACGTGTAGACGCTCCATCGTCCTGCTCCCACTTGGGTTAACGGCCAACATTTTGCTCATCTCTACTGACATTTTCAGACACTGGCCCTGGAGGATCCTCTCTGAAGTTCATGGGTGGGTGCTCTTAACAAAAAAGAAAGTCCTCACCTTTGGGAGTCCACGCCGGACTTCCCGGGACCTTTAGCCCCGGTTTACAATTTGTTACCAAGCCAACCCCAGTGGTGGGTGCAGGATGAATGTCCATTTGGTCAGCAGCTCTGCCCAGCCCCGGGCTTTGGTCCTCCAGGGACTCACGGGATTAATCGTTAGAATTGTGTGGGCAGTTTCTAATTCCAGGTTTTAAAGGGGTTCTGCCACTGTACGAGCTGGTACGCCTCGCACAACCCCACACATTTAGGTGGAAAAATAAGCCCTGCGGTTCTAGATGGCTGAAGTCAGAGCTGACTCTGCATTTCCCTATCCTGGGAGGGCCCATGACCCCAGAGATGGAGAGACCGATGACCCGCCATTCCCCTCCCCACCCCTAGGAAAAAAGGATCAAAGGGGAGAGTTTCTGACACCCGTCAGCACCAGAGTGAGCATCACTGAAGAAAATGCCAAGAGCTAGTGAAGGGATGGATGTTACATAAAGGAAAACTCATCTCAGGAGATGGAACCTTACATTAGAGGAGGGGCCCCAGGACTATTCTGAGGCTCCTGTAAACTGAAGGAACTGCCTAGGGTGTAGGTCAGGAACTGGGGCTCCCAACTAGAATAATAATGACAGTCCTAGATACTGGATGTACACAGAACTGCCAGAATGGATGAATCTAGAATTCCCTTCTCTCATATATAAGCTCTGCCCCAGCCCTAGTTCAAAACTCCTCACTCTCTGCTCCGTGTCTGCCATGCTGCACCCCTTTATCCCCCTTTCCCAGGATCACAGAACCTAGAACCAACTTGCCCAGGGTCGCATAGCCAGTAAATTAAGAGACAGATAATACTTTCAGTCTCTGGATTGATACCAGAATGATCACGGCCACCCCTGGGAAGATTTGCCGTCTCTGTGTTCTGAAATGTTGTTTATTCTGTAGGAGATGCTGAGATCCCCACCTCTGTGCACGGCAGATGAGCTAAAGTGGGACCTGATTAATGGATTCCTCCTACAGTACCTGCAGAAGATACATACTGTAAGCCCAGAGAAAGGAGGCCCCAGTTGTAGTCCTTGCACTGCCCCAACAGGAGAGACAGCTTTGGGAGAAAAGCACAAGTTCAGACTCACATGTATTTATTAGGCAACTACTATATGTCAGGCAGAGCATTCAGGGCTGAGGATAGAAAGACAAAAGAAAACTATTGGAGACGGGAGGTCCTAGGTTCAAATTTTACCTTAGACACTTCCCAGCTGTGTTACCCTGAGCAAGTCACTTGACCCCCATTGCCTAGCCCTTACTGCTCTTCTGCCTTGGAGCCAATACACAATGTTGACTCCAAGACAGAAGGATAGGGTTTTGTTTTTTTTAAGTGAACTATCCCCTGACCTCAAGAAGCTTCCATTCTACTGAATTTACCAAGCAAGGCAAGCTGCCTCTTAGGAAGTGGCTGCTTCCAGAGAAGAGGATTCCCTTTATTCCTTTATTTCCATTCCTTTCCTACCTTAGCCTGGTTCTACTTCCATTTGTCTCCTTCCTGAAAAAAACTAGCCCTTTAAAGAACAGAGATCTTTTCTTATTTGTTTTTGGTCATAAGACTATGCAGAAGGAGAACTGCATAAGAGCCAATGTGGTCCAGCGGTAAAACCACTGGATTTGGAGTCAGAAGTCTGGCCCAGCACCCCAAGGTCTGGTACATAATAGATAATGAATGAATGTATGAATGAATGAACGGATGGATGAATGAATGAATGAATGAATGAATGAATGGGTTCAGATATCAGCTGCTTCTTTCTACCTTTATGCCTCTGGGCAAATCCCTCTCCCCACTGGTGCCTCAGCTTCCTCATCTGTGAAGCACAAGGGTCAGACTACCCAGGATCCCAAGGACAAGCACCCAAGATGCTGGGTGCTGCTGCTGGCTTCTCCCTTAGCTAGCACGTCCGCCTGCGCGGGTGCTTTCCTTGGGGTTTTTTTCCCGGCGCCTCTCTCTGGGGTGCTCCCTGTTTATCCTCTGGCTCAGACGCTCTGAGCTGTTAATTGCTTCCCCGTGACTTTGCTTGTTCTGTGGGTTCTGACTGAGACACGTGTGTGTCCACCCAGCGTTCCTGAACAAACCTGGCTTGTAGCCAAAGGGCTGATGATGCACAGAATCAAATGCTGAGGGGATTAACAGGGCCGGGGACGGGGCAGGAGAGGGTGGGCCGGGGGCCTTTGTGCCTTCTCTACTTACTCGAGGTCGAGCACTTGTCAAATGCTCAGAGGTCAGTGGAGCCAGCGTCCAGGGTCCCGGATCCCCTGGGAATGGACAGGAGTGCCTTCTCATGCAGGGGAAGACAAGAGCCCAATAGCAATGGATGGCACGTCTGGACAAAAGGGAAGGAAAGGCCAAAGTAAATCACAGAACCCGAGATGAAAGAGACTGAGTCACTGGGGCACGAGCCAGGGCACACCCCGGGACGGAGGCCATGCAATCATTGTGCTGCAGAACCTCCTGGTGCCAAGTGTTTCCCTTCTGGTACCTTCTAAGCACCCTCCTGACTTTTTCCTCAACACCAGCAGCCCTGAAGCTCAGGTTTCATGACCCCAAGGCACACACACACACTCTCATAGAGGTCAACGTGGCCATCTCTCTTCCAGCACCAGCTCCCTGATAGACGTTCCCATTCATTCATCAAGCACTTGATGTGCACATGTCTAGTACCACATGAGCCTTCAGAGACTCTGTCGTCCTTGTAGAACAGCTGGGCTGATAACATAGAAACAAAAAGTCAACCAATAGGAGGGACACCAAAAAGCTCTATGGGTGGGCTGCCAAAAAGAGCACCACAAGCCATGTAGGGGGGCGAAGAATTCTGGACTTGGAATCAGAAGACCCAGACTCTGTTGCTAATTGGCTTTATGGCCTTAGGCAAAGCACCAGAAGGGGCTTCAGAAGTCATCTGGCACAACCAGTACTCAAACACATTTTTCAAGAAAAGCTCTTCCTTGGGGGCAGCTGGGTAGCTCAGTGGTTTGAGAGCCAGGCCTAGAGATGGGAGGTCCTAGGTTCAAATCTAGCCTCAGACACTTCCCAGCTGTGTGACCCTGGGCAAGTCACTTGACCCACTGCCTAGCCCTTACTACTCTTCTGCCTTGGAGCCAATACACAGTATTGACTCCAAGACGGAAGGTAAGGGTCATTTAAAAAAAGAAAGAAAAGAAAAGCTCTTCTAACCATGGAAAAATATTATAAAATAAACAGATAAATAAATAAATGGGGATGGATGGATGGGTGAATGAATGGATGAATTAATAAATAATGAATGAATAAATGAATGAATGAATGAATGAATGAATGAATGAAAGCTCTTCTCTGGTTGTTTGTGGGTCTCAGCTTCCTCATCTGGAAAAATGGAGATTATAATACCTATCTCACAGGAACATTGTGTAGATTTAGGGAAAGAGCAGCTCTAAAAGGATTTGGAAAACTATACAACGCCATTCGAATGTAGGGAGTTAGCATCATCCCTGCCACACCTAGGAATAGTTCTGGGGCCACACGAGTCTCAACACTCCAAGGTTCTAGAATTCCCCCCTTCATAAGAGTCATCTCCAAGGCCTGGGATCCCAGCATCCCAACTACAGCCAAGGAAAAATCCAGCTGAAAATCAACCATTCCGGCAAAAGCAGCCCCCTAAGCTCTGGGAGCAGCAGAGGATAGATCTTTGAGCGCAGGAAAGAGCTGACTCCCACCATCCCATAAATGCCAGCTGTAGGAACATTTTGTTTTGAAAACATATCAACTCGGGAATGACCTCAGCCGGCACCTGCGGGCTAACCAAGGACTCGCACGATTCTGGGCATTCACCTTCACCAAAGTCAGCAGGAGACTCGATGTACCCTGAAGGGGTTCAGCCACAAGCGCCAGCCTTCCCAAGGGCTGGCTTCCCTCCAGGAGCTGGCCCTGGCTCTGATTTTATAAAAGGATTAGGAAGAAGGAGAGAGGGAAAAAGAGAGGAGTAAGAGAGAGAAGAGAGACACAAAGAGAGGAAGAGAGGGAGGAAAGAGGAGGGAGGAGAAGCAAGAGGAAGGCAGAGGAGGGCTCCGAGGGCATCAGCTTTGCCCATTTCCCGCTGCCATCAGGGACCCTGGGGGTGAATGATCCAATCAGCCATCCATCAATCCCAGCTTCCCTCCCTGCAATAATATCAGCCTCTCTGGCTGGAAAACAACATGTGCCAGATGTCAAAGTTTCCTCTAGACGTGACCTACAGATAAGCAGGCTGTAGCCACGGGCTCGTCGCTCCCTTTACTGGTCTCTGGGGCCGGCAGCAAGGACAGCGGGCCAGACTTCTCCTCCCCGGAATCTTCCTTCTCCTCACTCTGACCCGCCTTAGAAACCCAGATTATTTCCTACTTCTCCAAAGTCTTTTTTTTTTATTTGTTATAATTAGAAGCTGCTGCAACGGTATAAAAAGAGTGCAGGCTTCAGAGTCAGAACATGGGAGCTCCAGTCCCACTCCAGACACTGGCTTTGCGACCCTGAACAAATGGCCTGATCACGATGAAGGCTGGTTTCTTTATCTGTAAAACGGGGGTGCCGATATGACCTAATTTATGGGATTTTTACAATATCTGATTTGATTTGATTTTTTCATTTACAAAATATCTCCCTTCTAGTTCCCCATCACAGGGTTAATGACAATATTAAATGACATTTACTTGGCGTTTTAAGGTTTGAAAAGCTCTTTGCTTAGGCTTATTCGACTAAGCATTGCAGGGATCACTACGTTTATTTTACAGGTAAGGACACTGAGGTTCAGAAAAGCATAACCATGGCCAGGGCACCAAATAACTGGCATTGATAGAGCAGAGGCATCCAAATGGTGGCCCGCAACTCCAGAGTACAGCCAAAACTGGATTAAAATGTAATTGGAAAATGTTTAAGAAGATAAATAAAACTGCAACATTTTCTAAGTCCACGTGGCGATACTTCTATTTGAGTGGGACATCACTAGTGAAAAATGTCCACCCTGAAGTCAGGAAGCTCCAGGTTCAAGCCCAACCTCGAGTCTGAGCAATTCTTGTAAACTCTCAGTGCTCGGGGCAATCTCTGGACGTCCACAGCAGAGACAGGGTGAAACCACTTTGATTGAGGGAGATTTCTCATCCATTCCCTACCCCTATCCCAGGCAGAGGCAGAATTCGAATCCAGGTTTCTTTTCCTCTTAAGTCCATCTTTACAGGCCTTAAAATGCTGCCATTTCTCCCAGGATAACTGCTCCCTGCTCAGAACTCCTACGGTACTTGCCATCCTACCATTCATCTGGCACTTGTCAAAGAGTTCCTAGTCTGACTAGTCAAATTTTCATGTAAATCTCCCCAACCAGACTGGTATCCAAGGATCATGGGGTCATGGATCTGGCGCTAGAAGGCCCTTAGAATCCATCTAGTCCCACTTATCTCCTCATTTTACAGATGATGAGTTTCAAAGAAATTAATTACCTTGCCCAAAGTAACCAGTAGCAGGGAGTTCCTGGAGGTGATTATCTGCACTATCCCAAGGAAACTCCTTAGATGTGGCTGTTGACCTAAAGGAAGAAAATAGTGGATGCAATTGAGAAGCCAGTGCTTAAGGAAACAGGACCCAAATGAATGGAAAAGAGGGGCAGCATTAACAGAGAATCTGATAGGAATTTTTCTGAGACAAGACAAGAGTCTTGGATATGGAAATTGGTCCTAAGGACAACATGCAAATTCATGAAGCATTCCTTTATTTTCCTTTTTCCTATCTCAATTAGATTCTAATTAGATTCCCTTCTCTTCAATTTTGTATTCCTGGAAGGCAGACACTATCTTTTGCCCCTTTTTCTACCCCCCCCCCATGGAACATAATAGGTACTTTACTGTTGATTGATTGAGTCTCAATTCAATAAATATTAAGCATTCAATGAATTCAATAAATATACAGCATTGTTCTAGGCACTAGGAGGTATTCAAAGTTGAGATGATAATCATCAGCCCTATTGTCATGGAGTTATAGAAGTATTACATATTTTTAGAATACAATTTAAACTATTGATAATGGTGTATTTTTTTAACCCTTACCTTCTGTCTTGGAATCAATACCATGTATTGGTTCCAAGGCAGAAGAGTGGTAAGGGCTAGGCATTGGGGGTTAAATGATTTGCCCAGAGGCACACAGCTGGGAAGTGTCTGAGGTCAGATTTTAACCCAGAATCTCCCATCTCTAGGCCTGGCTCTCAATCCACTGAGCCACCCAGCTGCCCCCAATAGTGTATTTTTTTTTTAAAAAAACATAATACAAGCAAAATGAGATCTAGAGGAAGACCATTATTGACCAGAGCAACAGGACTGGGAAGTTTCCTGGAGGTGGTAGTATTTAACTGAGGCATCAAAGTACCAGCAAGTAGGTATGCAGCAGATAGAGTGCCAGATATGGAGTCAGGAAGATCCAAGTTCAAATTCAGCCTTAGACACTTACTAGCAGGGTGGGCAGTCATAAATGCCATCAACATTTCAAACTCAAGAGAATGTGGTAAATGGTGGTACCTCTAATAGAAAAATAGTAAAGTCAAAACAGGGTAGGACAGAAAAAAAAAGACAAGTTTTGTTTGGGCTGTGTCAAGTTCGAGGAACCAATAGATCATTCAAGTAAAGATATCCTGCAGGAGGTCAAGAGAGCAGTCTAGTGCTAAAGATGGAGAGATATGGGAGCTAGCAGCTATAAAGAGGATAAAGCTGGGGGTATAATGCATGTCAGTATCAAAGGTATAGAACAGGGGTTCTTAACCTTTTGTGAGTCATGGACTATCCTTTGGAAGTCTAATGAAATCTGTGAATGCCTTCTCTGAATCATGTTTTTACAATTCATAAAAATAAAATACAAAAGATTACAAGGAAAACAATTATTTTGAATTACACTCATCAAAATAGTTTTTTTTTTTAAAAACAAGCTTATGGATCCCTATTATAAAGAAAAGAACAAAGGCTGATGGCAGATTATTCAATCACCCTCCTTGAGGTATCAGGGAGAGAACAAGGAGTAAATAAAAGAAGACTCGAGTGAGATAGGAAGAGGAGAAGGAAAAATTAGTATCATGGAAGCAAAAGGAGAATGTATCCAGTAGGAAAAGATGGCCAATAACATCAGATACTACAGGGAGTGCAAGAAGAATAAGGACTGAGAAAGGGTCTCTGAATTTGGCAATTAGAAGTCATGGATAGGGGCGCTTAGATAACACAATCAATAGAGCACCAGACCTAGGGTTGGGAGTACCTGGATTCAAATCTGACCTTAGACAATGTCTAACTGTATGCTCTTGGGCAAGTCACTTAACCCCAATTACCAAGCCCTTACCTCTCTTCTGTCTTAGAATTGATATTTAGTATTGATTCTAAGATAGAAGGTAAGGTTATTTTTTTTTCTGTAAAGTCATGGGTAATGTCTGAGCTTCAAGTCTTAGTATAAAATAGTTGGGATGGAAGCTAGAGTGTATGAAAAAATGATGAGTAGTGAGTAAGTGGATCCAAAAGGAATAAACTATTTCAGGAAGTAATTAAAGGGAAGTAATTAAATGGAGTAAAACAATGAAAAGAAGGATATGAATTTCAAGAGCATTTATCGAATAAGTTGTACTAGGTACTCTGAGGTATGCTACAAGAGGGAAAAAAATGCTTCCTAAGACTATGGACTCTAATTGGGTCAGAGTGAGACTATCCAAGTCCAGAAAATCCTTGGGGTCCCCGGGTGTCCCACAGACTTTGGTGGCAGATTAATTTTCAAGACCCAAGACAAGCACATTAAGAGAGTGCAATTCTCCAAAGCTGAGGGAGAGGTAACTTTGGGGATGGAGTATTTAAAGTGAGAAGAGTACAGAATGGCTGAACAAATTATATGACAACTGCACATCAGAGAATGTTAATGTGCTGCCAGAAACAAAGAATATGATGGATTCTGTGAAACAGGAGAGGAATTGTATGAACTGAGGAAGGACAAACAAAGTGGAACCAAGAAGACAAGCAATAGCCACAATGACTACAATAAAGCAAATGAAAATTATGGTAAAAGGCAACTGAATTTAGATTAAATGCTCTGGCCAATATTAGTTCTGGAAGACAAATGATGAAACACATTTCTGTCCACCCAGTTGCAGGAGAAGGGGATAGAAAACAATGGACACTGAATGTTGCAAGGATTAATTGTGCTTAATTAGTTTTTCTTTGTTATAAGGAAGGGTTCCTATGAGCTGCAGGCAGAGGAAGGGTGGGGAATTACAGAAAATCACTGTAAAGAAAAATAAATACCAATAAAGCTTCAAATTAGACAAATTAAAATTAAAATGAGAATACATATGGACCAAATTTAGCCTATGATCATTCAAGAATGTCTTGATTTGGTCCACGAAGGAGCCGGTCTCTAGGATAGATCTATAGGGCTTGAGGACACACAGAGACTGAGAAGTTGGCTAAGGATCATTTATTAAGTGATTGAACCATCCAAAATACACTAGTTAAACTTTTTATGTGTACTTTTAATTACTTTTAACACTGTTGATTCTACCATATTTGCTCTTTCCACTTATGAATAAACTCTAGCTGGCATGTAGGGTTGAAAAAGAAAAGGCAGATTGTATATGAATCTATGTATGTTGCCAGAAGCCAGAAAAGAAGAACATGGTAATGAAAAGCACATTGGTTCTGGAGGATTCTAATCTTTGTAATACCTATGTGACCTTGGGCAAGTCTTTTAACTTTCCTGAACTTCAAGCCTCCTTCAATGTAAAATTCAGGGGTTGGACTCGATGGTCTCTGAGAACCCTTTCAATTCTAAATCTATGATTCTACAAGTCAAGAGGGAAGAGACAAAATAGTGAGCTTTAGCCTGGTCAGGAGTATTCTAGAATTTAGAGATTTTTGAGGAAAGATTCCCAGGGCAAATATCCCTTCCCCTTAAGAGAGAGAGAGAGTCATTTATGACTTGATCCCTGGGAACTGGGGATTCTTCCCAGTTCTCACCTGTGAGAGAAAAAAAGGGGTCTTAAAATACAAGCTGAAGGAGATCTTGAAATTCATCCAGCTCAGATCATTTTACATCTGAGGAAACTGAGGCCTTGATAAGTAAAATGAACTGCCCAGCTTACCTCAGTAATTAAGTAGCAGAGTCAAGATTCAAACCTAGCACTTCTCATTCTAAATGCCTAGCAGCACCTCCACTACATCCTGATGTCTTGCCAAGGTCACACTGGCCTTTGCAGGAGCTTCAAGAGAGTTTTAGATCTTCTGGAGAAGCCTCAATTACTTCAATTCCTAATAGAAAGAAGGCTCACATAGCACGTAGTCCAAGGTCACATAAGCAAATGAGTGGTGGGTTAGAAACTAGGTCTCTTTGCTCTCTGATTAGTATTCTTCCCACATCTCCATTGCCTGATCTCTGCCCTCAAGGACCTTGTAATTTAGTGGGAGATACAGAATGGGAGAGTGAAGGAATTCAAGAAATGTCACAGGGCAATGTGGGCATGCTTAACTTGGCCAAGTGACTGAGCTAAGTTATAAATGCTAAGGTTTCGGAGAGAAGGATTCACTGTGAATTGGAGTGGTTTGGGAAGGCTCCATGAAAAGAGAAGAGAACACTCTGGACTATGAAAGAAGGGCAAGATTTGGAAAGAGAGAGGAAGGACTTGCAGCCTAGGGAAGCGGGTCCATGCAGGAATGTGCAAGGTATGTCTGGGCAGTAGAGTTCAGTTTGCCTGGAGCATATCTATATGACAAAGGTATTGGCTTTGGGGACTGAGTGTAGAGGGCTCAGAAGAAATTAAACAACATTCATTGGTGGTTTAAAAACAAAAGAATTTTTTGTCAAACGGGTTTGCTGAATGCCACTGAAGAGCTTTTATTTGATAGACAATAGGGAAGATTGGGAAAGTATACAGGAGCCATGGGAATGGCACTAGAGTCACTAGAATCACACAAGATGGCATGACTGTGTCAGTATCAACACTACCAAATCACCAGGTACTAATTAAGTACCTACTATGTGCCAGGCAGAGTGCTAAAAACAATTTAGAAAAAAAGAAAAGCAAGAACAGGCTCTGCCCTTAAGATCATATTTTCTAATGGGGAAGACAACATGCAAACAACTATATACCAACAAACTCTATCAGGATCGATTGGGGATAGTCTAAGAAGGAAGGCACCCGTATTCAAGAGAATCTAGAAAGGCTTCTTTCAGAAGGTGCAGTTTTTAACAGAGACTTGATGGAAGCGCAGAAGTCAGGAAACAGATGAAAGGGAGAGAATTCCAATGTTGGGGGGCATCGGATGTCAATGCCAAAAGTAAGGAGATGGAATGTCATGGAAGGGATAGCCAGACCATCAAAAGCTCTCAATTAAAGAATGCATGATGACGAGTAAAGTGTGAGAAAGGCTGGAAGGGGGCCAGATTATGAAGGGCTTTAAAACCAGATTTCCTATTTGGTCCTGGAGGTAACAGAAGTCTTTAGAGTGTATTGAATGGGAGGAAGGAAGGGCACCAGAGACATGGTCACACCTGAGCTTTAGGAAAGTCAGTAGTGTTGTTTCATGAAGGAAGATTGCTATAGTAGAAAGAACACTGACTTTGGATTAAGAAGACTTAGGTTCAAATCCCACTTTTGACACTCCCTGTGTGACCTTGGGCAAATCCCAACCTCCTTGGGCATCATCTGTAAAATGAAGGGGTGGATCTGGATAATCTTTTAAAAGTCCATTTAAGCCCCAAATGCTCTATCTCAACTAGACGGTAAGATCTTAGAGAACAAGAACATTGTCTTTTCCTTGGCCCTTACCAGTGATCAATTGATTTTTATTAAATAAGTAAATTTTTTTTTTACATTCAGAAACAAGCATTTCTATTTTCTTCTGTTTCCTGATCCCTTTCTTCTGCTGTTGGACTGTTGGAGAGGAGGGCCTGGCATCTCACACCCAGAACAAAAGGGCTTCCCTGCTCAACCCAAGAAAAAAAAGTCTGTTGAGCTTCACCAAACATAAGGTATTGCTGCTAAGTGGAAAGCAGGAGATATGGCAGGGCTCGAGCTTAGCCTTGGATAAGCGGCTCGCTGTTTGTGGGCGCTAACTGTCTCATGGAATATGATTTGAGAGGGAGCCAGGAGTGCCTGAAATTCTGCCTTCAGAGTTTCACTCTTCTGGGCTGTGTAGTTCTTCCCAGCCTGGTCCTACTCTGATTTCTCCCATCCCCTAGCAGCTTTCCAATGCTTAAGCCAATCCCTCTCCGTTGGCTGAGGGATGACTCCGCCCTCCCCTGCCCTCCAGATCTGACCTCGATAAATTCTCAGGATCCTGTTGCAGGAGCCTGACCCAGAACCTGAGCTAACTCCTCCTCCGGTCTACAGGGAAAAGGGTACATATCACACTAAAACTTCTCGCAAATATAGCTGGGGCGGGGGAAGGGAGGGTCAAAGGCCCCCGGTCCCTACCAGGGATGCGTTAGGCACGCTTCTTCCCCCGCCCCTTGCAGGCCTCCCGTCCCTCCTTTGAAGGGCAATGCACAATGTCGTATTCCCCACCGAGGCAGTGCTCTCCCTGGAGGGCCCCTCGAGGCTGGCAGGCCCGGCTCCTGTGCCTTCCCAAACCCAGGAGCTTGTAGACGAGTAACGTGCCCTGTCCACCTGCCGTAGCCTTCTAGGGGCAGGCTCGTCCCCATCCCCATCCCTAGCAGAGGGCGCGCAGGGATGTCAGCTAGCCCATACATTCTTCCTTGCCTCTGCCTTCGTGGTTGGAAGAAAAGGGTGACCTTTCCTAGGCCACCGGAGAAGGAAGCTGTATCCACAAGGATGAAGGGTGGAGATGAGGGTGGAAAGGGGGAGGGGGTTCTGACTTGCAGGCGCCAGGGGTAGGAGGTCGCCCGGCCGATATGGTCTCCGGCCTCGGGACCCCCAAGCTTTGTCCCTTCCCTCCCTCCCTTGCCTCGGGCCCCTCACGCCCCGGAGGCCAGAGGAGGACCTGGGCAGCAGGGGCTCTCACCCAGACCCCGGAGAAGAGTCGCGCCACCAGGCCGGCTAATGCGCAGCAGTAGCAGTAACGGCGGCAAATTGGGGCTCACTCCCCATCCCCGGTGATAGCAGGAGCGGACCTGAGCGGGGCTCGGGAGGCTGCCTGAGCTGGGGGCTGAGCGGGCGGGGAGATGGGGGCCAACAGGAGGGGGGTGAGGGGGCGTTGTCCGCGGGAGTGAAATTTACCTGGGTCACGTGGCCATTGACAATCTCTTGGAACGCTTGGCAGCTCCGGTCCCAGCAGAGCTTGCTACTCGGGGTTCTCTCGGCGTCGTGGCGTCACAATGGGTCGCGTCGGAGGGCCCCGCCCCTCCTCCCGTTTCATTAAGAGATGGGCGGGAAAGGGGGCGAGCTCCAAGGCCGGATGGTCGAGACGGTGGGGCCTGCTTGTGGGTATTTGGGAAAGGGATTCATCCCCAAACGTGGCCAGCGAGTCTGAGCCTAAGCGCACAGTCCCCCCCCCCCCCGCGCCCCCATCCCTACGAGTCTGGAGGTTCTCGATTCCCAGAAAGTCTTAGAAGAGGCAGGCGACTTGGCTCCACTCACTTAAAATCCCTTCTTCCCCTCTCCCCCAGGACCTAGCAAGATTATCTTCTTACCATCTTGGTGGGTTGTTCCATTGTCTCCAGGCCTTGCTGTCCGGTGTGTGCTTTTGGGAATGGGGGACATAGTCATTTGCACCCCAGTTCATTGTGGAGGCTAGGTGACTCTAGGTGCACCAAAGGCTGTCCCTGCGTCCCATTGGCAACTCTCCAACATGGAAAGGTCTACATAGGTGCAAAGCTTTGAGTGTGAGCCAGGTAACAAACTATGTGCTTGAAGGACCAGACTAAGGGAATGACTGAATGCATTCCCCCACCTCCACCCTTTGGCTTCAAAGGATTTCTATGGCTGCCCCCCCTCCCCAATCAAATTTGTGGTGGTGGGTTTTCTTCCCGGGTCCTCAAAGGACATAATCTATTGCTTTAAAAGTATAAGGGGAAGGGGTGAAATCATAGAGCCTCCTTTTCCTCTTCGGTAAAAAAATGGAAGGAGGTGAGAGCAGCTGGGAGATTCAATGGATTGAGAGTCAGGCTTAGAGATGGGAGGACCTAAGTTCAAATCTAGCCTCAGATACTTCCTAGCATCATGACCCTGGGCAAGTCACTTAACCACCATTGCCTAGCCCACTCTTCTGCCTTGGAATCTACATACAGTATTGATTCTAAGACAGGTCAGGGTTTAAAAAAAAATGCAAGGAGGTGAAAACTCGACCAAGATCCCTCCAGTTCCAAATGTGACCCTAGGATCCTTGAAGTAGAAGTGCGCGGCGCACACACACACACACACACACACACACACACACTCCTTTGTTGTCCCAGAAATTAATTCTATTTATGACAAATACTATAGCTACAAATACTTTGACTACAGAATGAAAAGACAGCATTCATTGGAAAAGCCCCTGATGCTGAGAAATACTGAAGGCAAATGGAGAAAGGGGTTGGCAGTGGATGCAATGGATAAGTAGTCTCATGGAAGCAACCAACATGAGACTGGACAGACTTTGGGAGATGGTGGGGGACAGAACGATAGAAGAGCCTGGCATGTTATGGTCCATGTGGTCACTTTAAAGAAGGGGATTCAACTGAACAGCAACAGTAACCCTGATTGATAGACAGACTATTAGATCATCAGCCTATTAGATTATAAACTCAAGGCTTTCAAGAGTGAAATGTATAATACAATATAGTTATCCCTTCTACATCACAACTTTGTCTACTGGGGTGTCAAAGTAACCAGGGTAGGCATAAGAAGTTAAATGGGAATTTGGAGGGGAGTTTTGCAGAAGCTAAAGATGATATGTGAAGGCCATCAGGTGATACAGAAAAAAGTTTAGAAACTCAGAAATTAATATTTAAACCAAAATTTACAATAAGGTACCATAAACACCCCATAAAAGAAAAAGAAAAAATTCAGACCCCTTTTCTGGGACAAAGGGAGGGCCAAAAATTTTTATGCAGATTTTCCAGATCTCAGGGTCACAGTGACCCTAATTCTGCCATGTGAAAGGGGTAACTGTACATTCCTGGCATAGGTGTGCACAGAAAAAGACCTTCTTTTGTCCTCTAGGCTTGTCCTCCCCAGTGCCCCCAAAAAGGAGGCATAAAGCAGGTCAGGAACAGGCAGGACATCATAAAAAGTCAATCCAGGTTTAAAATTCTGACATAGGAACTTCAGAAAGCAGATGAACTACACATGGGAAGTGGAGAGTTGACTGGTTCTACTCAGATGAAGGTGATAAATGGTGGAGGTTAGGGGGAGATGAGACAAAGGTGAAATCAATAGTTTGATTTCTTATTCTCTGAGATGGAGAAAAATACTTTGTTAGGCTGGCTAGTGGCAAATGAATTCCATTCCCAGATTTGCCATCTCTTCCCCCTTCCTTCACATGCTTGTTACAGAATCAATTTGCCCTGATTCAGTTCTATTTATTAGCAGAAATTACATTGCAACACCTATTCAGAAAACAGTACAGGGATTCTCCAAACATCCAAAAGGATGTGGGAAATGTTGGAAGCTAATGCCCAGTGACATTCCTGGTCATCTTAGTGTCCTGAAAGAGTTTTAAATCCCAGCTATGACACTTCTTGGCTGTGTGACTCCAGGATAATTCATTTAACCTGTCAGTCTGTTTCCTCATCTGTAAATGGATAGCGCCTGGATCTATGATTTCACTGATATAAGAACACCTGAATGGGGGAGTCCCTTGTCCAGCAAAAGTCAGCACTTTTTCTGCATCTTATAGTCATAGAGAGTTGTCTGGGGCATTGAGAAATAACCTGTCTTGGAAAGCACAGTCAGTATGTCTCACAAGGGTGAGACTTGAACTGAATCAGCTCTAAATGGCTCCTGGGTCAATGTTCTATCCATTATGCCACTTACCTCTCTTATGAATCCTTCATCTATAGAATAGGATCCATTAATGTGTACTCTACTTATCAGATAAGAATATACTTTAAATATAAACCATTTCTTCTCATCCAAGGAACTGATCATTAAGATTGTTCATTACACATTGTGACTTGACTCCCAAGTTATTTATGAGTATAAGCAACTGGAATCAAACGCTTTGGTAAATTCCAATATTAAGAAGTGAGATTGTCCTCTCTCTCAGCCTGCAAGTTCCTGTAAGCAGATGGGTCTTAAAGGGATTTATCATCAAAGCTATCCCTCTCAGAACAGGGCATAGGAATCATTTAGATGACTCATAAAAGAAGATAAAGCAAGAATGAATCAGTAACAGCTAGAAACATTTTCAAGAATGGTTCCTGTCAGGGAGTTTGGGGAAATTACTGAATAAAGCCAAAGGCTTAAAATGCATTCCCAGAAGTAGTTAACAAATCACAGTTCCCTCCAGCTCTGACTATCCTTTTCACTTTAGCCCAGATCATCATTATAGGGAACCCTTGGGATGGGAACTCTATTCAGATGTAGATTCATAACTCATTTGGAACATACATACTCAGGGAATTAGTTGGAGCACTCATATATTGTGACTTGACCTGTTCACACACCTGTTAGTGGCAGGATTTGAATTTAGGTCTTGCTGACCACCCACTAAGCTATGCTGCTTCTGTGTTAAAGCCTTCTTTCAAGGGTGTCATGTGAAGTGATAGAGTTACAGTTTAGATTTTTCAGCACGTATTTGACAAAGAAAGGGAAACCTAGTCTCATGAATAGAGAATCAGCCTTGAAGTAGCAGAAGTCTAGCTTCAAGTCCTCTCTTTAAAATGTTGTTATTATAGGGGGCAGCTAGGTGGCTCAGTGGATTGAGAGCCATGTCTATAGACAGGAGGGCCTGGGTTCAAATTTAACCTCAGATACTTTCTAGCTGTGTGGCCCTGGGCAAATTACTTAACCTCAGTTGCCTGGCCTTTACTGTTCTTCTGCCTTGAAGCCAATAAAAAGTATTGATTCCAAGATGGAAGGTAAGAATTTTTTTATGTTATTACTGCTAGCTGTGAGACCCTGGATAAATCATTTAACCTATTAGTGCCCCACACAACTCTATAGACTATAAGTTACTATGTGCATCAGCAGGCAGAGTTTGGAAAATAAAAGTTCCCTATGCATATAAAAATCACAGATCCAATTTTTTAAAAAATAAGTTAATTAAAGCCTAATTTCATTTAGACTCTGCTTCATCCTTTCAAATAAAGCCATAATTAAGATAAGGTGACCAGAGCTTTGCTGCTGAGCATTAAATTTAGAGGACAAGACAGCACTTTAGATCTTCAATAGGTAAAAACTACAGAGCTTAGCCCCTAGAAACTTATGTGATCTAAATTCAGGTTGTTTAACTAGCTCAGGGCTCTATATGTACATAAATCAGGAACTGAAGAAATTCAAAACTGTTATCTCAACATTGGACTACTATCTACCCATTGTCCTGGTAGTAATGAGAAGGCTAAAGAGAAGATGACCATTAATCCTTATTTGGGCCATATGATTTAGAAAATTTAATAAAAGCCAAGGTTCCAATATAAATAGATAAAAAATTCTCAAGGAAAGAGACTGGCTAGGTTTCAATGGTTTAAAAAAAATATTCCATTTTCCAGACAATGTTCTTAATAATGGAGAAGAGGGAGAGAAAAGCCCAGGAAACAGAATAAATGGATTGACTGCTGTTGGCTCCTGCAGGGAATGAGATCATACTTTCTAACTTAATTGATTCATCAGGTTAATTTTGCTGATTAAAACAGAACATTTGAGACAATTAAAAGTTTAGATTATTTCATTTCTTTCATATAAAAATGTCAGCATAGCTTTTAACCAACAGTTAAAGTGTGGTACAGTGGGAGGAGTGCTGTCCTTGAAATCAGAAAGTCTGAGTGGGAGCCAAATTAGTCAGGATATATCACTTGACCCTTGTAAGGCCTCAGTTTTCTCATTTATAAAATGGGCTTAATAATATTTGAGCTATCTACCCCTCAGTGGATTCTTGTAAGGAAAGTGCTATGTAATGTGCTCATTATTACATTTGTTTTGATAAAGAGAAAACTGGAGGCATCTAGGTGGTACAGTAGATAGAATACTGGGTCTGAAGTCAAGAATTCAGCCTTAGACACATCAGTTATTTGGCCCTGGATAAGTCACTTATCCTGTATCTTCCTCAATTTCCTTGATTGTAAAATGTGAATAATAATAGCATTTACCTCCCAGTGGGTCTCAAATGAGATAATATTTATAAAGTGTTTAGCATATAGTAGATACCTAATACAGGTGTCCTTCCTTCTTCCTTCCTTCCCTTCCTTCCTTCCTTTATTCCTTCCTTTCTTGTGGGAGATGTGATATATATTTTCAAATATTCAAAGAGTTGTTATGTAGAAGAAAACCTGCACATATTCCAACTAGTCCAAGAGGGGAGATATGGAATTAATATAAGAATATTTCTTAATGAGAGCTGTCCAAAAGTATAAAAGGCTACTTTGTAAGGTGGTAGGTTCTCTCAAACCAGTAGCATTTAAGTAGAGAATGAATAAATACTCACTTTGTTGGGAATTTTGTGGAAAATATTCATGATTCAGGGCTAAATATCAGACTAGATCACCTCTGAGGTCCTTTCCAACACTATAATACCTAATTCCTATCAATGACTTGAATGAAGGCAAAGAAGAAATTGTACTTATTGAGTTTACTGATGACACAAAGATGAGTGGGATAGCTGAAACTCTGGGTAAAAGAGTTAGAACTCAAAAGATCTCAGATATGATAGGTGACCCAATAGGATGAAATTTAATAGAAATAAATATAAAGTCCTATAATATATGATTAAAAATAAAAAACTATAATACAAATAAATATATAGACTTAAAATCATATCAGTTCAAGAAGTGTGTGTATGTGGGGAGGAAGGGGCAGTCAACAATTTGTAGGAAAAAAGATAAGAGTGTTTTAGTAAACTAAGTTCAAGGTGGGCACCTAGGTACCAGGTCTGGATTCAGGAAGACATCTTTCTGAGTTCAAATCTGGCCTGAGACACTAACTGTGTGATCCTGGAAAAGTCACTTAACCCTGTTTAGATTAGTTTTTTCATCTGTAAAATTAGCTGGAGGAGATAACAAACCACTCTAATATCTTTGTCGAGATATTGGGGTTTTCTGAACAACTACAAAACAAAGAACTTCAAATGAAAAGCTGGAAGGTTCCTTGTTGGGGAATTCTGACTAATGTGAATTGTATTAGATGGCTTCTGAGGTTTCTTTCAACTCTGAAATATGGGGCTTCTGTGATACTTTCTTGCCACAGCCTCAGGGATGAAGCCAGCTCTCCAAATCTGAGAACACTTCTCACAAAAAAGTTTGCTTCTCCCCTCCTTTCCCTGAAAGCAAGCTTTTTCCTTCCTTTCTCTAGGCATCATGTCCTGTTACATTTGTCACAGTTGCTCTCATACGCTGAGATGGGCCCAGTCTTTTCCATGTCATTTTCAATGAAAGAAACCATCCATCTTTGGGGCATGCATCCACCCCAGAGCTAACACAATTACCGCCTACAAAATAGAATTAGGTCAGGCAATGTATGACAACCACTTAGCTAGCTGTGCTCCTCAGTAGCTGACCTGTGGCTAAGCTCTCTTCTGATTTCCCCTGGTGTGCCTGCCTTTTGCTTTTGACTCTTTCAGGCCTCCCAGTGGCCAAAAGATATTCACCCCCAAAATGATGATGATCTACAAAATGCTCTAGAAGATGGTAGGATTGTGTGGATATAGAACAACCCTAATAGTCCCTTCTAAGCTGATGCAATGTGCTTGAGAAAAGAATGGGCAAGGCTTGGGATCTCAAGCTAATTGACTTTTAAAGGAAAGCACAGCCTTTTTTGCTACTAGACATATAACTCAGAATTCTGTCTTCAGCTAGATGATCAGGAGGAGAGAGCACTGGGTCTGAAATTGGGAAAATCTGAGTTCCCATGCAGCCTCAGATGCCAAGAGTTTGTGACACTGAGCAAGTCATTTCAACTCTGTGTGCATCAGGTTTCACAACAATAAAATGGGAATGATAGTAGCACCGAACTTCCAGGACTGTTGTGAGGATGAAATGAAATGATATTTGTAGTGTTTAGCACCGGCTCTGGCACAGAATAGGCACTTGATAGATAAATGATTATTTCCTTCCTTTATGTTCCCACAGATCCTTGTGATATTCTTTGGGTTCACCTTAAGGTAGAATAGTGGGAAATAGGTTTGGACCGAAGAGACAAAAGACATGAATTTATATCTGCCACTTTCTGGCTATGTAAGCTTGGTCAAGTCATTCATTCTCTTAGAACTCCTTTTCTCATTTATAAATTGGAGATAATAGTCCTTGCACTCTGGATATCATGGAGCTGGGAGCATCAAACAAGTCAGTGAAATGGAGATGATTGTCAATTGTCAAAGAATAAAGACTGGACCTATGATTTCATGGGTAATAGGGAACACCCTATGAGGAGCTCCTTTTACCAATACACCTTCTCTTATGGTCTTAGAGAGCTGCCTAAAATCCTAAAACGCAAGTGACTATCCAGGGTCACATAGCCAGTATGTGTCCAAGGCAGGAATTGAACACAGGATCTTTCAGATTCAAGGTGGGCTCTCTAGTCACTATTCCAAGTTGACTCTTTTTAGCTGCTGTAATTATGAATGGTTCCATCAGTCAATCCCAGTGGTCACCCTTTTATCCCAAAGGGTCCATCGCTACTTTCTCATGGTTTCTGTGCATAGAGTACTAAAGACTTCTGGTTATCAATATATCCTTCCAGCATCCTATCCTAGGAGATTTCAAATAGATACATTTTAAACCACTTGTTAGTATTTGAAAGCAAATAACCACATTACTCTCTTCTTCAAAGAAAGGAAGTATTCTCAATCTGTCCACCTTCTCCAGATCTATGTTTCCCTGGCTCCCTTTGGAGGGTCCCTTTAATGAAGCTTTTGAAGCCCCAGAGGCAGAGTCTGATTATAATTACTAAAAGGGGACTGGCTTTGCACTAATCAACATCATGTTGTGTCTCAAAGCTAAAGAGCTTTCAGATGCCAGGCCCCCACTGGCTCTTCAGGCAATTACTAGGCAGCTTCCACTGTCAACTTTTGTTCTGATCCTGGA
Organism: Monodelphis domestica; assembly: GCF_027887165.1. Taxonomy (NCBI): domain Eukaryota; kingdom Metazoa; phylum Chordata; class Mammalia; order Didelphimorphia; family Didelphidae; genus Monodelphis; species Monodelphis domestica. The sequence continues at coordinate 74,560,423 of NC_077227.1, forward strand.
GGAGGTTAGGGCTTTGGGTCATTTGTTTGTTTATGTATGAATGTATTTTATATGTATATATATGCATTCCTTCTCTTAATGCCTTTGAAGCAGGATTTCTAGACCTGTCTACCCTAAGATTTTTTGTTTGTTTTTGTTTGTTAACACTTTCACATCACATCAGGATTTCCCCTCATCTTAATAATTTTTGCTTGGCCTTTCTTCAAAACAGAATCAAAATTGAGAGGGAGAATCTATCAGTACAACCAGGCAAATTTTGGGGTTGTGATGTATTGATGAATCATCATGACTCCTTAGTTTTATTGATCAGGAATAGCCTTAGGGAAGAAGAGACAGGGACCATCCTCCTCAGGGTGGATGCTAAGAAAAGATTCCTGAGAGTTTTAAAACCTAGTTTTTGCTCTGTTTCTGAGTTGACAGCAGATTGGTGGTGGAGGAAAGGAAGCATCAATTCACTTCAATACAACAAACACCTTTTATATGCTAGGCATTTTGCAAGGCACTTGGGAATGGAGACAAAAAACAAACTATCCCTTGCTCTCAAGAGTTTATATTCTAGGGGGCTGCTGGGTAGCTCAGTATATTGAGAGCCAGGACTAGATATAGGAAGTCCTAGGTTCAAATCTGGTGGCCTCAGACACTTCCCAGCTATGTGACCCTGGACAAGTCACTTAACTCCCATTGCCTAGCCCTTACCACTCTTCTGCCTTGGAACCAGTAATAAGTATTTTGGGAAGGTAAGGGTTATTTAAAAAAGAGTTTATATTTTACTGAGAGGAAACAATATTAACACTTGTCTAAAAAATAAATACAAAATAATTGGGAAGAGGGAAGCACTATCAAACAAATGCCTCTTGATGGCACTTGAGCTGAGCCTCAAAAGGAGTGAGGAAATCTAAGAGGTGGGGCTGAGGAGAGACAGACTTTACAGGCTGGGGTGTGTCCTATGAAAAAGCAAAAGAATTAGGAGATGGTACATCATGAAGGCCAGTTTGATTGTGATGCAGGGTGAAGACAATTAATTTGGAGAAGCTCTATTTCTTATTGTCCAGGATTTTTGAAATTTTTTCTTTCCCACATTGCAGGAATATTCCCTTGTTGTTCACCCACTTCCTGTACTCAAAACAGGTCTAATCTCCCCTTATCCTCCACCCTAGGCTCTGAAATCAAAATTTCTGGCCTAGAAATGGAATATATTGTGAAGGGAGCTTCTAAAAATGAGAGATCTTAGGACTTAACAGAGGTAGAAAGTATTCTAAAAGCTACTGAGTTCAATGCTCCCATTTTATAGAAGGGGTGATCAAAGACCCAAGTTACTTGTCATTTTACACAGATAGTAAGTAGCATAGTCAGAATTTGAACCAAAGTTCTTGGGTTTCTGTAATTAGAATTTTCTCCCCAGAACTCTCTTTCCCAGCTTCCCATTTTCATTCTCTCCTTGCTGCTTATGCTTTGAAGATAAAGTTGTGGGTGTAACTCCTCCTCATGGAGAGTGCTGGATATCTGAAAAAGGAGGGAGTTTGGCACAATGATTTCTAAAGGCCTTTCCAAATCTAAATCTACAATTTTATGACTCTTTCCTGAGCAAAAGGTCTATGATTGTAGGGCTCAATAATTGGCCATGAGTTAAGGAGCCAAGGAAGAGAATGTTCTTTCACCTCTACAGGGAAACAAGAATCACAGTTTCCTCCTGCTTCCTTAGGAGTCTGGTAGGCATAGCCAACCTCATTTAACAAGGATTGCTCAGCCAGAATGGAATTTTCTATTCCTTTGAGGCTCAGACTGAAGTACACAGCAGAGACTGTATAGCTTTTCTAGCAGACAGAACATCATTTCAAGGACAGAGATGAGATCACCAGTCAGACAGATCCCATGGGACATTGCTGCCATGAGGGTGAAGTTGCAGGGTTAAAAGAAACATAAAGAAAACTCAAGGGGAAACATACAGCCCTGGGTTGGGGGGAGAGAGAAATAGGGGACTGTTGTTGGCCAGTTTTTTAGAACTACACTTCTGAGAGAAAAATGGTTATTAACCATTCTGGCCCCCACTGTGCTAATCAGGCCATAGGGCATCCATCGGATCAGCCACAAGATTGGATGCTCATTAAGTCACTTCAAACTTATAATGTTAGGTCATCACAGTCTCTTCTTCCTAGCTCACTCCTCTAGTGAGTTTAGCAATTATGAATGAAAGTGCTACTTGGTCTGCCTGCCTCCTGCATGATGACAGAGATAAAGCTGAGAAACCTGGCTTCCTGGCATCTTATTAATCCTCATTCTTCCCCTAAAATATCTTCAGGCAAAAGCAAGTATTGTGGCTTAGAAACTCTAACAGTATAATTACCTCCCAATGTATAGAAGAGACAGGTGACTTCATGATGGGGCCTGGAGAAGACTTTTGTCTAGTACAGAAGTTTGTGGACTAGATATGACTGTCTTACTGCAATAATCAATATCACTTTGGTTTTATGTTGATGAATTCCATAAGGAAATACTGGGGAATTGCAATAATGCCAGATGCAGGTTTTTAACAGAATTTTCTAATTGTTCAACTTGGAGGAAGAAAAGTCTCTAATATATCTCCAGCTGTTAAATCAGGGAGGGAAGAAAGATATCTAGATTGTGCCATAACTTAGAATGCTTCTCTGAAAAGACATCTAACTCAGAGTTGGCATGTGATGCTGTGTTGATCCTTCAGATAAAGCCTACAGAGCACAGCATTTTTCTGTTAAGCTCAGAGTCCCAACAACTTAAGCTCTCAAATGAGGGCTTACAGAGGAGCAGATAAACTGCTTTTATCAACCTGGTACCATTATTCTCCTGGTGACATAAAGGCTCTTGTTGCACCCTGGAGGGGATTTCTATCCAAGTTAATACTGCCAACAAAAGGGATGTTTAAAAAGGGTAGATTCAAGCTGTCTCATACTATACAGGCATCAGTCTACAAATAGCACAAATAATACCATCTTGAATTTCTATATTTTGAAGAATAATAAGCATTTTCACCTTTGTTATTTATATGTGAGCTAGAAAGAGGGCTGGATTTGGAGTCTTAAGTAAATAGGTTTGTGTTCCAGGTCTTACTTTTTCTGACTATATGATTATAGGTAAAGGATTGTGCTGAAGTAAATAGAGTCTAGATTTGGAGTTTGAATACTTAAATTCATATCCTTGTTTTGCCACTTGTTACCAGGGTGGCCTTAAAGAAGCTTCTCCCTAGGTGTTAATTTCCTCATTTATAAATGAAGGAGATTGGACTAGATGAACTAACTCCATGGTCACTTCTATCCAGGGCTACACAATGTCTGGCATATGGCTACTACTTAATAAATGACGTATAATTGATCTATGATCCTATGATTTCTCAGGTTCAGTTGCTTCAGTTTTCTATTTGAAAAGTGGGGATGATAATACTTTTATTACCTTCCTCATAGGACTGACGTGGAGAAAGCAATTTGTCAGCCTTAATATACTATATGGGTGAGTTATGATCTTATTTATTCACTGATGGATGCATGTTTCCAAAATTATACAAAGATAGAGTAAGGAAATAGTCTCCATAAGACACATGAATGGGAAGTGACAAAAAGTATATGTTTGTAATAGCCTGTGTAGATGATGTTATTGAATCCCAATCAATTTTCAAGGTAAAATCTCACTGCTACTATTTATTCCTCCTCCTTTTTCTCCCGCTTGTCTTCCTCTTCCTCTACCCAAAGATCTTTGCTAAAACACACTTCGGAAGAATACTAGCAAGAATAAATGCTGGGAGCAAACTGGGATGGAAGCTACTGTTGTTTTGGCTACACATCTCCCTTCAATATATGCAGTACATTTCAGCAGTCAGGACCATGGACAGTTCTCTCATTGCTTTAACTGCTTGCTGCTTTCATTTAGATAGATCCCTAAGGTTACAAAACATTGTTACATAAATTATTTCATTTGACAATCATAACAACTCTGAATTAAGTAGTGCAAGCATCATCATCGTCATTGCTGTTAACTTTTGCTGCTGCTGTTGCCATTTGGCAGACAAGGAAGCTAACGTTCAAAGAAGTTGTGCTGTGTCCAACAACTTACAACTAGTTAGTAGCAATGGTAGAATTTGAACCCAGCCTTTTAGTTCTGCATAATTCCATCTATTTCAGCAGTGCCTTTTCACTTCTGGTTTTGCAGCAACTCAGAAAGTCTTTACATGTAACAAAAGGCATTATTATTGAATTCTCAGAAAGAGAAGTTGAATTCTTTTTAATTAATTTAAAGAAGAAAACTACATAAGGCAGTGCTATGTGGTTAATATGTGCAATAAAAATCAAATAGATCACAGAATAAATATCCAAAAGGTTGTGGATGACTAGACTCTGGGTGTGTGTTCATAGACATAAGCATGTTCTGATAGAAAGCTAACTGGATCTGGAGTCAAATTATTTGGGAAGCTGGGATCTTCTGTTTATTACTTCTGTGACCTTAAGAAGATCATTTTACCTCTTTGAGCCTTCGTTTCCATATTTATAAAGTGAAGATGTTACATGATCATAGTCCCTTCAGTTCTAAATTCTTTATACTCTCCATGAATGCATTATGTATCTGAATCTGATGGAGATTGAGGACATAGAAAGTGCAAATCAAACCTGGTACACATAATGACTTGGTGGCATATCAGGACCATATCTGGGCAAAATTGTGAAATTAGGAATATTTGTCTTTTGTCCCCTGAATCTCCTATCTATGCACCATTTTTCCTGGCTAAACTAGCTTTAATTTATATTAATACATTAACTGAGAATTTTTGGTTTCACCCCTAATAGAACTGTTTGCTTCTTCTAAAAACTACTAGGGCTAGTACTTACGTTTATCTGACCACCTGTCTTAGTGACATCAACATTCCCCTTCCTTGAAAAACACACACCTTTGGAGTGTGGATAAATAAAGATTTGGCACTATCTTTTGAAATGTGTTATTTGCTAAAGGGAGAGATATACTAAAGAGTTCATAGAATCTTGAGATGGAAATGATCTTAGAAATCATTTAGTTTAATACCTTCATTTTATAAATAATGAATCTGATACCTAGAAAGATGGTGGCTTGTTCAAGGTCTCAGTGGGGAAAAGTAGTACTGAATCTGCTATACAACCCAAGGATAAAACATTTTGTTCCATTCAAAATATAGTTTGTTGGGGCAACTAGATGGCACAGTGAATGCAGTCTCAGGCCTGGAGTGAGGAAGACCTAGGTTCAAATCTGACCTCATATACTTCCTAGCTATATGACTCTGAGCAAGTCTCTTACCTACAATTGTCTAGCCCTTGCCCTTCTGCCCTAAAGTTGTACTAAGACAGAAAGTAAGGGGTGTGTGCATGTGTGTGTGTGTGTGTGTGTGTGTGTGTGTGTGTGTGTGTGTGTGTGTGTAGAATGAGAAAGAGAGGGAAAGAGAAGAGGAGAGTGGGAGACAAAGAGAAAGAGAAGAGAGGGAGAGAGGGGGAGGGAAGGAGAGAAAGAGGAAAAGAGGAGGAAGGGAGAGGGAAAGGAAGAGAGAGACAGGCAGACAGAGAGAGAGAGAGAGAGAGAGAGAGACAGAGAGAGAGAGACTTTATTTCCTATTGCCTTGTCTATAGAGGTATATTTGAATAAATAGCTAAAATTGGAGGGAGGTTGAGTTAAAACCTAAAATGAGTCTTACTTGTGCTACTGATTCTCTTTGAATACTTAAGAGTACATTTTCCCCAAATGGAAGACAGGGCATAAATGCTTTTCATGCTTTGTATGAGAAAAGGGTGTGATGTTCATATAAGTCACTATTTTTTATCATTGAGGAGTAATCATTCTCTTATGGATAGGTGGATGATGCAAAGTGGCTCTTTGCATTGATGAATTATTGTTTCCTTTGCTGTATTTTGAGAACACCATGGCTTGCCTGTGTCTGCATTCTAATTTACAAGATATATGAGTCACCGTGAAAGTGATCCCAAGGAAGGAAAATAGCACCTTAAAAAAATAGTAAAGAACCCTAGACACTGGGGCAGAGTCTAATAGCATTGCTTTCTTCTTGAAAGCATAAGATATTAATAGAACATGAAAAATGCTCTAAATCACTCTTTATTAGAGAAATGCACATTAAAACAACTCTAAGGAACCACCTCACACCTACCAGATTGGTTAACATGACAGAAAAGAAAAATGATAAATGTAAGTGAGAATGTAGAAAGATAGGAACACTAATGCCCTGTTGGTGGAGTTTTGAACTGATTCAACTATTCTGGAGAATAATTTGGAACTATACCCAAAGGGCAATAAAATTGGGTATCACACATTCTTTGATCCAGCAATGCCACTACTAAGTCTGTATCCCAAAGACATCAAAGAGAAGGAAAAAAGGGCTTATTTGTATTTTTAAAAATCTGTAGCTGCTCTTTCTGTGGTGGCAAAGAATTGGAAACTGAAGAGTTGGGGAATGGCTAAACAAGTTGAGTTATATGGTTGTAATGGAATACTATTATACTATAGGAAATGATGGGCAGGATGGTTTCAGAAAAACCTGGAAAATTTTAAGTGAAATGAGCAGGACTAAGAGAATATTGTAAACAGTAACTATAAAACTGAAATGATGGCCAACTGTGAAGACATATCTACTCTGATCAAGACATTGATACAAGACAATTCCAAAGGACCTATGATGGAAAATGCTCTCTACTTCCAGAGAAGTGATAAACTCTGGGGGCATATTGAAGTGTACTTTTTAAAAATGTTCTTTATTTTTCTTAATTACCCCCAACATTAATAATAAATAATAAATAAATGTATATATTTATTATATATAATAGATAAATAATAATAAAAATTAAAAGCTAATATTTTTGTGTGACTCCACATGTATAATTGGTATCACATTGCTTATTTTCTCAGTGGGTGAGAGAGAAGCTGAAGGGAGTGAGAGAATTTAAAATGAATATTAAAAATAAAACCATAAAATAAAACAAAAAGAATGGGAAAGCTAATTTGTAGAATGTCATGAATAGAAATATCATTTAAGATCTAGTATTAAAATCTAGTATTCAAAGGCAGCTAGGAGGCTCACCTAAGTCAGGACATCTCATGTTTCCAAGTTCAAATCTGGCCTCAGAGAATTACTGATTGTGTTACCCTGGGCATGTCACTTAACCCTATTTGCCTCAGTTCCTCAGCTGGAAAATGAGCTGGAGAAGGAAATAGCAAACCATTCCATAACCTTTTGCCAAGAAAATACCAAATAGGGTCACAGAGTTGGGCGCATCTAAAACAACAAAACAACAAGAATTCAAAAAATGAGGCTGGCATGTATGGATGACAAAATTCCCTCTATTCTAGACTGAAGGACATAGGTGCCTGTGTCAAAAGTGTCTTAAATGTTTAAATAATAGAGATATGTTGTATGAGATAAAATCAAGAGATAGTTAATAACCTGTTTAGGGAGGAGAAGATACTCAGGTGACACCTGGAGGCAGAGTTGAAAAGAGTTAAGGGGGGAGGGAGTGATTTTTTTCATTTAAAATTTTTTTTGTCATGCAAAACACACTTCCATTTTGGTCATTGTTGGAAGAGCAAAGTCATACATAACCAAAAACCCAAAATAAAACTGTAAATATGCCGATGTGAAAGATAATCTCCTTTGGTCTGCATCCATCTTTCTCTGGAGGTGTATAGCATTCCTTGTCATAAGTCTTTCACAGTTGTCCCAGATCATTGCATTGCTGAGAGTAGCCAAGTTTTCACAATTGACTAGCATCTAATATTGCTGTTACTGTGTACAATGTTCTTCTGGTTCTGCTTATTTCACTCTGTACCAGTTCCTGCTGATCTTTCCAGCTTTTTCTGAAATCATCTTGCTTGTCATTTCTTATGGCACAATAGTATTCCATCACCAACATGTACCACAATTTGCTCAGCCATCCCCCAACTGATGGACATTCCCACCACAAAAAGAGCTGCTATAAATATTTTTCTACAAATACATACTTTCCCCCTTTTAAATTATCACTTTGGGATACACACCCAGTAATGGTATTACAGGACCAAAGGATATGCAGTTTTATAGTCCTTTGGGCATAGTTCCAAATTGCCTTCCAGAATGGTTGGATCAGTTCACAATGCCACCAACAATGCATTAGTGTCCCAATTTTTGCCACATCCCCTCCAACATTTTGTGACTGAGGAAAGTGATTTTGTAGAGGAAATTGAGGTGGGCTGAGGAATGACAGGGGATATGGAGAATTGGACACATAATACTGAAGAGACACTAATGAAAAGGGTTGAGAATATGTAAATTTATTGAAAGAACTCAATATTACGAGGGTAGCAGTAGATAAAGGAAGCTGATAGTAGCTAAATCCAGAAACTACAATGGTAAGTATTCTTGGGTTTAAACAAAAAAGGATCTAATTATTTAGAGAGCAAAAGAAGTGGTGTTGCTCTGAGTGTGTGTATGTATGTGTTGAGAGAGGGGTTACTAGGGAGGCCCTAGGAAGAAGCTTCACCCCTGGAGCAACAATATTCTAGCCAGAGGAACTATAACCATGAGAGGGCCTAGAATGGAGATTATTAATCTCCAGTTCACAAACTTGGTTTTTTACCCATGATTATATCTAAGTCTATGATACTATCATATAATAGCTTTCACAAGAGGGCATTTTTGCCTTTGATTTTACTAACTGTACTTCAGCATAATTGATCTCCTTGGTAGTCCTATGTATATTATTTTATGTATTAAGAAACTTTATTCTGAAGCAGGATCCCTAGATTTTCCAGATTGCCAAGAGTCCAGGATACAAAAAAAGGTTAAGAATCATTGGCTTGGAAAAAGGGCCTGTGGCCTTGAGGGGAAAGTGATGATAGATACTACCTAAAACTATTTACTCATATAGTTTTTGTTGTTCATTCATTTTTCAATCCTGTCTGACTCTTTGTGACCCCATTTGTTTTCTTGGCAAAGATTCTGGAATGGAATTGCCATGTTGTTCTGCTCATTTTACAGATGAGAAAGTGAGACAACATTTAAGTGACTTGTCCAGGATCACACAACTAATGTCTGAGGCTAAATTTGAACTTAGGAAGATGAGTCTTCCTAACTTCAGACCCAGTGCTATATCTACTGTATCACCTAGTTGCTTCCAAAGCTACTGCATCCTTGTAGTTTTACACAGGTTTAAAACCCTTGCATGTTGGGAGGCAGGGTAGCTAAGTGGCTCAGTGGATTGAAAGCCAGGCCTAGAGATGGAATGTCCTGGGTTCAAATCCAACCTCAGACACTTCCTAGCTATGTGACCCTAGACAAGTAACTTAACTCCAATTGCCTAGCCCTTATTGCTCTTCTGCCTTGAAACCAATACACAGTGTTGATTCTAAAGTAGAAGATAATGGTTTTAAAATAAATAAATAAAATCCCTGTGTGAAATAGTTTTTGAGATTTTATTATGCACCTGCATGAACTCACACCATCCTAAAGCATGAATTGAACCAGATATATATGGCTGTGTGGCTGCATGGACCAATGGGAAAGAACCCAGAGAGAAGAAAGGAAAAACTGGAAAATAACAGAGGTGTAACCCTGACTAGAGAAATCCCAGTCCTCTCCTTTATCTGTGCTTAGTAGCAGTGCAGTATGAATCCCAAGTTGACACCCAGTGATGAGTACCCTTAGACCCCTCCACCTCGACTTGCAATGTGTCTGCTTTTAGTCGCACATCCCTGCAGAACCCCATCATATTATAAAACCATCAGACAGTTCGGCTAACCAGGAACTGATGGGGCTTCAGTAATAGAGATGCCTCCTACATCACTCCCAGGTCGGTCACACTCACTTAGGCAATGACAATCTAGCACAAGCTACTTGGAGCACAAAATAGAGACTATAAAAATATAGGCTTGCTCCTCCTAGACATGTAGCCAGCAGCTTCCGACGTCTTGATTTATTAATATCACACACAGAAGTGAGCCAGAGGAGGGGAGAGAATTTCAAAATGGGTATATGAGCAGCATTTGTATTGTTTATTGAGATGCTTTCTTTCACAAAGACCTCAAAGTCACAAACATTTATTAAGTATTTGGTAGTGCCAGGCATTATTGTACTAAGGGAGAGGAATATAAAGAAATGTGAAAATGTATAGAAATGTACCAAGTAAGAGCCTACCCTAGAAGGGGCATATAGAAATATGTAGTGCTTTGAGGAAAAGAAGGAAGGAAGGAAGGAAGGAAGGAAGGAAGGAAGGAAGGAAGGAAGGAAGGAAGGAAGGAAGGAAGGAAGGAAGGAAGGAAGGAAGGAAGGAAGGAAGGAAGGAAGGAAGGAAGGAAGGAAGGAAGGAAGGAAGGAAGGAAGGAAACCCAAAGATAAAAAAAAGTTCAACAATTAATATTAATTAAGCATGTGCTAAAGAGGAAATATGGGACAGCTAGATGGTTTAGTGGATAGAGAGCTGGAATAGAATGACTTCAGGGAGTCAGGAAGTATTACCTTGAGTTCAACTCTGAATTCAAGACACTTATTAGCAAGGTGACCCTAGACAAGTCACTTTATTCTGTTTGCCTCAGTTTCCACATCTGTAAAAGAACTAAAGAAGGAAATGGCAAAAAACTCCAGTATCTTTGTCAAGTAATCCCCAATGAGGTCACAAAAAGTTGGACATGACTGAACACACACACACATGAGATGTTATGGTAGAGGAGATAAAGAGCCAATCTTTGAGGCAAAGCACCAAAGGTCAAGATTTTTCCTCTGATATATCCTGTCTGCATGACCACAAGCCTCTTGGAGCCCTAAGCATCTCTCTAAGACTCTAGTGCAAGGACTTTGCACAGGCAGAACACTTCATCCCTACATGAATGAAATCACAGGTTCCACTAAAAATAAAAAGGCAGGGTGTAAGCACTGGGGTTGCAAAGACAGAACAAAACAGTCCCTCTCTTCATCCATCCTAGCAGGAGAAGCAATATGTACACAATCCAGTTGGCCAATACACATTTATCAAGAGCTTGTTATGTGCCAGGGATGTCGTAGGATCAGGTGAGAACAGAAGAGGTGGCTGAGCCACCTGGGCACCATCCTTAATGGAGGTGTTAGGAGTAGCTCTCATCACTCTGCCTTCCTGAGGATGCTGGATGAGCTCTGTATATAAAGACCTAGTCTATCCTGGAGGATGAGGAGGCTCCTAGGGACATGATGGAGCAATCCAAAGGAGTGTAGCCAAGGGAAGAGTAGTAAAGTCAGCAAATACAAAGTACATGTAAAAGATACAAAGTTATTTCAAGATGGAGCAAGTCCTAATATCTGACAAGAGACATCAGGATCCATGGAAGAGGTGGCACCTAAACTCTTTTTAGAGGGAAACAAGGGATTCTGTAAGGCAGAGGGCAGGAGGGAATGAATTCCAGACACTGGGGACTACTGCTATAAAACTATGGTAATGGGAGATGGACTTTGGGGTGTCATGTACAGAGAACAACTTGGAAAGTCAGCTTGGTTGCAATGGAGAAAGAAAATATGAAATAATACTGGAAATGGAAGGAATGGAAATGGAGGAACCGAAATAGTGGGGGACTCTAAATGCCAGAGTGAAGAGAATATACTTTCTTGGGGCAGCTAGATAGTTCAGTAGATCTACTATATACATCAGGCCTAGAGATGGGAGGTCCTAGGTCTAAATGCGGCCTCAGATACTTCCTAGCTGTGTGACCCTGGACAAATCATTTAACCCCAATTGCTTAGATTTCACTACTCTTCTGCCCTGGAACTGATGCTTACTTAGTGTAGATTCTAAGACATAAAGTAAGGGTTTAAAAAAAAGGATATGTACTTTCTCCTAGAAGCAATAAAATCTGTCTAAGACAGAATTCTATCTAAACTCAAAGACATAATTCTCAAGGGATAATATAGATCTCCTTCCACTTACAGGGGTCATCATTTTAACACATTAAATAATGAGGCTTCTTTGACTATGTAGAAGCATGAAATATGCCCCCAAGGAATAAAGAGAACCAGGCTAAAAGACTAGCCTCTGAGTTTGCTGCCAGCCCAGAGGGAGCATCTGAGGCTTCAGCAGAATTAGTGTGGTTTGCCTTAGATGACAGCATCCTTCCTGGGGGTGAAAGATGCCAGTAAAGTACCATTTCATTTTACATTTTGCTTAAAGGGCCCCAAGAGACTTCAAATTAATTATTCTCTAGTCAAATACATTAGGCAATTGGAAGTGACTGTTCTTTCCTTCTGCTTAATATTTAATTTTTTGAAACATTTGGATACCTAAAGATACTTCTGGATGTTGGATTGCTGTTCTTATTTTTTCCCTTTAAGCCAGAAAATATGTAACCCCCTGAAGAATTTACCTTCCTTTAAATTTCTAACTATTTTAAAATCAATCTCGGATGGGGGAAAAGCAACCAGAAGGCTCATTGTTCTGTTAAAGCTTTTTAATTAATGATTGTCAATATTGCTTGAATTTGTAGCAGCCAATAGCTCCTAATTCTGATCTCAGACCAGAGTTTGATTTACTCATCCCTATAGTTGACACAATCCCAAATTAATATTGAACCCACCCCTCATCTTTCATCTGGCAGGCAGGACTAATGCTAGAGAGTCATCTAAACAAAAAGTTGGAAAAATCCCCAGTGCTTTAAAGAATGATGAGTGCAGACATCTCCTAGTCCTTTATGGCTATTATTGATTTTTTTAAAGTGGTCTTATGTATATGGAATACAAGGGATTGAATGGCTCTCACATACGACTCAACTTGCTGACATAAGTGGTTCCCACTTTTAGAAGCAACATGTTCCAGGAAACCACATCTTAAAATGATATCCTGATTATGTGCATAAGCTGCAATTCATATCAACTGGAACTTTGGGGTAGTCACTGAATAAGAGGGAGAAAGATGGTAAGAAAATATAGTATTTTTTATGCAGTATTCAATCAGTAATAGGGTTTCACAATGTGGAGTGGGGGCTACTCATATACTTTCATTCAGAAACTCCCTCCAAAATAGGTCTACACTATAGCGTTAACACTGTATTTGTTTTAACTTCAGAAAACTCCTATTGTTCATCGATTCCAGGCATGTCTGACTCTTCGTGATCCCATTTGGGGTTTTCTTGGCAAAGAAACTAAAGTGGTTTGCCATTTCCTTCTCCAGCTCAATTACAGATGAGGAAACTGAGGCAAAAAAGATTAGACTTGCCCAGGGTCACACAGCTAGTGTCTGAAGTCATATTTTAACTCAGAAAGAAGAATCTTCCTGTTTCCAGGCCTAGAATTCCCATCACCCATCACCCATCCTACATCACCTAACTACCCTTAGGATTATGGACCTAATCTCATCCATGTGCTCCTTTCAACAATACTACATGTTCTCTCTTCCTGGCTAACTTTGATCCCTACTGTCCCATAAATTTTTCCAAGGAAAATAAGTGTAGATGTGTGTTTTGAATATTTATATGATGATAGGGGCAGCTAGTGATGCAGTAAGTAAAGTGTATTCAAATCCAGCCTCAGACACGAGCTGTGTGACCCTGGGCAAATCACTTAACCCTGTTTATCTGAGTTCCTCATCTGTAAAATGAGCTGGAGAAGGAAATGGCAAACCATTCTAGTATCTCTGCCAAGAAAATCTCAAATGGGTTCACAGAGAATTGGACATGACTGAAATGACTGAACAACAAATCAGGAAGATAAATCAAGGAATAGCTGAGGGCCAAGCTGGGGAAAAGAGGACTCTGAGTCTCATCTAGCACACCAGATTTCTCTGTGTGGATATCAAGGAAGAATATGGGCTCGTCATAATTTATCCTTCACTCAGAACTCATGTTCCTTTCAGATCATAGATCTCTCTGCTGATATCCTTTGTACTCTTTCATTCGTGCAAGAAAATTGGTTGGCAATGTGGAACAGGCGAATGGTACTCACCATGCCCTTCTCCACTGTCCTATAGCCTCTATTCAGATGCTGGTGTTCCATGACTCAAAGACATAAAGCAAAAGCAAAAGCATATGGTTTTTAAAAAGATAGGCTTTATTTAAGGGAGAACCAGGGGAAAGGATGTCATTAAAATCACTGGGTAACTTCCCAGTGTAAAATACAACCAGCTGTCTTCATCTTGTTCAATTTTAACCCCAACTCATTGTCTATCCACAATCGAAATACTGATTGACCAATGCTATAGGCTCATTCTCAAATGAGTTGATTTACAACAATGATATAATTTTTGAGAATTAATCAACATAGGAAGGTGGTGTGGAATAATGGCAAAATTCTTTGGGGTCATTTGGAGTCAGAAGAGGCTTGTGCTTTGGCTCTACTTTCTGTATGCCCTTGGTAATGTTACTTTTTCCCCTGGGATTTAGTTTTCTCATCAGTAAAGGGAAGCAGTTGTTAGGATACGAATTTATTTAGGTTGTTCTGTCTAAGTCAGAAGCAGGGGTTTCAGCTCAGAGGTGTGTTTGCAGTTGTTGGTTTTTTGTTTTGTTTTGTTTTGTTTTTTTGATCCAACCTAGCTTATTTATCTTTATGAGGAGAGGTATAAATAGAAGCAGGAGGTAGAAATGGGAGTTGGGAAATCTATTAATACCCTAATACTAATAAATTCGAACCAAAACCCAGACCCCAGACACCCTCATGGGGTGTCTTCTTTGTCTACCAATAGTAGACACTACACTTTCCTATACTTACTAACTACAGATTAAATTCTATCCTACTTCCTTATACTATCCTGTGAGCCATACTTTATAATAAACTCTTTCAACAATCAATTAAAATCTTCCTAGAGAAAACTAAAAGCAGCAGTCCTGTTTGAGTCAACTTCAAATTGTGACAGCTGTCACAGACAAGCTCTCGGGCTCCACCTGTGGCCGAGAGCAAAAAAGCTTTTTATCAGTAACCACACTCTTCTCAACTTTTTGTGTATATCTCAGCTCTCAAATAAAATTGTCTCAACACACTAAATATTCTTCTTTCTTCACCTTAAATTTCTTTTTCTTTCTCTTCAGCTTCATCAACTGTCAAAGTCCAGAGAGCCCAGTCCAGTGAGCCCTGTCCTCCTTAACTGCCAGAGGAAACAGGAGCCAAACATTCTTTCTCAGACTCCTTTTATGCCATATCTTTAAGAGATCCACAGCAAATTATCTTCCTCCCTCACCTCCTCACAAGGGGATGGCTCAAAAGAGCAAACACACCTCTGAGTTGAAACCCCTGCTTCTGACTAGACAGAACAACCTATATAAATTCTTATCCTAACACAGTTGAACTACATCATGGAACCACAAAATCTGAAGGGCAGAATCAAGAGTGTGCTAGAGCCAGCTTGAACTGTTTCTTGAAAGCTGAGAGTTAAAATTTTCAGTGTGAGCATTCATACCTTATACAATGGCAAAAGCTACAAATAATGGCTTGTTTTATTGTTTTGTTCCCTGTTTAGGCTTAAGAAAATGATGGAAAATACGTTAATAATGCAGATTAAATTAAAGGTGTGTCAAACATGCTTCCACAGCCCCCAGCTGGATGTTAAATATTTACCAGCACACTTTTCTCTGGAAGGGTCTTCAGAGGCTATCTAGTCTAACCTATATCACAAAAGGAATACCCACTAAGAACTTTGAGGAGCAGGAATCTGCTACCTCTTTAAATAGTAAGTTCCACTTTGTTATAGTTCTAATTGTTAGAAAGTTCTCTCTGATAGGAAGCCCAAATCGAACCCTTTGCAATTTCTGCCAATTTCTTCACTTTCTGCCCCCCCACCCACCCAGGGCCAAACAGAATAAATCTAATCCCTTCTCCCCAGGACACTCCTTAAAATAGCTAAAGACAGCTAGCATATTCCCCTGAGTCTTCTCCAGGACAAACATGCTTGGTGGACTCCCATCCTGGTAGTACTCCTCTGGACACTCACCAGCTTATTAACGATCCTCTTAAATCCTTGCCCACAGAACTAAACACAATATTCCAAGTGAGGTCTGATGTGGACCAATGAGATTATGATCTTTTTGTTCCTGGAAGTTAGGCTCTTCGTAATGCAACCCAAAATTTCATTGGCTTTTTCAGCTACCATATTACAATGTGGATTCTACAAGTTCCCTTTCAGAACAACCTCTATCTCACTATTTCTCTCTCATCTTGTTCATGAATTTGTGAAATGTATTTTCTGTACCTAAGTGGAAGACAGAATTTGTTACTATTAAAATTCATCTTATTAGATCCAGCCCAATGCTCCAGTTTAAGATCATTTTAGAAGCTGACTCCGTCACCCATCGTCATCCACAGCTATCTCTTCCAGGTGGCATCACCTACAAATTTGATGAGTCTACATCTCTGCCTTCATGAAAGTCACTGAAAAAGTGTCAAACATATCTACAGTCATATGAAAAAATATTCTGTCATTACTGATTAGAGAAATGCACATTAAAACAACATTGAGGTGAGGTATGAATGCCTCATACCTATCAGATTGGTTAATATGACAGAAAAGGAAAATGATAAATGTTGGAGGGGACTTGGGAAAGTTGAGACACTAAATGCCCTGTTGGTAGAGCTGTGAACTGACCCTGTAATTGAAGAAAATTAAAATGAGAGAGAGAAAAAAAAAACTATTAAAGCAGCCCAAGGCCAAGCACAGATCCCTGGAGTATTCTAGAGATGGTGGTTTCCTGGGATTGGTTAGTACCAGCTTGTGAGAATCTTTTGTGAGACTTTCAGGGTTAACTTCAAAAATTGGCAAATGCCTCAAATCTGGTTTGATTTATTGTTTTGTTGATTGTCTAGACTTAAGTGACAGTGAAAATATTAATAATGTAGATTAATATTAAAAGTATGCATAGTTTTTTCCTTAGAAAACCAGCTGTTAAACATTTACCAAAATGCCCCTGATTGAACTCTTAACAACTACTCTCTAAGTCTGACTATCAAATCAGTTCTCAATACATCTACATACATTCTTGGGTATGTTACATCTCTCTTCCACAAAAATATGAAACAGTTTATCAAAATCTTTGCTAAAATCAAAGTAGCCCTTATTCACAGCATTCCCCTCATCAACTAATTAGGAATTCTGTCAAAAAAGGAAATGAACTTGGCCTGGTTATGATCTGTCGTTGATGAAGCCATGCTGAGTTAACTGCTCTCCTTCATAAATGTTCATTATCCATCTCTTTAGTAATCCACTCTAGAATTTTTCCAGGAATTAAAATCAAGTTTCATACTTGACAGTTTGCAGACTGTGCTTCTCTTTTCTGAAAATCAGGACCTTTGCTCCTCAACAGTTATACATTCTCTCTCCTGTTTTGTTTTGTTTTTCCATGACCTTCCAGATATCACTGACAGTGACTCAACCATCACACCTAAGGATGTAGTTCATCTGGGCCAGGTGGTTGGAGTTCATGAAAGCCAGTCAAGTGCTTTCTTACTTATCTCCTTACTTATCTTGGATATCAACTGAATGTTAATAATTTCCACAAACATCATTCTCCTTGGCAAAGAAAAAAGAAGCAAAATTAAATTTGAGTAGCACTGCTTTCTTTCATTGGTTATCATAGTCCTGGCCATCCCAATCAAAAGTACTATCCCTTCTTTCATTTTCTTTTTTCTCCCAATATAGCTTTAACCACCCCATCCTTTTTTTGTTGTCATTCTTAACCCCTTTCAACAGCCTCACATCATTCTGAGCTTTAGCACTGTTGAAACTTTTTATAGGTCTATGTCATGCTCTTAAACTCATCCTGTTACCAGGCTTGTTTTCATCTTCAGTATATTTCTTCTTAAAATAAGTGATTATTAATTAATTAACAATTAGCTGGTGAATTAATAAGAGGTGTTTAGGTAGTGCTTATAGTTTGAAAAGTGTTTTTTTTTATATGTTAGCTCATTTAATTCTTATGCTCATGAGGAAAATACTATTATCCTACTTTTACCTATGAGAAAACTGAGGCTGAGAAAGGTTAAGTGACTTGTCTGGGGTCATACAGCTAGTTAAATATCTGAGGTCAAATTTGAACTCAAGGTGTTCCTGATTCCAAGTCCAATACTCAATTCCCAATTTTCCCCTTCATTGGAATTATTTCCTTTTGTGTCTTCAGAATTCAGTCTTGAGCATTTCCTATGATTTCTAGGTATATCTCCTATCCAGGACTTTAGTCCATGGTATTCAGACCAATCTTTCCTTTGAAACCTTTGAAATTTGCTTTCTCAAAATCTTGATGATCTCTAAATAAGACACATAAATAAGTGCTTTAAAATTCTTGTTAATTGATTGATCCTATACTTCATAGAAATGTAAATGGTATCTCTTGTTGAAATCAAAAGATTAGCTATATGCCTATTATATAATTAAATCTTTAAAATATCATTATTATCAAATCAAGTATTTACTGAGTAATATGCAAGGAGACTGTGCTGAAGTATTATAGGGGATACAGAGAAATATTGGACATGGCAGGACATGGAACTCATCCAGAAGGACCCTATAATCTAGTTGTGATGACAAGACACATATGAAAGGTTAAAAAAATAGAAGATTTCATTATAATCATAGAAGAAATGTCAAAATATATTACTGATTGAATTGTCACTTGAATTCGCAAAAAGTTTGAGCTGTACTTTCATTTTTCTCTGGGGGTCAATTGATCATTAGGAGTAAAAAGTGTTTGGTTTTTGGCTTTATTTCAGAGCTCTTTTCATATACATTTACAGTCATTGTTTATATTGGCTCTCTGATCCTGTTTACTTTGTTGCATTAGTTAATAAAATTTTCCATGTTTCTCTAATTTTCACATAATGATACAATGATACTCTATTGTAATCGTATACCACAATTTGTTCTTGTATCTCCCACAAATGCACCTTTTGTTTCTAGCTCTTTGCTCCTGCAATGATGTGCTTATTGAATGAATATTTTGGAATATATGGAATATTTTTGGTTTTGTCTTCTTATCTGTCCTATAGTGGGAACAATGGGTTAAAGAGTCAAGAAAAGAAGGTCTGAAGATGAAGTATTACCATGGAGAAACAACTCTAAAATAGATAACCATAAAATGGATAGATAAACCATAAAATGGGGGGAGGGGAGGGAGAGTGGGAGAGAGAAGGGGGGAGGGAGGGAGAGGGAGGGGAGAGAGAGAGAGAGAGAGAGAGAGAGAGAGAGAGAGAGAGAGAGAGAGAGAGAGAGAGAGAGAGAGAGAGAGAGAGAGAGAGAGAGAGAGAGAGAGAGAGAATGGTTACCTTCCAGCAAAATGTAAGCTCCGTGAAGGCAGGGCACTTTCATTTTTGGCTTTGGTATGCCTCATAGATCTAGCACAGTGACAGGTAGGTAGTAGCTGCTTAATAAATATTTACAGAATCTAAGGATGCTCATGGCCATTTCAGCTTTCCACATGCCCTGCTTCTCTGGTTTCCCTTAGTGACTGATTCAATAAATAGGAGGGTTTTGGATTTGGAATGTAAAAGGAGACATCCTCCTTCCCCAACTTTTGATGGATAGAATAAATATCTAATGATAGATTTTATCTTAGTGAATTTTGCTACATAGTTTTGTTTTGATTTTTTACCTTCTTAAAAAGAGAGAGAGAGGTCTAAGGCAGAAGAGCAGTAAGGGCTAGGCAGTGGGGGGTAAATGATTTGCCCAGGGTGACACAGCTAGGAAATGTCCAAGGCCAAATTTGAACCCAGGATCTTACATCTCTAGGCCTGGCTCTCTCTATCCACTGAGCCACCAAGCTGCCCCTCTGCATAGTTTTTTCATCTACAATCAGACCCTGACTTAATTTTCTACTTACTTCTCAACAGAGGATCACCAATTTTGAACTGAACCTCACAGTCCAGAGTCCACGACTCTCTTTTGGAAATTGAGATGCAGAGTTTAGCCCAAGATCATACAACTAGTAGGTGTTGGAGCTGGTATTAGAACTTGGGTCTCTGACTTTATTACCTGCATTCCCACTGCTTTAGTGAGGCTAGTCCTCCTAGGTCTTTCCCTCAGACTATCCAATGACCTCCCTTTCATTTTCAAGGCTCATCTTGAGGCTTCATTAATGTTTCCCAACCACTCTGGAATTTGCTGCTCTCTCTCCTCTCTCCATGTTTGCAGACTATCATCTGTATCACATAAATCAGAACAGTTTCATGTGTCAGTGCAAGCTTCCCAATTACAAGTATCTTAAGGGCAGAAACCATGTCTTATATCTTCATGTTTTCAATGGTACCCAATAAATACACTGCTAAGAGCACGGTAGTTTGGTTTGTTTGTTTTCTGGACCAGACCTGGTATTCTCTTGTTACAGGGAACTGGGGTGGAGGGAAGGGAGTGCTTTTGCAGTTCAGACTGGCAATGGCTCAGTTGCCTGTGGACATGGAGGCTTACTAAGGTCATACAGCCCATTGGTGACAGGTAGAACTTGAAATCGCGTCTTTATGACTAAGCTTGGCTAAGAGGCAGACTAGCTCTGGAGCTCTGGACTCAGAGGCCAGTATGCAGTAGGTGCTCCATAAATTCTTGCTGGCTGTGCTCCAGACAGCTGCCAGCCTAAAGCCTGGGTTCCCAGGACCCTTATAAGAATGTCTGAATCACCTGTTTCTCCAAAAGGCGCTTACCTAAGATGAATCGTTATGCTTTCTGCCTTCCCCAAGAGCCTCTCCTTCTCTGCCATTCTCTCCTCACTCAAGACAGCAGCTGGGGCAGGCAGGTGTCATTTTGCCAGCTTTGGCTTTCAGTGGAAGAGCTGGTCGCAGGCACTCTTAATGAAAAATGAATGAAAGGGTGAGCTCTTCTTAGATCGGCTGCAGTACTCTCTGAGCCATAACATTTCACTCTTCCACAAAGGTCACGCCAATGCAAGGAGGCCACCAGGCTGCCTTCCACTGATCTCGTCCAGCTGCCTTTGGAGCTGTCCCTGGGTAGCAGCTGTTAAAAACTCCTTTGATGTGGGCTGAGCCAGGGAAGATGAGTGCTTGTTTGGTGTCACACAAACACTGAATATGCAAAGCAGGAAGCTAAAGCCAGTAAAGTTCACTAAGATCAATTCAGTACCATTAGATATTTATTCTATCCATCAAAACTTGGGGAAGGAGGAGGATGTCTCCTTTTGTATTCCAAATCCAAAACCCTCCTATTTATTGAATCAGTCACTAAGGGAAACCAGAGAAGCAGGGCATGTGGAAAGATGAAACGGTCATGAGCATCCTTAGATTCTGTAAACATTTATTAAGCAGCTACTACTTATCTGTCACTGTACTAGATCTATGAAGCATACCGAAACCAAAAATGAAAGTGCCCTGCCTTCACGGAGCATACATTCTGCTGGAGGGAACCACTTTGATACACACACAGATGCAAAATAAATGCAAAGTAATTGAAGAGGTGGGTGGGGGAATCATGAAAAGCCTCTTGTAAAAGGTGACACTTGGAATGAATTTTTAGGAAAGCCTTTTGTTTAGTCAGGTTTGACTCTGTGTCCCGATTTGGGTTTGGGTTTTTTTGTCAAAGATTTTGGACTGGTATACCATTTCCTTCTCCAGTTTATTTTACAGATGAGGAAACTGAGGCAAACTGGGCTAAGTGACATTCCCACGGTCACCCAGCTTGTAAGCGTCTGAGGTCATTTGAACTCATGAAGAGAAGTCTTCCCCATTGCAAGCTCAGGTTTCTATCCACTGTGCCACCTAGCTGTTTTTTAAAGTTAAGAGATTTTAAAAGATGGGGAGAGAAGAAAGCATTCTGGACATGGTTCATAGCCTATCGAATGTTGTGTACAAGGAATAATATCAAGCAGATAACATAACTGAAATGTACTGTGAATCTAAAATAATATTGGAGATATTAGTTGGGGACACATTAGACACCAAACAATGGAGCTTTTTTTTTTTAGTTTGTTTTTTTTTTAATCTCTGAGGCAAAAGGAAGGCTGAACTTCTACAATGTGGAAGTGACAAAGTGAGCTTTAGAATGTCATCCTGCTAGTTGTGTGAAGGATGAGTTGAAGCAGGGAGAGACTAATACAGAAAGACCAATTAGGGGCTATTTTAATAGTCCAGATAAGGGGGTAGCTGGGTAGCTCAGTGGATTAACAGCCATTCCTAGAGACGGGAAATCAGTGTTAAAAATTTGTTCTTACGTGTATTTGAAAATAATGAAATATTAATTTTTTAAAAAATATTTTTTTAATTGAGAGATCAGCGGCAACCTAGAAAGAGAATTATTTTAATCAAATAGTTTAACTGGAAAACTGATTGTAGGGGGTTGAGTGATAAGTGAAGCAAGGAAGAAGAGGCCAGCTTTTTCTAGGAGTTTGGCCATGAGGGAAATATAGGAAAAAAGAGATGTTAGTATACATGGAACAGGGGATATCCAGATCTGTTTGCAGATAGCAGAGACAAAGGAAATAGATAAAGAGATTGAGAGAGGATATAAGCAGGAGGAAAGACCCTGTGCTGAGGAGTGCTTTACAAGCATGAAGAAAACCATAGAAATTGCACAGATAGAATAGGAGTCATTATCAAAACACTGAGAAGTAGGTTCCACAGCTTGCCATGGAATATGTAAACAGATCAGTTGAGTGCTCTCAAGTAATATAAGGTAAAAAATCACCATGAATATATGTTCTTATACAGTCCAGAACAAAGGAAAAACAATTTTCTGGAGATCCAAAGCAAATCTACAGTTAATTTTAACCAAATATCTAACCTTTCTCTCAATAAGTCTCATAAGCCCTAGTTGAAGAAACCAAAGGACAATGAAAAATCCTACCTTATTTGTCTTTTCTGGTAGCAAACAGAAAGGAATTGAATCTCAACTACAGTATTGGTTTCAACAATAGAATTAGTCTTGTCATGGGGCTGAAGCTCTCTGTGCTCTATTTTTTTTGCTGGGTGGTCATTTAGGCATCAAAATCAATGGCCACTTTCAGATTTAAGACCAAACACAAGCAGAAATAGGTTTCAATAAGCCCAGTCTGAAAGTTAAGGTTATTTCTAAGCTATTTTATCCATAAGGCATTTCTGCTCAGGCCCTTTTGACTGAGGTCTGTAGACAGCTTGTCTGAATCTTTTTTATTTATCCTACTTTCCTCAAATCCTCTCCTAGGATGACTGGATGAAGCTCAGGAAAATCAGTTAATGAAGCAATGACTCAGACAAATGACAGGAGGTTGAATGACACCTTTCAAATTCAAGAAGCCAACCAGGGGCAGAAGGCTTCAATTTAAAACGAATTTTTCTTTTCTTTTTTTTAGTCCCTCTATTTGACAAATAATTCTTTTTCCTTTTAATGTTTATTCACAGTGATCAAGTAAAGCATTCTTATATAACATTTAAGGTGATGAGCTCACACAAGCTTATATACCCCTCCCTACCCCCCCAAATGCCCATGGCACCTTTTTAAACTTGAATCAAGAAACAAGGTAGTAGTAACAAGTAATCAGAATATCTTTATTGCCTTCCTTTAAAAATCATGTAAACATTAGCATACAGATACCTTCTCCCATTCTCAAAATAAAAACAATTATGATGTATTAAGCAGAAATTTAGAAGAAATTGTCAGGAAAAAAACCAACCATTTGTCAGATGAATATATATGGATTTAGTTGTTACTATTCAGTAAACTGTTAGTTTTTATGGCTAGATAGAGAAGATGTAGCATGCCAAGAGAACTCTGGCACTAGAATAGATGACGCCAAAGATTTTATGGAATTTTAGCTATCAATTCTATTAATTGCTTCTTGTGACAACTAAAGTACAAAATAATTCATCTTGTTAGCACAGTGTCTGGGCACATAGTAGGTGCTTAATAAATGCTTAACTACTGAATATTTGTTTAAATTCTACCCTTTCATCCTAAACCCCTTTTTCTTCCATTTGGCCAAATCATATATATATATATATGATTATATATAAAATGAGCTCTGGTATGGGACAAAACTCTATCCCCTCAAATCACAGAAGCAGAAGTTTTAAAATATCCTTTTTTATCACAAAGACATGAGATGGTTGGAGATATATGAGCTGGTAAATGCTAACAATCAGCTGGGGGGGGGGGATGTACATATGACATAATGTGAGGTTTAATCTGTAATCTTTTTTGTACTGATACTCTAAACAATCAACAAAGCTCTATCTGTAACTATTGCCAATTTCCACAGTGTAAATGCTCATACTAAAAATTTATCCGCTGGAGCTGGCTTCAGCATATGCCTGCCATGAGACTACAGAGATAGCTAGAGAAGAGAGAGAAACACTAGATGGGAATTAAGTGCATGTTAATTCCACCCCCAAAAAAAGTAATACGAGTGAAAAGTGTGTGCTGGATCACAGAGACAATACCTGATCAAGTTCCTTTCAAAAGTATGGTTATGGAATACATGTGCTTCTGACATTATATCAGTGAAGAAGGGTGAGAACTACCCACTGGAAGTCATCTGAACCAATCCTACAAATGTTCTTTCATGAGTAATGATCAATGCCAGGCACTTGGTAAAAAATGTGAATATCATTTACTTTTCTGCCCTTTTACTCTTTGAAGGAAGTAACAATTATATGACAGTCAAGTTTTGATTCAAATTCAACTTTCCTTCTCCTCCTGCCAACCCCTGAGAACTCCTCAGTGTGAAAAGTATGTTTTTTTTATATCAAAAACATTCTGGATAGGTATACAATAAGACATCTCTTTATTCTCATTTGTACAGAAAAAAAAGGTAGATAACATTAAATGACAATGAAAACCATTAGCTTTAGTTCAAGTAGATAAAAGGACAATAAATATCTCCTAGGAGAGATAGCAATTTTTCCTCCTCTGATTGTTACATACTCTACTGGAAAGTGAAAATATTATTAGCTCAGGTATTCTCTGGATGAAGAATAACAACGGTCTCAGAAGTCTTAATCTAGACTGAATAGCCTATAGGCCATTAAGGGAGAAACTGATCATCCAATTAGATTGCTCTGTTTAACCTCTTTCCCTGCACAAAAATTCTATCAGTTTCCTCCCCACCCCCCTCCCCCATATTTCATGCAATCTAAATGTATTCTTATTACATTTGGGAAAGAGGAACTATCTTTATCCCATTTTTTGGAAAACTGCTCAGAAAGAAGAGATGAAACTACTTTCCCTAATTCAGCACCAAGACGTGAGAATGAGAACTATGGGTTTGGAAGACAATTACTTCTGGGAACCTTTACCTGGGTTTATTCATTTCTACATTATGTTATGTACTGAAGCCCTTTTTGAACCATTTTGAAAAATAACAGTCTACTCAACTTGGAGTGGAGAAAAGAAAAGAAAATGTAACTGTGATTACTTGGCCAGAGTTCTAAGTGGGCTGGAAGGAAAGATGCGAGATACTAACATTGTGGGGGGAGAGAAGGAGGATGTGACTTTCAAGCCCTTGGCTAAGATAGGGTGAAAATGAATGATGTCTTTGGCAAAGCTACTGCCAATCATATGTGTACCAACAGATGTAAAATGTTATTATACTCCCAGTTAATAGTAAATGGCTACGTGAAAAATACTCCTTCAGGGGCAGAGCTCAGGAAAACAGATACATAACTGCCTGGGCAGGGCATAAGACCCAGAATTGCTTCAGTGAAGAGTCTACTGACGTGATAGCAAGGATCTGAAACTTTATGAAGAGGACTGGTTAAAATGTATTAACTACACTACTACTAAAAAGAAAAAATTAGCTGCACTATTATGTGGAGTATTTCTACATAAACAAAAATAAGTCCAGGCCTTAACTAGTGATCCAACTACTTCTAACAATATTTTTGGTCCACATATATGATTTCATCAGCATGGAAAACTTCTGGTATGAAAATTTCCCACACTGATACAATTAGCAACTCATCTATGAGCCTTATAGTCTTAGAGAACTGCCTGGAGATATTAACTGGTGTTGGTACAACATGAGTACAACAAAATTCTAGTGGAGCAAGGTCCAAAGAAGTGGTGGAGAAGGGAGAGCCCCAGACTAAGATCGGTACCTCTCGGATCTAACCCTAGCTTTATTACTAATTTGTTAAGTCATTTTCAGCAAGGCACATAACTCCAATGGGCCTTGTTTCTTCATCTCCAAAGTAATTAAATCACCTCTGAGGTCTCTGCCAGTTCTGACATTTTGAGTCCATAAGGACTTCCAAACAGAACTTGACTGTACAATGCTTCCTACTCATTTACCACAAACCAGGGTTTGATAGCCTAGTTATGTAGAGAACTGCTTTGAAAACCTGATTATATATTTTTCTGCTTAAATTGTGGATGTTATAACAAATCACTAACATAATCATTCTCTCCAACTTCCTCAAGAGTATATACCTTTCCACAGATGGTTTCCAATTGTATGTCCATCTAACAATGAAGAGGACAGAAGACAGAGTCCCTGAAAAAACCTAAACCTAATAATCCATCATTCCAGTTTTATTTGCCTTTTGTGTGCACAAAATGAAAAACCCAAGAGTCCATACTTATCTACACAGAAAATATAGCTATGAGAGAGGAAATAGCTTCTAACCGATATGCCAATGAAAATCTGTTAACTATACATCCCCAAAATACCAGTTATTTCAATAAAGATGAATTGTTTTCAGGTCCCAGTTCTCAAATTCTTGTTATGTATACTTCCTCATCTACCACAATCATATATACTGATCCTAGTTTTTTAAAAGCTTCAATGCTTTTAAATCCATATTTGCTTCATATAGATCTCTTCCCTTCTACTGTTATTTTCCTTGTTCTGTGTAGGATTTCACAAATATTAGAGAAAATATGTTTAAAAAAAAAGCAGACAAGTTGCTATAAGTAGTGCTTCACCAGCAAATTTTTTTTAAAAAGTGATTTTAGTATTGAAGACAGATTTAAACCCAGGATATTTTTATTGTGCTACATGTGTGGAAATATATATGTGTATATATGTATCTATATATGTATGTGTATATGATTACATATATACACCTACACTATTTTCAAAAGGTCAAATAATGCAGTGAGAAGACTAATCAGTGTGAGGTGGAGAAGAAAGTATATTAGTGAGCATAGCCAATAAAAAAACAACTACAAATCTTTTAAACTGAACACCCAGGAATCACTGGTACTCACTTAGGTACAGAGGCAATTTGTGTGATTTATAGGCATTTGAAAAAAAAAAAAGACTGAAGGATTAAGAATAACCTTTTACAGATTTTCAAAAAGAAACTTGATGGACTATGGAGTCTAAAGAATATCGACTGAAATACGTTGATGAATAAGAAAAAAAAAACAGAAATAAAATTATACCTAATCATACCTATTCTAAATCAAGATGGATGTGGTTTAAATGGACAACCTGAAAAATCCCATCTCTCCAAAATGAGACAGCATACGGGATTACAAATGCAAGATTATATACACAATTATATTAAGTTAAGCCAGTTCATATAATACACCCAACAATTCAAACAGCATATTGGTGGGGGAAGAATGGGGACAAGTGGGGGAAGAAAGAATCCACGCTGACTAAGGTGTCTCACTCATTCCAATCCACGAAATCCTGTCCTTTTTCCATTATGGTCAGTGGTCTCTGCAGAGGAGTCAATGATACTATATATGAAAGGATAAAGCTTAACATCTGGTCCTGAGCTCGAGCAGTTTTTGCATTCTTCATTGTAATACCGCAGCAGCAGCTTATAAACTTGCCCTAGAAAGTAAAGAGTCCAACTATTTAACATAAAATAAAGGTAAGAATGTATAGAAGAAAAACCTCCAAAAGGATCCTCTCAGTTTTATTAACACATAAAGATAATTTAATTTATTTTTAATTTAATTAATTTAATCCTATAATTTGGCTCTAAGAAATATATCTTTTCATATATCTGGAGGACAATCTTATAAAAAATAGACATTTTAAAAACTCATTTGCCTTTATCTCACAAACTCACGTACAAAAGTAGCCAAGCACACATATATAGTCTTTCCTTGTGTCATATGACTTTAGATGGTACAAGCAATAACACAAGTGGCCTGGCAGGCACAGAGAAAGCACTTAATTTGTGCTTACTGACTGAATGCCTTGACTGTTCCCTAGTCATTCAGCTTCTAGAAAAGCTGTTGTAGTTAACCTGGGGGAAAAAAAATCTATAGGCCATAAGCATTCTGATGCACTCGACATGTAGGAGTTAGTTGATATCTTCCTATCTACATTTGGCTAACTTGCCACTTTTTCCTATTAGCTTTGACAAATGTGAAAGAGAGAATGAAGAGACCCATCACCTTTAGGGCCCTTTAAGAACAATCAGCCATGCTACATTCATTCAATATGTCATGGACCAAAGAGTCATATTAGTGAATTAAAATATTGCAAACAAAACCCCCAAACCAGAAATTTCACAGCTATTCTTGCTTTGTCTCCCTTGCCCAAATAAATTCTTTCCCTTCCTGCCTGTGACATCCATCCAAGTTTAGCAAACACCTCTTCTAATAGGGAGCCGGGATTACCTTGTACTTACCAACAGTCTGTCCCCTTTCAGTAAGGAAGGTGTGCATGCTATAAATGTCTCTCATCAAATCTGAATCCCCAAAGGTAAAATACGCCACATCTCGCTCAGCTGCAGCCGCCGCCAGTATTTGTATTAAGGCTAAGCAAAGAGAAAAAAAATTACCAATCACCAATTGACAGTATGACAATTTATATCAAGATAGCTCTAATTTTTTTAAAATTAGCTACATCATGGGGAGTAAGCAACAACACTAGCTTGCAGTAGCATCTTCCTGCCTTACTATCCAAATCACTTAAAATGATGAATTGTGCCAAATGTGATTCTTCACGTTTTCTTTAGGAATACAAAAGCAGTGTAATATCGTGATCACTGAGCTCAGAATCAGGAGGGGCTGGGGTTTGAACCCTCTTGTCTTATACTTATCAGCTATGTGACCAGGGACAAGTCTTGAAACCTGAGCCTCAGTATTCTCATTTGTAAAATGAGGGTACTCACTTCATTATAAAATGTACCAACTGTGTAGGCCTACTGAGAAGATCAAGTAAGATAACATATGCAACTCATCTTGCACATGTTCAATGCCATGGAAATGTCTGCTATCATTCATTGAGTATTTCATGGTACAAGGCAACAAATAAAAAGATTCAGTTCAATTACACAGCCAAGATGCTAAAACAACTGTTCTATTTCTAAACTAAGTTACTCTCAAAGATTATTTTACTTTAAATTTAGCCACCAGCCTTACACTGACAAGAAAACTGGGTTTTCTTGGTCAGTGGATTTAGTGAAAAGATATTGATATATTCATTAACCCTGCAAGAATTAAAGAAGTAAATCGCTAAACTTGTAATAGTAGTCCCATAAAAAAAAATTTTAACCCTATTTTACTCCTGATGTTTTTATTTTATGAGCCTTTTCTACTTACTCCCTTGAGATTAAATTCTTTTGTGCTAAAGAAACCAATTAATCAAAAAATATTCAACAAAGGATCATATCTAACGACATCTAGACTTTTTTTTCTTGTGATATTCCATCTTTTTGCTATGAGAGAGGTGGCATATTTCATTATCTTTTCTCTGGAACCTTCACTAATTTTTCCATTAATCAAATTTAATTTATAAGCCCTGCAAGCATTGTTCTCTTGGTCCCACTTACTACACTCTGCATCATGTTAAGTTTTCTAAAGTCAAAATCCTTTATTAAGTTAAACTCAAAAAAGTCTAATTGAGGATTCAAACTACTCCCAATCCCACCTTATACACACTACAGTCCTCCTCCAGGGTCTTACTGTAGCATGGAGGTTGACTCTGGGTTCCTAAAATCTATGCCAGAAGGGCCCAGGCACTAACTGCTAGAAGACTGCGAGCTTCAACCAGCCAGGAATTTGCTCAGATAATTTCAAAGAAACCTCATTATGAAGGAATTAACAGCAAGAGGGTGAGTTTTTTTGGCTATAGCAGTTCACCAAAACCATCAGTTAAGATCAACCATGTTGACAAAGGAAGCATCTACTCCAACACTGAGTCCTGAGAAGTAATGATGTAACTTAAAACATTCAACATGTTTTCAGTATATGTTGTCATGCTAGACACATGCCTTTGTTCTCAGGAAAGAGAAAAGAAATTTATATATTACAACTATGATAGAAGGATATTTTAAAAAACCAACTCAGAAACTAAATATAATTCAACATATACCAGATCAAGTAAGGAACTCTGACATTTGATTATGACTAAAATTCTTTTACTATCAAAGAATATGATAAACTTCATCAATTAACATTTCTCAAGTATCTGCAATGTGCTGGGTGCCATAACTGAAATTCATTAATCTCATAAGTGTTGGAGTAATTAATCTCAAGAGAGATGATGTTTTAATTAAAACTACTTAACCAACTTATCTATTAAAGCTTCAGTAAACCCATTTTTAAAGGTGCCAAATTAAACTAATCTGCATATAAAAATTGAAGCTAATGAATCTCCATAGCCTGAAAATATGGTATATTATTTATTACCTTTTAGTGGGAATATGAAAATCTGACTAAATATGGGTCATTAATAAACAAAAGACCTTAATAGCTCCTGCTCCCCAAGTAAGAGACAATTTTTAATTTCCAGTTTTATAGGAACATATACTTAGAGCTAGAAGGGATTTAGCAATCATTGTCCTTTTCCCTCCTCCCTGCTTTTAAACATATGAGGAAATGGAGTCATAGAGAGGTCACATACTTAGTAAATGACACAGCTGGATTTTGAACCTAGATCCTCTAACTTTAAATCTATCAGCTTTTCTACTATGTACTTCATGTTGATTTTCAATGTGTTATTCAAGAAAAAAGGCAACTATCAAGAATGATTTAAATAGGTAAGACATTAACAGCTGCCCATTTCTATCCAGGTATAGCTTGAACAATAATATGTATAATTTTAAAAATATTATTTAAATATTAATACATAAAAATTTAAATTTAATTTAAATATTATTAATTATATAGCATTATTAAGCACTTATTACAAAGTGCTTACATACATTATCTCATTTGACCCTCACAACAACCTTAAGAGGCAGTTTCGCGTACAAAAGACTAGCTAGGTAGTGCATTGGAAAGAGGGCTCGGCCTGGTGGCAGAAAGTCTCATCTTCTTGAATTCAAATCTGGCCTCAGATAC
Organism: Monodelphis domestica; assembly: GCF_027887165.1. NCBI lineage: Eukaryota > Metazoa > Chordata > Mammalia > Didelphimorphia > Didelphidae > Monodelphis > Monodelphis domestica. The sequence continues at coordinate 74,591,547 of NC_077227.1, forward strand.
TTACTAGCTGTGTGACCCTGGGCAAGTCACTTAAGTCTATTTGCCGCAGTTTCCTCATTTTTAAAATGAGTTGGAGAAGGAAATGGCAAACCATGCTAGTATCTTTGACAAGAAAATCCCCCCCAAGACCAGGAAGAGTCAGACACAACTGATATGTCTGAAAAGGCTGAACAAAAAACTGCACATCCCTATAGAGTAGACAATCAAATGAGATATGTAGATATGAGATAAGTCTTAAAAGTGCTGTAAGAATGTTGGCTTAAGTAATCCAAATATCATTCTCACTTTACAAAGGAAGAAAATGAGACATACTAACAATTTCTATTTCTATATCACTTTAAGGCCTACAAAGAACCTGCCTCACAGTGTCCAAGACATCTGGCTCAAGTATTATCATCTATATTCTTTTACATTAGAGGAAATTGAGGCTCAAAGAGACTAAGTGACTTGCTCACATAGAGATGGTGTACCAGAGCGAAGATATTCTAATGTCAGACCAAGTACATATCTCAACACAAAATATGCCCAAGGACAGCTCTGTGTTGTGAGTCCTTATAGAAACACAACTTAATTTTAACTGAGTTGTCTGACGTGCTAAGCCTGAGTTTTAGAAGAAAACAACAAGAAAAAGGCAAAAATATTTTCAATTAAATATACGTTTTATATATTATATATAAATATTCATCCACTGCCATAGGTATACCCCAAACATATTCAAAGTCTTCAATCAGCCATTTTCAAGGTTCAAAACAATAATCTTATTCCCCTGGATGTATAAAAAATATAAATGTATAAAAATGACATAAATTAGACTTTCAGAAAGAAAACTATTCCAAAAAGTAATAATTGTTTAAAAGATTACTATAATGTCCCTCAGACTTTCAATACCTAAAAACTCCAAATCCCTACAGTTCCAGAGAGCTGCGCATGGACATTTAAATGAATTCTTTCTGCCTTTCTAGTTGGGAAAGAGAATATATCTGCAATATAACACCGTTCTTATGGTGTGTGGACTGGGTCCAAAAAATGATATAAAAGCATTAGATTCTGACTTCAAGCCTGTCTAAATGCCAAAGGAATTATTTAATTTCAACTGCAGGGAGTTGGGTTTTAATTTTCTCCTTGGCAGAAATGTTCAGTTGTAAAAAAAAAAAAAAAAACTAAACCAGACCAAACCAAAAAAACCAAGTCTACATGACTAACTAAAAAACAACTTGGTTTCTTTTTGCAATGAATGCCTTAAAAAAAGAATGAAAAAAAAATGAAGGTAGATCAAAATGAGACTTTGTTTAGGAATGTTAACATGTAATCATTGATACTGAAAATAAACTCTGCCATATACTACAGTAATTTGATAATGTAGGATTACTTAAATGATTCATGTGCATGCTTCCAGGCTTATAGGATAAGAAAAAAGCTAACTCGTGAAGGTTCCCCAACATTGACTTGCAATGTAGCCTTTTCTCAGACTTCTCCTTCTGTGACCTCTCTAAACCTCCAGACTGATCTGGATGCATTACTCAAAGATGATATAAGTAAGAAATGTAAATATAAACATATATATGCATATTATACATCTATATTTATATACAAATCTGTATAAACACACACATACACATACTTATATGTGTGGTTATCTAATTTCTCTCTGTTCCATTATCCTTTACTATTTTTAATCTCCTATCTTTTCGACTAATCCTTTTTAACCACACTTTTATTCCTTCCATCAAGTGCTTTCAGTTGTCTCTCAAGGCTCAGTCAGTCTAGGGGTTATTGCAACATTGGTATCCCATCACTGATATAAACTTAACATGTACATTAAATTCTCATTTTCTCTGGTCAAATGTCATTGACTCATGAAGATGTGATCTTATTTCCCACTACTGTGCTTTGGCTCACAGTGTCCTTCCCATCTGGACTATTCCCCCTCCTTTCAGTCTATCTTCAATGTCCAGCTCAAATTTTAACTTCTCCACAAACCTTTATCTGATGCCACCAGCCCATATTGATAACATCTCAGTTCCAGACTAGTCTAAATGATTAGAATCTTGTTAGAGGGTCTTTTATTGTCACTACCATATATAAGACATACCACAGAATAGCTTATTTACTGTTTCATGTATATATGTTTTCACCAATTAGATTAAGTCACTAGTGAGCAGGACTCCTGTCTACCCCTATTTCTTCTGTCTCCCACTCCTAGTCCTTCATACAATAGACCAAAAATGCCTAAAAAATGCTTTTTGTTTGAATAAAATAGACATAAGATGTGGAACTATATGGAAGAGCTACATGAATGTGGTTCTTCTACTAAAGTCTGGGCTTTGCCACTAGGGACTTATATGAGGTTGGCCAAGTCTCTGAGACTCAGTTTACTCATTTATAAATTGAGAGAGTTAGGTTAGATGGTCTCCAAGGTCCTGTCTGATTCCAAATTCAAAAACCTATAACAAAGAATTTTGGTCAGTGATTTTAGAATCCCCCCAAATCCTTTCAAAATCAGTATTCTTCAACAACTCCTAGCCATGAGCTTCTCTCCTTCCAGTTCTGAAGGTCTATGATAAAATGTTAAAGATGTGACTTCCAAAATACACCAAAACCTCTTTGTGAGATAACTATGTTGTGGCAGTGCTGCTCATGGCAGGAATTAGCACTGCCACATGCCAGCCTCATGAGTCAGTATCTCTTCTTGTTAAGAGCACCATAACACTCAAGGAAAACCCAGGATCCAACATCAAACTAGAGAATCCACCCTTCTTTATCTTCTCAAAGTTTTTCTGGTTTTACTTGCCATGAAATAATTACTACAAGGTAATCTGCACTTAGAGTTGGGGAAAATAGGTTGATATATAAGGAAAAGGAGTGAAATGAACTTTTAAAGGATTCAATTTTAGACATGTATCCACAGTTTTTAAAAACACACACACACACACACACACACATTCTTCCAACTGATTCTTCCTGCCCCTCTAATCTAGAATTATATATTTTTTAAAAGACTTAAATAACTTTACACTCAAAAACCTAATTTCCCTGTTAATTTTTGTTAGTACTATAGGTAAAAGAAATATTTCTTACTGTAAATGTATGCCTTGCACACAAAGACAGATACATGTTTTGAGTTATATTAAAAATAAACCTACAAAATACCAAACTGCCACCAAGCGGTACTAAATAAAACTGCTCAGTCCTGAGAAATCCCTTGATGCTTAAGAATCTGGTATCTTTAATTGAAATGCTTCAAGGAAAATAGCTTCCTTTGTTCAGAACAATACCGAACTTAAAGAATATAGTACAAAGGCTGTATACACACACACACACACACACACACACATTTTCACAACTATCAATGGACTAGTAACCTTTAGGAATAAAAGCAGTTCATTAGTCAAATAGACTGAACATTTTTACATTTCAAATGAAAAGTAAATAAGCAATTTGCTTTTATAAGAATATTCTAGTTAACTTATCAAGTTGTGATTCCAAATAAATGATGAAATGAATAGATAATTTTCCTAATCAATAGTTTTCTTAGGGCTTAAAAAATCCTAAGTAATTCTTGAGTAGATTTCATGATATGTGCTTCTGAAACAAGTACACTTACTTAGAAGTAATAAACCATGGTTTTCCAAGTTAAAGCCACCTGAATGTTTCTGAACAAACTTTGGACTCCCTATATTTCAGTGTGAATGTGTTAAAATCTCCTTAAAGGAAGGTTCAGGCATATACAGTCTAAATTTGAAGTGGGTAGGGGAGCTACTTCATTTATTACTGAATTTCTTAATATATCTAAAGATCTATGATTTCATCAGAATGGGTACTTGTTTCATGACTGCAAACTGCAACTGCTTGATTGATGTCTTAATTGCCACAAATCTACATCAATTACTTGGGTCTAAAAAAATATTCGCTTTTGGTGGCCAGTATTCTTTCTTCTTTCTAGGAATATACAAGTGCCAGTTAATGAGCCCATGTTCAAAGCCTATCCTGAACTTGTCAATGCTTGTATTCCACTTGTATTCTCCCTTCAGGAGACCAGGGCAACCTCCTCACTAGGACAAGATACTGGAGGAAAGACTTTAGGAGGCCTTTGTGGGATAATGGAACTAAAGACAGAAAGGAGAGGAATTTTAAAAGCAAAATAACTATGCCAATTAATACTTATTAAGGAAACAGTATTATACTAGTTTGTAAAAAATAGACTTGAATACAGGACTACAATCCCCACAAGCCTTTGCTCCACTTCCCCAAAATGCTTTGTAATCTCACACAATTCTGAGGTGGGCCGAGATCGAGGAAGGATTTAAGCTGGTGGCAAAGGTTTTTGGCGCTCTTGTCACTTTTTGGACTTCCGTTTTGGAGCAGAGGCGTCTCTTCCATGATGTGAGGTTATTTTGTCTAGGCCTCTCGCCTAGGCACATGTTTCTTACTTGTATATTCTTTAATCCTTAATCCTTAATAAACCTCTAAAAAATATAATACTCCTTGCAGAGAGAAACTAATTTCTACCTGCCTCAGTCTCCCCATCTCCCTAAATTTTAACTGTTACAAGTTATTATGGGAAATTTACAAATTAATATAAAGCATAATTCATGCTAATAGGGAGAGATTAACATATACACAAGAATAAACAACACACAAGTATTAATGTGTGGAATCATGTGGTACAGACTATAAATTCATTAAAAATTCAGAGACAGGGAAGCCCAACAAGGGCTGGGAGTCAAGGGAGGTTTCAAAGTGGAAGTAGAACCTCAGATGTGCCCTGAAAGGAGAGAGAGAATTTAGATAGATGCAGGAAATAGATAAGGGCATTCCAGGCAAGGGGAATATAAAAGAAGATATACAGTCAGGAATGAACATGGGACATTCATGGGACAGTGAGGAACACATCTTTGACCAGAAAGTGTGTATTAGAGTTGTAGAGGGAAAATGATGCATGAATGACATAAGTGCTAGAAAATAAGACAAAAGAGTTTAAATTTAAGAGTTAGAAATTATACACATATAAACCAGGCAGACAGAAAGACAGATGCAGCACTTTGTTTGCAAAGAAGTTTCCATTAAAAGGCTTTATAATAGAGAAGTAACATGATAAAAACAGTGTTTAAAACAAATTAGTTTGACTCTATTCCAAAGGACAGGTTAGAGGAATAAAAGACAGCTAAAAGCTTATTTGCTAAGGTCATCAAAGCTTTGACTAAAGTTTGTCAAGAGAAAGAAGAGGAAGGGATGGGTATAAGGGACATTGAGAAGGCAGTTAGTAATTGGTAAGTGACTATATATAAAAGAGTAGGGAGATTAATGTGTCAAAAAGTTCCAATTTGGCTTAAATTTATAATAACAAATTTATACTGAATTGAGGTATTAACTAATTCACTTGAAGATCATACAACAGACAGCAGCAATTAAGAATGAGTTTTTAATGCAAATATACAAAACTTCTTGAGCTGACAATCAAATACAACTAAGGCACATGGCAGATCTAGATTTGTGGATTGATGACATAAACCTGGTCATCTATTTACTTAGTGCAAAACAAAAAAAAAAGGAGTTGTCATAAAAATCAATAAGTTCAAAATAGAAAACAGGCTCCCTAAAACAAACTCAGGAAGATAAAAAATAAATCAGATAGACTGGAAATCAGAAATTACATTTTTCACTTTAAAAAGTAAGCAAAATTACTCTGTTCTTGAAATATTACTGAACTTTAAGTTATTAGTTAACACAAAAAAAATCATATTTGCAAGGATCACAGGATTTGGAGATGACAGATCAAGTTAAGAAACAGAATGATTATAGGATACACAGATTATACAACCTATTTGTAGCCAAGAGATGTAGGTAAATCTCATTACAATCAATATAACAAATGATTAAATGACATTATTCTCACATGCTGGCAAACAGGTCACATTATAATGATTCTTTCAAATAGTCTAGTTAAAAAAAATACTTTCATTGGTGTTCATCCTATAAAAAATAACCTTAAAAAGGAACCTGAGTCATTTTGACTCCCCTTCTCACTCTGCTTCTATCTATGTAATCAAATACTTTGCCACAGAATCTCAGAATCTAACACTTAGACAGGGCCTGGTCTCAAAACCTAGCTGGTCCATCCCATGCCTGAACAAAACTTCTACATCAGACCTGGTAAGATGCCACGCAACTTTTGACAAAAAAACTGTGGTTATGGGAAAGCTCTTGCCTTTTGAGGCAGCCTAATCAACTTTAGCAGAAAGTTGTTCATGATATCAAGTCTAAATGCACTTCTTTGCATCTTCCATATATACTCCTAGCTCTGCAATATGAGGGATACAGAAAAAAATAAAATATTATCTCCATATAATGGCCATTCAGATGCTAAAAGATACCTCTCATGTCCTCTGAGGAATGAGTGGAAGGAAATGGTACTGTTTAGCTTAGACAAGAGAAAGTTTAGGATGCCAAGAGAATGGCTGGGTTTTCTAAACAACAGTGGCCTTGATACGCATTGTGAGGAAACCACTGAGAACAGGGGTAGGCTTGTTTTGAATATGGCCAAGTAAGGCAGATGTATTAAAGGATTAGACAAGACCATTTTAAAAGCTTGAGTAATCTTGCACCAAGGTAGGAAGTGATGATGATAAACTTGTGCCTGCTATAATATCTCTATCATATTCAGACCTTTCCTTTCAACCTATGGGGCCTGATCAACCAATCCCTGGGTCCCAAGTTCTTGCTGGTTCTGAACTCATACCACCTCCAAAGGGAACACTTACATCTACAAAGACAGAGGGCTGGGAGGATCAAATAAGGTATCTGTCACAACTTAATGAGCTTCCCTCCATTCTATGAGGGGTTCCCTGGCTCTAGCCATGCAAAACCATGAGCATCCCCTGCATGGGACTTACTTACACTGCCTTCTCTCCCATCCCTCCTGCCCAAAATCAATGTGTTTTCCCAATGCTATTCTCTTTGCAGTCCTCTCCAGATACAGAAATGGGGCTAGTGCATCAAGGTCCAGTTCAAATGTCCTCTGCTATCATATCTTCTATATTTATCCAAGTTAGTTGTTTTCTTTCCCTCCTCTGAACTCCCAAAGATCCTGGGTTCACTATTTTTTTTTAAACCCTTACCTTCTGCCTTAGAATGAATACTATGCATTGGTTCCAGGGCAAACGAGTAGAAAGGGCTGGGCAATGGGGATTAAGTGGCTTGTCCAGGGTCACATAGCTGGGAAGTGTCTGAAGTCAGATTTGAATCTAGGACCTCCTGTCTCTGGGCCTGGCTCTCAATCCACTGAGCCACCCAACTGCCCCCTGGGTTCACCATTTTTAAGGTGTTTGTTACAATGAATGTCACCATCTCACATAACAGACTACAGGAACATGAGGCTTGCACATATAAGCTTTTTGTTTCCTTCACCAGACTGTTTCTTAAGGGCCAGGACTATGTCTTATTCATCAAAAGCTATCCATATATATTTGTTGAATAAATTTCTTGCATAAACCAATGATCAGTTTGAGCAATTATTCTATTACACAGAAAACAGAGAATCCATTTGTCATGTTGGATTTTTCACTAAAAAGATCTATTCTAATGAGATCAATAATGTACTATATGAAACATCTACTAGGACAAAATTTTGATTCAATCCAAAAAGCATTTAGTTAGGGGATATATAAAGATAGAAATAATAGTCCCTGACCTTAAGAAACATACATTCTCCAAAAGAGGAGAAAAGCCATTGATGTTTCTTGAAAAGGACAGTGACATGATCTGATTTGCCACTTTAAGAATACAAACTTGGTAAAAACTTATATGGAGAAGTAGTTGGAGAGGAAAGAGACAAAAAGTAGGGAGGCCACGTCAAGGGCTTTTTCACTAGTCCAGAAAAAAAGACTGGAGGCCAGGATAGTAATTAAGAGATTACATTATTAATAGTTCAGACAAGAGGTGATAAGAGCCTAAACTACGAAGGTCTTATCAAGTTTGCCTCCACAAGATGGCAATTGATTGAGCATCGGTGTCAGGGGACTGAGGGGAGCTAAGAATGACCCCAAGCTTAGAAAGGAAATAAGGAAATTAAGGAAAGGTGTGTATTTAGGGGGAAAGATACTACTATTACTTGGTTAGACACGCAAATAGGGATAGAACTAAAGAACTGATACTGGGTACTTGGATGTGTAGTACTTTACCAAGCCTGAAAGAAAGGGAATCTAGATAAGACCAATTCTGTCCTCCCAGTAGTCACTTGGGGCAGGGTCTGAGGCTAACAAAGCTTCCAAGCAAGGAGGCTTAAGACAGCTTTGAGGTATAGTCCTCTAGGGATCTGCCACAAAAGGGGAAAGAGTCAGTAAGTGAGTGATACGAGTATAAGAAAAATGATTGAAATTGCCAAGGATCTTAGGAGGAAGAATTCTGAGGTGGGCCGAGATCGAGGAAGGATTTAAGCTGGTGGCAAAGGTTTTTGGAGCTCTTGTCACTTTTTGGACTTCCGTTTTGGAGCAGAGGCGTCTCTTCCATGATGTGAGGTTATTTTGTCTAGGCCTCTCGCCTAGGCACATGTTTCTTACTTGTATATTCTTTAATCCTTAATCCTTAATCCTTAATAAACCTCTAAAAAATATAATACTCCTTGCAGAGAGAAACTAATTTCTACCTGCCTCAGTCTCCCCATCTCCCTAAATTTTAACTGTTACAGGTTATTATGGGAAATTTACAAATTAATATAAAGCATAATTCATGCTAATAGGGAGAGATTAACATATACACAAGAATAAACAACACACAAGTATTAATGTGTGGAATCATGTGGTACAGACTATAAATTCATTAAAAATTCAGAGACAGGGAAGCCCAACAAGGGCTGGGAGTCAAGGGAGGTTTCAAAGTGGAAGTAGAACCTCAGATGTGCCCTGAAGGAGAGAGAGAATTTAGACAGATGCAGGAAATAGATAAGGGCATTCCAGGCAAGGGGAATATAAAAGAAGATATACAGTCAGGAATGAACATGGGACATTCATGGGACAGTGAGGAACACATCTTTGACCAGAAAGTGTGTATTAGAGTTGTAGAGGGAAAATGATGCATGAATGACATAAGTGCTAGAAAATAAGACAAAAGAGATCACCAATAGATATACAGTATGAGAAGATGGCACAGGATAGGGTCACAGGGACATTTACACAAAGGTGATGTAAAATGGATGGCTCTGCAAATGATATCAATATGAATTAGTCATAAATATTTCAAGACAACTGGGAAAAAAGAGTTACAGAAACACAGGGAGGAGAGATTATACAGGAGTACTTGGTCACTTATATCAAATGCTGCAAAGAGGTCAAGAGAAATGTGGATTGAAAAAAGGTCTTTTAACTTAGCAATTAAGAGACTGTTGGTCATCTTGGGAAAAGCATAATTTGTCAAGTGATAGGGTTAGAAGCGAAATCAAGGAAGTTAAGAAATGAATGGGAAGTTAAAAAAAATATGAGAATATGAGTATAAAAACTTTTTTCTACAAGTTTGGCTGTAAAAGGGAAAAAAGATATAGGATGGTAGCCTGAAGAGTTAGTAGGGGCCAAATGAAGGCATTTTAAGGATATAGGAGGTTTGTGGGCAAGAGAAAAAGAGCCACTGGATAAGAAGAGACTGAAAATTACAAAATATGTAATTGAAAGAGCAAACTTAATCATATAGCATTGAGAGTAGAAATAGTTGGGTTGGTCTTGGTAAAGAGAAAGTGTCATGTTCTGGGAAGAAGAGGGAGCTTATGTGAGGGATGGCTACTATTTCCTCATTAAAGTATTAAACAATATCTGTTGATGAGAGGGACAAGGGAGAATTGGTGTAGGTGGATTATGTAAGGAAAGGAAGTTTTGGAATAAATACTACAGAGAGTGTGTAAGGGAATCAATCAGAGAAGAGTAAAAGGACTGCAGCAGTGAGAGCTCAGTTGAAATCAGACAACACCAGTGGAGGATGCAGTTTATGACTTTATCTAGTCCTGTTCAGCAGCACAGAAGAAGAAAGTCTGAAACTTTAAAAAGGGATGTTAGTGACAGATTACGGCAGGGTTGGGGTGGGTCAGGATTCAAGGTTTAGAGGACAGACTGAAGTTGAACTGGCAAACTATAATCTTAGGATTGATGAAAGACATAAAAGTGTGAGGCCAGAGTCAGATGATGAACAGGGAAAGCAAGAAAGACCACAATGCCTGGAGGTCATGGAAAGAACAAAGAAAAGTAAGTATTAGGAGGCAGCAAGTATAGGAGATAAGAGCTTAATACAGAAGTTAATATAGGAAAAATTTAAAAACAAAATACAGAACACAAGTTCAGAGTTGCACATAAAACCTTTTTTTGTTCTTTCTATATTGAAGTATATTTATTGGTAATGTTTACATTCCTAATAAAAAGGAAAAAAGGAGATATTATAGGGATGGATTCACTTCTGGCCCAATCAACATGTATACAAACCTATCATTCTTTTTATTTTCTCTTCACTCACCTTTTAATCTAGAATCACCCCCAAAGGCACCACATCCCCAGTTTCCTGTGGCCACTGCTGAAAGATTCTCAGAAGAAACTCCTGGTCGAAAGAAACCACAGTAAGCCTATAGGAAAACCAAAAATATGCCAACATGTGAGCTGATATGTTTCTGATACAATACTTTCATAGTACTAAAAGCGATGCTTTTTTTTTTAACCTATTCGTTTTGTGAGAAAAGTAGAAAATGTAATTCAAAGTAGAAATTCACTGAAAATACACAAAGAATAAAAATAAAAATTTAAAAGAAAGAATTCATTATATTTCCAGCTTCCATTGAAATGCAAACCCTTGAACAATTATGTACCTAGATTAAAAAAAAGTAGAAATGATTTCTAAATTCTACACGTTATATACAGTGAGGAAGCTAATAAGATATATCCACAAATTATTTTCATTTATATATTAGAAAGATTTTTTTTTTAAAACAGTGTTTCCTTTGGAAATCCCTGAGTGGTCTATGTTCCTCAAGCTCACTGCTTCATTTCTCCATAGGTGATAACTAACAAGCCAGAATACAGATGTGTTTCTAAGAAATGCACAGTGTGAGTAGCTCCTAAGAATTCTGATTAGCAACAATAACTTCCACTTACATAGTACTTTTAATTTTATCGTGAGCTGTCCCACGACAACAGTTAGTGTAATTATTATTCTCATTTTAGAGGTGAGAAAACTTTGAGTTTCAGTGAGATTACATGGCTGTTGCAGTTTAAATTAAACTCCCAGTCCTTGAGGCTCCCTGAATCTGGCAGTGTTCGCAGAGAGAGGGGGCTGAAAACCATCCCTAGTATATGTTAATGTAGATGGTATTCCTGAACTGGAATTACCACTAAGGTCCCTTCTAATCTTATGAGTCAATGTAATAGCTCTAGGAAAGTATAATACTATATAATATACTGTAAAGACTTGTTAAACATTGACTGTATTTTGCATATTAGAAGAGAACAGTTAACTGTTGACCTAAGGATTTCCGATTTTCAATTTCCATGTCTTTATTCTGAGGATAGTTGGATTTTCTGCCTCTTCGTATAAATATTTTCTAAGACCATCAGACAATATTAAAGGCTTAATATTACAGTCAGGCAAATACGCTCTAGGTTCTCTCCAATGCCAAATAAAGGCTAAAATATAGGCTTCTGTACAACCGTAAATGAAGGAAGGAAAATGATCTGTGACAAATGTTCCCAGAGAAAAATCAAGGATAAAGAAAGATGCTTCTACAAAATCCACATATAGAAAAGTAGTAAATCACTCAGTGAAGTTTTTGCAAAGGTATAAAAATTTATTTAATACATTGTCTGGAGTGGATTAATAAACCTGTTCCTTACACCCCCTTCTGGGCTGTAAATTCTGACAGATATTAATTATAATTTGGTACGACACCATTATTCAATGCTTGCAGTACAGAGCTTACACAAGTCTCCACAAATTACCTGCTCCATCAGATGTATGGGGCTTTGGAAAATCTCTCTCAGGTCACAAATATTGGAGAGCTCAATGTTTCAAGCAGGTTGCTGAGAAATAGCAGCCCCTGCTATAATGCAATGAGGATGAAGAGCAAACTTTTCCAATAGTGATATGCAGTTTTGTGTTAGGTCATAGCTACTATGACATTTAAGTTTCCTATAATTCTGTTAAGATACCTGAAGGAAAAGGAAGCTTTCACTCACTTCAATTTCCTTTCAAACATATTTCAAGAGTATTTTAAAGAATATTGAGCCTTTCCCTGACTTTAATAAGTTCTTTAGAGCCTAGATATCTTATTTGATCTATGTTTTTAAAAAAATTGTTTGAAGTCAAGCATGAAAAAGGAGAATGAAGGACACACCAATTCTTTAGGCATAATTAAATATATACTGTCAAACAATACTATATATTCCTAAAAACATTTAAGTTGTAACAAAAATTAGGCATGTTATATGAATAATCTACAAAGATCAAATATATAATAGAATTTAGACTTATAACCAAAAAGAGATTACAAAAAAATGAATGAGACATGATACAACCATATATGGAATCCTTATTGTATATCATGATATCAGACATAAATGGCAAGCAGATTAGGTAAATGACTATTTGTACAAATGCCTTTATATAGCCAAACAAATCCCAGACTTGGGAGACCCCTGCGTCTCTTCTGCAGCAGAGATGGCCCAAATGTTCTGGGAACCACACTTGGCCTCTGTCTACTTCTATCTCAAATAACCCAAGTAAGGACAAGATGGACATAGAGATCCCCAATCACACTCAGCTTAGGGAAGATCAGTATCATCTCTTTAGCAGTAATCACTCTTTAGTGAAAAATCAAGATTCAACAGGATAGCTGAGGGCTTAGAACCAATTTTTTATTTTGGCTAACAAGCCAGTGCTCAATGATGGCTAAAACAAACGGCAGTCTAATCTTTCTTTTCCAGAGTAGTAAATCTCTTTTCCAGCTATTTTTAACATCTATTTGAGAGACGCTGAGAATTGAATTTTGATAGCATGAGGAAGACTATGGGTTGGGCATAATTTTGGACCACAGGGCACTGGTAGGAAGGCTCGGTTAGGAAGTAGTCCTAACTGATACCTTTTAGGTATCAACAGTGAGAGCATTTTAAACTTGGGGCTGACCAATCAGTGTGCCAGAAGCCCTGAGAGAAGGAAAAAACAAAGGTAGGAAGGAGGGAAAGAGAAGGGGGAGGGAGTAAGAGGTAAAGACAAAGAAGCAAAGGAAAGAAAGAAAGGAAATGGGCATGGAATATAGAAAGTAATATGTGATGAAGCTGATGAAACTGAGGTATTAAGCTGTACAGGTCCCAGGTTTATGCTCCACAAGAGATATGTGAGAAAGAATAGAGTTGATGTCAGGTGTGGTCCTCAAAGTCCATACATTAGCAAAACTTTTGGTCTCTTCATAAAATCTAGCAGTTTTGTGCAGCTATCATTAATGAAAAATTCTCATAATAAAAATCCACTAGATTTTTAGGATAACAATTACATTAATGCCATATTAATGTTAGTAGAAGTACCCTTTCACGTTTTCATAATTCATTACTTCCTTTTCAGTGTTAACTAATTCAATTTCCTTACATTGATTATTTAATTACTGTGTTAATTAGTGTTAATATTAACACTGATTTCTTCAGGTTTTATAACATCTTGTGATTTCTTGGTATTAGATTCCCTGATGAGGAAACCCCTTCTACCAAAGCCAGTTAGCATGTTTTCCACAATTTAGTGACACAGAATTACCTCCAGCAATGGTGTACAACTAAAACTATACATTAAAACACACAGAAGGATTCCTGTAAGTTGTACATTGACTCAGAAAACCACATATTAACATTATCTATGTTTTATAGTATTTTTATTTATTTTGTTTAATAATTCTCAGTTCCATTTTCATCTGGCCCAAGATAAACTCAGGAGTATAATAGGTCACAGGCAGCTTGTAGGCTAAATGTTAAGACATCTCTAGTCTAGATCTCTGAAATGTCGAGTGATTTGCCAAGGGTCACATAGTCAAAATGTTTTAAAGGGGAGACTTGAACTCAGACTTGGCTCTGAGACTGGATCTCTCTATATATTGTGCCATCCTGCAAACAAAAATTTGAAAGTTTTTTTTTTTAATAACTTGGGAATTTTTTTTAATCCTGTAAATGACATCTTAAAATAATACTCCTGAAACGTAAGAGACAAAAACTTGAAGGAAAGACTCTCAGTGATTAAACTATGCTCTTTAGAAGAATTGGCAGCCAATATTGAACTGTTTTATTTTCACAGGTCGGTTCAATACATAATTCCCTTCTACATTTCATACTAGTTAAATCCGTTAGCTCTACAAATAACAATAAATGATGGAGATTCTCTGCTGGGATAGTGGAGAGTCCCTCTATATAATCTGACTGACAGAGGCTTGTGGAGATGATCATGAGTGAATATTCATAAACCCAACTTCACTGACTGGTTCACTCTGCACTGGGACAGCCATTAACAGTTTTGCATAATGTATTCATACATTTTCCCAATCACAATACCACTTTAGATTTCAATGCAGCCAATCAATTAAGACTATATTGTTTGATGGTTTTAGTTTGACAAAAAGTTATTATTCCCCTCTTTTAGAAAACAATTTCTACTAGAGAATCAAACTGTAGTTCTAATAGGACAAATGGAGCATAAATGGATGTAACTCTTTTGGGAAATAACAAAACACTTCACTGCTTTTATTTTTCAACTATTTCTCATGGAGTAATGACTGAGAATAGCAAAAACATAGCCAGAGTTCCAAAATTCAGATTAAATTATAACTTTGTGATAACTGATTTTAAATTATTATATCATAAATACTCCCATTCATATTAAGTTAATTTTCTTCTGACTTAGAACTAAAATTGCACAAAAGCCACCTCTGAAATAATATAGTACCAGTTTCTCCTTTAAACTTACATTTACATAATTTAATGACATGTGAAATCTATTTAATTCAGAATTGTCTTAAAATGTGCTCAGCTGGATCACATAAACCTCCCGGATGCCTATACTATCAGTAAGCAAATTCATCCATCTGTCTTAATTTTTAAGAAATGCAGCTTTTATAGATGACAATGCTTTAGGCTGATCTAAAAAATACTGGAGTATATAGTTTAGTTTTCTAGTTAACCTGTCATGAAATTTAATGAATTCATTGCCTCTTTCTTTGCTATCAGTGATAGAATGATAACATTGTTTTATTAAAATTTTCTAGGCTAAATTAATGTTGATGGATCTACAGCATTTGGATTTTAAAATGACCTTAAAAATGGTATTTCTTTTCCTTAAAGGAACAGAATTCCTCATTTTCAAAAAATTATAGAACTCTTCCATAGATTCCAAACTTTTGACTTCTGTATCAAAGACATCAATGTATGACTGAAAAATGAATTGGGCTGGAAAGGGAATGAAAATGAAGGAGAAAGAGGGGCAGTCTGAGGGCTCCATGGGTACAAACCAAATGTTAAAAGAGCAACAAGATTCTAACATGTTGAATAGATCATCTCTGGAGATTTTGGGGAAGATATGGACAAGAAAAGAAGAGGATGAGAAGTCTGGAAATCAAAAGCAACACAGATGAATGAATCAATGAATGCACAGATTTACTGAAGTATGCAAAAAATGTAACAAACAGAATACACTGTAGGTTTTTTCCCCCTAACAAATGTATCATTTAACTCAGAATTCACATGTTAGCATAGATAAATATATCTTATGCCCATAAATAAAGAAGTTTCAGGAATGTTTTAGAGGTACAACCCTATTACACAAATTTTGTATTTATTTTCCCTTTAAAATACTTTCTCTCCAAGTCCACCTATTTCACAAAAGACTAGAGTCTTAATTAGTATGTATTGTTCACACATGGGTGTTTAATAAATAGTTGGTTATAATTTAAATTATGTTCCTTATCTCTACTTCTGGGCCATCTTCAAATTGCTATCTAGAAGCTACTCAAGACAAAAACTGTCTTATATTAAAAGATCTCTTCCTACCACATAATTCAAATTACATTTATGGTCCATGGTTATTATGCTAATATAAATGGAATTCCATTTACATTTCTGGCTGGTCACTGCATTCTTGCACCCAATCTCTGAGACACAAAAGTCAACAGATAAGATTCTCCTTTTTGTCTTATTTTAAGTAAATAAAATACAAAAAACAAGACAAGTAGATCCATTGTTAACTCTTTTGCTAATGAAAGGTCATACTGGTTTGCAGATGCTTTATTACTGCTCAGAGATAGAATTATTTAGCCAATAAAAGCCTGGAGAAGATACACATGTCTACCTCTGAGGAATTCCTTACATGTTAAGACTGACAGCCTGTCATCCAAGATTGGGTTTAAAAAAGTAGACTTAGAAACAGATGATGCCATATTAAAAAAAATTATAGAATTTAATCTTTGTTGTACTGTTTTCTGTGGGGAATTTCACTCTGTAGGAGTGAAGGAACTCAGATGTCATACCAGCCTTCTAACTTTGGAAACAAGTATACACATTCATTTTAAGCATTTTTGGGACAGAAAGATTTTTGGGGGAGGAGGTCTTTTTGAAAGCTCTAAACGTTAAAAGAAAGTAATATATTTTTAAAAGGAATAGAAGCTTTGTGACAACAACAACAAAAAAAAAGGTTCTAACGTATAGTAGATTCTCAGCAAGATATAACTAATGTGCATAATGTAGTTATACTCCCCTCCCCCTATAACCCTTTAAAATCATAAATAGATTAAGAGCCCCTCTGAATTTTTTTAAAAACCAATCTGACAACTAGTGCTACTGGAGACTGTGTCTATCTACTGAGTACAATCTCAAGATAAAATGTTCTTGTGGTAAAAGCCAGAGGTGAGACAATGATGATCTATCTTCTATGGAATACATCCACCAAAATGAACCTGTGACACGCTTGCAATGAAATACAATAGCGTGGTCATATTCACAGAAGTCAGTCTGGTGAGATTAAACATATCAGTGGCCATGGTAAATAAAGCTTCATGTATTAATGTCTTAATCATTTTATATAACTATATTCACCTACTGAGGAATACAAAAATAGCTTGTAAAATTAGGTCAAATTTTGGAGCCTGAATAAATTTTATCTTCTTCTGAGGAGCCAGTACAAAACAGAGGAAAAAGAGAACAGATGCCTGGTGATATCCAGAATCAGGGGGTTGTAACTGGTAGCTTACTTTAGAATGAAAAGTGTGGAAATTTCTGACATATTTTATGTTTTTTCCAACCAACAAAATGAGATAAATGATTACCGAAAGGGTAAGTGATATCAAAACATGACAGGATTACTAAAATGCCAAGTTATAGATAGAAACATTAAGGAACCTACCTAAGCTGCCATACAATAATATTAGTTTTATTTTTCTTTTAAAAACATCAACAGCACATATTTTAGAGAAAATGTCAGGAAAGAAGGTTTGGAATCATTGTTCAAGGGCACATTAGTTTATTTCTATGTGAATTAAAAATGGCTTGATTTTCTACACATATATACATAGCCATGGATATAATATCAAGCAGTATCCTATCTGGAAAGCTCTGACTTTAATCACACAATTACAAAATGGAAAGTACATTTTGTCCAAGCTGACACCACCATTAAATCAGGAGGCCTGTTGGCAGACTTGTTGACATTGCAAGAATTCCCGGAAAGCATTAACTCCAGCATTAATAAAATCGCAGTAAATAGATGGCGCCTCTTGGGTGATTTAGGAAATAAGGTTACTGGCCTTGTTAAGCTCCCGTCTGATTTTCTCAGGCACAAACTGATCGAGGTAGCGTCTGAAGTGAAGTGCATCAATAGCAACAATCTCCGTGCAGCGTCTCTGCCAGTCATCCCTAAGATGGGAAAGAGAAAAAACAAAAACACCACATCTATGAGTTAGATTTTTCTTCTCATTTACAAGCAATGCTTTTCTCTCGCTCTTACAACGGCAACCCAACCCCCCAACACAAAACCCTGGTAACAAATATGCAGAATCAAGTAAAACAAACTTGCCCATGGGTCAGGCCAGTATGGATCTGGCCAGTATGAAGAAATTATAGAAACTGTCAGAGGAAGGAAGCATTCTTCCATTGCTATACAATTTTTAAAAAAGGACAGAGAAGCACAATCTTCCCTTACATTAAGAACTATATACATTAAATATTATCAAACATATCACCAATCATAATAAAATTAATTTTTGTATATAGGCATAACATTTCCAAGTAATTTTATGAAGTGACAGTGATTTTGTGGATGGAAAGAAGGAATATGGTATTTTGATTTACTCTAAAAGCAAAGATACAGCTACTGTTATTTCAACAGGTGATCTTTTCTCCAATGCTAATTCTTAGTGTTTTTAGTAAGGGACCTTACAGTCACTAGGTTTGTAATATTACCACTTATTTATTCTAAGAATACAAGGGTTATACAAAACCATATAAATGATTTACTACATTACTTTATGTGCTTATTTGCCATATTTACAAAAAAAACATTTTATAGATAATAATAGCACAGACCGTAAAAATCTACATGTCAAGTAGAAGGAACTAGTTAAGAAATTAGAATATGTAAAAATATATATTTATGTTAATATGTTAGCTATATATTTTATATATTATATATATTCACATATATACATATATATCAATGATACATGCCATATAAGTATATATGTGAAAATATGTGTGATTACTGTTAAAACTTTTAATATGTTAACAAGCCAAAAAGGCTAGATTTGCAATTTGGAGACATAGGTTTAAATTCCAGCTCATGTCTATTGTATCTATATGACCTTAAGCCAATTACTTAATCTCTTTGGACCTCAGTTTTTTGATGTGTAAATGAAGCTGTTGAATTATATGGTCTCTAAGGTTCCTTCCAGTTCTAAATCCTATGATTCTATTACTCATATTGGTTGTAGAGTTGCTTGGTCTCTAATTACATCACAAAAAACATTTGACACTCACAGGATGATAAATCTAAATAACATAATTTAATAAAACTACATCTAATAAAACAAAGACAGTGTAATTGGTATATACAAAGGGCCCAATCCAAGATACTTCAAGAATGAGCCCATGGCCCACATGAGCAATATCTGACTTCACTATCATTGCTACCACACTGATTTCTCTTTAAAAAACAAAAACAAAAAACAGATGCCGGCAATTCTGTCAACTTTAAAAAAAACAACACTTAAAGTATCTAAGATTCCAACAATGATTTTGAGAGAGCATAGAATTAAAATAAGGTATCAGAATCTACTGGGACTTTCAAATGGTACCGTGACTTTGGGCAAATACTTCTCAGAATTCTCCACACAGATATATGAAATAACTGAGAAAGATCCAATTTCATAGGAGAGTTGTGATCATTAAAAAGCTGGCAAAGCATGCACTCTGATTTCTAAAAACATCTTCTCACTATTTTTAGTAATCTGATATTGACAGGTAGTCAACTATATTTAGACATAGTCTTTATATGTAAAAAATATGTTCCTTCTGTGCTAATAAGGAGAGATTCTTTCTGGCTCAAGCTCCTTAATTTCTCTTCTCTGCTTTTCCTCTCTTTGGTTAGAAGGAAAAAGGACATTCTGTTTTAATATCCAAGCTGAAATGTGATGGATTAAAACACATAGGTATGTAAATAAAGTAGTCTCAGAGGCTGGGAATGCCATGTGAAGAGTTTCATATTTATTTGCTTGATTCTCTGTCAATTATGCAACCCCTACATACAATGTAAGAAATGTATTGCAAGACTTACCTTTCACTCTTATCATCATGGCTTCGGGCCCAACGGTATGTTTCTGCATAGCCTATGTATTCACTGTACTGTTCAGTACCTGAAATAATTAATTTGTTATTATACTTTTGCATGACCTGCTCTTCCTCTTTTTTTTTTTAACCCTTACCTTCCATCTTAGACTCAATACTGTGTATTGGTTCCAAGGCAGAAGAGTGGTAAGGGCTACTCAATGGGGCTAAAATGATCAGGGTCACCCAAACTAGGAAGTGTCTGAGGTCAGATTTGAACCTAGGACCTCCCATCTCTAGGCCTGGTTCTCAATCCACTGAGCCACCCAGCTGCCCCCTGCTCTTCATATTTCTTATGGATTTTGGTTAATAAACTTACTTCTTTCTGGACATTTTTCACTCACAAAAGCACATTTTAAAAAGAAAACCAGGCCTTTATCAATAGCCTTCGTTATGTATAAAGATAAATAAATATAAAGAAAAGAAAAAAACACACTCACTCACTGCTTATAATACCTATATGGGTACAAATGGATTAAATTGCTTATTCAACAAGATGAAAATTCATCACTTTGCAACTCTTTCTATTTGGTGAAGAATAGCATGACATTCTTTTATATTATTCTACATTATATTATTCTACATTTATATTACATATATATTCTACATTTGTATTATTCTACGTTAACTGTAGAACCTGAAGATTTGAAAACTAAGAAATTTTGCACAAATAGATTTTGCTAAAAATAGCTAAATTATCATTAACTCTGATAGTTGTTTATCAATAGTAAAGTACTTTAAGAAACTTTTGAAAAGCCAAGAAATTATGGAATTAGAGAAGAGAGGGAAAGAAACACATAATAGTATAAATTAACATTCATTTAACTTAGAACGCCACCCCTTCTACAATACATTGATAAATGATTCATTTGGTTTGGGGTTGGTGTCACAGATGTATTGCTATTTAACCAAAAAAATTATGTTGCTTGTTCTAGCTTCTATGGGTAACAGAAAAATCACCAGACTTTTCAGTCTGAAATTAAAATGTACTATAAACCTGCAACCAGTAGCAAAAGAGTCTTTTTGACAAAGTACTTGCCAATGTTATATATTTCTTTTTCAAAACAGAAGAAATAAAGGCAACAGTGAAATACAGAGGAAGATTAAAGCTATTTGAGTTGGTTTTGATCAACTGGCTTGATCTTTTGTATACACCTTGGGGAAAGAGAGTAAATCTCCTGGGTGCTTAGGGCACTTTTTAGTAAATTATTGTTCAAAACACACTGAAAACCTGAAAGAGATTCCTTCTCTTTTGAAGAATCAAGGTGCAATGAGAAGAAACATTTATACCAAAGACATTTTTAAAAGATGTAGAAAACATAATGTCCAAAAAGAAGACAATAAAAAAGACTAAAAAGATAATTCTAACATGTTAACGACTGGATCCAAGACAAAGACCAAACATTTAGTTTTTCTCAAGTCTGGGTTAATTTACCACTTGTTTGATTAGAATTCCCTGACATAAATATTAAATTTATTAACCAAGTTTAATAAAAGGATGATTGCTGTGATAATTAAGGTCACTTTGGGATTCTAATGGAAAGAAATCTGGACTTAATGTCTCTAGTTTTCAGTCTGTGACACAGACTGCTTCATAAAGGTGAACTTATACTTTATTTAGGTCATGTAAAGAGAGAAGTTCTCATGCTCCTTGTCAAGGAAATAGCAATTGGCTGACTCTCTTTTTTTTACGTGCAATTCCACTGTCCAGAATAAGGATGGGGAAACAAAGGTTATATAAAATCCTGGGGCACTGGTTCCAGATTTTTTTCTGGTGTTCAACAAGTCACTTAGCTGTTCTATATTCCTTAGATTCTGTCTTCAGGTGGAAAATGTTATCTAGTCAGATCTTCAGACAGTGAAAATTAATACTTGCCAAATTCTTAAAAATCAAAAACATGGCATAAATCCAAAACATTACAAATGATCATTTCTGTGATTCATGTTAAGATCCATTCAGTTTATCCTTACTGAGGGAAACAATGTTTAGATTTATTTCCTAGTGATGTGAGAAATCAAAATGTAAACACAAATGTTTTTGACCTAAATAAATTAAATTATTTGATTCCCTATTTAAATACTTTTCAAATTATTCAGGGTCTCTACTGGCTGCTCTAAAGTTGCTTAAAATTAAAATTTATTAATGAAGTGAAGTAGAGGAAAAATATATGGGTAAACAGGGTTAAAAGCCAAGACAAGAAATGAGTTTGAATGACCTTGCTCACAACTTTCTCTAGGGCTTGTGTAATTAAGAAAGAAGTTTCACAGCTAACAAGACAAGCCTTTCCTAAGAAGAAACACATTAGAGACCATCAGAATCCTAGAAATAAGGAATTATATATGCCATGGCTTTTAGCATGAAGTCAACAAGAATTGTTAAATTGTTTTTAGAGAGAAGTATTTTCAATTCCTATTATAACAACTTTTAATAACCAGAGCTAAAAATAACATACTGAGAATGCAGGGAAAAGTTCACATAAAAAATTTGTCTTTGATAAAAAACTATTAATTTTTACTTGCAAAATTCATATTAATAATAACAATGAAAATTCACTCCCCAAGAAAGAACTGTTGGAATAGAAATGCAGATGAAAACATATGATTTATCTCATCTATTTGAGTATATATTTGGGAGTTTTGGTTTTTTAAGATTATTCAATCACAAAAATAAATAATATAGAAATGTGTTACGTGATAATACATGTATAACCCAGACTGGATTGCTTGTCAGCTCCAGGAGGGGATAGGAAAGAAGGGAGAGAAACAATATAGATAATATAACTTTGAAAAATGTATGTGGAAATTTGTTATTCAAATAAGAATTTTTTTTAAATTACAATGAAAACTCTCTTGCCTAAATCAAGATTTTAAGGAAAGCTTAGAAAACATTGCCCAAAAAAGGTAAGAAAAAACAAGAGATTTGGACCAAGAAACTTTAGAAGTTCTTTTCCTACCTTCTTTTGACATACATCATTTTTCTGCTATATATTTGAAGACATAAAAAACATCTACTATTTTCTATTATTTGACACTGCCAAGATATTGGAAACAAGGAAATAAACACAATTCAAATATTCATGGAACAAAGAAGTGGGGTATTTTCAAATGAACAAAGTATCACTTTATTATTAAAATCATCATTATTTTTGGTATGAATGTGTATGTGAGAGAAAGGTGGGCAGAAGGAAGAAGGAAAGAGGGAGCAAAGGAGGGAGAGAGAGAAGATGGCAGAAGAGAGGAGGAAGGAGAGAAAGAAGAGCCTTTCTACTTAATTCTTGTAACATAAAGAGTGCCAAGTAATAATATTAGTGACATTCAGAAGAGCAGTTAAGTGTTTGTATTCAGGCAGTTTCTCCAGCAGTTTTGTTGAAATTAGTATGGAGCTTTCCTGGTACTTTCTCCAACTGGCTTGTGATATCAGCAGGCAGCCTGTCCATTAAGTTATCAGCATTTCACTGGGCTTAAAAAGCCTTAAGGTGTCCAAGTGCCTCATTTATATGCTAACGAGGTAGGAAGAAAAGAGTACCCATTAGGGTGCATCTGGAGACTGGATGGCACTTAAACAGCTGGGCAGATTGTACAGAAGGGAGGAAGGAAAAGTTCCGTGGTTTACATTTACTGAAAGGACTCACTCTATTGCTCCCTTACTCTTCATTCACATAAAAAACGATGAGAAGTTTGAGTCCTTTTCTCTAAATCAGTGTTTTCTTAACTGTTTTTGCCCATGGCTATGCTGAGAAGAAATCATAGCAAATAAAAGAAAATCACACACAGAGACCAAAAAAGAAAAAAAAATCCTTAGTACCTCTGAACATCCACCTCACGTCTTTGTAAAAGAATAACATTGTCTGGATGAAAGCACTTGCCAGTTTCCATGACCTGTTTCATATTCATTAAAAAGCCTGATGCCAACCAGATGCTCCACACAATGATGTCAAATTTAATTTATTTCCAATTTCTCAGGCTCTTCCACAAATCCAAGCTGCACAGTCACAGCCATTAGCCCACTGAGTCAAGATACATCATTGAAGGAATGTAATTGATCAGGCAGATAGATTGAAGCACATGGCTAAGACTCTCCAAAGCAGTCAGATGGCAGAAAGCCAGAGATCAAATATGGATGATGAAATGGCCATTTCCATTAAGGGAACATCACATCACAGATATTAATTAGGCGGCACTATAATAAAGTAAAGTGGATTTGGAAAAAATGTGCTGAGTAAAAAGTCACCCTGGTATGTCCTTAGCTAGCAGTGCCAACATCTCAGAAGGAAAGCATGTTAGCAGTTCAGCAAACTTACTCTTTGTTGAATAAAACTATAGGTAAAACAGAAACCTAATATAACTCTTCAGTGACCCCTTTTGGGATATATGTAATGGTGGTCAAGTTCAACTCATTTTTAAAATGTGGAAAAGTTTTTAATTTCAAATTATATCCTTGTCAAAATTATTATTAGAAGACACTGTCATTCTAAGACTTTTGTTAGATGCCTATATGAATTGACATGGAAAATTTTAAGCTATGTCTGTTTGCAAATAAGTTAACATTTTACCAACATGCTTATTGTTACATGAATATAAATTTATGTTCTTCAGAAATCTTCCCTTCTAATGCCTCTAAGTGGAAGAAAGGTGATGCTATGTTCCTGGAGTATACTTTAATAGTTTGTAGGCTCTGATGTAGGTCCTATAAAGCTGCTAGAAAGAATTCAAACTGGAGATTTACTCTATACCAATATATTCAAGACCAATAACAGCTATTTTTGGAGAGACTCATCACCAAAAAAGTTGACTGCAAGGCAATGAACTTTTCAGCCAAAGCAATTCATGAAAGCCATCTCAGATGTGAAGGTATTACATATGAGTAGTGAACACCAACAAAATCATAGATCCATGAAATATAAATATGCCTTCAATAGTAATTAAATCTGAAAAACTGATCTACAAATGAAATCCCTGGATAATGAAATGCTATAATAATGAAAATATCCAGGTAAATAAAAAGATTGACAACATTTCAGGCACTAATTTTAAAATATATTTGATACAAAAGTTTCTACTTAGCAAAGCTTTGGGGTGTGCAGTTCCTGACATTCTTTATAACAGAATATGCTAGGAATTCAAAGTATTTAGTCATTCTATGAACAAACATCAACATTGGTTCTATGAGAGTTTAAATTCAGTTTTCCTGTAGGTTTTCTTGCTTTATCTTTCTTCACATTTTCCTTTTTTACCTTTATTATTCTAATTTCCAGACAGGTAGAGCCTCATATTATCCAAATATAATGAGTCATGTAGCCTAGTAGACAGTTCAAATCTGGATAAAGACTAATGAAGTATAACTAAGATGACGTAAATTTCTATCCTCCTCATCTAGACTACTTTTAATTACAAACAAAGAACTTAGTGAAAATATTTCAAGATTTAATCTGCTAAGAGGAAAGACCTTACCAAAGAAGGAATACCAATGGAGAAGAAAGAAACTGAGTAAATACAATAACAAATTCTTAGAATAAACCATACAGTAGCTGGCCCCACTCTGATATTTCTGTCCAACCTTAGACAATTCCCTCTAACTTTATGTTTTCCATATTATACGATAGAATACAATAGATTCCTACAAAAGATTTAACAGGAATACTGCAAGGAATAATTTCACAGTAGATATCAAAATTATATAGAACAAGTTTTGGGCCACAGGTATTTTTCAGATGACAAAAAAAGAATTTAGAGAAAAGCAAACTAATTCCCCTATGGGTTAAATACAGATGGATCTGTGACATAATATGGTCTTGGAAGTGCTGTCACTATAAATTTTCAAAAGCCAATCCTTTAAGAGTGTGGGACTTGGGGGAGGGGGAGGAGGTTTAGGAGGGGTAGGGGCCTCAGTGGATTTAGAGCCAGGCCTAGAGACAGGAGGTCTTAGGTTCAAATCTGGCCTCAGACACTTCTCAGCTGTGTGACCCTGGGCAAGTCACTTAATCCCCATTGCCTAGTCTTTATCACTCTACTGCCTTAGAACCAATATACAATATTGATTCTAAGACAGAAATTAAGGGTTTAAAAAAAAAAAAAGCTCATAGGACTAGTTTTGCCTCAGATATTCAGCTTTCTTCTTTGGAAAGAGCTCCATTTACATCCAGTGAGATCCAGGAGATGGGCTATCTCTAGTGTTTGCTGGAAGTAACAATAAACTAATTTTTTTCCCAGAACAATTGTTAAAGTCTCCTAAATCTAAATAGGTAAAATAGGATGGATACCAGATGAAACTGGAAAACTGTTTTTGTAGAAAATAGAAGCATCAACAATGGTGACTGATTATGGCTTTTATCTGAAGCCTGTTCGTTATAATGTTCTTCAATAAAAAGCTTAAAATACCTAAGGTGGATAGTTAGAATTCTCTTAGGAACATTGAATAATAAATGACTTTTATTTGTCTTCTCAACTAGCAGGTACTCACTTTTTTAGTGGATAATTCAAAAAGAAAATTTTATGATATACGGATCATCTCCTTTGAAAAGAGGTTTAAATAGATAATAAAATAATTTTTAAAACACAGCATTAGGTTTTTTAACCTTTAACCTAAAATATAAACCTGACTAAATATTTCAGGCTCTATAATTAAAATTACAAATGTATTATTACACACTTAAACATGCTTTTTTCTTTAACCAAGAAAAGGCAAATACTTGAATTTCAGAATAAGAAATGGAAAAAAATTAAAACTGCCCTCTTGAATATGTCATATTAAATTGTTTAAATCCTTTAACTATATTTCATACAACATCGTTCAATATCACCTCAAATTAGTTACAAATTTAACTTGGTAGTTTATGTGACTTTTAAAACTACTCCACCCTACTCAGACCGTACTTTAGAAGATCTGATTTAGCTATTTCCTGATTTGTAACAATGGAGATACTTGGTCTAACAGAATCAGGTCTTGGGAACTCTACATTGCTCCACCCTACTTAGTTTAACAAGGTCAGGAACATCTGTACCCATACTCAAGGATTAAGTATCTAAGAAGATGGTCTTCAACAGACATGTGTAGAAACAGTGGACAGACCCCTGGGCTGTCCTAAGTCAACCTAAGCTATCATTGGTACAGATGAGACGCAGGAAAGTGACATAAAACTGTCTATATAGGGCACGTCACTTCCTCTCTTCACCCTCTTTCCCCAGAGAGGTGGCTCCGGCTGGCAGCAAGCTAAGTGTTCCGACATCTTGGTGTGGTGGCAGCTATTTGTCTGCATTTTGGCAGTGAGTTTGCCCTTGAGCTGATTCAGATTCAGGAATCTTGGCTGAGCCTCTTGGAGTTCAGGCTGATTCCTTCCTCCTTTACTCTCTAAAACCTTACCTTCCTAGAGCCTTTGGTCTTCCTCCTGGCACAAGCCAGGTGGGAGAAATCCTACACCCTTTCCTTCTCCCTTCTTTTTAATTTCTTTCCACTATATTAATTAAATCGCCATAAATTTCCAGCTGACTTGGGTTTTTTTTTTAATATTTGGGATATCCATGGCGACCAAATAATTAATATAGTTTAGGTCACAATGCTAAAATTATCCTTTACAGTTTATATATTCAAAGACTGCCCATCGAAATTCTAAATATGTTACCCATTTCTTACAAGTGTATCAGACAACATCCTGTTATTAATTCTCAAACCCCCAAATATAACTAAACTATGTTATACTCATTCTGTAAGTGGAAAAGTTCAGAAAGGGGTTGATTAAAATGATTTAGTCAAAGCTTGAAATAAGATAACAATTGATATAAATAACAATTTTTAAAGCTCAAAAGTCTAAAGCTATGAATACAGGATGAATAAGTTTTATGTCAGTGTCAGGGAACAATGAGAAACTTAGACTTTTACCTCTAGTCTTTGTAGCAGGTCTTCATGAAAAGGGAAAAGAAGCACATAAAGACTTTGCATAGTCTGTCCAGCACTAACCTGTGATGATAAGACATTCATTGTGATCCAGCACCTCTGTGATGAGTCGTGATACAATCAATTCAGGGTTGATTAAAAATCTGATTTCTTCCTGAACCAGCCCTGCACTGGTTACACCCCCTCCAACAAAACGATTGGCAAAATCCACCTATTAGGAATAACGAGTTAATTATATATGTATGCAATGGCCTTAAACATGTACACATTAATAAACTGACTCTAAGGTCCAATTTTCCTCTAGGTTGCCTCATTAAAAAAATACAAATATCCAAACCATAACCTTTAACATGGAGGAAATAGTGAAAAAAACAAACAAACAAACAAACAAAAACAACCCAACAACAAAACAAACAAAAAACCAACAACAACAAAAAAACCAAATGAGAAAGGTTTTTCCAGAAATTTTAAATAATCATATTCTCCTTTACTTTGATTAGTTAACTTATCTGTTCATTTCTCAAGATGCCAAACCACTATGGAGCTGAAAGCTAATTTAAAATTCCAATCTAAACTATGGGCTCTGTAATATACCTTTATTTGGGCCCCAAGAACACTATACAGAGGGCATACTATAATTGGAAAGCTTTATTTCTTTAGAGGTCAAGTCTAGGGTTTTGTACTTTCATCTCCACTTCTTTCCTCAGTTTGCCTGTAGATATTTTACATGACTTTCATAAATTATACCTTCCGGTATCAAACCCAGCAATCAAATATCTTATTGTCTTAACAGCACTTTTAACTAAGTGACTGACCTTTCTTCCTGCTTCTTATGTAATAAAAATCCTGTAAAAAAGAGACATTTTTTCCTTTCTAAATGTAAGCTAAGAAACCAACATTGGAAGGAGTGTTATGAACACTTAAACACCTCCTACTGCCAAAGAACCAAGAAACCATTATTGTCAAAACAAAAACTAAACGCATTATTTTAAAGGTAGTTCATGGCTCTTTTATGGGAATGAGAGTCAATCTTCAGATTAAATCAAAGACAATTCTACCTGCTGATAGTATTCATATAATGATAATAGCTAGTATTTATATAATGCTTTATGATTTGTAAATATTATCTCATTTTATCTTCAAAACAATCCTAAAAGAAAGGTATTATCATCATCATCTCCATTTTCAACCTGTCTTCAAATATAAGGTATGATTTTTTTTTTTGCTTTTTCCATTCTATTAAACACTACAAAATAAAGGTTTTTTTAAGGTGTTTGCTCTTAAAAGTTCGAACAAACCTATGAAACTGTTTGTCAAGAACAAACCAACTTCATAACTGAGGCATGGCAAAAATAAAGGTGTTAGAAAAGCACTGAAAAATAACCATGTCTTAAATCTTTAAATGCAATCATTCTTCTTTTCATACACATATATGATTCAAACACTTGTGTTAGAATTTTTCCCCTAATTAAATCCTTCCTGAAAGGAAGATAATTATTTAACATTTACTCAACCATCTCTTAAATATAAATTTGAACCAATCAACAATAATTCTGTCTTACTTAAATCAATATACCAGCTTTCCTTTATATGGCTAATACTCTGACAATGACTACTTGATGGGAACTCAATTTTACTTTTTGGAATAAGGTACAGGATAGTAAGAAACAGAGAAGACTTACAACCAAGCTGAGTATCCTTTGTATAAACCAAGAAAAAAAACCATGATATACACTTCATTTTCTGAGTAATACAACACATCTAATTTTGCACAGTAACTACCATACTTACCATGATAGGTCTGATAGTGGTGACTTTTCTTGAAATCTTAACCTATATCCTGTATTCTAATACTGTATCCTGTCCCTGCCTCTTCTTACAGGTTAAATAAATAGGTTTTATACTAGTTTGACTCCTATCAGTTTCATCTACCAACAGAACCAATTAGGCCCTAACAGCTGCAAGTAATATCTATACCAATTAATATCAATCAGTCGAAATCAATAACAAGATCAAATTCTACTATAACAAAACTGAAGCTCCTTCTCCTCCTAGATATTATATGTCTAAGCACCTAGCATCTTCCTCTTCCTCTCCTTCTCTGTCCCAGTTTCAGATAATAGCCTTGCTATTCCCCAAACATAATATTCCATCTCCAATCTCCATGCCTTTGCACATATTGTGCCCCCAACCCTGAAACACTCTCTTCCTCAACTCCACCTCTTACAATCCATGGCTCCCATCAAGATGATATCCTTGACTTTCCTACTTGCTTTGTCCTCCTTTCCCAATCACTTTGGATTTGATTTGTATGGATCTTGAATATCTTTATTGGTGAACATTCTTTAGCCTCTAATATCAAATAAGCTCCTTGAGGGAAGGGGCTCGCTTGCTTTTATTTTTATATCCCCAGCACTCAGTACAACACTACCTAGCACATGGCAGATACTTAAAAAATGTCGGTTGGTTGATATAGCCTAGGAAAAGAGGCAAGAGATAATGAGCATTAACTTAGAATCAATAATTAAAATTGGTCTCTCAAGAAAATAGGATAAGATATATGGGCAAATGAATATTTAAAAAAGGAATTCCTAATTAAATACAATTATATCCCAAATATTGGCTCAGGCAGTTAGGTGGTTCAGTGCATAAAGTACTGGGCAGGAATCAAGAAGATCTGAATTCAAATCTGATCCAACTCATGTATGATTCTACCTCATTTTCTTCATCTGTGAAATAAGATGATAATAAGAGTACCTAATTCTCAGGATTTTTATGATAAACAAATGAGACAATAATTGCAATGTGATTAGCAAATGCCATATAAATTTTAGCTGTGGTTATGATTATAATAACTGCAAATTGGGCAAACAAGAAAAAGTGACTAAAATGGAAGCTAGTTTCCTTCCTTGCAGCATATTAATTTTAATTAATTCTAAATTGCTGTTCTATATTAACCACAGTTCCATCATACCTTTTGAGTAAAAATATATAGCAACTTAAAAAAAAAAACACAAGACAGGATTCTTCATAAAACCATCAGGTAATGCGCAAAAATCACCCTGTACTAGTCTTAAAGTAATCCAATATAAGACTATATCTGCCCCATCCCTCCAAAAGCATGTCATGAAATGTCAGCCCTTTGACTGTAAAACTGCATTACTTCAATAGTTTCTATCATAACACCAAATACTTGTTGGGTATCTTAAAGAGTAAATTCTTATTCAGGCAGGATTTGGACTATATGGCCTCTGAAGGTCCTTCTACCTCTGGGATTCTGTGATGTTAATTAATATATGTTCTACTGGATATGGGGGACCAAAACACACACTTAGCTCTCAAATGTAAGTCTGTAAAAAGATTACTACAAATGAAAAGTTCACTGATGATGTCATAAAATGATAAATTACATGCAGTTTTGAGTTACAAATTTCATCTCCCAATGTAGAGATAATAGTGGAAAGAAACAGGAACAATGTTTGTGAAATGTCTTTAAAGGAAGAAAAGATACCCCCCCCCAAAAAAAATGCTCACTGCTTCAATGCAAAAATACTGTTAAAATATGGGAGACATCCCTCTTATCAATCTGTTTTAGCTGACTGATTCTCAGACCAAAACAGGGCAGTCAGCAGCAGAGGTGCATCTCAATCTCAATAGCAGGGGCAGAACAACTATGGAGAAAAAGGAATAAGAAACTGCCTGCTGACAACTTGTCAAGATTATACCCTAGAAACTCCACCACTGTCAATCTACAATCCACATCAGTCTGCATTAAGAGGCAAAGGCAGCCCAGATCTGGGGGTTTTCTGTCAAAGGCTTTTCTGAATAAACACAGATGAGAAACAAGGCAGGGAGACCAGTCCAATATGAGCATTACAAAGGCTGTCAAGATGACTCATTTTGTTGTTTCTATTCAGTCATTATGATTCACAAACTGAAAATCAACACAGGGTATACAGAAAAAAGGAAAAATAAAATAAAATAAAATTCCTTCACTCTCTGAAGTTGGCCAAAAGAGAGACAAGTTTCTGTTATTTACCTACCTGCAGCATGCCTTGTCCATTTCCTTCTATGGTACCTTCATAAGTTATGTACAACCGAGTTAATTTTTTTTCACACCTACAATTAAAAAGATTTTCCTGTAAGTGTATGAAACTTTTCACTAAATACAAAGGATCTACAACCATGTTTTTTTGTTTTTTTAAACAAGCCAAATGTTATATGTGAAGAGATTCAATAAATCCCACATGATTTTCTCAGTGGCTCTATTTCCATTAGTTTGTTAATTATATTTTTCTTTTTGGTGAAAATGAAAGCCATGGAAATTCTGATCTACGGTTTTCTTTTATTCATAAGGTTGTTAAATTGACTTACTGCCTTTAAGTCATCCAGAAAACATAATCATTCTCCCCCTTCATAAAGAACATTCACTGACATGTTTACCTAGGCTGAATTTAAATTAAAACCAAAGAAGTTTGTATTCAGCTGCATGTGAATATTTTTTTTGTTTTCCATTTCTTCAGGAAACTATGAATTATAATAAAGTGAGAAACAGACTACCTAGCATAAGATACTGAAAAATCAAAGTACTATAATGATAAGGAAGGCATAGTGTAGTAAGAAGGATACTAGAATTACAGACCTGGAGCTGTAAGGAGCTTAGAGGCCATCTAGTCCACCCCACTTATTTTACAGATAAGGAAACTGAGGATCAATGAGGTTAAGTGACTTAACCAAAATCACATAAGCGGTGAGCACCAAAAGTAGGACATAAACCCATTTCCCCTAGATCCAGAGTCAGTGCCTTTTCCAATTCCACCCCACCGCCTCCCATATTAGGGGTCAGAAAACCTTGATCCACATTTCTGCTATGCTATTTACTACATGTAAAATCTTCATCCTATTTTCTCATCCATAAAATAAGATTAAACTAAGTTATCCCTAAGTTCTAAATTGTGAATTTTAAAACTATTCCACCTTAATCAGACCATTCTTTCGAAGATGTGATTTAGCTATTTCCTGATCAGTAACAATGGAGATACTTGGAATAACAGAATCAGGTCTTGGAAACTCTATATTCTCCACTCTACTCAGTTTAACAAGATTTTGAAGATCTGCATCAAACTCAAGATTTAATTATCTGAGGAGATGGCCTTCAACAGACATGTCCAAAAAAAGGACAGACTTGTCCTAAGTCAAGCTAAGTCCTCATTGATAGAGATGAGACGCAGAAAAGTGATATAAAAACGTCCATATAAGGCATGTCACTTCCTGCCTCTTCCTCTTTCCCTGGAGAGGTGACTCTGGTTGGCAGCGTGTTAGGTGTTCCAACATCTTGGGAGTGGTGGCAGTTATTGTCTGGGTTTTGGCGGTGAGTTTTGTCCTTGACCTGATTCAGGTTCAGGCATCTCAGCTGAGCCCCTTTTTGGAGTTCAGGTTGATTCCTTCCCCCTTCACACTCCAAACCCTTACTTTCTAGATCTTCTAATCTTCCCGCCCAGTACCAGCCAGGAGAGGGTAGAATCCTTCACCCTTTCCTTCTCCCTTCTTCTTAATCTTCTCTACTATATCAATTAAATCACCATAAAATTTGGCAGCTAACTTGGGTATTTTATTATTTGTTTTTTTTTTTAATTAGGATTTTTTATAAATAAAATCCTTGGTGACCTAAATTAATTATACATTCAGACTCAGCCATAATTTCACCCTTTACAAAATCCTATAATTTGATAATCCTGTAGGAACCAATTCCTCCCTATCATTCAAAGTTCAACGGAAATGCTAACACCTGATTCATTCCTTCCCTGATCCAAGTTCCTTTGCTCCTTACTTGGACCTACCACAGGGTGTGCTGGTCAATGTTTAACAATCAATTCTCCCCGCATTTTTAAAAAAATGTGTACAAGATACTCTTTTAAGTTTAATACACATTATTAACATTTTCTCTATTACTTTCTGTCTAGACAATCACCAAAACAATACATCAAAATGATTTATAATATTTGTTCATTTCTGTGGTGTGAATAGTCATAATAAAAATTACAATCATTTCTTGTAAGCTGGTGTGAACTGGCTCTGGCACAGCCTTGATAACCTAACACTCTTTTGTGGCCTTTTTTCTTGTACTTAACATGCATTACTTTATACTACTGCCATCATCTTATATGTCAACTACAGTGTAAGCTCCATGATATTAGAGTCTTCTTTAACTAAGCCTTGTATCTCTCTCAGAACCAAATGTATCTTGAATAGCAAGCACTTAAGAAATGTTTAATGACTTGACCTGTTGAATGAAGCTCCTTAAATTGTTGAAAATTGACTAAAGATTGCATTTTCAAAGTTATGCTGAAGGAGGGACCTAGTCAGAGCAGATAAGCATTATTATATATCATTGCTTTTTTCTCTTTGGTTTCAATGAGCATCAAATACATATACGAAATACTCTTAGTCCAGCAGATTAAACCCCTATAATATACAATGTGCAAGATGAATAGAAATTATGAGGACATATTGGAAATGCTATTCCTGATCATTATCCTTTATCACTATTTTTCCAATTACTTTATACTAAGAAAGTTGACACTGAGGAGATATGACAGCATTATTCATAAAAATTAATTCAGGCTTTGGAGTCAAATCTCTTAGAATATTAATTCCAGCTGTGTCACCAATTTCCAATAGATGGGGTTGATAATCTCCAAAACTGAAAAAAGGTGGATTTCGAGTTTGAGAATATGGGTTGAAAAACCAGTTTTTACATTTACTACACAGTCATTTAGCATCTCAAGACTTTGGTTTCCTCACTTGTAAAATAAGAGGGCTCCATCAGACAACCTCTGAAGTCCCTTTTAGCTCAAAATCCCTGATCCTAAGTTTGTTTGAAGAATCTTTCTATCACTACCTCTTTCCTCACCTGATCCTGTCCTACCTGCCCCCTACTTGTAAAAAGGAAAAAGTCTTCTGCTAGGTAAGCAGCTACAAGCCCCCTTTATTCCTCTACCCCACCCCATTAACGGTCAATACTTGAATCATGATACTGGCAAAGGAATGCCAACCTTGATTCAAGATTCTGAGAAGTCTT
Organism: Monodelphis domestica; assembly: GCF_027887165.1. NCBI lineage: Eukaryota > Metazoa > Chordata > Mammalia > Didelphimorphia > Didelphidae > Monodelphis > Monodelphis domestica. Next base: position 74,626,384 of record NC_077227.1, read on the forward strand.
TTAATCTCTCTATGCCTTATTTATAAACTGGATATAGTGCTAACTAGATCAGTAAACAAAAAGTTTGCACAAGTATACCAAGCTAACTCTTCTATTTTGAAATGGGTAGAGGCCTATTATTCCAGAAGGAAATCTTAAAAAATTTGTCAGTGACAAATTTAGAAAAGCTATGCTCAGGAAAATTTTCTAGTACAGTTGTCACATTGATGCCAACTATCCTGCCCCATTTATGGCATGTCTTTCTTTCCTCTCCTCCCCAGGCACAAGGTCCTTGGTGAGGGAGGAAACACTGGACCCTGGGGCCTCTTCACATTTCAGTATCACCTAGGTAACAGGGATAGTCAAGTTACTTAATAGCAGCAGAGACTTTGTGTGACCCAGATTATTAGTCTGTGCTCATTTGTTTTTTCTTAACAAATTTCTATTTGAACTTTATACTATGGCAGCAGAATTTATTTTAAAATCAAATTATTAGCTATTCAACAGACATTCTATTTTTTAAAATGCCATATTTTTCTTAAACCACCCTGAGTTCTTTTCTAGACATAAGCATTATTTAGATAAACAAAAATTGGATACAAATATGAAGGATGTAGAGTACTACAAAAAGACTGCTTTATGAAATCTTCACAATGATCAGGGTTAAGAAATAACCATTATGAACTGATTTCTGAAAAATTAACAGAATGAAAATTTCAAACATTTATTGAGTATCTAGGACTTGGAAGGTATCAGAAATATTAGTGACAGAACACAATAGCTTTTGTGCTTCACCTCCATTATACTCTTTAACCTAGTTTTAAAAATGAAATGTTTAGGCATGTTTTGATAAACAAACTGATTCTCTGATTATCATATTTTGATAAACAAACTGATGTTATAGAATTTTTCCAATCATTTGACTGATAATAATACATCAATAAAACGCTTCACCACATCCACAGATTGTTATTATTATAGCATAGGACAATGCCTGGCCCATAGTAAGCATGTCCTTAATAAATGTTTACTGGATGATAGGTTTATTGACTATTCTTCCCATTTTAGAGATGAAAACCCAGGTTCACAAGATCAAAGAAGACCAGGAAGACCTGAAGAGACTTCAAAGCTCACATAGTTCAACCCTTTTATTTCCAGGTGAGAAAAGTGAGGTTCAGAGAAGGTTAATTGACATTCATATCACATGGTAGCACAAAGTTTCAAATCCAACTCCTCAATCAAACCTCAGTGCTCTCTCCTCTGTGCCACAATGTCTCTTTAAGAAAATATTTCCTCTGTAACTTGTAAGACCACCATTGGAGTGATTTGTTCATTGCTAGGAATATTTTAGAAATGACACTGACTAAATGATAAAAACCAAAGGTAATGAAGGATCTCAAAGAGATGTATTAACTTGGGATGGTTATTCTAGAGGAAAAAAAAGGGGGGCAGGGTTATAGAAAAGGTGAATAGTTCATTTTTTTATATAGCATCCAATGAGAAAGTTAGCACAAGTATTATTATGTCCATTCTGCAGATAAAGAAACAATACCTTTGAGTGGTTGAATGTGTCTTGCCCAGGAAATAAAGCCATTCTATTGGACCTTGAACTGGAACTCAGGTCTTATCTAACTCTAAGTCTAGCACACCACTAATTCCACTATACCAATGGTGTCAAATTCAAATAGAAATGGATCTGGCCTGCATATTAACTTAGGAAATCATACATTAACACCTACATTGTATTGTATTTTTATTTATTTTGTAAAATGTTTCACAATGACAAGGGTTCTCTGGGGAGTGATTGATGCCTCTGAACTACATCAGGTTGCTCATCAATAGATTAAATTTAAAGCTACTGCAGAACACAAAATGAAGAAGCTTAATATAAATACAGATGAACTTCAGGTAAATACAGCTATTAGAGCTCAAATAGTTTAAAACTGCACTTTCTCACACCATATACCAAAATAAACTCTAAATGGACACTTGGTTTAGAAATAAATGGTGATACTTTAAATGAATTAGGGGAAACATGGATAAGGGATTTGGTCACTTATGACCAAATGAGACATAGAGAACATAACAAAAAAAGAAATAGATAATTTTGATTACATCAAATTAAAAAGATTTTGCACAAACAAAACTAATACAATCAAGAATAGAAAGGAAAGAACAAATTGGGAGAAAAATTTTATAGCAAGTATCTCTCTAACAAAGGCCTCATTTCTCAAACATATAGAAAAGTGTGTCAAATTTCTAATACAAAGAATTACGTAATTGATAAATGGTCAAAGGATATGAACAGGCAGTTCTCAAATGAAGACATTAAAACTAGATATAATCATATGAAAATATGCTCCAAATCACTAATGATTAGAGAAAAGCAAATTAAAATAACTCTGAGATGTTACCTATTAGATTGGATGATATCACCAAAAAGGAAAATGATAAAATGATAAATGGAGGAAATGTGGGAAAATTGGGACACTTAATACACTGTTGGTAGAACTGTGAATTAATACAACCATTCTGGAGAGCAATATGGAACCATGCCCAAAGGGCCATATATGCATATATACCCTCTGACCCAGCAATACTACTTCTAGATCTGTATCTCAAAGAGACCTACTTACACAAAAATATTTTTTGCCTTTTTCTTTGTACTCACAAAGAACTGGGGTCTCCATCAATAGGGGAAAGGATGAATAAGTTGTGGTAAATGATTATAATGGAATACTGGAATACTGGAATGGAATAATCAAAGTAATGAACAGGATGAGCTCAGAAAAACCTAGAAAGATGATATGAACTGATGCAAAATGAAGTGAGTAGAACCAGAAGAACAGTATATATAGTAACAGAAATATTGTATAGTGATCAACAGTGAAGGATTAAACTATTATCAGCAAAACAAGGTCCCAAAATAACTCCAAGGGACTCACAATAAAAAAAAATACTATCCAAAGTCAAAGAAGGAATGGATGGAATCTGATTGCAGATCAAAGCTTGCTATCTTTCGCTTTTTTTCCTTCCTAGGTTTTTTATTGTTTATGTGACATGTATCTTCTGTCATGGCATGAGGACTATAGAAGTCTCTCTAGCACTGATAACCTATAACAGTGATGCCAAACCTTTTAGAAACTGAGTGCTGGGCGCCTGCCTCCCCTCCCCACCCCCACAAACACAGGGGAGGGAGGAAGCCAATTGGGCTGCTGGGTGGAGGGGCAGGTGAAGTAAGGAATGTCCTCAGCACACATAGAGAAGGAGATGGGAGCAGCCTAAACACTCTGCTCCCCTCCAGGTCTGCCACCTCAGAGCTGTTCACCTGACCCTCTGTGTACTCCTATTGGGCTGCTGGGCAGAGGGGCAGGGAATGTGAAAAAATGTGGTCAAGCACAATGGAGAGGGAGAGGGGAGCAGCTCCACCTGAGTCCTACCTTTCTAGTAATGAACTCTGGATGTCAGGATGGGGAGGGGGTGGCTTGTATGCCCACAGAGAGCACTCTGCCATCTTTGGCATGCATGCCACAAATTTGCCATCACTAACCTATAATAAACCAGTTACTGCCTCAAGGCAGGGAAGAGAGAGAGTCTGAATTGCAAAATGTAAAAAAATTGTTTCAAAATGTAATTGAAGTACAAAAAAAAAGCAAAAACAAACAATTATACTGATACTTTTGGAGCACTAGATACAAAGAAGTTTCTAACAATTATAGAACTATCAAAAATTTGCCTGGCTAATTTTATCAGGTGCATATGTACATCTATATATACAGACAAGTTCACCTAGCCTTTATCTTGATATAATCATTAATCAAGAATTCACCATATATATGTAAGACTTTCTGTAAATAAGAGGCAGCAAAACATAGTAGAGAACTGACCTTAAAGTCAAAAAGATCTTGGTCCCACATTCTGCTTCTAATAGGATAATGCTATAATTTTGTGCAAGTTACTTAACTTCAGTGCCTAAGAAGCTCTCTAAGATGATATGTTACAGAGAAAGAGCTGACCAGAATGGTAGGAGGAGTTTCCTTACTTAAGCATTCTCAAAACCAATGGAAGTCATAGGTCAGTCCTTATTCCTACATATGGAATGAGCTGCCTAATAAGGTGTGTACATAAATACTATCAGTCAATCAAGAAGCATTTAATTAAGGGCTTAATCAGTCAATAAATATTTATTAAGCGCCTACCATGTGCTAGACCCTATGGTTAAGTGCTTACTAAGTGCTGGGGATACAAAGAAAAGAAAAAACATTCCCCATCCTCAAGGAGTTCAAAAATTAATAAGGCACTTCTTTGTATGTATTGATATAGAGATATGTATGTCTATGTGCATATGTATATACATTCACAAAAAAAAACACATGCACACATATGCTCATACAAATCTATATGATATAACTAGGTGGTGCAGCAGTAGATTAAAGAGAGCTGAGCCTAGAGCTAGGAAAGAACTGAGTTCAAATCTGACTTCATTTAGTAGCTGTGCAGCCCCTCAAGTAAGTCATTTAATATGTCTGCCTCAATTTGCTCAATTGTAAAACATGGATAATAACTGAGCTGTTGTGAAGATAAAATGAGAATTTTAAAAAAAAGAACTTAGAATTATGACTGGCACATATAGTAGGTGTTTAATAAATGCCTGTTCTCATACATATGAGTATGTGCATAATGAGTTCTATATCAATGCAAGTATTTAAGAAGAGGCTGGAAAACCATTTGTCATAAATGTAAAAGAGAATTTATGCATTTGGTTGAAGACTGAACAAGATGATCGCTAAGGTCTTTTCAAACCCTATCATTCTAAAATGCTTCACTAGTTTGCCTATCTTTACTTTTCCTGTAAGGTTGTTCATTTCCTCCCATGTCTAAGCTAACTACTCTCTTTCAAAATAAAACTTAGCTTCACCACCTCTGGGTGAGAAGATTCTAATCACTCAGGTGGCAAGAGGGCATTATTTCAGGCTTCATCTTAATACAGGTGTTCTCAACCAGCAGCTAACAGAAGCAACCCCCATTTCTTCATACATTCCATACAGTATAAGTGAGAGCAATCCCAGTGACATGATGAAGCACTAATTTTACAACATAATTAATATGGCTATGTAACAGTGAGCTATATAAACCAAAAGCATCAGTACAGGGTGACAACTATCAGACTAGGCAAAATAGTAAACTTTTAGCCTAATCTATTAAGCCAATGTAACTCCTATAGTTTTACATACTACAGAAATTAAAATAATAGCACTAGGGTTACTCTATCATTAATGAATTTTTGAAATATTTTTATTCACATTCCCAGTTGTATAAATAGTATATATCACTAAATTTTGCAATATTTAATTATTTTAAATGATTCTACTCTCCAAATGCAAATGGACTTTAGAACTCATATAGCACAACCCCTTCATTAACCATAGGCTGATTCTACATATTCACAAGCTACTCCAGAATTTTAAATGAAACTTTGTTCCTGAGAGAGAATTAAAACCAACAGATGAAAGAAGTTACAGGGTGTTACTGTTATTGGTTGACCCAAAAGAAAAAAAAAAGAATAATTAGAGCTCTCCAACAATAGAATGTGCTGCCTAATGAGAAAATGAGCTCAAAGTTGTTTGAGGTATTCAAGCATAAGCATGACAATCCTCTTCCACAGAGTTTAAAAAAGGGAATCTTCTCTCCTCCCCTCCATCCTCCAAAATCTAAAGTCTTTGAGGGAAGGGATGGTTTTCAACTAGGTCTTTGTATTGAGTGTCAAAGGTGCTTAATAAATGCTTTTGAAATTGAAATAAATATATTAATACAGGAACAAAGTGATGCCCATTGAGTTAATGAATTATTTATTAAACAACAAACTAAATGACACCTATATAAGTAAGAATTTCTGCTAGGGAATTTGGGACTTTCAAATTGAAGTCAGATAGGTCAGTGCTTTTAGGGATCTTACTGTCTAGTAGAGGAAACAACATTTGTACACTTAATAAGAGTCATTCAAAGCTGAATGGCCTGAATGCAAGCTAGAGATAGAACCATAGCACCAAATGGCCATGGATGTTTAGAGGAGGGAGAAATCGCTTCTGATTAGAGAATAATGGAAGTTTTCTTAGAAGAAATGCCATCTAAGTCAGGTCTTGAAGAAAGAAGAAAGATGTAAAGAGAAGGAAGGGAAACTTTACATTCCAATCGGAGATAATCATGCGAACAAAGATAGAGAAATATTAAAGATCAAGCCACTATCAGGAATGATGAGTGATCTAACTTTTCTGTATGTAAAGAAGAACTGTAGGAGAAGTCTGGAAAGAAAAGTTAGGGCCAGATAATGGAAGATCTTGAATACAAGACTGAATAGTCAAAAGTTTATTCTATAGGAAATTGGAAGCCAAGTTGTTTTTAGCAAGGGAGTGGCATAGTTAAAATTCTACTTTAGGAAGACTAATCTGAGAACAATAGGGGGGACAGAGTAGTAGGTAGAAACAATAACAGAAGCAGTCTAATCAGGACATGATTGCATCCAGGAAAGAGGCAATGAGAAGTAAATTTTAGTTGTGGCACTAGAAATTGTTAGGAGGTGAAAAATACTACCAGCTTCAAAATTTGAAATCCAAATGGATTAGAGACTGGATATGGGCAGGGGAGTATGGGGATGTAAAGGGTCCTCATGGCTATAAAATTCTATAGTTCTCCTGAAGCAAGAGATTTTTTTTTTTTAGTCCATATGCTAAATGGTGATGCTATTGATAGACAAAGGCAATATCCTTTACCTTTCCCATTCTGGAAAATCTTGAAGACTCTGTCTTGTAAATGTCACCAAGCCAGTAGGTTCTATAAAAGCAACAGAAGAAAATGAACATATATAAACACACCATGAGTTTCAACTTTCAGAAGTTTGTTCTTCAGATCATGAGTTTTAACAATGACTATGTATCTATCTGGTCAAGGAAGCCAGTAACAGTAGAAATAATAAATGCTCTTCTCTTTAAAATGATCTCATTTTAAAGTCCTTGCTTTCTTAAATTCCTTTCCACAGTGTAAATTATCTACAAAAATACTATGCTAAGTAAATAATGTATAATTAAAGTCATGCAAAAAGAAGACCTAACAATGGAGTTTGATTACTAATGCTATTAAGATTTGCTTATTAAATCCTATATTGTTACCTTTTTTAAAGGATGCTTTTGGTTAAAGGCATTTAAATCAAAAGTTAAAAGGTATGCAGTGCTAATAGCTGAAAGGAATGCTGATGTATAGCAAGAGGTTTGTGAGAAGGAAGAAAAAAAAGATCTATCCTAAAGAATGTTACAACTTCACAGGGAGGGAGGGAAAAAAGATGAAATATTACTAATTCAGTAAATGTTGTTTTACAAGAGATGCCCTTTTTGGTTTAAGAAGCCATTTTTGGAAAATCAAGAGAGAGAACCACAAATCATCATCAAGACTAAAGGTAATTAAGTAGATTCAAAGAACAGCATGATTAAGACCAACCATTTCTAGTTATCTTATGCTTAATTTTTTTTAAAAAGAGACACATCAGAAGCTGTTAGGAGGTAAAGCCCCAGTAAAGGCTTGCTAATATTCCTAGTAAGTTTTCTTGTTTTAAAAATTTTGAATCATAGGCAATAATACCCCAACCATACAATGAAGCTGCATTGGAAAATCCAATTGTAAACAGAGCTAAAAAATGTTCTTTAGAAATAAATACTGTCAATCCTTTTTTTAGATTAATGGATAAGCTTTAAATATTTTATATCTAAACAGAGGAAAATAGGTAATCAAACTGTTCAATCCCTGAATAAACAGCCTTTTTAGACACTATCATTTATTTTCCACATCATTTAATGGACAGATACAAAACAATAAGTTGTAACTTCCTACATTAATACAAGACAAAGACAAATTCATAGCTGTATATAAACTGGCAGAAAGTCAAATAAGACCAAAGAAAGTTACAAAGAATGGCCCTTTGGACAAAGTCATTGATGAAAATACCAACAAAGACCAAAATAGTATGAAGCTCACACAAAAGGCACAATTTCATCTAAGAAATATGATATTTTATTTAATTAATTATTCCAATTAAAACATTTAAAACTAGATTTTACATTTTTTTAAAAATTAGAATATAGTATACAACATTAAAACTACGATAAAAAATTTTACTTTTGATATTTAGAAAGTACTTCTAGATCTATATCTCAGGTTCATCACTAAGAGATAATAAGAACTTCAGTAAAAAGAGCAATGGATTTTCATTCTAGCCCTACCAATGACTAAATGTGAGACCTTGAGAAAGTTGCAATCTTTCTGAACTCAGTTGTCTTCTTTTAAAAATAGATACAGAACTGATTCTGTCTACCTCACAAGCTAACTTAGGTGAGGATTAAATAAAATGAGAAAATACTTTAAATACTATAAAAAATGTAGGAAATTATCATAATGGTATATGTAGCTATCCAAATTACCTATTAACAGAAAAATCTAGTTAAGAGGGGAAAAGTTATTGATGTAAAGTGTTACTTTTTAAAAAAGTATTAATAGGGGGCAGCTGGAGGGCTCAGTGGATCAAGAGTCAGGCCTAGAGACAGGAGGTCCTAGTTTCAAATCTGGCCTCAGACACTTTCTAACTGTGTGACCCTGGACAAGTCACTTAACCTCCATTGCCTAGCCCTTACCACTCTTCTGCCTTGGAGCCAATACACAGTATTAACTCTAAGACAGAAGGTAAGAGTTAAAAAAAAAAAAAAGTATTAATAGTGTTGCCTAATTGTTAGATTAGGATATGAAATTTTGATCTAATTGTTGTAAACACTACTCAATATACCATACATTCTTCCTACTCTCATTATCCTGTTTTCTCTTTGTGGTTACATGACTTTAAGAACAAATGTTTCAAACTACAGGTTTATCCAACAAGAGATGCAATAAATGTATAATGAAAGATCCTAAGAATTAAACACCTAAGTCTTTTTATTAAAAATTAAGTTTATTTATTTAATTTGGAATATTTTTCCATGGTTACATGATGCATGTTCTTTCCCTCCCCTCCTCCCACCCCCTCCCATAGCCAACAAACAATTCCACTGGGTTTTACATGTAAACGCCTAATCCTTAAACAATTTCTAAGGATAAAATTAGTGTGGCCTTATGAAATTCTGAAGAGTGAAAAGCTAGTTGGTCAGGATCTCTTTTGAAAGATTTCACATCACATTTAGTGTTTTTCCCAAATTATTTGAAATGTTAAAAACTAATAGTTCCTTCTAGAAGGAGCATAATTTACTCCATTTCCTTAAATTTGGAATTGTTTTGTTATTGGGACAGGATTTGTTTTACTTACGATTTTATAAAGCAGAAAAATTGCCATTTTTCCTAAGAGACAGAGAACAGGGCTGGACATGTGATTTCCAGTATGGATTCCAAGTATGGAAGTTTATAAGTATGGAAGTGAAGAAGTTCCTTCTACCAAGTTAGGGCAGGACTTTCTCTGCAATTTACAGTCTCAACTTTCTACAGCACTTGACAAATTAAGGAAATTGTCTGGAGACACATAAGCAGTGTATGATTTTTTTTTAATTCTATTTTATTTTATTTTCAGATATGAATTTTCTTCTCTTACCTTAACCTTCCCTACACTTGAGAAAATAAGAAAAATACAACCCATTGCAAACATATCTAGTTAAGCAAAACAAATTCCTACAATAGCCATGTCCAAAACAAAAAATTAAATATAAGCCTCGATTTGCACTCAGTCCATCATCTCTACCTGGAGGCAATCAGCATGTTCCATCATGAGTTCTCTGGAATTGTGCTTCATCACAATGTGGATCAGAATCCCCGAGTCTCTTGGTTCATCATCTTTACAATGTTGTTATTATATAAATTGTTTTTCTGGTTCTACTCACTTCCCTTTACACCAGTTCATAAAATTTTTTTCCAGGTTCCTCTGAAGCCAACCCCTTGATCATTTCTTCCAACACACGAGTACTTCATCACATATATATACCCTAACTTGTTCATCTATTTCCCAACTTATATACACTCTCGTAATTTCCAATTATTTCCCACTATTTTTTTAAAGTTTCTTTAAGCATATTTGCATATATGGATCCTTATCTTCATTCATTAAAATTAAGAGATTTTCCTAAGAAAATGATGAAAAAAAATTTTTACTTAGTTCTGTCATCTTTGAATCTGCACATGGTAATATGTCCCTTACTACTTATTTCACTTACTACGGAGTATATACCATAGATAATGACAAATTAAAAAAATCTGTCAAAGTAGCTGACAGAAGTCAATGCAATCATATAGATGCTACTATTGATTCCTTCAGAAACAAGTAAACGCACTGCCTTTGGAAATATATGCAAAGTATTAAATATAAAGCACTTGCAACAGGAGGAAAAAAAAAACATTAAAAGAAAAAGAATATAGGACTATAACCTTAAAATGACCCAATGAAATGTTAGGTCTGTATACAACCATTATAGAACATTTTCAAAACCTAACCCTCTCTACTCTTCTCTCAGTCCAGGTTACCCTACCAGATCCTTAATAGAAACCTGGTGACTAACAGTAAAGTTTTCATTTCAAAATTCTTCCTAAGAAAATACTACAACAATTCACTATATCATTATGAAAATCAGGATTTACTACCACTTTGATCCAAATATAGGCTACTCCTAAAAAGTGATATATTTGAAATAAAAAGACATATTAGCAAACATACACTGAAAATTTATACCAAATTTCCATATTACTTAGACACACATACATCTCACCTATTATAGGAAAAAAATACAAAAAAAATATCTAAAAATAGGTTTCCTATTTTCCCCTAAAAATAAATAAATAATATTCTGCTATCCGAAAATGTAAGTATCCAGGGCTATAAGGCAATGTAGAATGTTCCAAATGTCTCCAAACTCAGCAATTTTCCTGAATTTTCTCTCTACATCTGTTCTCACTGCATTTTTGTGAGACAAGGATACTTGTTAGTCATTATTCTGCAATTCCTATCTCCTGGCCTCATCCTCATGTCCCAGGAAGTACATTAAGTACAAATTTTGTGTTATATCACTGATAGGGAGATGCTATAGATGTACTTTAGGAAAAATCTTGCTACTTCTTCCTTCCCCTAGTCTGCCCCAGCAAATGTTTGTGATGAAATATAAGAGGTTTCCCTTAGGCTCCTTGAAGTCCTAGAGCAGTGATGGCAAACCTTGGTTACAGGTGCCAAAGACAGCACACACAGAGCATGCTCTCTATGGGCATGTGGCCACCCCTATACCAGACAGAGTCTGTTACTAGAAAGGCAGGACTCAGGAGGAGCTGTTCCCCTCCCCCTCTCCACTGAACCTGATGACATTTTTCCCATCCCACAGCTCTTTGCCCAGGACCCCAATGGGAGACACAGAGGGTAAGGTGGGCAGCTCACAGGCAGCAGAGCTAAAGGGGAGCACTCAGGTCACTCCCCTCCCCCTCTCTACACTAGCTGAGGACATTCCTCATTTCACCCACCCAGCAGTCCAATGGGAGAGTTTCCTCCCTCCCCTGTGTGGGGTAAGGGAGAGGGGGCAGAGTGTGTCTGGCACTCAGTAGGGGGGAAGCCGGCATGACACTCAGTCTGGGAGTGGGGTGGGGCAAGGCCTGGCACTCCATCTCTAAAAGGTTTGCCATCACTGTCCTAGAGCATTCTCACCTTCACCCTCACTCTCTTTTATCTTGCTACCATCTATACCATGAATCTTAAAAATACTTTAGCCCTGGAAATAGGAGGAAATGTAAACATTTCAATCTATACCAATGAGTGCTCAAGATCCATCTTTACAGCTTCCAGTAGCAATCTCTGAAGCACCTCCATACAAATGAGAGACCCAAAGTGCAAGACAAAGGCCAAAGTCTTTGAGGAGAATCCCAAGGTTAACTACTAATAGTTTCCAAATAACTTCTTCTTCAGATTTGAGAATATAAGGAGGACAATTTCTCAGAATTGAAGTGAGATCCTATTTCTGAGGGTCTGGGTTGGAATGCTGGCAGTTGCTAGAAATCTGAGAGCAGAAAAGCTCTGCCTCCCTTATTTTACAATATTAGGACAAAGGACATCTGCTTGCTCCTCCAACTTGGGTAGGGGGGCAAATAAGGAAAACAACTGAGGCTAACTAGGTCTATGACAATAAAAGCATCATTATAAACCATACTACAGACATAGATAAGTTAGAGTTGGGGAAAATTGGGGCTTGTATTCAAAGAAAAACTTTGAAAAAACAAAAACAGAGCAATATGGTTTATGTACACAGACACACTGTATAATTGAAAATCTTTTACCCCAAAAAGAACTACATTTCCCAGGAACCCACTGACTTCCTGTCGTTATGTACTTCCTGTAGACAGGGGATATTAGGCAGGGATGTAGAGGGTCCTAGACTCTTGGACTTGATGACAGTAAGCATGGTGGTGGTAAACAAGGGTTTAAACTGGCTGATCAGCCATGGGTACATGGTTTCATTTTTATATCCCTTTTATTCCTTTATTTCTAATGATCTTTAATAAATATCCTAAAATATAAAAATAAATATAATGCTGTCATCAAGCCCAAGAGGCTGGGACCCTTCCACGTCCCTGCCTAATATCCCCTGTCTGTAGAAAGTACATAATGACAGGAAGTCACTGGGCTCCTGGGAAATGTAGTTCTTTTTTAGGGTAACAGATTTTCAATTATACAACACAAAGGTAAAAACCAAATTACTACTCCAATGATTCTTGTTAGCATTTCTGACTTTTGTGGTGTCTTTTTATATGAAAGCATCCTCACAAGTCAATCTTCATGTAAATTCACTAGCCCCTTTCAGTGAAAAGGCTATTAGGCAAGAACAAAATGGATTTACTTTTCTCTGTGACTTTTCTAAAGTAGCAGAAGAGAGTTTTAAGCTTCTCAGGCTTCCTTGATGATCTTCCTTCAAATAGTCTGAAAGAGAAAACAAAAAGAACATGGATTAAAGCCATCTGAATGGACAGAAGTAACGGATAAAAAGAAATCCCTCATACAAACCTCTTCACCATCTTATAATGTGGAACTGGAAAATTAATTTGTTCTAAGTAGTGACTGGAAAGGCTGGAATTCCCCTGTAACCCAAGCGTAAGGATCAGGCCACAAAGTAGTTTTTTCCCAATTGCATTTCTCAAAGACAACTTGTTTTAAAGAGAACTTCATACATGGGTCTCTTCAAAGTCAGCTAAGGGCACTCAGTATCATCATGCATGCCCATTTTCCCCAACTAGTCATCTATAAAGGGCAAGTTGTGTTTAGTCTTCCTAATGCCAGAAATCTTTCACACTGACCAGAACAAATGTCATCTCTAGGCTTAACAATTAAATTATCTTTGACCAAAATGTCCACATCTGGATTTTTTCAATGTGCAAGTAACAGTGACTGGAATTATACTTCTTTGGGTAATTAAGCAAATGTATTTTTATAGGATAACCAAAACATATCGTGGCATCTAACTTCCAGCAACCTTACTTGTATGACTTAATTTCGTTTCCTTCAAAATGACACAGTATTGTTATTGCTAATACATAATGCAATTTGTCCAAAGGAAACAGCAGCTAAAGCTTTGCGAGCAATATGCCCTGAGTATATAGTTTACTAAGTGATATCTAATTCTAGAATAGCTTTTTGGGCTTAAGATTGTGTTTCTGAAAAACATTTTTTAAATATAGTGAAGGTCACTGGGAATAAAACTGATGTGATGGCATGTATATCCTGGATTCAAAACAGAAACGCTCCAGGTAAAGTCTACTTTTTAGGGCTGAAATAAGTTGTTTTTAGTAGTTGGCAAAGGAGACTTATGTAATTTCACAAAGGATGAGATAATTCCATAAGGAAATCCTGCTTAGCCAATGATGCATTAGGAAAGGAGGCAGGAAAGTGGAGGAAGGGAAGGTGATGAAGTCTCACCACATAATCATTAAGGAGGCTATCTGAGGAAATAGCTCATACAAATATGTAACTAAAGCACAGTCAAAAGAAACTCCACAAAATTGGTTTATAAAGACTGATTTTTTAAAATTAATAGGTTAAACCATCTTGGATTTTTTTTACTCAAATGATTTTAGCCTTTTCTCTGATTTTATTTAAAAGGAATGTCTTCAGTAATTTTACTGACCTAAAACAATTAATTCCTCTAAAATTCTCAACTGCTTTTATCTACTCGAGGGAGCTGGTTGATTGCTAAAGTAAAGATTATTTCACTGTGTGGGTTTGGGTAGACTCAATCTTGATGTCAAAAGAGTTAACAAATATCAAAGTTTGTTATAAAATAATAAAAGTAAAAAATAAAGCAACAGTTAAACTGAACATCTTCAAAATGAATAATAACTTAACTGAAAGGCTATCATAACCTAGAATCCTTTCCCCCCCTTTTTCCTATATAGTATAATAAATCAGTTCAGATTTCAAAGTCAGCAATCCAATTTTCTCCACAAAAAGGAATGTGGTATATGATTAGAGAGGGAAATGCAGCTGTTGCTGTTAGCAGCATAAACCGCCATTCTCCCAAAACTTTTAAATCCTCTTTAAAACAATAAATTCACAATTATCAAAAACATGTGTGTTCTCCATCTGGACATTGGTACTTTCCATGCCCATACAGACAACTTAACAATTTCAGGAGGCTCAGACAATATATTGTATCACTATGGTGATAAAGACCTACTGGCAGTTACTGTCATCCTTTACAAATTATGACTGTTATTTACTTTTTAGGTCCAATCCTTATTGATGTAAATTAGATAGCTTCTCAATTTATTCTGCTTATTAGATTTCATAAGACTAATTTCAAGCCTAGACATAACTTAATCTTCATTCTCTTCTCTTCTTCATTGACTAGTAACACCCCCAAAGGTATCCTCAATTCATAGGGAGAATTATAGGCTCACAATTTTAGAGGATGAAGTCACTTTAGGTGATATTGACTTCAACTCCTTCATTTAAAGGATAAAGAAAGGGGACAGCTGGGTGGCTCAGTGGATTGAGAGCCAGGCCTAGAGATGGGAGGTCCTAGGTTCAAAGCTGGCCTCAGACGCTTCCCAGGTGTGTGACCCTGGGCAAGTCACTTAACCCTCATTGCCGAGCTCTTACCACTCTTCTGCCTTGGAGCCAATACACAGTACTGATTCCAAGATGGAAGGTAAGGGTTAAAAAAAAAAGACAAAGAAACCGAGGCCTAGAGAGGTTAAGTGACTTGCCCAGAATCAGATAGCTAATAAGCATCTAAGATAGGATTGGAGCTCAGGTCTTCCTAACACCAAGTTAAAGAGTAGCATTGAGATTCTCATTTGGGTTTTTAAAAAATATATGCTATGGGGCTGCTAGGTAGGTCAGTAGAAAGAGAGACAGGCCTGGAGATGGGAGGTCCTGGATTCAAATTGAACCTTAGATATTTCCTAGCTGTATGACCAGTAAATTACTTAACTCCAATTGCCTAGCTCTTTCCATCTGCCTTGAAATTTATACTTAGTATTAATTCTAAGACAGAAAATAAGAGGTTTTTGTTTGTTTTTTAAGCATATCCTGCTTATCTATTTAAACTTGCCTATTGAGTCTAATCATAAAACAACCGAAAAACACTGATCAAAAATAAGTATTCACCCCTCTTGCAAACAATGTAATTTTATGTTTTCAGTAGATTTCTATTTATAGTCTCCAAGTCCAAGTTCTTTGAAGTAGTATTTGTACAGCAGAGGGGCTCAGGCACATATTCCCCAGCACCAACAGTCTCCTTGCATCATCACTAGGTCTATTTGGTAGATGTGACTGATGGCAAAGGGTCAATAATCATTCTACAAGAAGTTATTAAGCAATTGCTATGTGCTCAGCACTGGAGATACAAATACCTGAAATGATCTCTAAGAGAGCTTAGCAAAAGTGACTAGGAAGGGCTAATCAAGAAACTTCACTTTCCTAACAGAAAATTCCTCTAAGCAAACTGTCTTTACTCTAAAAAGAACAGGTGGAACAAAGGTCATGTACCTATTAATTGGCACTATTCTTCTGATTCAGAGACAACTCACACTGAAAATGTAATTTCCTCAGGGTAATATATAAAGCCAATGAAATATGATTCTTGGCTCCAAATCATGCATTAAAAAGTTAAGGATTCATTCCATTAAAGTGTATTATAAATCAAGTACAAGCATAACCACCTCCCCTTTAAATGGAAATAATTGATAAAATGCAACTTTAAATTTTCAGCCAGGAAGCCACTCTTTCTCTTATAAGATGTTCAGTCAAATGGCTTGGCCAGGACTTCAATCTAAGGCAGAGGCTGAGATATGTAAAGCCCCCCAACCCCCACCCCACTCTACTCCAGGCAGACCACTCTGGCAACCCACAATTTATCTTGGCCCTTCTGGGTTCCAAGCAATCTCAGCAGCATCAATGCTAATTCAATTGGAAGCTTTTCTATGGCTGTTTAAGAATTCTGGGGCAGTGAAAGGCAGGCAGAGGAGAAGGTCAGTGATATTTAACATAACTAAGCAGGACTGCAAGAGCACTATAATAAATAAAAAGAAGACTTATTCAATTTATTGACGTCAGTCTCTAACCACATACTCTTACTGCCTTATTTAATTCAGACAGCTCATAACCCAGCCTACTCATATACCTCACAGATAATGGAAGGAAAAATTCTTGATGTGCCACAAAAATAGTAACTGCCAAAAAAAGGGGTGATAAATATAATTATTATATCCAACAGGTCCTATGAAAGGGGATCTATTTCAACACAAAATCATGATATCTGATATGTAATTACAAATATTCATGGTCACCAATCATGTTCTCTCAGTAAGCAATTCAAAATAAGGTAGGAGAACACTTAGGAATTGTCATAAATATTAAATATGTCATTTCAGCTTCCATTAATTACTTGAAAATGGTTAAAGATTTGCTGTTTTCAGAAGACCACAGATTTAGAGCTAGAAAGGATGTTAGAGGCCACTGAATCCAATCCAATTGATGAAAATGAGGTCCAGAGAAATCCAATGATTTCCCTGGTGTTACACAGCCAGGAAATATTTGAGGCAAGATCTGAATACAGGCACTTCTCACTCTAAATCCAGCATTTTACCAACAACAAATTGCCTATTTTTCTTAGATGAGGCTGGCACATTTTTACTTTTGAATGATCAATTTACCAAGAAATGAAAAAAGTAGAAAGTAAAAATACTACTTTGTTTAGAGAAAGATCTATTTTCTTCTAAAATAATATCTCTTAGAAGCACAGTTTGAAAATAAGCCTAAAACATTATTCAGAACAGATTTCATTTAAGGTCATTCTTTTTCCTCTCTAAAAAAAAAAATATCAGGGGGCAGCTGGATGGCTCAGTGGATTGAGAGCCAGGCCTAGAGATGGGAGGTCCTAGATTCAAATCTGGCCTCAAACACTTCCTAGCTGTGTGACCCTGGGCAAGTCACTTAATCCCCATTGCTTAGCCCTTACCATTCTTCTACCTTGGAGCCAATACCCAGTATTGATGCCAAGATGGAAGATAAGGGTTTAAAAAAATAAATAATTAAATAATTAAAATAAAAAATAAAAAATATCAAAGTAAGGGTCATAGTCTTTAACACCCTACCTACACTCAGTAAGTAATCTAGTTTTCATTCCAGTGAGTTTTTAGTCAGTTTAGGTTGGCTGCATGAATCCTTTTAGTATTTTTTAAACTCAAGTGTCCATTTGACCTTTTATCATCTAATTATGCTCAAAAAAAAATAAACCACATATTGAAGCCTCTTCACATTTCTAAATCTTTACCATGAGAATCTGAGGAAAATTGAGAACATTAGCATGAATTCAATAAACATCACACTTGAAAAGAATGTCTTTTTAATAGTTGTAGGCTGCAGTTACAAACTGGTCATACAACAAAAGGAAAGAAGTGTTATCCTCCAACATATATGTGTGTATTCATATGTATAAAAAGAGAAGGGGAGGGAGGGACATGCCATAGATGTCCTCAGTTAACATACCATGTAGATTAGTAGACTTTTTTGTGCACAAATTAGGCACTAGGCATGTCCAAGCAAAACAACCTCTCTTTAAGAAAAAGTACTTTCACTCTTCTAATTCATATTCCCATCATTAAAAAAATGTTACAATTCTAATTACTGAGCCTGGCACACTCTCATTTAGATTCACCAACCTTGTCTTAGAACAAATATCAAAGGCACAATTAGAATGTCCAATTAAAAGATGGAAGAGTACATTACAAGAGGGCAAGCTAGATGGCTAAATGGATAGAGAGCCAGCCTAGATGTAGGAGGTCCTGGGTTCACATCTGAATTCAGACTCCCTGGCTGGGTGACCTTGGGAAAGCCATTAAGCCGCATTGCCTAGTCTTTACCATTCTTCTGCCTCAGAACCAATACATAATATAGATTGTAAACCAGAAAGTATGAGTTAAAAAAACAAACACTCATTACAAAATGAAATTCTCACCTACCTTAGAAATCTAAAACACTTTAAAATGGCATTAGAAATGCTATTATTAATATAAGCACTGGCATATTGCAGCAGAGGTTGGCTTTGTTTTTTTGTTTGTAACAAAGGATTGCCAAATGATGCTGTTCATTGTGTAGAAAAGACTCCTTTGCAACAGTGAAGACATGCAAAAAAATTCCACTCCGGTAGGATCTCCATTCACCAAAGGTCATTGCATATGTAATGCAAAACTAATAAAAAGCAAAAGACAGGGTTTATCAAGAACGTATAGTATTTGTGAGATCTAAGGTTTCAGGGAATGATTATGAAAGAAAAGGAGACTACCCAGGGAGAGATTGGCTTTCTGGAAAAACCACATAGAATATGAAAACCTATTAGGCAACCTGTCAAGCAAGCAAATTATAAAAGAACCAAACATTCTGGAATTTTTATTTGGTTGTATCTGCTATTTCTCTCCATGATATAATTTTGACTAAGCTTTACAAGATTTATGCTACAGGCAAAGTTGAGTTTATATAGAAGTGTGCAACTTCAATGCAGAATGTATTAGTGTATTCCCTGAATGACTAAAATTGAAAAAGGAGAAAGAGAAAAAGACTTGTAGATCATATGAGCAACAAGGCTGGTACATGAGGCATTTTTTTTTCTGACATTTGTGACATCTCAGACCTCTCTAAATAGATAAAGCAACTATGGCGGTCTCCATGGTCTAGAACATCTATAATCCAGAAGAAAGAAGAAAAAACATGACCCCAAAACCAATGAATCTGAGCTTGGTTAGCACTCTTTCTTTCCACAAAAGTAGACCCACAGGCTTACAACAAAACACACTCCTATGCCCCAGGTCTCTCCTCCCTTTTTCCAAGGCCCTGGCTATAAGCTATGGAAATTTACTCAGGCCAAAATAGTCAGCAGCCATAGACCTTTAGAAGCAAAATCTCACTACAGGGCCACAAACCTGTAGCACTAGTGCCACAAAACAGCTGGTTGCCAATGCTGGGATAAAGAACTGAGGAACTGAGGGAGTAGAATAAGTCATAAGATCCAGAATATGGGTGCAGGGAGTGGTGTAGCAATAACCCTTAGGGAAAGAGTATGACATCCAGCTAGGGCCAGTTCCTATCATCCTTTCACTAGACTAGTGAACAATGAATTTCCTAACATGAGATGTTGGTTGAGATGCTTTGAGATTCAGCCCCAAAGGAAATGACTATAGATAGCAAAGTCAGAAAGAGAATAGGAGAAGGGAGGAGGGAGGGAGGGAGGGAGGGAGGGAGGGAGGGAGGGAGGGAGGGAGGGAGAGAGAGAAAGAAATAAAGAACAAAAGAAGGAACGAAAGAAAGGAAAGAAAGGAAGAAAGAGAGAGAGAGAGAGAGAGAGAGAGAGAGAGAGAGAGAGAGAGAGAGAGAGAGAGAGAGAGAGAGAGAGAGAGAGAGAGAGAGAGAGAGAGAGAGGGAGGGGAAAGAAAGCAAGAGAGGGAGGGAGGGAGGGAGGGAGGGAGGGAGGGAGGGAGGGAGGGAGGAAGGAAGGAAGGAAGGAAGGAAGGAAGGAAGGAGGGAAGGAAGGAAGGAAGGAAGGAAGGAAGGAAGGAAGGAAGGAAGGAAGGAAGGAAGGAAGGAAGGAAGGAAGGAAGGAAGGAAGGAAGGAAGGAAGGAAGGAAGGAAGGAAGGAAGGAAGGAAGGAAGGAAGGAAGGAAGGAAGGAAGGAAGGAAGGAAGGAAGGAAGGAAGGAAGGAAGTCAAAGATCTTGTATATAAGCAGATAAATTGACAGGAAAAACAGAAGGAAATATGACCTCCAGATCTAGAAAATGAGTTCAGCCATCTATGAATAAATAGTGTAAGACAATAGAAAATGATTCAACACTTGATAAAGTAGAGGACCCTACAGAATATGAGGAGAATATGGCTGTAACATTTTGTTCCTGAATGGCTTAAAAGATTAATGAGATTTATGAGAACATAATTTATGGCCTAAAAAAAGCAAAACTAATGGGCCGATTAGAAAAACTTGAATCTGCTATAGCAAATCTCACCAAAAAACCATGAGAGATCAAAAGATCAAGAATGCAAATATACAAAAGTGAAGGACAATCTAGGAGTAGCAAAAAAATAACATTACATAAACAAAATATACTGATTTTGGGGGCAGCTAGATGGCTCTGTGGATTGAGAGCCAGGCCCAGAGACAGGAGGTCCTAGGTTCAAATCTGGCCTCAGACACTTCCCAGCTGTGTGAGCTTCCCTGGGCAAGTCCCCTTACTTAACCCCTTCTGCCTAGCCTTTACAGCTCTTCTGCCTTAGAACCAATACACACTACTGATTCTAAGATGGAAAGTAAGGGCAAAAAAAAAAACCAATAACATAAGGATCTCAAAGCCAGGTTGCCCAAAGACAACATAAAGATCATACATCTCTCAAGAGAACATGATGAAACACAAAACCTTAACACAATAATGAAGAAAACAATAGAAGAGAACTGCTTAGAATATCTGAACATAGAAAATGAAATAAAAATTGAAAGAATTCACATATCAACTCCAGAAAAAACCCAAGGCTCCCTGCAAACTCCAAGACACATTGTGGTCTTGAATTTAACAATTAAATTCAGAAATAAGAAGTTCTATAGGTAATCAGGAGAAGGCCTTCAAGCACAAAGGAAAAGAAATCCAAATAAAGGAAGAATATTATGCTCCTACTAGAAAATATAAAAGAGAATGGAAGAATAATAGAATAATGGAAGAATAATAAAGCTCAAGATACAGTCCAGGGTAATATAACCATATAGGAAAAAAGATAGATGTTCAATAAAGAGAGGTGTTTGAAACATTTTTAGAAATAAAACTAGGGGGCAGCTGGATAGCTCAGTGGATTGAGAGCCAGGTCTAGAGATAGGAAGTCCTACGTTCAAATATGGTCCCAGACACTTCCCAGCTCTGTGACCCTGGGCGAGTCACTTGACCCCCATTGCCTAGCCCTTACCACTCTTCTGCCTTGGAACCAATACACAGTACTGATTCCAAGATGGAAGGTAAAAAAAAAAAGTAGTAAAACTAGAAATATAGAGATAATCTGCTTCTCAAACAAATAAAGCAGCAGAAATGCAAACAAAGTAAATTAATAAAGCAGTCAGAGACAGCAACAGAAATAGTGCCAGCAGACAAACCAATGAAAAATTTCTTTTTAAATGTACACAAGGACACAGAAGTGAAGAAAGAAGTTTGTTGGAGGTAACAGTGAAAAGGAACTCAAAATGTGAAAAAACAAAATTTTAAAAAACAAATAAAATTGCTTTGATGTATTACTGAGGGGAAAAAAGATACTGACTGGACAGCTGTGTGGAGGATGGCCTAGAAGGGAATAGGGAGAGCAGGGAGAAAGGGAGACCAATGAGAAGGTTATTAAAATAGTCTATGTGAGAAATGAAGGTCTGGGAAACTAAGATGGTAGCTTTGTGATATATATATCTTGTCTTAAAATACTAAGGACTCTACTATACTCTTTAGAGACTGAGTCTGTTGATTATTAATGTCATATGTTTTTTCAATCCTTTCTGAATGTCACATTTGAATTTTAAACAAAAAGTAAACTGAGACAGATCTCTGCACGAGATAACAATTATTAGCAGGGACATGATGAGCAGACAGACAGCTCCCTTTTTATAGGTTTTTGAAGTAGAGAACAAAGAACTGAACAGAGAAGATGATATCATGGAGTTGTGGACAACATGATTGGTTACAAAGCTGACGCACAGGAAATAACATGATAGGTTGGAAGTTTTGTAATTGGAGGCAAGCAAAGATCTCCCTCCTTCTCTCATGAGACTAAGAAGTGTTCATTTTTGCAGTCCATACTTTTAAGGAGCAAGCCAGACATCCTTGGAGGATAGCTTGGTGATATAAAGATATGAATTCCAACTCCCTTTCTGTTTACATGCATTCTCCAAGGTCAGTTGAATTTTGGGGGGCAGGAAATCTTGATTTCTCAACTTAACCCCATTAAATGCCAGCTGAACTCTGAACTATGTTCAGAGGGAAAGAATATAACTTAAGTAGTTACAGTACAAAATCAATTACTTGTAAGTAGGACAAATAAGAAAATAATATAGAATCTACTTTAATCATCTCACTAACTCTTCTGGCTCACTCCTCTATTCTTTTCATCTTAGATATTCAATGCTTAAATTTTGAGCTTTTCAGGGTAAAGTTATCTAATAAATTCAGGACAAATATATTTAAGAAAATCTTGAACTAAAGGAGCTATCTTCTCATGAAAGTTGTAATAGATTTTAATACCCAGATCAACACCTGAGATCAAGTTTCACTGAATCAATTGAATACCTCAATACTCCAGAGAAATAATGGGCAACAAATCTACTGAGCTACCAGACAAAATAATCCCCTAAAGCATAATGCAATACAATTAAGAAAAATGCTTCTTGATGAGAGAATCTTAGAACTACCTTGTCACTAACACTTAAAAAAAAATTGTATAGTTGTAAATAAATTTCTTACTTTCATGTTGACTTGGCTTCTGCTGTTCCATTTATATAAAGTAACTTGATAATTTTATAAAATATACATCAACTATGTAACCACAGATGATTCCTTTCTTTTTTCTTAATAATCATCATAGAAATAAAACAATGCTATATTTATAATAAATATAACTTTGAAACAAGATGTAATCAACCACAGAACTTTTTCATTGCTACTATTTTAACTCAAAAGGCTGTTTTTGCTATGTTTTAGATAATTATAGGTAAATTTTTACTATCAAAAATATATTCTTTAGAAAGAACACTATCCACATTCAGAGGAAGAACTGTGGGAGTAGAAACACAGAAGAAAAACAACTGCTTGATCACATGGGTTGATGAGAATATGATTGGGGATATAGACTCTAAAACGATCACCATGGTACAAATATCAATAATACGGAAATAAGTCTTGATCAATGACACATGTAAAACTCAGTGGAATTGTGTATCAAAAACAGAAGTGGGGCGGAGGAAGGGAGGGGAAGATCATGAATCTTGTAACCATGGAAAAATATTCTTATTAATTAATTAAATTTAATTTTCAAAATTTAAAAAAATACATGCTCTTTAACCTGGAAAGACCTATGTGAAATGATACAGAGTGAAATAAACAGAACCAGGAGAACATTAAAAGTAGTCACTGAAATATTATGGGATCATCTACAGCAGTGGTTCTCAACCTTTCTAATGCTGTGACCCTGCAATACAGTTCCTCATATTGCAGTGACCCCAAACCAAAAAATTATTTTGGTGGCTACTTCAAAACTGTAATTTTGCTACAGTTATGATTTGGAATGTAAATACCTGATATGCATTATGTATTTTCATTGCTACAAATTGAGAGGTTGAGAACCGATAAAGTAAGAGCCTTTGCTACTAATAGCAATACAATGATCCAAGACAATTTTGAGGATTCTCATTGTCATTATGAATTATTCATTAGAATTATGAAAAAGAATGCTGTCCACCTCTAGAGAAAGAACTGTTGGGAGTAGAAATGTAGATGAAAACATATGATTTATTACTTGTTTATCTGGGCATATGTTTTGAGGTTTTGGTTTTAGAAGATTGCTCTCTTATAAAAATGAATAATATGGAAATATGTTTTGAGTGATAATAGACATATAACCTAGTGAAATTGCTTGTCATCTCTGGAAGTGGAAAGGGAAGAGAGGAGGGAGTCAACATGAATCATGTAACTTGGGAAAAGTTATGTGTAAATTTGTTATTGGAATAAAATAAAGGTAAAAAATAAAATAAAATAATATCCTCTTTATCATTGAATTAAGCTTGCTGTCTATAAAATTTTAAAACTTAGGGGTGAAGATATTTGTTTCATGAAGACTATTAATTATTTGTGATCAGGATTCCAATCCAAATTCTCTGACATCAAATATAGCATGCTCTTGCCACTATTTTAAGGGCTGCTTCATTAAGACTAATTAATCATCCCTAATGAAGTTGAATTACTCAAAAGAAAGTTTAAGGGGGCAGCTGGGTAGCTCAGTGGATTGAGAGTCAGGCCTAGAGACGGGAGGTCCTAGGTTCAAATCTGGCCTAGCTGTGTGATCCTGGGCAAGTCACTTGACCCCCATTGCCTAGTCCTTACCACTCTTCTGCCTTGGAATCAAGACATAGTATTGATTCCAAGATGGAAGGTCAGGGTTTAAAAAAAAAAAAGAAAGTTTAAAAGTCCTCTAGCTGAGATGTACCCAAGAAACAATATTAAAATGAAATATTTCCACTAAATTATACAGAAGAGAAACAGTCCTTTTCAGATATCCATTTATAAAGTAGTCAAGGTAAAAATATATTTATACATTACATATAGTATTCATAAAATTCAGTTTTCAAGAGTCAACCCTTACTGGCATGTAAGACTGCCAGACACTATCTGTGTCTAATTTTAAAAGTTTAACCTACTTGACCTGGACCACATCTAGTTGACCTTCAGGAAATTAAAAAAAAAAAAAGAATACTCTAAGAAAAACATAATTACAAAGAAATACATATTGTGAAAGAGAAATAATACAAGTTACATCCAAATACAGCAGAAACTTATTATAATAAAGTCTATCATCAATAAACTTGTATCAAGTGCTCACCAAGTGTCAGGCTGAGGTGCTAAGAATACAAAGAAAAAAAATGGAACAGTCTCTATCCTTGAATAACTTGCACCATATAGGAGATAGGTACAAAATATACAAAGCAAATTTAAGGAGAGACACTAGTTCTGCTATATAGAGCTAAAAAGAATCCATTTTAATCCACTGTCCACATGGCAGCCTTTCAAATACTTGGAAGATATCTATCTTACAATTTAAGTGGTGCAGTGAGTAGAGCAACATAACTGTTGTCAGGAAGTTCATAGTTCAAATTCAGCCTTAAATATTAGCTGTGTGACCCAGGGAAAGTCAGTTAACCTCCCTGCCTCAATTTCATCATTTGTAAAATGGAGATAATAGCACTTATCTCCTAGGATTATTATGAGGACAAAATAACACCTATAAAGTATTTTGCAAACATTACCTATCGTGTCCCTCATAAATCTTCTCTTCTCCAAGCTTAAAAACCCCAGTTCCTTCAACCAATCCTCTGTCATGCTGGCTGCTCTCTAACTTGCTAGCATCCTTCTCAAAACATGGAATTCTAAACTGACTATAGCACTCCCAATGTGGTCTGACATGAACAGAATATAATGGGATTATCATCTCCTTAGTCCTGGGCACTATTCTGCTCTTAACATAACCTATGATTACATTTGTGTTGCTTTATAATGAGCTTTCAGGCCAGTAAAATACCCAGATCTTTTTTCAGACAAACTGTTGCCTACTCATGAAGAGAATTTTTAAAACTACATAAAAGATTTTACATTTGTCTCAAATATATTTGATTTCATCTGATTAGATTCAGGTCAAGGTTCAAGTCTGTCAAGATCTTTTTGAACCCCTAACTTTATCATCCAGGACGTCAGCTCTCCATTTTAGCCTTGTATCATCTGCAAATTTAATAAGGACATCAAGTATGCTTTTATCCAATGCAGTATTTAAATTAATAAACAGTACAAGGTTAAAAATAATATTCTTGTGATGCTTCACTAGAGACCTCCTTCCAAATGGATATCAAGACACTATTTATTGAGTCTAGCCACTAAACCAGGTCTAAATCCAAATCATCTAACTCCAAATCCAGCACTCTCAATTATATCTCATTGGCTCTTAAAAACTGATACTTGTACAGTATCTTAAAGTTTATAAAATGCTTTAAATACATTCTAGACAGCTGGGTGGTAGGTGGGCGTAGTGGATAGAGAGCTGGGCCTGTAATCAGGAAGACTCCTCTCTGAGTTCAAATCTGGTCTTAAGACACTTGCTAGCCATGTGATCCCAGGCAAGTCATTTACCCCTATATGCCTCAGATTCCTCACTTATAAAATTAAGTGGAGAAGGAAAAGGCAAACTAATCTAGTATCTTTGCCAAAAAAACTTGAAATGTGGTAACAAAGAGTCAGACACAACTAAAGTAACTGAACAAACAATAACAAATTACATGAATTATCTCATTTGATCCTCACAAACTTATGATATTTAAGTATATTGATAAGTATATAAATGATATTATTATCTCCATTTTATAGATAATGAAACTGAAGGAATAGAAAGTAAGTGGCTTTCAAGATTAGTACTGTGAAATTGGAATCTGTTACCCTAAAAACTATGATTCCCAGAAACACTATGATTTCCCGGTGCCCACTCACTTCCTCTCATTACATGCTGACATAGACAGGAGATAAATTGGATGGAGTTCCTTATCTAGCCCTCTTTTCCTTCCTGTTGGCGGTTTTGGTAGAGTGGGGATTTTTGAGAAGGTAGAAAACTTAGTCATGTGGTTCTGTTTTGTTAGATAATAAACTTTATAAAAATAATGCTTCAAGTATTGGAATTTAATTTAACTCTTACAGTACCAAAGTCATTTTGATGCCAAGTAACATTAGTATGTCAGGCTGCCATGGTATATATGAATTATTCACTGTATGGATAAAATGTATTTAATATTATTAATGAATCAATCAACAGGAATACAGTAAGGGCTTTCTTAATATCAAGCCCTGTGCTAAACACAAGGGGATAAAAAAACAATCCAATAATATAATCACTGCTCTCAAAGAGTTCATATTCTAATCAAGGACACACAAACAACTAAGTTCACACAAATATCAATGCCACTAATTAAAATCCTATAGGAGAATTCAAGTAGCTCAATTCTAGAAAAGATAGTTGCAAATAGGTATTTTGTAGAATTGGGTTGTCCAATTATATTAATGAAACTTAGTAAGTCATTTGAAATATTTCTGAACCTAAAAGCTTTTCTTAACCAAAACAAAGCTACTTCTACTCACAGTTTTATAGGTAAGGGAAAGTAGTATAACATGCTACTACCAGATAGTCACAAACTACTAATGCATTCAAAGTACCTGTTGTCATAAAGATAATAAAAATGCTCAGCAATACATTTGAGAGGTTAAAAAAGAACATAAATCATACTTCTTGACCTTTTGGATAGTGTCTTTGGTTACATAAAGTAGATTGATGGCCCTGTCAAAACTTGGTAGGAAAACACAGACAATCTTTTATTAACTATTTCGTACACCAAATGTGTCATACATCAATTAGTACATCAAGTTGTCTCTTTTCCCACTGGTTCTAATCCTTTCTGACAGCATAAATTATTCTGATATTAGAGAGGTTTAAAGCTAAACTTACAATTCATGCATTATAAAAATTCAGTGACAGCATAATGAGAGAAAAAAATTGTTTAAAACTATTGTAAGTCACTTTCATCACATCAGTTTAGGGCATTCCAGCAAGACTTTGCCTAAGGGTAAAACTAAATCCCACATCTTTGTTTTTAAAGGGAAGTATGTCATCTAGTACCAAACACAAAAATCTAAAAACAAAATTTGGGGTTTAATCTTTTCTCTGTGTCTTCGAACAAATTTATACATCAACTTCTTCCTGAATGGAATCTTATAGAAAACATTGCTCTCTAAATGGCCAAGAAAATTAATGTTACAATAGCTAAGTTTAGAACCATGAAGACTATGTAATGGAAGAAAAAGGAAAGATTTAAGAAAGGAGTAATGGGAGAAGTGACAATGAAGGAGTCTGTGAATTAACAGTAGTTTATTAACTGCAGTTCCAATTTCTTAAAAGACACTCTCTACTAATTTTGAGCACCTTAGGAACACTATATGAAGTTTTGAAGTACTAACATCATTTTATGAAATATTTTGGTTTTGAACTATTTAAAATATTTCCATGTCTTCCTTTAAAAACAAAAACACTAAATTTTGAAGTGCTCAAAAGGAATAATTAAGCTATTCAATCAACTCTCTTTTCAGCATTTTATTCTTAAAAAGTATATACAGGGGCAGCTAGGTAGCTCAGTGGATGGAGAGCCAGATCTAAAGACAGGAGATATAGATTCAAATCTGACCTCAGACTCTTTGTAGCTATGTGAACTTATGCTTACCACTCTTTAGAACCAACACATAGTTTAAAGGTTTAAAAAAAAAGTACATAAACATTATGACTAAAGCAATGAGACACTCTGAAGGCCACTCATAGAACCATCTTAAAAATTCATACTCAAGCTCTAAAAAACAATGACCAATCGTGCTATCTTTTGCACATGCTTTCAGAACATATTTGCTAATCTAATCTAATATATACTCTGGGTCTACTCCATAATTTTAAAATCAATTGATATTCAGCCATAAGTAACATGAAACTATACTCTTTGGGGTTTGAACAGTAGGTTCCTTCTATACTTTTCCATGCTTTCATTAAACAAACTTACTTAGGAAACATACCTGTTGAAGTTAATGTCTGGGTAACTAGAATACTCAGATTTCATCTTAGCATTTCGGCGTGGAAATGTGCAAAAGAAAGCATTAGCTAAAAGACTAGCAATCTGCTCCTGTGACATGGTGATGGAGTGATTCATCTTCTGTTTCAGTAGAGGTATTGGCTGGCACAGAAAACAAAAACATACAAAAGAGAAGAACAATAATTAGTTTAGCAATTTCAGAAACAGGAATACAAAATTACATTTGCTAAATTAGGGTAGGACTACTCCTGGGTTCTTAAATCAGCAGCATAATTAAAGTCCAGGATTGTTTATCCAGTAAGATTGGAAAAAATGTTCTCCTTTGACAGATTACAGATATCTAATCAATAATAATAATAGTGAAGAGAGCAAAAAGCACTACTTATCAGTGAAAAAACAAGACTAGTAAAGTAATAAAGATGAAGCATAGCATTACACATGTCATTTAAAAATCAAAACTAAAGACTAAGGGAAAAAAAGGTGACACTAAGGTTAACAATTATAGTTTCACTCTTCTGCTCACTTGTGTTTTAAAAAACTAAGAGAGAAATTCTATTATTAAGAACTACAAAATAAAGTTATAATTTTAGAGAACATAGCTCAGCCAAAATATCTTAATTGCTTTCTTACTCCAATCTAAACCAGAATTTATTAAAAGCCTACTCTCTGCTTCATGGAGGTAATTTCTTACTACATAGCTTCTAAAGAGAATTTTTAGAAAAGAACTGAAAAAATGGAATACTATCAAAGAGAAATCATTTGTAATTTTTGATCAGATGGAATATACCTAAAAAGAGCAATATATCATAAAAGAGAGGTTATATTGACAGAAGGCCTAGGATGGACTCTGGATTATGTGACTTAGAGGCAAAGTATTTGAGTTCCGTGATGCAGTTACCTCATCTGTAAAGTATACCTTCCCTACCTATTTTACAGGGTCATTGTGATGAGGTTGACAAGTAAGATAATGGCTTTATAACTATAAAGTACTTATAGGAGGTAAATGTCAGGAAATCAGAAGCTGGACATTTTCCACTGATAATTCTCAGATATAAAATACTCTTCTAATTGAGCCAAAACCAAATATGTTGAATATGCCTTTTTATTATACTTCAGAATAACCAAAACACTCTTCTCTGTATATTTTTACAATAAATGTTTTTTAAAGTTTTTCTTACAATGAAAATTTTTAAGTATAACAGTTTATCCAAAATATCCAATTTTGAATTATCCAAATTTTATATATATACATACACATTTTGAAATTATCATGCTATAGAACAGAATGAAATATGAAAACCACAATACTCCTGAGAGAAGCCCCCAGCACATTAAAATATAACTGGGAAATTTTTAACAGACAAATAAAAATATACAGTAAAACATAAATAATATTGATATGTAGTTTTCTAAGTCAATATGAGTCCTGCAGGGATCTTTATGTATGGTCTAGAGATGGTCATTTCCATTTGAGATTGATACCATTAGTACAGAGTAAAGATAGCAAACTTAATAGTCAGGAAAATGTGGATTCAAGTCTCATCTCTGACAGTTACTAGCTGTGTGTTGTCAGGCTAGTCATTTAATATCTCAGGGTTCTTGGAAATTCAAGCATTAAAGATAGAGGATATATTTGCTATATAAATCACATGTAAAGTTGATATACAAACAAGACTGAATAATTCTCCTACAACCAAATAGTCAAAACTTCATCTGAGGAGAGAGAAGGAAGGAAAATGAAAGCAGCAATGTTATAATAAAGTTTTCTTTTCAAAACATAGTTAAAACATTTATACAATCAAAACTTGCTTGAAGGAAAATATTAAAACTAATGTTTTAAAATTTTTAGTAAGAAAAATTAGAAGTAAACCAAAAGACTAAAACATAGTTTTTATCATAGAGTATCAATAAATCTCCCCCAGTAATCACCATTTCTAATGAGAGGAAAATAAATGTTTCTATTGATCTTTAATAAATTAATTCCATTTTATAGCTTCTCATTCTGTTTTATCTCATTTTAGAAAATATTTCCATGACTCTCATTAGTCTAGGATATATCTAGTTTCATCAAAAAAATTTTCTTAGCTTGAGAAAAGTAATATCAGTGCTCATAGGTTTAAAATTAAATGACTTTTAAAATGATTATTCTTTTCTCTTTTAAAAACTACCTTTACTTTGGAGGAAGTACTAATCTTTTCTGTATTCAAAGTAAAATACCTCTACTAATCTTTAACTTGGATAACCTATGGTTTTTATAGCTTATTTATTTGGTGAGTTTACAAAATGTATATCCTATAATTAAAAATTAATCACCAAGCGTAAAAATGTGACAAATATTGACCTAGATCATCTAAAAACTTTTGCTTATATATTCAGACTCTTATAATTTCTTCCCTTCTGAATTTACCTTGAAGGACCATAATAAAACTTTAACATTTAATGAGACTACATAATTGTTCTTGACTGGAGACATATTTTGGGAAAAGACATCTCGCTTTACAAAATATGTTCCTCATGCTACATAGTAGGAATTAACTTGAGTTATTTTTCCAATTAATAATGCTTAAGAATAAGAAAATTAAAAGGTGAATGAAATCTTAGAAAAATTAGCATTAATAGATATATGAAGAAAAATAAATAGAGACAAAAAGGAATACACTATCTTTTCAGCAAGACATGGCACATTCACAAAGATTGACCATATACTAGGTCATAAAAACATGGCATAAAACTGCAGAAAAGCAGAAATAATAAATGCAACCTTTTCAGATCATAAAGCAATAAAAACAACGATCAGTAAGGGTACATTGAGATCTAAATCAAAAACTAATTGGAAATTAAATAATATGATTCTCGAAAATCAACTAGTCAGAGAACAAATCATAGAAACAATTAATAATTTCATTGAAGAAAATGACAATGATGAGACAGCCTTTCAAACTCTATGGGATGCAGGCAAAGTAGTACTCGGGGGAAAATTTATATATTTATATTTATCATATTTATATATAATTTATATATATGAATATATATTCATATATATATATATGAATTCATATATTAACAAATTAGGGAGGGCAGAGATCAATGAATTGGACATGCAAATCAAAAAATTTGAAACAGAACAAATTAAAAATCCCCAGAAGAAAACCAAATTAGAGATACTAAAAATTAAGGGGGACATTGATAAAATCGAGAGTGATATTGAACTAATAAATAAGACTAGGAGCTGATATGTTGAAAAAACAAGCAAAATAGACAAAATACTGTTCAATCTAATAAAAAAGAGGAAAGAAGAAAATCAAATTAACAGTATTAGGGACAGAAAGGGAGAACTCACCTCCAATGAAGAGCAAATTAAGGCAATCATTAAAAACTATTTTGCTCAATTATATGGCAATAAATATGACAATCTAGGTGATATGGATGAATATTTACAAAAATATAAATTGCCTAGATTAACAGAAGAAGAAATAGAATTCTTAAATAATTCCATATCAGAAAAAGAAATTGAACAGGCCATCAAAGAACTCCCCAAGAAAAAATCCCCAAGGCCAGATGGATTCACAAGTGAATTCTATCAAACATTCAAAGGACAGCGAATCCCAATACTATACAAACTATTTGACATAATGAGCAAAGAGGGAGTTCTAAAAATTCATTTTATGACACAAATATGGTACTGATGCCAAAGCCAGGCAGGCCAAAAACAGAGAAAGAAAACGACAGACAAATCTCCTTAATGAACATAGATACAAAAATCTTAAACAGGATACTAGCAAAAAGACTCCAGTAAGTCATCACGAGGGTTATTCACTTTGATCAGGTAAGATTTATATCAGGAATGCAAGGATGGTTCAATATCAGGAAAACCATCCACATAATTGACCGTATCAATAATCAAACCAACAAAAATCACATGATTATCTCAATAGACGCAGAAAAAGCCTTTGACAAAATACAACACTCACTCCTATTGAAAACACTAAAAAGTATAGGAATAGAAGGATCTTTCCTAAAAATAATAAACAGTATCTATCTAAAACCATCAGCCAACATCATCTTCAATGGGGATAAACTAGATGCATTCCCAATAAGATCAGGAGTGAAACAAGGATGCCCCTTACCACCTTTATTATTCAACATTATTCAATAACATATTCAACACTAGCAGTAGCAATTACAGAAGAAAAAGAAATTGAGGGTATTAAAATCGGCAATGAGAAGACCAAACTATCACTCTTTGCAGATGACATGATGGTCTACTTAACAAATCCCAGAGAATCAACTAAAAAGCCAGTGGAAATAATCAACAACAATAGCAAAGTTGCTGGATACAAAATAAACCCACATAAGTCATCAGCATTTCTATATATTTCTAACACATCTCAGCAGCAGGAATTAGAAAAAGAAATTCCATTCAAAATCACCTTAGACAATATAAAATACTTAGGAATCTATTTTCTGAGACAAACACAGGAACTATATGAACACAACTACAAAACACTTTCCACACAACTAAAACTAGATTTGAGCAATTGGAAAAATATTAATTGCTCATGGGTAGGATGAGCCAATATAATAAAAATGACCATCCTACCCAAACTTATCTACCTATTTAATGCCATACCCACTGAACTTCCAAAAAAGTTTTTTACTGAACTAGAAAAAACCATAACAAAGTTCATTTGGATGAAAAAAAGCTCAAGGATATCCAGAGAAATAATGGGAAAAAAAATACAAAGGAAGGTGGCCTTGCAGTCCCAGGTCTCAAACTATATTATAAAGCAGTAGTCATCAAAACAATTTGGTACTGGCTAAGAGAGAGAAAGGAGGATCAGTGGAATAGATTTGAGGTAAGTGAGCTCAGCAAGACAGTCTATGACAAACCCAAAGACCCCAGCTTTGGGGACAAAAAATCCACTATTTAATAAAAACTACTGGGAAAACTGGAGGACAGTGTGGGAGAGATTAGGTTTGGATCAACATCTCACACCCTACACCAAGATAAACTCAGAATGGGTGAACGACTCTAACATAAAGAAGTAAACGATAAGTAAATTATGTGAACACAGAATAGTATATATGTCAGATCTTTGGGAAGGGAAAGATTTTAAAACCAAGCAAGACTTAGAAAGAGCCACAAAATGTAAAATAAATAATTTTGACTACATCAAATTAAAAAGGTTTTGTACAAACAAAACCAATGTAACTAAAATCAGAAGGGAAGCAGTAAATTGGGAAACAATCTTCATAACAAAAACCTCTGAAAAGGTTTAATCATTCAAATTTACAAAGAGCTAAATCAAAAAAAACAAGCCATTCTCCAATTGATAAATAGGCAAGGGACATGGATAGGTAGTTTTCAATTAAAGAAATCAAAATTATCAATAAGCACATAAAAAAGTGTTCTAAATCTCTTATAATCAGAGAGATGCAAATCAAAACAACTCTGAGGTATCACCTCACACCTAGCAGATTGGCTAACATGACAGCAAAGGAAAGTAATGAATGTTGGAGGGGATGTGGCAAAGTCGGGACATTAATCCATTGCTGGTGGAGTTGTGAATTGATCCAACCATTCTGGAGGGCAATTTGGAACTATGCCCAAAGGGCGATAAAAGACTGTCTGCTCTTTGATCCAGACATAGCACTGCTGGGTTTGTACCCCAAAGAGATAATAAGGAAAAAGACTTGTACAAGAATATTCATAGCTGTGCTCTCTGTGGTGGTAAAAAACTGGAAAATGAGGGGATGCCCTTCAATTGGGGAATGGCTGAACAAATTGTGGTATATGTTGGCGATGGAATACTATTGTGCTCAAAGGAACAATAAAGTGGAGGAATTCCATGGGGACTGGAACAACTTCCAGCAAGTGATGCAGAGTGAGAGGAACAGAACCAGGAAAACATTGTACACAGGGACTGATACACTGTGGTACAATGGAACATAATGGACTTCTCCATTAGTGTCAATGCAATGTCCCTGAACAACCTGCAGGGATCCACGAGAAAAAACACTATCCATAAGCAGAGGACAAACTGTGGGAACAAAAACACCGAAGAAAGGCAACTGCTTCGAATACAGGGACCGAGTAGACATGATTGGGGATGGAGACTCTAAATGAACATTCTAGAGAAAATACCAACAACATGGAAATGGGTTCGGAACTAGGACACATGTGATACCCAGTGGAACTGCGCGTCGGCTATGGAAGGGGTGACGGGAGGGGAGGGAGGAAAAGAAAATGATTTTTGTATTCAATGAATAATGTTTGAAATTGACCAAATAAAATAATGTGTAAATAAAAAAAAGAATAACAAAATTAATCTCAATTTAGATGAAGATACCAGGAAATCATGCATTTCACCTTAGTTTTTAACCAGGTTCTTTCCCCTTTAGGATCCCAAATTAATGTTGTAGAGTCAGTTACAATAGTATTTGGCAAAATAAGGAAAATTTTCTCCCTAGAAAAAAATTAGGATTAAATGATAATGAAAAGCATCACCTTTTTAAATGATATAATATATATTCTCTGCTCTATACTGTTTTTATCCTTAATAACAATAACAGTCCCTTAAAGCACGATACCTTTGTTATGAGATTTTTACATGAAAAAAACTTTATAAACTGGAAAAGTATAGAGTAATCAATTCCTGTTATTTGAATTATATTTTAAGTAAACTCAGTATAAAAATGTGTGTATTTTTCTTCTGAGTTGATATCAAATATATTTATTTAACTGGAAAGGAAAACTAGAAGCAAACAGAAGCTAATTAGATTCAAAATCCTCCTAATTGCTATTTTATAAAGCTCAAGAAAAAAGAAGTGAAAAACAAAAGAAGAAAAGGAAAATTAAATACATTGTTCTGTAAGACAGGAAGGAGGACTCACATCAATCATCTTTCAAAGTAGTGAAACATTAGAACCGAGCCAGAAAATCTGTTAAGAGGCATCATGAGTCAGGATGTTATTCAACATACTGGTTCATATTGTTTGTATAACCTATTTTAAAAATCAAATGTTATAAATCCATTAAGATGTTTTGTTATATGATAGCTTTGTAAAAAAAAAATTACTATTCCTCTAGTAAGCAGGCAAAATTAAGACAAGACAGACTAAGTTAAAGCTCAAAAAACTTAATAATGTGTATCATCACATGTGCATTTTTCCTATAGTTTTTAGTCTATTACTTATTGAGAGAAAAAGACTACAACCTTTGCAAGAAACATTTCCTCCACTTCCCTTTTGATCTTAGTTATAGACAATTCATTAAAGCATATGAAACTGTTTGTAAGGAACCCCAAGGCATGAGTGCCTTGATTAGCCTAGATTAACAACCTGTATCTACTCACCTTTGTGCAAATATCTGGCAGACAAAGGGCTAATTTCACCATATCAGGCAGGATGGACTGACACAAGTGCTGGGCCTCTGCCTCTTCAAGGACCTGCAAATCAGTAAGAGACTTTATCAGGTCAAGATGAACCAAGAATAAGGGTCCTATAATTATACAAAAATGTAAGGATGACTTTTTCCTTTTTGTGGAGATATAAAACACTAACACTGTTTTACTTTATCTTTACATGTTGAGCTCCTATAAGGGAAACTGAAAGAAAAAAGGATTTATATAAGATCTGATACTACAGAAATGCCAGACACTGTGCTAAGTGTTTTTCCAAATATCTCATTTGATCCTCACAACAACCCTGCAAAGCAGGTGCTATTATGATCCCTATTTTATAGTAGAGAAAAATGAGACAAAAAGAAATGAAACAGCATGGCCAGGGTCACATAAGTGAAGTCAGTCTTCATGACTTCAGGTCTAGTGCTTTGTGCCACCAGCTACTTCCCTGTGCCAATCTAGCACAGTACCTCAGGGGAAATACAAAATACAACATCCCTATCACTGACACTGGAAATCTTTCTTTGAGTCTCTCTCAGTCATCTGGATTCCAAGTTTTGACTATTCTAGCTTTATACATCCCTTGCCTATGTCCCTTCCACTCTCTTCTCAATACCCTAAAGTCTTGGATCAGTTCCCTTTCTTTGACTACCGAAATAAACTCTTGGAAAACATAGCTTTGATGATGCTCCATGGTGTGTTTGCTCCCAGAGGTCATCTGGCTTTGGCTTGAAAAGTTCAAGGAAAGAAAGCCCTGAAACCTCCTAAGAAAGCTCACAGTCATCTGAACAGTTCTGTTCTGATTTTTCTTAGTTTAAATCTGTCAGTTCCCAGTTGTTTGCAAACATGGTCCAGAGTAAGGGGCAAAAAAAGTCAATTATCTGATTATCAATGATAAAATAGAGTCTAGAACATGAGTACACAGGTTCTTAGCAAAAGTTTTCTGCTTCCTTTGTTCTCTACCAGGCTCAAGAGGAAATTCAGCAACATCAACTTTGTAAATTATCTGCAGTTACTCAGGATGGTTAGATTAGGTGGAGCGTCTGTGTGTGGACTGGGAAGTGAGGTACAATGAAAAGTAAATAAAATAATTGTAAAAAATAAATAGAACTTCAGCAGATCTCTAATTCAGGATTTGATTTTAAAATTATAAACTACTCCAGCAAATACAAAACAGGAAAATTTAAGATGCCTGAGAAGAAGGATGGGTTTTTAATTTTTTAAATTATATCATTGTTATCTATTTATTACATTTCACATGCTAGGCTCTTACTAAATGCTGGTGAACATTTGTGGTGAATTTTTGTGATCAGAATGGGCAGAATTAAAAATGGTCCTTGCTATATAAAAATGCCTATTTAAGAAGCATATGTTTTAAAAATTTGTCTTTATGCACTTAAAAATATGGGAAATAACTCTATATCAAATTTTCCTGATAAGCATTGGTGACCAAGATATATAAACAATTAACAGATATATGTGTATATATGTATATACATGTGTGCATATATAACTACATGTGTGTTTATAGACACATACATGTACACAGGCATGCATACGTACATGCGTACATACACACACATGCATGCATGCATGCGAAAGGGAGCACATAGGTGACATAGTAGATAGAGTGCTGGTCCAGAAGTCTGGAAAACCTGAGTTCAAATCCAGCCTCGGACACTGACAGGTTGTATGACCCTGGGCAAATTACTTAAACTTTTTTGCCTTCCTCATCTGTAAAACGATCTGAAGAATGTTATGGCAAAATCGCTCTAATATCTTTGCCAAGAAAATCCTAAATTTTGTCATAAAAAGTCATGTTACAGGAAGCAACTGGAGCTCAATGGTTAAGAGCACTGGGCCTGGAGTCAGGAATACCTGAGTTTAAGTCCAGCCTCAGACACTTTCAAGTTCTGTGACTGTGGACAAGTCACTTAACTTCTGAATGCCTGACAAAGGGATTCACTGAACCCAGTGGAGAAGGAAATGACAAACCATTTCAGTATCCTTGCCAAGAAAACACCAAGGATAATAACAGTCCAAAGGTCACAAAGAGTCAGTAATGACTGAATGCCTGAACAATAACAACAACATATAAATGACCAAAAGCTATTCCCCAAAGGTAAGTGGTCAAAGGATATGAAGAAAGATATGTCCACTGATCCTTTGGTAGTGGAACTGTGAATAAGTACAATCATTTGGAAAGCAACTTGGTGAATTTGACCTCAAGATCTGGCTGCAACACTTATATCCCAAGGAAGTCACTGACCAGAAAAAATGTCCCATGTATACTAAAATATTTACAGTGGTACTTTTTGGAATAATAAAGAATTAGGAAAAAATAAATACCTATTGAATATGGAGGTTAACAAACAGTGGCATATGAATGTAACGGAATGTTACTGTTGTAAGAAATAATGAATACATCAATGGAAAGATCTATAAAAACTGATGCAAAGTGAAGTAATGATTATAATACTATAAATGCAAAGACTCACAAAAATATCAGAAGTTAATGTTGCATCTGTAAAATGACTTGAAATGGCAAACTACTTCAGTATCTTTGCTGAGGAAATGCTTGAAGGGATCAGAAAGAGACTACATGATTTAAAAACAACTAAACAGTTCTCTTTGTATCTTATTCCTTCTTTCCTGGACCCATCACTTTTTGAGAGCAACTAAGTGATCCAATGAATACAGCAATGGGTTTGGAATCAGCAAAATTCATCTTTCTGAATTAAAATATGACTCCAGATGTCTTCTGTATGACCCTGGGCAAATCACTTAATCCTGTTTGCCTCAGTTCCTCATTTGTAAAATAAGCTGGAAAAGGAAATTACAAACCACTCCAGTATATTCAACAAGAAAACCCCAAATGGGAACACAAAGAGTTGGACACAACCCTTAGACTGAACAACAACTGAACTTTCAGAATTTTCCAAGTTTTGTTGAAGGTTCATGAAAGAAAATAATTTGTTAAGAACTAGAATAGGCAAGGGAAGCTAACAACTTCCTATGGCAATAAGAAATAAAAAAAGCAAAATCAAAAGAATGAAATAATAGAATATGAAACATCCCAAAAAACTGATCTGGAAAACAAATTAAGAAGAGGCAGTATAAGAATGGTCAGTCTCCTAGAAAGTTATGATCAAAAAAGGAATTCAGATACCATACTCTAAGAAATCATTAAGGAAAACTGCCCAGAAATTCTAGAACTAAATGGTAAAATAAAAAATAGAAATAATTCACCAGTCACAACCACAGAGACTCCAAGAAGAAAATGTACAGGAGCATCATTGCTAAGTTCCATAGCTCCCATGTTAAAGAGAAAATATTACAAGCCACAAAGAAAAACAACAACTTAAATACTGTAGAGTTATAGCCAGAATAACACAAGACTTAGTAGCTTCAACTTTAGAAGAGTAAAGGACATGGAACAGAATATTTTGAAGAGCCAAAGAATTGGGTTTACAACCAAGAATAACATACTCTGAAAAGCTGATCATAATTATACATAGGGTGAAAAAATGGACATTTAATGAACTAAAGGAGCTTCAACTATTCTTGATAAAAAAAAAAACAGAACTCAATAGAAAATTTGATCTATAAGAAACATAATAAGGTAAATATTAAAGACTAATTATAGCCAACCCAATAGGTCAAACTGTTTACTTCTCATATGGAAAAATGTCATCTATAAACCCTAAGAATAGCATCATTACCTGGATAGTTTGAAAGAGCATATATAGATAAAAGACTTGAAGTTGAGTTGAATATAATGGAATGAGCTAAAAATAATAAAATAAAGCAGGAAGAAGTAAAAAACTATTGACTTGCATTACAGAGAACAAGCATGGTTCAAAAGAAGTTCAGATAAGAGAGAATACTCTATCCCACAACTTTATAGAATTGAGAGATCTGCAAGTGTAACACATACAGACTTCTTTCAACATATTGATAAACTAATATACAAATATTTGTTTTAAGAGATAACTCTCTAGGAGGAAGAAGGAACCTGAAGAAAATTACGATGATGTAAAACAACAAAATATCAATAAAAACTTATTTCAATTTTTAAATATGAGAAATACATAAGTACTTTTATTAAACGTATTCACACATTTTCAGTCTCAAGACATTTCACCTTAAGTGTCTAACAAGCTGTCACTTTCTTTCCCTTTTCTCCTGTGGGTATATCTCCCTGTCTTTTCAAATTGACACATGAGTAGCTGTGGCCTTGCTTCACAGGCTGCCACACGCTATACAATATCACTTATTTAGTGACACATTACAGCACTGGACTTTTTCAGAGCTGTCAACACTTCAAGTATTTGTTAAATGTCACTTTTAAAAAGCAAATGATAATCACAAAGCACTTCTTTTTGGAAAAAGAACTAAGGATGGTCAATAAATACTCAACTATCTAAGATGGAATGAATTATCTCTAAAATGTCCATCAAATCTTCTGTTTTCTGATCTAATAGCATCTTCCTTCAATTCCTACATATGTAAAAATACATATGCATTTTTAAATCAGTGTGTGACTGTAAAAAACTAAAAGCAAAGTTCCCAAATTGCAGTGGATAAGGTACTTTAGGGGCTAAGATCCAATTAATGTTAGAAGAAAATGAACATTTGTTAGAAGACAGAGTACTTCAAAAAATGATCATCTAAAATACTGTCATTACAAACTAGCATTCTTCATGTAACAAAAAGAGAGGATAATTACCTGAATAACAAGTTCAATGGCATATGCAGGATGACAATATTACGAAGTTAAAATGAAACATGATAAAGCCTCAAGGAAATGTAGAAAAATGGGGATATTAATGTTTTTGGTGGAACTGTGAACTGATAGAACCATTCTGGGGAGTAATTTGGAATTATGCCCAGAGTTATAAAATTGTATAAATCCAACAGTAACACTGTAGGGTCTGTTTCCCAAGGAGATCAGGGAAAAAGGAAAAGTACCTATCTACTTAAAAAAAAATACACACACACACAGAAACACAGCACTCTCTTTGTGGTAGCAAAGAATTGGAAATCAAAGGGATGTCCATCATTTGGAGAATGGCTGAATAAGACATGGTATATGATTGTAATGGAATACAATTACATCATAAGAAACAAAAATATGGAGAGTATGTGCCCATCCGTTTGGCAGTCTCCTCTGTACCTGCTACTCCCATCCTTTGCCCGCCACAGCTGCCTATAAGCTCATGTGATCCACAACCAAGAGCACCTGGAACTTAGAGAACCACTTCAGCAGCTGATATGGTGTGGACCTGAACCCTGCTGGACACCAGGAGGCTCAGCTCAGCAAGCCAAATGCTACAAGATGCTGGCTATGAACTTGATATCTGCTTCATCTCGGTCCAGAAGAGAGCAATTCATGCCCTTTAGATATACTAAATGCCACTGACCAGATATGGTTATCTGTAGTGAGAACCTGGCGCCTCAATGAGCAACACTATGGGAGATCTGACAGAACTCAACAAAGCAGAGATGGCTACTAAGTACAGTGAGGCAGGTCAAGATCTGGGATGATTCTCTACAATATCCCACCACCTTCAATGGAGGCCAAATACCTCATAATATGTGAAGAGTGAATCCAACTTTGTTTATCAATCAGCAATGTTTAAATTAATCATGTTTAAATTAATCAATCAAAAAAAGTAAGCACCCCTACTTAACACTAAGTAAG
This sequence comes from Monodelphis domestica, assembly GCF_027887165.1. Classification (NCBI taxonomy): domain Eukaryota; kingdom Metazoa; phylum Chordata; class Mammalia; order Didelphimorphia; family Didelphidae; genus Monodelphis; species Monodelphis domestica. The sequence continues at coordinate 74,668,406 of NC_077227.1, forward strand.
AGAGTTCACAAGTCATTTGCTAAAGTGGGTGACAACTCCAGAGGCCACTGTCCTGCCCCTGGGCAGTGCTAAGCAAATTGAAAGACTGCAATTGGTTTTCATAAAGTGGAGGAAGGGACAGGAAAGGACTTGGAAAAAGGACTATAAAAAGTCCTGAACTTCCTGTCTGGGGATCTTCTCCTTTGGGACTTGGCTTTTGGATTTTTACCTTGGAACTTTGCCTTTTGGACTTCACCTTTTAGACTACTCCTTCAGTCTTCTCCTTTGACCTTCTCCTTTGGACTTATTCTTTGGATGAACTTCAGCTTTTGAACCTTCTCCTTGGGACTACTTCTTTGGAGGATGGCTTCAAAGACTCTGCATCGGTGAGCTGGACTTAAGGAGGAGACTCTATCCCTGAATCCTGCATTGACTTGCTGGGTGAGTAGCTGGCTTCTGGAGAGATTGGTTCTGGAGAGGCCTTCCTTTCCTGGAGGAGCCTGCATTAGTGGAATCCTTGCTGAAAACATCACCAGGTCCTTTGGCTAAAGGTTCCTGAGCCCTGCTGGGGTTGAGCTGGACACTGGAGCAACATTTAGGGCGATAGGGCGATTTCCCTACCCTCTTCTTACATTTCACCACTTTCACTCTTCCCGCCTCTTTGTAAATAAAGCTACTAAGTCATTTTGACCTAAGCTGTAATATTTTTAAATCAACAACCACAATAGTACTTTAGAATTTTCATATTAGCATAAAAACCTAAATTTTTCTATTTCTTACAAACATCAACAATGACTGGTGCTATACCTTACTGAAGATCAGTTGCCCTCCTAAGAGAGCCTGAAAGACACCATTGCCCAGGCTCTTCCCTTCTGGAATGAGGAAATCAACCCCTATATCATGGAAGGAAAACATGTTCTGATTGTAGCCCCTGGCAACAGTTTTTGAGGGATTGTCAAACATCTTGAGGGTATAATGGAGCTGAACCAGCCCACTGTCATTCCTATAGTGTATGAGTTGGACAAGAATCTGAAACAGATCAATCCCATGTAGTTCCTTGAGGATGAGGAGACTGTGTGCAAAGCCATGAAGGCCATAGTTGTCCAAGGCAAGGCCAAGAAGTGAAAGCACATGCCAACAAAAGCCAGTTCTTCCCTTTTCACTGTCCCTACCACATCTCTCTTTCCTTAGGGATCAACATATAGCTGCAGGTGGGAGACTAATGGTTCCTTTTCTCATTTCTTTACTATTTTAAAATCAATTTCTTTCTCTTCTGTGTACCCTCCCCTCAACCACATTACTCAAAATGCCGGCTGGGTGGTTTGGCACAATAAGGACCTGGTTGGGGCTTGGGGATGGGGACATGGTAAGGAGTGACCAATGTGGGAAGCTAAAAGAAGCAGTTGTTCCAGTTATTCCTATAAGTCACTACTGCCAGTAGGACAGTCCTCTCAGGGGCTGTTGCAGGAAACTGTCATTTAGCAAATAATTAAAACCCAAGCATGGATCAAATTTCCTCCCTAACCCAAGAAAAATTATCTGGGAGGTTGAGATTATGTGCTAATGTTTACTTGTTGCATTTACTTTCACAAGAGATCTTTCTAGACTGGTTGTTTTTAGTGATTTTTTAAATTAAACTGTCCCACATGGTAATCATCAGAGAACTCAAACTGGACCAGAGTGCAGATGAGTTCCCTGATTTCTATGGGGTGGATGAGTACATCCCACTGTGCATTTTGTAGCACCATTTCTGTTCTGTGGCAGAGTCCCCAAATCATGTCAAAATGTGTCTCCATATGCCATACAGACCTGCAATGAGGGCCCTCATCAATTTTAGCATAAGTACTACCCCTGTTCCCCCCCTTTTTTGTTGTTCATTATAAAAGAGTGATGTGCAATAAAAAAAATGGAAAAAACTACATGAAAACTAAATTAAAAGTGAACTGAGTAGAACCAAGAGAACGTTATATATAGCTACAGAATTAATATTTGAAGAATAACTTGTTAATGTCCACATCCAGAGAAAGAACTAATACACAAAAGGACACAATTTACACACACACACACACACACACACACACACACACACACACACACACACACACATATATATATATGTTTGTATGTGTATGTGTACATATACATATATATAATTATTTTTTGGTTGGGTGATGCCTTCGCAGAGAGGGGAAGGAGGCCATTGAAATACCTGGGAATCTTAATGTAACCAACAAACAAAATTAATGAATTTATTAAAAAATTCAAGCAAATAGACAAAAAAAAAAACCACTAAAAAGCTTGAGAATATACTATAAGCAGACAGTATAACTTTATTTTTTATTTTCAACTTATTCTTTCAATTCCAGGCCATCAAATGACTAAGCCACATCTGGAGGTCAAGGGAGAAGAGGCATGGAAGGAATGTTTTTTTCAGACCTTGTACAGTTTATGTTTCTTGATCATAATATATTGGGGACATTTTGCCTATTTGTCTACCTAAACCTACAGAAGTTTACTTAGGAAAAAAAAATCTCCAAAAAAACCCCAACTCTTTAGTCTTTCTGTTTCTTCCAAAAGAATCATGACTAATCTTTCATGAAGATGAGTGATATATATCAGTTAAACCATTTAATGTATAGAGGTAAGGATTCAACCTTCCCTTTGCAGATGGATATGACATGGAAAATGCCATGAAAATCCCTTTTTAAATGTCTAAATATTATTAATGATTTGCATCTCAAGTGAGAAAAGCTATACACTTCATTATTTCTTTTTTTCTAGAATATTTAATGAACCCTATTAACTGAAATAATTCTATAAATTATGTCTCTATTATTGAAATCGTATCATAAGTCAAATCCACTGTTAGCAAAACCAGAAAACTGGTATCATTTCAATTTTAAGAGATGAGGAAAGAATTTATTTTTTTTAATTTTATGTAAATTTGGATTTAAGTAAAAAAAATGGGAGCAGATAAGATAACCTAGCTTCAAGAATAGCTGAAAGTGAAAATTAGCTTCTAAAATATGGTTAATTACAAACTAACAAATACATTTGATGACATTAGTCACTTCTTTTTGGTACAATGGATAGAGCACTGGGTCTGGAGTCAAGAAGACTCAACTTCATGGGTTCGAACCTGGCCTAGACACTTACTAGCTACAAGAACCTGGGCAAGTCGCTTGACTGTTTGCCTTAGTTTCCTCATCTGTAAAATGAGTTGTAGAAAGAAATGGCAAACCGCCCCAGTACCTTTACCAAGAAAACCCCAAACAGGGTCACAAAGGCTTCAATATAACTAAGCAACTAAACCACCACCATAGCTCATGACACCAATTCTCAGTTTTTCTGGAGATGTGACATCTAATATCTTTACTTTGTTAATTGTAAAATGGCACTTTCACCCTCCTTTTCTCCAGTCCTCCCCTCCAAAAAAGGAACCAAATGAATTATTTTAAAAATTAAAGTGAATTAAATATATAGGTTCAGAAGATTTACAGCTAAAAGGGACCTTAGGTGTTAATTAGCATAGCCAGACCTTGAATGTAGACCCTCTGATGTCAAATTCTATGTTCTTCCCATTATGTTTATTTGTACTGATATCCCTACAACAAACCTTAATCTAACTGGAAAAATCCCAATTTTTTTTTTCTAAATCAGAGGAAGCTCATGTTTAAGTCAATTCAAAAATAACCATCCTTTTCACAATCTAAAAATATTCCTACCAGGAATTTTTGTCAAAAAATGTGACTACTGGCAAAAGAAACTTTAGAGGGAAGAAAAAAACTGTAGCATCATATGATACAGGGAAAAATACTTGGAAAAGTTGTCTATTTCTGGCATTTATCAGGTGAGGGCTAACACTTTGAAGAACAGAAGATAGCAGCTTATAAGAAAACAAATTAATTTTGTTTAAGTTTTTTGAAAATTCATGCAAGTTTTTGAAAAATCTAACCCAAAGATGATCTCTCAGGTACATCACCCATAAGAATTACAACTTCAGGGGGCAGCTGGGTAGCTCAGTGGATTGAGAGCCAAGCCTAGAGACGGGAGGTTCTAGGTTCAAAATCTAGCCTCAGACACTTCCCAGCTGTGTGACCCTGGGCAAGTCACTTGACCCCCATTGCCTAGCCCTTAACTTCTGCCTTGGAGCCAATATACAGTATTGACTTCAAGATGGAAGATAAGGGTTTAAAAAAAAAAAGAATTACAACTTCATTTGAAAATGTTGTTTTTATTGTTTAGTGAGTTTTCAACAAATAGCTAGGGGGAAATGATATTTTTGATACCTTTTAAGTAGTGATGTCAGGAATGAAGAACTGAGCGATTAATTATTCATGGATTTAAAAGAAGATTCTCTGGATTTTTTTTGTACTGTATCTCTCTAAAGAAGAAAGAAGGAAAAGAATGAAGATATAAGAAGATGAGGTAAATTCAGTATCTATGAAAGGGCAACAGTGGTGATAAACTGGGAAAATGTACTAATTATTTATACCAATTCTCTCTTTCATTTCTTTTTCCTCAAACAATTCTTGAGAACTTTCCCATGAATCTTCAAAGCATCAGAAGGATGAGAAAAAACTGAACAAAATGGCAATGGATTATAACAGATCAAAAGAGACACACACGGGCTTCTAAATACATGCCCTTGCCCTTCAGTGAATTAATAAATTCTTCATCTAATATAGTGGCATACAAATTAGGCGGGATGAAATAAAAGTAGTAAATTTATTGACTTAAACACTTTTTTTTTTCATTTATAATGTCCTCCTTTGGCTGCAACCACTGCTTTTACACAATTCAGCACTGATTCTGTTATCATTCCTTCCCCACTCTCAGCTGCTAACAGAGTGGCAAGGAGCAGGAGACCTATGATTTTAATGGTATAAAAAAACTCCAGATCAGACAATTCCCCTTTCCAATACAGATCTGTACCTGCTTGGCAACTCAGTTTTGAAGAGTTAAGGCAATAAAAGATTAAGTGCCCACATCACACAAAAAAACCTTAAAACTTAAAAAAGTTCAGTGTTAAAATATGGATGGAGAGAGAACCCTGGTGTGATGTGTTCAAAGGTGGTTTGAGGGAAACTGCCTCCCCTCTGGGCAGAGTACTTGATAGTTGCCCTCTCTCCCAGGTAATTCTCTAATGGAGGGATGGAAATATTAAAAGGGTTGAAAGGGAGTTCCCCTAGTAGATGTTATTTAGCCGTAGTCAAGACAGGTTAGTTGACCTGTAGGGAAATATCTCTTCTGTCAGAGAGACAATGGCTATGCTCTGACAGTGTTGGTTATGATGGCTGGGAAAAGGCAAGTGGGAGTCTGGCCAAGGCGGAGACACTGAAGGAAAATGGGTTTGACTATTTGTCAGGACTTTGCTTATGCTGGACTTTCCCCTATGTTGCTCCCCAACCCCCACCCCCACCCCCACCCCCCCACCCCCGGTCAACTCCATCTAGCATGAAAAGCAATGACGGCCACCCCAAGATTTTGACGAACACTTGAGGTTACGGAGTTTCTTACCCCTCACCCTACAAGTCCTTTTCCCTCACAAAAAGACTACAAATTATTTCAAGAAGAGTGGTTTAATGAACAGGATCAAGGAAGAGTTAGGAGAGTGGGAACAGGAAATCTTTGTCTAAACACAAAGGATAGTATGGAGTCCCTTTGACTTTAGTCCAAGCCAAAGGGCCCCAGTCAGAAAACATCCTTGATTCCTTTCTAGCTTCTAGCGGCTAACCTAATCTAAATGACAGGTTGTAATGTCCTTCTATAGTTGACACAGAGAGAGTAAATTGTCTTCAGGCTGGCTCAGTGTGCTTTCCAGGCAAACTCCTCAAGCCACTGTTAAATGTTTAGACAGCCCTCTTTAGCTGTTGTCCAGGAGAACAGATACAATCTTGGGTATCTGAAGTAGAAAGAAAGGATCAGAAACCCTCAAGTATTCGTATTCAGGTATTCGAATCCTGAAAGGAGGTAATAAGCTCTGCCCTGGTTCCATGTCCAGGGATCAACCCCTCCTCTTCTGGAGACCCAGAAGTCTCCACTGTTTTTTCTAACTGCCTTTCCTGTCATTCAAGCCTCTCTCCATAACATTCCAAAAGCCCCTTCTGTGCAAGATTTCTCTTACAATTTCATCCCCTTTCATAAGGTCACTATCGTGAACATGGTGTTAAGCTATTCTATATCTAACTACTCCATGAATCTTTGGGTAAATGTAGGAAAATTTTCTCCAAATGATCATACTGGATTGTCGCTCCTATTTTACATAAAAAGTCTCTACCAAGGAGATTGGAAGGGCATTCTGGGATTAATAGAAATGTGTGCTCTGTTGTTAAAGGTCCTAAAGTTACCATTTTTTATTTTAATTTTGGTACTCTTTATGTTTTCCCTGTTGCACCCATGAATTGCACTGATTACATTGTTTTACTGTCCTCAGGAGATGTTTTTAGCACTGATCGCATTGCACCAGTGTCAATCAATGCTGGGTAAATTTCATTCCCCACTTTGATCATGACTTGAGGCTCAGTATTTTCATTTTATTGGAAAACTTGGATCATAGGTACTTGCATTTCTATTTTCTCCATATCCCAGTCTTGTTCATCAGCTACTTCTTTATCCTGTTGTTTTAAACATTCATTTTGCAATCCATCTGCACTTTGCAATGGAATAGCACTAGCATGGAGACTTGGGCATATTGGAATGTCTGTTTTTTACATTGCAGGTGTTACTAGATTGAACTTTGACATTAGGGTTCAACGTTGATTTTGTTAGTATGTCATTGATATTCCCTTTTGTGATATAAGCTCCATTGGCTTTGTCTCCAGGAGGTCTGCTTCTTTGAATGATTGGAGATATTGATTTTTCCTGCCCATTGGTCAATTCTATTGTTTGCTTATTTGTTTCTCTTAATTCAATTGCAGTTTGTTTAGAATTGCAAGAACACCCTCCCTGCTTTTGCTATTTCTTTTTCCTTTTGTCCTGTTCTTTCAGTTTCTAAAGTACAATTTTTCCTTTTTCTTATCTTATTTTTGCTTTGGTTTTTTGTTGTTTTTTTTTTCCTGAAAAATGTTGCAATTCACTGTTGCTAGGATTCCTTTGTACTCTTTGCTTTCTAAATCATTGTTTACTAGCAAGTTTAGTGTTTGTGTTCTAGAGCTTATAACAATCTCTCCATTCCCTTCCTCTTTCTTTGTATCTTTTCCCCGCTGTTCCAAAAATCTTACACCTGATTTCCTCTATATCCTGCTGTAATTGAATTTCCTCCTCCTGCTGCTCTTTAGTTTTGTGTTTTCTTTTTGCACCCACTAATTCTATTTTTATGCATTTTTCCTCCACATCATTTTCCCCATTTCCATTCCCATCACTACTTATTCTGCTAGATCTAAGATATGGCTTTATTTCTGAGAACTTCTTGCTGACCCTGAGACTACAGATGAAAATTTTGGCTTGGCTCCCTGTTGGATGTACCTCTGCAGAGTATTTAGATCAGGGGCTTGCATGGAACTTTTGCAAGTGTGACTGCAACACTGTGAATGAGGTTGTTTTTTGTTGTTGTATGTTATGTTGTTGTTGTTCCATGATCTTTTCTTGTTATTTTTCAAGTCTAATTGTGCTTTTTGGATTGCAGTTGCAAACTATATGCCCTATTTTTCCACATAAGAAACATTTTGGTACATTGCTTCTTTGCTTATTTTGTTGGAAATCTCTCCTAGGTTTGTATGCTTGTAAAGTAGCTAAGTTTTTAAATTTCCTCAATTTCTTTTTGTTTGATTGTGCTATTTGCTTGTTTCAGCTGTTCTTTAAGCTTTTATTATTTCATCTTTTTCATCTGCATGTTCTTTGTGACGTGTGTGTGTGTGTGTGTGTATGTATGTTGCTGTGTGCCTTAAATCTTCTAGACCAAATGTTTCCTAGTCTGGGCAATACAACTGAAAGTAATTTTTTATAGGTTTGAATCCCATCTTCCTAATTCTGAGGCTATTTCCCTATCCATTGTATCAAAGTGCCCTATATCATTTCTTAGACACATTTAACAATGCAAAGTAGTTATCATAATAATGAGATCTAGAGACAGCTAGGTGTTTCAGTGAATAGAAAACTAGGCCTGGAGTTGTGAGGTCCTGGATTTGAATGTGGCCTCAGACCCTCCCTAGCTGTGTGACCCAGGGCAAAATCACTTAGTCCCAATTGCCAAGAAACTTAGTCTCAATTGCTCCATCTAGCTCTTACCACTGTCCTGCCTCAGAATCAATAAGACATTAGGTAAGGGTTCAAAAAAAAAAAGAGGTCTGAAGAATCCAGAAACTGCCTCGGGCAGCTAATAACCTTTTTGCCAACTAGAGAGATATGGCAGCCAATGGCAGCACTTGCTTAAAAGTACAAGCTAATTTGTAAAATATGGCAAAAAAAAAGACTGAAAACTAAGAGAATATTTTTTCACATAGCAAAAACAATTGAAAGGAAAGCAAACCTTTAGAAAATCTGACACAAAGGCCAAGCTAACCTAGAACACACAGAATCACAGATCTAGAGATGAAGAAACCTCAGAACTAACAGAGTCCAATTCCTTCATTTTACAAATAAAAAGACTGAGGCTCAGGAAGGTTACTTGCTAAAAGTCACATAGGTAATAAGCATCAAATACCGACTTTAAGCTAAAGTCCTCTAATCCCAGAGGCAATACTCTTGAAATGAAATAATATATCAGTATTTTTATAATGACTTATTTTAGGCTATGATGGAACTAGAGCTATCACATTTGAATTCTATCACCTGATGTACTATATGAGAAAATACCAATGTCACTTAAGAAGATTAAATCAGGAAGAAGAGCTAGACCTCACCAAAAACATACTGAAGTTACACAATTTTAAAGGTACTCAAAGTTCTATGTTCAAGATATTTCAAAAGGAAATGTTCTACAGATAAATAAATGACGGATATCAGCAAAATACTATGGCTGCCTTTGTACTTTTGTGACTATACTCAGATAGTATTCTATTCACATGCCCAGGGTATGCTCAATGGAAACATACAGAGAAATAGGATAAAAGATCCATTTTACAATGCATTCAGATGCCTATTGCTATAGTTTTATATTGACTAGTTTTATATTTAATACTTTTGAGATAAGCATTCATTCCTTTAGGGCACCAGGGTACTATTTAGTAAATATCAAAATTTTTTTTTCATGTATAACTGTGATAAGCACCAGAACCAACTGTCCTGATATACTGGCTCCAATTGCCTATGTTCTAACAAAGGACATTGCCTAGATACACATATATAAGGGGCACTGGGATATAGACATGCAGACATTTAAGTATCATGCTGTTGATACTTAAAAAAAACCTTCCCAAAATAATCATGTTCTCTAAAAAAGCTATTTCCTGATGAGACAGAAAAGATAAACCGGACTTCTTGAAGTTCCCAGTCTATATCCAGTGGGTGGCAGCTCACAAATTTAGTAGCAGTTGAGTGATCATGATTAGATATTAAAGAATATTTGGTTAAAATCAGAACATCTAAAAGGAAGTGGGATAAAATCAAAATAATTCTGAAACAACTGAAATATAACAAATTGCGGGGCAAATAACCTAGCCAACTAGCCAACATGGATTCAAGCTATATGGCCATAACTATTTTTTAAACCCTAATTTTCGTCTTAGACTCCATACTGTGTATTGGTTCCAAGGCAGAAGAGTGGTAAAGGCTAGGCAATAGGGGTTCAGTGACTTGCCTAGGGTCACACTGCTAGGAAGTATCTGAGGCCAATTTGAACCTCCCATCTCTAGGCCTAGCTCTCAATCCACTGAGCCACCCAGTTCCCCCACCCCCCAAAATTTATTTTAATATCTATAAATTTTTTTGAAAAATAGGTAGGCTTATAAAATAAATTGTAAGCTGAGTAGTTACTTTCCATGTAAGTTTGAATTTTATGGTTATGAATTTTTTTTGTTTTTTTTTAATGAATCAGAGGCAGTTGGGTGGCTCAATAACTAGAGATCCAGGCCTAAAGTTGGGAGGTCCTAGGTTTAAATTTGGCTTCACATACTTCCTAGCTGTGTGATTGTGGACAAGTCACTTAACTCCAATTGCCTAGCCCTTTCTGCATTTCTGCCTTGGAACTAATACTTAGTATTGATTCTAAGATTGAAGGTAAGAGTTTAAAAAATCAGCCAATCAACTAGAGTTGGTCTAAAAAAATCACTACATTATTTTAATTAAAACTCATCAAACTTCATTTCATCCTGATTTAAAAGAATTTCTGTATACATGCCAAATCTTTTATTCTTTAATAATAAATACAATATTCTTGCTCCAGACTAGGAAATGCTACATTTGTGCCATTTTACTCCATTCTCAAAAGATAATTTATTTCTTGAAATTATTCATCTGAATTAGTATATTTTGGGTAATAATCCTACACTGGTACTAATTACTGAAGTGATATAATGCTGGCATTCTTAACTTTATTTTATATCATAGTCTTCTTTGGCAGTCTTTTGAAGCCTAAGGAAGCTTACTCAGAATGCTTTAACTGCATTTTCTATATCTATATATATATCTATATAGATATGTATGTATCTATATGTGCATACACATGTTATACACACACACACATAATTACAAAGAAATGAAGACATGTTTTTCCCACCCAAGTTCCTGGACCCTCAGAAATCTATTCCTGAACCCTAGGTCAAGAACTGATGATTTAATGGGTCTTTTCCATTTGTGAGTTATGTGTTATTTTATAAAATATATGATCCTATCCATCAATCACTCTTATAATCACCACCAAAGCAAAATGTTATTACACACAAATCAAAAGATTTTTTCCATCCCTTAAAGACACACTATCATTCATCTTGACTGTTGCAGACAGGCAAAATACTACATGAGAAGATTACAGAGTAAATGCTAACCATAATACAACTTTCTCATACTTAGAACAACATAGATTTGACCTATTTTGACAGAAACCACACTTATCTTTTACTAGTTTATATCTATTAAAGTGGCATTTTAATTCCTCTTTATCTATATGAATGCAACTTATAAATCTATTCAAAGAGATTATATGGCATGTCTTGGAGATATCGAGATCACAATAAAGTCAATATCTCAATAAAGTAAATCTTACAATTTTTTTTGTTTACCAGTGTATATAAAAGTTATGTAACGCCATACTGTAGTCTATTAAGTGTGTAAAAATAGTATGTCTAAAAAAACATACTCTAATTTAAAGTATTTTACTGCTAAAAAATGCTACCCATCTGATGAGCCTTCAGTGAGACATACTCTTTGTGCTAGTGGAGGATCTTGCCTCAATGTTAATGTCTGCTGACTGATCAAGGTGGTGATCAAGGTTGAGGGGTGACTGTGGAAATTTCTTAACAGAAAACAACAATAAAGTCTGCCACATAGACTTTTCCTTTCACTTGAATACTTAAAAGCCATTGCAGGGTTATTAATGGACCAAATTTTAATACTGCTTGTCTCAGATATTAGGGAGGCCTGAAGAAAGGGAGAGCAGCAGGGGAACTGCCAATTGGTGAAGTAGTCTGAGCACACACATCTATCTATTAAGTTTGCCATCTTATATAGGTACATTTTGTGGCACCTCAAAATAATTACAATAGTAACATCAAAGATCCCTATTCAAAAATCACCACAGCAGATGTAATAATGAAAAAGATTTAAATATTGTGAGAATTACCAAAATGTAACATAGAGACACAATGTGAACACAGGCTGTTGGAAAAATGATGCGGAAAGACTTGCTTGACACAGGGTGCCACAAAATTCTATCTGCAAAAAAAATGCTGTACCTGTGAAGCACAATAAAGCCTGGCACCAAAAAAAAAAATGAAGTATGCCTGTACTTTAGGCAATACCCATACCAGGTACAGATTTCAGCATGTACAAAGAATATCTGTCAACTAATTTATATATCTCACCATGTAGATAATACCATAAATTACATATTAAATTTAAGTCACTCTCTTAAAGAAAGAAAGCTGTCATGCTAATGTGAATGTATGTGTAAGCACAGGAAAGTCACTGGACATCTATGGAACCGTAGTCAGCTATAAAATGAAATGGTCAGTCTATATCAGGGTTTCTTAATCTTTTGTGTATCACAGACTCTAACACAATCTAGTAAAGCCTAGTGACCACTACAGATTGTTAATCACATTCAAAATCAAAAGAAATGCTGCATTTCAGTTGGAGGTTAGTGAAAATAAAGATTCTTCCTCATACAAATTTGCAGACTCTGAAATCTATCTGTAGACAGACTGGAGCCAGTGATTTCTAAAGTTCCTTCAAGCTCAAAAATTCTATACTGGGATTAAGGACAAACTTGAAAATCATTTTACCAGATGGCTTGAGGGCACCCCCTTGTGACAAATTCTTGAAAAAAAAGATGCAAACAAATTCTAATACTATATTACTAATACTGTAACACTAATACTATTACTATTACTACTAATACTATTAAGTATTACTTAATGAAAGTAATCAGTCAAGAACTCTGGAGTTAGAAGGTACCCTTGATTACCACATCCAACACTCCTATATCCACTATACATAAAGAAACTAAAGCCCAAAGTAATTTAATGGCATACCACATAGTTATAAGGCTAGTAAAAGGCAAAGCCAAGACTCAAAATGAGGTCTCCTAGCTCTCAGGCTAACATTACACCATACCGCCTCTTTAAAGATAGACAGCTGACAGACACATACACACTTTCACATTTCAAACTACATTCAAATAAAAAATCCAGCAAAACAAGAAAATATAAATAATCTCTTATAATTAAATGTAACAGGACTATCTTTAGCTTATACTGAAAGACATGACTGCCTTTTATAAACTACAATCAAGTCTAAAATAAAAGCCAAGATGATTGGAAAATGTTCAGAAAGACCCCACTGAAATTTTGGGGGGTTTATAACATATATGGAGCTACAGAAGACTGGGAATCCCTGTAACATAAGATTCCACAATGTTCCACCAATGATAACAGATGCATACCACAGACTTCTAACAAATCTCTCTGGGTGTGATATTGGGCCCTAGAATATAGGGTAAATAGCTGGAGTTCAGGGATTTAGTAAAATGAAATAGGAAAAGAGATCCAAGCCTCTATATCATATCTAACTATAATCATACAATAAACAGTCTATTCTTCACTTCGGAACTACAAGTGGTTTGAAAATTCTCATCACCTGATACTGTCAAAAATGCTTCTTAGTGCAGAAAAATACTTTATTTATAACACCAACAAAAATAACATATATTATACTTACATAACACATCAAGATTTACAAATATTATTGCTTTTGATCTTTATAATCACCATGACAGGTAGATGCTGTTATTATTACCATTTTACACATAACAAAACTGAGGTAGACAGAAATTAAATAACTTATCCAGGGCCACACAGCTACTAGTATCTAAGGTTAGATTTGAACTCAAGTCTTCCTAACTCTAAGCCAAGTGTTTAATCCACTGTACCACTTAGTGATCTCCAACAATCCTCTGAGGTTATTACCTGTTTTAATGGTAAGGAAACAATTGTGAAATATTTTTTTTGATAGATAAATAAACTGATGCTCAGAGAGATTATGGGACTTGCCTATTTCTGTTCTCCTAGTAAGTTCCAGATGTGGGATCTGTGAAGACTGGATTTGGCTCTCTCCTGATTGTAACAATGAAGGTACTTAGCTCTTCCTTTATTGTGAAGATTAAATTGTAATCCCCTATTTTTAGATTTTAATCCCCAAAAGTATTAACCCAGTATTTAAAGTAAATCTATCCAGTTTAACCACAAAAAGGTGTGAACTAACTACAAAAAGGTGTGAACTAACCACAAAAAGTGTGAACACCCATTTCATACACTGAGTAGGAGGTCTGTGACCCACCTGTGAAAGAATGGGCGGTCCTGGAGAGGAGTTTCTGCTGTGATTGGTAGATATAAAAAATTTAGGGGAGATGACACAAGAGAAAAAGATCTTTAAATAGAAGAAACAGAGGCACACAAGAGGGTGTATCCACAGATCAAGATTCAGTAACGTGGAGTTGGACTGGATCAGTCACTTGGGCTTGGAGTGAAGAAGAGTCACTCGGGGGAGAGACTGGAAGAGACACTTGAGGAGAGACTGGAAGACAAACACTCAAACTTGGAGTCAAGGCACTTGGCAGTGGAACTGGACCCCTCGAGGAGCTCCTGCAAGAAACCTCAAATAGTGGTGAGTGAAAGGCTGACTTAGTTTCCTTGTCTTTCTGGAAGTGTGAACCTCTGAGAAAGGCCCATTGTCTTGAGACTCCTTTCCCCTGGCTGGGGCTTAGAATTTCTAACTGGCTCTGAGGAAGCCATAGCTTTCTCTTTCTCTTTCTGCCCTTTTCTCTCTTCCTAAATATCTTCCCTCTATTGTAAAATAAACTACAATAAATTCCATTTTACTTTAGTAATTCATTTTGGGATTTAGAAATTAAATCCCGGGCAACCACCAATTAAATATACAGTCCAGCCATATAAAATTTAAGATCTGAATACAGATCTTCCTGACTCTATGCTCAGCACTCTACTCAGTACCCGTATTAACTCTCAAGAAAACTAATGAGGAATAAAAACTGGATAGGTCTGTTATCATCTTGAAACAGAGAAATTCATGAGACAAAGTCACATCACCAGTGTTACTGCTGTATCTCTAGATCCTGAGAAATTAATTGATAAAAGAAAAGTCAGGTTTTTATTGTAAGTATCTAAGTGGCAAGTACTTTGACTTTAATTTTTTAGTATGATAGACACAAAGACTAATTAAGCTGCATTAGGCAACCAGACTTGAAGTTACTAATCCCATTTCTTGTTTTAAAGAAATCTTGGTATTTTTGTTAATTTTAAATGTTTCAAACACAATATTAAAAAGACACTCTTCTCTGCTTTATCTTTCAAGTTCTAAATAGTAATAGTGACCTATTCCAGATTGTTGTGAGAATCAAATTAAATATTTATAAAGCATTTGACATGGTGCCTGGCACACAAAAGGCAATCAATAAATGCCTATGTTCTTCCTTCCTTATGAAATTCTAAAGAGATCATGCAAATCATTCATTTCTAAAGTTTTACACATATGCTGGCTAAGATTATTATTTTCTTGGACTGCACTTGTGCCCAAACATAGAGAAAAGAGAGAGTCATGGTGGTGAAAACTGGCCTGGAAGACAGGAAGGCTTGGGCAAACCACTTAAGTTCTCTGAGCTCTCAGCAACTTTCTAAGGCTCTAACAGTCTAAAAAGGGGCCAAACTGCTTTAGTTGAGAGAATCAATAAAATCATATATTCATTCTCTATCCATGTATAAACACACACACAGACACACACGCTGCAAAGATAGATCAAATATCTGGAAAAATTCAAATGAAAAACCAAAAAGAAAAATGAAGCAGTTTTAACCTAATGTATTTGATTCACCTTGATAACATTTCAAAATTTGTTTTTATAAAATTTTACAAAAATTATACAAAAGTATTTATTTGTTTTCAATCAGTCAGCATGAAAATAATGAAGGAAATGGGAATAAGAAAACCTAGGCTTGAATTGTCTCATACAAGAAATTTAACCTCTAAGAGCCCAATTTCCCTATCTATAAAATAATACGACTACCTGTCTTAAAGAGTTGTTGGGATGAAAACAATCTGCAAACCTTAAACTGATATATAAATGTGAGTTGTTAATATTCTTGAGTGAACTGTGTACCAAGAAGAAATATAAAATCATTCACAGTAAGGTTGTGCTTTAAAACATGGTACCATATAAAAAACTGCATATCAATGACTAAAAAATCAGATGAAATGCTAAAAGAAGCTTTATCATTAGAGGGATTGCAAAGTAGACTTACTAACATTCATTTTCATAGGATTTTTAGATAATAAAATAAATACTGCATAAAGCAGAAGGATAGCTATCATCTGCTTTTTTATCCAAATGAGCAAATGAAGATTGATAAATGAAACCCCTATGTGCCAGCATCAATTTTACTAGAATTCAGGGAATACCACTTTAAAAATACTTGTTTATATTCATGAACAAGTTCATCATTACTAATGATTTTAAACAAAATCATTGGAGAGGAAGATTAAAGAAGCAAGATAGAAAGCTTTCAGATGACCTTTCCCAGGTCATTGAGTAATAAGCAATCATATGACAAAATAGTTAATGTTTCAGGATATAAACTCATTGTTTCAATAACACAAAGATAAATGACTAGAGAATTGTTAAGTACAGTACATGCTCTTTCATGTTTCCACACATGGACATATGCTTAGTAAATAGTTTCCAATAAGAAACAGAAGGGTAAATAATGCATCACTGTCATATGTTTATTCTAGTTCTTGGCTTTATAGTTTTAGAATATTCAAGCTGGAAAGGGCCTAAATCTCTTCATTAAATCCTATTGGAGACAGTCTAGCACTATGAACCCAAAAGTCTTAGGAATAGCAATGCTTCTAGCCCAGTACCCTCACTCCTCCTGGGTAGCAATTTCTTTAACAAGATAGCCTAGCAATTGCTCCTGTAGGTGCTACAGTAACACCTACTGAAGACCCAGAAAAGAAAGTTCTTGCCACCAAAGTCCTTGGCATTATCATATAGTTGAACATCATCAAAGACTGTTATAAATTTTTATCAATGGAAATGGCATTTAGAAAGAAGAATTTCCACCTGCCTTGCCTCTCTACCTAAAATCCCATGGGTCAGTTCCATCTGACTTCCAGTCTTAATACATGAGTTCTTTGAGAGCAGGGATTAGTCTTACTTTTCAAATTGTATCTCTAGTGCTTAGTATACTGGTTTGTATGTAGAAAGCACATAATAAAAGCTTCATTTATGTACTCATTCAATCACTCATTATTATCAAAATGAGGAAATTGAAGCTAACAACGGTAGTCACATGTCCAAGAACAGCATAAAAAGATCAAGTAAAACCCTGGGCTCCCAAATCTAAGCAATCTTTCCTCTACAACACACTAGATCTTTTATCTCCCTCGGGTGGAAACATTTGATTCAACATTTAATAGCAATTTTCAGTCTTTGCAGACCCCTCCCCAGGATGGCTTTCATTTCTCTGGAATCAAAAAGCCTGCAATTTCTTAAAGATATACCTAATAACTTAAAGGTCTTTTAACTAAAGAATACTGTACAAGTTAATCAGAGGCAAAAAATATTAATAAAAACAGATTAAGGGTACCTTTTTCTGTATATATGTGTATGGGTTTTTTTTTAATTGGCAAAAAATTTATTTTTTCCAGTTTGATTTTTGCATTGAGATCAGACAATTAGCTGAGGTATTCTGAGCAACTTCCCCCTTTTCATTTTTACAGTTTTCTTAAATTGCACCATGTACTAAAGAGCTAGATACATTTAAAAAAATAATTTTCTGCCCTTTCCTCCAACTTTCTCATTATTTTGTCTCTATCTGCTTTAAACATACTATTTCCATATAGAAAACCTGTAACAGGAAACAAGAATGTTCCTATACAATCTACCTCTAAATCTCGGCCCAATCATTCTTTCTTCCAACTTCAGATCTAAGACATCTTATCGCAACATTAAGTAAAATGCAAGAATGAAAATCCTTTGTAATATGCTTATTATAGTCTATTTTTCCTTTTAATCATTAATGCTTTTAAAAAAAGTTTGTCATAAATATTAATTTTATTCTTAAAAGTGTTCATCACATAAATTTACTCAGAGAATTTAAATAGTTTATCATATTGAATAACTTTCTACTTTAATTCAATTATATTATGTTAATATATAAATTTAACAAGTTACTTATGAAACCTCAACAAAGAATTGCATCAACTCTATAAAGTATCAACCATATGCATTAAGATAACAGTATTCAAAATATTCCAAAAAAAGCTTAAAATCACACTCTTCTTTCTCTAACATAATAGAAATTAGTTGTCTCATCCTGTGGAAATCTGCAGCATTAAAAGTATTGATTCATTTGGAATATGAATTATAGCAAGTGTTTTAGATTTAATTTAATGGAACACTACACAAGAGGGCCATAAAACAGCATACTCATTCCTGGTACTTCCAACAGCTGGCAGGGAGGAAGGCTAATGTTAGCATTTAAGATGCAAAAAGCACTAAATATCTGCCACTTTTACTTAGCAGCACTTTTGCAGTTTAATTTCCAAATAAAAAATTTTCAAATTACGTTTTGGCATATTCAGTAGTTTTGCTGTAAGAAAATAATTAAATCAATGAAGATATTCCTTAACCTCCATCCAAATGAGTATGTTAACATGGGGAACTTCTGCTTATCTTAACCTTGAGGATAACATTTGTAAAACGTGATCAGTACTTATAAATTCAGAATAAATGGTAGGTAATCTTAAATAGTTTGTCATTTTAAAAGGTGGCACTGGTTACAAAATTCATCACTCAAAAGACAAAATAAAAGGAAAACTTTTCAGAACACAATTCCAAAATAAATTTTATTCCAAAACTAAATGAATAGTACCATCCTATATTTGATACTTATCTGAAATTTTCTCTTCTCTATTTATTGTGACATTGAAGTGATGAACTATTGTGCTAATAGGCAAAAGTTAAGAGCAATTAAAAGAGAAGTAATCACTCCCATTCCAGCAGGTAGATACACATAATATGAAACAGTCACCAGACAGGACTTTTTAGCAACTTACAAAAACCTAATTAAAAAATTGCCCTCCTCAAACAAATCTGTTTTCTTTTCCCAATCCCACAAACATAAAATTTAAAGAAAGACAGTTTCATCATGATTTGATGCTAAGACATATACAATTGTAAAGGTGAGCTTCTTTTCGTTAAATCTACCTAACTATACTTTTCTCTCGTGCTGTAAATGGTCAGCATTCTGTGCTATCCATCTAGAAATCAGGTGCAAGATGGAAACAAATGAAAAGTAAATTAAACCTCCATAGTCTTTTCCTGCTCTAACTCTCATTTTTGATATAAAAGAAATTCTAATCTCTTCATTTTTAGGCAGGACAACCTATCATTATTGGAGAAAAGATGGAAAATAGTCAATATGCAATGACTAAGAAATATGCAGTTCAGTCTCTACAGAAACAATGACTTCTATCTCCAAAGAGTTATAAAATACCATAAGTATCATGGTAATTCACTCACATTTGCTCTTTACATTAAACTTGTCAAAATGTCTTATACCTTTAGAGGAATGCATCATTCTTTCTGGTCAAGGTCATCACACTAAGGAAAAAGGCAACCATGTTTGAGGATTCTTGATTAAGGGGAGAAAATAGTATTGCTTTAAATCAGAGGAAGGTTCCAGTAATATCTTAATCAGTAGCATGTTTTACTGCCACTTCAGAGTATCAAATTTAATATGATCTTCCCAGAAAAATAAATCAAAATATTCAATTTGGGCCTGGAAGATTACAAAATGCAAATGGACCATCTGCATTTTTCTTATGTTCTGATGACTTTAGTAAGAACGAACAGGAAAAAATTAATTTAAAAAATCATTAAAAAAACAATGAACAGAAAATCTCAAGGCCACAATTGCAATTACCTTGAAACTTTCTATAGTATCAAAAAATAAGACCTCTGTAAAAGCAAAGAAATATTTTGGTTTAGGGATTTAAAAAGAAAACATATTTACTATTCTAATATTCCAACAGGCTGAAAACCTGCATTATGTATTTTATGCCCACCTTTCAGAATCACACATACCAAAGGCTCAATAAACCAGACAAAATTACTGATACTACAAAGATGATAGATTAGTTTGGATTTTATAAGTACTACTATAAAAATGGACCTTGACTTTTGATGGTTAAAGGTCAATTAAGACAATCAAAGCAAGCAGGAGAGATATTAAAATGCATTAATCTGCCAACATCAGAGTGAAAGACAACCAGTGGAAGACCTAGTTATTATACCCTTGACACAGTCTGACATCTGCCAGGATGCAGCAAGTGATTTCAATACAAACACAGCAGATAAGGGAAAATATTTACTTCAAATGCTTTGAATTACAGCATGTTTCTGTGACACTTTCATTCTTCAGTTCAGTATTGCAAAAGTCCAAACTTATAGTTAACATTATTTACATGCATGCTCAATAATCTTTTCTATAAAATGGTTCACATATGTATGTTAATTTTAAAAATATAGTAATTTAAGAGATATTGTTCTAACTTTTCCCTCTAAAAAATCAAAATGAAGACACATAATTACCCAGAGTCTAACATGAATGTGGACAGGAAGTCCACTAAGTTAGCACTCAGCATACATTACCAACATGTTACATGCATATCATTATGTATAACTCTTGGATAGAAGGTACAGATAGACAATGATCAAGCAAGAATTAAGTATGAAAATGGTGTTAAGGTCTGGAAAAGTGTCTGCTTGATGCCAAGAGGCCTTTTTAAAAAAATTATGATTCTTCCAATGATGCTACAAGATCACACACCACATTTCAGAATAAAAACAAGTGTCCCAAAGGGAAATGTAAAACAAACAAACAAACAAAAACTGGAGTAGTTAGAAGGAAGCCAAAGTATCTAATCAAAATGACTTGCACAAAAGAGATGGTACAAAAGACATTAATCCTAGCAAAAAAGGTGGATGAGATGAGTATTCAAGAGTAAGTGATAATAAGCAGTAGACCCGAGTTCTGTGCTATACTCACAAAATATCAAAAGGACCAAGGGCAAGTTCTAAGACATTGGTAGATACTGAATGAAGGATTTACAAAAGAGAAGACAAGAATCCCAGAGGGTATTATAATCACCACCAGTAGAGGAGGATCAAGAATCTATTGTTATGGGAGCAGCTGGGTGGCTCAGTAGATTGGGAACCAGGTCTAGAGACCAGAGGTCCTGGATTCAAATCTAACCTGTATGACCCTGGGCAAGTCACTTAACCCCCATCGCCAAGCCCTTACCACTCTTCTGCCTTGGAACCAATACACAGTATTGATTCTAAGACAGAAGGTAAGGGTTAAAAAAAAAAAAAGGATCCATAGCTATATAAAAGTCAGGTATAGAAAGGGTAGGGTAACAAACATTTCACACAATTAAGGGAAACTTCACTGATTTAAAGTTAAGATGTAATGAAGAATCCAATAGCATCCTAAATCCATAAGCTTTGCCACTGATAACTATGCCTAGTAATAAAAATAATACCATCAAAGTTTGAAAACACTGAAGATGTCCAAATATTTCACAAGTATCACAACAGGAGTCACTAGGATACTATAATACAATCTTCAACAGTCACTTTACCAACCTGATTTGCAGGGGAAAAAAATTGTGTGTATTTTGAAAGACAGGCTATAGAACAGTGATGGTGAATTTTTTAGAGACTGAGTCCTGGGGTCCCACCCCCCCAAACTGTATGCCATGCCCCTCCCTCACCACATGCTGGTCATGCCCCTCCCCCTTACCCCATACTGGGGAGGGAAAAAGAGCTCCCATTGGGCTGCTGGAAGGAGGGGTGAGTGATGTTAAAAAAATGTCTTTAGGCATAGTGAAGAGGGGGAGGGGAGCAGCTATACCTGAGTCTCTCTACCTTTCTATTAATGAACTCTGGAGGTGGTGGGTGGCGAAGTGCTCACAGAGAGTGTTCTCTGTATGTCATCTTTGGCACCCATGTCATAAGTTTGCCATCACTGATATAGAATATAATTTCAAAGGTTAAAAAAAGTTTATATTTTGCAAATGTTTTCTTAACTTATGAAAGAAATCCACAGGACAAAAACTTATTAATGATAAATTTTTTAAAATAACTATAAAAGGGGGCAGCTGGGTAGCTCAGTGGATTGAGAACCAGGCCTAGAGACAGGAGGTCCTAGGTTCAAATCTGGCCTCAGACACTTCCTAGCTGTGTGACCCTGGGCAAGTCACTTGACCCCCCATTGCCTAGCCCTTACCACTCTTCTGCCTTGAAGCCAATACACAGTATTGACCTCTGTGAATTTTATAAAGTCTCCATCTTGGTCTAGCACCCAAAATTGTGCACACCCACACTACACGGGCATGTGCTAGTCAATGACAAATCAGAAATAACTAACTGCCCACCTGGGCTGTCCTAAGCCAAGCTAGAGCCAACCATTGGATTTTGTGAGACACAGGAAGTGAGGTAGGGAACAGCCTCTGGAATTCGCGCACTTCCTGTGGGGAGAGGGAGACGCGAGTTGGTGTTAGGAGGAGTTGGTGTTAGGAGCTTGGAGAGGGAGGATGCCCACAGACAGCTTTCCTTCAGATTGGTCACGTGAGTTAAGGACTGACTCTTTCCACCTGGGCCTTTGGGCCTAAAACTCCCTCTGCCTTGGTCAGAGGTTGAGTAGCCCCTTTCCCTTTTTCTCTTCTCTCCTTCTCTCCCTATCCTTTTCCCTACTCCCAGTGTGATTAAACCTCCATAAACTTCATTCTGACTTGAGTGTTTCATTTTTAGGAATTTCATAAGTAAATTCCTTGGCGGCCATTGTTTAATATTACATAAATCCTGTAGCCACATTCTTAACCATTACAATATTATAACCCTCTCCCAGAGACCTAAATTTCCCCATTACACCTCAAGATGGAAGGTAAGGGTTTAAAAAAAAATAACTATAAAATGTTAAACCAATCTAATTTGTATCACTTGGAATTGCCTTCTTTGCTTTGTTTTAGAATACTTTTACTCCCTTTTGCCATAATCCTATCAGTTCCAAGAGCGTTAGAAGGCAAATTGGTAATCCATACAGTGATATCACAGAAAAAAATTCCAGTGAATAAAACTTGAATAATTCTAATAATTATTACAATGACTCTAGTAAGCTAAATATAAATTATCTAAACCCTTGACATAAGGAAATATCATTCTCCCAAACAAAGTATAATGGAAAGCATAATGGATATGGGGTCAGAGAATTTGGATTCAAATCATAGCTATAGAATACTAGTCATTGAAACTCTGAGTCTCATAGGTAAAATGAGGGGGCCAGGCTAGATGATCTGTAAAGCCTGTTTCAGTTCTAAAACCTGTAATTTTAGGATGCCAGCACCTTCTAAAAATCCAGAATACATTAGATGTACATAGTGGATATTTAATAAATGGTTGTTGAATGAACAAATGGACAACTGAATTAATATGACTAACTGGACTCATGACTGATTAATATTTTTACTAGGCAATCAAAATTATAAGATTCACTTTAACTACAATTATATAAAGGAAGAAAATTCATAATTTGAAGTAATATACCAAAATAAATGTTGTTACTGAATGAGCAAGTAGATGATTTGATCAAATAAGATATCTGAAAATAAGGGAACACAGGCAGAAACAACAAATTATGACTATTTTCAACAGCTGTTTCCAATTATTATACGACAAATATACTCTACCTTATCCCAGAAGTCGACCAAAGCTGTAAAGTCCCATTTCTTGGCATATGCAACATTATATTTCAATATAGCATCCTATGAAAAAAGCATGAACAAAATCTAAGTTACTTGTTATGGTAGAGAATAGTTGTATAATTAATTAAATTATCTGCTAACAGATTATCCATCTGGTGGATTATTACCAGGAAATGCCTTAGTTCTGACAAATTCACCACATTATTTTTACCACATTACCTCATTACTATATATCACACATCAAGAGGTATGAATACCCAGAGAAAAATAAACATTCATTTTAAATAAGCCTATGACAAATGGAATTAAGAAAGTTAATCAATTGTGGACTGTAGGGAGAGGAGATTGGACATGTAAAAGATTCAATTTCGATAAATAAATTTTCAGTTACCTAACCCCACTCAACTACTACCATCTATCAGTCTGATCAAGGAATTTTTTATATTGGAGGGTTCAGCAAAGTAAAGATGATAAAAGATGGGTATAATGAACGCTGGAAGGACTATAGAAAGAACAGGAAACCAATGCATTGTTGAAATACCTATGAATTAATTAATTCTAGAAAGCAACACATTTTGACCCAGAGATTGCACAGTTAATCAGTATCCAAGGAGATCACTGATAAAAAAGAAACCCCAAAATATTCAGGGTAATTTTTATGGCAGCAAAAGAATCAAAAAAATGGATGCCCATCAACTGGGTAAAGGCTAAACAAAGTATAGTCCATGAATATAATGCACCATTACTATGTGGTTTAAAAAAAAAAACACTATAATTTTAATTAATATAGGGAAACTCAGAAACTATCATGAACTAATGCAAACTAAGGTTTGCCGGGTCCAGAAACGGGAGGTCCTAGGTTCAAATGTAGCCTCAGACACTTCCTACCTGTGTGATTTAACCCCAACTGACTAGCCCTTGTCACTCTTTTGCCTTGGAACCAATATGCAGTACTGATTCTAAAACATAAAGAAAGGGTTTAAAAAATAAAATAAAGGACTTCCGGTTAAGATGGCGGCTTAGAGAAAGCTAAAGTTCAGATCTCCGGAAAACCCTTCCCAACCGATCTCAAACTATAAGCTCCTAAGGTGCCGAAATTCAAAACGATCAACAGCACAGACCCTGGGAACCCTCCTCCTGGACCTGGACCCGGATCAAAAGGTACGGCCCCACTCAAAAGCCAGAACCCGAGATCACTCGGACCTAAGGGGTAGGAGTGCAGAGTCCAAGGCTCCGGGAAGCCGCAGCCCGGCCCGGCTCAGAGAGCAGGGTCCTCGGAACAACAAGCCTCAGGGCCTTCTATCTGAGTCCCAGTGAAAGTCACTGCCCTCGGAGCTCCCCCGGCAGAGAGCAGGGTCGAAACAACAGCAACCCTCAGGGCGGGCAAGACAGCCTCACGGGCTGGATCCTGCTATCCAAGTCTCAGTGAAAGTCCCTGCCCTCGGAGCTCCAGGAAGCCCCAGCCCATCCCCCCGCAGGCCGACGAAACAGCCTCACGGCCAGCTATTCTGAAGGCAACTTCCGGAAAGCAACCTGACCCAGAGAGCCAGGGTAGAGTGTGGCCTCGTGGTCTGACCCTTCCATTCCAGTTCCAGTGAGGCATATTCATTTTAACCCAGGGAAAGCTCATAGAACCGACAATCTCCCCAGGACTAAAGCCTCTGAACACCAGACAGAGATAAGAAAAGCTAATCCTCCACATTCAGAGATGGCAAACTCCACAGAAGCACAGAAGCCCCAAAATACCAAGAAAAATAAGAAGAAAGGGGCGACTATGGACACATTCTAAGGAGCCAAAATACAGAGCAGATAGAAGAAGATATACAAGAAAATGCTCCAAAATCTTCCAAAGGAAATGGAAACTCTCCACAAACCCATGAAGAATTTGAATCAGAAATGACCAAAAAGATGGAAGCCTTCTGGGAGGAAAAGTTGGAAATAATGCAAAAGAAATTCACGCATCTACAAAACCGGTATGATGAAACTGAAAAGGAAAACCAGACTTTAAAGGCCAGAATCAGGCAGCTAGAAGACAACGATCGTGTAAAAGAGCAAGAATTAATAAAGCAAAGCCAAAATACCAAGAAATTAGAAGAGAACATAAAATATCTCACCGACAAGATGACAGATCTGGAAAATAGAGGGAGAAGAGATCATTTAAGAATAATTGGACTCCCAGAAAAGCCAGAAATAAACACCAAACTGGACATGGTGATACAAGATATAATCAAAGAAAATTGCCCAGAGATTCTAGAACAAGGGGGCAATACAGCCACTGAGAGAGCTCACAGAACACCTTCTACACTAAACCCCCAAAAGACAACTCCCAGGAATATAATTGCCAAATTCCAAAGCTATCAAACAAAAGAAAAAATCCTACAGGAAGCCAGAAAAAGACAATTTAGATATAAAGGAATGCCAATCAGGGTCACACAAGACCTTCCAAGTTCTACTCTGAATGATCGTAAGGCATGGAACATGATCTTCGGAAAGGCAAGAGAGCTGGGTCTCCAACCAAGAATCAGCTACCCAGCAAAACTGACTTCCAAAAAAATACTTACAAGGGAAAGTATGGGCATTCAACAAAATAGAAGATTTCCAACTTTTTGCAAAGAAAAGAACAGAGCACTGTGGAAAGTTTGATACCGAAAATCAAAGAGCAAGGAATACCTGAAAAGGTAAATATTAAGGAAAGGGGAAAAATGTTATCTTCTTCTTTTACTCAAACTCTCTTCTATAAGGATTACATTTATATCAATCTATGTATACTAATATGTGGGGAAAATGTAATGTATAAATAGGGGGTAAAGAAAGACCAAATAGAATAATCGTTCTCACACAAAGATTCACATGGGAAGGGGAGGGGAAGAAAACTCCTATAAGAAGGAGAGGAAGACAGGGTTTTTGTTTTTTTTTTTACTTAAACCTCAATCTCAGGGAAATCAACTCTGAGACGGAAAAACATCCTGATCCATTGGGATCTTGAATTCTATCTTACCCAACAAGGGTAGGGAGAAGGGAAAACCAAGGGGGGTGTAACAAGGGAATCACTTTAAAAGACTGATATATATTAATTTAAGGTCGCCAAGGAATCAGCTATGTAATTCCTAAATGAAAAACTCAAGTCAGCCGTCAGCCTTTTTTGGAGTTTAATTACAATAGGAGTAAGAAAGGAATTAGAGATAGAGAGAGAGAAAAAGGGAGAGAAGGGAATAGGGCTTAAATACCCCTTCTGTTTAGGCTGGGCCAAAAGGCCCAAGCCCTTAGATAGCTGGGGCAAAGAAAAGAGATCAGTCCCTATTACTCACGTGTCCAAAATGGAGAAACAGTCTCAGAGGCCCCCACCTTCAGCTTCCTTCAGAGCAAGCCTTCTCAGAGCCCAGGAACCACACCGACCAAAACCTCAACCACCTCCCTCTCGAGTCTCCAGACCCCCTATCTTTAAGGAAACCCTCCAAGTTGCCTCCCCTCAGTCCTCACATCTACCAATCACTCTTCATCAATTTCCCTGTGCCAATGGAGGCTCTAGCTTAACCCAGGACCGCCCAGAGGTTTCTGGCTTTTGCACATGTCTGTTGAAGGTCATATTTTCAAATGATTAAATCTTTACTCCTTTGCTACAGCCCTTTCTAAATCCTGTTAACTTGAGTATGGTAGAGATTGGAATAATTAAATTTTGATCTAGGCTGCAGCCCTTACTCAATCCTATTAGGACTGAATAGGGTGGAGATTTATTCCAAGTATCTCCATTGTATCAATTCTAAAATCAATCAAGACTCAAAGAAATTCCTGTTCTATGCTTAAGCATAGGTCAAAGTCCTTTCCATTGTTCAGCAAAGGGTTTCTGTCCTAAAGTAATCTTAAGAAGGGAAGAGAAGGAACCTCCCATGCCAATGGGGTTCCCATTCCAATAGACTATCAGTAAGAAATTTTCCAAGTATGAAATATCCCAATGGTGAAATTTCTAACATTTATAAGTCTAAGGAAATTTGAGGTTTACAGGGGAGGGGGAGAGGGAGAACAAAAAGGGAGGGAAAGAGAGGGGGGAGGGGGAGGGAACAAAAAGGGAGAGACTAAAAAGGGAAACATCAAGGGAGGGGACAAGGGGGACTGATTTAAAGTAAATCACTGGACTAAAAGGTAGAGCTGAAGAAGAAAGGTTAGAATTAGGGAAGGCTATCAAAATGCCAGGGAGTCCACAAATGACAATCATAACTTTGAATGTGAATGGGATGAACTCACCCATAAAACGTAGAGGAATAGCAGAATGGATTAGAATCCAAAACCCTACCATATGTTGTCTTCAAGAAACACACATGAGGCGGGTTGACACCCACAAGGTCAAAATTAAAGGATGGAGTAAGACCTTCTGGGCCTCAACTGATAGAAAGAAGGCAGGAGTGGTAATCATGATATCTGATAAAGCCAATGCAAAAATAGACCTGATCAAAAGGGATAGGGAAGGTAATTATATTTTGTTAAAAGGGACTCTAGACAATGAGGAAATATCATTAATCAACATGTATGCACCAAATAATATAGCACCCAAATATCTAATGGAGAAACTAGGAGAATTGAAGGAAGAAATAGACAATAAAACCATACTAGTGGGAAACTTAAACCAACCATTATCAAATTTACATAAATTAAATCAAAAAATAAATAAGAAAGAGGTAAAAGAAGTGAATGAAATCTTAGAAAAATTAGAATTAATAGACATATGGAGAAAAATAAATAGGGATAAAAAGGAATACACCTTCTTCTCAGCACCACATGGCACATTCACAAAAATTGACCATACATTAGGTCACAGAAACATAGCACACAAATGCAGAAAAGCAGAAATAATGAATGCAGCCTTCTCAGATCACAAGGCAATAAAAATAATGATTAGTAATGGTACATGGAAAACCAAATCTAAAACCAATTGGAAATTAAACAATATGATACTCCAAAACCGTTTAGTTAAAGAAGAAATCATAGAAACAATTAATAATTTCATCGAGGAAAATGACAATGGCGAAACATCCTTTCAAACCTTTTGGGATGCAGCCAAAGCGGTAATCAGAGGTAAATTCATATCCCTGAATGCTTATATTAACAAACAAGGGAGAGCAGAGATCAATCAATTGGAAATGCAAATGAAAAAACTAGAAAGCGATCAAATTAAAACCCCCCAGCAGAAAACCAAACTAGAAATCCTAAAAATTAAGGGAGATATTAATAAAATCGAAAGTGATAGAACTATTGATTTAATAAATAAAACAAGAAGCTGGTACTTTGAAAAAACAAACAAAATAGACAAAGTACTGGTCAATCTAATTAAAAAAAGGAAGGAAGAAAAGCAAATTCACAGCATTAAAGATGAAAAGGGGGACAGCACCTCCGATGAAGACGAAATTAAGACAATCATTAGAAATTACTTTGCCCAATTATATGGCAATAAATACACCAATTTAGGAGAAATGGATGAATATATACAAAAATAAAAACTGCTTAGACTAACAGAAGAGGAAATAGAATTCTTAAATAATCCCATATCAGAAATTGAAATCCAACAACCCATCAAAGAACTTCCTAAGAAAAAATCCCCAGGGCCTGATGGATTCACCTGTGAATTCTATCAAACATTCAGAGAACAGTTAATCCCAATACTATACAAACTATTTGACATAATAAGCAAAAAGGGAGTTCTACCAAACTCCTTTTACAACACAAACATGGTACTGATTCCAAAACCAGGCAGGTCAAAAACAGAGAAAGAAAACTATAGGCCAATCTCCCTAATGAATATAGATGCAAAAATCTTAAATAGGATACTAGCAAAAAGACTCCAGCAAGTGATCAGAAGGATCATTCACCATGATCAAGTAGGATTCATACCAGGGATGCAGGGCTGGTTGAACATTAGGAAAACCATCCACATAATTGACCACATCAACAAGCAAACCAACAAGAACCACATGATTATCTCAATAGATGCAGAAAAAGCCTTCGATAAAATACAACACCCATTCCTATTAAAAACACTAGAAAGCATAGGAATAGAAGGGTCATTCCTAAAAATAATAAACAGTATATATCTAAAACCAACAGCTAATATCATCTGCAATGGGGATAAACTAGATGCATTCCCAATAAGATCAGGAGTGAAACAAGGATGCCCATTATCACCTCTACTATTTGACATTGTACTAGAAACACTAGCAGTAGCAATTAGAGAAGATAAAGGAATTGAAGGCATCAAAATAGGCAAGGAGGAGACCAAGTTATCACTCTTTGCGGATGACATGATGGTCTACTTAAAGAATCCTAGAGATTCAACCAAAAAGCTAATTGAAATAATCAACAACTTTAGCAAAGTTGCAGGATATAAAATAAACCCACATAAATCATCGGCTTTTCTATATATATCTCCAACACAGCTCAGCAGCAAGAACTAGAAAGAGAAATCCCATTCAAAATCACCTTAGACAAAATAAAATACCTAGGAATCTATCTCCCAAGACAAACACAGGAACTATATGAACACAACTACAAAACACTCGCCACACAACTAAAACTAGACTTGAACAATTGGAAAAACATTAACTGCTCATGGATAGGACGAGCCAATATAATAAAAATGACCATCCTACCCAAACTTATTTATCTATTTAGTGCCATACCCATTGAACTACCAAAATACTTCTTCACTGATTTAGAAAAAAACATAACAAAGTTCATTTGGAAGAACAAAAGATCAAGGATATCCAGGGAAATAATGAAAAAAAACACATATGATGGGGGCCTTGCAGTCCCAGACCTCAAACTATATTACAAAGCAGCAGTCATCAAAACAATTTGGTACTGGCTAAGAAACAGAAAGGAAGATCAGTGGAATAGACTGGGGGAAAACGACCTCAGCAAGACAGTATACGATAAACCCAAAGATCCCAGCTTTTGGGACAAAAATCCACTATTCGATAAAAACTGCTGGGAAAATTGGAAGACAGTGTGGGAGAGACTAGGAATAGATCAACACCTCACACCTTACACCAAGATAAATTCAAAATGGGTGAGTGACTTAAACATAAAGAAGGAAACCATAAGTAAATTGGGTAAACACAGAATAGTATACATGTCAGACCTTTGGGAGGGTAAAGGCTTTAAAACCAAGCAAGATATAGAAAGAATCACAAAATGTAAAATAAATAATTTTGACTACATCAAACTAAAAAGCTTTTGTACAAACAAAACCAATATAACTAAAATCAGAAGGGAAACAACAAATTGGGAAAAAATCTTCATAGAAACCTCTGACAAAGGTTTAATTACTCATATTTATAATGAGCTAAATCAATTGTACAAAAAATCAAGCCATTCTCCAATTGATAAATGGGCAAGGGACATGGATAGGCAGTTCTCAGATAAAGAAATCAAAACTATTAACAAGCACATGAAGAAGTGTTCTACATCTCTTATAATCAGAGAGATGCAAATCAAAACAACTCTGAGGTATCACCTCACACCTAGCAGATTGGCTAACATAACAGCAAAGGAAAGTAATGAATGCTGGAGGGGATGTGGCAAAGTAGGGACATTAATTCATTGCTGGTGGAGTTGTGAATTGATCCAACCATTCTGGAGGGTAATTTGGAACTATGCCCAAAGGGCGACAAAAGAATATCTACCCTTTGACCCAGCCATAGCACTGCTGGGTCTGTACCCCAAAGAGATAATGGACACAAAGACTTGTACAAAAATATTCATAGCTGCGCTCTTTGTGGTGGCCCAAAACTGGAAAACGAGGGGATGCCCATCAATTGGGGAATGGCTGAACAAACTGTGGTATATGTTGGTGATGGAATACTATTGTGCTCAAAGGAATAATAAAGTGGAGAAGTTCCATGGAGACTGGAACAACCTCCAGGAAGTGATGCAGAGCGAGAGGAGCAGAACCAGGAGAACATTGTACACAGAGACTAATACACTGTGGTATAATCGAACGTAATGGACTTCTCCATTAGGGGCGGTGTAATGTCCCTGAACAACTTTCAGGGATCCAGGAGAAAAAAAAAACACCATTCATAAGCAAAGGATAAACTATGGGAGTGGAAACACCGAGGAAAAGCAACTGCCTGAATACAGAGGTTGAGGGGACATGACAGAGGAGAGACTCTAAATGAACACTCTAATGCAAATACTATCAACAAAGCAATGGGTTCAAATCAAGAAAACATCTAATGCCCAGTGGACTTACGCGTCGGCTATGGGGGGTGGGGGGGAGGAAAAGAAAATGATCTATGTCTTTAACGAATAATGCTTGGAAATGATCAAATAAAATATATTTAAAAAAAAAGAAAAAAAAAGAAAAAAAAAGAAAAAAAAACAAAGCAGCAGTCATCAAAACAATTTGGTACTGGCTAAGAAACAGAAAGGAAGATCAGTGGAATAGACTGGGGAAAAGCGACCTCAGCAAGACAGTATACGATAAACCCAAAGATCCCAGCTCTTGGGACAAAAATCCACTATTCGATAAAAACTGTTGGGAAAATTGGAAGACAGTGTGGGAGAGACTAGGAATTGATCAACACCTCACACCCTACACCAAGATAAATTCAAAATGGGTGAGTGACTTAAACATAAAGAAGGAAACCATAAGTAAATTGGGTAAACACAGAATAGTATGCATGTCAGACCTTTGGGAGGGGAAAGGCTTTAAAACCAAGCAAGATATAGAAAGAATCACAAAATGTAAAATAAATAATTTTGACTACATCAAACTAAAAAGCTTTTGTACAAACAAAACCAATGTAACTAAAATCAGAAGGGAAACAACAAATTGGGAAAAAATCTTCATAGAAACCTCTGACAAAGGTTTAATTACTCAAATTTATAAAGAGCTAAATCAATTGTACAAAAAATCAAGCCATTCTCCAATTGAAAAATGGGCAAGGGAAATGAATAGGCAGTTCTCAGATAAAGAAATCAAAACTATTAACAAGCACATGAAGAAGTGTTCAAAATCTCTTATAATCAGAGAGATGCAAATCAAAACAACTCTGAGGTATCACCTCACACCTAGCAGATTGGCTAACATGATAGCAGAGGAAAGCAGTGAATGCTGGAGGGGATGTGGCAAAGTAGGGACATTAATTCATTGCTGGTGGAGTTGTGAACTGATCCAACCATTCTGGAGGGCAATTTGGAACTATGCCCAAAGGGCGACAAAAGAATATCTACCCTTTGACCTAGCCATAGCACTGCTGGGTCTGTACCCCAAAGAGATAATGGACAAAAAGACTTGTACAAAAATATTCATAGCTGCGCTCTTTGTGGTGGCCAAAAACTGGAAAACGAGGGGAAGCCCATCAATTGGGGAATGGCTGAACAAACTGTGGTATATGTTGGTGATGGAATACTATTGTGCAAAAAGGAATAATAAAGTGGAGGAGTTCCATGGAGACTGGAACAACCTCCAGGAAGTGATGCAGAGCGAGAGGAGCAGAACCAGGAGAACATTGTACACAGAGACTAATACACTGTGGTATAATCGAACGTAATGGACTTCTCCATTAGTGGCGGTGTAATGTCCCTGAACAACTTGCAGGGATCCAGGAGAAAAAAACACCATTCATAAGCAAAGGATAAACTATGGGAGTGGAAACACCGAGGAAAAGCAACTGCCTGAATACAGAGGCTGAGGGGACATGACAGAGGAGAGACTCTAAATGAACACTCTAATGCAAATACTATCAACAAATGTAAACCTCAAATTTCCTTAGACTTATAAATGTTGGAAATTTCACCATTGGGATATTTCATACTTGGAAAATTTCTTACTGATAGTCTATTGGAATGGGAACCCCATTGGCATGGGAGGTTCCTTCTCTTCCCTTCTTAAGATTACTTTAGGACAGAAACCCTTTGCTGAACAATGGAAAGGACTTTGACCTATGCTTAAGCATAGAACAGGAATTTCTTTGAGTCTTGATTGATTTTAGAATTGATACAATGGAGATACTTGGAATAAATCTCCACCCTATTCAGTCCTAATAGGATTGAGTAAGGGCTGCAGCCTAGATCAAAATTTAATTATTCCAATCTCTACCATACTCAAGTTAACAGGATTTAGAAAGGGCTGTAGCAAAGGAGTAAAGATTTAATCATTTGAAAATATGACCTTCAACAGACATGTGCAAAAGCCAGAAACCTCTGGGCGGTCCTGGGTTAAGCTAGAGCCTCCATTGGCACAGGGAAATTGATGAAGAGTGATTGGTAGATGGGAGAACTGAGGGGAGGAACTTGGATGGTTTCCTTAAAGATAGGGGGTCTGGAGACTCCAAGGGAGGTGGAGTCTTGGTCGGTGTGGTTCCTGTGGGCTCTGAGAAGGTTTGCTCTGAAGGAAGCTGAAGGTGGGGGCCTCTGAGACTGTTTCTCCATTTTGGACACGTGAGTAATAGGGACTGATCTCTTTTCTTTGCCCCAGCTATCTAAGGGCTTGGGCCTTTTGGCCCAGCCTAAACAGAAGGGGTATTTAAGCCCTATTCCCTTCTCTCCCTTTTTCTCTCTCTCTATCTCTAATTCCTTTCTTACTCCTATTGTAATTAAACTCCAAAAAAGGCTGACGGCTGACTTGAGTTTTTTATTTAGGAATTACATAGCTGATTCCTTGGCGACCTTAAATTAATATATATCAGTCTTTTAAAGTGATTCCCTTTTAACACAAAGCAATGGGTTCAAATCAAGAAAACATCTAATGCCCAGTGGACTTACGCGTCGGCTATGGGGGGTGGGGGGAGGAAAAGAAAATGATCTATGTCTTTAACGAATAATGCTTGGAAATGATCAAATAAAATATATTTTAAAAAAATAATAATAAAATAAAATAAAATAAAGTAAGAAGAAGCATGAAAAAAATATACATGACTACAATAATGTAAATAAAAAAAAACAAATACCAACATCAAAAATTAATGTTGCAAAATTACAAAAGAAGAGGTTGGCCCCAAAGAAGAGCTATGAGAGGATACCTCCCCTCATTTCTTTACAGAGATGAAGGAACATTACTTATGCTGTCAAAAATTTTCAATTTCTTGATTGATATTACTGATTTTTCTTTACAGTTTATTTTAAAAATAAAATATGCCTATAACATATGGAATCAGGAAAAGAAACAAGGAAAAGAAAATAGAATAAGGAAATAATATATTCAATAATGATAAATAATTTTTCAGTTATCTAGCATTTGGCACTTTCTGCTCATCTACTGCCCTGTCAAAACTCTAGTCAAGTTATTTTTTCATATCTGAGGTTACATATACAGCAAATTTACAAACAGAAAAGATGGATAAGAAGTCAATATTGGAAGGGCTACTGGTAAATAAGTACAACAGTAAACTATTAGTGGACATGTGAAATAGTCCAATCATTCTGGAAAGCAATTTGGAATTACATTAAGGAAGAAAGGATCAAAAATGTTCATACCCTAAAGGCCAAAGATATCACTGCTAAACAGACACCTAAAGGAAGTCAAAATAGTTATAGCAGCATTCTTTGTGGCAAAAAAGAGTAAGTAAAGTAAATGTCCATCAATTGTGAAATGGATAAAGAAAGGTTAAATAATATAAAAGAATATCATCACACCATATGAGCAGATGAATAGGAAGAATTCATAGAAGCATATGAGAAATGACATGATGCTGGGTGAAGTAAGTAACTAGGACCAGGAAACCAACATACACTGTAACAATGGAAATGGAAGGAACAATAAAAAACAAACTAATTAATAATTAATTATAAGGAATAAGACTGTCCCTAAAAAAGAGATGAAAAAATGAACCTCCTTCCCTCACATGAAAAGGAAGACTAGGGAAATGGTTGTTGTTGCTGTATAGTCATATCCAACTCTTTGTGATATAATAGATCATAGCTATTCATAGATATGGGATATGGTTTGCCATTTACTTCTGGTTGGCAGAAGAGAAAGATTCAGAAATAGTAGAAGTGGTAGTCTCTCAGTGATCGAGAATGACCATTGTCTTTGTGCAGTTTCATCTACGGTGTACCCTCATGTGGCTTTGGAGTCCAAAGGCTGAGGCGCACAGTTTGTGGCACATGGGGCATGGGACTCCAGTTGTTACGGGAGGTGCGGTTGTGGCCTGGTGTTGGCGTTCATGCGCAGCGGCAAGACGTCGACGTCGCTCATCTTCAAAGGTGATGGCGGCATGGTTAATGTGGGTTCGCCAGCTGCTTCTGTCAGAGGCAGCGAGTTCTAGTTGCTTCAGTGTAATGCCAGCCCACTTCAAGTTGGACTTTAGCTGATCCTTGAATCTTTTCTTTGGTCGGCCTTGTTTCCTGAGTCCAGCTGACAGTTCACCATAGAACACCTGTCTTGGTATTCCCTGTGGTTCCATGCGGATGACATGTCCAGACCATCGTAGCTGGGTTTTGAGGACCATGACTTTGATGCTGGTGGAGTTGGCTCTGTCGAGGACTTCCTGATTGGTGATTCAGTCCTGCCATTGGATCCTCATGATTGACCGGAGGGAGCGTTGGTGGAATTGCTCCAGCTGTTTCATGTGCTTCCGGTACAGTGTCCATGTCTCACAATCGTACAGAAGCGAGCTGAGGGCCACTGTGTTATACACTTTGAGCTTCGTCGCAGTGCTTACACCGCTGTGTGGGAGGACTTTGCAGCGCAGCCTCCCGAGTGCCTGGCTGGCCTTTTGGATCCTGGCATTAATCTCGTGGTCTAGGGACCCGTCATTGGCGATGGTGCCGCCCAGGTACTTGAAAGTGTTGACGTTGGAAAGCTGTGTGCCATCAATTGTAATGCACGGCTGGTTAGTTGGCCTCCCTGGTGCATGTTGGAACAGCACCTCTCTTTTGCTGAGGCTGATGGTCAGGCCAAACAGTTTTGCTGCTGTAGAGAACCTGTCCACAATGGTTTGGAGATGATTTTCTTAGTGGGCCATGAGAGCACAGTCATCTGCAAAGAGAGCTTTCAGGATGAGTCTCTCTGTTGTCTTTGTTTTTGCAGTCAGGCAGCGAAGGTCAAATAGTGAGCCATCCAGTCGGTATTTGATGTAGACGCCCAGGTCTAGATCCATCACAGCATGTCGTAATACTTGGTTGAAAAATAGGTTGAATAGTACCGGAGCAAGGACACAGCCTTGTTTCACGGCATTGGAGATGTTGAAGCGATCGAAAGTCTCTCCACCAGATATGACTTCCCCTGTCATGTCAACATGAAAGAGCTGGATCAGTTTGAGGAATTTTGCTGGGCAACCGAGCTTGCTGAGGATCACCCACAATGCGTCCCTGTTCACTGTGTTGAACGCCTTTGTCAGGTCTATGAAGACAATGTAGAGACTCAGGTTCTGCTCAAGGCATTTTTCCTGGATTTGCCTCACCAGGAAGACCATGTCGATGGTGTTACGATCTGGTCGGAAGCCACATTGTGATTCAGGCAGGTTCTACTCTGAAACAGATAACAGGAGTCTGTTGGGTATAACACGGGCGAGGATCTTTCCGGCAGTGGAGAGTAGTGAGATGCCTCTGTAGTTGTCACAGGCTGCTTGTGAGCCTTTGTTCTTGTATAGGGCTATGATGGAGGCATCTCTGAGTTCTGGGGGCATGTCTTCCTCTTCCCATATGCTGGTCAGTACTATGTGGAATGCCTGGAATGCCTTTCCATTTAAGGCCTTGTACACCTCGGTTGGGATCCCGTCTTTACCAGGTGCCTTGCCTGCACTCATTTGTTTAATGGCTTTTTGGACTTCCTCTATTGAAGGAGGGACGTCAAGTTGTTCAATGGAGGGGTTTTGGGGGATCTGGTCAAGGGAGCTTTGGTCGACTGAAGAGGGTCGGTTGAGAAGCTGACTGAAGTGTTCTTTCCACCTGTTGCTGATGCCTTTTTTATCTTTTATGAGAGTGTCACTGTCAGAGGATAGCAAGGGAGTGGTGGTGGGTTTTAATGGCCCATAGACAGTCTTGAGGGCACTGAAAAATTGTTTGTAGTTTTTCATATCAGCAAACCACTGGATTTCTTCTGCCTTTTTTCCCACCATCAGTCTTGCATCTTCCTGATCTCACGCTGCGCTGTAGCTTACTTAGAGAGACTTAAATCTGTCCTTTTTAGGAACAGAGTTTGGGTTATTTTGCCACTCCATAAAGGCTTTGTTCTTCTTGCTCAATAGGTCTTCAATAGCAGTGTTGTTCTCGTTGAACCAGTCCTGGTGGTTGCGTTGTTTTGGTCCTAGGACTGCCTTTGATGTTTCCTTCACTGCTTCTCTGAACTGGTTCCATTTCTCGGTTGAGCTTCCAGTGAGTGGTCCCTTGGCAGACAGCTTGCTGTCCAGGCAGGACTGGAATGTTTGCAAATAAGATGGATCTCTAAGACTACTCACGTTGTAAAATGCGCGAACTGTCTGGGCACTTTTTGGATGGCGAGGCACAATGCACATTTGAAGAGTCGCTCTAACCAATCGGTGGTCTGTCCAGCATTCAGCTCCTCTCATGGCTTTGGTGATCTTTACATCCTGGATGTCTCGCCGGCGTACAATGATGTAGTCAATGAGATGCCACTGTTTTGATCTTGGGTGCATCCACGTTGTTTTATATTTGTTCGCCATTCTGAACACAGTGTTCATAATGGTGAGTTTGAACTCTGAGCATTTGCTGAGTAGCAGTAGGCCTTTGTTGTTCATTTTGCCCACGCCGTGTTTGCTGAGCACTCCTTTCCATCTTTCATGGTCCTGCCCAACGCGGGCGTTGAAGTCTCCCAGTAGTATCAGCTTGTCATTTGTGGGCACTGAGTGCAGGACGGCACTCAGGTCAGAGTAGAACTGCTCGATGGTCTCCTCTGTGCTGGTCAGTGTTGGGGCATATGCGCTGATGATTGTGGCATACTGGTCTTTGCTGAGAGGTAAACAGATCTTCATGAGCCTCTCGCTGATGCCCACAGGCAAGTCTGGCAGCTGTTTGAGCAAACTGGTCTTGATGGCCAGGCCAACACCGTGGATTCTGCCTTCATTTGAGGCTCTACCTTTCCAGAAGAAGGTGTATCCAGTGGTGGGTTCACTGAGTGATCCCTCTTCTGGTAAGCATGTTTTGCTTAAGGTTGCGATGTCGATGTTATATTGCACCAGTTCTTTACCGATTAGAGCTGTTCTTCTCTCAGGTCTTGGGGTATTCTCTCTATCAAGTAATGTCCAAGTTCTTTATAGTTTTGGTTTTTGATCTGACTATATCCAGGCAAATATAAGTATACAGAATAACACATATAACATGTATGTGTACGCACATGTATATGAGTAGCCCAGTTGCTTTTACACATACATGTATGCACACATGTGTGTAAGAGTATTCCATTGACTTTAAGACCCCCAGCACAGTGGATGAATTCCCAGGGCAAATATTGGAAGACATGGACAAGAGCTACAGAAAGAAATATGTAATATAGGTTGTGATATGCATGATTTGAGAACACAATTGAATCAATGAGATTCAAGTTCTATTCACTAAATAGATGAGTATGCCATCTACTGGTGTACAATTTAATAATTCTGAAAGACAGTTGGCTGATCTGTTCTAGCTATATAATTCCTATATATAGCCTCTTAATTTTCTTCTCATTAAATATCTTCTTTTGCTTTTCTACTATACTGCTATGCAAATTTTCCAGAAGTTTTTGCCACTAAATCCTAACCACAATTGCTGGGATCTTTGTATTTAGTGAACATTAGAGAATTAGTTACATTTGTTCCTGTGTGTTATATTAACAATTTGTTCTGCTAACAAATTTTGCTATTTCTTAATCAGAACTAAATTGTTTTAATAATAACTACTTTGTCATGTGAGATCTGGCACTGCTCCCATTTCTTCTCACTATTTCTCTTGAGATTACTGAACTTTTTCTTCCTATGAATTTTGTTATTATTTTTCCTAGTTCTGTAAAGTAACCCGTTGGCTCTTTAATTGGCTTGGTACTGAATAAGTAAATTAATTAGGTAATATTTTCATTTTTATTATACTGTTTCATACTACCTATGAGCAAAAAATTTCCCAATCATTTAGGTCTGTTTTTAATTTCCATAAACAATTATTTGTAGTTGTATTTATATAGATCTGTATATTTTAGAAGGGAGATTCTCAAGTCTGAAATTTTAAGTGGAATTTGTCTTTTTTGTCTCTTCTTCCTATGTCTTATTGCTATTATGTAGAAATCCTGATGATTTTTTAAAATAAAAAACATTTACAAAAGTTATTGTTTCAATTATTTCTAGGCAACTCATTAGGTTTCTTTAAATACATCATTTCAAATGTAAAATATGGCCATTTGGTTTCTCCTTTATATATGGTTATTCTCTCTATTTCTTTTTTTATTGTTATAGAGAGCGTTTCCAGAACCATATCAAATATAAATATTAACAATGGGCATAGACTAAGGATATGAACAGACAATTATCAAGGAAGAAATGGAAACTATTTATAGATATATAAAAAATGCTCAAAATTACCACTTATTAGTGAAATAAAATTAAAGCAAACATAAGATTACACCTAACACCATCAGTGACCAGGATAACAAGTAAAATGATATATGTTGGGGGCATGGGAAAACAGGCACACTGATACACACGCAGACCTGTGAATGGGTACAACCATTGAAAGATATTTGGAATTATCTCCAAAAAGGTACTATCTTAATAGTTCATTTCTTTTGATCCCATTGTGCTACTAGCTAGGCATATATCCAAAAGAGGTCAAAGAAAAAAGATCCTATATGTATAAAAATATTTATGGCAGCGCTTTTTGCAGTAGCAAAAAACTGGAATCAAGCAGTCATCTCTCCATCCCCCATCATTATCAGATTCCCTGACCCACCCTGCCCAAATCCAAAAGGATTTGGCTCAAATAGCAGCCCCTTCACACCAACCAGCTCCTCCCCATCCTGACCACCCAGCCCCTCCCCCTGCCATTCTTGCCCCTCCCACCCTAATTCCTCATTCTATTCATGACTCTTACCCTGCCTCCTCAGCCCCACCCCCTGTTCCTGTCCCGACCCCTCCCCCTGGCCTCCCCCCCACCCATGCTCATGCTCTAGCCCCGCCCTCTGTTCCTGTCCCAGCCCTTCCCCCTGCCCTCCCCCCCACTCATGCTCTAATCTCCAACCCCCATGCTCCAACAGCCAATAATCCTAACCTTTCCCCTTCTCTTACCTACCCCATTGAAAACGGAGCAAGTAGCCTA
Source organism: Monodelphis domestica (assembly GCF_027887165.1). Lineage (NCBI taxonomy): Eukaryota > Metazoa > Chordata > Mammalia > Didelphimorphia > Didelphidae > Monodelphis > Monodelphis domestica. The sequence continues at coordinate 74,709,062 of NC_077227.1, forward strand.
GAAACAGTAACACCAGATAGTTTAGACTGAAGTTTATTTCCATTGAGGGAAGTACCCACCTTTAATAAAGAAGGGAACTTGGTGTCTGTAAGACACTATACACCTTTTAAACCTGATGATTTAGAAAAATTCAAGCACAATGTTCAATCATTTGAGGCAGAACCAATGTTGGTTATAGAAAAATTAGAAAATATATTCAGAAACTTTGACCCTTCTTGGTTGGATGTGGAGAATTTGTTAGATACATTTCTGACAAAGAGAGAGAAAAATAATGTCATCTCTCTAGCTAATAAGAAAAGTGGTAGAGGAGCTCACCACTGGCCAACTGTATATCCACACTGGAACCCCAATATTATACAGAATCACACAAAACTAGTCCTGGCCAGAGAAGCATTATTAAAAGCCATGAGAGACTGCTCTGATAGCCCTGATGCATGGGAAAAATTTGAACAATCCCGACAAGAAATTGATGAGACTCCCTCCCACTTTATGGACTTATTGACGTAGGAAGTACATATATGGACCTTGATTTGTACAGAGAAAAGGACATTAAACATTTACACAGACAATTCATTAGGAATTGTTCTTCAGCAGTAAAAGACTACTTTGAAACTAGCTGTCCCAACTGGGAGTCTATGGACCTTGAAGAACTGAGGAAAGTAGCAGCATATGCCTATAAGAATCATACAAAAAAACCTGACACACGCAATAAATCAGTGACAGACTTAGAAAAAGAAATTGAAATTTTAAAGGAACAATTGAAAAGTAAGGGAGACACCATGGCCCCTTTGCAGGAATCCACAGATAGATCATTAACAAACCCCTTAATATGCCTCTTCTGTGGGAAGAGAGGCCATGCAATGATAGTCTGTAGGAGCTGGCTACGGAAAAATGGAAATAATAACACCTTTAGGAATAATAACTATAGGAATCACAATGCCAATCAAAATGACAGCCCTCAAAATACAGAAAATGATACTACCCAAAAAAATGCCCAACAACAATATATAAGAAATGGAGCTAGACCACGCTACACTCAGGGTGAACACCCCCAAAAGCGTGGAGGGTCCCAAAAAAACTGCCCAAGCATCTTTATGAAGGTGTGAAGGGGGGGTGAGGGCCTTGGAATCAAAAAATGAAACCTTTGATTTTCCAGATCCTGATATTTTAATGCCAATAATCCCTATATATTCCCCTCCCCCAAACAGTAAGGAACCTCATGTCACTTTAAAGGTAGGAAATTCATACTATGACTGTCTTTTAGACACTGGAGCATCTAGGTCAGTTCTAGTAAGCAAACCAGATGAGAAATGTGATTCTATTGGCTCCTTAAATGTAGTAGGTGTTTCAGGAAAACCGTTAAAGGTCCCAAAACTTTCTCCTCGCATGGTACGCGTGGGACCCCTAACTGTTGAACATTCTTTTCTTTTAATGCCTGGATCCCCCACAAATTTGCTGGGGAGAGATTTACTATGCAAATTACAAGCCACAATAATGTGTGCCCCAGATGGCTCCCTCTCTTTAGAAGTGCCCGAGGAAACCTTAAATTTACTCCCTGTATTTCTCTCTGAGAGCCAGGAGGCAAAGGAGCCTCCCACCTTTGAAATACCTACAGATATACCAGAGTCTCTTTGGGCCACATCTTCTACTGATGTAGGCTTACTTAAATCAGCTGCTCCCATGCAAATAAAAACTAAATCCAGCCCACCTCCTTGCATTCCTCAATATCCTCTCTCCAAGGAGGCAATGGAGGGCATTACCCCAATAATAAATTCTTTAATTGACCAACGAATAATTTTCCCTTGTAAATCTGAATACAACACGCCCATCATCCCCGTTAAAAAGCCAAAAAGGGGGACCGATGGCAAACACCTCTATAGATTCGTACAGGATTTGAGGGCTGTGAACAATCACGTTATAAAGAGACACTCCATAGTTCCCAATATCAATACTATTATTTCTTCTATTCCTAGCACAGCTACATACTTTACAGTAGTAGACTTGTGCTCAGCCTTCTTTTCTATACCCATACATGAGAACTCGAGGCATATTTTTGCTTTCACCTGGAATGGCATACAATATTCCTGGAGTCGTCTGCCCCAGGGTTATGTAGAAAGTCCGACCTTATTTGCACAAATTTTGGGACAAGATACAGATAATATAAAATTTAAAAACAGCAAATTAATAAAATATGTAGATGACCTACTCTTGGTTTCCGTGGATGCAGAAGCATGTCAGGAAGATAGTAAACACGTTCTTTTGGAATTGCACAAAAGAGGTCATAAGATCTTGAAGGATAAAGTTCAGAGGTGTCTCCCAAAAGTCGAATATTTGGGGTTCTTTCTGACAGCTGGTGCCCGCTCTATTTCTCCCAAGCGAATTGAGAATATTCAAAAATTGAGTGCTCCTACCACTAAAAAACAGTTAAGAGCAATTCTGGGAGCAACAGGGTTTTGCAGACAATGGATTCCTTGCTATGGGGAAGTTACTAAACCTCTTATAGCACTAACAAGGGATGAACCCCTCAAATTAGAGCCTGAACACCTGTCAGCTCTATCAGAGCTAAAAAAGGCTATCCTATCTGCCCCTGCTCTAGGCATCCCAAATTACAAGCCATTTACTTTGTATGTACATGAGCGAAGAGGAGTAGCCTCAAGTGTTTTAACTCAGACTCTGGGGCCTTCTCAGCATCCAGTTGCTTATTATTCAGCCCAGCTGGACCCAATAGCTTCCGGAGCACCACCATGCCTTAGAGAAGTAGCTGCTACTGCTTTACTAGTGACAAAAACCGTTGATATAGTATTAGGATGCCCATTGACAATTATGTGTCCACAAGAGGTAGAAGCATTATTGCTAAGACAGAGAACACAGGCATTTTCTGATCAGCGAATTACAAGGTATGAAATAACCTTGCTAAATAATGAAAATATTACTTTGAAATGCTGTTCAACCCTTAATCCTGCCACCTTGCTTCTAGACTTACCAACTTCAGGAGAACCATTACACAGTTGTGAAACACTAGTGTCCATGGCAGAAAAGCCTCGAGATGATCTCTTGGACACTCCCTTAAAGAACTCAGACCTGATCTTATTTACTGATGGTTCTTCTTTCATGAGGGATGGCATACGCTACAGTGGAGCTGCTTTTTTTTTTTGCCACTGAGTGGTCAGCTTCATTGCCCTCTAACATTAGAACTCAAGGGGCAGAGCTCATAGCTCTGAAACATGCCTGTATAATTGCCAAGGGTAAAAAGGCAACAATTTATACTGATTCTAGATATGCTTTTGGCATTTGTCACTCAGTTGGAATGCTATGGCTCCAGAGAGGATTTTTAACCTCAGCTGGAAAATCCATAGCTAATGCTGAAATTATTAATGAAGTACTTTCTGCTCTTCAGCTGCCTGAAGCCCTAGCTGTAGTTCATTGCTCAGCCCATACAGGTGGCACCGACCCTGTCTCTAGGGGAAATGACCAAGCAGATGCTGCTGCAAAGCTAGCAGCCATAGAAGGGCCTGAATTACTTCTAACATTAACAACTACTGATGACTCAAATTTATCACTTTCCTATAATGAGAAGGAAGTGGAAAAATGGAAACAGAAATTCAAAGCAAAACAAATCAATGGAGCCTGGGTGTTATCTGAAGGAAACCCCCTGCTCCCTAGAAGCTTCTATCACCAAATTTGCCAATCTGTTCATAATAATGGCCACTTTGGCACCCAGGGCATCGTGGACTCCATTAAGAGAGTATGGATAGCCCCTGGTATAACTACCATAGCCTCTAAAGTGTGTTCATCCTGCCCTACCTGCCAGGCATATAACCAACATGACTTTCGTGGCAAAGCCTTTGGTGGGCGTCCTCTGGCTTACACACCTTTTGAGCACCTGCAGATAGATTTTATAACAATGCCAAAGGCTGGACAATATAAATTTTATTTGTTCATAGTAGACCAACTGACCAGATGGCCGGAAGCATTTCCGACAGCCCGAGCCACAGCAGCTTTTATTGCTAAGGTGCTTTTAAAAGAAATTATTCCTCGCTTTGGCCTGCCAGCACGTATTGATTCCAATACGGGGAGTCATTTTACTGATTCTGTTCTAAACCAGATATATTCTTGCTTGGGGATAACTCCCAAATTCCATGTTCCATATCATCCCCAGAGTTCAGGCCAAGTAGAGAGGATGAACAAAGAACTTAAAACTATGATTGGCAAATTATACACTGAGACCCATTTAAAATGGCCTGAAATTCTCCCTTTGGCCCTATTTTATCTTAGAAGGAGGCCTAGAGGAGACTTACATATTTCACCATTTGAGATGCTTTTTGGACATCCGCCTATACAGGCTAAGCCTTTCTCCCCGGCTTATACATCGCTATTAGGGGGAGATACTACTATTGCTTCCTATATACAGGAATTACAGCACAAACTGCGTGAGCTACATGAATCCGGAGCTGCAGTACAAGCTGGACCATTAGACTTTTCACTTCACGACCTGAACCCAGGAGACAACGTGTATATAAAGAACTTCCAGCGTACAGGAGCAACCCAGCCTTCCTGGGAAGGACCATTCCAAATACTGTTAACTACTCCAACATCTATAAAGGTTGGAGAAAAGGACTCTTGGATTCACTGCTCTCATGTAAAGAGAGCATCTTCTGTTGAGACTGATTGACTGTATCCAATACGTGCATTGGAGATAACTACCCATTGACAAGTGGAACTGTTTTATTCTGCTTTTGACACATTGAATTCCTAATTTTTTTTCTTTTTTCCTTTTTTCTCTTGTCCTTATTTTATTATTATTCTTTTTTACAATATTTTATTTTTTCCCTTTTTCTCATTTCTATGTACTTAAGGTACATATAATCAATACTAATTTTTATTCTACAATAATATTAGTTTAAATATATATACTATTATTATTAATATGCAGACAAACAGCTTTAGACTATGGGAACCTGCCATTTATTGATAATTGTTGTGGGACTATGATTAATGTTTGTGTCTGATTCTAGGAACGGGATCAAACAAGGAGCACAGACATAACCTGGATAATGCCAAAAGAGCTCAGAGGTCTAAAAATCAAAGACCAATCCAGGTAGGATTAATGCATTTCTAAGCCAATACTAAGGACTTGAACCTAGTGTGAGACTTGGGGTTACGACACTTGACAGACGTTAAGATGTAGGCCTTCCTTGTATCCACACTCTTCGTGAAAATACCTACAGACAAGTACCAAAGGTTGGCTACCATCCTGGCTCCCTCCATCCCTGAGAACGAAGGTAAAATCAGACGAGGGAATGACACTTCCCTCCTATAGTATGGCAACTTCCTGTAGCCTTGGCTGCAAATAGGGAAGTAAAATATGCTGCATTCTGTCCTATAGACTTGTGGGATTAGAAATTATTTAACTGGACCCTAATACAGGGGCCTGTAAAAAAAAATTTTTTTTTTATTCTTGCTTTCTCAAATTTTGTTTTGTTTTTCTTTTGGATTAACTCACACACCCCCACAACTAAAACTTGAATCCTCAGCTGGACTCAGTGTTTTTTTCAACACTTTCTTCAGGGGGGATTGTATTTCATCAAATCCAAGATTTAAATTTTGTTCGAGATAAATCTTCAGAGAAGAAGCTTGCTAACTAACTGAATCCAGAGAATGAACTGTTTGCAGAAATATATCTAAACCTTTTCACTACAGGAAGATCCAGAATGAACCTTGGGGTATGGTTGATTGAACATTTTTTGAATGTACACTCTTATGCCAAAGGGGACTGCCCCCTAATTGGCTTTTGTCAATGAGCCCAGCAAAACATTGGGTTGCTGTCTTTCTCTCTCCTCTATTTCCCCATATTTACAACTATTATAATTTTCCTCTTCCCAATAAAATCAGGAGTAAAACAAGGGTGCCCGTTATCACCTCTGTTATTTAACATTGTACTAGAAACACTAGCAGTAGCAATTAGAGAAGAAAAAGAAATTGAAGTTATTAAAATTGGCAATGAGGAAACCAAGCTATCACTCTTTGCGGATGATATGATGGTTTACTTAAAGAATCCTAGAGAATCAACCAAAAAGCTAGTCAAAACAATCAACAATTTTAGCAAAGTTGCAGGATACAAAATAAACCCGCATAAGTCATCAGCATTTCTATATATCTCCAACCCATTTCAGCAGCAAGAATTAGAAAGATAAATTCCATTTAAAATCACCCTAGTCAAAATAAAATACATAGGAATCTATCTGCAAAGACAAACACAGGAACTATATGAACACAACTAAAAAACACTCTCTACACAATTAAAACTAGATCTAAACAATTGGAAAAACATTGATTGCTAATGGGTGGGAAGAGCTAACATAATAAAAATGAAAATCCTACCCAAATTAATCTACTTATCTAGTGCCATACCCATTGAACTACCAAAAAAATTTTTTACTGAATTAGAAAAAACCATAACAAAGTTCATTTGGAAGAACAAAAGATCAAGGATATCCAGGGAAATCATGGGAAAAATTTCAAAAGAAGGAGGACTTGCAGTCCCAGATCTCTAACTATACTATAAAGCAGTGGTCATCAAAACCAATTTTGTACTGGTTAAGAGACAGAAAAGAAGATTAGTGGAATAGACTTGGGGTAAATGACCTCCGCAAGACAGTCTATGATAAACCCAAAGATTCCAGTTTTGGGGACCAAAACCCACTATTTGATAAAAACTGCTGGGAAAATTGGAAGACAGTATGGGAGAGTTTAGGTTTGGATCAACATCTCACACCCTACACCAAGATAAACTCAAAATGGGTGAATGACCTGGATATAAAGAAGGAAACTATAAGAAAATTAGGCAAACACAGAATAGTATACTTGTCAGATCTTTGGGAAAGGAAAGACTTTAAAACCAAGCAAGAGCTAGAAAAAACACAAAATGTAAAATCAATTAATTTTGATTACATCAAATTGAAAAGTTTTTGTACAAACAAAACTAATGCATCCAAAATTAGAAGGGAAGCAACAAATTGGGAAACAATCTTCATTACAAAAACCTCTGACAAAGGTCTAATTACTCAACTTTATAAAGAGCTAAACCAGTTGCACAAAAAATCAAGCCATTCTTCAATTGAAAAATGGGCAAGGAACATGAATAGGCAATTTTCAGTTAAAGAAATCAAAACTATTAATAAGCACATGAAGAAGTGTTCTAAATCTCTTATAATCAGAGACGCAAATCAAAACAACTCTGAGGTATCACCTCACACCTAGCAGATTGGCTAACATGACAGCAAAGGAAAGTAATGAATGCTGATGGAGATGTGTCAAAGTTGGGACATTAATTCATTGCTGGTGGAGTTGTGAACTGATCCAACCATTCTGGAGGGCAATTTGGAACTATGCCCAAAGGATGATAAAAAAAAGTCTACCCTTTGATCCAGCCATAGCACTGCTGGGTTTGTACCCCAAAGAGATAATAAGGGAAAAGACATATACAAAAATATATATAGCTATGCTCTTTGTGGTGGCAAAAAATTGGAAAATGAGAGGATGCCCTTCAATTGGAGAATGGCTGAACAAATTGTGGTATATGTTGGTGATGGAATACTATTGTGCTAAAAGGAATAATGAACTGGAGGAATTCCATGGAGCCTGGAACAACCTCCAGGAATTGATGCAGAGTGAGAGGAGCAGAACCAGAAGAACATTATACACAGAGACTGATACAGTGTGGTACAATCAAATGTAAAGGTCTTCTCCATTAGTGGCAATGCAATGACCTTGAACAACTCGGAGGAACCTGTGAGAAAAACCACTATCCACATCCATAGGAAACACTATGGAAGTAAAAACACCGAAGAAAAACAATTGCTTGAATACATGGGTCGAAGGATATGTGGATGTAGACTCTAAATGAATATCCTAGTGTAACCAACAACATGGAAATAGGTTCTGGTCAAGGACATAAAAATACCCAATGAAATTGCGCGTTGACTGCAGAAAGAGTTGGTGGAGGGGAGGGAGGTAAATAATGTGATTACTGTAACCAAGGAATAATGTTCTAAATTGACTAAATAAACTTATTCAAATGGGAAAAAAAAATAAACTTTAGCAAAAAGGCCAAAAAAAAGAATACTGCAATAAATGAGAAAATAAGCAATTTTTAAAAGATATGGAAAAGCTTATATAAACTGATATAGAAAGGAAAAAACCACTAAGAAAGTTGACCATTCATGATTCCACACATATGTGTATATGTGTGTGTGTGTTTGTGTGTGTGTGAATTTTAGATTTTCTTCAACCTGCTTAGTCTTTAGAAATTCTAGCAACCAGGAATGTGTATACCCCTTCTTAAGGATTAAATGTTGAGGAGGATGGCCTATGACCAACATGTGCTAGCAAGTGACAAATAAGAAACAACTGACAGACCCCTTGGGCTGTCCTAAGTCAAGCTTGAGCTACCATTGGTACATGTGAGATGCAGGAAGTGACGTAAAGAACGGTCTATATATTTTGCAACACTTCCTCTCTCCAGTCTCTTACGGAGACGTTGGGCTCTTTCAGCATTGGGAGCTCATGGCGGAATTCTTGTCATGCTTGGTGAGTAGTTTTGGCTCATTCCTTTTTTCCTTTACCTCCTAAAACGCTATCCTCCTAGGAGGCCCCTTATCTTGGAAGAGGCCTCCTGGCTGGAAGCCAAGCTAGATTGAGAAGGCCCCTTGGCCTAGGCCTCTGAACTCCTATCTAGCTTGCCGGAGCATTCCAACTCCCTTTTCTCTCTATCTCTTCTTCTTAATTTCTTCCCTCTATTGTAATTAAACCACCATAAAAATCCCAAACTGACTTGAGTATTTTATTGGGATTGAATTTTAATTCCTGGCAACAACTAAAATAACATATTCAGTCAACAACCCCTAATTTTTACACTCAACATAAAGTTTTTTAATATTGGTAAAAGGGAGTCCTACTGATGTGAAATATTGCAGAAATTTTCATGAGGTCATTGTAGTATTAGTTTTACTTTGTTATAAGAGATCTCCCAAAAATCAGGAGTAATTTGTAAATGTTTTTATATAAACAAAATATATCAATAAAATAAAATTTTTAAAATTAAGTGTTTTCTTTTAAACATCCAAAGCTTATCCTTAATTGTATTATTGATGAACATAATGAAAATCAATCCTATGGTAAATCTGAAAGGAACAATCCTGAATTAAATAGTACACAACAGTAATAATCATTGACTTACTAGGTCAAACATAAATCAATATATTACATTTCACTCTTTGAGGGTAATAAAGAATAAAAGAATAACAAAAACATCTCTTTCAGAAAGAAAACTTGCCTCTCATTATAATGTTAAATGCTAAGAAAATGTCGCTATATTTTCAGTTCTATCCTAATTTAAATGGTAGCTCTACAATGGATGTTAAACTCATTTTAAGTTTTGTTTTCCTTTTTATAAGCTCTGATTTCTGGGTCTAATTTATACTATCAACGAGCACTTAGCCCATAATTTCATTTAAAGAAAGGTGATCAAACATAAGTGTCATTGAAAATGGTCTGTCATTCCTCAAAAGCACTTCTGAGGCATTACCAAAATTCAAACTAACTACAATAAAAGCTAGCACTTAAAAGTATCTATTATGTGACAGGCACTGCACTATGCACTTTACATTATCTCATCTGATATTTACAACAACCCTGGGAAGCAGATGCAGTTATCTGTCCCCATTTTCTAGTACAGGTAACTGAGCTTAAGGAAAATGAATTGCTAATCTATGTTCAAACTTAGGGCCTCAGGTCCATTTATTTTCTTGGGCTATGTGTTTAAATGTTTTATTTAAAATTATGACTTAATATTCAAGGAGCTCTTTCTGCTCATAATCTATAATAAACACTATAGATTCAAAGCATACAAACTCTGAATGTATAAGTATTGGCTATATGCTTTCTAAAAAAGAATATTTTATTCAACTTTTGAGGACAATATCCTTCACATGCACAATATAGTTTTGAGCTTTCCAAGAAAGACATATCAATCTGATACTGAATGTTACATAATAAGTATTTATGCCATTATGCAAATCAACAGGAGCTTACTTTTTCTATAAAGGGATTTCTGTTATACTGAATCTAAATTCAGAAGGGAAGGATTGAGTAAGGAGGGAGGGAGAGAGGGAGGAAAGAAGGGAGTGAGAGAAGAAAGAAAAGAGGGAGACTAGATTATGGTCACATTTGAACACAGCTCTTTCTTGACTCCAGGTCCTGTACTCTACTGTGCCACCTAAACAAATAATTCCTAAAATTACCACAATGAGTCAGAAGTACTATTGCAGGGGTGAGCCACCTACATATGTCTTAAAATATAATAATAACTTGTTTTGTTTAAAAACTTTAAAATAAGACTTTAAATGTATTTATGATGTAAAAATAATTTTAACAATGGCTAATACCTCAGAATTATGAAGGCATAAAAATTCTAAGGATTAGTCTCAAAACTGTAATATGAAACTTTTTTTTACTTCAAGGATCTATAATTTCATCAGTCTGGTCACTTATTTTATTGACACAGTTTATAACCCCCTATAACTTGTGAATTTTAAAAGTCTCCATCTTGGTCTAGCACCCAAAAATTGTGCACACCCACACTACACGGGCACTTTCTTCAGGGGGGATTGTATTTCATCAAATCCAAGATTTAAATTTTGTTCGAGAGAGAAATCTTCAGAGAAGAAGCTTGCTAACTAACTGAATCCAGAGAATGAACTGTTTGCAGAAAGATATCTAAACCTTTTCACTACAGGAAGATCCAGAATGAACCTTGGGGTGTGGTTGATTGAACATTTTTGAATGTACACTCTTATGCCAAAGGGGACTGCCCCCTAATTGGATTTTGTCAATGCGCCCAGCAAAACATTGGTTTGCTGTCCTTCTCTCTCCTCTATTTCCCCATATTTACAACTATTACAATTTTCCTCTTAGTGGGTAAAAAAATTTTTTGTATACACTTACAGTTAGAAATTTTTGGGGTGCAGTATGCTTATCTTTAGTGATCAATTGGGGAGACTAGTCTCCCAATCATCATCAGGGGGGATTGTGAATTTTAAAAGTCTCCATCTTGATCTAGCACCCAAAAATTGTGCACACCCACACTACACGGGCATGTGCTAGTCAATGACAAATCAGAAATAACTAACTGCCCACCTGGGCTGTCCTAAGCCAAGCTAGAGCCAACCATTGGATTTGTGAGACACAGGAAGTGAGGTAGGGAACAGCCTCTGGAATTCGCTGACTTCCTGTGGAGAGAGCTAGAGGGGAGTTGGTGTTAGGAGCTTGGAGAGGGAGGACGCCCGCAGACAGCTTTCCTTCAGAGCAGTCACGTGAGTTAAGGACTGATTCTTTCCACCTGGGCCCTTTGGGCCTAAAACTCTCTCTGCCTTGGTCAGAGGTTGAGTAGCCCCTTTTCCCTTTTCTCCTCTCTCCTTCTCTCCCTCTCCTTTCCCTACTCCCAGTGTGATTAAACCTCCATAAACTCCATTCTGACTTGAGTGTTTCATTTTAGGAATTTCATAAGTAAATTCCTTGGCGGCCATTGTTCAATATTACATAAATCCTGTAGCCACATTTGTAACCATTACAATATTATAATCTCTCCCAGAAGCCTAAATTTTCTACCATTACAAACTTAATAAAAAGTTGTTCTGAGTCACTGTGGCTGAAAAATTCATCAATCTGAGTTCAACATTCTGATTCTCTCTGAACTCAACTTGATTGTCCTCCTGACAACAACCATACCTATGTTGTGTCCGTCATCACTTAGAATTATGTTCTAAGTCTTCCCAGCCTGGAAGGATCTACCAGAATATTAACTCTGTTTGTATATCCTTCAAGAGAATTCAGCAACACAATCATGTTATGTTGTTGCCCTGAGTAAGACTAGTGAAAATTCAATATTTTAACATATAATTATTTCTATGAGCTAAAAGCAATAGATAATAATACATAGGGTTTTTCATTGCTTGAAGGGATATTAAAGGATATCTTGGGGCAACTATGTAGTAAAGTAGTTAGAATGTCAGTCCTGGAGCAAGGAGAACTTTGGTTCAAATCTGGTCTCAGACATTTCCTTGTTTTGTGACCTTGGGGAAGTTACATAATGCCCCCATACCTAGCCCTTGCTGTTCTTCTATCTAAAAACTAATATTAAGACAAAAGGGTAAGGATTTGAATAAATTTTTTAAAAAATAAAATAAATAATATCTGGTAAAAAGCTGTGAAAACCAAGGAAAAATCCTCATGTAAGTTTAAGTCTTCTATCTGGAAAGATATAGGACTTAGAATAAGATAATAGAATCTTAAAAGTCAAAGGACTTAATGATGGAAGCTATCTTAACAATTATCTAGTTTCATTTCCTTTGTGCCAAACTAAAAAAAATAAGGATGGAGCTGAAGCAGGATTTTGAAGGAAGTGAAGGCAAGAATAGAGTCCCAGTGTAAAGATATCAAGAGAAAAAATGTAATGCTAGGTGTGAAGAGCAGAGAGGTTAGTTTGGCTACACCACAGAGCATGGAATAGAGAGCAATACATGATGAGAATGAAATTACAGAATGGTGCTAGCTTGTATTTTACATTAGAAGTAATGGGAAGTCCCCGAGTTGTTTGAATACAGGAATGATGTGGTTCTATCTGTGATTAAGGAAAATCTTTTTGGCACTATGTAAAGAATGGCTTAGATTGGGGAGAGATCTGAGTTAGGAAAATCAATGAAGAGATTATTGCAACAAAACTAAGAGTGCATAGAGAGTAGCTGGGTGAATAGAGAAAGGGGTTGTTGCAAAGTATTGTTGTAGGGACTGAAGGAAACAAGAGCAGAGGTGAAATGATTAGTCTAATATCATGTAAGCAGCAAGGCTGAATGTGAGCCAGATCTTTGGACTCAAACCTAGTATTCTCTAAACACTACCACAAATGTTTTTAGGCCAATTCTCTACCCAACCAATTAGTCCCTTCTATTATGTTCTTAACCATGAATTCTTAGTTTAAACACCAACAATTAACAAAGAACTCATTAACTCAACATAGCTAAACTGTTCTATTGTTGGAATACTTTTGTTGAAAAATTCTTCCTTGTACCAAGTGGAAATAAGTTGCCTTGAAATTTCTACAAACTAATCTTAGTTCTTTGCATCTAATCTTACTTCAAATGACAACCCTCAAAACAATTTCAAGATAATAATTATGTTCTCCTTAAGCAAAATAATCCTTTATTCCTTAAAAAGCTCATCCTATGCCACAACTTCAAGGTACTTCATCTTGAAATATAAATCTGGCACCATTCTATACTAACACTCACTCTAATCATGATTCATTTGTTAATGACCTTTTTAAAATGTAGTATCCAGAGCTGAACACAAAACACTAGACATGCCCTAATACAGATAGCTGGACTCTAAATTCAAATTTATATGCAAAACACAAAGATATAACAGAGACATTGCTTCAAGAAGCTTACAAAGGTATGTAAGAAGGGGACCAAGGATATGGAAAAATAACTATGACACATGGAAAAGCGTTAAAGGTAATAAAAAGTAAAAGTGCTTTGAAAATTCTGAAAAGGAATAGATGAAACAGGGTAAGGGGAGGAGCCAAAAAAAAAAAAAGCTTCACTGAAGAGTTGGTACTTGAGTGAGCTTAGAAGGAAGAAGGGGACAAATAAAAATGGCAAGGAATCCATTACAGGCAGGAAGGAGTTTCTTATTAAAGGCACAAAGTCCAAGGAGGTCAGCCCAAGAAAGGCAGAAAGTTGTCTGTTTTGGATCACAGTAGGAGATAATCCTGGAACTTAAGAACTGGAAAAAGCAAAACTAACTGTGAAGTTATTATAGTAATGTAGACAAGAGATGACTGCAGTATAAGTGAAAAGTCAGTGCCAGGTGTGTAAGAGATACTGTAGAAGTAGAATCAACAGGATGTGACAGTTAATTGTCTATATGATGTGAGAATTCCAAGGTTACAAGTCTAGGGTAAAGGCCAAGTTGGGGGAAGGAGAAATAGACTAATTTCAGATAAAGACTGATATTTCTAGACTATATTTCATATATACAGGTCTTTTTCCTTATTATCGATTTGGGGTATAAACCCAGCAGTGCTACGGCTAGATCAAAGGGTAGTCATTTAGTGCCCTTTGGGCATGGTAACTTTCAATTTAACATTATTTCTTAATAATGTAATTCTTCTAAATTTCTAGTGATCACTGCACAAAATAGCCATTTAGAAATTTATTCCAGTTGGCTTAAAAAATTAACATCATATTTTCCAATTAACAGTTTCAAAAATCCACAACCTTCCCCTTTTTGACAAGGACAGACAACTTTCCTCATACTTTCTCCATTTTCTATACAGTTCTTCAACTATCATCCCCATAACTCAGTGTTAACATAACCAAGTTCTTCCAATAGTCTGTGATATAATTCAGTCGAGCCAGATTGCTTTTGAACTCCTTTAAAAAATAACTAGATGGAAGGAGTTCTGGTCAAGATGGCGGCTTAGAGAGAGCTAAAGTTCAGATCTCCGGAAACCCCTTCCTTACCGATCTCAAACGGTATGCTCCTAGGACACCGAAATTCAAAACAAACAACAGGATAGATCCAGGGAACCCTCCTCCTGGACCTGGACCCGGATCAAAAGGTACGGCCCCCCAAAAGCCAGAACCTGCGATCACTCGGATCTAAGGGATAGGCAGAAGGAAGGTCCCAGGACCCATTCCCCCCAACCCAGAACGCTGAGTCCGAGGCAGCAGCGGGAACCTGAGAGCCAGCAAAAGGACCCCAGGGCCAGCTATTCTGAAGGCTGCACCCTGAAAACAACCTGAGCCAGTCGCTGGGGCACCCAGACAGCCGGGAAACAGAGAGAGACAGAGGGGAGCCTGTAGCCCCCTGGCTGGATCCTTCCTTCCCAGTCTCAGGGAAGGTCCCTGCTTTAAGACACACTCAATCTAACCCAATTGAAATTAATCCTATCAGGAGCCCTCAGAGCTCCGGGAAGCCTCGGTCCCTCCCCGCTCAGAGTGCAGGCCTCTCTGGCCCACAAAGGCTCTGAGATACCTCAGGGACAGTGCAAAACCAGGCTCAGAGCGTGGGAATAAGGCAACGAAGAAGCATCAGGAGGGAACTGAGAGCAGTAACACCTGCAAACGGACAATTTGCCTGGGGCTAAAGTCACTGAACACCAGACAGAGATAAGAAAAGCTAGACCTCCCCGCTCAGATAGAGATGGCAAACAGCACAGAAAAGCCTCAACACTCCAAGAAAAACAAGAAGAAAGAGGCTACTTTGGACACATTTTATGGAGCAAAAATACAAAATACAGAGGAGATAGAAGAGGAAACACAAGCAAATGCTCCAAAACCTTCCAAAGGAAACGGAAACTCTCCACAAACCCATGAAGAATTTGAATCGGAAATGATCAAAAAGATGGAAGCCTTCTGGGAGGAAAAGTGGGAAATAATGCAAAAGAAATTCACGCATCTACAAAACCAGTTTGACCAAACTGAAAAGGAAAACCAGGCTTTAAAAGTCAGAATCAGCCAACTGGAAGAAAACAAGCAAGAATTAATAAAGCAAAGCCAAAAGACCAAGAAATTAGAAGAGAGCATAAAATATCTCACCGACAAGGTCATAGACTTGGAAAATAGGGGGAGAAGAGACAATTTAAAGAATAATTGGACTACCAGAAAAGCCAGAAATAAACAGCAAACTCGACATCGTAATACAAGAGATAATCAAAGAAAATTGCCCAGAGATTCTAGAACAAGAGGGCAATACAGCCACTGATAGAGCTCACAGAACATCTTCTACACTAAATCCCCAAAAGGCAACTCCCAGGAATGTAATTGCCAAATTCCAAAGCTTTCAAGCAAAAGAAAAATTCTTACAAGAAGCCAGAAAAAGACAATTCAGATATAAAGGAATGCCAATCAGGGTCACATAAGACCTTGCAAGTTCCACTCTGAATGACCGTAAGGCATGGAACATGATTTTCAGAAAGGCAAGAGAGCTGGGCTTTCAACCAAGAATCAGCTACTCATCAAAACTGACTATAAACTTCCAAGGGAAAGTATGGGCATTCAACAAAATAGAAGATTTCCAAGTTTTTGCAAAGAAAAGACCAGAGCTTTGTGGAAAGTTCGATATCAAAAAACAAAGAGCATGGAATACTGAAAAGGTAAATATGAAGGAAAGGGAAAAGGAGGAAAATGTTATCTTTTTCTTTTATTCAAATTCTCTTCTATAAGGACTATATTTATATATTAATATGTGGGGGAAATGTAATGTGTAAATAGAGGGAAAAGAAAGACCAAATAGAATAATCTTTCGCACACAAAGATTCACACGGGAAGGGGAGGGGAAGAAAACTCCTATAAGAAGGAGAGGAAGAGAGTTTTTACTTAAACCTTACTCTCAGGGAAATCAACTATGAGAGGGAAGAACATCCAGATCCATTGGGATCTTGAATTCTATCTTACCCAACAAGGGTAGGGAGAAGGGAAAACCAAGAGGGGTAGAGGGGGAGGGAACATAAAAAAGGGAGGGAAGAAGAGGGGGGTGGGGGTGGGAACAAAAAGGGAGGGGCTAGAAAGGGAAATATATCAAGGGAGGGGACAAGGGGGACTGATTTAAAATAAATCATTGGATTAAAAAGTTAGAGCTGAAGAAGAAAGTTTAGAATAAGGGAAGGATATCAAAATGCCAGGGAGTCCACCAGTGACAATCATAACTTTGAACATGAATAGGATGAACTCACCCATAAAACGTAGACGAATAGCAGAATGGATTAGAATCCAAAACCCTACCATATGTTGTCTTCAAGAAACACACATGAGGCAGGTAGACACCCAAAAGGTCAGAATTAAAGGATGGAGTAAGACCTTCTGGGCCTCAAATGACAGAAAGAAGGCAGGAGTTGCAATCATGATATCTGATAAAGCCAAAGCAAAAATAGACCTGATTAAAAGGGATAGGGAAGGTAATTACATTCTGTTAAAAGGGACTTTACTTTAGATAATGAGGTAATATCACTAATCAACATATATGCACCAAATAATATAGCACCCAAATTTCTAATGGAGAAACTAGGAGAATTGAAGGAAGAAATAGACAGTAAAACCATATTAGTGGGAGACCTGAACCAACCATTATCAAATTTAGATAAATCAAATCAAAAAATAAATAAGAAAGAGGTAAAAGAAGTGAATGAAATCTTAGAAAAATTAGGATTAATAGACATATGGAGAAAAATAAATAGGGATAAAAAGGAATACACCTTCTTCTCAGCACCACATGGCACATTCACAAAGATTGACCATACACTAGGTCACAGAAACATGGCATACAAATGCAGAAAAGCAGAAATAATAAATGCAGCCTTTTCAGATCATAAGGCAATAAAAATAACGATCAGTAATGGTACGTGGAAAACCAAATCAAAAACTAATTGGAAATTAAACAATATGATACTCCAAAATCATTTAGTTAGAGAAGAAATCATAGAAATAATTAATAATTTCATCGAGGAAAATGACAATGGCGAGACATCCTTTCAAACCTTTTGGGATGCGGCCAAAGCAGTAATCAGAGGTAAATTCATATCCCTGAGTGCATATATTAACAAACTAGGGAGAGCAGAGATCAATCAATTGGAAATGCAAATGAAAAAACTAGAAAGCAATCAAATTAAAATCCCCCAGCAGAAAACCAAACTAGAAATCCTAAAAATTAAGGGAGACATTAATAAAATCGAAAGTGATAGAACTATTGATTTAATCAATAAGACAAGAAGCTGGTACTTTGAAAAAACAAACAAAATAGACAAAGTACTGGTCAATCTAATTAAAAAAAGGAAAGAAGAAAAGCAAATTAACAGCATCAAAGATGAAAAGGGGGACATCACCTCCAATGAAGAGGAAATTAAGGCAATCATTAAAAATTACTTTGCCCAATTATATGGCAATAAATACAATAATTTAGGTGATATGGATGAATATATACAAAAATACAAACTGCCTAGACTAACAGAAGAAGAAATAGAATTCTTAAATAATCCCATATCAGAAAATGTAATCCAACAGGCCATCAAAGAACTCCCTAAGAAAAAATCCCCAAGAAAAATCCCCAGGGCCCGACGGATTCACAAGTGAATTCTATCAAACATTCAGAGAACGGTTAATCCCAATACTATACAAACTATTTGACATAATAAACAAAGAGGGAGTTCTACCAAATTCCTTTTATGACACAAATATGGTACTGATTCCAAAACCAGGCAGGTCAAAAACAGAGAAAGAAAATTATAGACCAATCTCCCTAATGAATATAGATGCAAAAATCTTAAATAGGATACTAGCAAAAAGACTCCAGCAAGTGATCAGAAGGGTCATCCATCATGATCATGTAGGATTTATACCAGGGATACAGGACTGGTTCAATATTAGGAAAACCATCCACATAATTGACCACATCAACAAGCAAACCAACAAGAACCACATGATTATCTCAATAGAAACAGAAAAAGCCTTTGATAAAATACAACATCCATTCCTATTAAAAACACTAGAAAGCATAGGAATAGAAGGATCATTCCTAAAAATAATAAACAGTATATATCTAAAACCATCAGCTAATATCATCTGCAATGGGGATAAACTAGATGCATTGCCACTAAGATCAGGAGTGAAACAAGGATGCCCATTATCACCTCTACTATTTGACATTGTACTAGAAACACTAGCAGTAGCAATTAGAGAAGAAAAAGAAATTGAAGGCATCAAAATAGGCAAGGAGGAGACCAAGTTATCGCTCTTTGCAGATGACATGATGGTCTACTTAAAGAATCCTAGAGATTCAACCAAAAAGCTAATTGAAATAATCAACAACTTTAGCAAAGTTGCAGGATACAAAATAAACCCACATAAGTCATCAGCATTTCTATATATCTCCAACACAGCTCAGCAGTAAAAACTAGAAAGAGAAATCCCATTCAAAATCACCTTAGACAAAATAAAATACCTAGGGATCTATCTCCCGAGACAAACACAGGAACTATATGAACACAACTACAAAACAATCTCCACAAAACTAAAACTAGACTTGAGCAATTGGAAAAACATTAACTGCTCATGGATAGGACGAGCCAATATAATAAAAATGAACATTCTACCCAAACGTATTTATCTATTTAGTGCCATACCCATTGAACTCCCAAAAAAATTTCTTTACTGATTTAGAAAAAAACATAACAAAGTTCATTTGGAATAACAAAGGATCAAGGATATCCAGGGAAATAATGAAAAAAAAACACAAATGAGGGGGGCCTTGCAGTCCCAGACCTCAAACTATATTATAAAGCAGCAGTCATCAAAACAATTTGGTACTGGCTAAGAGACAGAAAGGAGGATCAGTGGAATAGACTGGGGGCAAGAGACCTCAGCAAGACAGTATACGATAAACCCAAAGATCCCAGCTTTTGGGACAAAAATCTACTATTCGATAAAAACTGCTGGGAAAATTGGAAGACAGTGTGGGAGAGATTAGGAATTGATCAACACCTCACACCCTACACCAAGATAAATTCAAAATGGGTGAATGACTTAAACATAAAGAAGGAAACCATAAATAAATTGGGTAAACACAGAATAGTATACATGTCAGACCTTTGGGAGGGGAAAGGCTTTAAAACCAAGCAAGATATAGAAAGAATCACAAAATGTAAAATAAATAATTTTGACTACATCAAACTAAAAAGCTTTTGTACAAACAAAACCAATGTAACTAAAATCAGAAGGGAAACAACAAATTGGGAAAAAATCTTCATAGAAACCTCTGACAAAGGTTTAATTACTCAAATTTATAAAGAGCTAAATCAATTGTACAAAAAATCAAGCCATTCTCCAATTGATAAATGGGCAAGGAACATGAATAGGCAGTTTTCAGATAAAGAAATCAAAACTATTAATAAGCACATGAAGAAGTGTTCTAAATCTCTTATAATCAGAGAGATGCAAATCAAAACAACTCTGAGGTATCACCTCACACCTAGCAGATTGGCTAACATGATAGCAGAGGAAAGCAGTGAATGCTGGAGGGGATGTGGCAAAGTAGGGACATTAATTCATTGCTGGTGGAGTTGTGAACTGATCCAACCATTCTGGAGGGCAATTTGGAACTATGCCCAAAGGGTGATAAAAGAAAGTCTACCCTTTGATCCAGCCATAGCACTGCTGGGTTTGTACCCCAAAGAGATAATGGGGAAAAAGACTTGTACAAGAATATTCATAGCTGCGCTCTTTGTGGTGGCAAAAAATTGGAAAACGAGGGGATGCCCGTCAATTGGGGAATGGCTGAGCAAATTGTGGTATATGTTGGTGATGGAATCCTATTGTGCTAAAAGGAATAATAAAGTGGAGGAATTCCATGGAGACTGGAACGACCTCCAAGAAGTGATGCAGAGCGAAAGGAGCAGAACCAGGAGAACATTGTACACAGAGACTGATATACTGTGGTACAATCAAACGTAATGGACTTCTCCATTAGTGGCAATGTAATGTCCCTGAACAACCTGAAGAGATCTAGGAGAAAAACACTATCCATAAGCAGAGGACAAACTGTGGGAGTAGAAACACCGAGGAAAAACAACTGCCTCACTACAGCTGTTGAGGGGACATGACAGAGGAGACTCTAAACGAACACTCTAATGCAAATACTAACAACATGGCAATGGGTTCAAATCAAGAACACATGTGATACCCAGTGGAATCACATGTCAGCTATGGGGGGTGGGGGGGAGGAAAAGAAAATGATCTTTGTCTTTAATGAATAATGCTTGGAAATGATCAAATAAAATATTATTTAAAAAAAAATAACTAAATGTTTCCTTACTAAAGCCTCACATACCTCAGACTTGAATTCCTTCTCTGTTCTGAATATCCTTCTATTTGACCAAAAACAAAGAAGCAAATGGAAACTGACTACCTTCCTTTTTCTCTGTGCAATGTTAATATTGCTTTATTCTCTGAAGGCACAGATATATTCCCTTTCTGTTGTTCTTAACTTCTCAACATCATTCTTAAAGGTATGTATCACTTATTCATTGTGACAGTCTTTCCATCTTTTGGCTAGACAGGGTTAAGTAACTTGCCCAGGGTCATACAGCTAGGAACTGTCTGAGCTCCCATCTCCAGGCCTAACTCTCTTTATACCCTGAAAATGACAAATGCACTTAAGAACTCAAATGTGACTTCATCATCTTCAGAGGGCACCTGACTTGAGATATATAGCCTTTTAATTTATATTTATCATTTTTTTTTATTTATCATTTGCAATTTGTTGCTAGAATGTTTTCAAGCTCCCCCTCAATCTGCCTTCTCTTTTGGAGTCTCTGCCCAAGGGCTTGACATCCAATATTCCTCTAGGCTTTCTATCATATTCCTGCAAAGGTGGCCTCAGTTCTTATGCTCATTTGGAGGTAAAACCATCACCTGTGAACACTGCATTTATCTGAGAAAACTGTCCATGTTGGGTTTTCTTTTACAAGTTAAACATAGAAAACTAATTCTTTAAATTCTGACATACTACCTCAACTTCAATTCCTGGTGGACATTTCCAAACATGTCACAGAGCTATTTCACATTCAACAAGTCTAGAACAGAATTTGTCCACTAACCTCTCATCCAAATGCCCCATTATGTTGTGTTTCCTAGGTTT
This sequence comes from Monodelphis domestica, assembly GCF_027887165.1. Taxonomy (NCBI): domain Eukaryota; kingdom Metazoa; phylum Chordata; class Mammalia; order Didelphimorphia; family Didelphidae; genus Monodelphis; species Monodelphis domestica. The sequence continues at coordinate 74,730,812 of NC_077227.1, forward strand.
TCATCTTCCACTCCTTATTCACTCACCCCACATAAAAAGACTCTAAATTATGCCATTTCTATCTCTACTATCTCTCTTGTATCTTATTCTTCTCCTCTCTAGTCACATGTTCACCAACTTAGTCATGCCCTCATCATTTCTCACCTGGACTATACTATGTGAGAGAAAGTCAGGTGGACTCACCCCTGGGCAACAGGAGCTGAGGTAAAGTCTGCTCAGGTTTCTCTTCTGAAAGTCCCTTCAATTGGAAAATGTTGGGGGGAAAGATTTCCAATCACCAGCAGGAAAAATGGGTAACCCTCAGGAGGAAGTCTTTATCCACCTTCTCTCTTCAACATCTCAACATTGAGAGACCCTCACTACTCTCCTCATCAGTCTTCTCTCCTCAGGAAATTCACTCCTGGGACCCCTCCCCAGTCAAGGTGATCAATTTCATATACTCTTCAGTCTGGCACTTTTTCTCTAGTGCCAGCCTCTATCACAATACCCAAGAACCTCCTAACTGATCCCCTTATTGTCTCTCCCTACTCCGATCCATCTTCCCACAAAATTGCCAAAGTGATTTTCCTTAAAAAAAAGAAGGGGGGGAGGGGGGGCAGCCGAGTGGCTAAGTCGATTGAGAGCCAGGTCTAGAAATGAGAGGTCCTGGGTTCAAATCTAACCTCAGACATTTCCTAGCTGTGTAACCCTGGGCAAGTCACTTAACCCCCATTGCCTAGCCCTTACAGCTCTTCTTCCTTGGAGCTAATACACAGTTATTAACTCCAAGATGGAAGGTAAGAGTTTAAAAAAAAAAGGCCATGTCACTCCCCTCCTAAAACTTTAGTTACAACACATTACCTCTAGAATAAAATATAAATTCCTCTGCTTGGTTTTTAAAGCCCATCACAATCTTTCTGGCTTCATTTTTATTGTTCCCCTTCTGGCATTCAATAATATAGCCAAACTGGTATTTCCATTGTTCCAATGACATTGTATTCCATAGCCCACATTTGTGCCTTAGCACTGATGGGCTCCTAAAATACCCTCTTCTCCTCACCTCTTCCTCATTGAATCTTCCTTTCTTCAAGACACAACTCAAGCACCAGCTTCAATATGAAGCTCTTGCTAACTTCTGATTGCTACTGTTCTCCCTCTTGTAAACCTCAAAATTTCTTAGACTTATAAATGTTGGAAATTTCACCATTGGGAAATTTCATACTTGAAAAATTTCCTATTGATAGTGGGTCTTGGCTATTGGAATGTGAACCCCATTGGCATGAGAGTTTCCTCCTCCTCCCTTCTTAAGATTACTTTAGGACAGAAACCTTTTGCTGAACAATGGAAAGGACTTTGACCTATGCTTAAACATAGAACAGGAATTTCTTTGAGTCATGATTGATTTTAGAATTGATACAATGGAGATACTTGGAATAAATCTCCACCCTATTCAGTCCTAATAGGATTGAGTAAGGGCTGCAGCATAGATCAAAATTTAATTATTCCAATCTCTACCCTACTCAGGTTAACAGGATTTAGGAAGGGCTGTAGAAAAGGATCAAAGATTTAATTATTTGAAAATATGACCTTCAACAGACATGTGCAAAGCCAGAGACCTCTGGGCGGTCCTCGGTTAAGCTAGAGCCTCCATTGGCACAGGGAAATTGATGGACAGTGATTGGTAGATGTGAGAACTGAGGGGAGGGAACTTGGATGGTTTCCTTAAAGATAGAGGGCTCTGAAGACTGGTGTGGTGGTTGAGGAGTTTGTCTGAGTGGTTGGAGTGTGCTCTGAGAAGTTTGCTCTGAAGGAAGCTGAAGGTGGGGGCCTCTGAGACTGTTTCTCCATTTTGGTCACGTGAGTAATAGGGACTGATCTCTTTTCTTTGCCCCAGCCATCTAAGGGCTTGGGCCTTTTGGCCCAGCCTAAACAGAAGGGGTATTTAAGCCCTATTCCCTTCTCTCCCTTTTCTCTCTCTCTATCTCTAATTCCTTTCTTCCTCCTATTGTAATTAAACTCCATAAAAGATTGACTGCTGACTTGAGTTTTCATTTAGGAATTTCATAGCTGAATTCCTTGGCGACCTTAAATTAATATATATCAGTCTTTTAAAGTGATTTCCTTGTCACACTCTCTAACTTCTCAGTATTTAACTACCTTATATTAACTACCTACTATATACATTGATTTGGTATATACTTTAAGTTATTAAAGCCTAACACTGTACTAAGACTTTTAGGACATGCTGTATATCTCCACATGGCTTCCCAAAAGAACACAAAGTTCTCTGACAGTAAGAATTATTTCCTTTTTGATCTTTGTGTCCTTATCATCGTAGGCACTTAATCTGTACTTGTCTGATTAGCTAGGTTTAAAGAGACGTGTGTGAATATGAGATTAATTCACCCTGGCTATTTTAGATTTTAGTCACCAAGAATGTACACCCCCCCCCCACTTAATCCTTTGGGGGGGGGGTTGTCTATGATCCATGTGTGCTAGTGACAAATCAAAAACAACTGACTGCCCCCTGGGCAATCGGAAGCAAAGTTAAAGCTGCAATTGGTTCATATAAAGTGGAAGGAAGACACAGGAAAAGACACAAAGAACTGTCTTTTAAAATGGTGGTAACTTCCTGTGACCAGTTCTTTTGCCTTCGAATTTGACCTTGAAGGAGTTCCAGCTTGGGACCTCAGACTGCTCTTGGATCTTCCCATAGGACTGCCATGTGGATGAGTGAAAAGACAAAATTTTTCCAGGCTTTTCTGGAGGTACTAGCCTCTGGAGAGGTCCTTCATCTTGGAGGAGGTTTTGTGGCTAGAAATCTTGTTTAATTTACCTCTGGGCCCTCCCTTTGCTGCAGCCTCTGAAGCACTGCCTGTTTTGGCCAGGTCAGAGTAATTATCTACTCTCTCTCTAATTTCCCTTACTTTCACTCTTTCTCCTTTTATAACTAAACTGCCATAAAAAGTCATTCTTAACAATGTAATATATTTTCAGCGACCACATTATAATATATTTAGTCCAACCATTTAAATTTCACCCTTAAACATGTTACAGTCAAGTCAGTGATAGAATAATTCATTTTTTTTCAGCCATATAGATTTTTAAGACCACCCACTAAGATCTAGAGGGAGCATGACATTCACTCACACTGACAAAATTACAGGTTCCCAACTATCTTATTAAAAACTAATTGCTGGCTAACATGACAGCCAAGGAAAGTAATGAATGTTGGAGGGGATGTGGCAAAATTGGGACATTAATGCATTGTTGGTGGAGTTGTGAATTAATCCAAACATTCTATAGGGCAATTTGGAACTATGCCCAAAGGGTACTAAAAGACTGTCTGCCCTTTGACCCAGCCATAGCACTGCTGGGTTTGAACCCAGGTAATAAGGAAAAATACATGTACAAGAATATTCATAGCTGCGCTCTTTGTGGTGGCAAAAAATTGGAAAATTTGGGGATGCCCTTCAATTGGGGAATGGCTGAACAAATTGTGGTATATGGTGGTAATGGAATATTATTGTGCTCAAAGGAATAATAAACTGGAGGAATTCCACGTAAATTGGAACAATCTCCAGGAATTGATGCAGAGTGAGAGGAGCAGAACCAAGAGAACATTGTATACAGAGACTGATACAATGTGGTAAAATCAAATGTAATGGACTTCTCTACTAACAGAAATGCAATGATCCAGGATAATTCTGAGGGACTTATGGGAAAAAACACTATCCACATTCAGAGGAAGAACTGTGGGAGTAGAAACACAGAAGAAAAACAACTGCTTGAATACATGGGTCGAAGGGATATGGTTGGGAATGTAGACTCTATAAACAACAACATGGAAATAGGTTCTGATCAAGGACATATGTAATACCCAGTGGAATTGTGCGTCAGATACAAGAAGGGGTGGGGGGAGGGGAAGGAAAGAACATAAGTCTTGTAACCATGGAAAAATATTCTAAATCATCTAATTAAATAAAATTAAATTAAAAATAAAAAAAACTAATTGCTGAGGCAGCTAGGTAGCTCAGTGGATTGAGAGCCAGGCCTAGAAACAGGAGGTCCTATATTCAAATCTGACCTCAGACACTTCCTCATTATGTGACTCTGGGCAAGTCATTAACCCCCCACTGTCTAACCCTTATCACACTTCTGCCCTAGAACTAATACACAGTACTGATTCTCAGACAGAAGGTATGGGTTTAAAACAATTAAAAAAAAAACTAACAACTAAGTGTTGGGGCAGCTACATGGCTCAGTAAATAAGAGAGCCAACCCTGGAGACAGGAGGTTCTGGATTCAAATCTGACCTCAGATACTTCCTAGCTCAGAGATACAATACTTAGTATTGATTCTAAGATAGAAGATATGGGTTGAAAAAAAATTCTTCTAAGTGCCAACTGTCTCCATTACTACTGTTAAAAGAAAATTAGAGATAAGTTTCCACTAGCTGATTTAAGTTAGTAGCAGTGACAAAAATAATGCTTAAAGAAATACCCTGCACTGTTTCCTGAAATTAATCTAGACAAAATACTAGTCAATAAATTACTCTTGTATCTTGAGCTCTCTGAAAATGATTTCCATTATTCATGGAAAATGTCCTTTTACAGATAGGTTTTTTAATTTACTTCATACCCCTGCTAATTTTAATAATAAATCCATAAAACACAAAGTGTGGAGGATCTCAAATTAAAAGCCTGTGGTCTGACCTAAAACAAAACATTAAATTATCATTTCACTTTCCTCTACTTATGCCTTTTTTCAAGGTAATGAAACAAAACTAAAAAAAAGAAACCATCTAGAAAGAAGGAAGAGGCATCTCAGAGAAACAACTTTGAAAGTAAATGATGCTATTATCTAAGTAGCTTACAATAAGGTGTTGTCAGGGATCAGTATAGAATGTATGAGATTAGAAGGTGAAGAGTAGCCACTAATGACTCCATAAAAGAAAGGAAGTACACACTGGATATACCTTCAGGTTCTGTGGACGGCTGAACTTGTTAAGGAGTGCTGTCTGAATGAGTTCCCAGCGACTGCCTGCTGTTCGTTCACCATTCTTTTAGAAAAAGAGAAAGGGAGATTAAAAAGGATTATCAAATTCCTATGCATCCCAGATCTGAAAATTAGCCAAAATCACACACATTTTATATTCACAAGTATACCTAAAAATTTTGGTTCCTTCTCTTACCTCATCTTCAACAGGGTACAAATTTTGTTCTGAGCAAGGCATTTTGACATGCTTGTTATCCCATATATCCCTATAATGTGTTGGAAAAGGTTTAGGAACTTCTCCAGCTTTCAAAAGATCTACCTGCAAGAAGAGAATACTCATAATGCAAAATGTATAAACATTTCGCTACATTTCACAGAATGTCCTAAAAAAAGACACTCAAAAGTCAATACTAAAAGGTATAAACCATGGTCTAAGCTTGTCCAAAAAAAAGTCTTAAAACAGTTTCAAACATTTATGGAGTAGGTTATTTTTTTTTAAAAACCACTGTTAGTACAATGAAGAGATGAAACACAAAGTTCTAGACCTAATGGGGTTTTTAGAGATAATTTAATCCAACCCCTCAACTTAATGCATGAATTTCCTCTTTAACAGTGGTGTTAAATTAAAATAAAAACATAAATAAGGAGCCCTTGTGAACCATATACGGACTCAGGAAACCACATATTAACATTATCCATGTTCTAGAATTTTTATTTACTTTGTAAAATATTTCCCTATTTTAATTTGGTTCAGTGCACTATTTCATATTTCTTCTCTACAACAAATCTGAAATCCAGCCTAAAAGTGAACCCTTCCAATGTGATTGGAAATTCACTAATTGATACATAGATGCATAGTTTTTGAGATTTCAAAGAAATTTCTGAAGTCATTAACTATACTAAAAGATTCTCAACTATGAAAGAGAGCAAAAAAGTTTAGAGAACATATGCTATATAATTTGAAAGGAAAGAAAAGGAATTTTGGGGGTTTCTAAATAAAGTATTATGTTTCATGCATTACATCATTTTTAAGAATTCTTTCATTCCAAAACTATAAACATTTTATGACTTTTAAAAAATGTATACCTTTGTAGAGTTGGTCATCACTTAAGAAATAAAGTAACAAATGGGTATTATATTAACAAAGTATCATTTTACTTGGAGAATTAAACATATATCAATAAGAGCTATCTGGATATACAATCAAGTATATAAGCAAGCATCTCATTAATGGTACCATAATTCTTAATTTAAGGAAAAAATAATGAATTCACTTGCATTATATCATAATCACACAGGCTAAAAGGAATTTAAGGGAAGACAATCAGTTCATTTTGTAACTTTGCTAGAAATATATGTAAATTAAGGGTTTTTAATTTTTCTTGTCTAAATACAAAAGTTCAAGTTGAAGTAATAATCATCTTACTTTTTTTTAAAGTTAAGCTGTCATTTTAAGTATCACATAGTATACTTAACCAATGAATTTTACAGCTTTACACAGTTTTAGCAAGGAGCATTTATGCAGTGGTCTAATTTAACAATGAGGATATGGCTTAAGCTATTTTTAATAAGCTCTTCTGAGTTTTCTCAGTTAAGGTGACACACCCGAACAGTTACTGTATGATTGACAGAGTGTCTCAGGTGAGGAAGACGAACTCCACACAAAGGCATTCTTCTCAATTCCTCAATAGGAGTTCCAAGCCATTTCTTATCTGGGGAAACCTGAGGTGGAATGTACTTGGGGATCTTCCTGTCTGTTCTTTGGTGTTTGAGTTCACATTGTTCTTTTCTAAAATCAAGAAAAACAAATTATGTTATTTCTAAAAATTCTAGAGACAAATACAATCTATGGGTCCATAAACAAGCTCCAAAATTTTAGAAGCCAGATGAAAATGTTTAGCTTTCAGGAAAGAGAAGAAAGGTAACATGTTGCCTTGTGAATACCCAAACAACCTGTATCAAACAGTCATCTAGAATGATTGAAAAAGGTAGGTGAAGGACATTTCTGAAAGACTTATGAGAAAGAACACTATCCACATTCAGAGGAAAATCTGTGGGAGTATAAACACAGAAGAAAAACAACTGCTTGATCACATGTGTCTATGGGGATATGATTGCGGTTATAAACCCTAAATGATCACCCTAGTACAAATATCAATAATATGGAAACAGATCTCAACCAAAGACACATGTAAAACCCAGTGGAATTGTGCATCGGATATGGGAGGGGGCTGAAGGAAGGGGAGAGAAAAAACATGATTTTTGTAATCCTGGAAAAATGCTCTAAATCAATTAAATAAAATTTTAAAAATTAAAAAAAAAAATAAAAAGGTAGGTGAGAATACCTAGCCAAGGTAATTTCCTGGGTCAAATACAGAACCAATAGAAGTCCTAACATTCATCTGCCTTCTGTGGAACATTAATATAAATTTGTACCCCTTTTCGGCCCCCAAAACAAATTTGTAATTTTAAAGCTAAAATGGTTTGATTTAATACTGAGCTAAGAAATGGCTTTTCTCACAAGGCTAAGAGGCTGGTTAGGGATCTCCCACCTTTCGGACTACCACTTTTATCTTTGGTAAGGACTAGCAAGGTGGATATAAGCCCTTTGTTTAACTGTAAACAAGGACTCACCTGGGTGGTGAAGCAATTAAATAAACTGGGCAGACCCAGTTGGGGATGAATGCACATGGCGGGCAGTCATTCTAACTGCCACAGTGATTGCTCTTGGCATCTCAAAGACTAGCCTCGTCCTGATTAAGGTCTGTGTCCTTCAATCAGAGAGGTCTTGGAATGGGGCATAAATTGACAGAGTAAGAGTTTGGAAAAGCTAGCAAGGCATACAGCTTGTCGTCATCCCCCCCATTTTTGCTATTTAATAAGTAATAATCATAAAATTAAGATACAGTCTACACAGAAATTTAGGTGCAACACTTCCCCTTAGCTACTACCTCCCTTTTCTCTTTTCTTCTTTTTTTTTTTAAACCCTTACCTTCTGTCTTAGAATCAATATTAAATATCAGTTCCAAGACAGAAGAGTGGTATGGTCTAGGCAATTAGGGATAAGTGACTTGCTCAGGGCTAGGAACTATCTGAGGTCACACTTGAACCCAGGTACTCCTGTCTGTAGGCCTGGTACTTTATCCACTGAGCCATCTAGCAACTCCACCTTTCTTCTTTATTAATTCCTTTCCCTTCTCCATAAACCTGTGACCAAAGGGAGCTGAAGCTAATGCTAGAATGAATTTCATGGTAGTTAAAATTGATGAACCCTTAAAAGAGACTTAAAGGCTGTCAGAAAAGTGTTGGTTGTGTCAAAAATAGTAAGCACCTAGATTTATACTGCTACATACTATGCCTACCTGGAAGTCATGATCTGGTAAGTCTTATCCAAAAGTAATTGAAATATGTCCCATTATAACTTGATACTCATGCCCAAAAGCAAAATGTGTCTACCAAAAATCTAAGTTTTATAGGAGGAATTGCTAAAAAGCAGTAATCCCCTCTTAGGAAAGGCAAAATATGCTTTTTTAAAAATCCCTATCTTCTGTTTTAGCATCCATACTAGTATTGATTCTAAGGCAGAAGAACAATTAAGGGCTAGGCATTTAGGATTAAAGTGACTTGCCTAGGATCACACAAGTAGAAAGTGTGTGAGACCAGATTTCCTGCCAAGTCTAGGCCAGGTACTTACCTACTGTGCTACCTAACTGCTCCAAAATCAGAATATTTTCTCAAATCATATTCAGAACTAGAAAGGGCCTTGGTGGTTATGGAGCTTAACCCTATCTTTTTGTAAATAAGGAAAATAAAGCTGAAAGTGGTTAAGTATCCTCTCTGTTGTCACACAGCTAGTAACTATCTGAAACAGAATTTGAATTTAAGACTTCTTGACTCTAGGTCCAGGAGTATCTCCACTAAGTCAATGGGGTCAAACTTAAATAGAAACACATGACTGCCACAAGTTGCAACACTATTATCATAGCACTGACTCCAGAAACTGCTCCAGATGCTCTCTACCTCCCAAGCATTCTGGAATAACTCTTCTAAGTTACTTGCATTTTAGAGCATAGGTTTAAAAATAAAATTACATATTAAGTTGAAAAATACATAATTTGATGAACAGAACTAGCTTTTCCACACAACAAATCAATATTCTAGTCTACATAAGATGTTATTTAACTTCTAAGTCTTAATTTACATTAAAAATGGGAAATAATGTGAAATTTTTAATTTCCAAGATGAGTTCATTTACTATCTTGTTTCTTGACCTCTAAGAATTTAAATTTGGTACTGTGTATTTAATAGAGCTAACCTGGAAAACAACTGTTTCTCTGTTTAAACATAACAATTCTGTTTATCTTACTAATTACAAAATGCTCTCCATGTAATTTGGTCAGCTGACAAACATTTATTAAGTGCTTACTATATTCCAGGCATTGTGCTAAGCTCTTGGGACACAAGAAATGGGAAAGATTACCTTTTGTCCTCTCCTCTGGGCATTCTCATGAAGTGATCTGTTATTTTAGAATCCTTTCTCCCAGATTGCTTGGGACCTTTGCATTCCACATTCAGACCAGGGATGGTAGGAGATTTGGCATGTAAATGATCCTCCACTTGGGGACTCTCTTCTTTTTCAAGCTGAAGTCTGGCTCCATTATCTTCACATCCCCTACTAGACTGCTGTTTTCTACATTCAGTTTTAGTTTCCACTGCTTGAAATGTGGATGACTTATTTGCTACTTTGGAGGAATTACCATCTTCTTGTTCATCAAAACATGGACTTGTTTCTTCATCTGCTTCAGAATTCTGACAGCTATTCTTAGAATTATCAACATCCATTGGGGACTCTGGTTCACTTTCTTTCTCAAAAGGAGGAGACTCTGCAGGACTTTCTTGTCCACTCATCTTCCCAATATTCTTCTGATCAGTTAAAATATCACCACAACCATCATCTGACAGTGGACTCTCTGGAACAACATCTACATCCTCCTGCTGACTAGCTACAATAGTGTCATCAGGCTGGCAACATTTACTTTGCTGCAAGTTGTCTGAAGCTTCTCTTGGTTGTGCATCTTTCACAGGCTGCTTGGAATTTTCTATCTTTACAGGTGTCAATAAGAGCTGCCTATTGTCTCTATTTTCTTCACAGTCTATGTGAATTTGATCATCACTTTGGGGTGACTGATCCACATTAGCATTTCTGAACTGATCAGCTACAAGGGTTACTTCCTGGGGTTCAGTTTCCAAAAGCTCCTTTTGTTTTACTTCACTTTGCCAATTACAGGTACTGGAAGTCAAAGGATGGTTGAAATGTTTTGTACTTTTATCTAGAGATGAGTTAGGGTGGCTCAGCTGAGAAACATTTTCTAACTTCTCCATGTTATGTTGGAAAAGGTTATCTTTCTGTACAGAACTCATTTTAGATCCTGCTTTTATGATGGTATCTTTACTCTGTAAACTGTAGAGAACAAAGAAAACATAAGCAGATTAAATAAAACTTTTTGCATGAAATAATCAGTAGTCTAAAGACATCAACAACTGAGTAAAAAAAATTCAACTTATAATTTGCATTGTCATTGAGAAATTTAAACTAAGCAATCTCTAAATATTTAGCTATTAAAAAATGCTCAGTCTCTTGGTGATTTAAGTAAGACTATTACTGAAAAACACTCAGGAATTCAGCACTTTGAATATTAAAGACATTACCATTCTATTCCTCTTCACTTACTTCGTCAGTCATGTTTTGACTCCCTCTCAGTTATTTACCAAGTCCTATTCACTCTGCCTCTAGCTTCTCAAGTCTTAACTTTCCACAATATTACCTTGGTTCAAGCCCTACCCAGAAATGCTATAAGAGGCTCCCAATTAAGCTCTACACTTTCAATCCATCCTACACATCACTGCCAAATTAATCTTCCTGATGGATAACTCATATCAATTCACTGCATAAAAATTGTTAATGGCTTCCCACTACTCAAAAATTGAAGTGTGGAAACTCCTTACACTGAAGACTTTCCACAGTATCCAGAACCAGCCTACATTTCTAACCTAATCCTACTTGTTCTCCATCTACTTTAAGCAATTCATTAGTCTTCCAAATAATACTGTGGGAAAAGAAACACAGAAGAAAAACGACCACTAGATCACATGGGTTGGTGGGGCTATGACTGGGAAAGTGGACTCTAAAAGATCACCCTAGTGCAAATATTAATAATAAGAAAATGGATCTTCATCAATGGCACATGTTAAACCCAATAGAATTGTGTGTCAGATACAGGAGGGGAGGTGGGAGGAGGGGAGGTAAGGAACATGAGTCTTGTAACCATGGAAAATTATTCTAAATCATGTAATTAAATAAAAATTTAAAAAAAAATTAGTCTTCCAAATAAGTTACACTTTCTTACCTCCATATTTTGTCCATACCAAGACAGTCCTCCAATCTCTTGTCCGATTTCCTTCTGAAACCTTTTCTATCCTTCAAGACCCAATTTAAATGCTCCTGATCCTAGACTTCTCTCATACCTAACCTACCACCTGAAAGATTTTGCTCTCTTTTCTATTCCCACAACATTTTGTTTCTACTAGCTCTGTGCAGTAGTCAATCTATTTATTCACAAATGTTGCACTTCCTCTATGCCCTTTAAGACTAAAGTCCATGTCTTACTTAATAATTATTTGCTGAAAGATGACCATTACATTCAACAAGTATTTATTGAGTTTCTATTATATGCCTAGCACTGTACTAGAGATGATATCAGGCTTTAAGCATTAAGTATAATGCCTGATCTCAAGGAGCTTACAATCTAATTGAGGAAAAACCTGAACACAATTAGTATATAAGTTTATAATACAGTGCTAAGTTACATGGTAGAATAGATTTGTAAGATGTTTGAGGTAGGGACTGTGTCTTACTAGTCATAGTTATCATCCACACTGCCTATTATATTCCTTTGTATGTTATAGTTACTTAATATTCTTGAGTGAATATGTTAGTGATGCAATCTGACGATAAGGATGTGCTCCCTTAAGGAGGTGCATAGGTATTAGCAACTGGACAAAATAACTACATGCATTCAATAAAAGCCACCTCCTTACACATATGCCCATATACATATATACATTTGTACAGATATGATCAGAGAGGAATAAGCTATCGAACATAACAAGAAAAAGCCTAATGGAGTAGGAAAAGGGAAAGCAACTATAGTCATATGACTAGACTGGGTTCTCATCAGTCTGAGTGTCTATCCATTCACACCATTCTACCTCCCCTCTCCACTAGGAAGTAATTCTAGCCCACAAGAATGAATGAGGGAAATTAGGTAGATCAGTGGATAGAAAGCCAGGCCTGGATTCAAATCTGGCCTCAGACATTTCCTAGCTGTGTTCCCTTGGGCAAGTCACTTAACTGATACTAAGTATAGATTCTAAGAGAGAAGGTAAGGATTTAAAAAAAAAATAATGATATGGATACTCTTCTTACTGGCAATTTGATTCTGGCCATTTTGTTTCACTAGTTATTCCTTCAAAAACAGAGGACTGATTAAAGGCAGGATAATAGGCCCCCTTGGTCTAGTTTTAACTAAAAGACCTTATCTAGAACTGATCTATCTGATAGACTGAAAAAAAGGGGGAAAGGCGAAATATATCCCCTCCAGATTCTCAGGAAATGAGGGACTCCTAAGTAGAGAGACCATTACTCTATATCTATCTTCCTACTGGCAACAAGACATAAACCGTTGGGTTAACTCAAACTACCATAGACAAGGTCCTAAACTAGACTTGTCTCTGACAGTATTTCTCTGAAATACTTCCTGGAGAAGAAGAACAGATGGAAGAAAAGACATAAATAAGTATTTATTAAGTGCCTACTATATGCCAGGGATTGTGCTAAATGCTTTACAAATATCTCATTTAATCTTCAAAACAACACTGGGATGTAGGTGCTCATTTTATAGTTCTGGAAAGTGAGGCAAGCAGAAATGGAATGCTTTGCCTAGTCACATAGCTAGTAAGTACCTGAGGCCACATTCGAACTCAGGTCTTCCCAATTCCTGACTCCGTCCACTGAAATACCTAACTGCCTCAAGAAAAATTTAAAAATCCATGGGGAATATAGTTATCAAAAAAGTGTTTGTGGAGAAGGTAAATTTAAAGTAGTTTTGAGGTATTCTTTGAACTAGAACTAGTACAATTTCCAATAGGAACTATTAGTATTTAAATGGCATAGAAGAAGAGAAAGGGCACTCCAGGGAAGAATAATAGCAAGGGTATAGGTGTGTTATACAATATGTATGTTCAGTATATGTTTACTAAGTTTGTATGTATTTATTTCTATAAAACTTAACTTTACTTCTTTACTAAAGATCTATTCTTTTAATATGTTTACAAGGAGCACATTATAATTCATACCTTTTTGATCTTGTCTTGAATCCTTTAGTGTCCACCCAACTGGTAATTGTCTTTTGTTTGAAAACTAGAAAAAAATTAAGACATTAATTTATACACCTCATAATTGGCCTGTCATATTTCCCATAAGCAGCAGCCATAAATATGTGTCCAAGATCATACCTGATATTATATCAAGTGAGCTGAACCTGGAATCAGGAGAGACCTTAGTTCAAATCATGAATCCAACAAGCTGCTTGCCCATGAGCAAGTCATTTAATCTTTCTAAAACTTTGGTCAAGTGTTAAATGGACATACTTGTATCTGAGTACTTAATCTGAGTTAATTGAGTACTGTAGAGATCAAATGAGATGACATATTCACGACATGATGATGCAATTATACTATCTAGACATTTAATATCTTCAGATTGGTAGTATAACTGTTTATTAAAGAGCAGCTAGTTGTCTCAGTATATAGAGTGCCAAGCTTGGAGCTGGAAAAACCTGGGTTCAAATCTTGCTTCAGACATTTCCTAGTTGTATAATCCCAGCGAAGTCACTTAACCTTAATTCCCTTGCCCTTTTTGCTCTTCTTAGATTTTATATTATAAGAGAAAGTAAGGGATTTTTCTTAAATAAGCATCTTTTCTTTTGGCAAGTAACAAAAAGAAAGTCAGTTTAAGATTTAATTCAATCCAACATTTATAAAGTAACTACTATAAGCAAGGTCCTCTGCTAAGTACTGGAGATTATTCTTGGACCAGATCTACAACTATATCAGCATAGGAAACTCCTAGTATAGAAATTCCATTCACAATCACAGATCTAGCCCTCCCCTGTTATTTAATACCTTTTGAGAGTTGACTGGAACATGGAGATTAAGTGACTTGCCCATGGTCACATAGCTAATATTGGTGATGGAGACAGAACTTGAATCTCAGCTAGGTGGCTGACTGGATAAAGAACTAGGCCTGGAGGTGGGAGGAACTGGATTCAAAACTGGCCTCAGACACTTCCTAGCTCTGTGATCTTGGACAAGTCACTTAACCCCCACTGACTAATCCTTGTCCTATCTTGAGTTGTTACTAATACAGAAGGTAACAGTTTAAAAACAAACAAAAAAGTACTCATTACCTAATGGTAATTTCAAGCCATGAAAAATCTCATTCTCTTTGCCATGTAATAAAAGATTTGATCAGTTTCATTTTAGTTTCATATTTCCAGGTGCAATGGTAAAATTCCCAGCCCTGTGGCAACAGCCTGTTTCACTTTGACTTCCTGCTAGCAAGTGAATCCTAAAATGAATAATTATACAATAACGGCCAGGCAACACACCTGAACTAAACATATTAGAAAATTCAATATTAGTATTATTCTTTTTTTTCCTCCAATCTAAAGGCATTGCCTGACCAACTAAGACCAAAGTCTCAGGTCCCTTCCCTCTCCCAAATATGAGAAGAAAAAGGGTCTTTTCCTCCAAAATATGCCTAACAACATCAGAGAATTCTCATCTTTTCCCTTGAGAGAGTTGTCATCATTAATACACGATATCCACTACAAAGAAAAAGGAACGGCTGAGAACTGGTCAGGAAGGCAACCCTAACCGGGAAATATTTAGGTGCCCTGAAAATAGCACAAGCATCCGGTTCCTGAGGCAGGGAGACAAGGGCTCGTGAAAATCGTCAGGTCGCCAATGACTCCCCGAGTCCTCCTCAGTGTCGAGATTAAGTGAAAGAGAAAAATGGGAAGGAAACGTCCAGGGACCGGGGCTAGGGGCACCGACCTTTGTTCCCCAATTTGCCGCCCGAGTCGACGCTGTGTAGCCGGGGCACTGCTGGCCCTGGAGAGCCAGTGGAAGGGGACGACGGCGGCGTCCTCTGCCAGAGAGGGCACAGAGTGGGCTGCCCGGGATCGCCCAGGGAGGACGAGACCTGCCTCTTTCCTGCGGGCTGGCTCAGGGGATCTGAGGCTGTGGGCGGCGGCGATTTCGGGGCGCCGCAACGGGCTCGCTTCCTGCAGGGCTTGCAGCCAGGGCCCGCACTCATGCTGGGGCCCCGCGGCGCGCAGCCCCCGGGCCAGCCCGGGCGGAGAGCTTCATTCACCGGCCCGGAGGAGGGGGACGGCGGGTGGGGGCGGGCGGCCGTCTCTCCCACACCACACCATGCCCTCTCCTGCGCCTGTGTCTTTGTACCCTTTTCTCTCCGCAATGACTCTCTCGGCCCGCCAAGGGAAACAGAGGGCTCTGAAATTCTCCCGTTTTCTCTTCCTCCGACCCCGGTAAATCCCTGTCTCCTCAGCAGAGGTAGCGGCGAGGCTTCAGAAGCCTTCACTTTTGCGCCTCCGGACCTGCTGCCGTCAAGTGCTTCCGGATTCCGTGCCGTGTGTTGTCGTAAAGCGGATGCCAGTTGTTTGACGGCCGCCAGGAGCCCCGGAAGGTCACCGCGTGAAGGAGGCGGTGGCGGCAGCAGAGTCGGAGGCTACAGCACAGACGGCGGCTCCAGCAGCGGCCGGGGAGGGGGTGGGAGCAGCGCGGTCAGCGTCCGCGTGGTGACGCTGACTAACTGCCACCGCCGCCGCAAGGTCCCCGGCCTGAAGCGAAGACCGCGGAAAGTGGACTAGAAGAAAGGGGCGAGGCCATGGAGGGCAACGGAGGCAACAGCAACAGGAGCTCGGGAGGCCTGGCTGGGTTCTTCGGTGGGAGCGGCGGCGGGCCGAGCTACTCGAACGCAGATTTGGCCGGAGTTCCTCGTGAGTATTGGACCAAAGGCCCACTCGAGGTCCCTCCCCCATGCTGATCTTGCCTCTCTGCCGAGGAGTCCAGCGGCTCTCTCCGCGGACTGCCGCGGTCGTGGTGGGGAGGCTTTGAATGCGCGGCCCCTCTTTATTCGTCCCGCCCCACAAATGATTTAGGACTGTTGAGCGTTCACTAAGCAAAGCTTAGACTTTGGAGAGGAGAATCCCTTCACCCAATCTTGAGGGACCAAATGAAAAGTGTGGGAAGGGTCTCGGAAACACGTGAAGAGCTCGGCTTGTGACCCCGTTTCATTCTTAGAAAGTACATAGTGAGAGGGGGCAGCTGGGTAGCTCAGTGGATTGAGAGCCAGTCCTAGAGATGGGAGGTCCTAGGTTCAAATGTGACCTCAGACACTTCCCAGCTGTGTGACCCTGGGCAGGTCACTTGACCCCCATTGCCTAGCCCTTACCACTCTTCTACCTTGGAGCCAATACACAGTATTGACTCCAAGACGGTACCAAGAAGGTAAGGGTTTAAAAAAAAAAAAAAGAAAGCACATAGTGAGGAGGTGCAAATCCTTCAGCCAGACACTGAGGGCATCAAGGTTTCTCCAATCCAGTAGCATCTACATCCGCCACATTGCTAGGCTTTTTGAACATCAAGGCAAAAGTGTGGTGCCTGCCCTTGAGAAGCTTAGATTGCGTTTCATTTACAGAAACCAGACACAAATCGTGGAAGTTAGACTTGAGATGTGTCCACGGGCAATAAGAACTGTAGTAATTTGTAAGGAAAGGTAATGGAGATCAAATTTGGGGGTCAGAAAAGAGAACTTATATAAGTGAAGGTGGTGGTGAGAGTAGTAATGAAGGTGAGGGGAATGCCCTGAGTTGTTCTTTTAGTCCTAGGAAACTACATTTTTTTTTTCCAAAGGGTTATTCAGCTATGAGACTTTGAACTAGAAAAAAAAAATGAAATTTGATCTGAAAATGCACTGGGAGAGAGTCTTCATAATACTATAATTTAATCAGCTAAAACCAAACCTAGTTTTTTGGGGGTGTTTTTTTTGTTTGTTTTTTGTTTTTAAATAAAAAAAGGATAACTTGGGGACAGCTGGATCGCTCAGTGGATTGAGTCAGGCCCAGAGATGGGAGGTCCTTGGTTCAAATATGACCTCTAGACACTTCCTAGCTATGTGACCCTGGGCAAGTCACTTAACCCCCTTGCCTAGCCCTTTCACTCTGCTGCCTTGGAACCAATACTCAGTATTGATTCTAAGATGGAAGGTAAGGGTTTAAAAAAAAAAAAGAATAACTCAAAGCCATTTTTTTCCTCCAACTATTTACATATGTTTCACTTTGCTGCTTCTGTATAACAGTAGAATATGGTTCAGTTCAAAGACTTTGGTTATGATAAAATATGTTTTCTCTCTAGTTACTGGTATGAGTCCTCTGTCTCCGTATTTAAATGTGGATCCCAGATATCTTATACAGGTAAGATTAAGTCTGAACATTATGTGATTATTCTAGGATTCTGCCTGATTTTATAAACTTTTAAAAACTAACATGTTGGGGGCATCAAGGTGGCTCCACCAGCCCTGGAGTCAAGATGACCTGGATTCTGTGAATTTCAAAACTACTCAACCCTTTCTTTTTAGAGGATGGGATTTGGCTATTTCCTGATCAATAACAATAGAGATACTTGGAATGACAGAATCAGGTCTTGGAAACTACAATCTCCACACTACTCAGGGTAACAGGATTTAGGACAGGCTGCAGCAAAGCTCAAGATTTAATTATTTGAGAATATGGCCTTCAACAGACATGTGCAAAGGGGACAGACCTCTGGGTGGTCCTGGGTTAAGCTAGAGCCACCATTGGCACAGGTGAGACACAGGAAGTGAGGTAGAGGACAGCTCAGGAGTTCTGGGGACTTCCTGTGTGGAGGAGGGGGTGGTGGTTGGAGCCTGGTGCTTGGTGTGGAGGAGCCCTGAGACTGTTTCTCCATTTTGGTCAGGTGAGTGATAGGGACTGATCTCTTTTCTTTGCCTCCGCTATCCAGGGCCTTTGGCTCAGCTTTAGCAGAGTGGGTATTTAAGCCCTATTTCCTTCTCTCTCCCTCTAATACTTTTCTTCCTCCTGTTTGTAATTAAAACACCATAAAAAAGTTGAGTTTTCATTTAGGAATTACATAGCTGAATTCCTTGGTGACCTTAAATTAATATATATCAGTCTTTTAAAGTGATTTCCATATCACAATTCAAATTACCCCCCAAACACTTTTTAGCTGTTCGACACTGGGCAAGTCACTTAATCCCCATATGCCAAGGCTTTGTCCTTCTGTCCTAGACTTTGTTACTAGGACAGAAAGTAGGGTTTTTAAAAAAAAGTTAGTTTATTAATTTGAAAGAAAGATCTATAGTCAAAGGACTTTGGGGAGCATCTGAATATTCCATTTACTGCTTTTGTGGACTTTGTCATATTGTTTGACATTTATGGACCTCACTATTCATCTGCAGAGTGCAGGGTTTGGAAGAAATAACCTTATCCAACTCCTCGGAAGGGGGCGCGACATTGTTTCTTGCTTCCTTCTCCCTCCCCGCCTCCAAATTAAGAAAGAAAAACACAATTCTTATAATAAATAGTCAAGCAAAATAAATCTGTTTACCAGGACCAAAAATATTTATCCAAAGTCAGTCATCCCTCCATTAGGAGGTAGGTAAGAATTCTCTGGTATTTGTGGCTGAGTATTGAATCAAAGTTCTTAAATCTTTCAAAGTTATTTTTCTTTTATGATATGGTACTGTATAATTTGTTCTTTTGGTTCTACTGTCTTCCCTCTTTATTGGTTAGTACAAGTTTTCCCAAGTTTATATGAAACTTTTAAGAATCATTGTTAATTCACTACTTGGAATCTTTAGCTACCTGTTAATACATAATTACTTAGATGATGCAGTTAGGATTTTTTCTTTCTACTTTATTGGCTTACAATTTCCACTCTTTCCAGAAGTAGGGATATATAAATTAAAACTAGCATAGTTATCTAGGATTCATCCTAAAAAATGTTTTTTTCTTTCCTTTTTATTTTTATTTTTTTGCTTTTGGGTATTTATTAGATGAGATGGCCATTTAAAGCTTCCATTCTTTTCCAATATTCTGTGATTCTAATATGTAAAGATAGGGGGGGAAATCAGTGTATGGTAATGAATCTATGTCATAGGAAGATAAGTTGAAGGAACTGCAAGTATTTACTAGACAAAAGGGAACATAGTAGTAGCTATCTGCAAATAGTTGTAGGGCTATCATGTAGAAGAGGATTAGATTTGCTCTGTTTAGCCCCAGAGACCAGACCTGGGAGTAACTAGTAGAAGTTGCAGGAACAGATTTAAGCCTCATGTCAGAAAAACTTCCTAAGAATCAGTGTGATCCACACATGGAATGTGCTAAATTGGGAGTGAGTGGCACATAAGGCTTGATGACCTCCCAAATTCCTTGTTTTTAGGGATTAGACTTTAGCATTGAGGTCCCTTTCAATGTGATTCCATGAACATAAATTTATCTTAACAGCTGAAGGACATCCTGAATGTCAGTGATGGTATTGTTACAATATCATGATTTTCTCAAGGTCTTTGAAGTAGATAGGGGCCTACTTATACCTCTGCTTAAATGACTTTAGATCACAGGTTTTTCATAGTTCTTGGCAATGCTTTTTACATTTTAAAGAACTCTGTATTGTGTGTGCACAGGGATCTCTCCATACATTTTTGTTGAATTAATAAATAAAAAGGAAATGCATATATCTATAGTGCCTGCAGTGTCAAGTATGGTGCTCTGCAAACAGTACCGTTTTTGTTATCTTTTTCTCAATTTAATTTTTCCTAGTAATTGCTTCTTGGCGTTGTTAGTCTTCCTGCCTCTGATGATATTTGTTAATGACAGAAATAAATGACACATAGGCCACTTTAAGTAAATTATCTCACTTAATCTTTACCAAAACCATGTGAACTAGGCATTTATAAGCATTATATCCCCATTTTAGAGGCAAGAAAACTGAGGCTCAAACAGATTAGGTGATTGACTTTCTGTGATCTCAGACTAGGAATCAGATGTGGGATTTGAACCCAGCTTTCTCTTGACCATCATGTTCTTTCCCTAACACTTCCATGACCCCATTCTGATTTGGTTTTTTTCCTGTTCTATAGACTGATGAAATCCCACAAGTTTCAACAAGTAATCATAAGTAAGGTTGAATATGTTCTGAGTGAGGAGCTATTCTAAATTCATTTTTTCTAAATTTCAAGGTTTTTTTTTTTTTAGATTGCTTTCACATCTTTACCATTTTATATCAGAATAGAACCCTCCCTATAACAAGTAGCATCTAAGGAAAACAAACCAATAATTTTGCATGTCTCTTCCCTCCTAAGTTTTATTTATTTTGCCAATTGCATATAATAAATTTCCACACAAGTTTGCCTAAATTATATGATCAAACTTATCTCCCTCCTCTTCCCTTTCCTTCCTCTTGGTGCAGGAAGGCAATTTGATCTGAATTACACATATGTTATCATACAAACATATTTTGATAATTCATTTTCATGTATGAGTAATCTTATAAAACCAAAACTCCAAAACATAAACCCTCCCCAAAACTGAAAATTCGTATACTTTGTTCTGCATTCTGACTCCCAACAGTTCTTTCTCTAGCGGTAGATAGCATTCTTTGTCATAAAGCCCTCAGATATATCCTGGATCATCTTATTGCTGATAATAGCTATCATCGTTGATCATTTCACAATAATGCTATTTCTGTGTACAATATTTTCCTGTTTCAGATTATTTCACTCAGTCCATGCAGGTCTTTCAGGCTCTTTCTGAACTCATCGTATTTATCATTCCTTACAGCACAGACAGTATTCCATCACCATCATATGCCACAATTTGTTTAGCCATTCCCCAATTGATGGACATCCTTTTTTGATTTCCAATTCTTTGCCACCACAAAAAGAGCTGCTATAAATATTTTTGTATTAGTACTTCCTCCTTACCCCCCCCCCCTTTTTTTTTAATCTCTCTGAGATATAGACCTAGTCGCGGTATTACTGTATCAAAGAGTATGCTTTGTTTTATAGCCTAGCCCTTTGAGCATAATTCTGAATTGCCCTCCAGAATGCTTGGATCAGTTCACAGCTCCACCAGCAATGCATTAATGTCCCAATTTTGCCATATCCCCTCCAATATTTATCATTTTCCTTTACTATCATTGGCCAATCTGATGGGTATGAGGTGGTACCTCAGTTTTAATTTGCATTTCTCTATTTAGGGGGGAGTTAGAATTTTTTTTTTTCATGTGATTATTGATACCTTTGAATTCATCTGAAAACTGCTTATATCCTTTGGCAATTTGTCAATCAGAAAATAGCTTATACTCTTATAAATTTGATTTAGTTCTTTATATATTTGAGAAATGAAACTTTTAGCAGAGAAATTTGTTACAAAAAAGATTTCCCAGTTTCCCTTCTAACTGGTTGTGCGCACTGGTTTCATTTGTGCAAAAACTTTTAATTTAATAAAAATTATTTGTTTTACATTGTGTAATGGTCACCACCTCTTGTTTGGTCATAAAATCTTCCCTTCTCTATAGATCTGACAGGTAAAACAAATCTGTTTCCCTAATTAACTTATACTATTACCCTTTATGTCTAAATCATATACCCATGTTGACCTTATCTTGGTATAGGGTGTGAGATATTGATCTGTACCTAATTTTTGCCATACTCTCTTCTCATTATCCTAGCAATTTTTGTCAAATAGCAAGTTCTTATCCCAAAAGCTGGAATCTTTGGGTTTATCAAACACTAGATTGCTGAGGTTATTTATTCTATTCCATTGATCCATACTTCTATTTCTTAGAACTATATTGTTATTACTGCTTTATAATAAATATAGCAGAGCCGATCTGGTACTGCTAGGCTACCATCCTTCACTTTTTTTGGTTTGTTTTTTCATTAGTTCCCTTAATATTCTTGATCTTTTATTTCTTCCAGATGAATTTTGTTATTTTTTTCTAGTTCTATAACAGTGGTGGCAAACCTATGGCATGGGTGCCAATGATGGCATGCAGAGCACTCTCTGTGGACATGCATGCCCCCCTGAGAAGGACTTGGGCAGTGCTACTCCCCTCCCACTCTCCACCTAGGTTAAGGACATTCCTCATTTCACCACCCCTCTGCCCAGCAGCCCAATGGGAACTCTTTCTCCCTCTCCTGTGTGGGGTAAGGTGGTGGGGCAGGGCATAGCACTTGGTCTCTAAAAGGATTGCCATCACTGTTCCATAAAAATAAATTTTTTTGTAGTTTTATTGGCATGGCACTGAATAAGTAAATTGATTTAGATAGGATTGTCATTTTTGTATTAGCTCAGCCTAACCATGAGCAATTACCTCCTAAATTTTAAAGAGCATAATTTTGTGATATGTATTTTGCTTCTCTTCTTTCAGGATTCCATGCATTTGAAGTTGTCAGAAATCTGACCTCCAAGCTAGTGGGATGTTTTCCTAGTTAGACTTAGTTTAATTAGATTTTCATGTTCTTTGAACATTTCTTTTGGAAAATCAAAAAGAACTTTGGTAAATATGTATGTCTCCAGAAGCAGAATAA
The DNA here is from genome assembly GCF_027887165.1 of Monodelphis domestica. NCBI lineage: Eukaryota > Metazoa > Chordata > Mammalia > Didelphimorphia > Didelphidae > Monodelphis > Monodelphis domestica. The sequence continues at coordinate 74,753,568 of NC_077227.1, forward strand.
AATTTGTTTTCATTTTTCATCTTTTAGGACACAGATGAGTTTATTTTACCCACTGGAGCCAATAAAACACGGGGCAGGTTTGAATTGGCCTTTTTTACCATTGGAGGATGCTGTATAACAGGTAGCTATACATCTTCACGTGTAGTTATTTTATATTTTGGGCCCAAAGTTGTATAATACATGATTTTAAACTATTACAAATTTTGAAGTGGTAGCATTGATTCTCAATTCTGTTAATATTGTGGTTCTTTAGGAGCTGCATTTGGAGCAATGAATGGTTTAAGACTGGGATTGAAGGAAACACAAAAAATGTCCTGGTCCAAGCCACGAAATGTACAGTGAGTCCTTTTTTGATGTCATAATACCTAAATAATTCAACTTTGTTATTAGTTTATATGACTTCCAAAAGTTTGCTTATAGATCATTTAAGTTTTTTCATTATAAAATCATTAGACTTGGGTTTTTATAAATTTTTCTTTCTTGATATCATTAAAAATATTTTCAGGAAACAAAGGGAATTTGAGTGTCTTTGCTTCTGTTTCAACAAAGAACAACTTAAGAGTCAGTGCTATTAATATAGCCTTTCCTAACTCAACTTCAACTGCTCTCATTACTAGAATGATATGTAATGAATTTTAGGTATTTTATCAAGTGATGGACAGACTATAATTTCTTGGACACCTGCATCTACTTTTTATAGTTACAGGGAGATCTAAATAAAATTATATAGATTACAAAAAAAAATAAGTTTGAGAAAAGGACCAACTTTTTGAAAGATTTTTCTGAAAGCTTTTGTTTAAAAAATCATTTATACTTGGCCTCAGTTCAGCCACCAGGGGGCAGTAAGCATCCTAGTTTTGTACAAAGACCCTGAAACTTTCTGAAGGTCATTTCCTTGAAAGCCATCTTTGCTTTTATAGCATGTAAAAAATACAACATGACCTATTTTCTTTTTTATTCAGATATTAAAGAATTCTGTTGGGAATGGGGCATGACATTTATAGCAATTGTGTTCAGAATGCAGATGGTCTTAAAAGAAATTAGGGCAACTTGGAATTATTTGATAAATCTTTTCCATCATCATAATGGAATCTTTACTTGGGTGCTTTTAACAAATAAACAGTTAAATGAGACCAGGACCAAGAATGAAATTAAAGATGTGGAAGTACTTTTAAAACTTTAAAGAGAAATGTATTATACTGAAAACAAAATAGATAGAATGTTATAGTAGATTTACAACCTACCAATTATGAACTTCCTTTACATTTCAGTTTTATCACAGGTAACTGTAGTTGTCTTTATTAATACTTTGACTACCACTTATAGAAACTTTACAGTTTACAAATCAATGAAAACAAACTGGTTTTAGTTGAGTGTGGTAATCATGAATGTGTTGTTTTACTGTGGTCACATGATTAGTCTTATGAAGTCCAGTGGTAGTCAGCTGTCCAGGACATTGCCATTCCTGTGATAGTGTTACACAACTGGTAGATTAATAGCCTGTCCTCTTAATCTGATGGCCACCATCACTGTTCTAGTGACTCCTGGTATCAGCAGAGAGGGACTGTGCTTCCTTGAGAGTGTGCTAAGCAGCCATTCTGACCAGTGCTAGTAGGGAAGCAGACACAAAATTTGATAAATTTATATGTACTTATAGTGTTTTGTTTTGTTTTAATCTCAAACTGACCACTCATCTTTTGATCCTATGTTGTAACTCAAAAAAAGGAATTCAAGCTAGCTTCTCATAGTAATAATGGCTTTTTGAGTGACATTATTTGTATAATCCAGTTTTAGAAATATATTCCATTCTTGTTTTCGTAACCATGTAGTCAAGGACTGTCTGCAAATATTATAAGGGCTTTCTGCAGTTCCTGAGTAATTGGAAATATCAATGACATCTGACTTATAGCTACTGTAAATTCAAAAGTGAAACTGTCTTTTAATTGATACAAATGAATTTAGACAATTTAAAAAAGAAAATTGTCAAAATCAAAGACATGTGTTTCAAAGTTTTAATGGATCTAATATTTGTGTTCTCTAAAATAATGATGAACCTAAACAATGAGACTTTTTTATCTCTTTCTCAATAGGATTTTGAATATGGTAACCAGGCAAGGAGCACTATGGGCTAATACTCTGGGCTCTCTGGGTAAGTAGAAGTGTTGTGTGGTAATGACAAATTAGATAATGTAAGCATCATTTGAAAGTTTAAGAATGGCTAGATTTTAGTCTTAATGTGAAACAAAAATTTTCAAAACAAATTACAGGTTCCCTGTGCTCTTTCTGTTTCTCTGTTAGAATTAAATTCTCTGGAGACTATATATTAATTTATAATTATTTATTAGATAGTGAAAGCAGATTGGAGAGAGAAAAGGCACGTAGTCACGTGGCCAATTGAAGTTTGCTTCTCACTTCTTGTCTGTTTCACTAGCCAAGAGAGACTCTTGCTTCCTCAATCCCTACTTTATAACCCAGGTGGCATCACTTTTTCTGAAACTCCCTGGTTGGATAGAATTTATTTCAGTGCAGGTTGGAGGAAGAATAGGAAATAATTAAAGAGAGGAATGTCACTGAAATTAATTGAAACTAAAAAGGGTTTCCTGTAAAAGATAGGACTTTATTTGGACTTATTTTCCAAAGTCAAGGAAATCAGTAGATAGTGTCTTGGAGGAAGAGTGTTCCAGGCATGATGAATAGCCAAAGAAAATGCCCAGAAACTTAAGAAGAAAACTTACGTTATAACCTATATTAATAAGTGAAGTCAGTTCAAATCAAAATGTCTTATTGTGAGATGTGATACATTAATCAAATCTTCTCTCTTTTTCTAGCAGTATGATGTTTTTTTAATTTACTGGATTAGATTCACTGGCATGTCACAATCAGACTAAACATAAGAAAATAGTTCCTTTATAAGTAACTATACACATAAAGAAAAATAAGGGGGGGGAAGGAGTTTTGTTGTTTTGTTTTGTTTTTTTAAACCCTTACCTTCCGTCTTGGAATCAATACTGTGTATTGCTTCCAAGGCAGAAGAATGGTAAGGGCTAGGCAATGGAGGTTAAGTGACTTGCCCAGGGTCACACAGCTGGGAAGTGGCTGAGGCCGGATTTCAACCTAGGACCTCCCATCTCTAGGCCTGGCTCTCAATCCACTGAGCCACCCAGCTGCCCCCAGGAAAGGGAATCTTACACTTTTATTGTCATTGAGTTGGTGAGAGATCTTAAGACTATAACATTCAGACCCACTTATATAGAGAGCTTATGAAAAAGATGTGATTCTTTTATAATAAATATTATGAACAATGTTTCAGTCCCAGAACAGTACCATACTTAACGAATCATCTTTTTGGATAGTGTTAAGAAGTCCTCATTAAAGCTTTGAATACTATAAAGAAGTCCAGTTCTTATAGATCACTGTTCATTCCTATTCCCTTCCCAGCTCTGCTCTACAGTGCATTTGGTGTTGTCATAGAAAAAACACGAGGTGCAGAAGATGACATCAATACAGTAGCAGCTGGGACCATGACAGGAATGTTATATAAATGTACAGGTAGGTAGTGATTTTAGGGTTGGAATTGAAATTTAGTTTATGATTATTCGATGTATGGCTATCTACTGTTTTCAGAAAGCAGTTTGTATGATCACTGCTTCAAATTTCAGACTTTAGGCTGTTTATGAAACAAAAGAAGATAAGGAATTCTCATTCTGGTGTTGGCTTTTGTGATTGGCATGGCTGATTGTTGGACTGCTTCTTTGATCATTTACTGGGTCTGTTCAAGTCAATGTGGTTATTAACTCCTCCCTCTAAATCCAATCAAGAATGATAGGCCCTGTCCTCAAGAAGTTTTCATTCTGTTTGGTAAAGCTGAAAAACCCTCATAAGAAATTTGGGGGTGAAGAAAGAGAAAAGGGGGTGGGGGGCACGGCATTTTTCCAAAGTGTGAAATCCAGAAGTGGAGTAAGCTTCCAAAGTAGAGGTTTCTGGGGTATCATAGAGAAAGTCTAAAAGAGTCAGCAGGGCACCCTGAAGAGGAAAATAGTGATCTCTAGAAATGCTGATTATAAGCCCTCAATGGCATGCCAATCCATCATACGGACAGGCTATGTTTCTTCATGTAAAGCACTTAGTAGAGGGTCTGGCACATAGTAAGTGGTCTTTAAAAACTAGTGTGTTACCATAAATTATGGATAAGGACAAAGCATGTATCCTCCCATCAGTTATTCTTCTCTCTCACTATGAGGACTTTGATTCATTGACTTTGATAGTGAAAAGAATCTGTTTTTATAACCTTTATAATCCCACACACACACACACACTTTTCATGTTTTCATCTCCCAGCTTCATTCTTTACCTTGGGATTATTTTTTAGTTTATTTGGGTCTATGTTTGTTTTTACCACTGGCTTCCATAGCTCTCATCGTGGCAAGAGACAAAATGCTTTCTCATTGAGCTTTCCAATGTGTCTTAATGTTTGTTTCTTCATCCATTTCCCATCCCCAGCTTGTTTAAATTAGTTTATAGAGTTATTGTAAATATACACCATACCCTGGTTTTCCTCATTTTTATTCCTTTTAACTTTGCTCTTTAATATTTCCCTTTACCCTTGCTTTGAAATCACCAAGATGAAAAGCCTATGTTGATTTAATTTTGAGATTTATTAAGTTTTTCATAAAAATTCTCTACTTCCTCATCCTCTGCTATAAGTATTATGTTGCATATGAGATGAGCCAATGCTCCATGAAATGTTTATTTTTGCTTCTGTGCTCAGAATATTTCCAGTTTTCTGTGAACAATCTTTTTATTCACCTATAAAAACTAGAATAATAGAAAATGTAAAATTACATAGATGGTTTAAAATCACAAAGTTTATTTTTCAGCAATCCACACATATATGTAAAACTTTGGATTTCTTTATAATATTCCTAGATCACTCTTTGGGAGTTTTGTTTTGAGGAACAGTATTTAGGATTTTAGGGTTGTTTTTTAGAACACCTGTGATTAAGAAGAATTTGTGTTACCCCAAAACAAAATTTTAGAGTAGTATTTCTAACTTAGAGGTTGTCTCAGTTCTTTGACACAGTCGGATAGCTGTCAGCAGTCCATTAAAGGCTTATGCCTGTGAAAGTGTTATGGTGAGGAAATGAATTTTCTCTCTGTTGATTTACTTATCATTGTCAGTACTATGGTGACCACTAGCACTAGTGTTGGGAAGTACTTCTATAAATAAGTGATAAGTATCTGCTTTGGTTCAGTAATAGGAGTCAACATTGATCCATCACCATTTGGTGTATTCTGTTTAATGGCCTAATAAATTGATGCATTTTGATTTGTATTATGAGAAAATGCAAGGCTGTGGTATTCTAATTCAAAGATAACAGATAGGGGCAGCTAGGTGCCTCAGAGAATTTAGAGCCAGACCTAAAGACCAAAGGTCCTGGGTTCAAATATGGCCTCAGACACTGGACAAATCACTTAACCCCCATTGCATAACCACTACTGCTCTTTGACCTTGATTCTAAACCAAAAGATATGGGGTTTTTTTGTTTGTTTTAAGGATAATAGGTTATGGTTGTGGTTTTACTTTTACAAATAAGCACAAATTAAAATGACGGCCTGGCAAGTTCAGAAATTCTATAATGGTTCCACTCCTAGGTAAGGTATAAAGCTTAAGAGAGAAGTACAGTATAGAATAGAACCAAAGTGGTTTCAGACCTCAAGTGTGAATCTTAAAACTATGGGGGAGACGGTTTCAGGGAGTCTGTTAACAGTAAAGTGGGAATAATAGCCTTCTCTCATAGAATGGGCCACTATCCCAAGCCATGATCCTAGGTATTTGGATGCTGGTCCAAAGTTTCACATCTGATCAGAGATACTAATTGTTGTGGCATGCTTTTCTTGTAAAGCTTAGTATTTTCTATTCAAAATTTCATTTCTTATGTTGGGAGAAGGGAAAAGATTGGGGAATATGTTTTGCTTTGTCCTTACTGACATTTCCTTCAACTGCAGTTACACAGTAATCTCTAACCAGGGCCCCACAAAGCCAAAATATAATAAAAATAGCAAAGATTTATTTGAGATAGGAATTAGTTAATGCCCTTTTTTGTTTTAAGTCTTATCTTGTTTCCTTGAAAGCCATAACACTGAGTGAATCATTAGGGTTACTGTCATTAGTGAAGGGTAATAAAATACAGGTTATTTAGATTAATAATGAATTTTAGTGATTCATATTCACGGTAATTGTTTTTAAATTACCTCATGTAATGTATAGTGCTAGGGAACATATAAAGATATGCTTTCTGTCCTCAGAAAACTATCAGGGATAGAGATAGCATATGTACATTAGCCATAATATAGATACAATCAATGTAAATACTTTAAGACCACTTGGCCATATTGAAGTCCATAGAATTTGAGCTGAGTTTGTGTTGTTTTAGAATAACTTGGATCAATTAGCCAGCAATCATTTATTTATCATGAAAAAGTACCTCCTTTGTACTAAGCACTCTGCCAGACCCTAGAAGTATAGTTACAAAGAATGAAACAATCCTTCCTTCTAAGGAACCAAACTTGTAACGAAGGCAAAAAAAGTATAAAGAGACCAAATAAAAAGTTAAATTAAAGGATATTTGGAAAGGTACACACTGGCATTTGGGAGGATCAGGAAATGTTTTCTGTATAAAGTCATCATTGAGCTGCATCTAGAAGGAAGAGAGGAATTGCTTGAGGCAGAGGTGGAAAGGAGGGAGTACATAAGAAACAGCCAGGACAAAAGCATAAGAAATGAAAAAATGAGAATGTGTTGTGTGTGCAAAATAAAGAGAAGGCTAATTTGGCTATAACCAGTTGTTGAAAGAAAAGTAATATTCAGTGAGGCTAGAAAGATAGGGTGAAGCATAACATGGACACAGCTGAGAAAACAAGGAGGGGGAGAACAACACCTGGGAGGCTCAGGAAAGGTCTTATGAAGGAGTCAGCGCTACAGCTGAACCTAGAAGGGACTCTTGTCAGAGAACCAACCTAGCTCTGTTAGAAACACTCATCATGGAATGATTGGATTGTTGTTAGCCTTACCAGTTCATGAATAGTTCTCTTAAGGTATTGGAAGGGCTACAACGCCCCGAGCACACCTTTCTCCCCCACCCCCCTTCTCCCTCCCCCACCCCTCACCCCCAATAGGTAGAGGATGGATTCAGATGAAGTCCCAGGACTAGAGAGCATATAATGCAGCCAATGAGGCCTGTGTTCTGCTGAGATTCTTCCCTTAGCCTTTTTCAATGTTACTATCTCTTCCTCTGCCTAAGAATTGTCATGCTTTTACTGATCATTTTATTTTCTTCTTGGAAATTCCATAACCACTGAGTTAAATGTGATGGCTTTCTTCAGTTGTCTCAAATTCACTGTCTTTGAGGGGGATTTTAGTAGAAATAGTACAGTGAGTAGGAATCAGCTGTTCCTATAATAATGAAAGCCTTACTTCCTTAAATAAGAAATTATGACAAAAAGCCTGTTTCCATAGAATTCTATTAATGCACCTTCAGTGAAGATAAGGTCAGAATGACTAATCCCTTATTCTAAAGCTTAAATCCAAGTTAAATTGCCTGTTTGTATTCCTGCTACACCTAAAACTCAAATTCCCATTCATCATTAGCTGTAATATATGAAAGACCATTTGCAAAGTCAAAAATGCAGAGGGCTTGTGTGTTGAATGTATTGGGAGCCAAATTAAGCCAGGACCAAATTATCTGTGGGTCAGTGTTTTGAGTTTCTATAGCCACACTAAACATTATTTCCATTTCATATTTCCTAATATTGAGACATCATTTGGCTTAAGAAATACAAACTTTTTTCTCTTGCCAGTATCCCCAAACCTATATCCTCTTTTAGGGGAATGTCTCAGATTAGATATACTTTTATAAATCTAACATGGCATTTTGACATAAAATAGTATGTCGATACTTTTGAAGATAGCAAATATTGTACCTTACTACCTGGTAAATACGTGTAATACATTCTTACATAAGTATTATGTTCCCAAATATAAAGGGTATCAAAATTTTATTACAAAATTCTAATGCCTTATCATAAAGCATAGCTTAAAGATAGAAGTTCAACATGTCAATTAAAGGATATAAAACTAAAGGTTCTAATTATGCTTTATGAGATATTTCCTATATGGCAAGAAAATTTTATCATTAGCATTTCCAAAAATCTGTTTTGCATATATAATTGCCCTATTTCTCAAGTAATAAGAGAAGCTTAGTGAGCTCTCTCAAATGCAGTCACATAATCTCATAGCTTAGTGCAATGTTAAATAATAGAGGTGGTAACGGGCATCCTTGCTTCACCCTGATCTTTTTGGGAAGGCTAATCTCATAGCTTAGTTTTTTGTGTTCTGCTTCTAAGAACTTAAATTTATAAACTATCAGAATAGAAAATGACCTTGCAAAATTATCTGTTTTACAGATGGGGAAATAGATTCCAAGAGGCAGCTAGGTGGTACAGTGAATTGAGCACCAGGTCTGGAGTCAGGAAAACCTGAGTTCAAATGTGATCTCAGCTACTTACTGTTGTGTAGCCATGGGCAAATCATTTAACTTCTATGTGCCCGTTTCTTCATCTATAGAATAAAGTTAATAATGATACTTCCCAGAGTTGTTACAAGGATCAACTAGATAATATTTGTAAACTTCTTAGCACAGCAATTGGCATATAGTAAGCACTACATAACTATTAGCTACTATTACTATCATTAATATTAAGTTGAGTTAGTTGGCAAGTTTGGGATTGGGATTCAAATGCACATTTCCTTACTACTAATACAATCTTGTTTCAGTTGTGCCACTGCCATTTACCTAATGGTGAGATATATTAGTCAATAAATTAACCAAATAATTATTGGCGGGATCTGAAGTAGAAGAAAATAAGAGATGAGGTCCTTAGATGGGGTTTTGTTGTTATTAATGATTGGGTAAATATATGCTTTCTGAATTCATGATTTTTTTTAAACCCTTCTATCTGAGAATCAATTTTGGTTCCAACACAGAGGAGTAGTAAGAGCTAGGCTGGACAATTGGGGTTAAGTGTCTTCCCCAGCATTCCACAGCTAAGAAATATCTGAGACTACATTTGAACTCAGGTCCTCCTGTCTCCAGACCTGGTTTTCTACCTGCTATTAACTAGCTGCCCCCATGATTTTTTTCAGTATACATACACTTTCCTCTAACAGAGATCACAATTCCAATACATCTTAGTAGATTGTCTGAAAGTGTTATGGCCAAAGAATTGACCACCCTGAAGCCAGCTTGGTGAAGACTCTTTTAGCTTAGCTGATTGAGAGGCAAACATTTTATGGTCCACATCCTAAGGTTTCCCGGCAGCTTTAGCCCTGCCAGATCTTTCTCTCCCTTAAATTACTCCTATACCTTGATGAAGCATCAGAGTAGGGCTTTAATAGAAGGAATTGATATATAGACATATGTATGTATCTATAGAAGTAATAAATCTTCTTTAAATAGTCTCTTGGAGTTGTTTAAGGGTTCTATAAAGTCTAGTCCAACCTGCCCATACCATACACATGATGGATGAATCTCTTTTATAACATCTCCAACAGTAGTATTCCATTCTCTTCCAAATGGGACTTATAAATGTCAGTGATTTAACAAACATCTGATCTTTTTCTCATATGCTAAATAGTCATGTGAGTGTTGGTGGCAATTTATTTCCCATTACAACATCCAAAATACCAAGTTGGGTTCCATTATGTGGTTTTGAAAAGGGGCTGCTACTGTCTTTCAGGAAGCAGTTTGGCTTTGAGTGGGATTAAATCCTATTTATAGTTCTGAGCAACCTCTGAAACTTCCCATTGCTACCCTGATGTTTAACAGACATGTCTTCACATAAGACTAAGGATTTTTTACATTCCAAATGGTAGCTGTTACTTTGATTTTTGTGAGAAATAGTCTGCATTAAAAGACTGAATTAAAGCACATTCAAACGTTCTTGAAGTGATTCCTTCCATAAGTGAGATGGTGTGTTTAAGTAGAATACCCTGTGCATGAAACTGCTATGTGAAGAGACGGGAGAAAACAATTATTCCTTCCCGGGTGAGAGGTTGGGGTTCTAAAATAATCCAAATCCTGAGAAATGTTTAATCTTTGAAATCAAATTCAATATCATTTTCAGTTAGACCCAAGGATATTTTAGTATTTAGACTCTTTGCTTTGAGGAGATTGACCTTTGGAGAACTGTCATGTGAAGTTGCTTCATGTGCAAGACAATCCATACTTGTAGATAGATTTAGATGCAGTTTATTAAACATTTGTCATTTGAGTTAGAGGGTGTCACAGGACATTTTAACAGTTTCCAAAGGGGAAGGTGTTTTGTTGTTGTTGTTGTTGTTGTTGTTGTGTATTTTTAAATTTCCCACAAATCTTGAGAGCTCAGAACAAAGATGCTGTCTTTTAAGTGACTCTAGGCTGTTAACAGGGGAAGGGGACAGTGCAACAGTTTCTGCCTCGTGACCTGCCTTGACAGGCTTTTGGACAGATGAGTTTGGTAACCTGAGTGATAGCCTCCAGGGGAGTAAGATCAGAAAACATTGGGCCTTTAAAAGGTCAGGAAAAAGTTTTCCATCAACTGTATCCAGCACTATAGCATGCAGTGCATATGCTTATGAAATCTTTCACTACAATCTGTTGGTATAGCTTCTTAGACTAAACTTTTTCATTTCTGCTTCCAGAGAAGTAGCTTCATTGATTTGAGCGTAGATACATTCACTTGCCCAAAAGTAGCAAGCTTTCCAGAGAACAACTTCTTGGTTCCTTTCTCATCTAAGAAAGCAGCAAAATAAAATTATGATCATTGCTACTACCTACCCTCATATTTGCCACATTTTAATTTAGTTTTTTCCAGTGTTAACATTAATCTTAAAAAGCTTTTCCACAGGGACCAAAGAGAATAACATCCTTTGGTAACATTCAAAGTCCAACTGTTACACAAACTAATTACTTTATTATTTGTGCAGATTCTTGTTCAGGCTGGTGGCCAAACTTAAAGGTTAATCCAGTTAAACCATAATGGTTAAGGTTCAGGGGGTTCAGTCATTATTAATGAGTGTTTATTTGCAAGTTGAAGGATCTGTAGCACTGCCCTTTTTGGTTTTTCTTAGATCCAAGTAGTTATACTTCATAGATCCCTGCAGATGACTCAGAATGGAGGTCTGATGACTAAACATTTTATTAATCCCATTTCATATGTCTGAATAGCTTTATTCCCATGTTTTCCAGTTTATTGCCACTTTAACAGTAAAATTTACAAACGTTTCTAGTAATCCTGGCCTTTAAGAAAAAATGGTTTACAAGTTAAATGTACACTAAAGCCAAATTCTTATTAAATGAATAAAAAAAGAAAGCACAGTTTTGGGAAAGTGTCTTCATATTTTAATAGACTGGTCCACTTTTCATCTGCCTTCATTTCTGGTTGACTCTTACTGGTTTGGTTTCTAATCCTACCCATAAATTTGAAAACTATTGAAAGTTGGATTCTGTAGCTTCTACACAGAGAGATAATAAAGAAATTTAGATTGCCTAAGAAGAGCTGAAGCAGATTGGTTATCAGAAGCTAACAGAACCAGGGTGACAGAAGGGAGTGGTCCTTTATCTAATGAATCCAGCTTGGGAGACATCCCTTCCAGAAGTGGACTTGTGTCTGCTTTGAAATATTCCTTCTGAACAACTTGGCTAGATTAATCAACTGTTGCTGGTACAGTCTGTCATCAGTTTCTTATAAAGTAAGACTGTAACTAAATCTGAATCTCCCCATTTTGCCTTTAAACTATCTTGTCTTATCTAGCTCAGACACTCTTCAGTTACATTGGAACAAATAATCCGAACTTACTTGGATAGCTGTAAAAGTATATAGGGAATTTAAACCAGTCTTCTTTTGACTTCCTGTTCCCTCCCTTTCCAATTTTTAGCAACTCCTCAGCAGGTAATAACCAAAGATTTTTTTTCTCTGTCAAATTCCACTTTATTAGTATGTGAAAGGAAGCAAGCAACAGGGTAAAATTCAGTGAGTGGATGGCCCAGTGTTCATTCACATGCATCCAGTCATCTGTTTTTTGTCGTTTGTGGCACACATGCACGTCCATTCTGGCAAAGATGTTCCTATTGGAGTGAGCATGTGCCACTCGTCCTCTACCAAAATGCTATCTCCACACGTGGGGTATCTTCATGTGAATTTTGCTATGAGGTTCATGATTAGCAGCAAAATAGAAACCAATTTTGACACTTCATAAAAAGACAAATGTAAAAGGGTCTATTAAATCATAACTTAAATATTTAGCAACACACCCAGTAAAATACAGCTCACACATACCATACTGCACTTTGGGACATCATGAGTGCTTCTCTCACCATTACTGACAGTGGCGTAGTTTGGGTAGACTGATATATACAGGGAAATAGAGACGGCCCTGCCAGTGAGAAAATGTTTATATATTCAGGATAACAAAGAAGAAACTGCCTCTGCCCTTCGAATTCAGGAAGATGCAGTGACACAGAGCACAGTGTTCTAGGGAGGCCAAAGTCTTCACCTGGCCTGGGCTGATTTCTCCCTATCAGTAGCCATAAGGGGGAAAAAAAACTTCATTCACTCATTTAGAAAAATGCTAATTAAAGCAACATAGAGGTTCCATTTCACACCCCTCAGATTGGTGAAATTAGCAAAAAAAAGGAAATGATGGTAAACAGGTATACTAGCACTATTGATGAGGCTGTGAACTGGTGTTGGCATTTGTGAAAGCAGTTGTAACTATGCCCATTGACCCAACAGTACCACGAGTAGGTCTGTATCCCAAAAAGATCAAAGAAAAAGGACCCATATGTATAAAAATATTTATAGCAGCTCTTTTTATGGTGACAAAGAACTGGAATAAAAGCAATGTAAAGTTAACTTTGAAAGATCTAAACTCCAATCGACAAAATTACCAACCACTATCACATGCTGCTCACCTCTGAACAGGATTCAGATGAAATGGCAGTGGGGGGGGGGGGGTGAATGTGGGTGAGGAGGTGGTTGTTTTTTGTTAATCAAAAAGTTGGTTTGGGGTTTGTTTTTGTTTTTTAAAAAACACTTTTGTATGAGAACTCCTTAGATATGAATGTGTTACAAGTGTTCTAAAGTACATTGTTGAGAAAAAAACTAGGCTGCAGCTTGGACAACTATTCCAAAGAATCTATAATACTGTCCATGTGGGTGCACTTCCTCTTCTGACAGATTGCGGTCTTTCTGTAACTTTGCTAAATAACCTTCAAGGGCTGTTCTGCTTGCTTCCCCTCCCTCCCCCCTTCCCTTACCCCCAATCCAAACCAGCCAACCTATTGAATCTCTAAATTTAGTAAGGCTCACTGTCAAGACCTCAGTTAGCCCCTAGCTTGAAATTCTTCAAGCTTTTCAGAGCTAACCCAAGCTTATGCCCCCTTGGCATAGCCTTTGAGAACTTCCATTTTATGAAAAGGGACTGTTTTTAACTCAAGTGTATTTAGTTTATGGGATATTTTATATCATAAAATGACTTCGGTAAATTTTCTCTGCTGAGACTTAGAAATACTATTTGATTGTATTTTTTCCATTGAAATAACTACCTTGTCTTCTCCAATTGTTTCTATTACTTTTACTATATGATATTGGCATTTTAAAGCTTAAAAAAAATCAGGTTGGTCTTTGCCTTATGTGTTTGGAAGCCTTGTCATTTGAGTGTTTTATGAGTAGCACGCTGCCAAAAGACCTTTGAAAATACTGATGGAGGGGAGTGACCTTTGCAAACCTAATACTTGCCTAATCCATTATTGGGCCTCTGGTGTCACCAATATTGTGATAACAAATTGCCATTTCTAAAATTTTCAAAATTAGAAATGGCAATTTCTAACAACATAAATTATCCCCACCCCAAGAATTCAGTCACTTAAAACAGATAAGCAATCTCTGTTACCCTAAGAGAATACTCCAAACTGTTACTGACACTAGTGAGGTTGAAAACCAGGTCTAAGAAGTAAATTAAAATTGAACTTTTCAAAATAAGGGCAATTCAGTGGGAAAATATTGTGGGAGTGATTAACTTTTTAAAGGTAACTTTAAACTTTAAAAGGTAACTGTGTCTTCATCTTAAAAATGTTTTCAGTTTTCATTATTTCCTGGATTGAATATCAACTTTAGTTTTTCTTTTTGGCACTAAACTTTTCTCCCTTTTATAATGACTACTCATGACTCCCAAGAAAGTATGAGAGATTATGGATGTGGAATGTTGTCTATGCTTTCAGATGTGATTGATGCTGAACTATGGTTTTCTTTTTAAATGGGGGGGAGGTAGCTTTTACCTAATCTGATACTAATCTGTTTCTTTTGCTGTTTTCTTCCAGGTGGTCTTCGTGGAGTAGCAAGAGGTGGTCTGACAGGGCTAACCCTTACTAGCCTATATGCATTATATAACAACTGGGAACACATGAAAGGTTCCATGACACAACAGTCACTTTAGAGCTTGGACTGTGAGAACTGAATGAATAGAGGACACAGCAAAAGTTCTCCAGGTTGATTTTTAAATCAATTTGGGGCAATATCTGATCTACCTACATCTAGTATAAAATCAAAACAGGATCTTTGGTACTGTCAAGAAGATCACTGGCACACTTTACTGGCCTACCAGAACTGGGACTTATTCTGGCCAGTAATGTTGGAGCCAAAAGCATCTGATGCCTCAAAGTGAGTAGCACAGTCATCATTTTCTCCTTTGAAGATTCTCTGCTGCATGTCTACTCTCCAACTACCCCTGAACTTCTGAAATGTCAACATTATATCACAAGGTTTTATTCATTTAACATTTGTGAACTATAATACACTGCTTTATTCCCAATAAAGAGTGTTCCTAGAACCAAATGCCGTAATGTCAAAATAAAGATGCGTAACTGGTTAAAAGTTTGTCATAACCAAGGTATTCAGTAAAAGTTTGGGTTTTTCATAGTTAAATGTTTTGTCCTCAGTGCTTAAAAGAAATGTTTGAATATTGTGATATGTGAGACCATTTGTCAGAATAAAGAACTTGATTTAGGAGTCAGATAAATATTAAGTCAAAAAGGTCAGTCTCAAAAAATAGGCTTTGCTTCTATGCTTTCAGTTTTCCCATGATATTTAAATTTAATGAGCATTTGAAATAAATGATGACAATTCCTGCACAACTGATAGCTAACCCATATTTTAATTTAAAAGCTAAGCCTATAATTTAAAATAAAGCTTTACAGATACACAAGACAATGATGGTGATGCTTTTAATGGATAGTCAGCAATTGTACAAAATGCATTACTGCAAACAATCTTTTACATACCCAATAGTATTATTGTCAAGAGAAGAATAAATGAGTAGCACAATTTTGAGCTCAAAAAAAAGTCTACAAAGTTTCTAAGAGCCTAAGATATTAAGTTAATTTAAAGGATCTAGAATGGGCTGCATCAAACAGCTATCATTAAATTTGTTCTAAATAGGATTAAGTAGAGACTGGGTAGAACTATATAACATTTAGAGCTACTGATACAAATTTAGACAATAAAATTATTTCTAGTGGAGGGCCTCCTAGAGGGCCCCCTAACCCAGGCCAATATAGTTTCAGAAACTTCATTTGGGCTAAGGATTTCCAAAAATCCAAATTCAAAGAGGGAAGAGTTTTAAAGTCTGACAAGGTTCCCTATTGAGAAAATGTAAAAAATAGCACAAATCTTTGTTATTAGGACAGTAATTTGACTTAGGGACATTTTAGGAAACAAATTTTATATACTTTTTTTCATAAAATTAATAAATGTCCCAAGGCACCAAGTATTCAAGACAATCTCGGAAGATGTCTTACGGGCCTAAACCAAAATTATCCTTGAAAAGACATGCTTTGACAGCCAGCACTTAATTTGCTCATATATATAGTTTAAAGAGGCAGGTCTCTAGTGCTACAGTATAAGACCTTCCTATTACACAGGATGCACCAACAATCCCTAGAGATAGTTCATTATAATGGAGCCATTAGTATTTCATGGCGGGCCAAGTACTGGGCATATGGTCTTTTCATTCTCTTGATAACTTTGACAGTTTGGCTATTATAATACTCTTAACACTCCAAGAAAAATTATACAGTCAGATGCAATTAACTGCTGTCAGATTACACACATACTGTCTACAGTATACATTGTGCTCTGTCTTGACAACTGAATTGTTTTAATACAGGGCATTGGCTGAATTTTTCAAAATGGGGAAAAAACTGAAGCAGAGCTACCAATGCAGCTAAAAGCCATTTTTTTTAGTTTCTGGACTCAGGAGCATAACCTTTAGAAAGCTAGATACTTCAATGTACTGGTAATGTTAGTTTATACATGGAATAGAATAATAAAACTACATACCAGAGTCATTGATGATCACAAAGACAAGATCCAAAGCCAAAAATTAGACAAAATCTGCAGAAAGGGCAATACTTTTGGTTAAAGCTGCACCAGTCTTAAAACACTTGAATGTTAAGAAGTTACTTATTTGGAAATTTCATCATAGGCTTTCCAAGACAACCCAAATGGCAGATGCAGAGGTCTTTGTAAAGGATAGACACCCTGATGCAGCACTTACTGGTTAATAAGTGTGTACTTTAAATGAACTCTTCATAAGTGGGCTTGTTCTTCTTAGGTTAATAACTCAGTAACATGTTATTGTTTAGTCTCACTAGTTCAAAATTTGGCAGAAAAGAAACACAACACAGTACTAGTAAGACCCAGAAACACAATGATTCAGCTGGTTCGTGGATGTGCGATGATCAGCAGGAAGATTCCTTGGTTTCTAGTGTTTCCTCATATCTAGGGGGAAAATAGTGTAAATTACTCAAACTTGACATCCATGGTTACTGTATTACATTAACTTTTTCTTAAACTACTGGGATAACACAGCTTCCCTACACATCCTTTGAGCCTTCTCCTGTGTATTAGTCCCATTTTATAGTATACTAAAACCCAGGAAAGGTAACACAGCAAAGTCTACAAACTAAGAATTCTGATGGCATCTCTTCATGGCTCTCATCAACAAAATTCACAAACTAAGTCATTTCCCACTAACACCAAAACCACAGAGAATATCTTCCAGCCCTAAATCCATAAGGCCTATGAAATTAATCATTTCCACATTGCCAAACTATCTAATGGAACTGCTAGATTGTGAAACTGCACTGGGTAGAAGTTTAGTCTGTTCCTGTGGTCAAGCAAATTTAGGTCTTAAAAGAATTAAAACTTGTCTGAGGATAGATCAAAATCAGATTCATGTTTTCAAGAAATATAAAGTGTCAGCAAATGGAATTATATCCAAGTTAATAGCTAAAATACCTTAACTGACAACTTACCCTGCTATATAAATTTGAGCATGAAAAAATTTTAAGTGGGTGAAAATCA
This sequence comes from Monodelphis domestica, assembly GCF_027887165.1. Classification (NCBI taxonomy): domain Eukaryota; kingdom Metazoa; phylum Chordata; class Mammalia; order Didelphimorphia; family Didelphidae; genus Monodelphis; species Monodelphis domestica. The sequence continues at coordinate 74,771,028 of NC_077227.1, forward strand.
CTTTAATTTTCTAAAATTTCCCTACTAGGAATTAAACCATCCTGAAAGATCACCTTGACATAGAGTTTGTTATTTATCTGACAAAAAAAACATAAAATCATCATAATTTATCTTTGGTTCCTTGGACAATTAATTGTAAATAAACATTCTGGCGAGTTGTTTAATCAGCTTGCAGTTAATGACAACACTCACATTTGAAGACACCTACCTGGACAGGAGTTCGATACAACCACTTGTCTTTGTCGACTTTAAGCTGCATACAGGCAAAAAGATCACAAACTGTGGGGAGGCCATAACGGTCTTGGGGAAAGGCATGTTCTTCATGTAGAGGTGAACTAAGAAATGCTTCCTGTTTGAATTGAGAAGCTAATATTAAACAACTAAGAAATGGAAGGCTGAAAGAAATTCGAGTACCTGTCCTACTGAGGCATGCCAAACATTAATGGTTGTCTACCCATCATCGGAACCAACCATTTTATCAGAAATAACTACCAAAATTAATTGCCTTTACTACTCCCACCCATTTGGGAATGTAGGGAATACCCAAGGAAAAGGAAACAACAGTCATAAGAAAAATCTATGGAACCCAAACAGGATAATCTGACTCAAAGACTGTAACAAAACAATTAACCTTCATATCATTAACAATACTGTATTCCATACTTGTTAGCTAGGTGTATAAATGATGTCACACTCTTAATCCTTAATTTTATCTGGAAATTATTCCATTTGCACAACTCATCTTAAGGGTTTCTGGACTTGCCAGCTTTCCAGAACTTAGGGATGTGTAAATGTGAGGTTTTTGTCATTTAATGTAATCTGGAAAACTCTTATAAAACTGGTTTAAAAAACAAAATTCTAAATGCATTCTAAAAGCAGTCTTGGACTATCCTATCAAAGTTAATCAAGCCCATACTCACCTGGGCCTTCTTTCGAAGTAACCACTTATCTTCCCCAGGGGGCTGGCTAGTGCTTCCTGTGTTCTTCGAAGGCAATACCCAATCAGATGCATTAATTGGATGATGCCAAATGGTCATGTGGTTAGGACGCATTTGTTTGGCTGGTGACAACCCCTCCTGACTGGCTTTTTCATCTCGAATAGGTGTTTCTTGTGCTCTTACTTCTTTGGGGTTTGTTTTGGCCAGCCAATCTGACAAGGGGCTGTCCAGCAAGATCTTGAGGGGTTCAGGAATTTTACATGGAGTTGGTTTTGGTATCTTAGCCTGTTCTTCTATCTCTTCCCTAGAGGGACAGAGCCACATACTCAAAGAAGGTTTCAGCTTCTCTGGCATAGGTTTCAAAAGGGGTATCTGGTCCACTGGGACACCATTTTTATCCTTCCCTTCTTTCTTCAGAAGCCACTTACACAAGGCCTCCTTCTCACACTGGTCTTCACACACACACTCTGAAAAGCTGGTGCAGGGCTCATTAGCTTTGCACACTTCTTCAACTTTAAAAGGAACCTGATGATGCTGGACAAGCCAACTCTCACTGGATGCGGGGGAAGGAAGTGATGGCCTCTTCCCTTCCAGATGCTCATTCAGACACTTCAGGTTTCCCAAATTCTCAATCTCTACACCTTTGGGCTGGTTACCCTGACAATTAGTACAGGAACCAGGCTTGAGAAGCCAATCATTTGCATTATAATCTTCCTTGAAAAGTCGGAAAAGCTTTGATTTTTCATCTGATTCAAAGTTGCCATTCTCAGGCTCAGGAGAGGTAACCAGCCAATCAGAAAGATCCATTTCTTCTTGTTCAAGGAACTCTAGGTCATCCCCTTTCTCTATTTCTGTGAAGGAGCTGTTCTGCTTTTGGGGACATCTTTTCTCAGAAATATCTTGCTTGTGGAGCCAGTTTTCCAAGCCCTTGAGGTTGCCCCAGATGTTACTGACATTAAAGTTGCAGGTTTGGGAAGGACCCTACCCAAAAAGCACAATGTTAACATTCAAAAAGCATAATATGGTGAGGCACTTCCTTGCTACAATTCATTTTCCATATTTTTTTTTAACCCTTACCTTCCCTCTTGGAATCAATACTGTGTACTGGTTCCAAGGCAGAAGAGTGGTAAGGGCTAGGCAATGGGGGTTACGTGACTTGCCCAGGGTCACACAGCTGGGAAGTGTCTGAGGCCAGATTTGAACCTAAGACCTCTCATCTCTAGGCCTAGCTCTCAATCCACTGAGCTACCCAGCTGCCCCTCCATATTTTTAAAAAGGATATTGCTAAACTATTTCTATTATCCATTATCTCTAAATTAATTGATGATCACTATTAAAAATACAGTATTTGTTCCAATCACATTTCAATTAATATTTAAAGTGTATGCTAACTTCATCACCCTCTAAATTATTCATTCTACTGAGCACAATTCACTAAATTATTCATTCTACTGAGCACAATTACTTATAAGGCAAAGTGATTACACATACCTGTACCTGGTTGCTTGTCAAAGTTTGCTTTTTATTAAGCCAGTCCTGGAGGTTGGTGCTGGGTACATAAGGAAACTGATGAGTTGAAGCAGGTTTGCTTCCAAGAAGCCAATCACGCAGTGGGATAAATGAAGGACGGAATGATGGTTTCTGACAATCAAATGATACCACTACTTAACCATAATTATCAAGCCACTCCAACTTCATGCAACAGCTACAGCTTGGCATAACGGAAAATGGGTTAGAAGTCACCTAGGTTCTAGGTTCTTCCACTAACAAATGAAAGGGCTTTGGGGAATACTTAAACCTCCCTGGGTCTCAGTTTTCTAAATGAGAGGTTTGGACCAAAGAGTTTTCTAGCTCTGTGATCTTATGTTAAATACAGCAGAAAAATAGGTTGGTTGGAAAGCAGGTTCATTAAGTTGTGGAAAGCTTTAAATACCAAGTTAAGCAAATTGTATTTCATGCTATAAATAAGAAGTCAACTAAAAATGGCCAGACCTGCCCCATGTTTAAGACAGACTGAAGACTAATTAGAAGTTATTATAACAGTCCAGAAATGAGGTTATGAGGACTAAGGAAAGTGACTGAGTGGATGTAAAGACAAAAAAATGTGATGGGAGAGAGAAAATTTTGTTGAGACTGTAAGGGTAAGAAACTAAATCGCTGGGAAGGGGAAGAAGAGAAGAAGCATTTGCACAGCACTTATTAGATACCAGACACTAGGCTAATTGTTTTACAAATATAATCTCATTTGATTCTTCATAATAACCCTGTGAGGCAGGTGCTGTTATCCTCATTTTACAGTGGAGGAAACTGAGACAAACAGAAATGAAGTGACCTGTCCAGGATCATATAGCTAGTAAGAGCAAGAGGCTAAATTTGAACCCATTCACGTCTCTAGTCCTAGCACTACTCTCTCCACTGTTACCCAGGAAAAGCAGATATGTGTATGTATGGGGGGGGAGGGGGGAGTGTTGTTAAGTTTAAGGTGATGATGTCCCAAATTAGGCGATGGGGCAATATTCAGTCCCATCAACCAAAACAGCAAACAGTACAACAATTACTATATTAAGCATGTGCCAGACCTTGTTTGCCAGTGCCTGCTGAAAAAGCTTAGCAGCTCTGAAAACATCCTAACAAAATTGACATATCTGAAATATCACAAGCAATTTGGACTCAAATTAAATTTCAGTTTAAGCAGGCAACTCAGATACAGGAACAGCTACACACTCACCGACTCCTGCTTGGAAACAGAAGTCCTTCTCTCCACAGGTGACCCAGGACTGGGAGAAGCAGCACAAGCCATCAAGTGCTCAGGGATTTGCTTAAAGGAAAACAGTCATCCTTTTTATCATGATAAAAAACTTCAAATTCTGAAACCCTCTCAAATCACATGGTGCTCCCTTCCCCCATCCTTTTCATTTCACTTGCCAATTTTTTACTATTTGGAGTATTTTTGTTTTTGATTATGATTTTGTGTTCTCTTTGGTTCTTGTTTAAAAACTTCTAATACATATTGATGGAAGTTTTAATTTAATCTATCAATTAAAAGAAAAAAGAAAAAACCCAATTCTAAAAGTAGAGAAGCAAACCCAAGAACATTAAAATTATTTCACTTGAAATGAACCTACAACATGGGTTCCATTCTGTAGTCGTGCTACAAACAGACTTGGAACCTTGGACAAGTTGCCTCCCCATTCTAGCCTATTTGCTCATCTCTAACATGAAGTCAAGAGTTCTCAAAAGTGGCTTCCCATTTGAATGATCTATACATTTCTAATAGGGCACAGGTGCCATCTCAAAATGAATCAAGCTATACAGAGCCTGCTTCATCAAGACAAGCAGAAATATAAAAACCCTTGCTCAATTAGTAGCAACTGCCTTGGATCAAAATGTTACTTTAATGAGATGTCTGTGAGGTTTAATTCTTAATAAAATACCATTATCAATTCAGGCCATAAACAGATATTGTCATATAAAGAGCAAAAATGTAATAGATAAGAAGATCCATGAGTGGTTCTAGTAGCACTTTAAGAATCCACTTCAATACAGTAATGACCTCTAAACTTTTCACTAATTTGGAATTTTAGTGCAATACAGCTAACAAGAATAAATCTAACAAAAAAGGAGGACTAACAACCAAAGCTGTAAACACAATAATTATCAAATTGTCATAGAAACCATCAAACAACAGTTGAACAAAACACATATGCCATTAGGCACAGCAACTGGGAAAGAACCCAGAAACTACCCACATGCTGTTATCTATGACAAACATTAGAAGTACTCACAATGGTTTTGAGAGAGCCAAATGTAGTGATGGTCTGACGCAGAGAACTTGTATCAGCCTCAAACAGCAAGACAGTTGAATCATCAGGTTTGAGGGTCAAGCTACCCAGCCTAGAAGCAAACATCTTTTTTAAATGCTAAAAACTAGAGAAACTTTCCCATGACTTCCAGACCATTTCTACTTCATAAAAAACAATTTTTTAAAGCTAAATTTTAACTCATTCTATAGCTTGTACTAAAAAAAACAAAAGAGAAGACAACTGTTTAATGTACTGCAATGAGGAATGTGCTAAGCAGAAAAATCTCAATCTCATAAAGTTTAAAAGTTAAGACAATAACACAACTATTTCCTAACATGTAATTCAACAACAACAACAACAGATTAATATAGAGGTTGCAAAAGTTATTTACCTCTCCAGGCATACAGAAACTTGATTAGCTAGATCTTTGCTTCGGGTACATTCCAACTGGTGAATAAGACAATTGAATTGTCCCAGTAACTATAAGAAAAGTATCACAACATGACCTTAATCTAAATGAAAATACTATTATCTATCCAAGGTAAAAAGTCACATTAAATTTCAACCAGTAAATATGTATTCAAATATAAATAAGGAAAATTATAAGACCGTATATAGTGAGGAGAAAGGAGAGCTGGTTTCTAGTCTCAGCTGTGGGGCTCTGGGCCCACTGATTCAATTCTATCAGCTTTGGTTTCCAAATGAAAAAAAAAATGAGAAAATTGGACTATGACCCCCCCCCCAAGTCCCTTTCAGTTCTACTAGTTTATGATTATAAAAATAAGTTAGCAATTATAAGAATAAGCCACCCTTACCCAATAGAGTTGTTGTGCTTGCTGCTGAAGTGTTTCTTCTTTGAGTTGATAGATGAGATCTACCTGTTCATACAGCCATACCTCACGGCTGCGCAGACATTCTAGGTGACGGCTTATGCAGCTGTGAATCTGAGCTTTGACCTAAGAGATATATAGTAGTTCCTCATTAGACTTCATAGAGCAAAAATTTTAATTCAAATTGGAGTGCATCTAAATATCAGAACAAAGCCTTTGTAATTTAATTTTCCAGGGACATACCTAGCCTCTAAAACTTTATAACTATTGCTCCTAGAGGATTTAAATTTCTATTTAGTTCTGCAATGTTTTTTTTAAAGCACCTCTGAATATCAATAGTAAACAAAAAGTAGGGGGCAGCTGGATGGCTCAGTGGATTGAGAGTCAGGCCTAAAGCCCGGGAAGTCCTAGGTTCAAATATGACCTCAGGTACTTCCTAGCTGTGTGATCCTGGGCAAGTCACTTAACCCCCATTGCCTAGCCCTTACCACTCTCATACCTTGGAACCAACACACAGTATTGATTCTAAGATGGAAGGTAAAGGTTTAAAAAATACATACATACATATACATATACATACATACATACACACGTGTATGTATGTGTGTGTATATATATATAAAACAAAAAGTCAAACAGAGGACTCTAAGAACAGTAACCCAAACATAAATAATTTTTATATCTAAGTAATTTAGACATTATAATTACAATTATCTATGGTATGAGTCAGGGTCTGGTAGTTATCTCACCACAGATACTCATAGGAAAAGTAGTTATTCACAGTAATACCTGTTTATAATCAAACATGCTACTACACGTTAACATCTGAAGATTAAGTCTGACAGTCTGAACAAGACTAATGTCAAAATACCTTAAGAAACAACACAATGAACAGTGAGTGATTCATCAGAGGTCTGAAACTGAAATTCCAAAATAAACAAAAACCAAACACTTATATCTGTTAGTCTACATGGGTAAGGTATCATTTTTCAAATACATTTTGCTATATAATGAGTTACACTTCAAAATCCTTAGGACTCTGAAATAATTAATTCTGCCACTAACTACATTAGATCTATAAAACAGATGTATTTCAACAACCTAGATTTCCCAAATATGCCACAAAAATTATGCAGGTAGGATAGTATATGATGTTATTCTTTACATGTGAAAACAATATTCTCCTTCCTTTCCTTAGAAGTCCTATGTTCAGTAGCATGCATTTTTTTTTTGTCCCACAGTACAAAATTACTGTAGATCTACTTATTAAAATGAATTTCATTTCAGTAGTGGAGTCAGATTCTAGACCCCCACCTACCGAACTAAACCTATCAGAGAACTAAACAGAATTAGGACTACAGAGTAAAGGTGAAACAGGATGAAACTTAAATTATTCTTACAGGGAACCCCCTTTGATTTTGGCTTCTTAGTGACTAGCATGATGCTCAAACAACCATAATGATATCCCAGAAGAAGGATACATTCACAAATTTCATACTTCTCTCAAGTTGTCTTTAATGTGCTGTTCAGCCCTAAGAACACCACCAATGGCATGCTCCAATTCCTTCCGGGCTTCACAGCACCTGGTCAAGGGCTCTTTATTGCTGGAACTGCCACTTTGGTCCTGTGATATATTCATGATAGACTCTATTCCTTTAGAAAAATAAAGCACAGTAATATTAAAATGAACATTAATGATTCTCCCTAAAACAGACTGTTTTAGAAACTTCAATTATCAAAAATTGACTGATTTTTTTCATGATACCCCATTTAGTTTTCAAATTCTATACATAGGTGTTAACCCTCATGTAAATGGATATTTGGGGAAAGTGCAAATTTCCTGAATCTACAGAGCTATTTCTCTCAAATTCAAATAATTTCACACATTAATTTTAAGACAACATATTTGTGAATTTATGTGGGACCATATGAGTTTCCATTTTGTAAATTCAAACATTTATTAAGTATCTACTAATAATTTGTAGGACACTGGGGATACAAAAATGAAAACTGACAATCCATGACCTCAAGGATTTAAAAATCTACTAAAAGGGATTCAACATGTATTAAAAGCACCATAATATAAGGGAGAGTATATTAAAGGCAGATGGGCAAGACAGACATGCAAGGTTCTCTAGAAAAATTTGAGGCCAGAAAGAACACTTTCAGTTGGGAGGAAAAGTTTCACAAAAGAGGTAGTATGTGAGATGGGCTTTGAAGGACAAAAAAGATTTCAGAAAGATAAAAATAAGAAGTCCATATTAGGCCTGAGGAATGGAACTAGGAGAACAGCTAAACAGTCTAGTTTATAGTTTATATGAACAGGAAGGGGAGAAATATGAAATAGTTAAATCTGGAAAAGGTAGATTATATTGTCAAAGATGACAAAAGATGGTGTTGCAGTAACTGTAGGAAGACAGACATATATTAGTGATGGTGGAGCTATAAATTGGTCCAAATATTTTAGGGGGAAAAATAGAATTATGTAATATAAAACACTCAACCATTGATACACCTCAATTTAGAGATTTCACTACTGGATATATACCCAAAGGAGGTAAGAAGCTGATACAAGGTCCCATAAATGACAACATAAATGAAAACATTCATTATGGCACTCTTTGTGATAGCAACAAAACTAGGAACAAAGTTAATGTTCATGGTTCAGGGAATAGCTAAATAAAATGTGGCACAAGAATACAATAAAGCATTAGTACAAATAAGAAATAACTATTTGGGGGGCAGCTGGGTAACTCAGTGGATTGAGAACCAGGCCTAGAGACGGGAGGTCCTAGGTTCAAATCTAGCCTCAGCCATTTCCTAGCTGTGTGACCCTGGGCAAGTCACTTGACCCCCATTGCCTAGCCCTTACCACTCTTCTGCCTTGGAGCCAATACATGGTATTGACTCCAAGACAGAAGGTAAGGGTTTAAAAAAAAAATAACTATTTGAAACTCAAAGAAACAAAAGTTAGGATTTCTGTGAAGCATTGCTAAGACAGCACAATTAAGAAACCATTCACAATAACTACAAATAACGTAAATGAAGTCACTAAAAAGAAGTAAATATCTAGTGAATTATAATAAAAACTCTTGATTCTGGATGAGAGGCTGAAACAGAAACTCTTTTCACTGACATACACTGTAATAAGTATGATTTCTGAACCAGATGATTTTGCTTAACTATTTTTCTTTGTTACAGGAAAGAGTTCATAAGAAAAATAATGGGAAATTGCTCTTTTTAAAACATAAAAAGGCATTAATAAAAAAGCTGAAATTTTAAAAATAATTTCAGGAGTTTTTTTAGTGAAATGTAGACAAGACATTGTGGGAGCCTTTTTTTAAAAGTCAGGCTAAGGAGTTTGTATTTTTATCCTAGACACAATAGCAAAAACATGACTAAACATTGTGAATGGAGAAGACAGCTTAGAGATACTGTGAAGAAGGTTCATGTACAATCTTTTTGTTGTTTTTGTATATTGTAATTTTTATCAACAAAACTTGGCAACTCCAGGCTCTGAGAAGACTGAGAATAAAGTATCTTAAGGTCCAGTTCTAAAATTCTACCTACTAAAAATTCTATGATTCCAAAAAAGCTGTTAGGATGCCTCAAAGGGTTAGCCCAACTGTCATCTTACAAATAAGCTATTAAAATGATTATGTAATCTAGGAAGACAACTTGTTACTAATAATACAAGATACTTTGGGGCCTCAGAAGCCAGTTCTCCGTATATGAAGTTAGAAGGAATTATGTAAAAGTAGGGAACAGTACAAAATGAACACCATAGAGCAAGTAAATTGAAACTGAAATATCACAACTAAAATATACCAATACAAATTAAGTAACATGACTGAGAAAGTCCAAATTAAATTCAGGTTGCTGACTTGGACTAAATTTCTCTTAATACAAACCACAAGTTTAGACAGGACTGAGATGTCCAACCAGTACTGGAAATGGCAAAAACATTATTCATTGCCTAATCTTCATTTAAGTTTTTTCCCCCTTCATTATTTAAATATTTTATTACAGAAGTGATCAGTATTAACTTTTTCCTTCATTATATGTTGGAACCATATAATCTGGAAACCAAAATGTGAGCACAATAAAATCATGAAAAAATAAGTACCAATGCAAGTAAAATACTCTTTTATCTGTGAAGACTTAAAAATTGGGGGCACTTGATCTGATTCAAAGGTTCTCTAGAAAGGAGACCTTCAAACAGGTCTTATTTATTGACTGGGAGTACCTAGACTCAATTCAGAGGATCATTCCAAAGTTTGAAAGCAATGTGAGTACAATCCTGGAAAAAAAATTATCCTTCATTAAGTGATTTTTGAAGTATTATTTAAAACCTTTTTCATAAAAAAGGTTTCTAAACCAAAACATACTTATTGTCTCCCAGGTTAGAATGTAAACTCTTTGAAGGTAAGAAGCAGCCTTTGCTCTTGTTATTTGGATCTCCAGTGCTTAGCATGCAGAAAACACTTAATCAATGCTTTTTCAGTCATTCAAGCAAAGGTCCCAATTTTTTTTAAATGTCAAATACCAAATACTGGGGTGTATACTGGGAGTAATTTCAACAGATACAAAATAAATCTGAGTGCTATCCACCCAGAGAAAAGTAGTCCAGCTCCAAATTTGTCATGATCACTTTTATCCTACAGAAGAAAAAAAAAAGGCTCTATTAAGATTGCAATTCTTTAAAAGGCACAAACTGAAACCTGATTTTCCCAATAGAAACCATGATAAATAGGAGGTTGCCTTCTAGGCCCAATGCCTAGAAAAGGGAAAACAGCAATTCTATATTCTCCAAGGTTTTTCTTTAAATAGAATGGAATTGGCTATTCTCATTTTCTCCCATATTCAACTGACTGGATAGAAATATTGTCTGGCATTTAAATAAGATCAGTGCTTTATCATACTTAGGCCATTCCAAAGTCAAAGCTTAATTTGTATTTTTGCATTAACCTGATTTCCTTAGAGTAGTCATCCTTCCCTTTTTAAGGAAAAAAAAACATCAAAAGAAAAGCTGATCTACAAACATAGACTATAAAATCATAGTTGGAAGGGAGCTTCCAGAACATCTAATCTAACTCATTTTACAGATTTCAAGACAGAGGCCCAGTTAAGTGACTTATCCAAGGTCACAAAATTAGTATTAAAGGTAGAATTTTAATCTAGTCTTTATAACTTCAAATCCAGTGCTCTTTCCATTGTCCCACATGCCTAACATAAAGCTATTTACTTAGGATCCAAACACATAGATCTGAGTCAAAAGAATGGGAATTAATTTTTTGGAAAAATTCAAGACTAAATCCTCACTTAAAAAAAAAGACATCCTCATAAAGAGAGAATTCTTTTATACTAAAGAGTTTGATTCATCTCTACCTTTACCATTATTTCGCAAAATCCTGATGAACAAGTTTTCAGGACAAAGAACTACTTTCTCTTTCCACTACAGATTTACTAATCTACACCTCAACCACTATATCATCTTTTTAAACCCTTACCTTCTTCTTATCTTACTATCAATGCTATGACAGAAGACAGGCAAGGGCTAGGCAATTATAGGGTTAAATGACTAGGAATTGTCTGAGGCCACATTTGAACCCAGATCCTCCTAACTGTAAGCCTGTCTATATTCACTGTACTACCTAGCAGCCTCTCTACCACTATTTTAAAACATATTTAAATAGGTTTCATAACCTCCCAGATTATACTTCCAATTGAATCTTTATAGATTAAAGGGCACAAAGTACTCATTTACTACGTATCTACCTTATGCAAAGATCCCAAACTAGGAAAGTACTAGAGAACTAAAAGGTAAAAAAACAGGGCTACTGTCCACAAAGGTTTACAATCTAAAGGGAAAATACAGCAAACAATCAATAACTATGACATAATGTAGAAAAGAACAAAGTAGTAGTAATGAAGATAAAACTACCCCAGGGAAATTTGAGGAAAGAAAGACTACATTTGACTATAACATCAGGAAAGGCTTCCTGTAGGATGTGGGCATTAGATTTCAAAAGGCAGATGAAAAAAAAAGATATCCTGTGAAAACATTGGGGAATGCAAGATGTGAGAAAAAGCTGAATGTAACTGAGTGAATTTAAAGGGGAAAGGTGTGAATAAACATTGAAAGATAATTTGGGGGCATAACGTGGACTGCCTTAAATGCCAGGCTAATGAGTGTATTTTTTATACTCCTAAGCAGTAAGGAATAAGGGAAGGTTTGTAGGCAAGATCAATCCAGACAGCATAAGGAAGGACACTTTGTTTTGGGTTTTTTTAAAAACCCTTACCTTCTGTCTTAGAATCAATACTATATATTGGTTCCAAGGCAGAAGAATGGTAAAGGGCTAGATGACTGGGGTTAAGTGATTTGCCCAGGTCACCAGGCTAGGAAATGTCTGAAACCACATTTGAAACCAGGATCCCATGCCCCTCTAGGATTGGCTCTCTATGCACTGAGCCAGCTTGATGTCCCTGGTCACTGTTAATATATGAATGAGGCACAAGAGAGACAAGGAAACTTGTTAAGGTCATCACAATGGTACATTTTAACTAATCTAATGGTTTAAGTGTTAAAGAGGAATGATATTAAAGGTATTAATGGAAGTAAGATCAAAAGGATTCAGTAATTAAATAGAAGGAAGTAAAATAAGAAAATTGATACTACTCACTTGACTTTTTTTCAAAGAACTCCAAAACCATTTATAGCTAACTTGAAGAACTCTTTTCATAACTTCACTTATAGTCAGAAACACAATTGCACAACAAATCCAAAAGTTTAAAACTCTCATCCTTCCTCTGGATATAAAGATTCCAATAATTACCTAAAATGATGACTTCATGCCCTATACTACCCTGCCCAGAAGAAGGAAATGTATGAAAAATACTTGGAAAAATTCACTGAAACCTGTCTTTGTGAACTTACTTTAGAAAGGAAAAACAGATTTACTCTCAGTGATATAGAGAAGCTTTTTCCCCCCACAAAGATTCTACTTAGAATTCAATGGTAGGATTTATTTTTTAAGTCCTCTGAGAGGAAGTGAAACTCAGTTGAAATAGTGCAAAGATCATAAAAGCTTGTTTGTTTTTGTGATGTGTGGGGAAAAGGAAACCTGAGTTCTAGTTCTAGCTCTATGATTAACTAGCTGACCTTCAACAAACCATTAAGAGGCTGCTACTTCAGTTTTCTCACATGTAAATTTATAATACCTATACATATCACAGTGTCATAAAAAACTGTTCAAAAAAGTAGCATTATACCGAATAAAAAGTCCTTAAGAATAAGGATTGTTGTATTCTTTGTGCTGGTATCAACAATGCCTAGAGCTCAGGGTCTAGCACACAGTAGGCACTCAATAAATTGTCATCAAACCAGGAAATGGGGTGGTGGACATAGGAAAATTAAGTATAGAAGACTCTGAACTATTTGAATGAAACCTAAATGTAAAGCCTTAACATGCTATATATAAATGTTACTGATTATTATTATTATTCATATTGTAGGCAGGTTTTTTCCCCAAAAAAGTGCTGACTCAGTGCCATGAGATACAGAGCTGAGGAAGAGAACAGAAAGGAGATTTGCAAATAGCAGTTTGCTGATTCCATGTTTTTACTCACTGGTAGAATTACTGGCAGAAAGAGATGGAATTAAAAGCAGAAGACTAGTAAAGAATATTTTCCATACTCAATAAGAGATTCATTGGGTTAAGCAAACCAGGCTAAAATAAAAATGACTTCAAAAAGGATTGAGCCTATTGTTCACTCATTCCTTGATAAGAATTAATTTAACTTCTAAAAATTTTCAGTCTGACCCTCACTGTAATTTAATTTTTTGTTTTGTTTTGTTTTTTTAATCCTGGGGACAGATCATTGAATTGGTGATCCTTACTTGATACTCACCACTTCAGAATTTTGGCAGTTGTGTTAAGGATCTTTTCCAAAAGAAAAGGAATTCAAACTACTTTTTAAATCATTCATTTATTGACCCAGAACCACAATTTTTCAGGCCTTTCATTCCTCCCATGCAATCTTATCAAAAATTCTTTAGAAAATAGCCCTGCTAATAATGATAGGCTTTTTGCCTCATCTCTACCTCTAATTAACCAAAAGAAATTGTTCAAGTTATCTACCTGGGGGCCAGGGAGAGATTTCCTCACAGGTGAAACAAGAGAATTGGACTAAAGCAGGGGTTCTGAACCAGAGGTCCATGAATCTCTACTCTGAAAGGCCCCTGAATTTGTGTTATCTTTTGTTTTAACTAATTTTATAACTGTTAGTCAATATAATTTTTGGTAAACCTAAGTATTTTATTTTATACATTTAATAAGGGGTCCATCAGCTTTAAGAGACTGCCAAGAATACATGACAGAAAACAGGTTAAGAACCCTTCAGAATCTCTCATTCTTTAAAGACCCTCAGATCTCAAATTATCTGGTTTCCAAAAACCCCAAGGTTTTCTTCTTTTCTTAGCATCTTAAGCTACTTTTACAAACATTTGAAAACTTTCTATAAAATAAAACCTTAATGCCAAATGGTTAATGTAAATATAATTATTCTGCTTTATTAAATGACATTTGGTTAGTAGTATAAATACTTCAGCTGAACAAGTACAAATGATACATTTCTTGGAACTAGCATGTTGAATTTAATTAGTATATATATATATTTTTAAATGCTGTATATGAGAGTTCTGATTTCCAATATGATACTCTTTTTCTGTTCTTAGCATGTGCAAATGTTCACATTTCTTGGATTTTATCAAATTCAAAGTAACATTAAAAATTAAACATAAACATTTCAGTTGCAAAAGAAGAAAAATAACAATCATATCTTTTAAAGTACTTAAATTTACCTTGAAAAGGTTCTTTCTCACTTGAGGTTTTCTTTCTTCCAATTGTTTGATCTTCTGAAAAGAAAAAAGTGCAACAATTTGTAAAATCACTACTACTCTTTTCGATTGCTTAAAAAACCGTTCCCTTAGATGGCTACATGCAATTAATACGGGTTATGTGGAGATCATAAATAAAAATGCATATGTTAGTACTAGATTTACATGTGCAAATCAAGCACTTCAAACTCTCAAACCAAATGACTGGAATACAACCGCAAAGTTTTGCTGCCCTGTGCCACGTAATGCTTTTCTATTTCAAGTAACAAACTGATTCATTCAACTTTCTAGGTTTTCAAAGCCACTTTCTAATAGTACTGCAGACTTACAAAAATTCACTTCAGCCCTGTATTCTGGTGGTGTGTCAATTAACTCACTGTCACTTCCTAAATAAAATGCTCAATAGATCTTTCTGATTTGACAGGCGCCTTGTCTGGCTATCTCTTGCCCATACAGAAAACCAGCATACGCCATTTAAAGTCCTAGCTTCGGTATCATTTTGATCCACAGATCCTTATAATACAAATTCATTCTACTCCTCTCCCGGACCCTCAGCCCCATCCCTGTCCGCTTTGGGATGCTGGTGCAGAGCCCCTGCATACAGACCGAGGCTGAATGTCGTAGGGGGCTGGGAAGGTCCTCCAACCCAGAGGAAGGAAAGGGAACAAGCCCTGCAGCAGCCAATTTATCAGTTGCTGCTCCAGGACGAAAATTTATGCCGGAGATAAGCCAGCATTCTGCCCCGCCCCTCCCAATCACCTGACTCGTGCGTCACCGGGCCGCCACTGCAGGGGCAGCAGCTCGCACGTCCGCACGCAGGGGACTGGGGGCCCGACAGGGCGAGGCCGCTTCGCAAGCCCTGCTGGGTAAAGAGTCGGAGGGCACGGAGACGGCGCGTGTGTGCGTGCTAGGGGAGGCGCCCCACCCCCACCCCCAGCCTCCACCTAAGCTTTCTTTGGGAGAGACCCTTCCTTTCCGGAGACCTTCCTACATTACATTCCAACCCCCAACTCAGAAAAACAACAGGGCCCCTCCCCCTCATGGAAGACCAAGGGAGTTTCACTCTCCTTTGCCATATCTACCTTATGGCTGTAAAAGTCTAGGAATCCCACTTCTAATAAAAGTTCGTGCATTGGGGATGTGGAGGAAGAGGTACGCATGTGTGTGTATGAACATCTACATGTACAGGTGGAGAGTGTGTATGAATTCTTGAGAGCAGGAAATGCTCTTTGCCTTTCTTTAAATCCTCAGTGCAAGGGTTTACTTAAAAGCTAGTTGACTGTGACAGCCTACAAAGAGCTGGCTAGTAGCCACAACTGCTAAGATGTTCATAAAGAACTGAGACTAAAACTAATGTGAAGTGAATTCTAGAGTCAACCCTGCCACTATCTCTGCTGTCAAAAATAATGTAAAAACAGTTTTCTAAGAATTGATTACAAAGAATACACCTGAAAGTACTTAATTTACTATTTAATTAGGAATCTGAGAAATGCAAATAATTTAAAATTTGCGCTATATTTCTAAATTAAATGTTTCCAAACAAAACTAGAAAATGTTTAGTCCTGGCTCTTTCCTGGTAAAATTTTTTCACATTAGGATTATAGAAAAACTGACTTTTTTTCCTTAAATATCTTTCTTCCTCAACAACAAAGATCTAGGCAATAACTTTAAATATGAAAACTGTGTCCACTGTAAAAATCCTCCAAAGCCATTCATACAGACATTAAACTTTTCTGAAATGAAGAGCAAAGAGTGAAAATCTAAAGACCACTACCTTTTCTGAGTACTTACTAAGACAAAAACAATAGATCAAATACCAGTTAACCAACAGAGTCCAATGTCACAATTACTAGAATGTCAGACATTTCAAATTCCACTGAGTTTAAGATTAGATAAAAATCTGACCCTATATATAGAAGGGGTTGATAAAGTATCTTTGCCACCACTTTTAAAATTATGAGGATTAAATTAACTAAAACTGAGTTAAATGTTCATTTAGTCTAAAAAAGTATGCTAAAATAAATTATACAAGTGACTAAACTGTTCATACTCTAAAACCCAATGATCCCAAAATGAAGATAGAAACAGTCCTTGCCCTCAAGGAGCTTACATTTTATAGGACAAATAGTATGTCTATAAAACAAATACAGGTAATGGGAGTCTAAGGAAAGACTGCCTACCAGCTGACTGAATCAACTTGAACTCAGCTCTAAAGGGACCTAAGACTCTGGTATAGGTGAGAAGGAATTCTAACCAACAGACTGTGCAAAGGCCTAAAGATGGAAAATGGAATGTTATATAAAAGGAATAAGATGAAAGTCAGTTGGCTGGACCTAAGAATATCTGACAAGGTCTAACATGCAATAAACCTGGAAAGGTGCCTAAATGCCAAAGGAGAGTTTATGGTTGATCCTGAAAAATAACAGGAAGCTACAGGGGCTTGTTGAGCATACCAGTGCCATGTTCAGGTCAGTGTTTTGGGAAAATCATTTTGACAAGTATGTAGAGAATAGACTGGAAAGGGAAAAGCCCAATTAGGAGGTTATTGCTATTGTACTTGCCAGGATGTGAATCAATGAGGGCCATGGGGATGAATTCTAGATCTAATTGAGGGAGGAGAGTGAGACATCTAGGACAGTTTGGCTCCAAGGTTTCAAACTTTGGTAACTAGAAGGATAGAGGTGCACTTCACAGAAACAGAAAAGTCAGAATAAAGGCTGAGGTTGGGAAGAAAACTATAAGGAGTTTGGACATATTAAGTGATATACCACAGCAGAAAAAGAATATACAGAATATGTAGACTGATAAAAATGTGTGGTTTTTATTTTTTTGGTGACAAAAAAAGGAATTAGTAAAAAAAAAAAAGTAAGAGTAGCTTTGCTTTAAATTATAATACCCTAACAAATGATCAATGGTAAAGACAAGTTTCTTCATTCACTCCCAGTATCTCTAACTGTTACTATGCTTGCCCTCAAGGAGTTTATTTTATTTCCATTTAAGTATAACAAATTTCACATGAGCCTGCCTAATGCAGTGTTTTTTAAGCCCTGATAAAATTAACTTTTTTTAGTCTTTTAACAAGAACTATTGGTTTTAAACTTCTTAGGAAATGGAGAAAATTAGCAAGTATATTCCACCAAGAATATGGTCTTAGGAAGGTTACAATCAAAGTCACTGGAAGGTTATCTGACTGTTGTCCACATCCAGGAAAAGTTCAATACAAGAGATTAGCAAAAATTTTGTGAGCTGAAAGAAAAACATTCATCATATTTAGAACCAACAATCTTAAACTTTTAAGTTGCACAAAAACTCCTGTCAAATTATGTAAACATAAAAACAAAAACAGATCTGTCTTCTACAACAACCATCTTAATGTAGTTTAAAAAAAGAGTGCATGGCACTGTTATTGGAACACTCATTTAAAAATCTCTTCCCCTCCTCCCAATTTTAAAATGGCAAAACTTCTATGGGTTCCCCCTTCCCACAAAAATGAGCATTTTTCCTTCAAATTTTTCCTTCAAAATACCAGGTGTCTAGTTATGATTTTAAAATAAAATTCAAAATATATCCAAAATATAGATATAAGATATAATATATCCAAGATATAAACACTGACAACCTCTTATTTACTGTAACAAGACAACTGTACAAATAGTCCTACATTTCGCCCACTGTTCACCTGCTTTAAGAGTCATCTAAGTCAAAAAAGTAATAAATGAAATCAAGGATCTAAGGATTTCAAAACTCAAGGAAGAATGCTAAAAATAAGCTATAAAGATGAACTACCCAGTCTATTAGGTGTAACAAAAAACCATCCACTTAATATTTAACAACTCAGAATAGGCCAGGTTTTAAGAGAATTTAGGTGGGCAGACAAATGAAACAGAAGGAACTCTTCAAAAGTTAATCCCATTGTTTACTAGCCCATAGTAAATCTGATTATGAAATTCAAAAACTAACCATGCTACCAAAATACAATATCCAGAAATAATAAGGATCTTAGCTTTAATATTCCATGAATGTTAAAATTACTAGTTATAAATGTAATTACATTTAATTCAACAAAACATTTATTGAGCATATACTGGTTTCATAGTGTTATTATAGGAGCTAAAAAATAAATAAATAAAACATCCCTGTTCTTATAGACCTTACAATCAATGTGTGTGGTAGTGGAGATGAGGGGAGGGCAGTGTCAGGGCAGAATAAAAGATATACTTAAATAGCTAGAAATCATAAATATATATGAACTCAAAATTCTATGTTAGTTTGAAAGCATAGAGATTCTTTCTGATTAAGGAGGGAGGCAGAATTTAGTTGAGATTGGGGGATTCTAGGCATACAAAACTAAGTGAAGAAAAAGCATTTAAAGGAAGGTGTTTACTTTGAACAGATCAGGGATGTCATGGAATTCAGCCAGTTTGACTAGTAATGCAATGTATACAAAACTGAGAAGTCCTCTCAAATAAGGCTAGAAAGGTGGTAGAGGTGGTGGAAGACCTTAAATGTCAGATTAGATGTTGATTTTATTCATTAAATTGTGAAAGCTCCCAACACCACAGACCTGACATGGTCAGACCTCTGCACTAGAAAGAGTAGTATGATTAAGGAACCACAATACTTTTCCCAGTCATTTTCTTCACTCTCTTTCCCTTTTGAACTTGGCTTAGCAGTTCTCCAACAATTTCAAAACAGGAGCTATAAATCCTGCTAAACTAGTTTTCTATTTCTAAG
This sequence comes from Monodelphis domestica, assembly GCF_027887165.1. Lineage (NCBI taxonomy): Eukaryota > Metazoa > Chordata > Mammalia > Didelphimorphia > Didelphidae > Monodelphis > Monodelphis domestica. The sequence goes on from NC_077227.1 coordinate 74,790,235, forward strand.
CTTGTGAAAGAAAAATTATTAGGTAACCTCAAAGAATTTTTCAAAGAAGGGTTTCCCTGCTTTTCAAATGCATCCTCCTTTAAACATCCAATTGTAAGGATAAGAACTGGACCTGTAATTGTACTGTTATAGGGTGCCCTCCAGTAAGGAAACTATCTACTGGCACTTCATCTTCAATTTAAGAATCTTAGAATACTGTCTAGAGCACTGAGGTTGTGACTTCCCAAAGATCACATAACTAACTAGTATATGACAGAAGCAGGACTTGAACCAGGTCTTCCTGGTTTAAGGTCAGCTCAATAGCCACTATGCCACAGCAGCTTGTCAATTTGGAAAGATAAAGCTTTACACTGAAGCTGTGCTAATTTATACAAGGAGTCATAGTTATCTTTGAGAGTAGGAAGAGATTTGGGATCAGAAGACCAACTAGGAAGCTGTTCCAATAACCTAGGTGAGGGACCATGGAGGCCTGGATTAATGGTGACAGTCAGTAAAGAAAAGAGATCAGAAATAGTGAAGACAGAAATGGCAAACTGGGACAACTAACTGATTATGTAGGGTGATAAGTCAAGGAATAGGATGTGATTACAAGTCTGGGAGAGTGAAGAATGGTGGTGCCTTTAACAGAAAAAGAGGAGTTTGGAGGTGGTGTGGTTTTGGGGAGAAATAGGAGGTGTCCCAAAAGTCTTAAGAATAGTTTTAAGCTTTGATAAATTAAAGCTGCACTATGATTTTTTAGGACATTCGGTATTATAAATGTTAGTGTGGGCATGTAAAGCTTCGTGCAGAGATAATCCCATACATGAACATCATTCCCATCCATGGAACCACATCCTCCCCCCACATCTCTGCTCAAACGATCAGGGTCATCTCCTCCCTTCACAGGATTTGCAGCACTCTCCCACACACATCCCAGCTAAAGATCCTTCCTTCCCCATTTCACATCTCTCTCGTACACTAAAATTCTACCTTGTATCTATCACATTCACTTGTGCGCAAACGCGTTGGGGAAGGGGCTGTGGTCATGCTCAATGTCTGCAATCCAGCGCTCTAACACAGTGTCTTGGCCCTGTCTCGGGGATAAGGCCTTCGGTCTTAGTAAAGGGCTACTGTGGCAAAGGAGTAAGAAATTCTTCATCTTTCCCCTTCCTCCCCCCACCCCCACGCCGCGGTCAAAATGATGACCCGGCCAGGATGCTCCTGGAATGACGGCTCGGGCCACGCCGCCTTCGAGAAAGCAGAAGACCTGGCTTCCCCGGGCAGAACCGGAGCCTGGCCGGCGACGGACAAACGCAGACCAGTCTGCAGCTCGTAATGGGAAGATCGAGATGGCGAGGAATGGCCGGTCAAGCGCCAGCCTCCGCGAGGCCTCAGTCTCTCCGACGGCCTGTCAGCTAGCCCGAGCCCCTCCGAACATTCCTTGCTCCGCCCGCACGGTCCCGTACCCAAACGGCGCGTGCGTGTGTGTATGTGTGTGCCCCCAGGACGCTCCTACCTGCTCCTTCCCGGCGTCCACGGACTCTCCGGACCCTGAACGGAAGCCCCTCGCTAACCCCGCAGCCGACAAGAAGCGTCAAGACTGACAGCCGACTAGGATGGCGAATCTCGCGAGAGCAGCGAGCTTCCCTCACCCACCTCTTTCAGCTGGTTTTAACTACTCTCGCGAGATCTCTTCCCCAAGCTGGAGAAAAGGTCTTGCCTGCCCTCTGGAGGTAACAGGTTGCAAGCGCACATGACTCAGGCGGAGCTCCTTGCTCTTGTCTCTCCAGGCACATGTCAAGTTCACCAAGCCTTCAATGGATCTGATCCCGTAGCCTCAGCTTCGGCTCCTTGTCTTTCTTCTCTGCCCCAAGGAGCATAGAGCACCTAGGAAAGCAATAGGTATGTTGAGGATGCATGTGAGTGTGTGTTTATGTGTGTACATACAAGGACAACAGACTCCTGTCATCTGTTTCAGAGCAGAACCTGCCTGAATCACAATGTGGCTTCCGACCAGATCGCAGCACTATCGACGTGGTCTTCACGGTGAGGCAAATGCAGGAAAAATGCCTTGAGCAGAACCTGAGTCTCTACATTGTCTTCATAGACCTGACAAAGGCGGTCGACACAGTGAATAGGGATGCATTGTGGGTGATCCTTAGCAAGCTCGGTTGCCCAGAAAAATTCGTCAAACTGATCCAGCGCTTTCATGTCGATATGACAGGGGAAGTCCTATCTGGTGGAGAGATTTCCGTTCACTTCAACATCTCCAATGGCATGAAACAAGGCTGTGTCCTCGCTCCAGTGCTATTCAACCTATACTTCACCCAAGTATTATGACATGCTATGATGGACCTAGACCTGGGCGTCTACATCAAATACCAGCTGGATGGCTCACTATTCAACCTTGGCTGCCTGACTGCAAAAACAAAGACAACAGAGAGACTCATCCTGAAAGCTCTCTTTGCAGATGACTGTGCTCTCATGGCCCACCAAGAAAATCATCTCCAAACCATTGTGGACAGGTTCTCCACCACAACAAAACTGTTTGGCCTGACTATCAGCCTCAACAAAACAGAGGTGCTGTTCCAGTCTGCACCAGGGAGGCCAACTAACCAGCCGTGCATTACAATTGACGGCACACAGCTTTCCAACGTCAACACTTTCAAGTACCTGGGCGGCACCATCGCCAATGACGGGTCCCTAGACCACGAGATTAATGCCAGGATCCAAAAGGCCAGCCAGGCACTCGGGAGGCTGCGCTGCAAAGTCCTCCCACACAGCGGTGTAAGCACTGCGACGAAGCTCAAAGTGTATAACACAGTGGCCCTCAGCTCGCTCCTGTACAGTTGCGAGACATGGACACTGTACCGGAAGCACGTGAAACAGCTGGAGCAATTCCACCAACGCTCCCTCCGGTCAATCATGAGGATCCAATGGCAGGACTGAATCACCAATCAGGAAGTCCTCGACAGAGCCAACTCCACCAGCATCGAAGTCATGGTCCTCAAAACCCAGCTACGATGGTCTGGACATGTCATCCGCATGGACCCACAGCGAATACCAAGACAGGTGTTCTATGGTGAACTGTCAGCTGGACTCAGGAAACAAGGCTGACCAAAGAAAAGATTCAAGGATCAGCTAAAGTCAAACTTGAAGTGGGCTGGCATTACACCAAAGCAACTAGAACTCACTGCCTTTGTCAGAAGCAGCTGGCGAACCCACATTAACCATGCCGCCATCACCTTTGAAGACAAAGGACGTCGATGTCTAGCCACTGCACGTGAATGCCGACACCAGGCCACAACCGCACCTCCCGTAACAACTGGAGTCCCATGCCCCATGTGCCACAAACTTTGTGCCTCAGTCTTTGGACTTCAAAGCCACATGAGGGTACATCAATAGATGATAATGCACAAAGACAATTGTCATTCTTGGTCACCAAGAGACTACCACTACAAGGACAAGGCTCAAATCTTTTCTCAGGGAAACTGAGGTAGACAAAAGAAAACTCACGTAGGGTGTAAACAAGAATCCTGGGGAAATCTGTTGGAACCCTATTTGATAGTTACCTGCCTTCCTCATTACAGATGAAGAAAATCTGTTGAGACATGATTTTGTGCTTGCCTCTGTGCCTGTCGGGGGGGGGAAAGCATCACAGTTCTAGTTCTGATCTTGCCACTTATTCTCTTGGACAAGTGAAGAGTTCCAGCTGCTTCTGGTCTGTGTTACCTGCACCATAAGGTGGGTTGCTGTGTGTTCATTTAAGACAGAATGGTGTAGTGGAAAGAAATCTGGCTTACCGATCACTTCCAATCCAGGTTTTTACGACTAGCACCAATTTAACGTCCTGCCGGTTATTTAAACTGTTTCCTCATCTGTAAAATGGGAAGGTTGAACTAGACTTGACCTCTAAAGGCCTTTCCAGTGCTGAAGGATAGATATGCAAAACAGGTCCTAAGGGTTCAGAAAAATCTCCTGAGGTTCCTTCCAGCTATAAAAGAAAGGTTTTATTTCTCTAAAATAAATATACTCTGATTTCCTCCTTTTATCATTCCTGGAGATTAGCCATATACCCTGCCCAACTAAGACTGGTAAAGAAAACAAGATCAAAAGAAATGAGAAGTTGCTGAGAAGTGAGGAATGAGGGGAAATAATGTAGGAAAAACCAGTGGAGAAGGGTCAGGTAGTCTTAAAATAGAGGGTTCTTAGGGGGTTATAAAAATCCAAGTCAGCCCTTTCCAAGTGCCCTAACCCTAGTCACAAGGGAAGTTCCCACCAGTTTTCTTTCCTGATTCTTATAATTCATAATCCACAAAAAAGTCCCAGGCCTGAGCAGAGTGGTTATTGTTATGCAAGTTAAAAATGCTGGAGGAGGAAGGAGACTTTCCCTTTGGTACTTGCTGTTATAAAATGTCAGAGCTCAAAGGGACCTTATTTTATAGATGTGTGAAGTGATACCCAAAACTGAAGTTTAAGGCATGCTATTACTTAGTGGCAGAACCAAGACTCAATAGTACAGGGATCCTGATTTCCCAACCATAGATAATATTCCCAAGACATTCTTCTTTAGGAGGCATCCTAGTTAAACATCAAAAAACAAATTACAAAAAAAATTTAATGAGAGAAGAAACATCATATATTTTTCAAAGCTATGGATAGATGTACTCTTAACTCCGCCCCCCAAATGAATAGAGACATTGCAAAAGAAAAAATAATTTTTACTGCATAACATTAAAAGCTTTTCCATAAGTAAAATTAAAATCTTGGTTAAAAGAAAAACTGTCAAATAGGAAGGAAAAAATAAAAAAAAAAACAAATATCTCTGATAAGGGCAAAGTATCTAAGAGACATAACTAATAGAAGCAGATAAAAGTAAGAACTATTGCCCCAAAAGAAAAATGGTGAAAGTATATGAACAAACAGTTCTCAAAGAAGAATGGCAAACTATTAAGAACTATATGAAAAATGTCAAAATCACTAATCATAAGAAATACAAATCAAAACAATCCTGAGGTTTCACCCAGCACATTTGTAAAGAGAGGAATTGTTAATGGTCAAAAAGGTGTAGAAAGACTTTCACACTAATGTATTGCTGGTAGAGCTGTGAATTAGTACAATCATTCCAATCTGTAACAACGCAAATAAAGACACTAAAATGTCCAAACCCTTTGACCCAAAGATTTCACTGTTTGGCATATAACCAAGGAGGTCATTGGTAAAAAGAAGTGCACCAGAAGCAAAGAACTGGAAATGAAGCAGATGTTCATTGCCTGGGAAGATAGATAGATAGATAGATAGATAGATAGATAGATAGATAGATAGATAGATAGATAGATAGATAGATAGATAGATAGATGGATAGATGGATGGATGGATGGATGGATGGATGGATGGGCAGGTGGGTGGATAGATGAGTGGATGAGCAGAGTAGCACAATATAAAATAAATCCACAAAATCAAAAGTCTCTATGTATATTACTGATAAAAACCAACAGGAACATACAATTTAATTAAAAAATAACTATATATTTCTGGTAGTGAAAAACCAGCTCCCAAAGCTCCTATTTTTCCCCTTCCCTGTCTCCCTCACCCATAGAAACCCTGTAGGCAAGTTAGCACATCCTGACATATGCCAGGAACCCATAATGACCCCAACCCCAGAAGTTCCTGTTCACTCCCCCAAACCCAGAAATTCCTGTTCACTCCAGTGTATAAAAGACCTTCGAGCCCAGGAGTCAGGGCTTGAGCCATTTTAGAGTGCCAAACCCAAGCTGCAGTTTGTTTAATAAACTCCCTCTTGTGCTTTACATTGTTGGTTATCATTTCATCCTGGGGGTCGATTCACCTGGCATTTCAGTAGTTCACCTATTAAAAAGCATTTGGGAATTACATAAATATTCATTACAGAAACAGAAGCAAACTGATAATCTTTGAATAGATATGAAATTGCTTATGGCAGACCTTTATATGTGTGTATCTTGACACTATTCTCACTCTATATATGTGTTTGTGTGTGTGAATGCATCAGATTTTTTTGTTTTTACATATTGATCATTTTGCTGAATTATTTCTTTTCTTTTAAAAAAAATTCGTTGCTTTAAGATATGGCTCTCCAGGAAGAGGGAAGAGAGAAGAGAAATCTCATTAGACATCTTTTGTTATTTTTAGTATTTTGGCACAGTCCAACCATAAGCAATTTGTTATCTATCTATTCAATTATTTTAAGTTGTTCCTATTTCTGAAAAGAGTACTTATGTGATTCCCATGTGCCTTTTAGTAGGTGAACTCCGGATAGTTGTAGTTATTTTGAAAAGAATGTCTTTATCTCTTTCTGCTAGTTTTTATTGGCATTGTATATAAAAGGCTGATGATTTTTATATTGTGCTACTTTACTCTATTGTTTTAATTAAGTTTAGTTAAATCTTTAAAAGTTTTTTAAGTAAGTCACATCAATTACAAAAAAAAGTGATATTTTGTTTCCTCCTTGCCTAAGTTCCTTCCGTGATTTGTTTTTTTTTTTGCCTAATTATTATTGCTAACTCTCTAAAATATCAAATAATAGTGGAGACAATGCATGTTTTTTGCTTTTCCCTTAATTTTATTGCATTTCTTCATTAAGAATAACATTAGCTCTTGTAAATCTTTAGATTTAGCATCTTTAGATGCTATTTACAGTATGATCAAATGTGATATTATATAAAAAAGTATTTTGTACCTGAAAGTTGATACATTAAAAAAAAAATGTATGCTAATGATTAGGGGCAGCTAAGTGGTATAGAGTATAGAGTGTCAGGTCTAGAATCTGGAAGATATGAGTTCAAATCAGACTCATACTAGTGTATGGCCCTAGGCAATTCACTTAACTTCTGTTTGCCTAAATTTCCTCACCTGTAAAGCGAAGTTAATAATAGTACCTACCTCCCAAGATTATTGTAAGGATCAAATAGGATAATAATTATAAAGCACTTGGCACAGTACTTGGCACATGGTCAATGCTACTTAAATATTAGCTATTATTATTTACCACTTTAAGGAACAATTCATTTAACTTCATATTTTTTCATGTATTTAACATAAGGAGAGGTTATGTTTTTAAAGGTTTTTTCTGCCTTTCTCATTATAATAACATAACTTATTGTTTTATTAAACAATCTATTATGTCTCTAATCTAATCAACTCAATGTTCCAGTTATAAATTTCATTTGTTCATAGTGCATAATATTTTAATATGTCATTATAATCAATATTTCAGTCAATATTTTTTGCATTGAAATTCGTAGACATATTGATCTATGGTTTTCTTTCACTACTTTATCTCTCCATGGTTTAAGTATTAAGACAATATTTATATCAATTTTATTATTTTCATAAAAAAAATATAACAATGGATTTACTTTAAATATTTTATATTTTATATTATTCACTTATAAATCCATCTGGTCCTCTCTTTGGGAATTCTATTTTTTATTGTTATTGTTAGTATTTTGTTTTATTGTAATTTCATCTATTTCATGTAAATTTTCCATTTTCTTGACATAAAATTGAGTAAAATAGTTTCTAAAAGTAGTAGTAGTATCTAACATTTATATAACACTTGTAAAAATTAAATTATATTTCTACTAATAAAATATTATATTTTATGTGGTTTATTAAGGATTATTAGAAATCAAGGATACAAAATAAAAACCACGTGCCCATGGCTGATTAGTCCATTTAAATCCCCATGCTTAGCTCAGCTTACCACTATACTTGGTACATGAGGAGAGGAGAGGAGAGGAGAGGAGAGGAGAGGAGAGGAGAGGAGAGGAGAGGAGAGGAGAGGAGAGGAGAGGAGAGGAGAGGGGAGGGGAGGGGAGGGGAGGGGAGGGGAGGGGAGGAGAGGGGAGTAGAGGAGAGGGGAGGGGAGGGGAGGGGAGGGGGGGAGGGGAGGGAAGGGGAGGGGAAGGGAGGGGAGGGGAGGGGAGGGGAGGGGAGATGTTACTGCCAGTTAAATACCAACTGTGATCTTGCTAATGTGGGGACTCAGGTGAGATTATAGGGAATTCTGAGAAATACAAAGGACTTCTGGGGATTGAAGTCTAAGGTTCAAAATCTCCATTTTTTACATCACCCCCCTGAGGCCCGAGGAAGACTAGTCTCTCTGATGGGTCTTGTAAACATACCAGCTATGAAATTACAATAATTTGAGGATAAGAGGAAAAGAAAACAAAAATCAATAATTGCTAGGCGCATTAACAAAAAGCCAGTTAGGGAGCAGTCCCCTTCAGCATAAGAGTATACATACAAAACCAAATGCATGTAAACCCACACAGTTCAAATCACCATGTCCCAAATTTCACTCTGGATCTTCTGGTGCAGCTTGTGGTCTGTGGAGGCATCTTCATGGTGTCTTCTCCAAACAGTTCACTTTCTGGATTCGGAGAGGTAGCATGTTTCTTAACCTAAAATTACTCTCAAAAGGAATTTAAACTTTGCAAATTTAAAATAATAATAATATTTATACATTCCTCCCTGAAGAGGGTGAATGAAAAACACAGGGATCATTTAGAGATGCATGGCTGAGTTATGAGGTATATGAATCAATTGGCAAGAGAAATCAAAAACATTTAAAAAAATCCAAATAAAAAAATATAATTTCTGGGTGAAATATAGACTATCAAAATCTTAACTGTAAAAATTCTAAGTAAAGGAAAAATAAATCTTAAAATGATGTAAGCAATTAAGCCAATCAGTAGCCAGGACTATAGAAAGTTGTCACATTATGAAAGTCAGAATAGGGATTAGATTATAGGAGCCAGATAGGAGCCAAATTTGAGATACTTGGTAGAATGTCGAACAAGGAAGCCCTGCCTTTTAACACATGTTAAACAGCTGCAACCTTGAACCCCAAACATGTTCAAGTTCTCTTGTCAGACTCAAAATTTTCATCAACCCCATTGGGATTGGTTGATCTCTTTGACCTTGTGCTTGATTGGCACTATGCAGTTTAGCTTTGTGCTTCTTTGGCACTGTGCAATGGCTCTTTTTGTATTCTCTTGTGCTGGAATCAGACAGAATCATTAAGCAAAGTCCCATAAATTTTTTTACACAATAAATGGCATCATTTCTATAGTCTCAAGCTTTTGGGGTATGCATTGACATTATAGCAAATATATTTTGAACTTATATTACTGCAAAATCAAAAAAGTTAAAGAAAATCTTCTCAATACTGGTGACATGTGTTTCAAATATAAAAAGGAGAGAAAAAAATAAAACTGAAATAGTATATTGCACATGCAAGAATATAATAATAAAAGAATTTTAAAAATAAAGAATATAGCTTATAATCATTGACACACTGTGTCAGTTAAGAAAATATAGAATACAAGGCTTCTCACCAAAAATGAGATCCATTTCCTCTTCATACCTGGCCATGGTCCACTGTAAGTACAAGCAAATGAATTTTCACAAAGTAACAGTTTTTTATAAGGAACAATAGTACAACATGTACTGCAAATTCAAAAAGTATCAAAATCCCTAAAACTCACAATAGCCAAATTAATTAAAATAGCAAACAACCCACTATCATATTTCATATAAGTTGCTATATGACAAAAAAAAATCCCTATGAACTGATGGATATTTTACACAATTTTTACAGACGGAGCAAATCTTTCAACCTTGGCAAATAGAATTTTAAACAAAGTAAAACTTATTTGGGTCTAGAACATCATCAAGAAATCTAGATATCATTATGGTGAAAGAGTAAAGTGAGCTGAAGAGTTATAAATGAGAGATGGTCCCTTTTGGGAGCCATCCAGGAGTACCATGCCCTTGGATTAACTTCCCAGCTCCTTTAGTATGAGACTGTGATGTCCCATCCATTTATATTTTTAAAAATGTGGGAGGTGGAGATTATAATTGTTTTTTACTTCACCTAATAAAATGAACATTACCTCCTGTTAGTGGCAGGCAAAATGATCAGTTGTTGAAAAAAAAATCTAAAAATCATGTCTTAGAAACTCCTTAAAATCAATTTGAGACATTTAACTCATTAAATTTTCCAAAGGCTGTTATACAATTGTAACTAGTTTTGATGAAGTCCATTCATCCTCTATGTGACAATTTATAAAGTAAAAATGGAAAAAAGGCTGTTTTTTTTAATATGGGCTTATTCAATAATGTTTGTTCAGTATAGTTATAGGTGAAAAGCAACAGAATATAACAGTAGTTAAAACCCAGTACATTAAATGATTCAGTGTAACAGAATAGTATTGAATACATTAATATGTGAACTTAAAAACCAACAAAATTAAATCTTAAACAAAACAATCAGCAAAATGCAATAAAATACAGAGATTTTTATAAAACATTAGAGTCTGAAAAGTCTTAAAAATATAACCTCCAGTCTCTTTAAAGTTTGGTTTGTTTTTTTTTATCCATTTAGATTCCTTTTGTCAGTACTGTGGGATCTCCCATAGTGAGGGTAGGTTTTAGGAATCTCAAATTGGGCAGGCCCAAATGGCAAAGAGTTGCAGGGAGATGAATTTTTCCCCTGAATGTCAGGTAAGATAAGTAAAAGGATCAGTGCACTCAAAAAATATCCTTTGAAATACACCGTGCTAGTAATCAACTTCCTGTTTGGAAAAGTCTCTTCCTTCTCCTCGTTCCTCCCCTGAGGTCCCCAGCCATGTGGAGGCTAATTGTAGTCTATGGAAAGAACACACCAGTTTTTACGAATTGGTTTGTGATTTCGAAGACACAGAGGCAGCTACCAGCAGCCTGGGTCCTGGGGCTGGCCTGGGACAATCTGGCTTGGAGGCCAGAGTAAAGTTGTTTGAGCTGGGGCTGGGCCTAGGGCTGGGACTGGGCCTGGCCAGGGGCCAGGTGAGCGATCTGGGTCAAGAAGGTCGAGTGTATTGCTGGAGGCAAGTGCGGGCAACAGGAGCAAGCTGAATCAAGAGTGTCTTGGCAGGAGAAATTCGGCTTAAAAAAATTGTCTAGGCTATCTTAAAAAAAATTGAGAAAGTATCGACCAGTGGTTGCCATTAACTGTAAAAATTAAATTATATTTCTACTAATAAAAATATTATATTTTATGAGGTTTATTAAGGGTTATTAGAAATCAAGGATACAAAATAAAAACCACGTGCCCATGGCTGATTAGCCCATTTAAATCCCTATGCTTAGCTTAGCTTGCCACTATACTTGCTACATCATTGCAAGGGAAGAGAAGAGAAGAGAGACAATCCTGCCAGTTAAATACCAATTGTGATCTCGCCAACATGGGGACTCAGGTGAGATTATAGGGAATTCTGGGAAATACCAAGGACTTCTGGGGATTGAAGTCTAGGGTTCAAAATCTCCATTTTTACACACTGTAAGATTTATAAAATGTCCTATGTACATTCACTATCTTATGATCCTCACAAGAGCTCTGGGAAGTAAGTCCTATTATTATCCCTTTTCACAGATGAGGAAACTAAGGCTAAGAGATGTTAAAAGATTTGCTCAAGGTTATAGAGCTAAGTGTCTGAACAAGGACACATATATATGAAGTTTTCTGTATTTCTTTTTTATTTATTGTGATTTTCCTTCTTTATTTTGGCAATTTGATTTTCTTTCCTTTCTTATCAGATTATCTAATAATTTATCTGTTTTATAACTCCCTTTCAACCTCTCCCCACCAAAAAAAAACCACAGTCCCTTCCTTACCTTTAAGTTATCAGTTCAGTCATTTGGAGTTTTTTTTCTTTTCAATTTTATTTCTTCTTTAATTTTCAGTTAATTTTCTGTGGTTAGTTGTGATTTTAAATTTTGTTACTTTCCCAGAGGTTTTTGTTTTCTTATTGGTAAACTCTTCTTTCTTTTGTTAATGAAATTGTTTAGAAATATACCTTTTCCCCAAAGGAAAAAAGGTTTGTCTTTGTTTTATATGTTATCTCATCGTCATATTGTTTAATAAAAGTGACTATTGTTTCTATGATTTGTTCTTTGACCCACTAATTCTTTAGAATTGTTACTTAGTCTCCATTTAAATTTGGATAATTCATTTAAATGCCTTTTATTTACTATAATTTTGTTTGTACTGTGGTCAGCAAAGGATATGATTAATATTTTGGCTTTTCTGTTTTTGATTATGATATTTTTATGTCTTAGCCTATGATCAATTTTGCTTAAGATGCTATGCAAGTTACAAATTTGTATATCCTTTTATATTCCCATTTAATGACAGCTAGAGAGCTATCATATATAATTTTTCTAAAGTTCTATTCATGGGAGCAACTGGGTAGGTCAGTAGATTGAGAGTCAGGCCTAGAGATGGGAGGTCCTGGGTTCAAATCTGGCCTCAGACACTTCCTGTGTGACCCTGAGCAAGTCACTTAACCCCCATTGTCTAGCCCTTACCACTCTTCTGCCTTGGAACCAATATGCAGTACTGATTCCAAGATGGAAGATAAGGGTTAAAAAAAAAAAGAATTACTCTCCCACTTCAGGAAGGGTAAGGAGAAGTGCATCCCAAACCCAAAAGGGATTCTTTCTCATTTGTAGACAAAGAAAAGGAGCAGCACATGTGGAAAGGATAGGGCAGTGCTGAATAGATGGTTTTGCTTAGTGTCATGTTGCCATAAGACAAGGAGATACCAATATCTACATGGAAACGGGACAGCATAAAACAACCTACCAACTCCTGCTTGAGCAAACTGTTAAAAGCTTGGGATAAGGGGAACTATCCATTTAACTGAGAATGTCCAAACCTCAAGTGGAAGAGCTCAGTTTGGATTGGACTTGGTACTTAAATATTTGTGGGAAGCAAAGTTTGATGACTGTCAGCTGTCTATCCAGACCTGAAGACCTAGAACCTAGGCAAATAAATTATTAGTGTTGTGAGGCAGGACTTTCCAACTGATTGTCCCTCATTCCAATGTCCACACTTTCTGCATTTTTCAAAAAAGAAAGATGGCACCCCTAAGAATCCCTTTTGTAGAGATTAATCAGAGATGAAGGAACTTACAAGGGAAAGATTTTGGTGGGCCCCAGGAAGGGAGTGATGTAGGCAGCGAGGTGAGCTTGATGGGACTTCCACTTCAGAAGTTCCCTAGCCTGCACAAGGCCCTTTTTATCTATGTTGACTGGGAAAAAAACACAGAACTATTAAATAGTCAAAAATCACTCTTTAATCAAGGGAAAGGGGTTCAATGCAATAGTAGGACTCAGAGCAGCTCAACACACGTCTGCACAGAGTCCAAGAAATGAACTCTGGATGCTCTGAACACTGACCCCTGGGAAAGCTAACCTCGCTAGATTGGACAATTCCAAGGAACAAAAGAATTTGGGGAACCTAATTACCATTTGGGGGAAGTCCGGGGGCAGGGAAAGATGATTGACATCACTATAGCTACAAAGAAAATAGGAGTGTTCAAACTACACTGACAGGATATAATCAAGATTGGGAAAGGAATCATAGCTAGAGGCTAGGGTCTAAGGGAAGGGGCGGCTTACTATGGATCCTCAAGGATAGTCCCTGCCCAGGTGTGGATCTTCTTGGGAAAGGGTCTCTGATACAATAGGGGAGACTACCTAAAACAAAGAGGGTCCTTAGTTTATGCTTAGTCCTACCCAACTAGGATAGATATTCACCTGAGGGTCCACTATTCAGTCTGAAACTGCTAGCCTGAGATTCCCTTCAGGGTGGATTCCCATGGGAACAGGGAACAAGTACAAGCTTTGGGGTCTCCAACCTACAAGCTAGTCCTGAAACCTGGGGTTCACCAGATCCCACTAGGCCACAAGTTTGAGGTTTCTAGATTCCATGTTGACATCTAGGAATATGTAGGAGCATAAAAACTACAGTGAGACAGCACAAAAGGGGAGCTTAGGAGTGTGGGGAAATCTAATGAAATCTCAAAATAGCTCTTCCAGCTCTCAGAAATATTAAGCTGGGACTTACTTGCATTGACTTTTTGATTAAACTTTCAGTGGGAATAAGAAGGAAAACTGCAAGATTCTTTCTTTTTCTCTGTCTTCACAATCCTGTTAGGTGGGAGATGGCAAAAATAAACAGACAAAAAAAACTCTTCCTTTGTATAAATGTATGGCACTATGAACTAGAGACTAATGATTGTAATTAAAATGTAATATATTTACTGTAAATTTTTAAATTATGTAATTTGCTAAAAACAACTTAGTGGATTTTTAGAAGTTAGCAGATAGGATTAAGATACGGTACAATCAACACACACCTCTCTACTCTCTTGGAGGGTGATAAATATATATATATATATATATATATATATATATATATATATTTTTTTTTTTTTTAAACCCTTACCTTCTGTCTTGGAGTCAATACTGTGTATTGGCTCCAAGGCAGAAGAGTGGTAAGGGCTAGGCAACGGGGGTCAAGTGACTTGCCCAGGGTCACACAGCTGGGAAGTGTCTGAGGCCAGATTTGAACCTAGGACCTCCCATCTCTAGGGCTAGCTCTCAATTCACTGAGCCACCCAGCTGCCCCCGATAAATATATTTTTTAATAGAAGGTGATAACTTACTAAAGAATAATCATAATTGAAGCAAGTTTGAAATGATTTGACAGAATTTAATTGTTTAGGTAAACGAATAACTATGCAACTCAAGAAGGAAATAACATTTACCAAATGGAAACCATAAAAATAAATTTGTAACATGAAATTATTTGAATATAACATTAAAAAAAACTTCTGTTCTTGAAGGATCTCTAGAAGGGGGTATCCCAATCCTTAGACCCTCATGGTGTCGGAAAGAAGGGGATAAGAATGTGAAATTGCCACCTTGTGCCTAGGAATGGGTGCTAACTAAAAGCAGTGGGCTCTAAAATTTGAGTTTATTGCCCTTGGCAAAAATTGAGATCTTGAATTTATTACCATTTTCAATTATAAGTCCAGACTTGATTTGGTTGAATTTTGTCCTGAAACTAAATTATAATGTGTTCTCATTTATAGTGAGACATATTCTCCTATTAGGATTATTGTAATAAATTAGAAATTAATTAAAATACATTTGGTATTTGGCATTTAAGTATTATGCTTGGAAAATACATGGATCAAGAAATCCTATTTCAAATCTAGTCTCAGAAATTTATTAGCCATACGACCTTAAGCAAGTCACTTCACCTTTATTGATCTTAGTTTCCTCATCTGTAAAAAAAGAATAATAATAACATCTACCTTTCAGGGTTCTTGCAAGGACCAGATGACATAATGTAAAGTGCTTAGTACAGGGCCTGATACCTGATAAGATAGCTATTGTTAATGGTAAAATTAGGGGTTATTGACTGAATATATTATACTAGTGGTCACCAGGGATTAATTCAATCCCAATAAAATGCTCAAGTCAGTTTGGGATTTTTATGGTGATTTAATCACAAGAGAGGGAAGAAATTAAGAAGAAGAGAGAGAGAAAAGGATATATATAAGGTTTTCTCTGGCCTAGCCTAAGCCAAGGAAAGTTCAGAGAACTCAGCCATGAGGCCTTCTCAGAAGATTAAAACTAGCTTGGCTTCCAGCCACGAGGTCTACTCCAAGATGAGGGGCCTTCTAGGAGGATAGCATTTTATGAGGTAAAGGAAAAAAGGAATCAGCTTAAACCACTCACCAAGGATGCTAAGGACACCGCCATGAGCACCAAACACTGAAAGAGCCCAATGTCTCCGCAAGAGAGACTGGAGACAGGAAGTGACGTGAAATATGTAGACCATTTTTTACATCACTTACTGTGTGTCACATGTACCAATAGTAGCTTAAACTTGACTTAGGACAGCCCAGGGGGTCTGTCAGTTGTTTTTTATTTGTCTCTTGCTAGCACATGTCTGTCACAGGCCATCCTCCTCAACACTTAATTCTTAAGTAGGGGTGTATATATTCCTGGTTGCTAGGATTTTAAAGACTAATCAGGGTGGAGAAAATCATGGAGAAAATCTAAAATTCATAATCACCCCTGATGATGATTGGGGGACTAGTCTCTCCAATTTATTATTAAACATAATCATCTTGCACCTCTAAATTCTTCTAACTGCAGGTGCATACAAAATTTTTCTTTCTAAGAGGAAACTACAATACTTAAGAGATAAGAGGGAAATAGAAGAGAGAGAGACAACAAAACCAATGTTTTGCTGGGTGCATTGACAAAACCCAATTGGGAGCTGTCCCCTTTTAGCAGCATTCAAATAAATGTTCAATCAACCTTCAGTTCAATCAACCACACCCAAAATTCATTCTGGATCTTCTTGATGTAGTGTAAGTTTTCTGGCATCTTTCTGCAACAGTTCATTCTCTGGATTTAGGAGTTAACAAGCTTCTTTCCTTGAAGATCTTTCTCAAACAAAAATTTTTTAATCTTGGATTTTTATTAAAATATAATCCCCCTGAAATGGGTGTTAAGAAACACCCAGTTCAGCTCAGGATGCATGGTTGAGTTATGGAGTTGTATGAGTCAATTATCAAAAGAAGAGGAAAAACCCAAAAACATAAAGGAAAAAAATGGAAGAAAGTTAAACTTTTGGTAGAAAGAAAAAAAATTCAAAATCAGAATCAAAATATCAAAATCTATGTATATAAAATGTTGAGAAAACAAGAATAGATTCATAATAGGCCCTTGTATTAGGTTCCAATTAAAGTAATTTCTATTCCAAAACTCTATAGGACAGAATGCAATAATATTTCACTTACCCATTTGCAGCCAAGACTACAGGAAGTTGCCATGCTATAAAAAAAGGACTAGATTTGTGTGTGTGTGTGTGTGTGTGTGTGTGTGTGTGTGTGTGTGTGTGTGTGTGATAAGGAAGTGTCATTCCCAGGTCTGATTTTTTGTCATCCTCAGGGATAGGGGGAGCCAGGATGATAGCCAAACTTCAGTACTTGTCTGTGAGCATTTCACAAAGAGTGTGGATACAAAGAAGTCCTACGACTTAACATATGTCAAGCGTCACAACCTCAAGTCTCACACTAGGTTCAAGTCCTTTTGTAATGGCTTAGAAGTGCATCAACCCTACCTGGATTGGTTTCTTTCTTTTTGACCTGTGTGCTCTTTTTTTGATCCCATTTCCTAGAATCAGACACAAACATTAATCACAACCCCATAACATTTATCAATAAATGGCAGGTTCTCACAGTTTAAAGCTTTTGGGTATTGTAAAGGATAATTTTAGTATTGTGCCCTAAACTATATTTGTAGGAGCTGCCTGTAGTTCCTATACAATTTACATGTGGGTGGTGACCTGAGAAGGAGAATGGAGTCTGGAGGAAGATGAATGAATAGATAATAGAGATAGAGGGAGAAATGCAGGAATAAAGACTCAGAGACAACAAGTTAAATCACAAAGGGGTGTAGCAAGCTCTGGTGATGCTTCTCAAGAACAAAAGCAAGAGAGGCAAGGAATAAGAGTGCAAGAAGAGCAAGAGAAGCAAGAGAGGAGCAAGGGCACAAGAGGATCAAGAAGCACAAGAGGCATAAGAGGAGCAAGAGGAAGGCTTGCATGTGTCCCCGAACTTTTATTGGAGAGTTTAAGAATGTGGAGTGGTAGGTAATTAATGAATACGTGACATGACATAGGTATTAACATTGGTTGAATTGATAATCACGAAATCAAAGAGGAGGGGACTAGTCCAACATGCAACTTGGAAAGGAATGTAGTCTAACAAGGCGGCGTGAGCTAAGACTCTGTGGCAAATAATGTCCTGTTCAGAAATTCTCTTGTCCTTTGGACTGAAGATTTAGAAAGGCAATAATCAATAAGTAACATGACCATGAGTCTGGCATATGAACACATAAGATACAATAGCAATACATCAACCATACTTCCAAGTTACTAATATGCCTGGTATGCTACAATATTAATTATTGGTTGCCATGGATATTCCAAATAAAAAAATACCCAAGTCAGCTGGAAATTTATGGTGATTTAATTAATATAGTGGAAAGAAATTAAGAAGAAGGGAGAAGGAAAGGGTATAGGATTTCTCCCACCTGGTTTGTGACAGGGGGAAGATTAGAGGCTCTAGGAAGATAAGGTTTTGGAGAGTAAAGGAGGAAGGAATCAGCCTGAACTCCAAGAGGGCTCAGCCAAGATGCCTGAACCTGAATTAGCTCAAGGGCAAACTCACCACCAAAACCCAGACAAATAGCTGCTACCATGCCAAGATGTCAGAACGCTTAGCACGATGCCAGCCACAGCTGCCTCTCCGGGGAAAGAGACAGAGGAGAGGAAGCCCCACAAAAAAAAACTTAGACGATTCTACCTCCATTTCCTGTGTCTCCTCTGCACCAATCGTAGCCTAAGCTTGATTTAGGACAGCCCAGAGGTCTGTCAGCTGTTTCTGATTTGTCAATTTATCTATCAAAAGCCATCCTCCTAAACACTCAGTCTTCAAGCATGGCTACAGACATTCCCGATTCCCGATTTTGTTAGGCTAAGCATCTTCATTGTTACAAATCAAGAGATAGTTAAATCCAATCTTTACAGTATGCATTAATATTATAGCAAGTATATATATATATATATATATATATACATATATATGTATATATATGCATATATATATTTAAATTTATATTCCTGCAGAATAAAAAGATAATATTAATTGTATGTACCTTAAGTATAGGAAATGGGGGGCGGGAGGAAAAAATCAAATATTCTAATCAAAATAGAAGAAAAGCAATAATAAAATTAAGGGAGGGAAATTCAGGGATTCAATTTGTTCCTAAAAAACAGTATCCACTTGTCTATGGATTATTATCTCCAATGCATGTGATACATGCATTGGATACAGTCAATCAGTCTCAATAGAAGATGCTCTCTTTACATGTGAGCAATGAATCCAAGAGTCCTTCTCTCCAATATTTATAGATGTTGGAGTAATTAACAATGTTTGGAATGGCCCTTCCCAGGAAGACTGAGTTGCTCCAGTATGCTGGAAATTCTTTATATACAACTTGTCTCCTGGGTTCAGGTCATGAAGTGAAAAGTCTAGAGGTCCAAGTTGTACTACAGTTCCAGATTCATGGAGTTCACACAGTTTGTGCTGTAATTCCTGTATGTAGGAAGCAATAGTAGTATTCCCCAAATAGTGATGTATATGCAGGGGAGAAAGACTTAGCTTGTATAGTTGGATGTCCAAAAAGCATCTCAAATGGTGAGATGTGTAGGTCTCCTCTGGGCCTGCTTCTAAGATAAAATAGGGCTAGAGGGAGAATTTCAGGCCATTTTAAATGTGTCTCAGTGCATAATTTACCAATCATAGTTTTAAGTTCTCTGTTCATTCTTTCAATTTGACCTGGGGATGATATGGTACATGAAATTTGGGAATTATCCCCCAGCAAGAATATATCTGATTTAGAATAGAATCAGTAAAATGACTTTCCCTATCTGAATCAATACATGCTGGCAGGCCAAAGTGGGGAATAATCTCTTTTAAAAGCACTTTGGCAACAAAAGCCACTGTGGCTCAGGCTGTAGGAAATGCTTCCAGCCATCTGGTCAGTTGATCTACTATAACTAGACAAAATTTATAATGTCCAGCCTTTGGCATGGTTATGAAATCTATCTGTAGATGCTCAAAAGGTATGTAAATCAGAGGATGCCCACCAAAAGCCCACCGAAAACAGGCCATGAAAGGCATGTTGGTTATATGCTTAGCAGGTAGAGCAGGCTCTGTACACACTTTAGAGGCTATAGTAGTTATGCCAGGGGCTATCTATACTCTTTTAACAGAGTCCACGATGCCCTGGGTACCAAAGTGACCATTTTTATGAAAAGATTGGCTAATTTGGTAATAGAAATTTCTAGGGGGCAGGAGTTTTCCTTCAGATGATACCCATACTCCATTAATCTGTTTTGCTTTAAATTTTTGCTTCCATTTTTCCACTTCCTTTTCATTATGGGAAAGTGATAAATTTAAGTCGTCAGTGGTTGTTAATGTTAAAATTAAGGCTCTTCTATAGCTGCTAGCTTTGCAGCGGCATCTGCTCGATCATTTTCCCTAGAGACAGGATCAGTGTCACCTGTATGGGCAGAGCAATGAACTACAGCTAGGGCTTCAGGCAGCTGGAGAGCAGAAAGAACTTCATTAATAATTTCTGCATTAGCTATAGATTTTCCAGCTGAGGTTAAAAATCCTCTCTGGAGCCATAGCATCCTAACTGAGTGACAAATGCCAAAAGCATATCTAGAATCCATATAAATGTTGCCTTTTTATCCTTGGCAATTATACAGGCATGTTTCAGAGGTATGAGTTCTGCACCTTGAACACTAATATTAGAAAGCAATAAAGCTGATCACTCAGTGGCAAATTCTGTGACTACAGAAGTTCCAGTGTAGTGTATGCCATCCCTCATAAAAGAAGAACCATCAGTAAATAAGACCAGATATGGGTTGTCTAAGGGAGTGTCCAAGAGATTATCTTGAGGCTTTTCTGCCATGGACACTAATGTTTCAGAACTGTGTAATGTTTCTCCTGAAGTTGGTAAATCTGGAAGCAAGGTGGCAGGGTTAAGAGTTGTACAGCATTTCAGAATAATATTTTCATTGTTTAACAGGGTTATTTCATACCTTGTAATTCGCTGATCAGAAAATGCCTGTGTTCTATGCCTTAGCAACAATGCTTCTACCTCATGTGGGCACATAATTGTTAATGGGTATCCTAATACCAGATCAACAGTTTTTGTTACTAGTAAGGCTGTAGCAGCTATTCTTCTAAGACATGGTGGTGTTCCTGATGCTACTGAGTCCAGTTGGGCCTAATAATAAGCAATTGGATGCTGAGAGGGTCCTAAAGTCTGAGTTAAAACACCTGAAGCCACTCCTCTTCACTCATGTACATACAAAGTAAATGGCTTGTTGTAATCTGGGATTCCTAGAGTGGAGACAGACAGGATAGCCTGTTTTAGATCTGACAGATTTGACAGGTATTCTGGCTCTAATTTGAGGGATTCAGTGACCAAATCCCTTGTTAGTGCTATAAGGAGTTTAGTAAGTTCCCCATAGCAAGGAATCCATTGTCTACAAAACCCTGTTGCTCCTAAAATTGCTCTTGTTTCTTAGTGGTAGGAGCACTTAATTTTTGAATATTTTCAATTCATTTGGGAGAAATAAAGCAGGCACTCACAGTCAGGATGAACCCCAAATACTCTACTTTAGGGAGGCACCACTGAACCTTATCCTTCGAGATCTTATGCCCTCTTTTGTGCAGTTCCCACAAGAAGATGTTTACTATCTTCCTGACATGCTTCTGTGTCTGTTGAAGCCAAGAGTAGATCATCTATGTATTTGATTAATTTGCTGCTTTTAAATGTTATATTATCTGTGTCTTGGCTCAAAATCTGTGCGAATAAACTTGAGCTTTCCAAGTAACCCTGGGGCAGACAACTCCATGTATTCTGAGGGCCCTTCCTGATGAAAGCAAAGATATGCCTGGAATCCTCATGAATGGGTATGGAAAAGAAGGCTGAGCACAAGTCCACTACTGTAAAGTATGTATCTGTGCTAGGAATAGAAGAAATGATCATATTTATGTTGGAAACTATGGAGTGTCTCTTTATAACATGATTGTTCACAGCCCTCAAATCCTGTATGAATCTATAAAGGTGCTTGCCATTGGGCCCTATTTTTGGTTTTTGAACAGGCAGGATGGGCAAATTGTATTCAGATTTATAAGACATTATGATGTCCTGATCAATTAATGAGTTAATTACTGGGGTAATGCCCTCAGTTACCTCCTTTGAGAGAGGGTACTGAGGAATGGAAGGAGGTAGGCTAGATTTCATTCTTATCTGCACAGGAACAACCAACTTAAGTAAGCTTACATCAGAAGAAGATGTGGTCCAAAGAGACTCTGGTATATCTGCAGGTATTGCAAAGGTGGGATGCTCTTTCCCTAAAATTCACACTATTACTATTTTTATTAAATAGAATTACTCAATTGGATTTGTTAAAGATTTATTTGGGTATATTTTGCTTTAAATTAGATAATAATAATTTACTGTCTGGGGGGAAAGTAGCAAAAATTTCTTAAGTTACTCTTGCTGTGAAGATTTTAGGACTTTCTATTCAGGCAGGGCCTTGGGATCTTATAAGTCCTGTTGACAACATATTGCTAAATTAATGAAGTTTGAGAAACTAGAGCCACTCCCAGTCAAAGTGGAGCAATCTACAAGTTTGCTTAAAGATTAAATTTAATCTGATATATTATTCAGCTATCATGTGAAAATTATGATATTGCATCTTTTAATAAAGTCTATATTGAAGTCACATCTTTGAGTCAACTTAATAACAATAGACCTTAGATTTCATTTTTGTCTTAGGGGTTAATAGGCAATGTAGAATTGGAAGCTTCCTGTAGTTAACATTTTTCTGGGTGTGAATTTTAGATTATTCCACCCTACTTAGTCTAACAAAAACAGGAATGTCTATACCCATACTTAAGGATTAAGTATTTAGGAGGATGGCCTATGACAGACACGTTCTAGCAAATGACAAATCAGAAACAACTGACAGACCCCTGGGCTGTCCTAAGTCAAGGTTAAGCTACCATTGGTACATGTGAGATGCAGGAAAATGATGTAAAAACCATCTATATATTTCACGTCACTTCCTCTATCCAGCCTCTTTCTGTGGAGAGGTGGCTCTGGCGGCAGCTTGCTGAATGTTTTGGCATCTTGGCGTGGCAGCAGCTATTGTCCTGTTTTGGCGGTGAATTTTCCTTGATACTATACTGGGAGCAGCCTAGTTCAAGTGAGGCATCTTCACTGACCTCTCTCAGAGTTTAGACTGATTCTTTTCTCCTTTACCTTCCAAACACTTGGAAAAGCCTCTAATCTTCTTCAAAGACCTCGTGGCAGAGGTCTTTGAACTCCCCCTGGCAAAGGCCAGGCAGGAGAAATCCTATACCCTCTCTCTCTCTCTTCTCCTTAATTCCTTCCCTCTATATTAATTAAAATCACCATAAATTTCCAACTGACTTGGGTATTTTATTTGGGATTTTCTCTGGTGACCAAATTAATTTAGATTGTCACAACCCTAAAATTACCTTTACATGGAGTTTTGAGTTAACTATCAGGTATTTACTGCTTGTGTGAACCTCCAGAATGTAGTTAATCCTAATTTATAAATGAAGGATAAACAAGATATTTTATATGTACTCATTATTAACTGTTATTGCAATAACACAAGAGAGATGAATAATAATTTAACCCTAAATCATATTGCTATTTGGGACAAAATCTCTTGGAACTGTAATTTGATGCTGTTCTGAGTTTTTATTTCAGTTATGATTGTCTACATTATCATTAAGCCAATATTACATGATTAAAGGGATGTCTGCCTGGGAAAGCTGAGGGGATGGCCTTATGTAGGCACAGGCAGGATCCCCTTGACTCATTTTCTCCATTGGGTTATTTACATTCTGAACAGGAAAATTTTCCACCTGATTAATTCTGTGCCTGGCTACAATATCCTGTGAATAACGTGGAACTGTATTATTAGCTGTTAACTATGACTCTTACCTGAAATCAAACAGAGCTAAGATAGTTTTCCCCGTGTTATGGCTTATGTCAGATCAGTCCTGATATAATCATAACCATGTTCCCCCTTTTTCCTTTCATATAAAATTTCTATAATCAGGGCAGATGAACAGAGGAAATTTTTGCTGTTATAATGCTAAATCTATTAAAACATCTGAGTTACAATAGGATGCAAATATGAAAATTTTTATTTTTTAATCTGAATTTGTGGTTAATTTCATATCTTAAGCAATTAAGGCTTGCCATCTACTTGCTAATAGTTACATATCCACATATACTATTAGTTGCTTATAATATCCTATTCTTTCAAGATAAAATATCTATTTTTATATATGTATGTATATTCTCAAAGAGAATAGGATAAAGGTATAGTAGGTTTTTAAATTTTTAATGGAGTAGCAAGTTTTAAAGAAGCATCAAGATTAGACTATTAGAAATCCAAGGAGCTACCCACATACACACACATAGTTGGCTTCCAAATTTTTCTCAAGATTAATTCAGGTTTTTAATATGTTTTAGTAAGAATATCTAAAAAATAGATTAATGATTTTATACACAAAATCATATGGAAATTTAAATTTTTTCTTTTTCCTATTTTGAAGTCTCTGTCTGGTAGTATTAATGGACAAAAGGGCTCATTTTCCAAGTCAGGTCTTCATGGCCTTTTTGTTGTTATTGATGTTTGTTTTAAAATTCCCCCTAGCCTATTTATGGCATTGCACATATTAGATACAAGGTAGGATAAAGATACAAAGAAGGAATGCTACGTAAAATTTGAAATTCTCTGAAGTTTCAGAGGAATTATGGGTTCCTAAATTGGTGTTCTTCTCTTAGCTCTGTTGGTATTAGGATTAGATTCATGGAATCTAAACTGATTTTTCACCTTCTGAACTAATTACTGGAAAGCGAATCTGATTAGATTTTGTCATGTTTTGCTATAATATGCTGAGTCTTAACACTAACAAGCTTTTAGAAGCATAGAGGATCTCAACAAGTGACCTAGAACCTGGAGACTGGAGGAAATACCTGCCCTGATTCATACCCACTTGTTTGAGAAATGCTTACCAGCCTCCTGAAGATCATGAATGCTGCCAAAGGACTTACCACCCCTGAAACCATTGCTCTATTGGGTTTCTTTATAAACCCATTGGTTTTATTAGTTCTGTTTGTTGTGGACTTGTTATCTATTCTATAAGTTGTTTATCATTTTTCTGCTTGGACTGATACTGATTTAGGAACCAAGACCCTTGTAGTCCAAGTTTGCTGGTCCTGGTTTGCCAAAAGGGTGGTCTCCAGCTACCTTTCTTGTTTAACTCTTCATAGAAGAAAACTGTGACAAAAGCAGAGAAAAAAGTGGGTGACCCTAACATCTGAACACGCACAAATTGATTTTATTGCTCCCATCATTTGAACACCTGTGGATTAATTTTATTGAACTACCAAAATCTGTGGGCTACAGATATGTTTGGGGGAACAGAGGCCAATGGAGCAAATGGAGGGAGACTTTTCCAGATTCAGCTGAGCAGTCCTACTGCCACCAGTGTTGCCAAGTGGACACATCACTCCCATGTGCTTGTTGTGATTGACTCCAGACCAGAGAGAAAACAAGCCCATACCCAGTTAAGCTGAGAAAGAACCCCAACACCAATCAATGGCCTTTTGGACACTTGTTTGACCCTGATAATGAGGACCTGATACTTCACCTATGATCTGCTATGAATTTGTTGTTTGAGCTTTAGATCCTATCGTGTGCCCTTGGGGTTAGGGAAACAAGGCAGCCCAGTATTTATATACATCTGATCCAACATGCCAATTGTGCCTTTAACTGAGCTAGCTGCTGGTTAGGTTGTCCCACCCCTTATTCTTGGGGAAAGAGATGTCCCTCATGAACCTGGGGGCAGACATCCAAGGCCCGTGATTATTATTTTGCAATCAATAAAGCTTACCTAGATACAAAACAAACCAAATTGTTCTGCCATGGGCTAGAAGAATGAGTCTTCCCACTTATTCATGTTTAGTTGGGAAGAAAAATCATTAACCTTTTATAATTCTTGCCATCTTTGAGCTTCCAACATATTGCAAGATACCAGTTTTGTGTTATAAATGGAATAGGGCAATAGGTCAGAAAATGGGATGTCAAATGGGATAGAATTATTCCCTATCCCTGAATCAAAATGTGACCATTCAAGACTGAAAGGGCCTTCTGAGAATTTCTTATAAGCTGGGAAGCCTGATAACAAAAGTAGATTTTTTAGGAAAGCCCCGTAGGAATTTTATTTTCTGTATAAACAAAAAAGGATGTTATTGGTGGCTTGGGTAGGTATTTTGGCCTCTGGTCCATACCTACCCTGTCTCTTAGATGTCCCTCTCAAAGCAAGGATGCAGTCATCTAAGTTTCTACTTGGCTGCCCCCTTCTTTTTCCATCCTATTACCCATGTATGGGAACAGACACAGTCTGGACACTCCTGAATAAAATGAACAAACTTTTGCAAATATTTGTTAATGAAACCAAAGGTGCAGTGAAGACCCTAAATCCTTAGTTTTCTTTTGGCTGGCTCTGGATTTCCTCCTAGCAGAGAAGGGAAGGGTATGGGCCTTCGTGGGTCAGGAATGGAGCCCATCCACCACAAGAGCATCCATACCTACATGGACTCCGTTTGGAGTGCCTAGAACATGGTCCAGGAGAACGGTAAGGAACTCCGGTCCCATGGCAACAGCTAACCACTTGGCTCCCAAATGTCCCACGGCTGAAGTATGTCTTTATGGGTTTTCTCTTATATGTCCTCATAAAGATTCTGTGTTGCTTGGGCTTATGGTGCCTCTTTGGTGCAAAGAACCAAATTGCAAGCAGCAGAGATCAGGATGATGCTGTTAAGACTAGAGAAGCAATATAGATTCCACCGTGGTGTTGCACCAGGAGTATGGCCAGCACCAAAAGGGAGATTGTACAATGCCAGTCCAAGGTACAGTCTGTCTGAGTGACTTCATGGCATTTAGACTTGGGGTTCATGGCAGCTAGCCTATACAAAATGGCAGGTACAACTGGGGCACCAATCCCTTCTCCTATGATGCTGTTAATAGGGGAGAAGTAGAGGCAGCCCTAATCTTATCCCTCATTGAAATGGGGGTGGGGTGCAGCTAGGTAGTTCAGTGGCTAGAGACTGGGGTTCAAATCTGGCCTTAGATACTTCCTAGCTGTGTGACCCTGGGCAAGTCACTTAACCTCCATTGCCCAGCCCTTACCACTCTTCTGCCTTGGAACCAATGCACAGTACTAATTCTAAGATGGAAGGTAAGGGTTTAAAAAAAAACCAACAAATGTGTACCAAGTGGGATTGTCTTCCTTTTCTATGAAAGTTGTTTACTCCAGTCTATAAAAGAAGCCTGCAGTTTGAATTGGAGGTCAGCTTTGCTCTAGCTGCAAGCTGCCTTGGAGGCTAATAAACTCCTTTATCTTATTTCCTGAGTTTGCCTTATCTGACTGGAGTGAGGCCCAGAGCCAAGATTTCTTTCAAGGGCCCATCCATATACCATCCCTTCGGATTCAATAGAAGAAAAAGTCCCGGATTCTGGTAGCCTCGATCCAGGGCCTGTAGGAAGCGGTCCTGGTGAAGACACTGGGCTTGTTCTCAGCTCTGCAGCCAACAGGCCCAAAGCTGGCTATGCCGTGGACTTCCCACTCGTTCCTTCCCATCTGGCAAAGCAAGGGGCCCCCTGAGTCTCCCTGGAAAACACCAACAAGAGAGCCCAATCAGAGGGTGTTGACCGACTGAAGATGAGTCTAACTATGAGAGGCACTGGCCAGTCCGTCTCTTTGGGGCACCAGGACTAAAGGCTGCCTCTAAGGGGCACAGGATAGGCCGTGGCCAGCCAGTGAATCATCCAGCATATTGCCTACCCTTATATCCCACCCAACAGGGGAAAACAGGTGAGGTTGAACCCCAAAAGAACAAAACAGATGAGGCGATAGTAAGAAAACTTAGGAGCTCGTGTTATGAAGATGCCTTTTTTTAGAGCACCCGTAAGTACGTCTGAGTAACCGCAATCCCTGGGTTCCAGCCCTATGTGGTGGTCAGAGCCCAAACCCCAGGAAATGTTCAGATCCCACAGACAACAAGGTCCAGTCATGAGACGGGGAACCCACATGTACCCCCCAAAATTGGATGTGGATTGAATTTTGACATGCTGAATCCCATTTTAAGAGAAAATGCAATGAAGCAAGTGGAATCAAGTCCACAGTGTACAGAATCACAGTGAGTAGACAGAAGAGGCTACAACTTCGGTCACTCTGGACAGAGAGGGAAGAATGACCCCTCCGGAGCCTGAAGCACATCTTCAGGCATCCCCCTAGGATCAGGATTTGGAAGAAAGGAAATTGGGCACCTCTCAGACGTCCAAAAAGCTCTCTCTGTTTCCCAGCTCCCCCTTACCTGGCATGCCGCAGGAGCCTCCTGGAGGTCCCTGAAGCCCACACATAGCATAGTTGGGCTGACTTTGTCACCCCAGACCTTTTCCTGTTGACAAGTGGTGAAATCCATGACAGGTAGCTGGACTTGATTCAGAACATTGGACAAAGTCAAGTTCTCCTCCCCGCCTGTCAGAAACACAAAGACCTTCATGGAAACCCGAAAGTGACCTAGAAAGGCCTTTGGAATGAGGATAAGCTTGGAGAGCATCAGGCCCTAGACACACAGACCCCCCCCCCCCAGAAGAATGTGGAAGACAAGAAAAACCACTCCCAGGCATTTAATTTATTTATTTTGAATGAACAAGTTAATGAATGAAAATAATTTTAAATTTAAATTTAATTGTAATTTATTTGAATTTAAATAATTATTTTTAACCAATGACTATGCTGATGATTCTCAAATCCATAGGCATCTTAAACTTGTCAGGTCCAAAACAAAACTCTTTATCTTATACTTTATATATCTTATATCTTTATCTTTATACTCTTATCTTTCCCCTAAAGCCTCCCGTGTGACCATAAAGTACAACGCCCTCCTCAAGATTTCTCAGCCCCACATCAGGCAGACCCTCATCTCCCAGGATAACCTGCCTCTGCCTCTATCTGCCTCAAGGCTTTCCCTGCTCCAAACTATTCTCCCTTTGGCCATTTAAGTGATTTTCCTAAAATACCAGCCAGATCCTGTCATTTCCCTTCCCCAGACTCCTTCCCCCTCTATTCAATAAACTCCTGTAAATTCCAATTGCCTAGATGAACAAATGCAAAGTGTTCTGTTCAGCATTCAAAACTCTTTAAAACCTATCCCTCTCTTACCTCACCAATCTCCTTTTTTTTTTTTTCATTTTAGAATCAGTACTGCATATTGATTCCAAGGGAGAAGAGCCATAAGGGCTAGGCAATGGGAGTTAAGTGACTTGCCCAGGGTCACACAGCTAGGAAGGGTTTGGGACTGGAGTGGGGGGCATTTAGGTGGCTCAGTGGATTGAGAGCCAGGCCTAGAGACAGGAGGTCCTGGGTTCAAATTTGGCCTCAGACACTTCCCAGCTGGGTGACCCTGGGCAAGTCACTTAACTCCCATTGCCTAGCTCTTACCACTCTTCTGACTTGGAACCAATACAGAGTATCAATTCTAAGATGGAAGATAAGGGTTAAAAAAATGTCTGGGTCTGGCTCTCAGGCCTCTGAACCACCTAGCTGTCCCCCCTCATCTTCTTATACCTTACTTTCCAACAGCTATTCTTCAGTCTAGAGATGTCAGCCTGCTGGCTATTCTATGAACAAGACCCTCCATCGTCCTACTTGTGGACATTTTTCTCCAGCCATTCCCCTTGCCTGGAATGTTTTCTACCCTCTACTCCTGACTACAGACTTCCCTGGCCTCCTTTAAGCCTCAGCTACAATTCCACTTTCTCTAGGAAACCTTTCCCAGCCCCTCTTAATTCTAGTGCACCCCCTGGGTAAATTATCTATTTTTCCTGTAAATAGATTGGCTTTGCATGTTTTTGTCTGTGTATTTTCTTCCCAATTAGATCGTAAGCTCCTTGAGGGCAGGGATTGGCTTTTGCCTCTTCTTCTATCCCTAGAGCTTAGTACAGTGCCTAGAACATGGCGGGCACTTAATAAATGTTGACTGATTTATTATAATAATATATGATATTATAATATATAATAATCACTTGGGTGAGACAGGATGGCCTCCTCTTCCCATTATAATTACCTTGGGTCCCTCCCCAGCCGGTGACCCAGCAGAGCTGGCCAGGCCTAAGGCCAGGCCCGCCAAAGGGAGGGAGGCAGGCATAGTGCACGTAGGGACTGCTGGGGATGTCATGCACTGGCCGGACCAGGGCGATATCGTTGTTCAGCCGGTCAAGGTGTGGGTAGTGGAAGTGTTCGTGCCGGTATATTCGTTTCACACGGTGCACTCTCTGGGTTGCCTCTGTCTGGTTGAGTCGGTGTTTACCCAACACAATGCGCCAATTGGCAACATCTTCCGTCTTCCCCCTGGGATGGCGTTATGGAGTCAGCCCTGGCCATGACCAGCACTATGACTGGGTGAGGATGACCCAGAATCACAGAGAAGGGAAGCCAAAATGGCAGTGCTGTGGGAAATGAGGTCAAGGACAAGGAGGTGCTATTTCAGGGCAATATGGAAGGCAATTCTAAATGCCCAATGGATCCATCCATCCCACCCTCCCCAATGATCCAAGGAGATTTAGGTATTCTCCCATTTTGAGCCCAGAAAAAATGAGAATGTCCTCTTCTTAGGTTTTATGGATGGAGAAGTAACTGCCTTGTTGTGAGGGATACTGGTAAGGACCATCCGGCTCCCAAATATCTTCCCAACCTAAAAACTTGGGCATCCCCAAATTTCACTATTGAAGACATCTTTTCACCTGCATAACCCAGATCAAATTGCTTGCCAGCTGCAGGAAAGGGAAGAGAAGGGAGGAAGGGAGACAATCCGGATCCTATAACTTTGGAAAACTTATGTGGAAATGTGTTATTACATATAATTGGTAAAAAACAAATGAATAAATGCAGTTTGTCAACATGGAATCTAGAAACCCCAAACTTGTAGCCTAGTAAGATCTGATGAACCCCAAGTTTTAGGACTAGCTTGTAAGTTGGAGCCCCCAAAGCTGGTACTTGTTCCCAGTCCTGGAGAGAATCCACCCTAATGGGAATCTCAGGCTAGAAGTTTCAGACTGAATAATGGACCCTCAGGTGAATGACAACCCTAATTAGGTGGGACTAGGCATATGCCAAGTACCCTTTTTGTCTTGGGTAGTCTTTCCTATAGTAGCAGAGATCCTTCCCAAGAAGGTCCACACCTGGGCAGGGACCACCCTTGAGTATCCATTGGAAGCAGCCCCTTCTCTTAGACCCTCTCCTCTAGCTATCATTCTTTTCCCAAGCTCGATGGTATCCTGTCAGTGTGGTTTGAACACTCCTATTTTCTTTGTAGCTATAGTGATATCAATCATCTTTCCCTGCCCCTGTATTTCCCCCCAAATGGTATGTAAGTTCCCCAAATTCTTTTGTTCTTTGGAGTTTCTATCTAGCGTGGTTGGGTGGTTGGCTTTTCCAGGGATCAGCATCCCGAGCATCCAGAGTTCAATCCTCGGACTCTGTGTGGTTGTTAACGTGTAGCTCTGTGAAGAGGCCTGCTATCACACTGAACCCCTTTTCCTTGATTCAAGAGTGGTTTTCTGACTATCTAATAGTTCTGTTTTTTTTTTTTTACAAGTCAACAATTTAAAGCCATTCATTCTTTCAGTTAAGCATTCCATATGTCTCTTTTAAAATGCAAAACACCGGCGGGGAGGGTCCAGAATCTCCCAGTTTATTACATGGAAGAGATTCTAGGGACACCTCTCCAGAGTCATGCATGGGACCACAGCCTGCTTGGACCTAAGTTGAGGCATCTTACTTCTGCAACTTTTTACTTCTGTGACCCTGGGCCAATCATTCACGCTTTGGAACTCCGTCTTCCTGCCTGTAAAATGCATGGATCTGCCTGGATAATCTTTAGGGCTTCTTCTGGCTTTAAATCCTACTGTGGTAGAGACTAGAAGAGAGAGAGGTTTTGCAGGACAAGCCAAGATGCAAGAACCAAGGCTGGGGGCCTGTCTGTCAGTCAAGGAGAAGGTTCCAAACGGAATGTCCCCAGGAGAGGCAGTTGGGGGAGCCGGACCAGAGGAGAGGAATTGGGTCCTTGGGGCTCACTCTCTCATTGGGGGACAGAATCAGAAATCCCAGTTTCTCCCCTGGTCAGCTTCAACTCTTGGTCAGTCAAGTCTCAAAGAGAGAGCAGAGATTTTCCTTTGGTTGGAGAGCCCAAAAAGTCAAGCCTCATCAGTTCAATAACCCCCCAGTGAGAGAGTGAGCCCCAAGGTCCCAATTCCTCTCCTCTGGTCCGGCTCCCCCAACTGCCTCTCCTGGGAACATTCTGTTTGGAACCTTCTCCTTGACTGACAGACAGGCCCCCAGCCTTGGTTCTTGCATCTTGGCTTGTCCTGCAAAACCTCTCTCTTCAAGTCTCTACCACACTATGATGCCTTGACATAATATAATATGACATGACATGATATAATATAATATATGATATGACAATATAATGTAATATAATATAAACATATATATATAATGTGATCAAGGCAGCTAGGTAGAGCAAGTGGTAAGAGCTGAAAGATATGCCAGTAAAATAAATCCTAGGATGCCTAAGCTTCTGACTTGACATGATGTCCCCCAAGCTAACTCCCCCAAGTTAGGGAAGTAAGGACCTCCCCTTCTCTCTTTCTTCTTCCAGCCATCCCCCTGCCCATAAGAAACACCCACTTACCCAGAGAAGCAATGGGCTGCAGTAAGGACCCAGCTGGGATGGATCAGGGTCCCCCCACAGACATGGACAAACCTGGGGCTCCCTTGGACTCGAGCCTGAGAGTGAGGAGAGGAGAGAGGATGCCCCAACATGTTTGTGGCCCACATAGAACATCATTTTCTCAGAGCGCTGAAACATTTTGTGTGTCAAGAGTCCCACCCCTTGGGCAATCGTGTCTCACTAGAACATGAGGATGGAGGTGATGGAGAGAAGACAGCTAAAGTCTTGGGAGGGCAGAGGAGAGGAAGAGAATTGAAGTTGGGGTGGGGTAAGGAGAAACCAAGATTGCTCCCTCAGAAAGCTTAAAGAGGGTGTCTGTGTGTGTGTCTAAAAATTCTGTTCCTGAAAATTATATTAAATTCTTTTTCAAATTTTCAAGTATTTGGGTGTCAAATTCTATTTTCAATGTATTCTTTAACTTCCTCTGACTCTGGGTACTTAGAATACCGCGTGGCACTCTGATATATATTTTCCAAAACACCAATCCTGCTATTTTATAAGTCATCCGTCTCCATTTTAATAATCTACTTGATATAAAGGGGGCACCTTTCCATTGAGAAGTAGCCCTCCTTACGCCTTTCTTTTAGGTAAATTTGGATTTTCCTCCTATCCCTTTCCTTAAAGTTCTAGGGTTCCTCGTATCTTCCCAAGATGCCAGTGTGGGTTTTCCCCAAGCTCGGAGCTGGAGTTGGACTGTCTCCAAATACCAAAAGTTTATGCTTCTACCCGGAGTCTCATCTCCCAGAGTTAAAGTTTCTAGGTTTGTCAGAGACAGAAAAGGCAAGAAATGTCCAAAGGGCCGCTGTAGGGTCCAGGAGGCAGCGTGGGGCAGCTCACTAAGGGGGGGAGGAAGAGCCCTGTGGCCTTTCCTGCCTGGTGCCAGAGGGGGACTAGAGTAAAACCTCTCCTGAATGGCCCCTGAAGACAAGTCCTGGGATTCCTCCTGGGCCCTCCACTTAACCCTAGTGTCTCAGGGGCAGGCCTACCTGCATGGACACCTGCCAAGGCCACGAGTGAGGCCTGGCTTCCCGGCCTTGGATGATCCTTCCAGCAGAGCCCAAGTGCTGGGACGGGGCCACACCACAGTCCTGGGGCCAGTCTGGAAGGAGGACGGACAGGTCACTGCTGTAGCCACGGTGGCCCAGGGGGAGGAGTCCCTCCCCCAATGCCTTTTTCATGGAGCCCCTGAGATGGCTCCTTAAGGAATAGGGATAAAATGGCGAATGGCCAATCTTGTGTTCCTCCCCCATTCCTCGCTCCCTCTCCTCTCTCTTCTCCCAGGACTCCGGTTCCCCCAGGCCTCTCTCCTCTTCCGGCCCCTCTGGGCTGCCTTGGAAGTTTAGGCCCTGCCTTCCGGCCAGGCCTCCTTCCAGCCCGCAGTCCTAGGGGGACGAGGCCTTCACTCACCCAGCGTCAGGTGCCCAGGAAACGCCGCTGCCCCGGACAGCGAGATCAAGGCAGGAAGGAGCAGCAGAGCCAGGAGAGTCATGACCAGGCGCGGCCTAGTTCCACAGAAGGGTGGGCCGAGAATTTATACGCTGTCTCCCTGGGCCAGAGGCCTTGGCTTCTGATGACAGGCCTGAAACAATTGGTGACGCTGCCAGCTTGGGCCTGGATGCTTCTGCCTGGGGCTAAGCACTTCTGTCACAGCAGCAAGGCACGCAGGCCTCCAGCCTTTGCCATCAGCAGTTTTGCCCAGAGAATGGAGGAACGGGACAGAACGTCACCAGGCTTCATCCCTTCTCCATCCCCGGCCCCTCCTCTGAGGGAGCCCCTGGGCTTCTGCTTCCTCCTCCTGGCAAGAACCCCAGAATCCCTGAAGCTGGAGCTGTCCATTGGGAGACAACTGGTGGGCACTGGACCTGGAGTCAGAAAGACCCAAGTTCAAATCCAGCCTCAGACATTTGTTGTGAACCCGAGAGAGCCATTTTACCCTTCAGACACCTCTGTTTCCCCACCTGAAAAATGAGGATAATAATACTACCCACCTTACAGAATTACTGTGAGGATAAAACAAAATTTGTAAGGTCAGCCCTGGTCTTTCCCTTCTGTCTTAGAATTGTTACTAGGACAGAAGAGAAGGGTTTTTTTTAAACCTTTTATTTATTTATTTTTTAAACCTAAAATAATGGTAATATTTGTGAAGTGTTTAGCACCGCGCCTGGCACATAGTAAGTCCTGATTAGTGTTAAGAGATGATTACGGCTATCACAGATGTCAGCCCTAGTAGGGTTCAGAGCCTTATTGCAATCTATCATCCTGGTTGACATTTACACAGGACTCTGTCATCGCCAAGTTTCTACCGAGTATTTTTTGTGTTGGACATTTAAAAAACAAATTTGGGGGGCAGCTGGGTGGCTCAGTGGATTGAGAGCCAGGCCTAGAGATGGGAGGTCCTAGGTTCAAATCTGGCCTCAGACACTTCCCAGCTGTGTGACCCTGGGCAAGTCACTTGACCCCCATTGCCTAGCCCTTACCACTCTTCTGCCTTGGAACCAATACACAGTATTGATTCCAAGATGAAAGATAAGGGTTTAAAAAAAGAGATTTTTAAAATTGTTTTTATATCATTTCTATGTTCCCAGTATATGGACCTCCTTTTCTCTCCCAGAACACTATTCCTCATGCTGGTTATTTTAAAATCATTTTCACATAGATTTATATATATATATATATTTATGTATAATTTATTTTTTATTATTTATATCCATTTGATTTAATTCACAGCAGGTATTACTATTTAAATCAGAGATATCAAATATGTGCCCTGTCCACCTTCCATCCTGGGCCTCTGGACCACAACATTCCAGAAGAAATGTAATTGGGAAATAATTAACAAAAAGAATAAAAATATAACACACTGTTTTATTGTTTTATTTTTAAAAACCCTTACCTTGCACCTTAGAATCAACACAGTATAATGATTTCAAGGCAAAGGAATAGTAAGGGCTAGGCCATGGGGATTAAGTGACTTGCCCAGGGTCACCCAGCTAGGAAGTATCTGAGGTCTGATTTGAACCCAGGACCTCCCATCTCTGGGCCTGGCTCTCCATCCACTGAGCTACCTAGCTGCCTCCTATAGGACATAATGCTAATTGGTGTCCATCTGTGGTCATGCAGGAATCCCTTTCTGAGTTTAACACCATTGATCTAAATGGTTACCAGACTAGGCCATGGTAGAAAAATGGAAAAAGCCATAAGAATGGGGGGTGGGGGGGAGTAGACTCCGCTCTGCAATGGATTTACCAAATGGCCTAAGCTCACTTCTTTCCTTTGGGTCTCAATGTCTTCTAAAGGGTTTGGATTTGACAATGAGATTTAGGACTGGGAGCTATAGAGTTGGAAAATCTTGAGCCCCAGGACTACATTCCCCAGAATTCCTTTTCATCTCCCAGCATCCCTTTCCCTGCATCCTCACATTTGTGTGGTTACATTATTGTTTACAGCATTCTGTGGCTCCTCCCTCTTCCTCTTCTTTATCGAGACCGGGGCTGGAGTTATTTAGCTCCCTTTTAACACTAGTTTTTATTTTAATAAATCTTATAAATATAATACTTGAATTACTGTATATCCATTTTAATTCTCACAGAGCCTAGAAGATTCAAATGTAAGTCATCTGGAAATAGCATTGGCTGTGGAGTCCGAAGACCCAAGTTCAAATCCCAGTTTTGACACCACATAGGAACTTGGGGTGGATCAAATGGCTTTCAAGGATTCTTCTGGTTCTAAATCCAGAATTCTTTTGACTACAGATTCAGTGTTCTGGAAGACTCTGATATGTGGATTTGGAATAAGTAGACTTGGTTGCACATTTTATTTGATTTTGGCTCTGAGCCTTAGTTTCCTCATCTCCAAAACGGGGATAATACTATGTGCCTTCACATGGCTGCCATGAAGAAAATTCTCTGTATATTTTAAAATGCTATATGATTTATATCAATTTTTAAATCTACGTATATTCTATTCCGCAATAATAAAGGTCACTATGGTCTTATTTTCCAACTCTATGATGATTCTATGACTAACCCAGGGTCACTCAGCTATTCAGCAATACATTTTTCCTTTCTTTTCTTCTAACTCTAATTGTCCTTCTTAGAATTAATACTAAGTATCAGTTCCAAGGAAGAAGAGTGGTAAGGGCTAGGCAATAGGGGTTAAGTGACTGCCCAGTGTCGCCCAGCCACGAAGTATGTGAGGCCAAATTTGAACCCAGGACCTCCCATTTTCACTCCTGGTTCTCTAGCTATTGAGCCACCTAACTGCCCTTCAGCAAAACATTTAGAAGTAAGACCCATAACTCCTGATTCTGAGCCCTATAGTTTCATTTTCTTTTAAACCTTTTTCTTTGGTCTTAAAATCAATACCACGTACTGATTCCAAGGCAGAAGAGCAGTAAGGGCTAGGCAATGGAGGTCAACTGACTTGCCCAGGGTCACCCAGCTAGGAAGTGTCTATATCTGGATTTGAACAAAGGACCTCTCATCTCTAGGCCTGGCTCTCAATACACTGAGCCACCCTGATGCCGCCTAGCTCTGTGTTTTTTTTTTTCACTAGCTCAAAAAGATTTGCTTGAATCAAACTGAACATCCCAGGTACCTCAGTGTAATCCTATTGAGGGAGGTGATTGCATGTGTGTGTGTGTGTGTGTGTGTGTGAGAGAGAGAGAGAGAGAGAGAGAGAGAGAGAGAGAGAGAGAGAGAGAGAGAGAGAGAGAGAATGAGAGAGAGAGAGAGAGAGAGAGAGAGAGAGAGAGAGAGAGAGAGAGAGAGAGAGAGAGAGAGAGAGAAAGAGAAAGGGAGGGATAGAGGGAGGGAGAGGGAGAGAGAGAGAGAATGAGAGAGAGAGAGAGAGAGAGAGAGAGAGAGAGAGAGAGAGAGAGAGAGAGAGAGAGAGAGAGAAGAGAGAGAGAGAATGAGAGAGAGAGAGAGAGAGAGAGAGAGAGAGAGAGAGAGAGAGAGAGAGAGAGAGAGAGAGAAAGGGAGGGATAGAGGGAGGGAGAGGGAGAGAGAGAGGAAAGGAGAGAGAGACATAAAAGCAGACAGAGTAAGAGTCACAGAGAGAGAAACAGAGACAGAGAGAGACAGAGTGAGTGAGAGAAAGAGTGAGGGACAGAGAAACACGCAGAGAGAAAGAGTAAGAGTGAGGGGGGGGAGGGAGGGAGAGGGAGAGAGAGAGAGAGAGAGAGAGAGAGAGAGAGAGAGAGAGAGAGAGAGAGAGAAAGAGAGAGAGAGAGGGAGGGAGAGACAGGGAGGGAGGGAGAGACAGGGAGGGAGGGAGAAAGAGAGGGAGAGAGAGAAAGGGAAGGAGAGAGGAGAGAGAGAGGGAGGGAGAGAGAGAGAAGGAGGGAGAGAGGGAGGGAGAGAGGGAGAGAGGGAGGGAGAGAGAGGGACAGAGACAAAGACAGACAGAGAGAGACAGAAAGACGGAGAAAGAATGAGGGACAGAAAGAGAAACAGAGGGAGTGAAAGCGAGAGACAAAGTGAATGAGAGACAGAAAGAAAATGAGGGACACAGACGGAGACAGAGATAGTGAGTAAGAGACAAAGAAAGAGACAGTGCAGATGCAGAAACTGAGGCCAAGGGAATTTATCTGATTTTCCCAAGGTCACCAGGGATTCAGGCATTCTTTCTCCTAGCCAGCTTGATGCTCTCTGCACTTGACCCACCAGCTCTGTCAGCTATGCCCACTTTAATACAGGAAATTGTGGAAGCTGGATCTTGACAACCACCTTAACGTAGTGGTAAGAGCCTGGGAAGAACTTGTCAACTAGGAAAAACACAGAACTATTAAATAGTCAAAATCACTCTTTAATTAAGGGAAAAGGGGTTAGCGCTGCTACTACGACAACAGAGCTGATTTCCAAGACTGCACTGGAGTCAAGACGCCCTGGTCACCAGCCCCTGGGAGTGCCACCGACTCAGGATGGACTCCGAGGAACAAAAGAACTTGGGGAACCTATGTACCACTCTAGATGACCTGGGGGCTTTAGGATTAGAGGGACAGTTGATTGACCTCACAATGGTGAGAAAGGAAAATGAGGAGTTCCAGACAGGAATAACAGTGAGGGGCTGGGGCCCCACAATGGACACAAAAGGGAAAGACTCAGCCTAGGGCTGGGTCACCTTGGTCATGGACTTTAGCCTAGGGGGAAGAAACCATTGGGACAAAAAGGGATGTTTAACATTGGATGGGATTTGCTGTTCCACCCAAACTACCAGGAAGTTCACTGTCTGGTGAAGAGGGACCTTCCCTCAGGGGGAAACTCTCCCGTGAGAAAGTCAAAACCTGGGGTTTCTATACTTAAACTAAATAAACTGGGGATCTCTAGATTTCCATGTTGACAAACTCATATTGGGCTCCTAGGTGTACCTGGGTACAAGGGAATCCCATCGCCACCTTGTAAATAGCCTCTTAATGCCCTCTGCAGTAGGTGTTGGTTTGCCAGCTGGGATTTAAAGGGTCCCAGAAAAGCCGAGCCTTAATCAAATGTTTCCTCCACTAATGCCTGAAATTCTAGCAGAGAGCAACTGATTCCTTTGAAGTAAGCCTGGAGATGACAAGGAATACTCCCAAAGGATTGAAGGGAGGGATGTTAGATGAGGACATGGAAGCAAGCAGCTGGCTAAAAAGGGGGTATTTGTTTGAGAATGAGATTTGGCATTCTGCACCTCAGTATCCTCAGAAACAGGAATAATGCATTCTTGGCTAGGGACCAATATGCTTCCTTTATTCCCTAATTCTGAGGGCAAAGAAGAGAGTTTGTTTGATTTTTTTCCCTTAGAGGCTTGCAAACAAGAGGGATTGCAGTTTAAAAGAAGGTAAGGGGGAAAAGTAACCAGATACAATTATGAAGCCAGGTACCATTAAAAAGCAGATCTGGCATAGGAAAAATAGGGCAGTGGGCAAAGGCACAGTGCATAAAGTGCCAGCCTGGAGTCAGGAAGACTCATCTTCTTGAACTCAAATCTGGTCTCAGGTGCATAATAGCTTTGTGACCCTGGGCTAGTCACTTAACTCTGTTTGCCTCAGTTTCCTCATCTGTAAAATGAGTCAGAGAAGGAAATGGCAAACCACTCCTTATCTTTGTCAAGAAAACCCCAAATGGAGTCATGATCAACTCAACAACTGCCACAACAATTCTGAATGATAAGGAAAGAACTGCTTGGCAAAGTAGAAATGACTGGAATATTGGGAGAATACATATCATATCAGAGATGGTAACAGATAAGATGGGGAATTTCAAGCAAGGTCTGACATATGACCTAAACTTTAGGAAATTAAACTTCAAAGATCTCAGAGAAAGGATGGATAAGCCTAAGGCCTGAGGCTCTACAAGGGAAGTTAACTCAAAAGGAATGAAAGACTCTCAAGAAAACTGCAGATGCAAACAAATCATCTGAAAAGGAAGCAAGGGAGGAGGATGTATATGTGAAGCCCAAGGGGCAAGAATATGAAACTAGCCTGCAAACTCAAATTTTTTTTTTAAACCCTCACCTTCTGCCTTGGTATCAATATTGTGTATTGGTTCCAAGGCAGAAGAATGGTAAATGCTAGGCAATGGAAGTTAAGTGACTCCCCCAGGGTCACACAGCTGGGAAGTGTCTGAGGTCATATTTGAACGCAGGACCTCCCATCTCTAGGCCTGGCTCTCAATCCACTGAGTCACCCAGCTGCTCCCCAAACTCAAATTTTTTTATGAGATATGCTGGAAGGGGCAGCCTTGGTGCCCTTCTTGGAAGGAGAATGTGATATACTGGGAAAGGCTTCTGGAGACAAAAGAGCTACTTGACTTCCATCTGCCTCTCACCTGAAATGGATGTCTATTGTCTGGTGAAGTGGGACCTTCCCTCAGGGGGAAACCTCTCCTGTGACAAGGTCAAAACCTGGGGTTTTGACCCTTAAACTAAGTAAACTGTGAATTTCTGTATTTCCATGTTGACAAAAGTAAGGTTTTAAAAATAAAAAAGAAATTCCGGGAAGTTTGAAGTGAGCAGGGGAAGGCAGAAGGGAACAGACACTGAGCTAAATGCTTTATAATATTATCTCATTATAAATAATATCTCATAATACATGTATAACCCACACTGAATTCCTTGCCAGCTTTGGGAACAGGAAGGAAGAAGTGAGGGAGACATGGAAGTTTGTTATTAAAATAAAAAATGTTTTTAAATTAAAATTATTAAAACCTTAAAACAATATCTCATATTATCTCATTTTTACAACAGTTCTGTGAAGTAAACACTAGTTGAGGAACTGAGGCAAAGAGACGTTAAGGGTCCTGCCCAAGGACATATAGCTAGTGTCTGAGGATGTTTGAACTCAGATATCCCTAATTTCAGGCCCTGTACTCTATCACTGGTTCTACCAACTGCCTCAAGTACATAACTAAACAAGAATACAAAATGGTCCCTTTGAATAGCAATGGTTATCACAAAATTCAGAATGACTTAATTTCTGGAAAACAATAACAACAAAAAGAGTTTCACAAATTGCCTTAGGAAAAGAAATCAGAATTACAATGACATTTTGCTTCTGTTTCCTTTTTCAAGGAGAGTCATCTTTTTCCCTGACTTGCAGGATAGAGAAATAGCCCACAGGGAAGGAAAATTTAGATAAGGAAGATGACCATAAGAGAACACTTTGCAGGTCTCAAATCAATTCAAGTCACCAGGCCAAGAAAAGCTTTCACATGTGGTTATTGAACCATTTGTTCTGAAAATAATACCTGGGAAATCCCAGAGAGTGGGAAAAAGCCACAAGACTGGAGATGAGAAGACACTGTCCCATTCCCCCCCCCCAAAAAAAAAAAGAGAAGAAAGTTCACCCTATCCAGTTTGACAGAGCAGGGGATTTCATCTCCAGTCCTCACAATAGTCTAGGTTAGCTTGTTAAAGGGATGGTTCTTCCCCACCCGCCCCCCCTCAAGTTGGGAGGAGAGGGCATCCTGAAATCCCTCATGCAATGGAGCTAGAGATACGTCAGGTACACGATTTACTAAAGATCTCAATAAATTATACATCTGTTCCTTGATAAGGAGGAAAAGATGTGCAGTGCAAATGCTTTTGTTAAGGTCCAGTTCCGTCACCCACCACCATGGAAGACCCACAGACAATGTAATCAAGCAGGAGGGTCCTTTATTCTGGTATACACCAGGGGAAGCTCAGCACAAGAGTTCCGCCTGCAGTTGTGAGTGCAGAGTCTTTATACCCAATGCCTGACAGCATATCACTAGCCACCATACGTGGTCCACAAGTTTCTCCTGGACTCTACGTTTTGGGCGTCGGCACATTTAGGTTCCCTGACAGAGGTCTGTTGGTCAGATGTTCTATAGTGATATGTGCTGTACTGATCAAGCAGCTCCCTGCTTGGGGCTCCTTCACTTTCAACAGGGATGCATGATTCAGTGGAAAGAACTCTTCATTTGGCATCAACGGACTTGAGTTTGAATCTCAGCTGTGCTAAGAAAAAGTTGTTCTGTATTTTGGCACATAGTCAAAAGTGCTACACTAAATCTGACAGCTACTCAGAAGCCTCCAAGATACTGTCTGTAGTGTAAAACTTTGGGGCTAGTTTTGGGGATGGGACTGTTTTCTCTTTCTGAAGGTTGTTAG
Organism: Monodelphis domestica; assembly: GCF_027887165.1. Classification (NCBI taxonomy): domain Eukaryota; kingdom Metazoa; phylum Chordata; class Mammalia; order Didelphimorphia; family Didelphidae; genus Monodelphis; species Monodelphis domestica. The sequence continues at coordinate 74,832,211 of NC_077227.1, forward strand.
AATGGAGGCTCCTCTAAGAACCACTGGGTCATACCTGCAGCTTGAGAGGGCTGGAGGTATTATCCAGATAAAGTCCTAATAATCAGGTCCTTCCCATCAGGAACCCCTAAAAAGCCTACCATGTTTCCTGGCTAAATGGTTATTTTTCAGTTCAGAAAGCATAACGGCAATTTCTAGGGGTTCAATTATAGGATCCTAGAATTTACTCTTGAGATGTTGCTAAAGTGATCATCTGATACTTTGGAAATTATTGTAAATAATATATAATATAAATGCAAAGTATTATTATTATTGTGACCCATGCCTTAAGACCCATCATCTGCACAGATGAGAAAAACAAGTAATCCACCTCTTCTGAAAAGAGGAAGAGACAAAAATCATAGAGATGGAGACAAATGCAAAAACACAGGTGGAGCTAGGGAGATGGGACTAAAGAGACCCAAAGAGAGATGGGCACAACCTCAGAGAGCTTTCTGATCTGAGATGCTTTGCCTTTTAGGCAAAGATTCTTAGGCTTTTTTTGTGTCAGGGATCTCTCCTCAGAATAATGTTTTTAAATAAGTAGAATACTTGGGATTATAAAGAAACCAATTATACTGAAATACAGTTTTCAAAATATATATATATATATATATATTTTATAAAAAACCCTTACCTTCTGTCTTGGAGTCAATACTGTGTATTGGCTCCAAGGCAGAAGAGTGGTAAGGGCTAGGCAATGGGGGTCAAGTGACTTGCCCAGGGTCACACAGCTGGGAAGTGTCTGAGGCCAGATTTGAACCTAGGACCTCCCGTCTCTAGGGCTAGCTCTCAATCCACTGAGCTACCCAGCTGCCCCCCAAAATATTTTTTAAACACAATTTGGCAGATCTCAGGTTTTAACAATCCTCTCCTGTTTTCCCAGCCCATTGTTCAAAAAGGAATAAAACTAACATGGAGCCCCTTGGGCCAGGGTCTTTTCCATGAAACAGTGCTCAGTTTAAAGTTCATTGACAGGAAAAGGAATTGAAATCATTCGGGACTAAAAGACAGATGGATGAATGAAGTCCTGTTCTCAAGCAGAGAGACTCCCATTTTTTGGCAGGATTTCGGAGAAATGGTAAATGGTCTTGATGAGAAAACCCAGCCAAAGCATGAAGTTAGCTCTCCAGGACCTGCCATGAGAATGATGTTCAGATGCAGCATTTCCAGGTAACCAAAGAGGACACAAGTAAAATTATACCCTTAGGATAACTACAGGTAAGACTTGCCAATTCACTCGGAAATTCCTTAACTTTAGTCCCTTATCTTAAATATTCTATCTAAAGGGTCTTGTCTGGGCTGTTCTTCCCACCTGTGGTGGGTCTCTGGAGCCTACAGAAAAATTTCCATTCCTGTAATCTTGCTCAGGGTCAGGAGAACTTGAGTTTCAGGAATGTTAGGTATGGGCAGAGGTAAAGCAGGTAGATTGTTATCTGTTCATTCCAAGCCATGGACAGTGTTTTTGTCCTGGGAAGAAGTGTCTCCACTTTGATGGACATCTGCCCCCCACAAGGACCCAAATATATGAGAATCTGAGTTGAGGTGGCATGGTGTCTATGTGGAGAGGTATGGAGCAATGATCACTTCCCAGTGTGGCCTGGACCAGATTCAAATGTAGGTCCCATCTAATAGCACAAACAATTTTCTAAGTCATTATGTGGGCTGCCAGGATCCCTATGTAGTTTAGTGGCCCCTAGTCTAGTAGAGTTGGGAACCACTAGGGTAGTAAGTAGAACAGTGGACCTAGACCCAGGAGGATCTTGTAAAAATCCTTATTCAGACATTTAGCAGAGGTGTGACCCTGGGAAAGTCAACCTTCCTGTGCTTTAGCTTCCCTCTCTGTAAAATGGGGCAGGAAGTGATATGAACTCTTAAATCCCTGTTGGAAAATTAATATGGAATTACCATTATTTTTAAGTGAAACCTTTCTTGGTTTTGAAGTCAGCCAGCTTCCAAAGCAATTTACTCCTAGGCCTCAAGGCATCTCACTGGTCTGGCTTTTTTTTATAGGCAGGGTAGAGACCTGCTCCTCATTTATCTGTAAATAAGAACTCTCTTAGGTAATGAAGGCAGCAAGCTCTAGCTGCCATTTTGGATTGCAGTGGCCCAGCTACATGGTGAAGAAGGGGGTGTATAGGCATTCTCCTGAGATCTGCCTCTTCCTGGGATGCAATCATGAGGGAGGAGCTGGGGGTCAGGACATCTAAGTCGACCTCCTCAATTTCTACTTACCAGAGATGTCTTGGGAGGTCCAGGGAAGGGACTAGATAATGAGGTCATGAGGAATATAGATGTGCACCAGAGTTCTCTTGCTCTCTTTTGCCCTGCTCATTCTCGTTACTGCCCATTTGGTTTCTGAAGAGCGTCTACTGGCTGGTTTAGATTTCCTTGAATGGTCAGTTAAATAATTCTAAAACTAAGAAATACAGCCTCTTGAGAACTTCAGCTATTATGCTTTTCTAGTTCTAAATCTACCATCCTTAGCTGGTTCCCAGATTATGCTCCTGGGGAAAGGAAAAGGAATAAACGAGGGCTCCTCTTTATTCCTAAATCGCTATTTTACACATTAATCCCAATGGGATCTCTGGCTAAGCCCTAGGATGTACCCAGTTTGGGAAATTCTAGAGACCTCGATAGAAGGGATATTGGGGAAGAAGACAAAGCAGAAGAAAATGCAGGGAATTTTCTTCTATTTACAGCCTGGTTAATGTGTATTGTCTCCCTAGTTCTGTTTACTTCAGACTGCATCAATTTTTTTCTTTAAACTTTATTTCTGTCTCCATAACAGTGCTAGAAAGACTGGGGCTAGGCAAATGGGGTTAAGTGACTTACCCAAGGCCACATAGCTCTGTTTGAGGTCAAATGTGAACCCAGGTTCTCCCAACTCCAGGCTTGGAATTCTTATCTGTCCCACCTCACTGCCCCAATCTGCATCAGTTCTTGTAACTCTTCCTATACTTCTCTGAATTCTTCATTAGAAATGAACGAAGCATTTGTTAATTGTTTGCTGTATAGCAAAACACTGTGCTAAGTCGTGAGGGATATGAACAGAAAAAACAAGACAGCTTCTGCTCTCAAGGAACTTACGTTCCAATCAGGGAAGTTTCAGCTGCGTGTCAGAAAGGAAGGGATCCATGGTCCTTGGTACGCAGCAGACATGCAAGTAATAGAGAGGTAATGCCTCTTCCCTAACGCCATTTCCACTGAAAATGGGGTGAAATGAAAACCATATTCATAGTTTCTTTTGGTGCAATAATGCCAGGGTAGAACCATATCCTTATATAAATACATATGTGCATGTGTGTATTTGCACACACACATATATGAGAGTTCATGAGGAAAAAATGAGATGTTTGGCATTATTTAAAATGTGCCCCAAATATGCATTTTATAGATATATATAGAAATGTTGTACACATGCGTATACATATATAGATGTACACAGAAGACATCAACAAGGCTTAATAGAAATGAGAAAGGAAAAGGAAAAACACATAGGGACAAATGGGTCGTTGCTTCCCTTACTTAGCTAAGACTTGGCTTCTCAGCATGAGTTTTCTTAATGTGATTTGTGCTTTCCCTTCGGATAACTCCCAGCATTCCAAGCGCTTAGATACTTAGAACCAGAAGCTGCACCGTCTGTCTTAGACCCTCTTTCCCATGAATGTTGTCTCATAGAAGAAAGCACTGAGACAAATTTTAATTTTAATTGAAGTAGGTCCAGTTTCTTTCCTAAACAACATCACTGGGAAACTTGAGAGAGGATGAATGTTTTACTGTAGTTTGTGTAAGGAAAAGATGGGCCATCTGGCATAGTCAGCACCAGGTTTTAGGTAAAGATTTATAAAAACGGAGGGAAAAGTAAGAAATGACCCCAAGGCCAAAGCTTGTAAAAAAGCTCCAGAAGGATGAAAAGTTAAAAAAAAAATTAAGCTCTTATTATATAACCATGCATAATCTCAGTGATCAAGAAAGGGGTCAGCTGTCTAAGAAATTAATAGGACTCCATAGTGAGTTCACTGATGCATTTATGCTTTAAAAGGACATTTTAAAAAAATGGACTGATGGTGGGGGGGGGGGGGGCAGCTGGGTAGCTCAGTGGATTGAGCCAGGGCCTAGAGACGGGAGGTCCTGGGTTCAAATCTGGCCTCAGACACTTCCCAGCTGGGTGACCCTGGGCAAGTCACTTGACCCCCATTGCCTAGCCCTAACCACTCCTCTGCCTTGGAACCAATATATAGTATTGATTCCAAGATGAAAAGTAAGATTTTTTTTTAAGTATCACTTCTTTACAAGGTAAAATTTCTCTACCCACCATTTTTATTACTTTTAAAAAGGAACTTGACAAAAATAAACACGATTATTTCCATATATGAAGAATGAAATGAGTTTTGTATACAAAATTGTGAATCTGTTATATCCAGTATGTTTTTAAAAACATACATGATTAAATTTAGCACATTGATCTGTTCTTAATTCCATTCTTCCTAAAGAACCTCCCTCAATTATCACCATCCCCTTTTTTATCTTCTCTTTCCAATGGTCCCTCCCTATCAGCTTACTGAGGTCCTCTTCTCCCTCGTTAGAAAAATCCTTTTCCCCTCTCATCTATTACCTGTTCCAGCTACCTCCATCTTTCCTACTTTTCTTTCAACTGAGTTTCAGATAGGCATAGTGCATATTCAGTGCTTCCACTTCCTGTCCACAAACCCACTCTAATAATCTGGTTTCTGGCTCTACTACTTTCTTGAAGGTTAATATCAGACACAGAATCAACAATTCCAATAGCCTTTTCTTCAGTCATTCTCCTTGCCTATTTGACACTGATTTTGACTACTTCTGTGATGCTGTACCCTTCACTTCTCTGACCACCCTTTCTCTGATTGCTAGCTCTTCTTATTGTACTTTAAGAAATTAATATGGGCATTTAGGGAAACATTGGGCATAAGCTGATAGGGTGGAGGAAGCAACATGCACAAACGTCTATAATAGTGTAAATTTAAAAAAAAAACATACACCAAAAAAATCTGAATTCTGAAGAAATGCAGTGAACAGTATTGAATACAGAATCAGAAAACTATGGATGGCAAACATAGCCTATCTGGATAGCCATTGGTGTATTTATCTTGATTGTTTTCTTTGTTAAAACTGAAGAATAGGAGTGGATAAACGAAGGATATATAAGTACATTTATTGTGATGTAAGCACATAAAGACATTAATAAACATTATAAAAATAAAATCATTCAAAGAATTGATGTGATGTTGGCCTGATCACCTTTAATCTTCTGTCTGGGGCCAATAAAATCTTCATAGCCATTGGCTAAAAGGGAGCTGACTGAGCAAAGAGGCTTACTATCCACAGCATTCCTGGTAGAATTGGGGCAGGATATTAGGTTATTCTGAAGATGACTGAAAACTACCAGGAATGAAGGGCATCTAGGAAGCATGGTGGATAGATTGCCAGGTCTAGAGTCAGGAAGACTTATCTTCCTGAGTTCAAATCTGACCTCACACACTTCCTAGCTGTGTGACCCTGAACAAGTCGTTTAACCCAATTTGCCTAACATTTCCCCATTTGTAAAATAAACTAGAGAAAGAAATGGCAAACCACTCCATATCTTGGCCAAGAAAATCCCCAAAGGGGTTAATGAAGAGTCTGACATGACTGAAAACAAATGAACAACAATAACAACTGGAGGGAAGATATAAAACCCCAAAGGGAAAAGCTGAGATTTGATGCCTGGAGAACAGGCTGTTTTTCACCACAATATACCAACCAGAAGATATCGGTGGATGTGCAGCATCCGAGGTGTGTGTTGCTTCTTCGTATCTGTGCCCAAGTCACACATATTCCCCGCTTGTGTGCTCCAAGTTGTAAGTGCTTTGGCAACATACAAATCCCCAATGGCATATTATACGTATTTGGTCTTCCCACTGAGAGTATGATTATTTGTGGGAGTGAGGTCAAGGTTTCTATCTGGATGTTCTGTTGTTAATTGCCATCATGATGCTATTTCATTAAATGCCTTTGTTTTAAACTTTATGCCCCTCCTGAACGACTAGTAAAAGTAAACACACTGGTGAGCACCTACAAACTATGGTTCTGAAAGGATTTTAATCTACAAAGTATCTAAAATCTGGAATAGCTTTTGGGGAAAGGGGAGGATGCATCTCAGGGTAAAGTCCCTCATTCTACAAAATTAAACTCATTAAACAAAAGAACAGGTTGTTTTACAAAGTAAAAGATGGATTCCTCATCAATGGGATAGTTTTTAAATTTCCTAACCATTTACTTGATGCCCTCTAATGTCCCAACCAAATCTAAGACTTCATGATTCTATACCACAAATGACTAGATGTGCTCTAACCAAAATAAATTAATAAAAAATCTCCAGATTGTTCCTTTCCCAACCCTGTAAGCTTCCTTACCCCATCTCTCACCAAGTTCAGTTTCTCTGGTGCAAATGAATTGAGACAGGGTATGGGGCCCCTTCGCCTGTTTTTCATATACTCAAAAAACCTCATCTTCTAATCCACCCTGACTTTGGATCTATGCTTACTACACAAATCCCTTTTTGGACTATTGATTTTCCCTGACGATGTGGCTTTCCTTTGATTCTACAGTGGGGGGGACAACTTTCATCGCTAGGCACGTGCATGAAATGAACCACCATCTTGGCAAAGTTTTGGAAGCTGCCTTCTTATTCATATTGATTTAACAAATACACACAATCATAAGGGAACCCCAAAAGTCATATTATAAAATAAAATCACAACCAAAGGACTGAACTAGTGACATTGTAAACATTAAACCACAGCAGGTGTCAGACTTATGGCTGAACTGGACAGATGCATTTTCTTGATCCAATTTCATTATTAAGCCCACATTGATCACTGAGTTGTTGGACTTGGAACTAATTAACTCGGTTAGTTAGAACTTAGACATAATTATGGCAGCACTTTGGGCTCAGTCCCCACAGAGGCCAGTTAGCTTTGCACAGGAAAAAAATAATAATCACCACCCTAGGTTCCCTGACTAGAGGCTGCGATGCTAACACTGGTAGGAGACTGAGAATGTACCCTAAACCCAGCCACAAATTCGTAATACTCCAGCCCTAATTATACATAAAATGATCCCTAATCCCAGCCTGATCCCTTAATACCAATAAGAGACTGAGCTCCTAATTGCACCCAAAGATTAACCCCTAACCTTGGCCAAGGACCAACTCCCTAACCTTTAATACAAATCGACCCCACTCCTACCCCAACCTAGGAATCAGCCAAAATCCTTAATCCAGCCACAGTGGCATTCCTCTGTCAACTCTGGTCCTAGATTGAGTCCTAATCTAAGTCCAAACCCCTAAATACAGACTATAGACTGAGCTAAGAGCTAATTTCTGTGACCAAACTGACCCTCTAACCCTGGCCATAGACTGATACCCTAACTGTGGCTATAACCTGAGTCCTGACCTTTAAACCCTTAGTCCTGGCCAAAGCCTTAGGATAAGGAGTTTGGCATAGTGAAGAGTTTTAGACTTGGAGCCAGGAAGACTTTGGTTCAAATCCCACCTCTGACACTTATTAGCTATTTGGCAAAATGAGACAAGTTGGACCAACTGGTCTGTCGTGCCAGCTCCAAATTTATACCTCTAGAATGTAAAGCTAGCTACAAACTGGGCCTTGCCTAATCTGGCTATAATCCTCAACAAACCCCCTCCCCCCCCAACCAAAGACAGACCATTAATTTCAGTCAGAGACTGATCCCAACCCAACCCCAGTCACAGATTTAGCCCTAACACTGACCCCTGGACCCAGATGGAACTCTTCACTCCAATCAAAACTGGAGCACAAGATAGCCACAGAACTAGCTCAAGTCCTGGCCATTGATTGACCTCAAGCTCTGGCCATAGATTCTAGCTGACCTCTTACCTAGCCATTGATTGACCCCAAGCTCTGGTCATAGATTCCAGCTGACCTCTTGCCTGGCCATAGATTCCAACTGACCTCTTGCCTGGCCATAGATTGCAGCTGACCTCTTGCCTGGCCATTGACTGACCCCAAGCTCTGGTCATAGATTGCAGCTGACCTCTTGCCTGGCCATTGATTGACCCCAAGCTCTGGTCATAGATTCCAGCTAACCTCTTGCCTGGCCATTGACTAACCCCAAGCTCTGGTCATAGATTCCAGCTAACCTCTTGCCTGGCCATTGATTGACCCCAAGCTCTAGCCATAGATTCCAGCTGACCTCTTGCCTGGCCATTGATTGACCCCAAGCTCTAGCCATAGATTCCAGCTGACCTCTTGCCTGGCCATTGATTGACCCCAAGCTCTAGTCGTAGATTCCAGCTGATCCCTTGCCACTGCTCAAAAGGGAGAACAGAGGAGAAAATGAGGGCATCTCAGCACACACCCGTATCAACTTTTGGAGCTACAATTTAGAAATGTCAGCTTTGTACACCAAGGGCGGCACATTTTTCATGTTGCCACAACGATCACATGCATACCAATACACTAAAATAGCACAAGAGACAACCTTACAGAGAAGAGAGGAAAAAGCATCAGAGGAAGCAGTGTGAGCACATTTCATATCACTGGGTGATAATAGCCCTTTCATTACATATCATTTAAAAAAAAACACAATGCACACATACACATACATATACACACACAAATCTCAAAACTGAGGTGCTAAGCAGCATGGATCAGTGCAAAAAGAACACAGATTAGGTTCACTTTGGTACCAGAATACTATGATGGTTTCTTTCTTTCTTAAAAAAATAAAATAAAATAAAATAAAACAGTCACGAGCAACCAGGAGAACTCAAGGCTCAGGCTCAGATCTTTTCCCCCAAACAAAGGGGAAGGTTGGCATTAGTTTCTTCTCCAGATCCAATTTTCCTGGTTTAAAAATGATCGTGCAGGCAGCCTGGCATCCGTCCATATTCCATGATCCGCACGGGAAGATCTGGAGAGGCCTTGAGGGCTCAGTTGAAAAGAGATGACCATCCATCCATCTGCCAACTTTACAACACACATGCTGACTCTGAAGCTCTTTGTATGGGGGACGGGACCCATGCAATGTCCAAAGGACCTCACTAGCACTCGTGTCATCATTAAAAAGGCAACACCTGTGTGTCTTGCAGTTTGTTATGTAAAAGTCTGGGCTACTGGCTGAGTGTCTGTGGGGAACCCCCAAAATGACAGGATGATACCCCAGGTTCCTGGGCTTGGGGGAATGAAGGGAAGGGCTGCCTCCTTGAATGTAAGCTGCATTTATACGGTATGGTTTCCCAAGACCACGATGGTGTAGTCACACTTACGAAATGTGGGAATTTCTAGGCATCCCAGCACCTTTGTCTCTACCTTCCCCATCAAAACTTGTTCTGAGAAAAGGAGCTTATTCCCAGGGAAGTTTATGTGACTTCTAAGGCTTAATGTGTGACACCCCTTCTCCAGTGGTATTTGCATTTTGAGAAGGGCCAGAGAGCCTTAAGTACAGGGAAGATGCTCAATTGTGGAGTTGGGGGCAGCTTCACACAGCGTGGGGGCGAGGGTCCTTTCTTGGGGTCCCTGACATCGAACCCTACGTCTTACGGATGTCCCTGAAAGCAGACATCGCTCACGGTCCTGCCTGTTCACAAGACCCAGGCACAGGTCATACCCACTGCGATTCAATGTGTTCTGAAGCAGGCATTTGGAAACCGTCCACTCTACTTGCAGTGAAGAAATAACTCAGACCTAGCAGAAGTCCCCGAGCCACTTAGTAATTCATTAACCGAGCGAGGCCTGAAAGGCAATCACTCTCAGGTGGAGGGCTGGGCTGGGCTGGGGGAGGGTTCACATTTGGTATCGAGGTTTCGTAAGACTACAGCATGAGGTCTGAAATGAGGTTAACCAATATTAACACTGAAAAAAGGAAAACCGCCAATGCTTCAGAGCTCCCCTTGGAAAGCTTGTCCCCAGGAAGAAGAGATGCGATGGGTAGGATCCTCCCTTTCAACCCCAGAAACACGCTGCAGTGCTTATGGCACCTAAATAATGAGCTGGAGGCTTGCTCCAGCACAGGAAGGCAGAGATGGGTGATGAGTCAACAGGCAGAAATTTTTCAATGGCAGTCGACGGACAATTTCTACCTCTTTCCCTTTTCCTCCCACTTGGGTCTACCCAAGGGCTGCTAATGAAATGACTGCCTCAGATACTTCTTCTTCAAACAGGCTGGCATCCCAATCCCAGAAGGCTTTGCATGGACTTTTTTTCCTGAATAATTTGTCTTCTATAGCATAGGGAACTGGCCGTTCCCATAAAGTCTCAGGGGAGAAAGGAAAGGGCATCTCGGTTATTCTACAGCTGTGCTTGAGTGGACACAGCAGCTAGGACGTCTCAGGGACTGGATCATGGTTCGAAATGGCCTTCTCTTTCCCTCCTTAATCAGGGCCTCCTCACCACCGGGTTGTGTGCCCTCTTTCGAGGGAACCGTCTGGAACTGTTCGATCTGAATCTCCAGATGCTTCTGGATGGCCAAGCCCAGGACCTCTGGGTCAACGGAAGCTCCGTACACCTCCCACGTCATCCCCTCTTCGTCCCATCTGACCTCTCGCACCGGGGATTTGGGCTCCTCTCTGCTGACCTCGAGGTTCACCTCCGGGAATACGTGGGGGGGCACCTGATCTTTGAGAGGGGGCGGGCTGGTGGCCACCGCCTTGCAGGCCGTTGACGGAGCCGTTTGTACCTCCGCATCCCTGCAATGCAAAGAGGCCGATGGTCCCAAAGCCAGGTCTCCAGTGGAGGTCATGGTCGACACATCTTTGGTCTTGGTGATCGGGTCTGCGGCTGGCTGGAGTGTAGAACCTGCTGTGGATTCCTGCTGTGGGCACTTGGTCGGGGCATAACAATGAATGCAAACAGGGGCCTCCTCTGCCAGTCTGCGATATCTAACCAAGTGCTGGTTATGGAGGCCAGATTCACTCACGGATGACACCAGCTTGGGAAATGTCAGAATCTCTGACGTGGACAGGACATGGCAGCATCCAGGGACGCCCATTTCATTCATGGGGCATAGCATCCCAGGGCCAACCTGGAGGGCTGGGATGGGCAGGGGGTGGCAGTAGGCAGAGTGGGTATCACTCGTCTTTGCAGAAGTTTCTGCTTGTCTAGGACAGTAGGGAGAAGAGGGGGTGGCCATGTGCCCAGGAGCCATGGGCACAGAGCATGGGGGGATGCTACTTTGGGTCCTGCCACCTGGATCTTGAATTGAGTCACCCCCACTACTGTCACCAGCTATCTGGATGTCTACCACCGTGCCAGGTAAAGTACCGACTGCATCTCTACCAGCCTCAGCATCCTGGGAGACTGGATCGCCTTCTCTATTGCCAGCAGAACCTTGAGGGTCAAGATGAGGAGGCTGCCTATCTGGGTCCACGCTGTCATGATGCCCCATGCCAGACCTCTGGATCAACACATTCCTTGGCACGAGGCCGCTTCTTCCACTTGGTGAGGAGCCCAGAGCAGAACAGCTAACACTAGCTTCCATGGGCACGTTGAGGCTGAGATGCCTACAGCCTGACGCTAGATCAGAATGACTTCGCTGTACCACAACCCCTGGCACTCCCAAGCTCGATGGTGATGGGTCATTCTCCCCCATGAAGTACACATTTCCAACAGTGCTGCTCTTAGAGCGGAACACTGAGCTCTTCTCCTGCCAGGGGGAGGGTGCCGGGGCTGGGCACGAGACATGGCTGGCTGCTCTCAGTGTGCTTTCCACTTCTCTTCCCTCTGTGGCCCCAATGCCGCTTGCTCCAGCCAGCTGGCTTGGGTCATCCTCCTCAGTAGGACTCTGGCAGACTGTGCTACTGACAGTCTTCCGGAGCTCTTGCCCATTGCCTGGTCTTTCACCCAGGAGGTTGGAGGAACTCTTGGAGAGGGGTTGGCCATGGAGAGTTGAGGTTGGGTGGCACTCTGGGTGAGAGTCGCTGGTGGCCATGGCGAAGAGTCTTCCCTACAAGAAGAGCAGAATTTCAGAGATTTGGCAGAATAAATGGCAAATGAGCACGATTCAGCTTCACCCGTCCAGAAATTAAATTTAACCCAATTCAGCAAGTCTATATTGAATGCCCCAAATGTGTTAAGCCCAATGATAAGCTCTTTGGAGGATACAAAGAAATATAAGTATTTTCTGACCCCTAGGAGCCCACGATTTGGCCAGGGGGATTTAATAAAGGGAGATCATGAAGTGTAATGAATGGAAAACTACCAGGATTCCAAAGATCTACTTCTTTCCCTCATATGTCATGTGACTTTAGGCAATTCATATAACTTAAACCTCAGTTTCCTTATGTTCAAAATAAAGCTGGCTAGTAAGCAACAGAATAATCAAGATTTGAGAGTAACTGTTGTATGCCCTCCTGATCTGCTATTCTCTAGGTCTATAAAATAATTTTATTTGTTCTCCACAATAAACTGGTGAGACTGGCAGTACAGTGATTATTATCTTTATTTTTTCTGTCTCCACAAAAAAAGAACAGAAAACCAGCCTTGCAAAACATAGGTTAACAGTGGGTGTGGGCTTGTCAACTGTTAGGCTTTCTCTAACAAAGTTTTAGTATTCTCTTTTAATTAATTAATTTTTTATTAAAATCTTTACCTCCCATCTTAGAATCAATACTATGTATTGACAGGACCTTCTGTCTCTAGGCCTGGCTCTCAGTCTATGGAACCACCTAGGTGTCTCTTAGTATTCTCTTCTAGCATGGTTTAGGTAGGAGAATTTAATAATTTTCATTCCTGTTGAACAAAGATGGGCTCTAGAAAATGAAACCCTCCTACAAATCACAGCCCATGCAAACAAAGTCTACCTACTTACCTTCTGGGATTTTTAAAAAAATGTTCAGTACACCTAGGTTCTCCCTTTTGGTCTCATCTTCTCACTCAATGAGGCAAGAACAATTCAGGGAAACTTCAAGTTGTCCTCTGTAAACATAAAAGAAAGAAAGAACAACTCAGCCTGGGAGGGGAAAAAAGTGAGCCAAGAAACACAAAGATCAACAAAGCAAGAAAGAAAGTCAATATCAAGGAACTAAGGGATTCAGGGTTTAAAGAGAACAGGCATTCACCCAATAGCATGTCTAAGCCCATAAACATAGTTCCCTTCAATAAAACAGCAATCTATCATCAACCAACACATATTTACTAAGTAGGTACTATATGCCAGGTCCTGTGGTGGGTAATGTGAATACAAAAAAATCCTATAAAACAAAAGCACAACAACAGAGAGAGGGAGAGAAAAGGAGGGGAGAGAGAGAGAGAGAGAGAGAGAGAGAGAGAGAGAGAGAGAGAGAGAGAGAGAGAGAGAGAAGAATGTAATGTAGGAAGGGGAGAAAGAAAGGGAGAAAAGAAGGAAGGAGGGAGGGAAGGAAAGAAGGAAGGAAAGGAGGGGAGGGAGGGAAGGAAGGAAGAAATGAAGGAAGAAAGAGAGGGAAAAGAAGGAAGAAAGAAAGGGAGGGAAGGAAGGAAGGAAGAAAGGAAAGGAAGGAAGGAAGGGAAGGAGGAAAGGAAGGAAAAGAGAAAGGAAGGTAGGAAGGAAAGATGAATCATTGTCCTATTGGAGCTTACTTACATTCTATAAATGGGAAGCAACATATGCATGTAAATGCATGCAAAATATTTTAAAAGTAAGTCCAAGGGAATTATAGGGAGGAAGAAAGCATATCAATCAATCGATAAGCATTTATTAAATGCCTACTATGTGCTAGGTACTGTACTAAGCACTAGAATCTGGGGATACGAGGAAAGGCTTCTTTGAGCAGGTACCACTCACTGGAGCTAAGCTTTGAGGGGACCCAGAGACTCTAAAAGGGGGAGTTGAGAAGGGAGTGTATTCCAGCTATGGGGAAAAGCTTGTTTAAAGGCACAAGGTGGGAGATGAAATACCTTCCAGTTGCCTGCACAAAAGGTATCTATTTACCTTTACCTCTTCCTATCTCCCCATGTCAAGTGGAAGGCTCCCCCTCTCCCCAGTCTATTTGTAGCTTCGTGCCTGCCTCTCAATTCTGGATACTGCCCTGTTATCTGTTAGTGCCCAGTGCTTCTCTTTGGGCTTCGAAGGACCCTCTAACCTCATTCTAAAGTGTATACACCCAACCCAGCTGTGCTCTTCAGACCAGATTGCTGTGGACAACCTGGGCAACAGAGAACTTCCTTTGTAACCTGAGTCAGACTGAGAAATCAATAAAATTACTGCTTCTGATAGTTACCAAGATGTTCCCAAAGCAAACAAAACCAAACACATCCTGACATGTGGAGTACGAGTGCACTCAGAATTGTTGGGCAAACAGAAAAGGGATTAGAGGGATGGATGTGGAATTCATCGAATGCAGGATGCTTTCCCCTGCTTCCTCCAAGGCACGCATGACTTAGGGGCCATCCCCTCCAGGAGACAAGGTATTCCCAGATCCCCAAGATGCCAGTGATGTCTCTCCCTCCTGAAATTCTTCCTTTGTAGATCTTGGAATAGATACTGCAGCTCCTTATTACCAGTAGGAACATAAACCCCTTTGAAAAAGGGATAATTTACTTGTTTTTTTGTCTTCATATCACCAGGTTAGCACCATGTCTGGGCTCAGAGTAGTAGCTCCTTAACATATTTCCTGAATTGAATTTCACTCATTCCACAGAACTGATTTAGTTGAAACGAATTTCTGCCTTAACAAACGACTGGCTTGTGATCAAAGCTAGTGACCTTTATGATGCTCTCCTGAACGAGGCAAGCAAATCTATGCCCTTTACTTGTTGCCCCACTTTTTGTTTGACTAACCAATACTTCTGCCAGGTTCTCAGGGATTGGAACTAGGGGAAGCCAGTGGGAGGGAGGGAGGGAAGGAGGGAGGGAGAGAGAGAGAGGGAGAGAGAGAGAGACAGAGAGACAGAGAGAGAGAGACAGACAGACAGACAGACAGAGACAGAGACAGAGAGAGAGAGAGAGAGAGAGAGAGAGAGACAGAGAGAGACAGAGAGAGACAGAGAGACAGAGAGAGAGAGAGAGAGACAGAGAGAGACAGAGACAGAGAGGGAGGGAGAGAGAGAGACAGAGAGACAGAGAGAGAGAGAGAGGGAGAGAGAGGGGGGGGAGAGAGATGGGGGGGAGAGAGAGAGAGAGAGAGTGTGAGTGAGAAACACCTCAGATGTACCAATAATTTACTTTTTCACCTGATGCTAATGCCATTGGGTCACCTCTGCTCCCAGAAATCCCTGCATTCATATCTACCTGGCTCCATTCCTGCTTGCCCGATTATTTGCCAAACTGCCTGGGAGTGTTAAAAGACTTGGAAACCATCCACGATTCCTCTATCTTCACTCACCTACCTTTCACAGGTATTCAGATCCATAGAACTTGGGAAACTCCTGTTTGCCAAAACAGAGTTTTGCAACTTAAAAAAGCCCTTTTAAAAAATTTAAAAAGCTTTTATTAAGCATGAACTCTGTAGAATACATTGAATTGGGGGGGGGGGTATAAAGATGAAATCACTTATAGCACCTGCCTTCAGAGTATACAGTCTAACAGAAGGAAATAAGGAGAAAAAAAAACATTTACACCAATAATAAATCAAGGTAGATCATGATAAATATAAATGGAATGTCTAGACAAAAATACTACAAGAGTAGATTGCTTCTAGCTAGAGGAGCAGGGGTTAAGGCCATATGAAGGAGGTGGCACCTTGAAAGAAAGGAAATATCTGGAGAGAGAGATGGCTGGTTCTAGGCATAAGCAAGGGCAGATAAGAACAGAAATGGTGAACAATCCTGTCTGGCAAGAAGATAGACTATGTAAGGAAAGACAAACAGCCTGAGTGAAGACTATGGAGCATCTCAAATGCCAAGATAAGTAGTTTATGCTTTATTTAGTAGGTCAGGGTGAGCCCCCAAAGATTTTTGTGCTCAAGAAAACAGCCTAACCCACACGGGATTAAGGATAGAGAAGAAGATCATATGGGTAAAAGATGGATGGAAGCTATCACAACAGAGAGGTAAAAGGGGGCCTTAATAAAGGTAGCTCCTAGTAAGAAAGAAAGGTAGACGCATAAAAAAAGCTAAGACTATTCTGGAGGTAGAATTAACAGGACTTGTCAATCAATCAACTGCAAGGAAGGAAGAAGACAAAAATGTATTAAGCACCTCGCCTATGCTTAATATATTATATAAATTTTATTTCATTTGAACTGCACAACAACTTTGGGAGGTAGATGTTATTATCCCTATTTTACAGTTGAGGAAACCGAGGCAGGTGTCCAGGGTCAGACAGGTAGCAAGTATCTGAGGCTAGATTTGAATTCAGATCTTGATTCTAGGCTCAGTGCTCTATGCACTATGGTGCCACCCAGCAACCTCTAGGGGGAATTAAAAAATGTCATGGGGAAGAAGATGGTGGGATGTGTCATTGCTAGGAACTGAAAAGGTAGAAGGGGAAGGGCAAAGGGAAGATGAAGACAGGATTGAGGATTTAGAGCTGAAAAGATTCCTTTGATATGTTGAATTCAAGGTGCTGGAAGGACTCCAAGGTAGAAGCATTCATCAGAGAACTGAAAGTGTAGGATTAGGGGTAGCCAGTGGATAGAGAACCAGGTCTAGAGATGGAAAGTCTGGAGTTCAAACCTGACCTCAGACTGATCCTGGACAAGTCACTTAACCCCCATTGCCTAACGTTCCCACTCTTTTGCCTTGGAACCAGTATATAGCAGTGATCCTAAAACAAAAGGTTAAGAGTTAAAAAAAATGAAAAAAGAAAAGTATAGGACTAGAGCTCTGGAGAGACATAGAATATAAAATGCAAAATAGGCATTTATTCTACCCTCCATATAAGCAAGAAATAATTGAAAGCACAGGAGTGAATGAGGTAGCCAAAGGAGGATTTAGAGGCAGGAACTAAGATGGTTAAGAACTGAGTCTTGGGAAAGAACCATACTTAAGAAATAATAAAAGAATAAGGATCCAATAAGAAATATTTAAATAGAATAGTAAAAGAGGTGAAAGAACCATGAGAAGACCATCACTTTTAGATATCACGAACTGAATGTTCTGGAGGCATCTTGAACCCAACATATTCAAAGCCAAACTCTCCTCCTCCCAATCTGTAATTTCCCAACTATCCTATTACTCTCAAGGGTGCCACCATCTTCCCAGTCATCTAGAATGGAAAACTCACTGTGTCACCCTCTAATCCTCATTTCCATACACCCCACAAATCAAATCTTCTTGTTTTTACCTTCACAATAGCTCTCATTTCCTCTACTTACACAGTCATCACTCTTGCAGGCACACACTACTTCTTACGTGGAATTATTTATTTTTTAAACCCTTACCTTTCATCTTAGAATCAATACTGTGTATTGGTTCCAAGGCAAAAGAGTGGTAAAGTGGTGGTAAAGGCTAGGCAATAGGATCACAGAGCTAGAAAGTATCTGAGGCCACATTTGAACCCAGGACCTTGATTGAATCTAGACTTCACTATCCACTGTGTGACCTAGCTACTCTCTCATTGAAGAATTTTAAACTCCTTAAAAATTCTGGGTAGAGTTTTCAAAATCCACTTTGGGACAAAGGCAGGAATAAACCACCAACCAACACAGCCCAAACTCTAGGATAATTGTTGAGGTCAAGCTGAGAGTAGGATATTTCAGGCAAAAAACACTGACCTTTTCCCAACCATGCTCAACTCTTTTGACTTAGATCTTGCACAGAGTTAGATAGAAGCTTGCTGAATTGGCAGGGCTGTGGAAGGATAGATGAGGCTAGGGAGCAGAAAGAAGAGGAAGAAACTAGCTAGAAGCTCCTCTCCAGATATATTGATCCAGCTTGTAGTTAGCAGAAAAGCTATCTAAAGCCAAGCCAGAAACTTGTCCTTATGCACCCCAGTACAAATAACAAAGGTAAAAGTAACAAGGTGAGATCTCATTTGATCATGAGACAGGTAATACAAGTATTATAATTTCCATTCTACAGATGAGGAAATTGAGACCCAGATTCAGTTAGTCACAAAGAGATTAAGTGACTTGCCTAAAGTCAGAGCTCATTATTGGTAGACACCAAAGACAAGAATCCAATAAAATATAAATTCTTGGGGGAAGCTGGGTGGCTTAATGGATTGAGAGTCAGGTCCAGAGATGGGAAGTCCTGGGTTCAAATCTGGCCTCAGACACTTCCTAGCTGTGTGACCCTGGGCAACTCCTTTGACCCCCATAGCCTAGCCTTTACCACTCTTCTGCCTTGGTTCCAAGACAGAAGGTAAGGGTTAAAAAAAAATCTAAATTCTTTTAGGGAAAGGAATATTTTGGTCTTGTTTTTGATTGCCCAGCAAACAGCCTCATATAGTAAGCACTTAATATTAGATTCTTCCCTAATTGATTTCCTAGCTCACTTCCCAAAGAAGCTATTCCCAACCATTTCTTCCCTCCTCAAACTTCCCACACTTTCTCTCAGCTGAGAATCTTCTACTTTACTGAAAAAAAATGGCAGCTTTCTGATTTGAGCTCCCTCCTCTTATGCTTACCTGAAAACCTCTTGACATCATCTCCCATTCTCTCTTCTTTCCCCCCAGCCTCTGATAAAGAGGTACATGTATGCTTGGACCAAGTCCTATTGTCTTCTCCAGCAGATGGCATCCTCAAAATATTATCCCTCAAATAGCAACCTCTCTCTACGCACTTGGACCTTCTCTTTTGCAAATATGCCCGTATCTCCCCCATCCTTAGAAAAAATCCTAGATCCTCAACTATAACTGCTCTCTCCAGGTACCAGTGCTCCCTTAATTGCCAGATCTGATTGCCTTTTCTCAGCCCTAAACCTTCTTGACCTATGTGCTCCATTTGACACTGATAAAGAGCCCTTCCTATTAAATATTCTCTCCTCTCTAGGTTTTTGTGACACTCTTCTCTCCCAATCCTCTTACCTGTTTGACCACTCTTTCTCAGTCTCCTTTGCTGGTTCATTATTCACATTATCCTTCCTGACTACAGATGTTCCCCCAAGGTTCTGCCCTAGGTTCTCTTCTTCCTCTAACGGTCTTTCTTGGTCACTTCCATTGGCACCATGGGCAAATGATTCACAAATCAATTTAGTACTAATCTCTTCCCCAAGATTCAGTCTCACATCACAAATGCCTATTGGACATTTCAAACTGGATGCCCTAGAGCCATCTTAAACTCAACATGTCTAAAATCATTATCTTTCCCTCCAAAACCTCCCACTCCAAATTTCCCTTTTTCTGTTGGTAACAACGCCTTCCAATCTACCATGTTCATAACCCCAGCATCATCCTCAATTCCTCTCTCTCTTTCACCTTACATATCCTTGGCCAACCTTGCCAGATCTATTCACAACAACTCTCACACATGACCCATTTTCTCTACTCACATAGTTGTGATCTTAGTTCTGGCTCTCATCACTCTCTCCTAAGTTATTGTAACAATCCCCTAATTGGTCCCCTTGCTTGCCTCAAGTCTCTCTCCATTGCAATTGAGTCTATAGACTGTTGCCAATATAATTTTCTTTAAATGCAGATCTGACCAGGAGACTCCATTTAACCAACTCCAGTAGCATCCTATTTCTTCTAGGATAAAATTTAGACTCCTTGCAATGTCCCTGAACAATCTGCAGGGATCTAAAAAACACTATCCACAAGCAGAGGATAAACTGTGGGAGTAAAAACACCGAGGAAAAGCAACTGCTTGACTACAGGGGTTGAGGGGATATGTCTGAGGAGACTCTAAATGAACACTCTAATGCAAATACCAACAACATGGAAATGGGTTCGAACCAAGAACACATGTGATACCCAGTGGAATCGAGTGTTGGCTATGGGAGAAGTGGTGGGAGGGGGAGGGAGGAAAAGAAAATGATCTTTTTTTCCAATGAATAATGTTTGGAAATGACCAAATAAAATAATGTTTAAAGTGAAAAAAAAAATTAGACTCCTCTTTTTAGATTTTGAAGCCCTATGTGATATGACCCCAACCTATCTTTCCACCCTCAAAAGGCATCTCTCCTCTTCCCCAGGCACACAAATCTGCAATCCAACCAATCTGGTCTTTTTTTTCCTCTAAGAACTACCCCACTTCTTGGAGTTTTTGTACTATCCATATCTTAAGCTTAGAACGCACTGCTTTCTGATCTCTACCTTGTACTCTTTCTTTAAAACACAGCTGAAGCACCATTTTCTGAATAAAGCCTTTCCTGATCCCCATAATCCCTCCCAAACTACCTTGTATTTAATTACTTTGTACATATTTGTATTTATTCACCTTATGCTTATGCTATATTTTTATCAAATGAGATAATATTTGTAAAGTACTTAGCATAGTCCATTTTTTCAGGTTTAGTCATTGTTCAATCATGTCCAACCCTATGTGATCCCTTTTGGCATTTTCTTGGCAGAGATACTGGGGTGGTTTGCCTTTTCCTTTTCTAGCTCTTCTTATAGATGAAAAAACTGAGGCAAACAGGGTTAAGTGTCTGAGGTCAGATTTGAACTCAGGAAGACGAGTCTTCCTGACTCTAGACCTAGTGTTCTATCCACTGTGCTACCTCACTGCCTGCACAGTCCACAGCAAGCACTATAAATACTTGCTTTCCCTCATATAAACATCTGCCGTCTCTCCTGTTAGAATGAATGTAAGCTCTCTGGCAAGTGGTAATAGGTTCCTCCTTCATACACTACCTGGCACATGCCAGGAATTTAACAATTACAGACTGATTGATACTTGTTAAACTGAATTGATAATAAGTCTCCAGCATCCCATCAAAGTTCCAAGAGTCACCCTGTCCCAGAGGACAAGCCACCAGGACTTGTTTTTCCCAGAAAGATTAGCTAAAGGCTG
Organism: Monodelphis domestica; assembly: GCF_027887165.1. Classification (NCBI taxonomy): domain Eukaryota; kingdom Metazoa; phylum Chordata; class Mammalia; order Didelphimorphia; family Didelphidae; genus Monodelphis; species Monodelphis domestica. The sequence goes on from NC_077227.1 coordinate 74,853,098, forward strand.
AGATTTACACAAAAGTATCCATTTGCCCTATATCTGAGCTCAGAGATGGGAGTTTCTGACCAATTGGTCAGCATGGCTTTTATTTATTTATAAGCTTTATAGAGGAAGAAGGTTGCTAAATCCATTTTCTTAATTAAGCCTATGAGCATAATGAACACCTGAAAAAACCCAAGGCAGGATTTTGCCCAAGAATTATACTTAAATGTTCTTTTTGCTCCATATAAGAAAGGAAATTCATGCTTAGCAAGTATACGTGATGAGTTAACATAAATGACAAGAGGACTGGGAGAATAGAACCTGGCTTCAGTCTTGGCTCAGCCACTTACTGTGTGAACAAATCACTTAATCCTTTTGAGTTTTAGTTTCTTCTCTATGAAATGAAGGATTTGGACCTTAGAGGTCATCTGGCCAACGTAAGGATGACTCTCCTGGATAAAAAATTATTAATAAGATGGTATAATAGGCAAACCCCAATATTACACATTTTAAAATGTATTCATATCTGGGGGCAATTGGGTGGCTCAGTGGATGGAGAGCCAGGCCTAGAAATGGGAGGTCCTGGGTTCAAATTTGGCCTCAGACACTTCCCAACTGGGTGACCCTGGGCAAGTCACTTGACCCCCATTGCCTAGCCCTTACCACTCTTCTACACAGTATTGATTCTTTTTTTTTTTTAAACCCTTACCTTCTGTCTTGGTATGAATACTGTGTATTGGCTCTAAGGCAGAAGAGTGGTAAGGGCTAGGCAATGGGGGTCAAGTGACTTGCCCAGGGTCACCCAGCTGGGAAGTGTCTGAGGCCAGATTTGAACCTAGGACCTCCCGTCTCTAGGGCTAGCTCTCCATCCACTGAGCTACCCAGCTGCCCCCTCACAGTATTGATTCTAAGACGATAGACAACAGTTTAAAAAAATCTCTCACATTGTATTGGTCTAATAGAGGGAATAAGAAATAAACATGAAAATAACTCAATATAAAGAGAGAAGACAGAAGCCACTGGAAGCCTGGGGAAATCAGGAAAGGTCTGCAGAACTTGAGAACTGAGTTGAAGGAAGCTAGAAGCTAAGAGGTATAGGTTAGGAGAAAACATTCTAAGTTATCTGGATTTTAGATCCAATGGAGGGGAAATACCTCTTTGTTTTGTCCAACCTGTACCCAATGCCTAGACTGCATTTCCTTTTGTGTCTTAGAATCCCTGAGTTTCTTTCAAAGTTCAGTTGATGTGCCACCCTTTTGTCTTTCCCAATCCCAAATTCATTTTGCTTGACTCTCCATGTTTTAATGGGGTTTAGTTTTTCTTGCTTTCTCAGTGGTGTGGAGTGGGGAGAGATGGGAGGGAAAGAATACAGACTTAAAAATAAAATGGAAGGAAAATAGAAGGTAGGCATACTTAGACTGAAGGGGAAAAAACCTTAGAGGACACATGATAACGTACTTCAAGTATTTTAAGAGTTGTCTTGTGGAAATGGGAATAGATTTATCTGCTTGTCCCTTGAGGATAAAACCAGGAGAGCTTTCTGAAAGTGGAAGGGATTACTTTTTTTTGTTATTCAAAAATATTTTATTTTCCCAATTACATGTAATAACAATTTTCAATATACATTTTCTGAAATTATAAGATCCAAATTATCTCTTTCCTCCCTCTCAGAGATGGTAAGCAATTTAACCTGGATTGTATATATTATAATATAAAACATACTTCCATAGTGATCCCTGTTGTAAGAAAATATTCATATAAAACCAAAACAGAAAGGGCTACTTTCAAGTAGCAGCTTGATGACATTTGATGAACCTCAGATCCATCTAGATTAACCCTCTCACGAGGAAAGAGAGGCCCAAGAAAATTCAAGTGAGTTGTCTAAGGTCACAAAGGTGGTGAGTATGTGAGACAGGTCTAAAACCCAGGTCCTTCTGACCCCAGAGCCAAGGCTCTTTCTCCAGTACCAAATATCCAGTTGATGTTGAAGAAGAAATTCATGTTTGAGTCAAAGGCTACACTATTGGGCTTTTTCTAGTTCTTCCTACTGCTAGTCCCTTCTCTCTACGATTATCTTCTATCTGCTCTCTTTATCTTATATGTACATATCAGTCTTTTAAAGTGATTTCCTTGTCACACCTGGTGTTGTCATCATTAGACTTTCTTCTTGAGAGATGGGACTGTCTTTTGCCTTTCTTGGTATCTTCATCTCTTTGAATAGTGCCCACCACATAGTAAGCCCTTAGAGAAATATTTATGAATTGTTTAAATGACTAGATGACCTGACTCTAGGAACCCATGAGTTTTTAAAATTCAATTTTCTTTTATTTTCAGTCCTGAATTCTCTCCCTCCTTCACTCTCTTCTCCCCATCCATTAAGAAAGGGGGAAAAAAACCAAAATGCATTACAAAAATGTACTCAAAAAAAAGAAATTCCTGCATGAACTCCCCCTCACCCCACTTCATTCTGCTCTCTTGAGTCCATCATCTCTCTAGCATGTTTCATCACGAGTCCTCTGGAATTACGGTTGTTTGGTATGCTAACAAAATAAAAAGCTGTGATTTAAAAACAAAACAAAACAACCTTTACCTTCAGTCTTAGAATTGATACTATCAGTTCTAATGCAGAAGAGTGGTTAAGTGATTTGCCTAGTCACAGAGCTAGGAAATATTTGAAGCCACATTTGAACCCAGATCTTCCCATCTCCTGGCTCTCTGTCCACTGAGCAACCTAGCTGGCCAGAAACCTATAATTGTAAGGGTAATGATCAACTACCACCTAAGAGGCAAAGAACTTTGAGAACAGGTACTATCAAAAGGTAAAGTAACTAAACAATAAAAGGCATTCCTCATTCTTGCAAAAACATGAAGATAAAGTCCTCAGTATATAAACTTCTACTTTCTGTTTTCCAGGGAATTTGCAATGGGCTCATGTCCTTGGGGAATTTAAATGCATAAAGCCAAATGAGACCCTTAGACCCTGATATTTCTCTCAGGTTCATGTATTAAGGGTAAGACAGATCATCCAAGGGATTTGTAAAGGTAAAGGTGGGTCGGGGGGATTATCTGAATTAGAGAAGAACATGGTTCTTTGATCTTAATGGTGAAAAAAATAAGATGGGCAGCATGACTATCTTATTTTAACTTTTTTTTAAAGCCTTACCTAGTGTCCTTGGTTCCAAGGCAGAAGAGTGGAAATGGCCAAACAAGTGAGGTGAAATGACTTGTCCAGGGTCACACTGCTAAGAAGTACCTGATGCCAAATTTGAACTCGGGTCCTCTTGTCTCCAGGTCTAACACTCTATCCACAGTGCTTCCTAGTTGCCCTGGTTAGTTAACTTTCAATATGTTTGAGTTTTGCCTCTCCAAAAAGTGAGTTCCTTTGAAGCTTTGTTCGTCTTTGTAAGCTCAAGTAGCAGCCATAACAGTGCCTCAAACATAAGCAGGCAGTTTTTACAAAGATACACTATGGCCCAAGTTCAAGAATAAAGGAAATGACTATCTGTTGGCTTGCCCCCAGTTGTGCCTGGGTGATTTATCTGTCCAGTGAGAAAACCCAAAGTAATGAATCTTTGCTTCCTACTGGGGCAAAAGTTCCTTGGGTCTATTGTTTCAACCCAGAGTATTTTCCTAGCTCCTCTGCCCATGATACACATCATAAGGGTTGATAAATATTTGTTGATTATTTTTACTTTGGCTTTGTCAGATATCATGATTGTGACTCTTGCCTTCTTTTTATCAGTTGATGCCCAATAGATTTGGCTCCATCCTCTTACTTTCACCCTATGCTTCCTCATGTGTATTTCTTGTAGACAGCATATGATAGGGTTTTGGATTCTAATCCACTCTGCTATTCGCTTGCATTTTATGGGTGAGTTCATTCCATTCACATTCAGTGTTATGATTACCAGCTGTGTATTTCTCAGCATTTTGATTTGTTGATTGATTATACAGTACTTTGCACAGTATTCTGCACTGGTAGTGTTGATGGCCTGAAAGGACCTCGTGGAGAGGAAGGCTGACCCCCTCCACAAATGCCTTTCCCTATAGTTCTCTAGGGTGGAAATATCTGGAGAAAAAACTGCAACCTCCCTGAACGAGGAGAGGGACTCGTGCCACTTCTGCTCTTCCTATGCTTCCCAATTTAAAATATCTAGATTCAACTTCTCAGAACTGTGGGTTAAGATTCTTTGTGTGAGTGGAAGTTATGCTCTAAGAGTTCCTTTGTAGAAAAGGGCTGAATCCCACTGTCCCCCACCAACTCCTCTCTGCTCTGACACCCTTTATATTTCCCATAATAATAATAGTTTTATAAATCTCTTCAGGTTTGTAAATGGCTTTAAATATTTTAACTCACAACAGTCCTTGAGATGAATGCTTATTTTTTTTTTAAACTCTTACCTTCTGTCTTAGTATCAATTCTGAGAAAGAATGGCAAGGAATGGGCAGTTGGGGTTAAGTGACTTGTCAGGGTCACACATCTAGGAAGTGTTTGGGCTCAGTTTGAACCCAAGTCCTCCCAACTTCAAGCCTGCTACTCTATCCACTGCGCTACTTTTCTATCATATAAATTTTTTTTTAATTAACACATCTGTTTTACCAAGGCATAGAAAGAGAAATGACTTGTCCAGGGTCACACAGTTACTAAATTCATGATACAGGAATTCCAACTTGGGTCTTCTTGAAGGACTCCATGTCCTGGGCTCTATTCACTAATCCACCTATACAATCTAGCTTCACTGTGATTCTGGCCCAAGATCCTTTGGCTCCATGTGCCACTCAGCTCAGCCAGCTTCTCTTGGCACCATGCTTCTCCATGGACCAAGTCTTCCATTTTTACTTAGGCAATTAATTACACTTAACATTCCCCAGGAAGTATTAAGTCATTTTTCTTTATACTGCTGGTATCAAGACATACAAAGAAACTCCTATTGTGAGTGTTGGCTGCTAATCAAGATATCTCTTTTCCCTCAACCACCCCTCCCCCAAATTACCCAGTCAGCTCTCTGCTGGATTCTGCTGTGAATGCAGAGCATATCAACCCCTCAGTCTTAGCTATCCAGGCAGCACCCTCTGGCCACCTGAGAGCCAGAGGCTTAACTTCAGCACATAGTGGGTCACTGACAGGAAGAGGTGATTAGAAGACTAAGCTAGAAACTGAAAAGGTATCTAGCACAATTCAAAGGAAGCCATCCCCACAGGGGAAATGGGAACTAGGCAGCACTGAGAGGAGTAGTCAGAGTTTATTAGATTAGGTCAGGGATTGTTTCCTCCCAGCTGTTGCAGGCTGTGAGTCTCAGTACTATCTTTTTGGGGGTGGGGGTGGGGGTGGGGGAGGAGGTGAGGGTGGTATTACAACACAAACTCTCTCCCTGGATTCTGAATCAAAAAACCAGCGCATGAATACCAGTTGTACCATTTCTGAAACCTTAGGCAAACTGGTCCACCAATGAGCCTCAGTTTCCTTATCTGCAAAATGATGTGGTTGGACCTGATGGTCTCTTAAAGTCTCTTTTGGGTTCAACTCTTGTATTTTCATTATTAAGGCTGAAATCTTGTATCAGAAAAAAATGTTTAGCCTATTTTATGAAACGTGTTTATATTTTTATTCCCAAAGTCAAATGAATAATGTTCTGGCTTGATTCTGGACACTAGTAAATGAAGAACTAGATTCAAAGAACATTTTCATATACTAATTTACACCTATAGTCAGTCAACAAGCATTTATCAAGGGCCTCTAATGTGCTAAACAATCAGGATACAAAGACATAAGACAGGCTCTGCACTAGAAGAGCTCACAGTCTCACTTAAATAGCTCTACAGAAACAAGAGATATAGAAGATAAATTGGAGATAATCAACAAAGAGAAGACACTAGACATTAAAAGGAATAGGAAAAGGCTTCTTGAAGAAGTGGGATTTTAGCTGAGACTTGAAGGAAGTTAAGAGGAGAGAAGAGGGGGAAGAGAATTTCAGGCATGGGGTAGCCAGTGAAAATAAAACTGAAGAAGGGCAGCTAGGTGACTCAGTGGATTGAGAAGTCAGACCTAGAGATGGGAGATCCTGGGTTCAAATCTGACCTCAGATACTTCCTAGCTATGTGACCCTGGGCAAGTTACTTAACTCCCAAAGCCTAGCCCTTATTGCTCTTCTACCTTGGAACAAATACACAGTATTGATTCTGAGAGGGAAGGGAAGGTTTAAAAAAAAATAAAAATAAAGCAGAAGATACTAACAGCGTTGAAAACAGAAACATAAATAGAAGTATTGTTTATCAATTGACTTGTTATTCCCCTACTATAGATGAGAGATGCTGCAGGTCATCATAAGGAAAAATCAATATAGCATCTTCAGCTGTGGGAGGTTGTATAAGAATGTTGGGTTTGGGTGTGGGATTGAATATGAATTCTGATATTGTGTTATCGTAAGCAAGTCACTTCTCTATAAAAAGGATGATAATACTTTGACTACTTGCCTTGCAAATTTGACATGAGGAAAGTGTCACATAGTCCTTTAAAAAAGCTATATGTGTGAGTTATTACCATTACCCTGGAAACACCTGTCCATCCAGATTTAGACAGAAGAGAATAAGCCTGTCTAAAATACAGTGGAAGCCATCTAACACTAACACCCTCATTCCAAAAGGCACCATTACTTTCTACTTGGCGATCTCCCACTGTAACAAGTGTGTGTGTGCACATGTGCGCGTGCAAGCACCAAAGCAGGCATATATATATATATATATATATATATATGTATATTTACACAAATATATTTAAGTATACACACACACACACATATATGTACACACACATTTTAAAAAAAGAATACAACTTCATTATTAGGAAACAGATTAATTCACAATGAATATGACTCTATTTCCTTTGAAAATAAACTAAAGTCAACACTCACTATAACTCACCAAGATACAGCAACAGTGTCCTAAGTGGCAAGGCAGGTAGAGTCCACAAAGCAATCTTTTTGATGAATGAAAAAAGGCTCAAGGCGTATTGAGTTTTCAAAGGTCCTCTCTATCTTGTTGGTAATGTTGCTAAAGGAAGATCAGAAACTGCTCATTGGTGAAACAGTATCCCCGGCATTCTCATTTTCTTTCCATCATGTATCATAAAAGTGACAGGCAAATAAGCCAAGGGATAAGGCTGTCAACTTTTTTTTAAATGCTCCCTCACCCTTCCCCAAAATAACTCAGGCGGAACTCTATTTATAGCACCCAAGTGTAAAATGAAAATGGCCCATTTCGGAGCAGAAAGCTGAAAGCCTGCAAACCCCACAGTCCTTACTCTATTCTCTGGCATTCTAGAACTCCCCAAATGAAAAGAAAGATGAGATGTTGGAAGATTTCCAAAGCTTTTAACAATCCACTTAATGAAAACCCCCATTAGAATGCATGGCAAGGACCGCCACCATTGTAATCATTTGTTCAACATGCCAAAAAAGAAGGGGGGTGGTGGTCATAATTGATCATTGCTGACTGGAGCATAGCACTTATGTTTCAAAAATATATTTCCCAGAGTCTTCTGGGAAATTAAGACCACCCTTATCCCCTAGATAAATTTCAGGATCTGAGTTCTGCCAATGGGGACTTCTTCCTGTTTTCTTTTGCTTAATCTTCTGCCTTCCTTTCTTAAAGGATTATGGCCACACAGGCACTAGGGAGACAAAGAGTTGAACCAACCAGCATAGCAGGCTGGCATCAGGTTCAAGTCCTGACTCCCGTTTGCTAACTATATGTTCTTTGACAAGTCACTTCATTTCCCAGCACTGAGTGCCCTCAGCTTAAAGGAGGAATTACAATTCTTGCTCTGCTTACCTCCCAGGGGTATTATGAAGCAAGTAAACCCACAAGTGCTCTGTAAAATTGGGTATGATATGACCAAGACCAGTTCTATATGATCTAACAGAAAAGTAACAACGGCAAGAGTCCATGAGGTCAGACAAGGGCTTCCACAATATGTCTTCAGAGTGGTTGTGAATTAAACTTCTGAATGGCTGCAGAAAGCAGTAAAGCACTTTAGCATAATGCCTGATATATAGTAAGACTACATAAATACGATCAATTACTGGCTTTTGTAATTATTATTAAACCAAGAGCAAACGGGTGGAAAAGATGAAGAGGAAAGAGCCCTGACAGGGATCATAGAGCCTGGACTCAGTTCCTAGGACTCAGTTTCCCCATCTACAAATTGAGGAGGTAGGACTAGATAGCCTTTGAGACCTCTTTCAGGTCTAGAATGATAAGCCTATGATTTTTACAAGGAAGCATATTTTTGCCAAGCATGAGGGGAGAAAAAAATCTTTAGAATTAGAACTGTCTTAAAAATGAAACTAGCTACCTTGAGAGGCAATGGGTTCTACTTCATTGAAGGGAGGGCTGCTGGCCATATTAATTAGCCAGCACTTTAGGGTATAGTATAAGTTCCTTGACATGGTCTGTTTTTCATTTACTCTCTCTATACTCAAAGCCTTGTACAAGTGGGTGCTTAATAAATGTTGGCTGGATTGGACTGGATTAGAGTGAATTAGTTTATCAGCTCAATTTCCCCTAAGAAGCAGCAGGGGCACCCATGGGGAGCCATGGGAATTGAAAACAGTGAAAGAAGGCGGGGTCAGGCAGAGGGTGCTGAAGACAGACCCAGTTCACAATTTTCCCAAGCCCTGCACTCTCTGGCTTTCCTGCCCTGTCCTCTGACCCTGCTGTACAAACTGTGCCTTTCTTTAAAAATCAAAACAAACAAAAACCAATATTAAATCTCAGCCCCTTGGAGTGACAGAAAGAAAAAAAAAATCCCTGTACTGATCACCCAAGTGGGGAAGAATGAAATCTCTGCTGAGCTGCAGCCATGTGCATGCCAGCCAGGCAACACCTGATCTCATTTCTCCAACAGAGCCTCAACCCACCAGGTCATTTTAAATAGACATCTAATTGTATCCATTTACCCTGACCTTAGATTAGGGCCAAGCTAACCCTAAATGAAACAGCCTAATGGCCATATTTCTTTCCCCTAAATTACCACAAATCCAATCTTTTAAAAATAAGGTTTCAATTTTATCTTAGGGGAGGAAAAATCCTATTTATACCCTCATGTGATACTGATACTTCTCTGACAATACACTGTCAACTAGGCCAAGTTCTTTCCCAATCCTTTTCAGGCTGTGACATGTGTATATCAGGATGTGCCATGGGCATTTTTTTTTTTGTGTGTGCCCCAGCAAGGAAAGCCTGTCAACACAACCAAGAAGTCCTGGATTTCTATGTACTGTTCTACTTGCCTTGTCTCTTTTAGAACTTTCTATGGAAAATTTCATAGCTTATTATATATCTGTTAGAGCTGGATCTTAGAGAGAATCAAAACCTAAATTTTATGCCCATTTCCCTGAAACCTTGTTTTTTGCATTGTGGAAATATTACTAGACTTAAAATCAGAAGGTCTGACTCTGAATCCTGGTTTTCTTATCTATGTGACCATGGATAAGTCAAGACAATTCTCTAGGTCTCAGTTTCTTTATCTGAAAAATGAGAAAACTGGATTCAATGTTCTTTAAGGTCTTTTCCAGATCTAAATTCAAACCCTCATTCATACAGTGGCAGAGTAGGGAACTAGAACCTAGACTTTCCCACTCTCAAATTCAAGGCTCTGTTCTACAAACGAGGAGAAACTCTAGTGTTTAGCATCTATCCCAAGGCTTTGCTTACTCACCCAGACACCACATTTGGCAACTAAAGCCTCATTTCAAGGTTTAGAACATTAGTTCCAAGATCCAAAGGAATTAATTTCTAAAAGGGGATGCCTATTAAGGCAGTCGTGGGGAGAAAATTAGGGACAGGGGTGCTTTCTGGTCTCCTCTGATTATTTTATGGGCAGCAGCTACCTATTCTACCCTTCCATGGCCTAACTATATACATAATATGCACACACCTTAGATCCCTCTCAATCATAGCAATCACCTCTACCCTTTATCCTGCAGGTACCAATCTGCAAAGGGAATGATAAGAACTAAGGAATCATAATGCATCAAGGGCACCTTCATGATGCCCCAAAGTGTAATTCATGAAACCAAGAATGGGTTCCATGACCTGGTTCTCTGATTCGGGGTACTGCAAAAACAAAAGTAACCGAAAGCAGAAAGTTTTGTAGGAAATCTTGTTGTTTTCAACAAATGTTGTTTTCACACCTCACCTTCACCCCCAGTCATTGATAAGATGAAAAGTGGACTTCAGAGAAAACAGTAGCCCCAAATGCAAGTCAGGAACACCAGTGTGAAGGGCACACCAAAAGATACAACCAAATACCTCTGACTGCTACAGCACGAAGGCAGGAGCCATCTCCCTGGACCCTAGAAGGAAAGGCATTTTGGGGATAAGTGGGCTGCCATAAATCACAGCTCACCAAGAGAGCCCTGGAGGCTCCAAGAACTTGCCTGCTCTCTCCTGTCACTGGAACAGCTGTCCCCTCCACCCCCCCCAAGAACCCTCAGAGCCAGCAGAGCCCTGAGGGCCCAGCAGAGAAGTCCAGGGACCAGGCAGCAGCTGCTTTTTCTTTAGAGGGGATTATTCTGCTCTGTTGACACTTCCATATGGACAGGCTGGAGAGGAGTGGGGAGAAAAGAAAGAGAAGAGGAAGGAAAGAGCAGGGGAGAAAGGTTTTCCAACAATCTTCCATCAAAGCTGCTCCCTGTCCATCTTCAGGAGGCCATGAAGGCACGTGTGCACCCAGACTCACAGCAATCAGGACATACACTTCTACACACAATGTGCAAATGCATGTAAACATCTTGCACACACCACACCCACGTGAGCACACACACAAGCATCTGTACATCTACACTCCAGGCACAGCGCCGGTCTCCAGAGACTTGGTTCTTTCCAGGCCTCAGAGCACCACTGCTCTGGGCAAGGGGGTCACCCCAGGATGTTACTCGAGCACACATCATGCTCTCCTCTCAGCCCAGGCTGAGTACATATGGCTCAACAGCTAGCCTGGGGGAGGGGGAGAAGGAGAGGAGGGGACTTAGAACTTCTCCACCACCCCCGCACCCCCAAAGATAAATCCGGGTCTGAAGGGGTGGGGCAAGGCTGGGATGCAGCAGCTTCTTCAATCGATCTCCCCCCACCTCCGCCCCACCCGGGTCAGGAGCCAGGATCAGATCCCGCCAGAGCATCCCTCCCTCCGTCCCTAGCGCGGCGCCAAGGGCGGGGACGCCGAGAGATGGAGGAGGAGATGGGGGCTTGGGATGCAGGACCCTCAGGTGTCCCGCCTCAGTCCAGGGCTAAGAGAAGCCGCTGCCGCCCCTTCTCTAGCCTCTTACCTCACAGCCGGCGGGGAGGCGGAGACGGCGGCTTCCTCCACAGGTGCCCGGAGGCTGCAGCCCAGGGAAGATGGAGCTGGGGGCTGGGAGAAGGAGAGAATGGGGAGGAGGAGAATAAGGGAGGTTGAAGCTAATCCAAGAGCCCCAGACAAGGCCGCCCGCCGCCGCGCCGCCACCGCAACTCAGCCCTCTTGGGACTGAGCTGGGAGGTGGGGCCGGGCCGAGCCCGGCTGGCGGCAGCCGAGGGAGGAGGGGAAAAGGAGGGGAAGGAGGAGGAAGGTGAAGAGCAAGAGGAGGGGGCGGGGAAACGGGCCCGGAGCCGCCCACTCCAGCCTCACCTGGGGCCCCGCCCCCAGCCCGCTCTTCCCGCCGGGGCCCCTAGTCCTGCCCTACCTTCCGCTGCCCCTAACCCGCTTCACCCCTTCTCCTGCAGCCCCGCCCCGCCTCCTTCTCTCCTTCCCCCGGCCTCGCTTCTCCTTGTCCATCACGGTCCCCCTTCCCTTGGCTCCTTCCCTCCCTCCCCTTCCCCTCAGCCTGCTAATGCCAGAACTCCCAGCTCCGAGAGGGGAAGGTCGGGATGGGGCAGCGGTATAAGCCCTGCACCCCGTCTCCCAATGTTTCCCCTAAAAGACCTGAAACAGTGCTCGGTCCTCGTCCTCCCTGCCCGCCCCCTGTCATCCAGCCCTGGGCCTTCCCCAGCGCAGGGGCTCCAGCATCCCCCGAGGACTTTCACTCGCCGATAAACCCGGAAAGCAGCACTCCCTGATTGCCAGGGGAGCAGGGCGGGGTCTGTCACTCCCCAGGCTGTTTGCAGGGAACCTGCGGCGGGTGGAACTGCCCGCCCGCCCGCTGGGGCCTTCCAGGGCTCGGAGAGGAGAAACCCGGCTGCTTCTGGACTGCTGGGGCTTCTCCTTCGCCAGAAGGATAAAGACGATCATCAATTAACCAAGAAACGTTTGCCCAGGGGTGCCTTGCCATCCACTAAGCATACGTAAGGAAGCGTGCTGCCCAGGCAGAAGGTTCCAGGCGTGAAACCTGGGTTACTTAGGGGGAAAGCCAAAGCAAGGCCTTGAACCCTTTGGACATGCCCCTCTTTACTGAACTGCGGCTAAAGATGAAATATGCTCTGGTGGCGGGAGGGGAGATCCACACTGATGGGATACCCTGAAGATAGCACCAGCCTGGTCTGGGTTAAAAAGCTGCTGGGGGGTAAGGCTGCTGTTTGGCAGGGCATGCAGAAATATTAATGAGTAAATTATTTCTTAAGCGTTTCCCATGTGCCAGGCACTGTGCTAAGGGCAGAGAATATAACTACAAACTGAAAGAAGAAACAGCCCCCACACTCAAGGTTATTAAATTTTGATGGGTGAGACAACCTATAAAAATGTAACTAAAAAGAAGTGGGGAAGTGGGGGGAAAGGCACCCCCGTTCCCGCAGCAAAGTCCAGAGAATAAAGGATGATTGGTCTAGACCCTTCCTTAAATGGAAATCCCAGTCTGAACTGACCCATGGAAAAAAGGAACTCACAGGAGCAGAGAGAGAAGGCAGCCAAAGCATTTTGACCCTCAAGGAGCTAACGGTCTAGGATACAGGAAAAGACAGGCACAAATATAAAGGCACATGAGAAGCATCAAATGAATTTTAAAAAATACAGGCAACCAGCAGAATGAAGAAGGTCTTTCATGTAAACTGACCAATTAGGAAAGATTTTAAGAAAGTAGAACATGAGTTATGCCTGGAAAGATGAGGAATACCTGATGTTTATAAACCTATTTTCCTCATAATTACCTCCATAGATGGTGCAAAACTAATTCCATTGTAAAAATTGGACCTGACTGTGATTTGATTGGTATAAGGAACTCTCAGTAAGGAAATTTCCTTCTACCAATGCATTTATGTAACTCTTTTGCAATTTATAATGTTGTCTCTGGGCATTGTCATTGTGTAACACAAGAGTCACTAGAACCAGTTCTTATGAATTAGCTGATAGTGCCACCATTCTTCTCATCTCCTGTTACAGAGGGACAAACTGAGACTCAGAGAGAGTTGATGGTTTACCCACAGATCCACAAGCCTTACAAAATCAGATCTTTTGTATCTAAACCTAGTGTTCTTTCCACAATATCAGGCTGCGTCAAAAGTTATAATCCTCACCACCAAGAAGTTAGTTTCCTCATAAATGAATGAAACAGATAATATTTTAAAATATATAATTAAGTGCTCCATTGTGTGGTTCATCTTAAAAGCAGAGGAAAAGCTCAGTCAATGGGATCAGTCAGGGATATGCTGGTAGATGTTTGTTACAATTAAAATTATTTAAAGAGACTGATTTCCAGTGGCAACTATGTTTTTTGGAACCCCAAAGTTTGCCCCTGTCCCTTGGGAACTTGCCTTAAGGGAAGTCCCAGACTGATCTGGTCTCTGACTGAACAATAAACATTAAAAAACTTAATGATCCCAGTTTAGGGAAGATTAATATATAATCAAATCTCAAGAACCCTTTTTGTCTTAGAAGTTTCTCCCATTGTATCAGAGATTTCTTCCCAGGTAGCCCAGTCCCAGGCTGTAATCATCCTTTTGTATCCATCCTAAAGCATCAGCCTTTCCCTGATAATCCAGCCCTGGACTCCCTCTTTCCTTGTGGCCATTATAAAGCTAATCATTCATACTTCCTTGTCTTCTATTCCCCAAAAGGTACATAAGACCCCCAAGTTCTGTTTCACTTTGGAGAATCATCTTTAGTGGGTTTTTCTTCCCCAGCAACACTGTTCCCAGAATCCCAGAGCTTCGGCTCTGTGTGGTATTAAGTGCTTGACTCTGTGTGGCCTCTGAATCTTGAACACTGTCTCTTGTCCTGATTAGACTTGTTCTTTCTGACTACTTTAGTGGTTCTGTGTTTTTCAAAGTTGTCATGCGCAAGACTATCAATCTATTGGTTAGGTTAATATTTTAATCAATTAAGTGATAGGGTATTGGCCCTCTCCATGACCAGAGACCCCCATGGGGCAGATCTATAATTAGTTTTAGAAGCTCATTATTCAACCCCTCCCTTGAATATCCCAAGACATCTTTAATTGGTAAATAGCTAATTAGAAGGTGTTCTACCAAACTATCCATCCCTTCCCAAACTATAGACAATGAATCTCCAGGTGTCAAGAAGAGAACCCTCATCTCTCCTTTCTATTAAGTAAATTTTGTTTAAAAGAAAAGACACTTATTGAGATTCCTAAGGACAAAGAAAAGTAAAAAAGCAGAGTCTCTGACCCAGAACCTAGACACAGGAATATACAAAATTCTTTCTAATCCAGAATCCTTTAATCCCTTAAATAGAAATTAATGTATCATGTGAAAAATAAATTCACACATGTTTAACAACTGGTTGGGGTATGGGGGTGGTGGATGTTTCTAGGTAATATACTTTTAAGTTTAACATGCGTTATTAAACTTTTCCTCTCTCTATTAAGTCTGATTAATCAAGAAAACAATAAATCAATCCCTGATCTGTAGCGTTTGCCAGTTTCCAAGGTATAAATGCTGACACTGAAAATTTAACAATTGGCTCTCTCCAGTCAGTATCAGCTGGCTCCAGCACATCACTGACTCATAGTGCCTTACACATATTAGATGTTCCAGTTAAAAAAAAAAAAGTTGATTAATCAATTATCCCAGCTCTTCTAGGAAATAGCATTCTTCTCCTCATGCTGGAAAATGGATCTATTGTACATATTGTCACTTGTGTTGCAAATTGACACAACCGTTCTAGAAACTAATTTGAGATTATGGAAGAAGTTACTAAATTCAGTTCCACAAACTATTACATGCAAGGTGCTATGCTAGGAAACAGTCCTTGCCTTCAAGGGAGCTACATTTGCCCTGGCCAAAAGGGAGCCACACCATAGGGGAGGCAGGGAGTAGTGAAGAGACCATCAGTTGGTTGTTGATCTTGCTTCTGGAAGTACATGATAGTGGATTAGAGGACTCCAACTCTCCTTTTCAAAGAAAGCCCAGGTGTTTCCTGGTTGCTTATTGTGTTGTAAAGAAAAAATCTTATACTGTTAAAGATTTGACTACAAAGTTGGAACCGAGTATGAAGGTATTAACTAGCTAACTCAAGCTCTCTTTCCTGATGGTGATTGAGTTAGGGATTGCTGTAAGCTTGCAGGTGATGAGAAAGTTAGTACCCGTGACCTACTCTCTTCACCTGGGTGGATAGGTGGTCCATGAATGCGAGACCTTGCTGTTGTTTCTTCCCCTGTGTGGTCTATTCATTCCTGTTTTTAGGCAAAGGAGCATTGGAGACAGATGACTTTGTGAGCAACAAAGTGGACCACTATAGCCCCGGAGAGAGAGAGATCTGCCCACCTAGCCCAGCAACTGAGAAGCTGGGTCCTTCAAGCAAGGGAACAACTCACCATTGGCTTCATCCCACTTGGATGTTAGCCTGTGGTAGGTACTGTATAGGTCAGAGGTTTGAGCCCACTTTCCCCCAGGTCAGAGGGGATGGAAAGGAGAGTTTGCTTTGGTTTGGGGCAATATTTTTGTACTTTTGTTCATGTTATGTCTCCTGAGGAAATATCCCTTTGTAAAAATGAATTTGATATTAATTGCTTATTAGCAATACATGGGAGATACCAGCTAGTACTGGCAAATATTTTGGGAGCATTTATCACTGGGCACCATGAGAGGGACCAGGGTACAATGACAAGATATGCAAAATAAATCAAAGTGATTTCTGGATGTGAAGAAGGAGAATCAGAAAGGAGGAGGTAGGGGCATATGGGAGGGACTGCCAGAGAAGTTCTAGGTTCTTTCCTCTCCTTTCCCTTCCCCCCCCCCTCCCCAGGCTGGCTAAGAAAAGAAAGATGAGCCTGGGCTGAGAGGAGAGCATGTGTGCTCGAGTAACATCCTGGGGTGACCCCCTTGCCCAGAGCAGTGGTGCTCTGAGGCCTGGAAAGAACCAAGTCTCTGGAGACCGGCGCTGTGCCTGGAGTGTAGATGTACGGATGCTTGTGTGTGTGCTCACGTGGGTGTGGTGTGTGCAAGATGTTTACATGCATTTGCACATTGTGTGTAGAAGTGTATGTCCTGATTGCTGTGAGTCTGGGTGCACACGTGCCTTCATGGCCTCCTGAAGATGGACAGGGAGCAGCTTTGATGGAAGATTGTTGGAAAACCTTTCTCCCCTGCTCTTTCCTTCCTCTTCTCTTTCTTTTCTCCCCACTCCTCTCCAGCCTGTCCATATGGAAGTGTCAACAGAGCAGAATAATCCCCTCTAAAGAAAAAGCAGCTGCTGCCTGGTCCCTGGACTTCTCTGCTGGGCCCTCAGGGCTCTGCTGGCTCTGAGGGTTCTTGGGGGGGATGGAGGGGACAGCTGTTCCAGTGACAGGAGAGAGCAGGCAAGTTCTTGGAGCCTCCAGGGCTCTCTTGGTGAGCTGTGATTTATGGCAGCCCACTTATCCCCAAAATGCCTTTCCTTCTAGGGTCCAGGGAGATGGCTCCTGCCTTCGTGTTGTAGCAGTCAGAGGTATTTGGTTGTATCTTTTGGTGTGCCCTTCACACTGGTGTTCCTGACTTGCATTTGGGGCTACTGTTTTCTCTGAAGTCCACTTTTCATCTTATCAATGACTGGGGGTGAAGGTGAGGTGTGAAAACAACATTTTCATGTAAGATTTCCTACCAAACTTTCTGCTCCACGTTATTTTTATTTCTGTAGTATCAGGAAAGGCCTCTTCAAGGAGGGGACATTGAAGCTGACCATTGAAGGGACCTGGACAATCAATGAAGTGGGGATGAAGAGGAGAGGTGTGGCAGGTCTGATTTCCAGGCTTACTCTCACACTTAGTGAGTGGGACACCGATGAGAATTCAGTCAATAAGCCACTGGGCCAGAGTCAGCAGGGTAGAAAAAACCAGGGAGAATGGAGGAGAACTGAATGGTCAACAGTAGCAAACATTAATCTGTTTTGAAAAAGGCTACACCTTCTCAGGAAGAACTAAGGAGGAAGTATATTCTTTTTTTTTAATATATTTCAAGCTGTGGTATATGTTTCATTTATTTATTTAAATGAATTTATTTAGAATATTTTTTCATGTTTATATGATTCATGTTCCTTCCCTCCCTTCTCTTCAACCTCCTCCCATAGCTGATGTGCAATTTCACTGGGGTTTACATGTGTCATTGTTCAAAACCTGTTTCCATATTATTCACATTTGCAAGAGAGTGATCACTTAAAGTCAAAATGAGGGAGTATATTCTTGGCATGGGGAACTACTTGTGCCATGTCGTGGATAGAAGGTAGCAAGTGTCCAGTTTGGTTAGAGAATAAAGCCTGAGAAGAGAGAGAGAGCCAGGCTTGGTTATAGGAGGTCCTGGGTTCAAATGTGACCTCAGATACTTCCTAGTTGTGTGATCCTGGGCAAGATACTTATCCCGTATTGATTCTAAGAGGGATGGTCAGAGATTTGTTTGTTTGTTTATTTGTCTTTTTTAAGAGAAATGATGGGAAATTAGTCTGGAAAGGTAGGCTAGAGTTAGAATATGGTGAACTTTAAATGGGAAAGGAGTTTGTGTTTTGTCTTAAAGGCAATAGAGGCATGAAAGCATCTTGGGCAGTGAAGGGCTTCGCAGAGTACCTAATGCATACTAGCAAATTTAATAAATGTTTATGTATTGAAGTGACCAGGTTAGACCTGTGCTTTCGGAATGCCAGTTTGGCAAGTGTATAGAAGCTGAATTGGAGGTGGGAGACTAGAGGCACGAAGACCATTTATGAAGCTATTGAAATAGAGCAGTCAAGAAAAAAGTGATGATGAAGGCTTAAACTAGAGAAAAGGACATGGGTAAGAGATGTTGGTGAAGGTAGAATCAGTAAGACATGACAGATGACTGGTGGGGAAAGGGATGAGTTGGGAATGACTCCAAGGTTTGCCATCTTGAGTGTCCAGGAAGGATGATGGTGCCCTGGCTAGCAATGGAGAATTTAGGAAGAAGGGAAATGGATGATCTATTTGTGGTAATCATGCAATGGAATATTATTGGGCTCTAGGAAACTCTGAATAGGAATTTGAGAAACATGGAAAGACCTGTATGAATTGACATAGAAGGAAGAAAGTAGAATGAGAATGGCATAAACAACTACAATTTGGAGAGAAAAGATGAGTTCTGTTTGGACATGTTGGATTTGAGATGCCTAAGGATAGCCCAGTGGAGATGCTCAGCAGGCAGCTGGTGATTTAGAACTGTAACTCAGGAAAGGATGAGAGCTAAATGTGTAAATTGGAGAGTCATCTGCATAGAGATTAACTTTGACCCTATGGGAGCTGATGGGACCACCAAGAGAGATAATGTAGAAAAAAAAAGAGAAGAGGGTCTAGCATAGCGACTTGGGTGGGTGGGTGGGTAAAATTGGCCACACTATGTGGATAAGAAAATGGTAATGACATAGTTAGGGAGACTGAAAAGGAGTTGTCAGATGGCTAGGAGGAGAACCCAGAAAGGAACATTATGAAGTCAAGGGCTAAGAGATTATACAGAAGTAAAGGATAGCTGACAATGTCAAGTGCTGCTCAGGGGTTAAACAGAATGAGGATTAAGCAAAGTTCCATAGGACTTGGCTATAAAGAAAATACCATTGACCTAGTTACCAGAGGTAATTGTAATAGACAACTTTTTCTATAATTCTGGCTAGGAAAGAGAATAGAACCAATTTCTTTATGGAGGGTCTGGATCAAGAGAAGGCTTTTTAAGGCAGGAGAAGTGGGCATGTTTGTAGGAAATGGGTGAGGAGCAAATCAATAAGAAACTCTCTTATCCAGAAACTTTACTACTAGATCCCAAGGAGATAAATGACAAAAGAAAAGGTCCTATATGTGCCAAAATATTCAGAGCAACTCTTTTGGTGGGAGCAAGAGTCTGGAAACAAAGTGCATGCCCACTAATTGTGCTTAGTGCAGTGCCTAGCACAGAGTAGGCTTGTAATAAATGTTTTTTGATTGATTGGAGAATGGTTGAACAATTTGTGGTAAGCATGCAATAGAGTACTATTATTCTCTAAGAAATTTTGAATGTGAATTTGAAAAACTTGGAAAGACCTGTATGAATTGATTTAGAAGAAAGGAAGCAGAATCAGAATGGTATAAACAACTACAACAATGAAAACCATGTTAAAAGACAAGAGAATTCAGCTTAAATACTGTGATCAGTCTTTGAAGTGGAGGCTAGATAATGAAACCAACATTCCTCCTCTGAGTAGACATAGTATATAAGGGATCAGGTTGCATACATTCCATATAGATGAAGTTGTTGAATCAGATACAGCTTTTGCTTACTATTTTTCTTTATTGCAAGAGGGGGTTTCATGGGGAAGAGAGAGGTATTGGGAAGAAATCATGTTGTAAAAAACAAAAGATGCTATTAACTTTTTTTTTTAAATGAAGAGACTTAACTGTTAGCTTCCATCCCTTTGCTGACCTGGGGACTCCTCTTCAGAGTGAGAGACAATTGGGTACCAGATGTATCTCTTGTCCCTTCAGTTCCCCAACACAAGATAGGGAGCTTCTAGCCCAAGTCCTCATGTAGTTGTGTGTTACTTTCTTCACTAAATATCTTATTTGGCTGATTCTTTGACTTTATGTCAAAATAGGAGCCAGAGGCAATCTCTTTGGATATCCATCATCCCTTGCCTACACCAGTAAATATCTATTGAATAAATGAATGAACAAATGAATAGAGAAATGGACTCATAATGTCACTCATGAAGTATCTTGGAGATGGAAAATATGTTGGCAGCCATCTGTGTCATCCCATGAACAAGAAACCCCTCCACAACATCCTTTGTGCATGATCATTGAACCTTTGCTTAAAGATATCTAGTGAGGGGAAACTCATTGCTTCTCAAAGCAGTTTATTTTTCCACTTTGGGACAGCTCTAATTGTTAAGATCCACCTCATCCCCATTCTTACATTAGATCTAAATTTATCTCATCAACTTCTACCCATCACACCTAATTGTGCCCTTTGGGCCAAGTTGAACCAGTTAAGTTCCCCTACCATGCGAAAATCCATCAAATACCTGAAGATTGTCTTATTGTCCCACTGTAGGCTTCTCTCTCCAGATGCAAAGCTCTTCACTATCCTGGTTGCCCTCCTCCAGATGTTCTGCAGTTTAACTTTTCCCTTCCTAAATGATGGCTTCAAGAACTGACTATAATGTTCCAAAGTTTTTGATCAGAGCAGAATTGAGTGGGGATGTTACCTCCTCTCCTACACATTATGATTGTCTTAAAGCCTAAGCTTACATTTGCTTTTTATTTTATTGACTGCCACATCACCTCACTGACTCATGTTGAATTTACTGTCCATTGAAAACCACCAGATCTTCATCAGTGCTATCTAACGATGCTTCTTCCATCGTGAACTTTTGAAGTATATTTTTTAAACCAAAATGTAAAACTTTGCATTTATCTCTACTATCATCTTGTGTGATTCAGCATAATGTTCTAGTCTGGTTAAGATTTTTTTTTGAGTCTTGACTCATCTAGTGAGTTGCCCTTCCCTCCCAGCTTTGTGTTATCTACAAATTTGATAAGTGTGTCCTCTGTATATCCAAGACATTGATCAAAATGATCAGAAACACAGGGCCTAGCACTCTGGAACACTACACCAAAGACCTCCAAATTAATGGAACCATTAATTAACCTGGTCAGGAAATTTGACCAGTTCTGAATCCCCTTAATTATACTATAATCTGGCACATGTCCTACCAACTCATCTAGCCTGACTTGACTCTAAAGGAATGATAATGAAACATATCTCCCTCCTTTGCATGGAGGAAAAGGTGATAGACTATGGTCCCAGAAAGAGGCACAAATTGTTAGACATTGTCAACGTATCACTGGCTTTGCTCAGCTGCTGCAGAGAAGGATTCTTTTTTTGGAGAGGGGTGAGGTTGTTATTTGAAAGTGACAACAATAAAAAAACACACCTCTTACTTTCTGTCTTAGAATCAATACTAAGTATCAATTTCAAGGCAGAAGAGAGTTAGGGGAAGGCAATGAGGGTTAAGTGACTTGCCCAGGGTCTGCCCTTCTTGCCCAGGAAGTGTCTGAGGTCAAATTTGAACCCAGGACCTCCCATCTCTGGGTCTGGCTCTATCCACTAAGTCAGCAACTGCCCCAAGAACAATTTTTAAAAATCAGAAGCATTATTTAAAACATTAATTTAAAACGAACAGCACTAGAAAGACTTTGTCAGATGTTTTGCTAAAACCTGAGCAAACTCTACCTACAGCATTTCCCTGATCTACCAGTCTAGTGACCTGTTTAAAAAAAAAAAAGGAAAGTAGGATAAGTTAAGCTGGCATGACCTGTTCTCTGTAAAACTATGTTGGCTCTTTGTGAACACCACTTTAACATTGTTTTCTTTTTTTGGTTTGTTATGAACTTGCCAGATAGCAACAGCCATGAACATTTTCTTACACAAAGAACAAAAAATAAGGCTGCATATGACACTGTGAATCACTAATATGTATAGAAAAAGGGAGAGCTAACATTTATATGGTGGCTGAATGTTTTAATATGCTTTGTATATATTATCTCACTTGACTTAACCCAGTAATTCTAACTCTGCCCTGCTTATCTTTTCTCTTCTGAATTTCCTTCTATTCTAGTCTCTTGTTTTTAAAAACTATTTCATTGATGTTATTCCCCCCCTTTTTTTTGTATTGCTATCACTGTTCCCCATAGTTCTATCCTCCCCTTCCCCACCCAAATCCCCATAAAATCTCTCCATTATTAACAAATGAACTGTTGTCCAGTTTTTTTCAGTCATGTCCAACTCAATCTGACTCCATTTGGGGGTTTTCTTGTCAAAGATAGTGGAGGGGGTTGCCATTTCCTTGTCTAGCTTATTTTACAGATTTAGGATCTGAGGCAAGCAGTGTTCAGTGACTTCCCCAGAGTCCCACAACTAGTAAGTGTCTGAGGCCAGTTTTGAACTCATGAAGATGAGTCTTTCTGATTCCAAACCCAGTGCTCTATCTGCTGCATCACCTAGCTGCCTCCAAAAATGAGACAGTTTAGCAAAATAAATCCACGCAATGCCTGTCTCAAAATGTATAGCTCATTCTACACTTCTGCTAAGAGTGCTACACCCTGCTAAGAGATGAAAAATATTTCATTGTTGCTGTTCTTCACTGATGCTATTTCCTCCTCCTCCTTCTGTATTACTGTCACTGTTCCCCATAGTTCTATCCACTCCCACCAAAGAAATAGCCCACTCTCTAAAAGCTTCCATTATTAACAAATGATTATAGATTAGGGAAATAAATTCACACATTGGCTGTGTCTCAAAATGGACATCTCATTCTATACCTACAGTCCTTCGCTTCACTGCCAAGGAATGGAAAACCTGACATTTCATTAATCTTCTAGAATCATTGCATTAATCAGAGTTCTTAAAACTTGTAGTTTTTCTCCTCTACCATGCTATAATCTTTAATTTTTTCTTACAATATCCACTTCCAACTATAACAGTTCATACAAACCCTCCCAGGTTGCTCTCAATTTGTTCCTGTTGGCAATAATATTCTTTTAACTTCACATATCAGTTTATTCCCCCCAGACATTCCCCACTTAATAAGCATCTATTTTGTTTACAATTCTTTGCTACAACAAAAAGTGCTTTTCTAAATATTTTTGTGCATCTGGGTCCCTGACCTCTTGTCTTTGATGTAGATGGCTAGTAGTGGTACTAATAGGTCAAAGTATATGACAGTTTAACCACTTCCATTTCAGATGTTCACTAACTATTTCTTTAAATAGTTTCTATGTTTTTTGCCAAGGCTTAAAGTCAAGTTCACTAAGAGTCCAGTTAGAAAAATCCATCTTATTCTCTCCTCTTCTCTCTCTTTTTTTTAATCTCTTAATTTCTGTCTAAGAATCGATACTAAATATTATTTCCAAGTCTATAAATGGAGATTTTGAGCCTTTGGACTTCATCCCCCAGAAGTCCCTTAGTATTTCCCAAAATTCCATTTCCCTGCATCCCCACATTTTGGGTGATTATATGTGACTGTAACTCCTCCCTCTCTCTCTTGAACCTGCAACTAGGCTGAAGTCAAGTAATTCTTTTGTTTTAGTTATTAACAAAACTTTATAAAATATAATATTTAGTTATTGATTATTAATTTTGAAACCCACACAAGGCAGTGTGAATCTTGAAATTTCTCAGACTTGTGAATGTTAAAAATTTCCACATTGGGGAATTCTCCATTGGAACAATTCCCTACTGGGAACATTCCCCATTTTGACAGTGAGAACTCTACTTGGATCAGAAATGGGAGGACCTCTGCTCCACCCTTACTTAAGACTGCTTTAGGGGAGAAAACTCCTTGCTAAACAATGAAAGTACTTAAAACCATACTTATAATGAGGCAAAAAGTTCTTTAAGCCATGCCTATTTTTAGAATTAATACAATGGGGTGCTAAGTACTTATTAAAGGTCAGGCAACTTGTAAACTTGCCAGAAGCAAAGAGGTGAAAACTTATTCAGAAGTTTTCTCTGGTTCAAACTTACTAAAGGGATTAGTCGACCCAGCAGTGAATTCAGAATGGGCTGTCCTTTGGAAAACGTCTACTGTGATTGGTAGATGGAAGAACTTAGGGGAGGTGATATAGGAGAAAACCCCCTATATAAGAAAAAGCAGAATCCTTGAAAATCAATCTCTTGAGGAAAATCTCTTGAGAGAGGCTCTGAAGAAGGGAAGCTCTTGGAGGACAATCTCTAAGGAGGTCTCGCTGGAGCTCCTCTGAGGGGACTCTGTCCCTTGTAAACCTTAAAATTTCTTAGACTTAAGAATATTGGAAATTTCCCCATTGGGAAATTTCATACTTGAAAAAATTTCCTACTGATAGTAAGAACTCTGTTGGAATGTGAAACTCCTTGGCATGGGAGGATCCTTCTCCTCCCTACTTAAGACTACTTTAGGACAGAAACCGTTTGCTAAACAATGGAAAGGGCTTTGACCTATGCTTAGCATAGAACAGGAAGTTCTTTGAGTCATGATTGATTTTAGAATTGATACAATAGAGATACTTGGAATGACAGAACCAGGTCTTGGAAACTACAATCTCCACCCTACTCAGAGTAACAGGATTTAGGAAGGGCTGCAGCAAAGATCAAGATTTAATTATTTGAGAATATGACCTTCAACAGACATGTGCAAAGGGGACAGACCTCTGGGCGGTCCTGGGTTAAGCTAGAGCCACCATTGGCACAGGGGGGACATCGACAGTGATTGGTAGATGTGAGAACTGAGGGGAGGGAACTGAGATTGTTTTCCTTAAAGATAGTGGAGTCTGAGGACTGAGGGGGAGTTGTTGCTCTGAAGGAGGTCTGAGAGGAGAGATCCTGGAGGGAGAGTTGCTGGAGAGGTTTTGAAGGAGGCTGTGGAAGGTGAACTCAGGAGGAGTCAGGAGGAGAATTCTCTGGAAACATTTCTTGAAAGGAGGCTCTCTTGAAGGTGGAGCCTGAGGTTGGCATGAGAAGCCTTACCTAGAGAGATCTTGGGTGAGTAATAAAACCAACTGACTGATTTATCTCTTAGGACTGAGGTCTAGGCCTTATTGGCTTAAGGCCCTTCATTCTTATTCCTTTCTTACTTTCTCTCTTTTTCTATTGATTAATCGGTGTATTATAAATTAAATTTCTCTATAAAACCCAGTTGGCTTGGGCATATTCGTAAATTGGGAATATATTCCCTGGCGACCATCTTATATTTATATAAAACCAAGACACAGTAGAAAACATATTTCTGCGGTCATAATTGTTATATATATTTATCTTGCTCAAACATTTTAATTATCACAGTTTATGGCTCCCACTCTCTTATCTACAATAATTTAACGCTCCCAAACTATTTTAACTCTAACACCCTCTGGAGGCTCTTGAGAGAGGCCCTTTGAAACAGTCTCTGGCTGGAAGGCTCTTGAGGAGGACTCTGGCTGGAACTCTCTCTGAGGAGACTCTGTCACTAGAATCCTTGCTTAGACAGACCTTGTGGTGAGTGATAAAAGACTGACTGATCTCTCTATTAAGTCTCAGGTTTAGGCCATGTTGGCTTAAGGCCCTTCATACTTATTTCCTTTTTCTCTCTTTCTCTCCTTTCTTTAATTCCTCACTGTATTAATTAAATTCTCTATAAAACCCAGTTGACTTGGGTACATTCATAATTGGGAATATTTCCCTGGTGACCACCTTATATTTGATTTAAAACAAGACACTGTAGTGAAACATATTTTCTGCTGTCACAAATTTACTCACCCACTCTTATATCTACTATAATTTATATCTTCCACTATTTTACTCACTACAGTTTATGACCTCAACCGTTTTAACTCTTACAGCAGAAGAGTGGTAAGGACTAGGCAATAGGAGTTAAGTGACTTATTTTGGGTCACACAGTTAGGAAGCGTCTGATGCCAAATTTGAACCCAGGACCTTTCATCTGGCTCTCTATCCACTGCGCTCCCTAGCTGTCCTTTCGAAAGGCCTTTTAAAAATTTAAGTTGGTTGGTGAATTCTCATGTATGGTAGGAGCATTCTCCGCTATATAGGAAAGACTAGTTTTTCTCTGAAAGGAAAATGGAATGTCCTTAAGAATTAATTTGTCCAGGGGACCTTGAACTAGTGTCTCCTTCATCTAAGACATAGAAAGCCCAGTGTAGTGCCCAGTAGTAGGCACTCCTCAGGCTTGACCATGTTTGAGAAATTCCTCCCTGCAGAGTGGATCAACCACTCCTGGTACAAATAAATCAGTGTTCCTGAATAGGAGGGTATTAGTGGAGAACATGTAGGCTTTCACAATTGATATTTGATAGTGGACCTTATCTTTAGCATTTCACAATTCACTGAAAGATGGAGAGAAGAAGATTAAGTTTCATTAGGTATATTGTTGATTATGAAAAAGCAAAGGATTTGGTAGAACAAAAGGCCACCTTATTGACTCTTTCGCAATAAGGCAAGTCTCATCCATTCTTCAAAATCATTCCAGATTCCTTGAAAGTCAAAACACCAGCAATAACGTTGTTCCGCCATCTTCTGATCATAAAAATTAGGTAGGGCACAAAACAGGAAGCTTTATGCTCACCAAAAGGGTTTGTTATGGAAGAAGTGAAGAAGGATTCTCTGTGGATGGTGAGATTATCCAGAGGTTCCTCTTTGCAAAAGAGATTGTGTTGGTCACATTTAGCCTCAGAACATTTCAAAACCTCCTGGAAGAAATCTGTCACTGTAACAGGAAGAAATACTCCAAGGTTTCTCATCACCAGCTCTCCTAAAACTCCCCTCAACTTCAAACAGCTCTGAGAGGTGTTTTAGATATCCCTGTAGCCCAATATTAAACTTACAGAAGAATAATGAGGGCTGGAATCCTAGACCAGAGATAAACCTCCACCTTGGCCACTCTAAACCAGCAGAGCTTTTCAATGGTGGATGAGTTCAGCAGCAATGTTGCTTAGACTCAAACCCAGGTTAGAAATTTCCAGAGCTTAGACTGGGAGGCAGCAAATAGACTTTGTCCTGGATCAGACCACCTTGGAGGTACTGAAAGTTTTCAGATCCCCAGCCCAAGTTTTCCCCAAGAGCCTGAAATTGCCCAACACTTCATATCCAAAGAAAGGAGTAGTAGGACTTGCCCAGGTTTTTCTTCCAGAGGTATGGGGAGACTTGTCCTTGTCATTAAATTCAAAGTCAAGGAAGTAGATTGGAATGAGCAAACAAAAAGAATCCCACCATAAAAAAATTATTTTGGTGACAGGAATACTCAAGAAGCAAGCCTAGAAGAAGAAAATGATTAACAAATATACATAAGCAAAATCTTAAAACCAAAATAAATTAAAACCCCAGACCCATAGGTTGGTATTTCAAACAGAATTCCTTTTAGGTATGAAGCAAGTGTTTTAAAAAGAGTCACAAAGTTTTTATAATTAAATGAGAACAGTAGAGGAAAAATTTAAAAAGAGATGATAGTTATTAAAGAAAGAATTGGAAAGGAAATTAATAATTTAGTATAAGATGTACAAAATATTTTCCAGATAACAAACTCCCTGAATATTAGAATGGCCCAAATAGAAGTAAATTCAACATTAAAACAAAGCTAAAAAGGAAAAAAAAAATGGAAGAAAATAAAAGGTATCTCATAGCAAAAATAACTGACTTGAAAAATAGATTGGAAAAGAAAAGATAAGAATCACTGGTCTGCCTGAAAGTTTTAATGGGAAAAAAAAAGAGCCTGCACATCATATTTCAAGTAATTATTTAAAAAAAATTGCTCAGATCTCTTAGAAACCAGAGGGCTAAGTGGAAACAGAAAGAATCTACTGGTCTACCTCCTGAAAGAATGAAAATGAAAGTTCCCAGGAATATTATAACCAAAATCCAGAACTTCCAGGACAAGTAAAAAAAAAATACTTCAAGCATCCAGAAAGTAAGAATTCAGGTATCGAGGAACTGTGGTCAGGATCAGACACAATTTAGCAGCTACTACTGCAAAGAAGTAGAAAGTTTAAGTTACGATATTCCAGAAAATAAAGAATATAGACTTAAAGTCAAGAATAGTTCATCCAGCAAAACTGAGTATTATCCCTTATTGGGGGGTTGGGGAAAATAGATTTAGAAAAATGTATTTTATTTTTCCTCAATTTCTTATAAAAACAATGTGTAAAAATTAGTTGAAATAAAATTTGAGTTTCAAATACTTTCCCTCCTTTCCACTCTCCCTCCCTTCAACCCCTCCCTGCTTCTTGAGATAGTAAGCAATCTGATATAGAGTTTACATGTACAATCATGTAAAACATTTTTCCATATGAGACATTTTGTGGAAGAGATCTCAACAAAAGGAGAAGAAGAAAGTAAAATATAGTATGTTTTGGTCTGCATTAAAACTCCATTATTCTTTCTCAGAGGGTAGATGGCATTTTTCATCATGACTTTCTGGGACTGTCTTGGATCATTGCATTGCTGAGAATAAGTAGGTCTTTTAAAGTTGCTCATCAAAAAATATTGCTGTTGAGTATAATGGTTTCTAGTTCCACTCACTTTACTTTGCATCAGCTGAGTTTTTCTAGATTTTTCCAAAACCATCTCACTCCTCATTTCCTATAGCACAATAGTAATCCATCAAAACCATATATCATAACTTGTTCAATCATTTGTCATTCCCCAATTGATGGACAACCTCTCAATTTCAATTCTTTGCTACCACAAAAAAGAATTGCAATAAATATTTTTGTACAAATAGGTCTCTTTCCCTTTTATTTTATTTTATTTTATTTTATTTTTATTTATCTGGGATACAGACCTACCCCAGTTTTAGAGCAGAGGATAAAAGGTAAGGTTGTTGGGTTTTTTTGTTTGTTTTTGTTTGTTTGTTTTTTTGTTGTCCAGAATGGTTGGGTCAGATCACAACTCCATCAACAATGCATTAGTGTCCCAATTTTCTTGCATCCCTTCTAACATTTATCATTTTCTTTTTCTGTCATATTGGCCAATTTGACAGGTGTGAGGTAGTACGTAAGAGTTGCTTTAATTTGCATTTCTCTAATCAAGAGTGATCTAGAGCATTTTTTCATATGTTTATAGATGGATTTAATTCCTTTATCAAAAAACTGCCTGTTCATATCCTTTGATTTATTTATTCATTAAATATTCATTTATTAATTGGAGAATTACTTATATTTTTATGAATTTGATTTAGTTCTCTATATTTTGAGAAATGAGAAAAATGGGTATTTTATGAAATAAAGCAATGTTTCCAAGCAGTGCTGAAATCCAGAGCTAAGTAGGAACTTTGAAGTGCAAGCATAAGTGTTAAGAGAAACATTAAACAAGGTAAATATAAACAAACAGTTTTAAGGGATTAAACAAGGATAAACTGCTTCCATTATAATATGGAGATACTTCTGCTCCTTCTGAAACTTATCATGACCAGAGGTCATCTAGAGAGTCTATATAGAAGGCCTAAAAGTGGTTTTATTAGGTCTTGATCATTTTAAAAGAAGAATGGAAAGGGAGAAGAGGTATACATTAGGGTAGAAAGGGAAAGGAAGGTTGGAGGGAAAGTATCTCACATAATTGGGAAAAAGTAAAAGCCTATACAAACAAGGAACAAGGGTAGGTTTAGAGGATGATATTTGAACTTCACTCTCATCAGAACTAGTGAAAGGAGAAAAAAATAAACACAGAGAGTTGAGTACAGAATAGGGGGAAAGGGGAGAAAGGAAAGTAATTAGAGGAAGGGTAGATTAAGGGAGGATTTAGTCCTAAACAAAACAAACCTTAAGGGATTTACAGAAACATTTATAATTCTTTTTGAAGAAGCAAATCTGGAGGGGAGGGATACTCAATAATTGGGGAAATGGCTGAACAAGTTATTGTCTAGAAATGTGATGGAATATTATTGTGCTGAAAGAAGTGATGAAGGGGGTGATTTCAGAGAAACTGAGGTGGATTTGAGTGAATTGATGAAAAGTGAAGTGAACAGAACCAGGAGAATAATTTACACAGCATGATATTGTGAAGACAAACAATTATGAAAGACTTGGGAATTCTGATTAAAGTAATGATCATACATGATTCCAGAGACTTACTGGCAAAACATGCTACCTACTTTCTGATAGAGATGTGAAGGACTCACTTTTCTGCACACACACACACACACACACACTTATGTTTATATATGTACATAAATGTGTACATAGTGCATTTTATTTGGATATAGCCAATAAGGAAACTTGTTTTGCTTAAATATACATTTTTATAACAGGAGTTTTGTTTTTCTTTCTCAATGGGGAGGGAGGAGTAAGAGGGAGAGAAGGTAGACTTTTGCTTATTAAAATTTTTTTTAATAGTTTGGGCTAAGAATCTACAAAGGAAAGACTAAATGAATGAAGAATTTATTTTGCCCAGATTGTGACATACATTTGGATAGAAAGCCTACATAACCTCTTCGTTACTGTGTGTATGTATGTAAGTATACAATGGGCAATGCATAGACAATGCATGGAGCCTGGAATTGAACAAGAAGAAGAGAGTGGGTTTGAGTGCTTGTAGGAAATTGGGAAGTTCTTTTGATGACACCAAAGTTCCTAAAAGAACAGGGGCCCATATTTTTAATACTAACATTCTCACAGTGTTGCTGTATGGGAGTAAAACATGGATTATAGCAGTCTCTGAGGAATTAAAAATGAATAACATACAAAGGAGAGACACATAGTGGGCATGAGTAGTCTCCAATATATAACTAGAGAGGAGCTTGGGAGAAGAGTAGGATTAAAAGATTTCACCAGTCATGTGACAAGGGATGATCAATGATCAGCCAGTGTTGGTATTCTCAGAATGTTGAGAAAGGAAGGAAGATCTCTGGTAAGTTGGGTAAATTCTCACATGGCAAATTCATGCATATGAATCAGTTCAAATAATCAGAAATGGATAAATTTCATCTGAATCATTGGAGAGAATTTATAAATCAATAAGATAAAAATTCTCTTTAAGTACTGCCTCATCAAAGAATAAGAAGTAGTGGAGGGAAAATCAAGTCTTAAGAAAACTTGGCAAGACTAATCAAAATAAGCAAAGTCATCCCAAGTGCTTTTAAAAAGGAAACTGGAAAGAAATCAACAAATAAAAATAGAAAACATATGTAAAAAATTTTAGAATAAATTCTATTTGCCATTAAGGACATCACATTTGAACTTGAATATCATCGTCCCAGATTTGCTGCACGAGAAAGTGGACATGGCACTTAAAAAGAATGGATGGATGAAAAAGTTCTTTCTTTGTGCCAATCATTGTGCTAAGCAATGGAGCTACTAGTGCAAAAACAGGACAGTCTCTGCCTTCAAGAAACTTAAATTCTCATAGAGAAAGACCACACATCTAGGACACAGGACAAATGGTCAAATAGGGCCAAGTCCAACAAAGATGGGAAAACCATTTTGGCTAAACCAAGTACATAACAGTTAGGTGGTACAGTGGATACAGTACTGGATCTGGAGTCAGGAAGACTTATCTGGATTCAGACATTAGTTGACTAGGTAAGTCACTTAATCCTGTTTGCCTCAGTTTCCTCATTTATACAAGGAGATGGAGAAGGAAATGGCAAACCATTCCAATATTTTTGCTGAGGACACCACCAAAGGGGTCATGAAGAGTCAGGAATAACTGAACAACAACAACAGACCAAGTACGCAAAAAGGGGGTTTGTACTCGAGGCAAATCAGTGTTGAAGGTAAGAAGGGACTGATTCTCATGGTATATGAAAGAGAGCATAATTCCAAAATAAAATCAACTCAGAAAACTAATACACCTAAGAAAATAGCAATAACCATTACTCCACATGCCTATTTTCTCATCTATAAAAAACTTTTATAAGAATAATCTGTACACCCAATATGGGCATCTTTGAAGCAAATTTAAGAAGGGATCAGGCAGGCTTTTACAAGTAATATTCCATAGGAGACCATACCTTCACAATGACACAAATGACTGAAAGGCATAGATAATATAAATTCCGAGTGCGCTTATGTGTTGACTATAAAAAAGCATTGATCCAGTAGACAAAACCAATGGCTCTTCTCTAAAGATGTCTTCCAAGCATATGGAAAAATCACACAGGATACCTGTGTAATCTTGGCCAAGTCATTATATTTTTATGGATTTCCTTTTATATAAAAGGAGAGGATTGAACAAGATGTCCTCCCTCAAGTTCTTTCTCAGCTCTAATTCTATGTTCCATGACTTTGAATAACACAACAATGGCAATAACTTTGTTGACTCTCTGATTATTCATATCAAATGATGGATAAGACGGGGAGATGTACACTCTCCTACCATGTTTGCCACTGTTTTGGAGCAGGTATGAAACTCAGTCCAAGTCAAAGAAAGATTCCTGATAAGTTTTGAGATTTTTGAGTGTGATTATTTACCAAGACATTGAGCTAATTCCATCAGGTCCTAGAACACTGGAGTGCTGCCTGGAATCTCTCTGGGTTTTGATAGGCAAGTTTTGGAATTATTTTGCTCAATTTCAGGCCTCCATTGTACTGCCTAAACATTGTCAACTATGCCTTTACCACTTTGATAATTGCCTTCACCCTCCCCAAAAGAAATTGGTCTTTCTCCTTGGGCACTGATAGGCAAGCTTTGGGTTTGCTTCACTCACTTCCAGGGTTCCAATATGGTGCCTAAGCATTCCTAGCTATGTTAGCACATGTATACCACCCTCCTCCGTAGCCCCCACTTTTTAGTTACCACTTGGGTGTTGTTTCTTTCCATTAGAATGTAAACTCTGTTTTTTTAATCACTAGAGCTCAGCATGGTATCCAGCATAGAGTAAACAATTAAATATTCGATGTCTTTGTCTGTCTCTCCCTTTCTATATGTATTTGCCATCTATCTATCTCTTATAAGTTAAATGAATAATTAATCAAAAGAGTTTGGCCTCAGAAAAAAGTCTAGGCTTTTTAGCTAGGAAAAAACTTTTCCCCAAAACAAAGGTCCATTTTTTAAAATATCAGTATTCTTTGGGGGCAGCTAGATAGTGCAGTAGACAGGTTGCCAGGCTTGAAGCCTGGAAAAACCATCTTCCTGAGTTCAAATCTGGACTCAAACATTTACTAGCTATGTGACCCCACTGAACCCTGTTTATCTCAATTTCTCATCTATAAAATGAGCTAGAGAAAGAAATGGCAAACCTCTCCATTATCCAAGAAAACCCCATATGGAGTCATGAAGAGTTGGACACAACAACAACTTCTTTATGAGATTTTTTGGCTGAAAGTCATGACTTTACTCATGAATTCAAGTTCTGATCACCTGACAGACAATGGAGGTGAATATGAGCAGATTTTAATATATTATGGAATAGAAATTAGGCAAGGTAGTATGAAAGATGTCACCTGAGAAATGTACAAACAACCAAAAACAGATGAGCTAGTCATTTAGTGAGAATGAAGAACAACTGATAGGCACCCCATATGTTCCATTAGTATTCCTGAAATGTCAGGAAAACACAAGAGAATCTCCCAGCATGCTGGGTAGAACCCCTCTCCTAATTGAGGAAAATTCATGGGACATGTAGATAAGAGCTGTACAAGATTGGCAGTCCTGCCTTATTGGATTATAAATTCCATAGCAGATCACAAATCCATTGGATTCTTGGAGTATAAGGGAAAATGTCAATAATTTGAGCTATTCAAAAGTTAATTGGATTGCCTTAGGAAGCATTAAATTCCTCTTAATTAGAGGTCTTCAGGCCAAGCCTGGATGACCACTTGTTGGACATGTGGTAGGGGGAATTCTTTAGGTATGGGTTAGACTACATAAACACTTCCAACTCTGAAATTCTATGATTCTATACCTTGGCAGCTTATGGAAAATGAGAAGTCAGAGAGAAGAGTCAAATATATTTATGAGATTATAAAACTAGGTGACTAGAAAAATGGTTTTGTCTTCAACCAAAATAGATTCAGAGAAAAAGATGGTGAGTTCAATTTTGGACTTAATGAGTTTTGGATGCTAATAAGATATCCAGAAGAAAATGTACATCTGTCAGTTAAAGACGTAAGAATGAGACAATTAGGTGGTGCAATGGATAGAGTGTTGGGCCTGGATTCAGGAAGACTCATCTTTGTGAGTTCATATCTAACCTGACACTTCATGTCCTTAACTGTGTGACCATGGTTAAGTCACTTAATTACAATTGCCTAGCCCCTATGGCTCTTCTGCCTTGGAACAGATACTTAGTCTTGATTCTAAGATAGAAGGTAAGGATTTTAATTTTTAAAAAGAGGCAGGAATGGAATTCAGGATGGAGGTTAGATTAGATATAGAGAGTGGGAAAGCCAATATGACTACAACAGTTACTAATGTCTTGCATTTATATACTACTTCAAGGTTTACAAAATGCTTTTCATATATTCAAAATTTTTATATTCATATATTCAAAATAACCCTGGAAGGAAGATGCTATTATTATCCCCATTTTACAGATGAGGAAATTAAAGCAGGCAGAAGTTAAATGACTTATCTAGGGTCATAAAACTAGTAAGTATCTAAGGGAGAATTTGAATTCTGATCTTCCTATCAGATCTAGCATTCTATCCACCATATACACTAGCTTCCTAGGACTATTTTTGTTTAGGAATGATAATTGAACTCTTGGGAATTGGGATAACCAAGTGAAGAGAGAAGAAAAAAAAGTGGGCTTAGTATAGAGTCTTTGGGAGCCATCTGTGCTTAGGAGGCAGGAAATGGAAGCTGATTCAGCAAAGAAGTCATCAGACAGTTACTACATAGGAGAAGATTACAGTGTTAGGTCATGAAAGTCAAGGAGAGAGAAAGTATCCAGATGGATGGTGATTGTGGGAGGGTAAGGAAGATGTCAAAAGCATGAAGTAGTATGAGGACTGAGAAAAGGTCATTTATTTAGTATATGTAACCATTGGAAGAGAATGCATTGGATACATTGATGGAGATTGAGAAAGACTGTTTATATATAGGTAGGAGAACCAACAGAGAACAGTGTAATGGAAAATCTAGAGAGGGAAGAGTATACAGGAAGGCACAGGTAATCAACAGTCAAAGGAGACAGAGAGGTTAAGAAACATCAGGACTGAGAAACGGTCATTGCATTTGACAGTTAAGAGATCATCAATGTCTTTGTAGGGAGTAGCTTTATTTGGATAAGGCTAGAAACCAGAGGATTTAGAATCAAATGAGAGAAGTGGAGTCAATGAATCTATACAATGTTTTGAAAGAGTGTAGCCAAGAAAGAGAGAACAGATATAGGATAATAACTAGTGGAGATGGTAGGAACATTCACGGGTTTTTAAAGACTGGAAAGGTATGGGCATTTTTGTAGGCAGCAGGGAAGCATCCAGTAGATAAAGAGAGATTGAAGATTAAAGAGAAGGGGAAGAATAGATGGATTTGCCTTGGCAAGGAGAAGGGATCACCTTTTCATGTGAGATAGGAGTGAAGGAGGAGATAGTAGGACAAGATATATGAGTGATATGAGATGGGAAGAAGGAAAGAAGAGGGAGTGGTTTTCATTTTCTCAGTGAAGTATGAGACAAGATCCTCAACTGAGAGGATGGGAGGAAATGCATCATAAATCAGCCCCTGGACACACTTATAGTTGTACTGCTTCCAGAATGGATCTCCTCTCTGTCTGATCCAACCCAGCTCCTTTTCCTATCTCTGTTTTCTTGAATTCCTCTTGTACTTCCTCTGTAAGCACTTCAGGGAATGAGATGTTAGGGTTCAAGTCTGGTGATTCCATTATCCTTGATGGAGAAAACAGTTTATTATGACCATTTCTGCAAATCGTTTCCATTTTTCTTCTGTTTTTAATCCTCTTTTCTGTTTTCATCCTTGAATGACCTTGGAAGAATTTAATTTAGCTAGCTATTGAGCCAAGCTTGCTATGTCACTGTCAAGATGAATATGATTCTAAGGTCATGAGGCAAGGATCTCATATTTAGAGTACCAACATCAAATTAGAGTTTGTTGATGGTCTAAAAATGACATGACTCAGCACCCTCTGCCTAGTTTCCTGCCATTATAACTGTACAAGTGGAAAGATGCTGCACAGGAATGAGAGATTCAACACCTCACTCCCCCTGCTGCCATTTTACAAGTTTCTACGGGCAAAAAAAAAAATTGTTAGCAAGTGACTAGCTTCCTAGTGATCTTTCTATCATTAGCTATGGTGGTCCTTGAAAAAACAGATTTAGTCTATTCCCAGAACCATATTCTCTTATGTGGAAGACAAATTAAATTTATTTTGCTTTACCCTATAGGGCAGGACTAGGCACAATGAATAGGAGTTGCCCAGAGACATATTTTGGCTTTTATAAAGAAAAATTCCCGAATGACTAAAGCTGTCCAAACAGAATGAATTTCTTTGGGAGGGTGGGGGAATGGGTTTCCCATCTTCAGAGGTCTTTAGGTAGAGCAGAGGGAAGGCTGGTCCCTTGTGGAGATGTGGCTAGAGATTCATATTCAATTACAGATCAGATGGTCTAGCAGAAAGTGTCATGTAATGAAAAGGGCAATGAATTTGGAATCAGATCCATAGTCTTCACCCAACTAACTGCCATAGACGTCTGTCTATGACCCATGGGCCAAAGGGAGATTTCTTTGTCTCTGTCACTAGACAACAGCCTGCTCCCTGAACCTTCCTCTTGAATCAGCTTTGCTGTCTCTGTGCCAAAGCTGAGGAGCTTCTGAATACCCAGATACCAGTCACAGATGTTTATTCTGTGACTCATTTGTTGCTGGCAAGCTGCCTTTCACACAATCCTTAGCAGATTCCTTCCCAAGGTGGAATCACGGACCCAAAGAACTTCTCAGGCCAAGGCTGACAATGCACAGCAGAGGGCGCATGAACACTGCTGCTGGCTACTTCCCCTCTCTCTTCCCTCAACTCTTCCCCCCCACCCCCAAAAAAAGAAAAAGAAAAGAAAAAAAACTGGTCTGTCTAGGTAGAGAAGTGAAGAAGCTCAAAATTATCCAGTTTTCCAGTTATTCCTGCTCTGGATGACTCCATCTTGAATAGCTTAATCTAAAAAAAAAAATACATATATATATACATATATACATAATTTTTTATTTTATATATAATTGTAATATATAATTATATATATTTAATTTATATATTATTTTAATACATTGGGAAATTTATGTATATAATTAATCTAAATATTTTAATGTCATTTTAATTTTTATATATAAACACAATTTAAACTTTTTTTGGAGGGGGAGGTTCCCAATTCTCTTCCTTTCTCCCTGGTTCCGTCCTCGAGAAGGCAAGCTCCCAGTGGTTGTCTAATTGGCTTGGGCTGATATGGAAATATGTTTTTCGCGCCTGTACATGTATAGTTGATGTAGACTATACATGTACAGGCATGAAAAACATATTTCCATATCAGCCATTCAACAGCTTAATAAATTCTCTTTTGTAGGGTGCTTCCTATTGAGGTTTTGGGTGACACCTCTGTGCTGCTGGCAAATCTCTTTACTCCTGTCCCTCATTTCTTCATTTGTCAAAGAACATCTCAGAAGTACACAATTTGATTCAAATACAAATTGCAGGAGTAGTAGATCTAGATCTGGGGTATGTGAACTTAGAAGGGGGAAATATATACACATGTGTGTATATATATATATATATATATATATATTTCTATATGTCTTTATTTTCATTATCCTCTAGCTGAAATTTAGCATTTCCTTCAGTCATGCATGTAAGCAACCAATTATTATGCTGAGAAAAGGATCTGAAGGCTTTTACCAGGTAGCCAAAGGCTCCATAACACAAAAGGGGTTAAGAATAATCAATAACCAGCATTTATATAGTACTTTAAAGTTTACATGATTACATGAGAGAATATATGTGCAATACTTTGCAATTTTTTCTATAAGCTTCTAGGTGGTATAGTGGACAGAGCCCTGGACCCTTGAGTCAGAAAGATCTCTGTTCAAACTCTGCCTCAGATACTTAGTAACTGTGTGACCACAGGGAAGTCTTTGTCTGCCTCAGCTTCCTCATCTTTAAAATGGGGACAATAGAGACAGCTGGGTGACCCAGTGAATAGAGAGCCAGGTGGTCCTAGGTTCAAATTTGGCCTCAGATATTTCCCAACTGTGTGAGACCCTGAGCAAGTCACTTAACCCAAATTGCCCAGCCCTTAACACCTTGGAACCAAAACTTAGTACTGATTCTAAGATGGAAGATAATGGTTTTAAAAATGGGGATAATAATAGCACCTACTTCTTGGGGTTGTTATGAGGATAAAAGAAGACAACATTTGTAAAGTGTCTGCAAACTTTCAAGTACTATATAACATTATTATTATCATCACTATAAAGATCTTAATGCCTGGGTTCTTCATTTCTTTCTGAGAATGACTGGACCACAGAGTTGAGTACTCTCATGCTGAAGAGAGCAAGGTTTTACTCATTGAATTAAGATCTTCAAGAGTTGAAATGTAGGGTAGGCAAGTTAGGCAGCCCTCTAGAGGCAGCTCCCGGATGACTTTTTATAGATGAGGCCCATTCCCATTGGAGATGTTGTGTTGATTGGTCTGGAGGAGGTCATGGTGTCAGAGTCCCTAGATCAAATGACTCTCCAGGTGAGAGGCAAGCAGTAAGGCATCAATGCTCCAAAAAATCTCTGGGTCCAGCCTATACAAATAAAATCTGAAGGATATTTTTGGATGCACGTTGGGGTGTCTATAACATATAAGTTTTTAAATTGTGATGAGACAAAAGTTGCTTATGTGTTCTAAAACACAGAAGACTCAAAGCCTGTAGACTCCATGCTAAAAAATCAGTTATAGGTTGCTCTTAGTCAAGTCAAATTGACAGTATTTAAATGCTTATTCTATGCCAGGCATTGTGTTCAATACATACAGAGTAGATTTGGGTAGAAAATACAATGATCCAGAATAATGGAGGGGTGGGGGTGAGCTCTCTGTAGCTGAACACCCCAACATTAGATTATTGTTGTCTAATAATTGGCTTGGACTGTGGTCAGGCTGGAAACCAGAGTTGTTATAGAAACTCAAGGACTGGGTTTTCTTGATGGGAAAGGACAGGAATTTGACAGCCAGGAACAAATCTTCCTGTTATCTCAGATTCCTCAACTCCCTATTTATCTGGAACCATGAAGTAAATGGTTATCAGCTTAACTACAGAGAAATAAAAGAGAAAAATATGAAAATTCCTGGAAATTGACAAGGGAATAATCTTAGGTGAGGAACTTCCTCTTGTTAGGGGCAGACGATATAAGAATGCTGCTGAAGCAGTGAATGTAGAAGCAAAATTCCATTGCAAAGAATATATTCTCTCAAAACGTTCTTTATTGAATAAAACCAGTTCCACCTTTCCTGGTGAGCTCAGCCCTCTTTTTTTCTCTCCCTGGGAAATCCCATTTGTTACCATTCCTTCAACTAACACTATCTACACAGTCAACTTCTACATTTGTATCTCTAATCCTGACCTCTGGGAAGCTAAGTGGTCCAGTGGATAAAGTACCAAGAAGACCTGAGTTTGATTCCAGACTCAGACATTTATTAGCTGTGTGCCCTTGGGCAAGTAAACCATTTATCACTGTTTGCCTCAGTTTCCTCATCT
This sequence comes from Monodelphis domestica, assembly GCF_027887165.1. Lineage (NCBI taxonomy): Eukaryota > Metazoa > Chordata > Mammalia > Didelphimorphia > Didelphidae > Monodelphis > Monodelphis domestica. Next base: position 74,892,596 of record NC_077227.1, read on the forward strand.
ATAAAATAGGCTGGAGAAGAAAGATGTGGCAAATCACATCTATAACTTTGCCAAGAAAACCCTAAAAGGGATCACAAAGGGTCAGACATGACTGAACAACATTCCTGACTTCTATTTTGTATTTTTGTACTTATGTAGAAACTTTAACCCCTAGACTATAAATTCCATGAAGATAGAGAACATATTTAAATTTTGTATGAACATAGCATGCTTAAACCGAGAGTTGGGACACAATTAGATCTTTTTACTACATAATTTAGTACAATGATTTTTTCTCAGTTCTAAGAATAAAATTATGGAATTTTAGAACTGGAATAATTTTAGATATTAGAATAATAATGCTCCCATTTTATAGAAATGAAAATTGAGGCTCTTCTATATCAGTTTTCTTTCTGATATGCCACATTGGCTTTCATGTCAACTGACTGGTGTGGTAGAAAAGAACAGTCTGTCTTCACCTAGGAGGGAGTTCACTGTACTTTCTCAGGGTTACTTGAATTTTCTTTAGTATTGATGCAGTTTGGGGTTTGGGGCAGAAACCTTATAGAAGGCATTGATGTCTGTCATCATATTGATGATGTCATGTTTATTGGGCTAGATGAGGACATAGATAGTGGCACAGACCCTAGAGAGTAGACAATGTTGAGCAAAAAAAAAATTAGGGTCCAGCCTGCTCTGTTATGTTAGATGGGTTGTATTAAATAGGGAGAACTCAGTTGATTCTCAATATAGTCCATAATAAACTACTGAAACTCCCTCATAGTTTACAAAGGAAGTTCAGAGGCTCAGTGGATTCTTCGGATCCTACAGAACCCACATTCTGTATCTAGATATGTTGATAACTCCATTTACCATATCACTAACAAATTTGTTCCTATTGAACAAAGCCAAGAATAGGATCTAAAGAGAAACATAGCAGTTTCTCCCCTTATGATTCTACAGAACTTATGATTTTGGCATTCTCTGTCCATAAGGACCAGGCTTAGTAGAACCTCTGGCAGGCACCAAAGTATGGGTTTCTGGAGCTACAAATTCCCCAAAGCATCCACTCATACTACATTTGAAAAGAACTTTCTGGCCAATTCCTGGACCTTTGTTGCTTCTCAATGAATGACTCAGGGTCTATGACTAGGGTGTTGCAAGATGATTCCCTCTAATAATATGAGGACACATGAGGGTTCCATTTTATTTTATTTTTTTCCCATTTGAATAAGTTTATTTAGTTAATTTAGAACATTATTCCTTGGTTACAATAATCACATTATTTCCCTCCTTCCCCTCCACCCACTCTTCCCGCAGTCAACACGCAATTTCATTGGGTATTGCATGCGTTCTTGATCAGAACCCATTTCCATGTTGTTGTTTACATTAGGATGTTCATTTAGAGTCTACATCCCCTACAATATGCTTTCAACCCATGTATTCAAAAAGTTGTTTTTCTTTGGTGTTTTTACTCCCACTGTGTTTCCTCTGGATGTGGATAGTGGTTTTTCTTGTAGGTTCCTCCGAGTTGTTCAGGGTCATTGCATTGCCACTAATGGAGAAGTTCATTACATTCGATTGTACCAAAATGTATCAGTCTCTGTGTACAATGTTCTCCTGGTTCTACTCCTTACACTCTGCATCAATTCCTGGAGGTTGTTCCAGTCCCCATGGAATTTCTCCACTTTATTATTCCTTTTAGCACAATAGTACTCCATCACCAACATATGCCACAATTTATTCAGCCATTCCCCATTTGAAGGGCATCCTCAACTTTTCCAATTTTTTGCCACCACAAAGAGCGCATCTATGAATATTCTTGTACAAGTCTTTTTCCTTATTATCTCTTTGGGGCACAAGCTCAGCAGTGCTATGGCTGGATCAAAGGGCAGACAGTCTTTTATCGCCCTTTGGGCATAGTTCCAAATTGCCCTCCAGAATGGTTGGATCAATTCACAACTCCACCAGCAATGCATTAATGTCCCAACTTTGCCACATCCCCTCCAGGTTTCATTACTTTCCATAGCTGTCATGTTAGCCAATCTGCTAGGTGTGAGGTGATACCTCAGAGTTGTTTTGATTTGCATTTCTCTGATTATAAGAGATTTAGAGCACTTTTTCATATGCTTATTAATAATTTTTATTTCTTTAACTGAAAATTGCCTATTCATGTCCCTTGCCCATTTTTCAATTGGAGTATGGTTTGCTTTTTTGTACAACTGATTTAGCTCTTTATAAATTTGAGTAATTAGACCTTTGTCAGATGTTTTTGTAATAGGGTTCCATTTTAAAATGTAAATAAATATATTCAAGATTGTGTTCCCCTGGGCTTCTTAGAAGCCAATGCCTTTCATGAATAGGTTGTGATTTTGATAGTCCTACCTCCAGTTTGCCTCCTCTGCTAGTCCAGTGAGCCCCCACCTACAAGGTCTTAAGGAAAACTAGTTTGCTTGATTCACTGATATCCCTGCCAATGATGTACAACTGGACTTTGAGAAGCAGCCATTAATCCAATATTAGGGGATACCTTGAAGGTAGAATTCCTGGAAAATCCTCTCAGTGGGCCAAGCTATGAAATGCATGGCTGGCATGGGAAAAAGACTTGAGGAATGAGTAGATAAAAATTTTCCTCTATACTGATTCATGGTTGGGGCGGTAGGATGGCTATGGATCTGGACCTTGGAGAGAATAGGATCACATGATCAAAAATTCTACCTTTTGAGGATGGAAACAATGGAGGAATTCTTCCAATGGCTTCCACCACACACAGCTGTTAGTGGGGCATGTTTGTACTGTAATTGGAAAAGGTTTTAGGGAAGGGCAACAGAAGGGATAACACTAACAAAATATATTAAAAAGGGTTTATTTAATTAAACAAGGATAAGGGAATTGAAAGGGGATTAGGGAAGTACCTATTACTATTAACCCAGGTATTAAATCTAAATAAACCTTAACTCAACTAACTAAACTACAAGGAGTTAGTAATGAATGTCCACAGGTCCAGATTCTCACAAACTCCAGAGCTCTTGATTGGGTCAAACAGCAGGATCAAGATGTAGGGTCCTCACAAGGTCCAAAAAGGGAGAAGATTCTCACCATTCACAATTGTCCACCAATGTGAAGGGGAACACTCACTCCACCACTCACATCACAACCAATCAAATAAATTTGATACTCCAAAGTCCTTGGCAGCTCCTCAATTGATTTCTTCAGGGAGACCACTAGGCACACCTTCCAGGCTGCCACCCAGCTTGAGAGAGACTTTCCAACTGACTTAGAATCCTGACCTAGCCAAACTCTGTGGAATCTTGATTTTGCACCATCCCAGGCTGCCAGCCTGCATTGCTATGCCCTTCTAGAAATCCTTTCCTACATTCCCCCCTTTGCACAAAACTGAAATCATGTTAAAAAACACAATTTTGGCATTTATGCACTTAACATACATATTTCCTAAACTAAAATTTCTACTCAAAATAATAAACCTACACTCAACTATCTTATCCTATCTAATATTATCCTATTCTAGGGATTTAATCAAGGTAAAGAAAAAGGGGAAAGTATACAATGAACAATTACAAATTACAAAGTTCAAAATACAGATCAAACATATGCAAAAGCACAACAAGCAAATAACATCAAAATCAAAATGCAAATACAAATACATGCAAACATCAAACTCTTATCAGGTAATACAGAACATTATACTACTATTGTACTACATTAACATCAAACTTAGAGAAATTTTTTTAAAATTACACTAAACACAACATTGCATAACTTTTACACCGAAAATCAAACCAACCATTAAACTCACTCATACAAATACATGTAACAATAGATATAAGTGATCTATGTACACAATTTATACACACATATATATAGTATATACATACAATATATGTAAGCTATACATGTGCATACATATACACTTATATATACTTCATATTTATACATGTTACATATATTATATATACATACAGTATAATACAATTAATTTACAATCCTATTATACACACTATTTACATATATTTACATATTTATTGTGAAGATTGGATTTAGCTATCTCCTGATTGTAACAATGAAGGTACTTAACTGTTCCTTTATTGGGAAGATTGAATTGTAATCCCCTATATATTTTTAGATTTTAATCCCCAAAGAGTTAACTCAGTATTTAAAGTAGATCTACCCATTTTAACTACAAAAAGATGTTAACAAATTATAAAAGGTGAATTAACCAAAAAAGGTGTTAACTAACCACAAAAAGTATAACTAACTAAAAAAGGTGTGAAAGCCCATTTCATACATTGAGTGGGCAGTCCTGGAGAAGAGTATCTGCTGTAATTGGTAGATGTAAAAATTTAGGAGAGGTGACACAAGAGAAAAAGGTCTTTAAATAGAGGAAACAGAGAGGTACATAAGGATCAATCGAGAGATCTTCAGTCACACAGAGTCACTTGGGCTTGGAGTGAAGAAGAGTCACTCGGAAGAGAGACTAGAAGAATCATCAGACACTTGAGGAGAGACTGGAAGACAGACACTCAGACTTGGAGTGAAGAGACTTGGCTGTGGAACTGGAGGAGCTCATGCAGGAGACCTCAGACTTCTTTCCTTTTAGATGGTCACTGTAATGAGTGAAAGGCTGACTTAGTTTCCTTGTCCTTTCTGGAGTTGTGAACCTCTGAGAAAGGGCCATCGGCTTGAAACTCCTTTTCCCTGCTGGGGCTTAGAATTTCTAAGTGGTTCAGAGGAAGCTCTCTCTCTCTCTCTCTCTCTCTCTCTCTCTCTCTCTCTCTCTCTCTCTCTCTCTCTCTCTCTCTCTTTCTTTCTCTCTCTCTCTTTCTCTTTCTCTTTCTCTCTCTCTCTCTTTCTCTCTCTCTCTCTCTCTCTCTCTCTCTCTCTCTCTCTCTCTCTCTCTCTCTCTCTCTCTCTCTCTCTCTCTTTCTCTTCTCTTCTCTGATTCTCTCTCCCCCTCCTCTCTCTCCCCCCTTTTCTCTCATCCTTAATATCTTCCCTCTATTGTAAATAAACTACTATATATTGCATTTTACTTTAGTAATTTATTCTGGGATTTAGAAATTAAATTCCTGGTGACCACAAACTTAAATATTGAGTCAAACAATAAATTTAACACTATTTGCAATTTTGTGTGCTATGTGCTATGTTGTGTAATGTATGACGTAGTGCAAGTCAGTATCTAATTTTCTTATCTACTTAATCCTATTTAACCAATCCCTATCTTAAAAATTCTTCTGTCTAATTAGATTTCTATACTTAAGCTAAATCTAAGCATCTAATTATGTTTTGTTGGTAACTAACTTATCTATAGCTAATTATAACAATGTTAGTAATCTAACTATACATTGTTTCACTCATTTAAATAGGGATTCAATGTAACCTAACCATGTTTATGTTTTATGTTATTACTCTTGCTAGTTATGTTGTTTTGCTAGTGTAATGTCAGTGATACTAAGTCAGTGTTATGTTACTGTTGCATGCAATATATACTTACTACTACTTCAGATCATTTCTTTTCTGCTCATCTCTTGTTTGAAGAATTCTTCTTCTATAATTCCATAGGAATAAATATATTTGTGTTTGTGTATGAATAAGTGTTATGTTATTTTGTGCTATAATACATTACCCCAAGTGTCAATTTATTAATCCATTAATCCTGTGATCCTCTTCATTGCAAATTTCTCAAAGTCTTTAAATTTATAAATTTTCAGTCTTTTAACTGATTCTTCTCTTCATCTTCTCTCCATCTGCATTGTCCTCTTCTATTCTCTTTCACAGGAATGGTCCTCTCCTTACTGATCCTTTTGACTGCAGACTCAATTTGACTGATGATTCTAACTTTCTATGTTCTCTTTTTCAATTTTCTTCTTTGATGATTTGTACATTTTCATTATTTATAACATGTGCAAATTTGATATGTGAACAATGATGCCATGAATCTCTACCCAAAATTTTATTGAAGATGGAGAAACTAACACAACAGTGTAAGAACCTAACCAACTCTCTTGTGTTGCTGATGTTTTAGCAAAATTTTTGACATATACCATATCTCCTGGTTTATAATTATGGAGAGAATAATCCAAAGGACTAGTTTGAATTAATACTCCCATATCATGTAATTCTTTGAGTCTTTGTTGTAAAGCACTTAAGTAAGAAGCAAGTTGACAATTTCCTCCTAAGAGAGATGTATAGACTGTCTTACAATTTTTTGCCTGTAGTGGAGCATGTCTAAAGAGCATTTCATAGGATGATATATGTAAATCTGCTCTTGGTCTCGTACCTAGGTAAAACAAAGCTATGGGAGGAATTTCTGGCCATTTGAGATGAGTTTCAGCACAGAACTTCCCCACCATAGTCTTGAGTTCTCTATTTATGCACTCCACCTGACCTGAACTTTGTGGGTGAAAAGGAACATGATATTTTTTATGTTATTCCTAGATTCTCATAGACTCTTTTCAGGATATCTTAGGTGAAATGAGATCCCTTACAGAGTCTATGGTTAGTGGTACTTCAAATATAGGTATAATTTCCTTAATCAACACTTTCACCACAAAGCTAGCTGTATTTATATTTGATGGAAATGCTTCAGGCTATTTGGTCAATCTATCAAAAATTACCAGACAAAATTTGTATCTTCCAGGTTTTGGAATGCTGATGTAATCAATCTGAAGACTTTCAAATGGACAATATGCTAAAGGTCTACCACCTAAATCTTTCTGTCTGAATGCCCCTTGATTGAATTTTTGGCAAACAGAGCAGCCTGAGCAGATCTTATTTGCTATAGTACTTATTCCAGGTGCTACCCATTGTCTCTTTACAATGTCAATAACAGCTTGATTACCAAAATGACCTTTTGTGTAGATGGTTTGACACACATCTGCAACCCATATGCCATGTTCTTTCCTAGCTCCAAACTTCTCCTTCCATTTTTGTATTTCTGAGTCTACATAAGCTTTTTCTAGATCATCAGATTCTATAGTTAATAAGTTCATGGTATACAATGGAGTATTTTTAGCAGCAAATTTTGCAGTTATATCAGCTCTATGATTTCCTTTAGAGATTGAATCCCTGCCATAAGTATAACTTCTACAATGGATTACTGCTAGTTGTTTAGGCTTCTGGATAGCATCCAACAACTCAGTTATTATTTCTGCATGAGCAATGCAGTAATAAAACTTCATTGTTTCCATATCTTTCCTCTAGCATGACAAATGGAAAAAGGATAACAGGAATCTATATAAACATTTGCACTTTTACCATCAGCCAGAAGGCATGCTTGCTTTAAAGCAACCAACTCTGCACCTTGAGCACCAAGGTTACTAGGTAATGATCCATATTCCAGTGTCTCAAATTCTGTGACAGCTGCTGCACCTGTACATCGAATTCCATTACACAAATATGAAGAACTATCTGTGAATAAAACCAAGTCTGGATTTTTGATTGGAATGTCTTTTAAATCCATCCTAGGTATATACACTATATCTACTACTTCTACACATTCATGTAATGGTTCACCATTCTTTGGCAAATGAAGAAGAAGTGTAGCTGGATTTAATACACTACACCTCTTCAACATGATGTTTTCACTACCTAGAAGTGTAATTTCATACTTAGATATTTGTTGGTCTGAACATGCTTGAGTACAAAATTTCCTCATTATTGTTTCTACTTGATGTGAGCAATATATAGTCAATGGACATCCCAAAACTAAATATGATAACTTCTGGACTAACACAGCAGCAGCTGCTACACTCCTTAGATAAGGAACTGTACCAGCAGTAATTGGATCTAGTTGACAACTATGTTATCTAATTGGACAGTAACTTTGTCCTAAAGTCTGTGTCAGTACACCAGAAGCAATTCCTTTGGTCTCATTAACAAACAGTTGCAAAGGTTTAGTATAGTCTGGGATTCCAAGGGATGGTGCAGGTAAAATCACTTCCTTAAGCTTACTTAAGGCTAGCAGATGTTCAGGTTTGAGTTTCAGAGATTTATTCCTGGTTAGATCTGTTAAACATTTAGTAATTTCACTATACCCAGGTATCCATTGTCTACAGAAACCAATTGTTCCAAGAACAACTCTGAATTGCTTCTTGGTCTTAGGTGCACTCAGTTTCTGGATATCAGCTATTATTTTCTGAGTGATACTTCTAGAACCCTCTGACAACACAAATCCAAGATATTCAACATGAGACAAAACCCACTATAAATTTGCCTTAGAGATTTTATGCCCATGTTTGTATAATTCAATCAAAAGAATCTTTCTATCCCTTAAACACACTTTAGCAGATGGAGATGCTAAGAGGATATCATCAACAAAATGTACTATTTTACTCTCTTTGAATGTTATTGTTTTAAGGTCTCCATTCAAAATTTGTGAGAATTGGCTTGTGCTATTGCAGAATCCCTGTGGAAGATGAGTCCATGTCCACTATGTTTTCTTCCATGTAAAAGCAAAGATCTTTTGAGAATTCTTGTGGATTGGTATTGAGAAAAATGCTGAGTATAAATCTACCACAGTGAAATATCTTGCTTGGCTTGGGATGGAAGAGATTATAGCAGCTGGGCATGGTACTATAGGATGTGTCTTTATTACATGACTGTTTACAGCTCTCAAATCCTGGATGAATATATAGACGATTTTGCCATTTTGATCTAGCTTTGGATTTTTTATTGGAAATATAGGTGTATTATACTCTGAGAAGCATGGTATTTTGATCCCTTGTTGAATTAGGGATTCAATGATAGGTCTGATACCATCTATTGCTTCTTTACTCAAGGGATATTGAGGTACACAAGGAAATGGTCTGTCCTTGGTTCTCACTCTTACTGGAGTAGCTGATTTCAATAGACCTATATCTGTGGAAGACTTTGACCATAAATATTCAGGGATATCCTCAGGAATAGGATAGGTTAAATCCAACTCATTCTCTATACTGACTGAATCTAAGAACAACAATAGAAAAGCTTTCAGAGATTTTTCTGGGGGTTGTAATGATATATCCCTAGTGTCAGTACATTGAATTGTTGCTCACAATTTGCACAGCAAATCCCTGCCAAGAAGATTCATGGGACAGTCTGGCATACAAAGAAATACATGCTCCAAAGACGAAGAACATAAAGTTATTATTTTAGGTTGTAATTTTGCTACTCTCTCTGGTTTTCCAGTAGCTCCAATCACTTCCATAGTACCAACAGATTTACAATCTTTAGGAAGATTGCAAAACTGATTTACTGGCTCCAGTATCTACCAAATGATCATATATCTGATCCCCTATAGTTACAGAAACATAAGGTTCAGTACTGTTTGGAGGTTGGAAGGTTTCAAGAACTGGTGCAAGCACAGTAACATCAGTACAAAGCTCAGTCATTTCCTGTCCATCCAAGCTTACATTGAATTACATGACTTTCCCAGGATTTTGCATCATCAGCTTTTATATTACTCTCATTGGTCCTTATATTCTCTACCTTGGTATTGTTCTCATTTACAATTTCATTATTATTATTCAGTTTATATTCTTTAGTAATTTACATTATTTTACCTTCATTAGGATTTTCTATAAATTTATATTATAATGTTCTTTCTCTGTACAATTATTTACACTAATTATATTATCTTTTGGATTAATTAATCCATTTGTATCATCATGTACCTTATTTTCATTACACTTATTTTCATTTATCCTCAACTTATTTTCATTTATACCATACTCATTTCCTGATACATATGGACTTAGGGTAAACCTTCATAATCTACAAGCTCCCTTACTCTGGTCACTTTTTACTACCTGGTTGTATTTCAGTCTATTTCCTGAATTCACCTAAGATTGCATTGTTGCAAGATCTGATGCTTGTTGGCCCTAGCAGCAGGCATTTTGGCATTGATTAAAACCTCTATTCTGATTGTTATTATTGTTATACCCTCTATTATTGTTCTAGTTGTTATTATTGTCTTGTCTATTGTATTCTCCATTTCTATTTAATTGTCTTCTGAGTTGGTTTCTGAACCTGCAATCCCTGTACAGATGTCCAATTCTGTAACAAAGGAAACATCTCCTAGGATCTGATCTTCTTTCATTAGGCCTATAGTTATCGTTGTTATTTCTAGGCTGCACAAATCTCAAAGCAGCTACTGCTTTTACCTCCTTAATCTCACTTTCCTTTGCTTTTAATTCAACTTCTCTCAATTTTCTTTTCAAATCCTCTACTACATTATCTATTTCATCATATTTGTCCTCATTATCAATATGCAAATACATTGCTTTTCTTCTCAATTCCTCTAGTCCCATCTCCTCCCAATCAGGGCAATTATTTCTGAAAAACAAGTTGATTTTAGGAATCACATTTTCACAAAAATTCTCTTAATATGATTAACAGTTCCTTCCTCTAAAACATCTAGGCCTAAAAAGATTTCAGTTGCATTCATGATTCATTCCAAAAAGTTTGTAGGTGTTTCATTAATTTTTTGTTTGATATTTTCAAATTTAGACCAGGCATTTGATTTTTTTGTGTACCTCTTCATGACACCCATGATTGACTTTCTGGCCTCTTTTATCTGTTCATAATCATCTGTATTATTCATATCAAAATTTTGAAAAATTTCTGGACATAATGGATCATTTCTCATCTCGTCAATAAACTTATTTCTCTCACGTTTCATCAACAATTCTTTCACCAATAAATTAAAATCACTATGATCTGGGTTAAAAATGTCTATTGCTCTTTGAAATTCACTTAATGGAAACAATAATGCCTGATTTTTATTGCATTCTGCCTCTTCCTGTTGTAATCTAGATAAATTCTTACTTTTGCCATCATTATCCTTTACATCATTCCCCAACTCATTTGTTAGAATCATTCCTTCTTTCATGCATGTCTCCATAGCCTCTATCTTTTCCTTCATAATCATAATCATTAGCTTCATCTCAGCAGCCTTAGTAAAGCACAATACAACAGCTTTTACTGTATATCCAACACCAAAAAACACGAATTTACATTTATATAATATGAATAAGCATAAACAAATCAAACATACATGTGCTATGACTGATCATATAGTTATTTCCATAAATGCCTCCATCCACTCATATTCAAGAAGCATATAACACCATTGGGGAAACAGGGTAAAAAATTGTATATACTGTGTATTGGTTCCAAGGCAGAAGAGTGGTAAGGGCTAGGCAATAGGAGTTAAATGACTTGCCCAGGGTCACACAACTGGGAAGTGTCTGAGGCCAAATTTGAACCTAGGACCTCCTGTCTCTAGGCCTGGCTCTCAGTCCACTGAGCTACCCAGCTGCCCCTACCTTTGAGCCTTTTAAAGTTTAAATACCCCTCAGACCTCAGCCAGAGTCACAGAATTCCATGGCTACCCTCCTGGAAGGTACCAACAGCTGGGAGTGAGAATGGAATCTTCCAGACAGCCTGTTTACTCCTTTACTCTCTAACAGATTTTCCCAGGTTTACCTAGCTGGCTCAGCCAAAACTGTAATTTGGAAAGGTTTTAGGGAAGAGTAACAGAAGGGATAACACTAACAAAATATATTAAAAAGGGTTTATTTAATTAAACAAGGATAAGGGAATTGAAAGGGGATTAGGGAAGTACCTATTACTATTAACCCAGGTATTAAATCTAAATAAACCTTAACTCAACTAACTAAACTACAAGGAGTTAGTAATGAATGTCCACAGGTCCAGATTCTCACAAACTCCAGAGCTCTTGATTGGGTCAAACAGCAGGATCAAGATGTAGGGTCCTCACAAGGTCCAAAAAGGGAGAAGATTCTCACCATTCACAATTGTCCACCAATGTGAAGGGGAACACTCACTCAATCTTATTTGATACTCCGAAGTCCTTGGCAGCTCCTCAATTGATTTCTTCAGGGAGACCACTAGGCACACCTTCCAGTCTGCCACCCAGCTTGAGAGAGACTTTCCAACTGACTTAGAATCCTGACCTAGCCAAGCTCTGTGGAATCTTGATTTTGCACCATTCCAGGCTGCCAGCCTGCATTGCTATGCCCTTCTAGAAATCCTTTCCTACGGTACCCAGCAGAGACATAAAATACTCTCTGCTAAGTTGAATAATTAGACACCCTTCCAGGCTTGGCAGAGATAGGGGACTGGAGCCATTATTACTTTTACCTGGGACTTGTAAGGCTTTGTTGTAGTAGGCACTGGACCACACACAATCCCCTAAGCCAAGGAGAAAGCAGATGATTTTTTTCAACTGCTTAATTCTCAATCCTGCTCCATGGCAATTGGAACACAAACCTTTGAAACATAGTATGACAGGATCCATAATAGTTCTTGACTTCTGGTTGGCAAACTGATTCTACTGGCCCTCTTTTTCCATCTTAGGGCAACTTAAATTGATATTTATTTAGGATATGAGATTTTGGCTCCATTTAAAACCATAACCACAGCAGGGCTCATCAAAACTCTTTTAGCATCAATCCTTCTTCCTTATGGAAAAAAGTACTTTTACAAGGTCCATTTTGTGGGAAAGTAGAGGCAAAGATTCAGAACAATGGAGGGGTGGAGGTGAGCATGGACCAATAGTCTCTGTAGAGCTCTCAGTAACTGAATATCCTAGCACTTGATTACTATCTAATTGGCTTAGGTTATGGACACCCCAGAATCCAGAGTATCACAGAAACTTAAGGATCAGGTTTGTGGGCCCCCATGTATCATGGCTCTTAACAGGACACCCATGTTATTGTGAAGCAGGTTCAAGATTGTACTCTCACTGCCATTATATTCACTGAATTTTCTATTTCCTATACTACCCCCAGTCAGCAGATATTATTGAATACTGGAAGGGATTTTTGACAGAGCAGGGCTGTCAATATAACCCTGATTTGGGCGGGGGTGGTGGTGGTGGCTATCATACTTCCTGCTGTGTCTGCGATGAGCTTATCTTAGGAAGAAGGAGGAGGGCTCTTTGTTCCAGTGGTTGTAGGATATGGCCTCTAAAAAAAAGCATAGCTCATAAAGATGGACCACTTTTAGATATTAGGAGCAGTTAGGTAGTACAGTGGATAGAACTGTGGGTCTGGAGTCAGGAAGCCTCATCTTCCAGAATTCAAATCTGACCTCACATATTTCCTAGATGTGTGACCCTGGGCAAGTCACTTAACCTTGTTTGCCTCAGTTTCTTTGTCTGTAAAACGAGCTGGAGAAAGAAATGGCAAATCACTCTGGTATCTTTGCCAAGAAAACCTCAAATGAGGACACAAAGAGGTGGACATGACTGAAAAACAGCTGAACAGCAACTTTTAGATACTGATTAGGCAGAGGATCTGTCCTTTCTAGCAATTCCATATGATGACCCCTATGCAGAATTACATGGCCCTTGAGGTTTTGCAACCCTACCCCCCTCCCCAGCAGAAGGTCCTATTCATTCAAAGGAATCATTTAAATTCCCTCTAACTGGCAGGGTTCTTCCTCTCCACCCTCTGGGGCTGGTTCAAACAACTTTTTCCTAGAAAAGGCTTGGAAAGAAGAAGTAGAATTGTTGGAAGTTGCTTTCTCATGTCATGGAGGAGAAGAATTCATAGTGTGTGTTCACACCTGGGACAAAGGTGAGTTGGGGGCAATTGAGCTCCCGGATGAGAGTGAGGGGGCATCTTCACCCAACCACTAAGAGGCCAACCTTAAAAAGGTCAAGGATTTGATATCATTCCTGATGGAGCTCCTCTAGAGGGGCAGATTTTGTCTGCTGGGTCAAGGAACACCAAACTAGTCAGTCAACAAACATTTAATAAGCACCTGATATGTGCCAAGCAATTGTGTTAATGGGCAACACTACATGCAAACAACTATATATTGCAAATAATTTCAGGGGGAAAATGCTAAGATTAAAGACTTGGAAAGTCCTTAATTCCTACCTTCTTTTAGAAGGTGAAACTTGAGCTTAAACTTGAAGGAAGTCCCAAAAACCATGAATCAGAGATGAAGAAGAAGAAACAGTGTTTCAGACATAAAGGAACAAATGAAAATGGCAGGAGTTGGGAGGGGGAAGGTCTTGTTTGAAGAACAGAAAGAAGCTAGTTTTCTTTGGATCTCTCCTAAGGAGACTAAGATGGAAGAAGACTGGATAGGTAGGAAGGGGCTGGGTTATTTAGAGCTTTAAATGCCAAACAGAAGGGTTTACATGTGATCCGGGAGGTCATAGGGATAATAAATGGATGAAAGTAAAGGGTGAATCTCAGTATCAACTTAGCTGTAGGGAGAGGCCTATGACCCATTAGCTACTTTGCTACAGACCCAGGATGGGGCTTGGGAGATGCTGTGGCCCTGATATTCCTCCTGTAGCTTTTGTTGAATTTGCTGTTTGATTTCAGGAAGCCTATTGCCTGTGTAAAAATAGACTTGAATCCAGGACTTCAATCCCCAGAAGTCCTTGCTCCACTTCCCCAGAATGCTTTGTAATCTCACTGAATTCTCACCTGGGCCAAGAGCAAAATCATTATTTAAAGGGTCTCCGCCCACGGCGGGGTCTCTTCTCTTCTTGGCTTCACTGGCAAACAGATGCGTCTCATGATGTGAGTGAAATTTGGGTGGGCCTCATGGCCCACCTAGCACGTGCTTCTCTTGCTTATATTTTCTTTAAACCTTGACCTTTAATAAACCTCATAAAAATAATACTCCTTGCAGAGAGAAACTAATTTCTACCTGCTTCAGCTTCCCCAAAATTTTAATCAAAACACCTGTACTTGGCTCTCTTCCTACCTGTCTGATGGCTCCTCCTTAAACTCCTTTGTTGTTCCTCATGCCCCCTAACAATACCCTGAAGTTCACAAGGCTCTGAACTGAGTCCTATTCTCTTCTCTCTCTCTAATCTCTCTTAATGATGACATCAGCTCCCATGGATTTAATTATCACCTCCGAAGAGGCCTCGTAGATCTATATGTCTAAACTTAGTTTTTTCCTGATCTCCACTTCCATTAGGCCAGCTGCCTAATAGGCAGTTCAAATTGTTCCCATAAATATTTCAAACTCAGATTTGCCAAAACAAAACTCATCTCTCTCTTCCCCCAGATCTATTCCTCTTCTGAACTTCACTTTGTTTGTTGAAGGCACCCTAATAACCTTCCATGTTTACAACCTCACCCTACATAGCTCATTTCACATATCCAATTAGTTGTGTCATAATAATAATAATGAAGTTGAGGGGTTAAGTCTTTCAGTATAGTAAGAGAAAAAGAGTGGAGACACCCCTTCTCAAAATGGGGTTCAGGGGAGAGACAGCAGATGTAATGGGTTGGCTCAGAGAGAGGAGAGGGGGTTTGAAGATGCCAGCCACTGGGCTAAGATCTTTATAATTATTATTGACTCTTATCCCCACAATAATCCTGGGAGGTAGGAATATCTCCAATTTACAAATTAGGAAACTGAGGCAAACAGAGGTTAAGTGACTTGCTCAAGGTCACACAGCTAGTAAGTAGCTGAATCAGGATTTGAACTCAAGGCTTTTTGACTACATGCTAGGCACTATATGCATCCATTGCATCAATATTGTTATTTATACTTGGCACAGCATTTCTAGCATTTGTCTCCTTCTGTTCACTCATATAGGCTGTAATGACTGTAATTTTCAAGAGGCAATATTTCATAATTATATTAATTGACCACTTAAGACATCCTAACTGGCCACAATCCAAACATGTGCCCAAGAGAGCCAAAGAGGCCAAATTACTCTTATGCAATTCTTTATCAACCCCTTGTGATCTCACCACTCAGTGTTTCTCTTTGACATTCTAGGACATCTTTAATTGGTAAATAGCCACTGAGGAGGTTGACTTTGAGACCTCAACTCCTCTCTTATTACTTCATCACAGAAAGAGGCAGTCACCTTCCATAGAAGAAGGATGCTAACATACCCTTTCCTCCCTGCTACAAGGCTGGGCCAGTTCAACATGGCTGCAGACCCTTAATCTTTCACATGGGTCAGGGGGTTCACCATGGCTGGCCAGTCTTTCCTGCCCTTAATCCTTTTATCCTTTTAACAGTAAAAACAAAAACAACAACAACAAAAAAAAAAAAACCAAAAGGAAGGATCCAACTCAGTTTCATAGTTTTGGGGAGAAACTGTTTCATCCTGACTTTAGAATCAGACTATTCTTGGGAGGGGGGAGACTAACTGGAAAATTATTTCACAAAAAAGTTTCCTATTAAATATTAGATTTCCACAAGGCAAATTCCTACTTTAGGCCTTTATCACCTTTTGCTGAGACTATGTAATAGCTTCTTGTTCTCTCTTTAAAAAAAAAAAACACCTTTGCTCCCATTTTAGAATCAATAAAGGGCTAGACAACGAGGGTTAAGTGAGTTGTTGGGGGTCACATAGCTAGGAAGTCTTTGAGGCAAGATTTAGATCCAAGACCTCCATCTGTAGACCTGACTCCTAACCCACTGAACCTCCTAACTGCTCTCCAAAATAGCCTCTTAATCGGCCTCTTTGCCTATTTTCCCTGTCCAATCCATCTTCTGTTGAGCTGTAATAGTGTTATTCCTAAAGTAATAGTCTAAACATACCATTCCCCTTCTTAAGAAGCTTCAGTGTCTCCCTGTCCCCTCTGGTATCAAGTATAAACACCTCTGAAGAGCTTATCACATGTTAAGTTCTTAATAAATGCTTTTTCATTAATTCTACATGATATTTAAAACCCTCCACAATCTGCCCCCAACTTATCTTTCTATCATCATAATACATCCTTCTTCTCCACGTACCCTAGCCCTACTAGCTTTCTGGCTGTTGCTCTTCACCCAGGCCTTTTAAAATCCCTTATTTCCTTCAAAATTCATCTTGGGCGCCATCTTTGATGTGAAGGGTTTCTTGATCTCCTCAGCTGCTAGTGGTGTTGAGGAAAGCCTCTAATAGCTAAGGAGATCTGGGAAGTCCTCACATAAAAGGCAATATTTGAGCTGATCTGTGAAGGAAATGAGGGTTCCTGCAGAGAAATGGAAGATGAGGAAGAGGCCATTCCAGGCAAAGGTACCAAGAAAAGAGATGAAACATTATGTGCCCAGACTCTTCTTCCCCAAGGCCAAATCCTGGGGCTGTGGGTTCTAGCAAAGGTAAATGAAGCCAAATGAAACAATTTTCTATGAAGACTAGGAAGGCATTGAAATTTTGGCCGAGACTCAAGATTAACAATGACAAGGAATTGTGGTTAGCACCCAATTTCAAAAATCTGCTGTAACTACCCACCCTCTCATTCTAGCACCAAATGAAAGGCATTGAGTCAACCCTGGCCATACTTAATGAAAACAGTCTTTGTGAATTAGCTTTGAAGTTTCCCCTAAGGCTTCCTGTTTCCAGCTCCCAGCAATCTCTGCAAAGTTGAAGGAAAACTGGAACTATTAACAGATGAAGTTTATATTTTCTACAACTGAGAGAAAATCACAGCATGAAAAACAAAAACATTTTTAAGGGGAAGGAGAAGAAAGAGGGGAAGGTAAGGTTGCAAGATGTAGCCCCTAATAAGGAAGTCCAAGATTTTAAACCTAGTTATTGCTGCAGGTCATTAATAATTCAATAACACTGATGATTCACAAGAAAGGCCACTTTCAATTAACCTTAAGAATCAGCTCTAGTCTGAGGAAATGTTTTTTCATGTCACTGGGTGGAAGAACTCTGGCTGAGAAGCCTTTAAAAAGACAGTCTCCATCAGCTTTGACCTAAACCATGCTGCTTTGGGGATGGAAAATGAGGCAACAGGGTGCAGTGGGATGAGGGCTGGACTTGAAAGTGTATAGGAACCTGAGTTTGAATCCTTTCTAAGGATTCAACCTTTCTACTCCTCGGTTTCTATCAGTTATCTACAAAAGGCTCAGTTTCCTCAGTCTCTAAAATAGAGCTAGTAACTATACCTGTCTCACAGGATTGTTGGAAGACTCAGATGAGAAGACATATATATATATATATATATATATATATATATATATATATATATATAGTCCTTTATAAGCCTTAAAGTATATGTATATACACTTTAATCAACTATTATTAAATTATTAAATTAATGCCTGACCAAAAAAATAAAAAAAGGAACGGGTTTGGGAAAAGTCATCAAAGTTATTGACTCAAATGTTGGAGATTTTGTTGAATTTGTGCCAGTCTATACGCCCCTGCTGGAAATTTAGGTAACCCCACTATCCAGGATGAGCTGTGTAGGAGCCCACAGTAGGGGGCAGTATCAAAGGACCCTGGATCCAATCACTGAGACTAGCACATAGAGGTAGAGTCTAGGTGTGGAAAAGATTTGCCCATGACAAAATTGTGAAAGAGATGGGAGATATTTTTGTCAGTTTCTCAATTTCTGTTCTTGAATTTCCCCTTCCCCAATGCCCGATACTTATTTCCCCTGGCTTTCACATACCAATATTTTCTTTTTATCTTCTTGGTTGCCTGCTTCCAGGTATTCCCCATTCTAATGTTCTCACTTTCTTTCCTTTAACTCTCCTCTTTTTTTCTCATCTACCACCCTGGCAAGTCCCATTATTTCATAGGATACCAGAGTTGAAAGGGATATCATTCCAATAGGAATCCCCTCCTTAGACAGAATGTCTCTCATGAGGAGGAACCCACTGTTTCCCAGGGCAGCCATGGTAAAATTGGGAGGGTGTAGGGGGCAGCTGGGTAGCTCAGTGGATTGAGAGCCAGGCCTACAGACAGGAGGTTGTAGGTTCAAATCTGGCCTCAGCCACTTCCCAGCTGGGTGACCCTGGGCAAGTCACCCACTCTTCTGCCTTGGAGCCAATACACAGTATTGACTCCAAGACAGAAGGTAAGGGTTTAAAAAAAAATTGGGAGGGTGTAAAATTGATGATGCAAGGGCCAAGTTTCACCCTTTCATTCTGCTTCCCCCTCTGATCAACCTCTCTAGCAACTCCCAAGAGCTCTTGTAAATAAGAGATTTCATCATTCCCTGAAGGATCAAATCAAAGGATTGGTGGTCACATGGATGAGTGAGCTTAAGCCAGGACAAACATCAGCCTTAAGTAGGATGCAGACAACTCTGAAGAAGGAAATAGGCTCTTGTGTAAATGGTCTAGTCAAGTTTTCCAGAGGGTTCAAATCCTTTCTGAAGGCCACTTGGGAAGTCACAGGAGCCTGGGACAATGAGGACTCAACACACCTCCCTTAAATGAAGTAGCTACAGAATGAAGAGATCACATGAATTTTCTCATCAGTCTGATCTAGCAGCTTGAGAGGGATTCAAGTCTTGCCCCTGATTCATACTAGTTGTATGATATGGACAAGCTACTTCACTTCTCACTGACCCAGATCTTCCCTATTCTCTTCAGTAACCTCCCCCCCCCCAATCTTTCCTCTGAGATAACCTTCCATTTACCCTGTATATATATATGGTGAGACTTAAGAAATTCTGGCTGACCAACTGGTTGACTCCAGGCAATTATCCAAGACTAGAGACTAGAGAGAAGTTGCTGATGTGCACTACTAGAGGAAATTCCAACATCTTACATATATTAAATTATAGGTCCAGTCCAAGAGAGCATGAGCTCTCCTTTGACTAATAATTTTTTTATTACAAAAGAGAATTTTGGAGTTGGGAAGACCTACATTCAAATCTGGCCTTAGAGACTTCTTAGTTGTGTGACTTTGGTCAAGTTGATTGCCTAATCCATGTTGCTCTTTTGTCTTAGAATTGATACTTAGAATTGAGAGCCAGGCCTAGAAACAGGAGGTCCTTGGTTCAAATCTGGTCCCAGACACTTCCTACTCTGGACAAGTCACTTAACCCTCATTGCCTTGCCCTTGCCTCTCTTCTGCCTTAGAACCAGTATTCAAGTATTGATTCTTAGATGGAAGTTAAAGGCTTATTGTTTTTTTCTTTAAAAGAATTGATACTAAGATAGAAGGTAAGGATTTTAGAGAGAGAGAGAAAAAGAAAGAATTTAACTTGGTAAAATAATTCAGAGACAATGATTTTTTCCCCACCAAGATTTCTCCTATATCGGTGTTAAAATCCTATGAAATCCTGTGATGGGTACAAACATAAAGAAACTCTGATTTAATTTTCCTTTGATGATCCAATTATAATATATGGGGAACAGTGAGGAAGGCCAGTTGGGCAAGACAGAAGAGTACATGAGAGAGGTGGGGATGGGGTGGGGAAGTGCATTCAGCATGGAAAAGTTGGAGCTAGACTAGAAAGGGCTTTAAATGCCAGAGGAGCTAGTATTTCATCCCAGAGGCAACAGAACCAATGAAGCTTCTTGAACAGAGCATAGTAAAACCTCAGTTTAGACCTTTACTTAAGCCATTGAAGAGGGTCACAGAGGGACTTCTGCAAAGGGAAAATGCCAAACAAATTCTTGAGGCTCTGAGGTTTCCCTTCTTTTCCCTTTCCTCCCTTCTCTGCTCAAGGGAAAGAAATCAAGCCTTAGCTTGAGCTGGGGGAGATGTGGCTCTGACTGATGTCAAGATAGCATCATTGGGTGCTTCCAATTTAAAAATGAATAGACAAAAGTGGGGGCACCCAAGGCCACTCCTGTAGTTTTGAGTAAGATCACATCGAAAACACTCGATGCCCCAAAGACAACAGGGAACTTCATGGTAGCCTAGTAAGTGGGCTTGCCTACATTCACCCTAAAGACTCTCTTTTGTTCTTCCCCCTTCTTTCCTGACTTCCCTCTGGAGGTGTAGCATCAATATCAGAAAAGTTGCTTCTTTGGCCAGTTCCTTGATGTACCGATCTTATGGATCATAAGACTTGGAACTGTAAGGTACATTAGGGAACACCTAGCTCAATGCCCTCATTTTATAACTGAAGAGATTGTGGCCCAGAGGGTTGAAGAGGCTTTTCCCAGACACACATATATAAATATAAGAACCAGGATTTGAACAAAAGTCTTCTCACTCCAAACTCAAGGCTTTCCCGGCTGTTCCTTGCTGCTTTAAGTCATAGCTCATCATTCCAGAATCTCAGAATTTTTTAGTTGGAAGTGCCTTTGGAGGGCATCTAAACATTTGCATTTAAGTAAAAACATTCACTACCCAATATAGCCAATGAATGGTAGCCTAGTTTTTGCTTAAGACCTCCAGTTAAGGGAATTTGTTACCTTCCAAGGTAGCCCATGCCACTTTTGGACAGCTCTGTTTGTTGATCATTTTTCCTTACCATGGCCTCTTTGCCACTTCCAATACTGCTGAGGCTAGATGATGTTAAGCAGTTTCTTCAGAGTACTGAGGAAAACATTCTACTCCAACTGAGTGATTCTTGAGCTATTAACCATAATTCATTCAAAGAAGAAATAGATGCCAGGCCACTGGCCACAGCTTGGGTGGATGTACCTGGGACATTTGAGAGATACTCTTCTTAGAGACTCATAATAAACTTAGATTGCTGACCTCCATCCTAGATGATGTCATCAAGAGATACAATACTATTAGATTCTGGGTTATTGCCTAATCCTTCCCTCTTTTCCCTGAATGAGCCTGGTTAACCTCCACAGGGCTCTGGGTTGTGCCCAAATGTCCTTTGGAGGGGATAGATAACGTCACTCTCAGTTTCCTCTGCCACTTGGAGAAGTAACTCCAATGCTCTCTCCAACTGATTGAAGTGTTATAAGAAAGAATGAGCTCATGCTTGGACTAAAATCTTTTCTGAAATAACCTCTATATTAAAACCCAGTGCCATCAGCTACTAGGATCATCACTCATACACTGGAGACAACAGTAATGTCTCACAGGGAAGATGGCCAAGGTGATACCGATGTGGTAAGACAATTAAATTGCCATATGCAGATTTAAAATTGAAGAATTGTATTACAGGGAGCAGAAAAAAGTGAGGAATGCTCTTCCCTTCTAGTTTCATCTCATATATTTGTATGAGAACTTGTATATCATGGTGACAGGTCTATCTGAGAGTGCCAAGTGATAAAAAGACAGAACAACCTTATTACATACACTGTTCTAGAGTGACAGTTTTCCCCATCTCCCCTCTCTCAGGGATTGCTATGAATTAGGATCATTAGAGTTAGAGTGTAAAGGGACCTTGGAGATTGTCCACTCTACTCTCTTTATTTTTACAGATGAAGAAACTGAGGCTTAAAAGGGGGACTGAGAAAAATATTTAAATACAGGACCAGGGACTTGAACCCAGGTTTTATGGATTCTAAATCCAGAATGTCAGAAGGAATCTAGTTTCCTTTCCTTCAGCCCTCTGGTAGTTTACAATGTTTAAAGTCAGTATGACTTTATAATGGTTATAATGGAGGTTATAATGAAGACTAGGCACAAAATACTGGGACCCCTGTCTTGTTTCACCATCATGGTTTTCCATAAAGATCATCTGGAATAGGGAACCAGAGAACAGCTGCTGAACAAACACTGATAATTAAACAAAAATATCTCCCTATTACTTCTAGGAACAAATACAAACTCCTCTGTTTACCATTTAAACTCCACTCTTATCTTTTCAGACTGATGATACAACACTCTTGCTTCTCTAAATCTACATTCTGACCAATTTGGCCAACTTTGGTAGCCCTTGTATGTGACATCCCATTTCCTATCTCTGTGCCAGAAATGCTCTCTCATGTCCATCTTCTGAAACTCCTAGTTCTCTTCCAAGTTCATCTCAGAAGTTCTCTCGGGACATCAATCTTTCCTGGTTCCTCCACTTCTTAGGAGACTCTTGCCATTATTTTGTATTTATTTTGCATATACTTGTGTTTACTTGCCAGTGTGCATGTTGCATTCTGGCTCTAGAATGCAAGCTCCTTAGAGGTAGAACCTGATTCATTTTTGTCTTTATAGTTCCAGTGTCTGTTACATGATACTTCAGAAATGCTCACTGAATCGAATTGGTTTGGCAAGGATTTCTTCATTGTCCTTAATCTCTTTTGCCATTCCTCCCACCAAAAAATGGAGTTTCCACTTGTTCTTCTGGGCTCCTCAAGTCACTAGGCTGTGTTCTACAATTTTGTAATAATGCTCCCATATGACCACAAAGGGATTTTGTAGTTTTATTCAAAAGTGAATTCTCCTGAGTAATAACATCAAGGTAGATTTTCATCTTTTATTTGTAAGTTTCTCAGCAGAGTTCTAGTTCTTTAATATTGCCTTTTGCCAACTACCCAAGGAACATCCTCAACTTTATCACTTCCAGACACAAATTAGAATTCACTGGTTTCCATGGTAGTAGTTATTCAAACTGGCGATTACTTATGAGGTTTCAATCTAGTCCAACACTTGACAATAGTGAGTGGGATGTAGGTAAGTGATCAGTCAACAAGGATTTCCTCTTCTTGGGGATACTAAAATAATATAAAGACCTTGTCTTCAAGAAACCTACAGCCTCAATGAAGAGAAAAGGCATTATGCCAGGTGAAAAGGTAACTAATAAAACCAGGCAGTTTATGCTAAGTACCAAATGAGTGATATTGATTTCAGGAACTTTTTATTCAAAGGAGGGAAATATCCCGTGATCTGACTACAAGATGTGATGGTCTGAGAAAACTGTCATAGGGGAGGTAGAATTTAAACTGGAACTTGGAGGATTTGGAGAATGGAGAGGAGGCAGGAGCTCTTTCTAGGCAGGAAGAATGCCATGAGCCAAGGGGAGAAGTAGAAAAGGGAAAGCATGTTTGGGGAATGGTGAAAAAAAATCAATTTGACTAGAGAGTTCATGTGGGAGATCTAGCTAGAAAAGTTGGATGGATACAGCTTGCAGAGGACCTTTAGTGTGATATTCCCAAATTTAGATTTTATCCAATGGGCAATGGAAAGCCATTGAAAGTTTTCAAAAAGGAGAGGGTCACAATGAAAATGTTGTTTTAATCTTTGTCTGGAAGGTATGGAACAGGGCTTCTTAACTTTTTTCTTGTATATGGGACTGCTTGATGATCTGGACCTCTTCTGGAATAATTTTTTTAAAAAATCATCATTGAAGGAAATGCTAAGTTTAAATTAGTTAGTGAAAATAAATGTCTTTTTTAAAATAATAATTAATTTAATTAATTTAATTTAATTTAATAATAAAATATGTCATTTTTCCCCATCCAGATCCACAGACCTGTTGCAATCTACCACCCTAAAGAATCCATGGACCCTCAGTTAAGAATCTCTGAGGTAGTAAACTCCATATATGATGATGCTTTCTCTGCCTCTAATCAACATCTTTTATTCTACTCCAGGAGTCCCTTGACCTGAATTCTATGATCATATTTTAAAAAATGTTGATAACTATATTTCAATAAAATTGGTTTGCTTTTAAAAAAAGAAAGACTCTCTGATGGAGGGAGCAGCTAAGTGGCTCAGTGGATTGAGAGCCAGGCCTATAGATGGAAGGTCCTGGGTTCAAATCTACCCTCACACAATTCCTAGCTGTGTGAGCCTGGGCAAGTCACTTAGCTCCAATTGTCTAACCTTTACTGCTTTTCTTCCGTGGAGCCAATAGTTAGTATTGATTCTAAGACAGAAAGTAAGGGCTTAAAGAAAAGGAAAATACCTCTGATATAGAAATTGAACAAGTCATAAATGAACTCCCTAAGAAAAAAATGTCCAGGGCCAGATGGATTTACAAATTATTTCTACTAAACAGTTAATGACAACTAATTCTAATATTGTACAAACTATTTGAAAAAATGGGTAAAGAAGGAGTCCTATCAAATCCCTCCTATGACACAAATATGGTGCTGATAAAAAAAAAACAGGGAGAGCAAAACCAAAGAGAGAAAACTATAGGCCAATTTCTCTAATGAATATTGATGCAAAAATTTTAAATAAAATACTAACAAAGAGATTACAGTAGCATATTTTAAAAATCATACACTATGACCAAGTGTTTTATTTATACCAGGAATATAAGGCTGGATCAATATTAGGAAAACTATAAGCATAATTGACTATATCAATAACAAAAACAACTAAAATCATATGATTATATCAATAGATACAGAAAAAGATTTTGATAAAATGCAATATTCATTTCTATTAAAATCCTACAAAGCAAAGGAAATAAATGGAGCCTTTTTGAAAATGATAAATATTATCTATTTAAAACCAAGGGCAAGCATTATCAGTAATAGTGATCAATTAGAAGTTTCCCCAATAAGATCAGAGGTGGAGCAAAGATGTCCATTATCACTACTATTATTTAATATTGCATTAGAAATGCTAACTGAGCAATAAGACAAGAAAAAGAAATTGAGGAAATAAACATAGGCAATGAAGAAACAAAGCTATCACTCTTTGCAGATGATATGACGGTATACTTAGAAAACCCAAGAGAATCAATAAAAACTACTTGAAATAATTAACAATGTTTGCAAGGTTACAGGATATAATGGAACTTCCATAAATCACCAGAATTTCTACATATTACTAACAAAACCCAGCAGAAAGAATTAGAGAAATTCTGTTTAAAATAATTACATACAACATGAAATATTTGGGAAGCTACTTGCCAAATCAAACCCACAGTCTATATGAATGCAATTATAAAATACTTTTTGTACAGATAAAGTCAGATCTAAACAATTGAAGAAATAGCAATTACTCATAGGTAGACTGAGCCAGTAACAAAGTGACAATTCTGTTTAAATTAATTTATTTTCTCAGTGCTATACCAATCAAACTACCAAATGATAATTTTATAGCTCTAGAAAAAGTAATAACAAAATTCATCTGGAAGAACAAAACATCAATAATATCAAAGAAAACAATTAAAAAATTGTGAAAGAAAGTAGCCTAATACATTCAGATGTAAAACTATATTAGAAAGTGATATCATCAAAACAATCTGGTACTGGCTAAGAAATAAAGTGGTGGATCAGTGGAATAGATTAGGTACACAATAAACAGTAGGAAATTACCATAATAATGTAGTATTTGATAAACTCAAAGATCCAAGTTTTGGGGGTTTTGACAAAAATTTCTGGGGAAAATAGAAAACAATTTGGCAGAAACTAGGCACAGACCAACATTTCATACTATATAATAAGAAAGGGTCAAAGCAAGTGCATGATTTAGACATGAAGAGTGATTTGAAGGGCAGCTAAGTGGTTCAATGGATAGAGCTCCAGACCTAGACTTGGGAGGTTCTGGGTTCAAATTGAACCTTAGAAACTTCCTAGCTATGTAACCATGGACAAGTCACTTAACCTGTTTGTCTAATCCTTGCCCTTCTGCTTTAAGAGTTGCCACTAATACGGGAAGTAAGGATTTTTTTAAAAAGAGTGATATAAGTAAATTAGGGAAGCATGGAACAATTTACCTGTCAGATCTATGGAGAAGGGGAGAATTTTTGATTAAGTAATAGAGACGATCATGGAAGTAAAATGGATAACTTGGATTATATAAAATTAAAAAGTTTTTGTCCAACCAAAATCAATGTAGTCAAAATGAGAAGGTAAGAAGAAAATGAGGGATGGGGGTTGTAGTAAGTTTCTCTGGAAAAGGCCTAATTTCTCAAATATATAGGGAATTCTGACAAATTTATAAAAAAAGGAGTCATTACCCATTTGATAAATGGTCAAAGAATATGAACAGGAAATTTTCAGAATAAGAAATAAAAGTTATCAATAGTCACATAAAAAAATCTAAATCTCTAGTAATTAGAGAAGTGCAAATTCAAACAAACTCACTTTTTTTTACAAAGAGTATCACTTTACACATATCAGATTGGCTAAAAAGACAGGAAAGGAAAAGGATAAATGCTGAAGAGGATATGGGAAATTAAGGACACAATGAACTGTTGGTGGAATTGTGAACTGATCCAACTTTTCTTGAGAGCAATTTGGAACTATGCCCAAAGGGCTATAAAACTGCATTCTTTTGAACCAGCAATATCACTCCTAAATCTGAATACAATAGAGAGCAAAGAAAAAAGGAAAAGGACTTATTTGTGCAAAAATATTTATAATAATTCCTTTTCTTGGTGTCAAAGAATTGGTAATTGAGAGGATGCTCATCAATTAGGGAATAGCTAAACAATATGTGGTATATAATTGTGATGGAATACTATTATATTCTAAGAAATGACAAGCAGAATAGCTTCAGAAAAACCTGAGAAGACTTGCCTAAACTGATGCAAAATGAAACCAGCAAAATCAGCAACATTGTACACAGTAGTAGCAATATACCTTACCTTTTGCCTTGGTGTCAATAATGTGTATAAATGCTCCAAGGCAGAAGAGTGGTATGGGCTAGGCAATGGGGGTCAAGTGACTTGCCTAGGGTCACATAGCTGGGAAGTGTCTGAGGTCAGATTCGAACCTAGGACCTCCCATCTCTAGGCCTGGCTCTCAATCCACTAAGCCACCCAGCTGCCCCCAGTAGTAGCAATATTTTAAGAATGATCAACTATGTAAGACTTGACTGCTCTGATTAAGACAATGACCTGAGACAATTCCAAAGGACCCATGTTGAAAAATGCTATCCACCTCCAGAGAGAGAACTGATGGATTCTGTCTCCCTTCTACAGAACTGTCTCCCTTCTACAGGCTCCTCTCCCTTAATAGAAGCCTTTCTCCCTGAGTTTTGATGTCTGAGTTTTGATGTAGCTCTCCCTTTTGGAGAGCTACAAGAAGCAGCCCAAGTAATTTGCAAAGCTCAGATAAGGGCAGGATGGGGGGTTGGGAATGTAAGTGACAAGAGAGCAAGAATAGACCTCCAAACCCTAAGACTCATTTAGGGGTGCTGATTTGGGCAGGAGGCAATTGTCCTGACTAGTGGAAAGAGTGGCTACAAACTCTCTATGAGCCATTCTGAAATGAGAGGCAAAGAGTGCAGGAGACATGGTTTTTTTCAGCCATCTGAAGAGATCATTTGCTTTGAAGGTGGAGCTGTGAGAACCAGAAGTTGCAGTTAGTCTAGGGATATTCTGATCTATGAAAGTACTTTCACATGGTTAGCTAGAACTCCATTTTCATGCCTTTCTAGTTCAGCTCCCTAAAAGCCAGCATTTTCATAAGAAGGTAAGAGGCCAGGGAAAGAGTGTTGCAGAGGAGGAGGACTGGGATACTGGAGGGGAAAAGAATAAATGCAATGGCAGAGTAGTGACTGAGGGGAGTGAACCCAAGCCCTTTCCCTTTTCTGGAGCTCCACCAAGGATAATGCTGTGAGCCCCAGGGGAAGTATAGGACCCTTAGGAGAGAATTGGTCTTCTCCAAAGGGAGAATTTCTTGATTTCTTTGGGCTTGACTGTGAGTACTTCCCATAAGCTTTGTCAGCCCAAGAGCTTATAAAGGGAGCTGGTAGCTCCCTGTGGGTCAGTGTTTGCCAGATAATGAAGTTTTCTAGTTCTATTCAGGTGGGAGCAACAAGCCGGGCAAGTGAGAGTTTCACAAAGTATACCTGGGCCCTTTTTGCAGGAAGACTTCTCCGACAGACGTTATAGAAATCTATGCAAGAAATATTTACATAATTCATAGATGAGAATATCCTAATAGGTTGTTGAAGGAAACTAAGCTGTTTGGGAGACGTCTCTCAAGTTTGGAGATTTATGCCAAGAGTTAAACTGTTTCCTTCCATAATATGCTCATTAGTGCCCCTGTCAGGAGAGAGTTATGTCTGGCAAAAATATCCATTTATTAGATTGGTTATGGCAATTCCATTGTCATTAAGCATGTCTGGAGGCAGTGGATGGAACTTTCCTTATCTGTCAAATGAATCAGTGGGACACAAGGGAAAGAACTAGGAACGTCTTCTTTTTTTTATTTTAAACCCTTACCTTCTCTCTTAGAATCAATACTGCATATTGGTTCTAAGGCAGAAGACTGGTAAGGGCTAGGCAATGGGGGTTAAGTGACTTACCCAGGGTCACAGAGATGGGAAGTGTCTGAGGTCAAATTTGAACCCAGGACCTCCCATCTCTAGGACTGACTCTCAATCCACTGAGCTACCCAGCTGCCCCCTAGAAACTTCTGAATACAGCTCTGTCACTTACTATCTTAGACTTGGACAAGTCCTTCAAGGCCTCTTCCTGGCTAGTTATTATGTGCTAATCTCACAAGGTTGTGGTGAGGATAAAATGAGATAACAGACATAAAAGTTGAAGTCCTAGACCAGTGTGAGAGAGTGGGTGGAGAGAGGTATTATTACAGACTTTGAATAAGGGACCTCAGAGCTCATGCTTTATTTTAACTATCATTGATTTTAATTAGTGACATTAATAATTGTGGCAGCTTTCCAGTTCAAGGATTCTCCTCTCCCCAGTGCCTAGCATTACACCAGGCACATAGGAAGCATTCAGGAAATGTTTTTTTAAAACCCTTACTTTCCACCTTAGAAATAATACTGTGCATGGGTTCCAAGGCAGAAGAGTGGTAAGGGCTAGGCAATGGGGGTTAAGAGACTTGCTCAGGGTCACTCAGCCAGAAAGTGTCTGAGGTCACATTTGAACTCTGGCCTTTTATCTCTAGGCCTGACTCTCAATCCACTGAGCCACCCTGTAGCCCCCAAGAAATGTTTTTGATTGATTGACCAAGGCTTACCTATTGTTATCAATACATAACTTCTTTCTCCAGATGATCAATACTGGACAGCACTAATTGTAAACAAGTGTCTTCCCATCTAACAGACTTCACTCTCCCAGTTATTACTTTTACATTTCAGGCCATCTCTGAGTTCTCAGGTTTATCCATCAATAGGGAACAATCGCGGAGTGGTAGGTTAGGTTCTGTGTTTGGAGATACAAAGATCTGGATTCAAATCGTTCATTCTATAAACATCGAGTGCCTACTATGTGCCAGGCTTTGTGGTAAGCACTAAGAATGCAAAAAGAGTTGCAAAAGATAGTTTCTGCCCTCAAGGAGCCTTCAGGTTAATGGGGGAGACACGATGCAAACAACATAAATACAGAGTAAACAGGAGGAAATGAGCAGCTGGAGGGCACTGGAATTAAGAGGAGCTGGGGAATGCTTCCAGTCGACTGAGGGACTTCTGTTGGGACCCCTTTGCACTTCGAAAGTAGCTCTGAGGCAGTGGGCAGGTCAGTGAACACGTCCCCCAGCGCCAGTTTTCCCATCTGCAAAAAGGAGGCTAATTATTATACCGGTAATTACCCATCTGGCCAAACGTCCGGCCGCTGGCCCTGGCAAGCAGCCCTCCCTCCTCGGGCCCCTTTCCAGTCGTATCAGGGTGGAGTCGGCGGTCACCAAGACAGACCCCTGCCACCCGCTCATCCCACCCGGGAGTCAGAAGCTAGCAGAGCGCGCTTGAGGCAGCTGCACACTCGCCCGGCTCCTGGGGCGTGGTGCTGAAGGGAGGGGGGAAGAAAGGAGGGAGAACGGCCCGCCTCCTTCCCCCTTTCCTCTTCCCCAAGGCTCTCCAGCCAGTGCAGTCCTTTAAAGCCCTGGGCGCTCCCCGAAGTAAGCTCCGGAGGGGTGGAGACTCCGCGCCGAGCCAGAGCCGGAGCAGGAGCAGGAGCTGGAGCCCGGATCTGGCGCTTGGTCGATTCAGTTCAGCGGCCGGAGGTCCGGGACATCCACGTGGGGGGCGAGGCGAGCCGGAGCCGGGGACAGTTGTCTCGGGCCAGGGAAGCCCAGAGGCCACTTCTGCCACTCTCTCCTCACCACCTCCTCTGCCACCCCTAAGGTGGGGAGCAGGAGCCAGGTTCCCCTGCCCCTGGCCCGCCTCTGGGGCACCTCGGCTGCTCTTCAGACTCATGCCTGGTAAGTGCCCTGGCAGGTTCCCAAACTGAAGGACCGAGTTAGAAGGCGCTTGCTGTCTGGGGATGCTTTGGAGCAGGCGGGCGGACAGAGCCCTTCCCGTCTATTGGGCTTCTTCCTCCTTGCTGCCTTGGGGTCTGTGGGGGACACTTGTGCCCGAGGACCAAGGCTTTGCCCCCTGGGAGTGCCTGCAGGGCTTGGCCAGGCAGTGCCCAGCCCCACTCCTTACCTAGGAACTGGGAGACCCACGGGGAGGAAGCCTCCACATTTCCTCTTACTTAAAAGTGAATGCTGCCCGATTCCTTGTAGCTTGACCTTGGGGTTCGTGTTCAGGGCCACCCAAAGGTGCCTGTGAGAGCGCAGCAGCTGTGGAGGGTGGCCTGGCAGGGAAGTGGGAAAGGGGTCTGGCCGGAAGAAACGTTATACTTGTGAGCTGCCACATACTTCTTGTAAGAACGGGAATCAGCTGGACGCTGCCAATTCCTACTATCCTCTCTGTACCAGTATGTGAGAAAATGAGGAGGGATTTGGGGAATCTCCCCTCCCCACAAGCAGCCAGAACTAGATGTCAGAGTCTTAACAATCTGGCCTTCCTTACTTCTCCAGGTCAGAACCACTTCATGGGTCACCGAGGCAGGAAATAAATCTTTGTTAACCCCCTACTATGTGCTGGGCACTTTGCTAAGAACTTTCCAAATATGACCTCATTTGGTCCTCATAATAACTGTAGGAGGTAGGTGCCTTTTATGGTTGAAGAAATTGAGACAGAGGTCAAGTGACTTGCCTAGGGTCATACAGCTAGTATGTACCTGAGGGCAGATATAAACTCAGTTCTTCCTGACTCTAGACTCAGCACTCTGTGCTACCTATTTGAGACTTTGGTGGGTGCCAGGCATTCAAGAGGCTAATTGGAATCAGTCTGCTGAGAGCTTGGCATTGTTGCCCCTGGGAAGGAGGGGGCAGATGTGTTTTGAGGGAGGGGGGTGGTCTGTTACAGAGCTGTTGTCCAACAAGTAGAAAGCAACTCTTTGGGGCTGGCACTAGGACTAGAAGAAGGTGGTGGTGGTGGTGGTGATGGTGGGGGGACTATGGGGCCAGAAAGAACATGTTTTAGTCATTTCAAAACCCAAAGTAGCAATCTTGCTATTGCAAGACATTGTTGGGCATTGCCATCGATCCAGGGTAACACTTTGTGCCAAGGAAATGGGAAATGTGTAAAGGCTTATTTTGTCTAGAGTTAGTGTTCTTTGACCGTTTGTAGCAGCTCACGTTTATATAGTGCTTTACAAACATCAAAGGGCTTCATCACAGTGGCTCTTAGAGGAAAGTAAACCATAGAAAATCCCTGGTTGGCTGATGAAGAAACTGAGGCCAAGATTAAGGTCATGAGGAGAGTACATGATGGAGCTCTGATTTCTAAAGTCTAAATTCAGTCTTCTTTGCATTGCAATTTGCCTTGTGTTTGTTTCTTTCTAAGGTGGATCGAGTCCTTTGGGAGAAGTTTTGGGTTTATGTCCTGGAGAGAAGTACTCTGGGCTGGGAATGGAGTGGTATTCCTGGCTTAGGGAAGGAAAGGAAAAAGGAAGGGGTGTTTTGATTGGTGGGTGTGCCTATAAAAACAGAAAGGCAGAAAATTGTCTAAGTTCATCTTCAGAGCAGTTTCTGAGGCAGGAACAAACAGCAGAGAGGGCATCCTACGTCTTTTGTATTTTTGTAATGCCAGCACATTATAAAGTGATGTAGGGTTTGCAAAATGCTTTACAAATGCTTTCTTGTTCAGTCCTCACAACAACTCTGTAAAGTTGGTGCTATTCTTTTCTCCATTTTACAGATGAGGAAACTGAGGCTAAGTTAAGTGGCTTGGGTGAAGTCATACAGTAAATATCCAAGGGAAGATTTGAATTTGGTATTTCCTAACTCCAAGTCTCAGTACTCTGTCAACTGCTCCACTAATGCTTATGCATAGCTTGACTTTTTTCTGCTTCCCATTAGCAAATTCGGGGTCACCAGGGTGCCTGAAGACAAATGTCATTTGCAGCTAGGGCACTAATTCCTTGGCTAGTTGTCCTTAGACTTTTGTCTAACCAAAGATCTCTTTTATCAAGGACAAAAAGCATCACTAGTTTAGAATATAAACTCATTTGGCAAACCTTGATGAAACTGGTAGAAGATTATAAGCAGTATCTTTCCCTGAGAGATTCAGAAACTGTAGAGGGAAAGACATTTACAGAGAGCTTGGTGGGGGATTCATCTATCCTCTCTATCCAAAGAGGGCTGAAGGATGCTTTTCTAGATGAGAACTGAGAAGATGACTTGCCTAGGCTCCCCTAGCTAGTAGGTGGAAGAGGGAGGATTGGAACTCAGGTCTTCTTGGCTCCAAGGTCAGTTCATTATTCAGCATATCACACTGTCTCACATAATCGATAGGAATCATGTAGTACCAGGTGCTGGGCTGAGTTCCTACTGACTAAAGAGACCTATAGCCTGGATTATAATTTCTTTAAATTCCAGTCATTGACTATCTGCGTGTGTTCCCTTCACCATCCCCATCTCCAACCCCAACCGTAAAGCCTTGCTCCTTGTGACCATATTTCCTGCTTTCTGTGATTCAGAAGGCACTGTTAAGAGCTTTGGGAGGATAGTTTTTGGGAAATCCTGTTTGATTTTTTTTTTCGCTTCCCTTCTACTTGAAATTCTGCCCTCTGCTTAGAAATGAAAGAGAGAGACAGATAGATGGACACAGAGAGACAGACAGACAGAGAGAGAGTGTGTAGGGAGGTATATTGGGTGTAGAGAAGTAAGGAGGAAGCATTAGAGGAGATCCTCAGGATGAAGTGGGATCAAAAGGCAGAATTTGGATTTAAGGAAATGGGTCTTCAGAGCTGGTTGCTCTCCAGAGGACAGGGTATGAAGGGGGAGGAAAAGCGAGTGCTACCTGATTCCTTGTGACCCCAGAACAGGTAACCATAGTAGCTGGAGGAGTGATTGCAGGGCTGCTGTTGCTGGTTCTGATTGGGATCATGGGATACTGTCTCTGGAAGAAGCTATGTGTTGCCCCTACCTATGAGGAGCTGACTGGCATGCCATCACCAGGACAGGAGAAGCAGCCTTCCCAGGCAGCTGTGATTCAGACCAACAGGTGAATGGGCTTCAACCCTCCTATCCACTTGGGAAGGGGAGAGAACAAGGGAGGAGGGAAGGAAGACTGAATAAGCAAAACAAAGGGAGTGGGCTCTGACCTATCCTAGTGAGTCCCCTTTCCCCTTGCCGCTGCCCCCCTCCATCCGATTTCATTTTGGGTTTTGGTATTTTTTCCTAACAAATGAGGTCTTGGCTGTGAGCGAAGAATATTGAGATTTGCTTCTACATGAATAAATGAAAAAAAAATGCCTACTTACTGTGTGCTACACATTAGAAACTGGCACAAGAAAATAAGAGTCCCTTGCTTTCAAAGAGCTCACACTCTAACTGGATGAAACAAAATATTTCTAAGAGAGTTCAGCTTCAAGGAAGGTGGTAAGATCATGACAGTTTTGGGGTGGATTCTGGAGGGAGTAGTGAAAATAATGTTAGTGAGCATTTATTTAGTGCCAGTCATTGCACTAAGTGCTTTACAAATCTCTCGTTTAATCCTCACTACAACCCTGGGAAGTAGAAGCTATTATTATTCCCCCTTTCACAGTTAAGGAAACCCAGGTTGTGACTTGTCCCAAACCACACAGATATTAAATGTATGAGGTTGGATTTGAACTCAGGTCTTCCCAATTCCAGGCTCTGTTCTCCAACTTCTGTGCCTCCAGCTGCCCTAGTATAGTAGTAAGGCAGCTAGTCGGGCTTTTGATTCTCTTTGTGAAGACCTAGGGAGCTACAATGGGAAACCCAGAAGAAGGAGAACTCCCTATATGCATTTATTTCTTCCAGGGCATCTTTATCCCCTGTTCATTCTTGCTTTATGAGTCTGTTTCCCCACTTGCCTCCTTTTATTCTGGTCTGTTCATTTCTTCCATCTATCCATGCTTTTATAACAGGACTCAAGGTATCCCATTTGTTGTTCCTCCCTCCTTCTATGGCCGGGATTGGATCACTCTGACCAATGGAGAAAGGGTCCAGGATGAAAGTGACCCCTACATTGCCCCAGAATTCCTGCCTCGATCATCTTTTCATTCATTTGGTAAGTAGACTGCACTCAGGCTCTCTTCATTTGATAGACATTATGTTTCTTCTGCATACTGAATTCTTTGATGGTGGTGGGATATAAAATTTAGATCATGGACTCAGGAAGAGATGAGTCTTCCAGACTTTGGGTCTGGCACTCTATCTATGTGCTACCTAGTTGCTAAGTTTCTGAATTCAAATCCAGTAACCTTGAGCAAGTCATTCACCCCACTTTGTCCCAATTTTCTTATGTGTACAATGAGCTAGAGAGGGAAATGGCAAACTACTCCAGTGTCTTTGCCAAGAAAACCCCAAATGGGATCATGAAGAATCAGACATGACTGAACAACAACAAAAACAACAAAATACCCATTGCTAGTCCCACTTGCTATATAACCATTGACAAAGCATAGAGGGGAAAGGTTCTAGGTATTAATAGTAGGTAGATATTTCCTTTGATTTTCATGACTTCTCAAGTTTCTACAAATTGAGTAGAGAGAAAGCAATTCTCTCTTCAGGTTATAAGATACCAAAAACCCTAAGGAGGAAACAATCTGATGAACTAACAACATAAAAAAACCAATCTTTAGTTCTGAGAGGGGTTGCTAAAAGAGGAATTCCTCTATCCCACTAACCACTGTCCCTCTGGCAGAGAGGCACAAAGATCCACAGGCTTGCAACAGAACTCAACTCTGTCCCCTCACTTTGTTCCTTTTCCCCAACTGTTCTGGGAGATGTCAATAGGCAGAAACAGCTTCCCTGGCTGGGATTGTGGTGTGGCAACAGTCTGGGCTGAAAAAAGCCAGAGAACCAGGGCAAAATGTTAGAGAGTGCATGACTTCCCCAGGCTTGAAGGAAAGGAGGCTGACTAACAGCTAACTGGGACTTGGACTGTGCCCTGCCAGAAGATATGTGGAATACAGACTGAGCCTGGTGAAATATTGGAAGGGATTCAGAAAGTTTTGAAGTTCAGCTATCTGGGAAAACTATCATCAGAGGGGAAGGAGTCATAAAGTGAGCAGTAAGGGAATATAAGGGAAAAAAAGATTGAAATGAAGACATTGATGTATAAAGGAAAATGAATCAACACTGAGGTGGCAGAGGATCCTAGGAATTCTCAAGAGAACATGTAGCACAGTAGGATGCTTTTAAGTGCTTTAAGAGAGAAATAAGAGTTCTGAAAGCAGAATTTTTGGCCTACAAGGCAGAAGTAACAGACAGAATAGAAAAATTTTAATCCAGGATGGTAAGCTTTACCACAGAAACAAAAGAGAGAATAACAGATTGAGAATGTAAATACACAAAAATGAGGGACAATGTGGAAAAAGCAAAAAAACCCATTAAAATAGAACATGATCTCTGTACAAAAAATAAAAGCAAAGATAGGAAACAGAGACAACTCAAGGGTCACCTAGAAGAATACAACAGTACAAAAACTGGAACAATATAATATAAGAAATAATATGTAAAAATTTCCCAGAACTTCTTAACTCAGAAAAGGAAATTCCAATCAAAAGAATATACAGATTGTTTCCACACACACAAAAGAATATGATGTTACAAGACTTCAAGACACATAGTAGTAAAATTTAATAATTCCAATGACACAAATTCTGCAAGTGACCTGGAGAAAGACCTTCACACATGAAGGAAATTCAAGTAACATAGGGGGTCCTTGAAATATTTAAATTTAAGAGAATTTGGGGAACTTTCTGTGGGCTCTGATGGCCAGAGAAAGTTTTCATGTTGAAGATAAACTTGAGATTTAATTAAGTAGAAGAGGAGATTCTTCTTTGGAGAGGTTTGTAATGTTATATATGCTGCCAAATGTGATTGCTCTATCAGTTGTTTTTTATTATAAGAGGAGGTATTGTTTGTAGAGAGGTATCTCTGGAAATGACAGGACCAGTCTAGGCAAGAGGAATGATTTGAGTAAATAGAGAGTAAAAACAGGAGATGTGTTTGAAACAATGAATAGAAAAATTCAGTAGAAAGAGGACATTTCTCTTTCTTTTCTACCTATGCCTGTATTTTATGGTTGTTGGAAAATGCCAGTTGGGAAATCCCCCTGTGCAAATCAGCAATTGTCCTCCAACTGATGGCCTTACAGATGCCAGGGATAGTCACTAGTAAAGTAACTTCTCCATGACATAGTCTCTTAGGAGATGAGACTTGAACCTGGATCTATCTACTCTGATGTGAGGTCCAAACCTAGACCTGGTTTCTTGTGTGTAATGCTTGTGACTTCTAAATTCTGGAGTTGCCTTCTTTATCTAATATCTGCAACACTATCCAAAAGTTCCTTCCTTCTCGGCTGCCATGGTAGTTTACAGATCATGA
The DNA here is from genome assembly GCF_027887165.1 of Monodelphis domestica. Taxonomy (NCBI): domain Eukaryota; kingdom Metazoa; phylum Chordata; class Mammalia; order Didelphimorphia; family Didelphidae; genus Monodelphis; species Monodelphis domestica. The sequence continues at coordinate 74,929,736 of NC_077227.1, forward strand.
CGATCATAGAAACTGGAAGCTTCTAGTACTCATTATCTGCTTTCTTTCCCTCATCTGAACTGTTTGCCTTGTAGGAAAAAAAAATGAATCCCAAAGTAGGTTTTCCTCAGTGTGTTGTATTGGTGTATACTCCTCCATTTGAAGCCTTTGATGTCTGTTGCAGGGGGTGCGTATATGGTTGGGACAATCAATCCAGAGCTGTACAAATTTCCAGAAGACAAGAGTGAGACAGACTTCCCCGAAGGCTGCCTGGGAAGGCTGTGGTTCACAGTGGAGTATGAACAGGAGGCAGAGAGGCTCCTGGTGGGCTTGATCAAGGCCAGGAAGTTGCAGACCCCTTCCCCACTGGAGACTTGCAGTCCCTTGGTGAAGCTGTATCTGCTGCCTGATGAGCGTCGCTTTCTACAGTCCAAAATGAAACGTAAAACCACCAACCCGCAATTTGATGAAAACTTCATTTTCCAGGTACTGACTCCTTAGGGAACAGAATAGGGGAGACCAGAGTTCCATCCTGGGAAGGGTTACTTGTTTGGAAGGGAGCTTGTTTTTCCATCTTTCTGTCCATCTCACCCCACATCCTTCTAATGCACATATAGTCAGCTTGATCACTTGAGAGCCTAGGAATGGGTCCTATGGGGTTCAGTGGAGTCCTTTGAGCTCCCAGTTGATGCAAGGCTTCATTTCTTGTCCTCAGTATGCCAACAAGCATTTATTTAGCATATGTACATTGATGATGCAAAAAAAGAAAGGGAGGGGAGAGTGGTCCTTGCCATCAATAAGCTCTTATCTGATGGAAGTGCCAACATGTAAATAACTAGTTAATGTATAAGATATGTGCAGGGTAGAAAGAAGGACATCTCAGAGAAAAGGCAGGATTGGGAGAGAGGGGGAATGGAGTTCTCCAGGAATGGCACCTAAAGCACCATTGCTCATTAAAAAAAATTACAAGTAGTATTTAACATAATAAACACTCAAGTATTTATTCACTTGAAATACAGTATTAGAAATTAAAATGTCTTAATGTTATTATGAAAGTAGCTCACACAGTATTTGGAAAGGAGTTGGACCAGTTTTATTTGAATAAGCATCTTCAGGAATAATGGAGCAAGGGGCATTAGCTATCAGGGAGGTGATGTATTATGAAACTTTGAGCTCTAGGATCATTAGCATTATTTAAAAATAAATAACTAGTGCTATAATTGGTTGTAGGTATTTTCATTCACTTACATATATAAGAATTATATAAGCAAACTCTCTATTCTTCCAGTTCATTGAAGCGTCGTATTTTCCCATTTAATCAATTTAGAGCAATGTGGTTTTTTCTATTCATTCACCCCAAGTCTTTTGCCGCTAATCTTTATATTTTTAAATGGCAATCATAGAATCAATAACTAGAGTTGGGAAGGATTTGAGAAGTAATCTAGCAATCTTCTTTCCAAGAACCAAATATTTTCTTTTAAATTTGTTCTATGACATTCCTGGCAGGTAGGCATCTTTAAGCCTTTCTTTTTAAATTCAAGTTTATTTTCAGATCCACAATATCTCCCTCATGGCCCCTCCCCTGCACTGATAAAGCAAAAAACAAAAACAAACCAAAAAAACACAACCCTCTTATACTCACGTATAATACTTGTGCATTTGCCATGTCCGAGATCTAGGCTTTTCTTGGGAGGGAATCCATTACCACTTAAGTGCCTACTATGTGCCTATGTGCAAAACACTATTGAGTGCTGGCATTACAAAAATACAGAGGACACAGGATGGCCTTTTTCTCTGTAGTTTGTTCCTGGCTCAGAAAGTCCTCTGAAGATGAACTCAGGACTCAATTTTCTGCCTTTCTATTTTTATAGACATGCCCACCAATCAAAACACCCCTTCCCTTATTGAACAAGTCTGGTTGTTAGAAAGCGTTCTTAACTTTTTTTTTGAAGCCTGCAGACCCCTTTTCAGAAAAATGCTTTTAAATGTATAAAATACATAGATTACAAAGCAATTCCAATTATATTGCAATACAGTTATGAAAGCATTTTAAAAACAAGTTTATGGGCTCTGGTAAGAAGCTTTGCTTTCTAATGAAAACAATCTCCTTTTCTGTAACTTTTACTCATTAGTTCTATCCTCTGGTACAATATAGAATAAGTCTAATATTATTCTATTTAATTTAATTAAAAAAAAGCAATTGTGCACCAAATCCTTTTTTTTTCTAGACACCATTAGCACTCCCTAAGATTGGATAATTTTTCTGGCAATGTCATCACATCACTGACTGTAAAAAGTTGTTTTCTTTTGACTGACTAGAACTTGAAAGACTAACTCCTTTCCCAAACCCTGCCTAGAAGAGTTTCAGGATCGTGATGGTGAACCTATGACACATGTGTCGGCGCTGACATGCATAGCCATTTTCAATGACAGGCAGCTGCATACAGAGAAGTAGGGGGCCGCAGGCCGAGAAGGACACGTTTTTCTTGAAGTGACACACCATCCAAGTTATGCTTGATTTTTTGGGCGAATTTTGACACACCAAGCTTAAAAGGTTGCCCATCACAGTTATAAGGAAAGGACCTGAGGGGAGTCAGGACTGAGAATCTAGTGGGCCAAGGTTAAGTCTCTGATGCCCAGTAATCCTTTTTTTTTCCTATAAGATGAGCTCTTGTTTAGCCACATTTTTCTTATCCTATATTTGTGCAATTGGCTTTTTGGAACCCAAATGCAAAGCTTTGCCTACGTCCCAGTTTCTTTACATATAGAGTCAAGCAAAACAAACCAACACATTGGTCATGCCTGAAAATGTATGCTTCATTCATCTTTCCTCTGCTGATAGGCAGGAGACATGCTTCGCCTTAAATCCAATGAAGTCGCGATTGGCTACCCCATTTTCAGAGTCTGGAGCCCCTCCAACATCCATGTGGCAAATTCATTTGTAGACAGCCTTTTGGAGCAGAGCTGAGCCCAGCCCCCACAGGGATGCACCCCCTAAGCTCCAACATCCTCCCTAAGCTGTGAGATTTAAAATGGTTGAGGTCTTAAACTGTAGTGAGTTAAAATGGTGGAAGATATAAATTGTGATAGATATAAGAGAGGGTGAGTAAATTTGACCGCAGAAAATATGTTTCACTACAGTGTCTTGGTTTTAAATCAAATATAAGGTGGTCGCCAGGGAAATATTCCCAATTATTCAAATACCCAAGTCAACTGGGTTTTATGGAGATTTTAATTAATACAAATGTGGAATTAAAGAAAAGAGAGAAAGAGAGAAAAAGGAAATAAGTATGAAGGGCCTTAAGCCAACATGGCCTAGACCTGAGTCTTAAGAGAGAGAGATCAGTCAGTCAGTCTTTTAACACTCACCACAAGGTCTGCCTAAGCAAGGGTTCTAGTGATACCAGGCGAGCATCATCTTAGCTGCTTTCACCAGCTCCCTCCTCCATCTGAATGTTTCAGAATGACCTCCAGCTCTTCTCTGAGCTGTTATTTTTAAGGGCAAAATCTCCTATGTCACCTCCCCTAAATTCTTCCATCTACCAATCACTGTAGATGTTTTCCAAAAGATAGCCCATTTTGAATTCACAGCTGAGTAGATTAATCTCTTTAGTAAGTCAGAAAAAAATGCTGCTGTGTCGACTAATTTCATTAAGAGAAAACCTCTGAGTAAGTTTTCACCTTTTAGGTCTAAGTAGTTTACAAGTTGCCCCACCTTTATAGGCACTTAGCATCCCATTGTATCAATTCCAAAAATAGGCATTGCTCAAAGAACTCCTTTCCTTTATAAGTATGGGTTTCAAGTACTTTCATTGTTTAGCAAGGAGTTTTCTGCCCTAAAGCATTCTTAAGTAAGGGTGGAATAGAGGTCCTCCCATAGCTAGGAGTTTTCTCCCCTAAAGCAGTCCCAAGTAGGTATGGGGTAGAGATCCTCCCATAGCAAGGAGTTTTCACATTCAAGTAGAGTTCTCACTATCTGGTAGGGAATTATTTCAAGTAGGGAATTGGAGGATTCCTCAATGTGGAGTAAAATTTTTAACATTCGTAAGTCTGTGAAATTTTAAGGTTTACAAAGCCACGGTGCTTGCAGCAAGCCTGTCCTGAGTAATAGGAAGAAAAGTGCAGTGTGGGAAGCCAAGTTATCAGATGGATAGATTATGGCAATGGCAGAGAGGAAACGTGGGTGGGTTTTAAGGAAGCACCTGACAGGGTCCCACGATGCTCTTGTAGACAAGTAGGATAAACGTGGACAACGTCTGCTGGGCTGTGGCTAAACAAATTGTGGTCCATGCATGTCGCAGACTCTTCTTATGCCATGAAGATGAGGAAGACAAAGCCTTCCGAGAACAGATGCTGAGTGAAGTGAGCAGCACTAGGAAAGGGTCTGGTACGGTACAACAGGGCTACAGAGACAAACAATCGTGAAATACTTAAGAGCCGCCCAAGGCAGGGACCAAGGGGGGCTTCAGCAGGCCGAGGAAGCCTCCTCCCCAGGTACAGGTCAAGACATCCCGACGGGGGCATCGGTATTGCTTGACAGGTGGGTGGGAGGGAGAGAAAACAAATGCTTGTTCATTGAAAAACGTGAAGCCGTCTCTCAGATCTCTCTTTGACACTTGCGTGGATCCTGGGCTCTCCCCCTTACCCCCTCCCTCCCCCCCCATGTAGGTATCCAGCAGAACCATCACGCAGAGGATGCTGAAGTTTTCCGTGTTCCATGTGGACAAGCAAAGGAAGCATCACCTCCTGGGCCAAGTACTCTTCCCACTGAAAGATGAGATGCTGATGAGCGATAGCCGGAACATTATTTGGCGAGACTTGGAACCAGAGAGCCTGGAGGTAGGTGATTAATGAAAGGTTAAGTTAATTAAGCAAATATCACCGGTTGTTGGAGCAAGGACTTCCTAAGCCCGGGCAGGAACACTGGATGTTCCAGAAGAACACTGGGATGAATTTTGCAAGGATCACTGAAGCTAGGGAAAGGAACTTTGCAAATCATTTTACAGAGGAGGAAACCGAGGCCCAAAAGTGTTTTTTCTGTAAGTGATTTGCCCAAACTCAGGCCCTCTTGACTAAATGCATTGGCATTTTCAATGCACCAGGCTACCACTGGATTGATGTGTAATTGATTGCTGTGGGAAGGGGTGGCTGTGTCATGGGAGTGCCTGTTCTAAAGACCACTCCAGCCACCTATCCAGCTAGCTAAGAAAGATCCCTCTAGTTTACTTTTGTGGATATTAAAAATCAGTTTGAAAGGCAATGAGGTGGCTCAATGGACAGAAAGTCAGACCTGGAGAATGGGTGGTCCCGGCCTCAGCTCTGGCCTCAGACACTTCCTAGATGTGTGACCCTGGGGGAGTCACTTAACCCCCACTGCCTAGCCCTTACTGCTCTTCTGCCTTGGAGCCCATACTCAGAATTGATTTTAAGTCAGAAGGAAAGGGTTAAAAAAATGAATCAGTTTGGGGTAAATGGAAAGAACAATAACTGGAAAACAATAGAAAGCTGCAAAATGACCAAGAACAATCTTGATTCCACAGAAGAGACATGAGAAGTCATCTTCCTCCGTGGCTTTGCAGAGGTGGGGAGGGGGACCCGTTGGAATGCCCCCCCCCCCTTCTCTTGCCCTTGTCCTGTGGTGGAAAAAAATTATATTCCTGACTTTCACTCACAGGACAGTCTTGTAAAGAGCTCAGGAAATCATTTGACCCGGGTGTCCTCTGTCTAGGAAATGGCCAACAAATCATCCAACATTAATTATCAACAAGATTTATTTCTCAGAGGCAGACATTTTGTAGAGAATATAAAGATCTGGGCAAGAGGACTGCTGAGCTGCACGTGTTCTCGCGAGATCACAGATGGGGAGCCAGAAGGAAGCATAAAGGTCATTAGCCAGCAGGGACACACAGTAAACCGCCTGTGGTGGGCCGAGCGTCCTGCTGGGTCCTCGGGATACAAAGACACAAGTAATTCTCTGTCCTCCAAGAGCTCCATTTTGGCTAGGAAACTTTTACACATCTGAGCAGATATAAACTGTAGTGAAGCTGGGTGTGGGTCACAGCGATAAGGGGGGATGTCGGAGCTGCGCCCTGAAGCAAGCTGGCCGAATTTGAGGGAAGTCCTGGCTCCGCCGTCCCCCTCCTCACGCCCCACATCTCTCCTCTGACACTCACCGTTCGTGCTGTTCTCCACAGCCGCCTTCGGAGTTTGGGGACATCCAGTTCTCTCTCAGCTACAACGACTACCTGGGCCGCCTGACTGTCGTGGTGCTCCGCGCCAAGGGCTTGAAGTTCCGGGATGACCGGAACGTCGGTGAGTCCCGCCTCCCCAGGGGCTTGACGTCATGCCTGTTGGCTCTCCAGTGAAGCCTGTGGCTCCGTTTTTGGAAATACTGCTTTGTTGTGGCGTTCATAATGGAAGGAGACACTCTATTTCAGTTAGTGGTTAGTGAAAAGGAAGATGGATTCCTCCCCCTCCCCCCCATGCATGTTCATGGAATCCTAGAAATCGGTCTCTGGCCTTGGAGCCTGGGGGGAGGGGCAGGGGAGGGCGGCGGCTGTGGGTCCCAGTTTAAGAATTCCTGCCTGAGATCTCTGGTAAAGGTGATCCTCATGATGTAGTCATGCTTCGGACATTTTCATTCTTCCCTTTTTCCACTTTTTGGAGTGGAGGAGGAGGAGAAGGCAACACCAGATCTAATCCCACCTATACTGGACAAGACTATTTTCTAGGATGCGAGTCTTGCCTGAAGACCACTAGGGAGGGAGACTCTACCCCTCCCCTTTTGCTTTGGGTCACCTTTAATTAGGTGTTTTCCTTCCACCGGACCTTTGCATTCTGCTTTCTGAGCCAAGCAGAGAAAATCTATCCCTTCTCCACATGATGGCCCTTTATAAATATGTGAAAATAGCCAGCAGAGCCATCCTAAATCATGTTTCAGGCTAAACATGCCTAGTTCCCTTCAACTCCTCGAGTTTGTTTAATTTGTAGTTCTATTGTGTTCTAGTCTTAACTCTGTTTGGTACAGTATAAAGAATCCTGGTGTGAAGCCAGAGGACCTGGGTTCAAATTTCAGAACCTCTGATGTTCACTTGCTATGGCTTTGGGCAATGACCTCCCCCTTGTCCCCAGGGCTCAGTTTCCTAATCTGTAAAATGAAGGAGTCGGATTAGACAGCCTCGGAGGCCCTTTCAGTTTTGGAGTTACCCATCAATAAGCATTAAAAAAAACTACAAACAACAACTAAATCCATATCTCCCATCTTAGAGTCAACACTATCTATTGGTTCCAAGGCAGAAGAGTGGTCAAGGCTAGACAACTAGGGTGAAAGGACTTGCCCAAAGAAGGCAGTCCTCTTGGCTCAGAAGGAGCTCACGTTCCATTGGAGATGAGTCCATGAATAAAAGCGTCTGTGAACTAAAGAGAATAAATGCAAACAAGGAAGGCACATAGGGCTCGAGAGCACTAGGCAGTGGGAGTAGATCAGGAAAGGCTTTATGGAGGGGTCCATGAACTTTAAACACACACACACACACACACACACACACACACACACACACACACACACACGTGGTGTTTTACCCATCTGTGTCTAGTTATCTATAGGACGACCTCATTGTCCTTAACGCTCCATCCTTCCTGCACTGGGCAGCATCTTTCTGAGAAGGGCTCCCTGGGTTTTGCAGGATACCATGGGATGCAGTGGAGGTGAAGAGCCTTGGGGGACTCCTCAAAAAATGGGGTCCACTTTCTTCATTTTGGACTTCTCTTTAGGGCTCCAGAGATGCCCCAGCCCAGAGGCCCCCATCAGGCCTGACTACAGCAATGGAATGCTGGGAAGGTCAGGACTCTGAGAGGGCCCAGAGGCCGGCCTGGAAGCAGAGCTCCACCATCTGCTAGGCTTGTGGGTTCTTTTCAAACAAGCAAAATCTGGCCTGGGACAACGTATGCTCTCTTGGAAGCCTGGGAGGAAGGAAAAGCTGTTTAAGTCTTTCCTTAAGATGGATGGCCAGGCTAGAAAGACCTCCAAATAATTAACCCACTTCCTTTGCTGATGGCCCCTGGCTGCGGGGGGCTACGGGGCATGTTTGTCCAACGAGGCCTCTCTGGGAGTGGAGGAGGAGAGGAAGGGCCGGTGCTGTTGGGCTTGGGAGAGGGAAGAACGGGCGTTTGGCTTCTATTCTGTGGAGCCGCTTCCATGGAGGCTTCCCAGAGAGAAGGCCCGAGGCGAGCCCTGGGTGCCTGCGCTCACGGGGCTCTCTCAGCATCCCCTTTCCCGCCTCTTGGTGACTCTCACTCTGGTTTCTTCAGATGTGTTTGTCAAAGTGTCGCTGATGAACCACAACAGATTCGTCAAGTGCAAGAAGACGTCAGCCGTGCTGGGCTCCCCCAACCCTGTGTATAACGAGACGTTTAGCTTCAAGGCCCACCCCGAGGAGCTAGACACGGCCAGCCTGAGCGTGGCGGTGCTCCAGAACACCGATGGGGCCCGTAAGGCACCTTTTTCTGCCCCGACTTCCAGTGACCCCATTAGTCAGTCTGGCGCGAGATGCTTTACCACGTACGGAGGGCGCTGCTAGCATCCTCATTTTACACAGGGAGGAGGCATCTGAGGAGGGCCTGGACGCCCGGACTTGCTGTGCCTCCGTCCGTGCTACGAGGGTGCGTCCCCAGCGTAGTGCTTAATCGCGTTCTGGAGGATTCTCCACGATTGTGATTGGGTAGAAGACCCCCCAGAGACCCTGGAGCACTGCCTGCCCCCAAATGCAAGGCTGCCCGAGAGCTGCTTTCCAGACAGGGTGGGAAGGGGCAGCCGGGCAGCCGAGAGTAACGCGGCTGCTTCTCCCTCCCCACCTCCTTTTCTCTTCTAGAGAGCCACCAGCTGGGCCGCGTGGTCGTCGGACCCTTCATGTACACGAGGGGGAAAGAACTGGAACACTGGAATGAAATGCTGAACAAGCCCAAGGAGCTGGTGAAGCGGTGGCACTCGCTGTCTCCCAGCAGCTGATGGGGCTGCTCCGCGGGGACACCTGGGTGACCGAGGACACTTCCTGGGGCCGTGGACTTGGAGCGGACTCTGCAGGCTTAGGGAAGATGTCCTCACTAGCCCTGTCAGAAATAGGGCCTGGTCTTTCCTTGGTTAGCATAGGAATGGCCTAATAAAATGACCCCTCCTCCTTCCTGTGGAATACTGTTTTTTAAAAACTCTTACTTTCTGTCCTGTTAACAACTCTTAAGGCAGAAGAGTGGTCAGGGCTGGGCAATGGGGGCTCAGTGACTTGCCCAGGGGCACACAGCTAGGAAGTGCCTGAGGTCAAATTTGAACCCAGGACCTCCCATCTCTGGGCCTGGCTCTCAATCCACTAAGCCACCCAGCTAGCTGCCCCTCTGGCGCTCCTTCTGGTAGAATACTGTTAAGGGTTTGGTAGGGGTCCTTCATCACTGTGAAGCTGAAGCTAAATTAGAATTTCAGACATTCAGATTGCGAATAGTATGCCATTAGAACAAACTTTCTCTGAGGTTAAATTCCCATCAGCAAATATGAACACTCTTAGAGAGGCAAGTTGGTCTCTGTGTTCGGCCATAAAAGGAAATGCCGTTTTAAGGGGACAGGAATAGGAAGAAACTAGGGAAATATTGTCTAGTGTACTTGGGCCATCGTGTCAATTAGAATGATGTAGGAGGGGAAGTTGGGTGGCTCGTGCATTGAAAGCCAGACCTAGAGATGGGAGGGAGGTCCTGGGTTCAAGCCTGTCCTCAGACACTTCCCAGATGTGTGACCCTGGGCAAGTCACTTAACCCCCATTGTCTAGTCCTTACCACTCTTCTGCCTTGGAACTGATATATAGTATTGGTTCTAAGATGGAAGGTCAGGGTTAAAAAAAATGACACATGGACTGGAGCTGTCAATCCTAGTAAGAGGTGCGTGACTTATGCTTGGTTCACTTGAACCTCCTGGGAATCCTAACCTAGATGTGGGCATCAAGGATCTGCAGCAGAGGACTCATCCCAGGCACACAGTGACCCCAAGCTCAAACGAGATTCCTCATTGGAAGAAAAGCAAAGACATCATGTTACAAGCATTGAAACTAGCAGGGAGATCTAATTGGCCATTGCAGACTAAACAGACTTGGAGGAGGGGACACGTGCCGGGCTGTTCTACGGGACTGAAACAGGACGACTACCGAGGAATTCCCGATGGAGAAAGTAGACCCTGGCCAGATGTAGTCAAAAGTCTTGACTTCTGGGCTTTCCTGTACTTTGACTATCTTAAGCCATTGTGTATTCCCACGCTCCTCTGGTCATTAAAACTCTTGTGCCCCAAGACTGGCTGTCACTTTCTTTACTAGCTACTAGAAGGCCCCTGTAGCAAGGCATTCAGCATGTTGGAATTTGATGTTTGGAGGGAAAGGTTCAGGGCAGTGAACATTTATTTCGCTCCAATTGTGTGTCAGTATAGCTCACATCACAACCTGTGAGCAGGAATCCATTAGAATGGCCAATTAAGCTTATCCTTGTGTTAAAAATGTAAACAGAAATAAATGCTGCTTTGATATTTTATATGAAGTAGTTTTGAGGTGCAGTTTTCATGTCACTTTTCCAAGTTACCAAGGCAGGAAGGAAAACAGGAGATGAACACTGGGAAGCTGGGATGGGGTGTTTTCATTTTGAAAGTTGATTACCCATTACACAGTTTGATGCCTGAAAAAGACTTTCAAATGGAATTTTAAGTCACTGTTGTCTTTTATAGATAAATCTTCATTAACCGGAGTGCTAAATTCTGTTTACCGAGGTTCTTCTGGAATGGGGAGGGAAGGAGGTGGTACTAGAAAAAACCAATTAGGATTATTAGTGAAAGGAAGTTAGAAACATCCCTTCAGCTCTGTTGATGATTGTTCCATCCCTAAGAATCGCCCTGGAGTAAAGTAGCTGGTCTTCCCTTCAGCTAGATAGGAGATGAAGTATAAAACCTGCTGGGCAGCACCGAGGCTTCCTATCCTACTTACTTCTCTAGCTCAGTGACTGAAACAGCTGGCTTTGGATTCTGGAAATGGCTCAATGGAGAGAGAAGTTGTAAATTAGTTCAAGTCTTCCTGGAGTTGTCACATATTTCTTGCTATCCAGCCAGAAGGAACACTAATTTTGTGGCTTTTCCCAAACCCAAACCAAGCGAGGCTGTGTTTCTCTAATCCTTTCTAACTTTGGAGCCATTCTCTTTGTCTTCTGTTTTTTAAGGCTCATCTTTTAAGGAACAACTTTCCTGCAAGATTAATTTTTGCTTTTTAAGTACAGTCTTAGCACTTCCCTTATCTCTTGGTGGGGTTTCTTTTTTTTCTTTTTTGGGGGGGAAAATTTTATTTAGTTAATTTAGAATATTTTCCCATGGTTACAAGATTTATGTTCTTTCCCTTCCTTCTCCTCAAACCCCTCCTGTAGCTGATGTGCAATTTCACTGGGTTTTAGATGTGTCATTGGTCAAGACCTATTTCCATATTATTGATATCTGCATTAGGGTGATCATTTAGAGTCTATATTCCCAATCATATCCCCATTGAACAATGTGATCAAGCAGTTGTTTTTCTTCTGTGTTTCTACTCCCACAGTTCTTCCTCTGAATGTGGACAGTGTTCTTTCTCATAAGTCCCTCAGAATTGTCCTGGTTCATTGCATTGCTGCTAGTAGAGAAGTCCATTACATTCAATTGTATCACAGTGTATCCGTCTCTGTGTACATTGTTCTCCTGGTTCTGCCCTTTCACTCTGCATCAGTTCCTGGTGGTTGTTCCAGTTCACATGGAACTCCTCCAGTTCATTATTCCTTTGGGCACAATGATGTTCCATCACCAACATATACTACAATTTGTTCAGCCATTCCCCAATCCGGGGGCATCCCCTCATTTTTCTTGGTGGGGTTTCTTAAAGCATATTGTCCCACTGCTTCAGTGAAGAGGCACTGTCATGGGTCATTAGCTCATGACAAGTGGGCAAAGAGGCCACCGAGTGTCATTCTTCAAACCTTTGGAAGTAGCATTAAGAATAGGTAGCTGGCATCTATTCAATACCAACTTTCCAACATGGGGAGGTGAAAAAAGGGCTTCCATCAGTATTTTTCTGAGAATGCTGCCAACTCCTGAATCAGGTATTTAGGTCTCTCTACTGGCATTTGTAGCAAACACTTCCAACAAGGCTTAATCCTTTTAGCAACTAAAGAAGTTGCTATGCTAATTTTATGGTTTTGATGCCTTGGGGCCCTGACTTTAATGGAATGGGAATTAGGTGAGTTAAAACATAATTCACATTTAAAGCATAAATTACATAATTCACATTTACCAAGTCAAATATTTTCTTTTCTAAGCAACTGATTACTTTCAAGGATTTTACCGATTCCATTTCCACCTGGAAATATAGGTCACTTTCAGTAAACATGTTTCTTAGGTGTGGAAGAATTGATGTAACTGATGACAAATCAGGTCCAAGACCTCTAAAGATGGAGCAAAAGGAAATTAATGTGGCAAATTACATTTCTTGTCACAAGCTTTTCTCCTTATAAACCAGAGCAGGGGCCAGTCATTTTTCATCTGAGAGAAAGGATGTCTTCTAATCATCCTGTGAATCAGTTTGTGACACACAAAGTCTACTTACTTAGGTACAGAGATCCCACTTAAAAAAAATTAGATATTGATAGGGTAAAGAGAAAAGACTTTATAGGAGGGGGAAGACTGGAGAACATTTATTTAGAGACAGCAGAGAAGGAAGTGGTTTTTTAGTAGAAAGGGAAACAGAAAACACAAAAGGGATAGAGAAAATGATAGATAAGATCCTTGGAGGAAAGGGATGGGAACAGGCACAGAGGTAGAAGACCTTGGCCAGCCTTGGCAAGGACTATCTCTCAGAGACCAAAGTAATGGAGGAGAGAATGAGAGAAGAGGCAGAGATGTGGAGGACAGGTAAAAGAGCTCAGCATGAATGGGCTCCATTCTTCTAGGCATAGAAGGAAGTCAAGATCTTATCATCTGCTGAAAGACAGAGAGGCAGTGTTGGCTTTTGGGGCTCAATTGAGTCCCATGGCTGCATCCTTTCACTTTCCCCTGACCGACTGGATCATGTTTCCTTGCTTTTGCTAGACCAAACCTTCTCTGTTCAAACCACCTCGCCTATTCTTTGGCATAGCCTAGAGCAGGGCTGAGCCCTGTAATTTCACTGAAACTCCTGAAGGAGGAGATTCCTTTGACCAATGCAAGTCAGCACCATTTTTGCAACTCATAGAGAAAACTATTTAGTGGCTTGTCCATTGTCATGTAGTCAGTAGGGGCTAAGAGTGGACCTTGAACCCTGATGCTCCTTACTCCAAAGAAAGTTTTCTCTCTTATTCCACACTGCCTTCTCAATAAAGACCCTTTTTATTCATTTGGTGAGCATTTGCTGAATGACTACCTATTATATAAAAACTAGTAGAGATACAAAGCGAAAACCAAACAATCTTTAACCAGGAACTTACATTCTGAGGGGTGGGGTGGGGCAATACAACATATACATAGGTAAGTAAATAGAGAAAGTATATAAAAAAGTAAATATAAAGTCATTTTAGAAAAGGAAAGCCCTAACAATTCATACCTTGCAAAGGAAATAGAGGCCATCTATCAACAGTTCCTTCTCCCAACTCTGTATTTTAAATCTTAACATCATCATCCCATTTCTCCGGCTTTGCTCCTGTCATAAATGAAGAGAGGATCTTTTTCCTAGACAAAGCCAACCCCTAGACTTGACTCCCGGATCCCATCATCTCTAAATTCTTCTGGGTGTCTGTTCCTGCTGTTAAAAGGTAATTTAGATGAATGACTGGGATTTTACTTAACCCAGTCTAGGGCAAATGATCTCCAGTTCAGAATGCAAAATGGCTGCTCTCTGCTCAAGGATGATTGATAATCACTTTCTCTCCACTTAAATGATAAATGGGTTTATTGTAAGTTGTTGATTAGGATTGGGTAAGGTATGTGGGCTGAAGGGTTTCCAAATACTAATAAGTACTACCTTTTCCCCACCTTCTGACTTTGCAAAAAGTTGCTTTGGTCCTCAGTGAACCTGAGGCTACACTTACTTCCTCTCTCAAATTCCCCCAACTAAGATGATTACACTAGGTTAAGCCCACATTGATTATAGTCTCTAGTGTAAATCTTGAAATTTCTCAGACTTGTGAATGTTAAAAATTTCCACATTGAGGAATCCTCCATTGGAACAAATTCCCTACTGGAAACATTCCCCATTTTGATGTGAGAACTCGCCAGGATCAGAAATGGGAGGACCTCTACTCCACCCGTACTTAAGACTGCTTTAGGGGAGAAAACTCCTTGCTAAACAATGAAAGTACTTGGGTCCATGCTTATAATAAGACAAGGAGTTCTTTGAGCCATGCCTGTTTTTAGAATTGATACAATGGGATGCAGGTTTTCTCTTGATGGGATTAGTCGACTTAGCTGTGTTTTCTCTGGTTCAGACTTACTGAGGGGATTAGTCAACTTAGCTGGAATTCAGATGGGCTGTGTTTAGAAAACATCTATGGTGATTGGTCGATGGAAGAACTTAGGGGAAGTGATATAGGAAAAAACCTCCTATATAAGAAAAGGAATCTCTTGAGCAAGGGAGGCTTGGAGATCCTTGATTCCTTGGAGATAGATCCTTTTGGAGGAGGCCCTTTGAAGATCTCCTGAGAAGAAGTCCCTTGGGAGGCTGACTCTGGCTGGAACTCCCTCTGGGGAGACTCTGTTCCCCAGACATCCTTGCTTAAGACAAATCTTGTGGTGAGTGATAACTGACTGGTTTCTCTCTTAAGGCTTAGGCCTGGGTTGGCCAGGCCTGCCCTGGGCCGACCTATTCTTTTCTCATTAATTCCTTTTCTCTCTCCTTCTCCTTTTCTTTAATTCTTCATTGTATTATTAATTAAATTCTCTATAAAACCCAGTTGACTTGGGCATATTCATAATTTGGGAATATATTCCCTGGTGACCACCTTATATTTGATTTAAAAACCAAGACACTGTAGTGAAACATATTTTCTGCAGTCAAATTTACTCACCCTCTCTTATATCTATCATAATTTATATTTTCCACCATTTTAACGCACTACAGTTTACACATCAACCATTTTAATTATTACAGTTTAAGCCATATACTAATTTTAATTATAACAGTTTATGGCTCCCACTCTTTTAACTACTACAATTTAAAGCCTTCAACTATTTTAAATATTACACTAGTAAAATAACAGAATATAGTGGAGTCAGGTATTAGACATGACCTAGTTCACCTAGGTGAAGCTAAAGCCCACCAAGGCAAGCTGAGCAGTTCAGGTCATTGTCACTTGGAAATTTTGCTTGAGACTTCACCAGATGTGTCAGAGTTTAGGATCAAAAAGATATTCAGGAACAGGCTAAAGGTCAAAAGGAGGAAAGAGCTGGATTTTGGAGATGTTTTCTTTTCCCCAGTCTTAATACAACTCCCTGAGGGCTGTTACCTTCCTCAGAATCCCAACCCAGAATTCCTGGGGCCTCTCTTACACTTCCTGGTTCCCTTCATTTCATTAACTCTGTTTCTTCACTCTGTTTCATTATTTCCTTCCCAAATTCCCCTGAACAGGTTGTCCCCTTTCACAAATTTGAACCCCCTGGGTTCAATTTCATGACTCTTAATACTTACCTATAAATCCTATTCTATTATCTAATCCCCCCAAACAATAAACCCTCTCTACACTGTCCTATGTTATATCCTATTTTAACTATTTCTAATCTTGAGCATCCTAAAGGAAAGAAAATAAAGTAAGCATAGAGTTTACAAAATGCTTACAAAGTTTCAACACAACGGAACCTTTGCACATTCCCAAACAATGTAGCAAACATCAATATTTCCTATCAGTATTACAAATTGTAAACTCACAACACTAGAACAACTATTTCTAAATCAATTGCCTCTACTCTTGTAATACTAAACTAACACACAAATCTTTCTATTGTAAAAATGGAAATTTGAACCCCAGACTTAAATTCCCAGAAGTTCTTGGTAGTTCCTAGAATTCCCTAAAATCTCACCTGAGGTCCTCAACTGGGCCGAGAACAAAATGGGTATTTAAACTGACTGTACCGCCTACTAGCTCTCTCTTGGCTTCCGCTTCTAGGCTCAGGCAGCTCTCTACCTAGCAGGCAAGATGTAGAGTAAGTGGTTGTGAATGGGCTCTGTGCCTAGGCACGTGCTTTCTTATTTTGTATTTTCTTTATTTCTTAATCTTTAATAAACCTCATAAAAATATAATACTTTTAGCAGAGAAACTAATTTAAAATTTTACACTATCTATAACTACTAATATACCAGAACAACATTCAAAACTCAAAATTTTCCACCATTGGTATTTCTAACTCAATCTTATTTAAATCCCAATCACCTGCTGTATTTTCATTAACATTAGCTACTCCACTTTTCCCTAGAGATTTAGTTTCCACCCCACATTCCACTTTAGTTGTGTCTCTACACTTGCTCATAGATAAGACCTCTTTAAGTTCACTGTTCCTTGTTTCTGTATCCTTGCATTCTTTTTCTGCTACAGTATTCCCCACTATTAAACTCATTTCTTGCTCACTACTTACTGTAATATTATCTTCATGCATTTCCCTTTTATTAACATTGTTTCCCTCACTATTTGCCTCAATCACTGTTCCATTTAGCTCACAGGTTTTTGCACCAATACTTTCTTGCATTATTAACTCCTCCTTGTGTGCATCATTTTAATTTTCTATATCCCTTTTCAATGTTGTAGTGTCACTCTCTCTTCCATTATCTCCATTTCCTCCATTCCTTTTGGTAATGCCTTTTATTTCTGCCGCCCCCACAATATGGCTTCATAACTGACCTCCTTGTTTTATTCCCCCAGCTGCTATTGATATATTCTTGTGCCTTCCTGAATGAATTTCTGCATAGGATTCAAATTAGGGGCTTGTATTCCAGAATTACTGCACACATGGGAAAAGTATTGGCCATGTTCCTATCTGGTTCTGATGTTATAATTTCTATTGTCTCTCCAATTTCCCCTTCTATTATTCCTATAACCATATTCCCTGTTGCCTATTTGGACTTTTAATTGACAATCCCTGTCAAAATGACCAGGCTTCCCACAAAGGAAATATTTTGACTGACCAGTACTTTGCTGCCTTTGTACATATTCTTTTCTTGGCTTATATGATTGCAATGTAGCCATTTTTTTCACCTCCTCTATCTCTTCCTCTTTAGTTTCTCCATCTAAATTACCTTTTAACACTATAAAATGGAGATAATAATAGGATCTACCTCACAATACTTTTGTGAGATTCAAATGAAGAAATATATATAAAGCATCAGAGAAATAATTTCTTATGATCATGCTGAATTTATTATACTACAAACATGGTTCAACTTTAAGGAAAACAATATTATGATTCATATTTTAAAAATATTCTGAAATCACATGATCATTTCAACAGATGCAAAAAAGATGTTGACAAAGTAAAACACTAATTTATGCTACCAAAAAACCTCCAAACTTATAAAATCTAGACATAAAAAGACCTTTCAAAAATATCATCAAAAGTATCTACTTGGATCAAAATCAAGCATCATATGCAATGGGAATACAGTAGAAACCTTCTAATCAATACTGGAATAATGCAAGGATGTTCATTCTCCTTACCATTACTTGACATAGTTCTAACTAGCAAAAATAAAACAAGAAAAATTAAAGGAAAAAATAGGACATAGAGCCTTTCCTATTTGTTAATGACAAAATTTACTTTTAAAAGTTTAGGGATGATAGCACTGCTGGGTTTGTATCCCAAAGAGATAATAAGGAAAAAGATATGTACAAGAATATTCATAGCTGTGCTCTTTGTGGTGGCAAAAAATTGGAAAATGAGGGGATGCCCTTCAATTGGGGAATGGCTGAACAAATTGTGGTATATGTTGGTGATGGAATACTATTGTGCTCAAAGGAACAAAGAACTAGAGGAATTCCATGGGAACTGGAACAACCTCCAGGAAGTGATGCAGAGCAAGAGGAGCAGAACCAGGAGAACATTGTACACAGAGACTGACACACTGTGGTACAATCGAATATAATGGACTTCTCCATTAGTGGCAATGATCCTGAACAACCCAGAGGGATCTATGAGAAAGAACACTATCCACATTCAGAGAAAAAACTGTAGGAGTAGAAACACAGAAAAAAAAACAACTGCTTGATCACATGGGTTGAGGGGGATATGGTTGGGGATGTAGACTCTAAATGAACATCCTAATGCAAACACCAACAATGTGGAAATAGGTTCTGATCCAACATGGAAATAGGTTCTGATCAAGGACACATGTAATACCCAGTGGAATTTCGCATCGACTACAGGAAGGGTGGGTGGAGGGGAGGGAGGGAAAGAATATGATTGTTGTAACCAAAGAATAATGTTCTAAATTGATGAAATAAAATTAAAATAAATAAATAAATAAAAAGCTTGGGGCTGGCCTCAAACATTTCTTAGCTGTGTGACCCTGAGCAAGTCACTTAACCACAACTGCCAAACCTTTAGCTATACTAAATACTTCTTTGAAGGCAAAAGGTAAAGATGAAAGAAAGGAAGGAAGGAAGGAAGGAAGGAAGGAAGGAAGGAAGGAAGGAAGGAAGGAAGGAAGGAAGGAAGGAAGGAAGGAAGGAAGGAAGGAAGGAAGGAAGGGAGGGAGGGAGGGGAGAGAGAGAGAGAGAGAGAGAGAGAGAGAGAGAGAGAGAGAGAGAGAGAGAGAGAGAGAGAGAGAGAGAGAGAGAGAGAGAGAGAGAAAGAAAGAGAAAGAAAGAAAGAAAGAAAGAAAGAAAGAAAGAAAGAAAGAAAGAAAGAAAGAAAGAAAGAAAGAAAGAAAGAAAGAAAGAACAGATTGGAGAATAAAATAGAGATAACAATTTAGATAATAGTGTATAAATGGAGATTTTGAGCCTTTGGACTACATCTCCCAGAAGTCCCTTAGAATTTCCCAAAATTCCATTCTCCTGCATCCCCACGTTTTGTGTGATTGAATTTAAGTGGCGGTAACTCCTCCTTCTCTCTCTTTTGAACCTGCAACTGGGCTGAAGTCAGGCAGTTCTTTTTGCCTTAGTTATTATTAATAAAACTTTATAAAATATATTTAGTTATTGATTATTAAAAACCCACAGTTTGGCAACCACAAAGGGATTACGAATTCTCAAAAAAAATTTTTGAGCAGATAACCTTACAGTAAAGATAATAAATTTGCTTGGTTGCTGCCAACCATGAGGATCTATGGTGGGGTGTGCTTGTGTTCCAGCCCCACCCTGATGCCTGCTGCTGCCTGCTGTTTCTCCTGTCCATCTGCTTGGCCAGCGATTCCTCAATGCTCTCCACCCAGCTTGGAGCTTCCTCTTGCCGAGACCAGACCCGCCACAAGAGCCTGCCAATCCCAGCCATTCTTTTCCACAGAGGGTGACATATAATAATTTTTCTGCCCCAATCCCTTTCTACACTCCATGTGTGTTTTTCTAGCCTGCCATAGCCATTGTCCAGTGTAGAGAAAAGAACCCCACAACTTCTAATTTTCATGCAGATTTTTTTAAAGCTGATCCTGGACTCTTAGTTTAGAAGGTTGTTACTAAAGATTTTTCACAGGGAGGGCAGTTAGTTACAAATCAATAGATTTAAAGTCAGTTTTGAGGAATAAGCCTGATTTTTTCCTTTCTTTCTCTTGACCCAAAACACCAAGAAGTATTTTTTCTCTCAAATGCAAATACGTTATTGTTTTTCCTCAAAGTTTTGCTTCTATGTTTACTCTTATGAATTTTAAAACTACTCCACCCTACTCAGACTGTACATTAGAAGATCTGATTTGGCTATTTCCTGATTAGTAACAATGGAGATACTTGGTTTAACAGAATCAGATCTTGGGAACTCTACATTGCTCTACCCTACTTAGTTTAACAAGGTCAAGAATGCCTGCACCATACTCAAAGATTAAGTATCTGAGGAAATGGCCTTCAACAGACATGTACAGAAACAGCGGACAGACCCTGGGCTGTCCTAAGTCAAGCTAAGCTATCACTGGTACAGATGAGACGCAGAAAAGTGATGCAAAACCGTCTATATAAGGCATGTGACTTCCTCTCTTTGCCCTCTTTTCCCAGAGAGGCATCTCTGGCTGGCAGCGTGCTAAGCGTTCCGACATCTTGGCGTGGTGGCAGCTATTTGTATGGGTTTTGGCAGTGAGTTTGCCCTTGAGCTAATTTGGGTTCAGGCATCTTGGCTGAGCCCTCTTGGAGTTCAGGCTGATTCCTTCCTCTTTTACTCTCCAAAACCTTACCTTCTAGAGCCTCTAATCTTCCTGCCTGGCACAAGCCAGGTGGGAGAAATCCTACACCCTTTTCCTTCTCCCTTCTTCTTAAATTTCTTTCCACTATATTAATTAAATCACCATAAATTTCCAGAATGACTTGGGTAAATTTTTTTTTTGGTATTTGGGATATCCATGATGGCTAATAATTAATATAGTCTAGGTCACAATGCTAAAATTATCCTTTACACTCTTTAAACCAACCCTCATTCAGTGTCTTTCAGGAAAAATGCTATTGCAAAGCATGCTTGAAACTCTGAAACAAGATTGAGTTGGTAGAGCTAAAAAGTGCAGTTTGGATCTGCTTAATTCTTATCCTGGGAGTTTTCATTTTCATTGGGGATTTCCCACTTTATTTCCTTCTCTTCAAGAATATGCCACAAGCAAGGCTGCTTATGCTACACACCAACCTGAAATATTTTGACAAAGTTCTAAAAATCCCAACTGCCCTCAACATGCAGAGTGGAGATTCTGCCCTGTGCTTCTATGAGGAAATTCAGACCTCTGACAAACGAAATCTAAATGGATAATAAATACTGGGGGAGGGGAAAGAAACTTTAAAAGAGATCTGGAATGTTATTGATAACTATTTTGAGTTTATTCTCCTCCTATAACAGTGAACAAGTCTATTGGGATTGATGAAAAGAATTTTGACTGCATGGCCTGTCTACACCTCCTCACTGGTTTATATTATTATATTTACTGATTGCTTTAATGTTTGAATTTTTTAAAGTTTATCTGTTTTAATTTAATCAATATATTTCTGTTATATTGAATCATTTTAAGCTACTATGTTTTGCCTGTATTAATCTTTAATTTGTACCTTTACCCCTGCTGAAGAACAAAATATCACTGTATAAGCCCATGAACATCTTGCCTAAAACCCTTGTCACTAGATCCACTGAAGATCATATGTTGCCTTTGTTAATTGTCACATAGATGATGATGGATGGATTTCAACAAAACTGGTTAAAAGTTATATACAACCTTTAGAGAATTTAATAAGCGAAGAATTTAATTATAATTTTAAGGGGTCTTCAGAAATGGTTTTAGTAACTAGTAGTTTCTGAATGGATTTTTTTCATATATTTATATATATATGTATACATATATTATAAAGAATGTTGTATTAAAGGTAGAGAAACAAAGAAATATTCCTATCAAGGTATTTATAGGTAATCAGGAAGCCAGAAAAAGAGCTCCTGCAAAACTCTTCATTTTTTTTAAACCCTTACCTTCTGTCTTGGAATCAATACTGTGTATTGGTTCCAAGGCAGAAGAGTGGTAAGGGCTAGGCAGTGGGGGTCAAGTGACTTGCCCAGGGTCACACAGCTGGGAAGTGTCTGAGGCCAGATTTGAACCTAGGACCTCCTGTCTCTAGGCCTGGCTCTCAATCCACTGAGCTACCCAGCTGCCCCCAAAACTCTTCATTTTAATTTACTTCCAGAAAAACAATCTAGATTTCTTGGTGATGTTCTATACCCAAATAAGTTTTACTTTGTTTAAAAATATATTTGCTTAGGTTGAAAGATTTGCTACATCTGTAAAAATTGTGACAGATATCTATCAGTTCATAGGTTTTTTAATGTCATACAGCAACTTATGTGAAATATGATAGTGGGTTTATTTTCTATTGTAATTAATTGGGCTATTGTGAATTTTGAGGACTTTGGTACTTTGAATGTGATTATCTACTGTGTTACTGTTTTATTCTGAAAATCATTTTGTACCTCACATGGCTGACACAGTGTGTCACTGATTTTAAGTTATATATTTTTGATTAAAAAAAAAAAACCCTTTTATTTTTTCCTTGCATGTGCAATATAGTATCTGAGGTTTATTTTTTCTCTCCTTTTTGTATTTTAAGCACATGTCAACAGTATTGAGACTTTTTTTATTTTACAGTAATATACGTTTTA
Organism: Monodelphis domestica; assembly: GCF_027887165.1. Lineage (NCBI taxonomy): Eukaryota > Metazoa > Chordata > Mammalia > Didelphimorphia > Didelphidae > Monodelphis > Monodelphis domestica. The sequence goes on from NC_077227.1 coordinate 74,952,033, forward strand.
AATATATTTGTTCTAATATTAATGCATGCCAAAAAAGCTTTAGACCATAATGATGCCTTGATTGTTAAAAAAAAAATTTATGGGACTTTGCTTAATGATTCTGTCTGATTCCAGGACAAGAGAATACAAAAAGAGCCATTGCATAGTGCCAAAGAAGCACAAAACTAAACTACATAGTGCCAATCGAGCACAAGGTCATCAATCCTGGTGGGATTGATGTAATTTTGAGCCAAGACAAGAGGACTTGAACGTGTTTGGGGTTTGAGGTTGCGGCTGTTTAACATGTGTTAAAGGCAGGTCTTCCTTGTCCCACATTCTACCAAGTATCTCAAATTTGGCTCCTACCTGGCTCCTATAATCTATTCCCCCTTTTATAATGTGGCAAACTTTCTATAGTCCTGACTACTGATTGGGTAGTTCATAATTTCTTAAATCATTTTAATTGGGCCCTGATTCAAGGACCTGTTATAGATTTGTTTTTCCTTTACTTAGATTTTTTTAGACATAAGACTTTTACATTTTGTATTTCATCCACAAGTTATTTCTCTCTCTTTTTTTTGGATTTTTTCATGTTTTTATTTTCTTTTACAAATTGATTCATATACCTCATAACACAGCCATGCATACCTGAGATCCCTGTGTTTGTTATTATTCACCTCAGGGGAGCCAAGTTATTGTTGTGAACTTTGATTTAAATTTGAGCAATGTTAGGATAAGAAACTTGCTACCTCCCAGAATCCAGAATGCCCCATGAAGATAGATGCCTGCTGAGACCACATGCAACACCAGAAGATCCAGAGTGAACTTTGGGGTATGAATTGAACTATGCCATTGTTTTGAATGTACACTATGATGCCAAAGGAATCTGCCCCCAAATTGGCTTTTTGTCAACATAGTAATTACTGGTTTTGTTCTATTTTCCTCTTATTCACAAATTATTGCAATGTTTAAGTTGTGTTTCCATGATCCTTTTGGGGAAACTGGTTTCCCCAAGAGGATGTGGGGGAAGAATATGTATAAATGGAGATTTTTGAGCCTTTGGATTCCATTCCCCAGAAGTCCCTTAGAATTTCCCAAAATTCCATTTTCCTACATCCCCACTTTTTGCATGATTGTATTTAAGTGGCAGTAACTTCTCCCTCTCTCTCTTTGAACCTGTGAAACTGAGCTGAAGTCAGGCAGTTCTTTTTGCTTTAGTTATTATTAATAGAACTTTATAAAATATAATATTTAGTTATTGATTATTAATTTAAAAACCCACAATAGCTAAAACAAAATGGCAGGCTACAAAATGAACCCACCAATGTCAATAGCATGTGTATGTACATGGACATATAAATATACATGCAGACAACAGATATGCATCACACAGATACACACAAGCACACAAAAAGATTGTGTTTTGCTTTTTTTTTGTCTCCTTGGCACTTAGCATGGTGCCTGGCACATAGAAAATGCTTAATAAACTTTTTATTGACTATTGATAATCTGTCTCCCACAATTTTATTGTTATTTAGTCACTTCAGTCATGTCTGATTTTGTGACCCCATTTGGGGTTTTCTTGGCAAAGATCCTGGAGTGGTTTGCCATTTCCTTCTCTAGCTCATTTTACAAATAAGGGAATTAAGACAAACAGGGTGAAGTGACTTGCCCAGAGGCACACTGCTAGTAAGTGTCTGAGATTGGATATGAACTCAGACTCCAGGCCTGGTACTCTAATCACTGTACCATCTAGCTGCCCATATGCTTTTCTATTAACTCACATTTGTCCTCACATTATAATTTAAACCAAACTAAGCTATTCCTTGCCCTCAACATGCCATAACATAACACATGAATGCTTAATCTCATCTCCACCTTTCAGAATCCCTATTTTCTTTTAAGCCATTGTGCTTAGATGGATTAAGGTACTATGTAAGTATTAACTAGTATTAAAATTTATATGAATAAAAGTAGGATGAAATGAGTAAAAGAATGATAAACATAATGATTACAAAAATGTACCTAGTAATTATATCTATCATTCTTCTTGTTTTACTCATTTCATTCTGCTTTGCTATTTAATAATAGCTTGCATTTGTAGAATGTTCTAAGGTTTTCAAAGTGTTTTACAAATATGATCTAAAACCCTGGGAGGCAGGTGTTATTATTATCCCTATTTTAAAGAAGATGAAACTGAGGAAGATAGAAGTAAAGTGAAGTGCCCAGGGAGGGACACAAAGCTAGAATCTGAGGCAGGACTAGAATTCAGGTCTTCCTACCTCCAAATCCAGCTTTCTTACCTACTATACCACCAGCTGCCTCATCCATTTTCCTTCAATATAATTTCCCCTATTTAGAAAACTCTGACTCATATAGCAAATGCTCATTATCTTATAACTATTCTGGATGTAAAATTTGCTGTGTGACCCTAGGCAAGTCACTTAACTGCTTTTAAATTCACTATCTTCATCTGTCAAGTCAGGATTATACCTGTAGAATCATCTACCTCACAACATTTTCTTGTGGGAAGAGGTGTAAACCTTAAAGTGCCATAGAGATATGCAATACTATTATTATCATAAGATTATATTTCAAAAGGAAAATGGAGAGATATGATGTAAAAATAATTTATTTTTTCAGATTATAAAGTTTTATTTTAAAAAAGCATAATATTTCTGGAACCTGCAAACATGCAGTTCTTTTTGTTACTTTTTAGGGAGGGGGTGTATACCCTAGGTTAAATCTTGTTACTTTATTTCAAAAGACAAATTATTTAGCTGTGTTTCTACTTCAATTACCAGTGATGTGTTCTTCTGATCACTTACGTGATTACAGAGAGTCATGCTTCAAAGTCAGTATGAAAATCTAGCAGATAGAAGTCCTGCTGCAAAGGGTAACTGTTTTCATCTAGATTAAAAAGGCTCTCAATTTTCAGTGTGTAGGCTCTTTCTCTACTCGCTAGCAACGAGTGGCATAGATCTGCTGCAACCATCCCATATGTGATGCCTGAGGACGGGACTGGCCAAAAAAAAGAAAGAAAGAAAGAAAAAATGATTAAGTTCCCAATAGCATTTATACTTCTCCTCTTTCTGCTCCTTTCTGCTGCTTAGAGCAAGACTCTCATTTCCTGACCTTCTTTTTGGCTACAACAAAGAGATGGCACCCTAGAATTTAGATACTCAATTCCTATTGAAGAAATGGTATCGCTTTTATGATATATACTTTTTATGTGGAGGATATTCCTTATTCCATCGTTAACTATAAGTTAAGCAATATGTAGAAGATGTGGTTATTGTTACCCTAAATTTGGAACTGAAAATGCTGTGAGTGTTAACATCTAAAAAAGTACCATTAGGGTTATAATGAGTTCTGTGTTTAAGAATGGTTGACTAAAAACAATCTCATTTGTATGTTAAGTGACTAGATGGATACTGATTCCTTGAAAGTATTCTGAAGTATTGAGATTATAAACAGATGTGCCATTACTCTTTCGGGACATATCCAACAGACAATGATCTGGGTCCAGTCCAGGGCAGGGGACTGGCTCGATTATATTTTGGGAATGTTTTAGTACCCTAAATGATCCCATGCTGCTTGCTGCTACACACGCCTCTCTTTCTTTCAGAGATGAAGCTGTTAATACATTTTGTTGTATTATCATCTTAATTCTAAAGTATCTCTTGATGTATGCAAAAGCCATATCTTATGCCAAAAATAAAAAAGGAAAAATAAACCATTCTAAGGAATATACCATCCCCCTGATGCAGCAGGGTAGTGTATGTGACGCTTCCCTGTGCCCACAATGAACATCATGTTACAGGGAGCACTCTGGTCTTTAGTAGGAATTGACTTTAAGCTAAGAAAACCCTTACCTCTGTCTTAGAATCTTTAATAGTCTCAGTTCCAAGGCAGAAGAAGAGTAAGGGTTAGGTAATGGGGGCTAAATGACGAGCCCAGGCTCATGCAGCTAGGAGTATCTGGGGCCACATTTGAACCCAAGAGCTCCCTTCTCTAGGCCTGCGTCCTATCCACTGAGACCTAGTTGCCCTTCTTGGATTAATTTTTAAAGCTCTTTCTTTACTGCTCAGTTTTCTCATGATTCTCGTGTATTTGTTCTAATTGACATGCTTTGGCTTCCATGGTTCCTCGTGCCTGGAATGCTCCCTTCAGCGTGTGTGCCGGCAGGGCTCTGGGCCCAGTGGGTGTAGGACTGCTGGGGCTAGGCAGGCCGCTGCCTGCATGGTCCAGCCGCTGCTGGGCACTCTTTCAGCAGTGAGGATGTGAGCACACCCTGACTTTGCCTGAAGACCGGAATGGTTCTCTCTAGGTTAAAGGGGAGGATTCAATCTCATTCACTTACAACTTCTGGGGTTCGGTCCAACCTCCCTCTTCCATAGTGTCAGCCATCACTGATCACTCACCTCTGCTGAGCACCCATCTTACCAGAGAGGCCGTTCATTGAAATGATCTGGGATTGTGGAGGTGTACTAACTTTTTCAGACCACAGGAGACCATTTAACATATACTTACTTAGTAAGGCTTTTGCCAATTTAAAAAATCTTATGTGTACAAAACATGTGAACAAAGATTAAACACATCTCACTTATCTAGAAGCCACTCTCTAATGAGACCTAGACCTACTAAGAAATGTTTACATTTTAATTTTTGATACAATACCTACAACTCTGCTTAACCAATCAGGCGGAATATTGAGAAGAATCTTCTGTATCATCTCGGATCCCACATGAACTTGAATCTCATTCCTGCCATCAGACACAGTCATCAGAGCTGGCCTGAAAAAGAAGACAGGCCAGGAAAGGTTATTTAAGTCAAAAAAGAAGCTTTGAAACTGGAGCAAAGTTTCAGTGTGATTAGTGATGAAGCATCACTTTCTGGTCCAGATGATTTTAATGTGCTAAAAACAACTGAGAGTGCCCATATGCCCCTTAATTTTATGGAAGAGTCAACAAACAGTAGAAAACCCTGTGCCTCTGGAAAAACCATACCCATGTTATTCTGATAAGCAGTAAGAGAAAAGCATTGTTTCCCATTTCCAAGCTCAAGTCCCAATTGACTTGAAAAACTGTATTATTGGCTTTAGTTATATAACAGAGGCACTAGTGGAAAATATATAGTTGAATGAGTTAATTTCTCTGCAAAGAAATGTTTTTTGCTAATTAGTATCCTATTGCCTTGTAAATACTGTGGATAATACTACCCATAAGAAAGAAGAAAAATGATCTTTTGGAGGTTTATTTTTAGCAGACCATTTTAATATAAACTTATTATATTAATCCATCAGAAATCATTCAACAGGGGGTAGCTGGGTAGCTCAGTGGATTGAGAGCCAGGCCTAGAAACAGGAGGCCCTGGGTTCAAATATGGCCTCAGACACTTCCCAGATGTGTGACCCTGGGCAAAGTCATTTAACCCCCATTGCCTAGCCCTTACCACTCTTCTGCCTTGGAATCAATACACAGTATTGATTCTAAGATGGAAGGTAAGGATTAAAAAAAAAAGTCACTCAACAAACACTAATGGGAGAGGCAATATGTAAATAACTTTATGTAAACATATATCTTTTTGTAGATGAAAGGTAATCTCAGAGGGAAGGCACTATTAGTGAGGGGACCAGGAAAAGCCTCATGTAGAATGTGCAACATGAACTGAGTTTTGGAATAAGCCAGGGAAGCTAAGAGGTAGAAGTGCAGGAGAAGAGCATTCTGGGCATTGGGAGAGCCACTGAAATAGCAGAAATGGGAGATGGAGTGATTGCAGAGGGTCTGTAGAAATAAAGTGAAAGAAGACCGGAAAAGTAGGAAAAAGACAGGTAGTAAAGGGTTTTATGTGACAGAGAACTTTATATTTGAGGAATGGTTTATCTGAGGTAGGAGGAGCACCAGGAGAGCTAAGAGTCTCCAATGAAACCCTAGAAAGAAAATATCAAGGAAGAGAGGTTGATATGCAGTGTCAAAGGCTGCAGAGAAGTCAGGGTGAATGAGGACTGAGAAAAGCTCATTAAATGTGGTCATTCAGAGCTCAGTGGTAACACTGGAGAGGGGGGTTTCAGTTAAGTGGTAAGATGCAATGAAGGTTTAGGAGTGAAGGAGAGGTGAAGAGGAGGTACCTGGTGTAGATGGGCTTTCTCAAAGAGTTTTGCCAAGAAGAGGAAAAATATCTTGGGGGATGGTTGGACAAAGTGATTTTTTTTAAAGGATGAAGGAAAAAGGGGCATGTTTGTAGGCAGCAGAGAAGGTGCCAATATGTAGCAAGAGATTAAAGATTAGAAGGAATGATAGAAGGGGTACTGGAGAAGACGGAAGGGATAAGATAAAGGATACACAGAGATGGGTTTGCCTTGGCCAGGAGAAGAACCATCTCATCACAGACAGGAATAAAAGAGGAAAAGGAGGAAAAGGTCTGAGAACTTCTGTGTACTTAAATGCTCTTTCTTTGTTTCTCTTTATATATATATATATAAATATTCACTAACTCCACTGGCACTAATAGCCATCTCCCTCCCCTTAAAACAAATAAATACTATCAAATAAACAAAAATCCATTTCTTGGCCATGTCTGCAAATGTGTCTCTCATCCTGTACTTCTGAGTTCTCTGCCAAAGGGCGGATACGTTTCAACATCAACCTCCTGGAATCATAGGCCTCAACTTTATGCGTCTGACCTACTCTCTTTGAAGAAAGTATTCCTGATTATGTAGCCATGAGGCATCAATACTGTCTACAAGCCTTTGGTCTCTCTTATTTCTTACTCCTGTACTCTATTTTTCCAATACATTTTTCACTCTTCCCCCTTATGTCCATCTTTGCACTAGTGTCGCTGAATATATCTTCATTTGATTTGGAGGTAGCTACTGTGAAATTGTTTGGCAAATTCTTTACTGAATTTATCTTTTCTTCTTCTGCCATAGATATAACAGCAAGCATTACCATTATCCTCATCGAAGCTTGATTTTCTTTTGCAAATGCTTACATCATGTGCACCCCAATATGAGATATGTGAAGATCTCATGAAATGATGTTTCTTTTTTACCTTTGGCTTTTTGAGAAAGCCAACTCTGCCAGTATCTTTGTGCAAGGAGAGCCTGTGAACTGTCCTTCCATTTAGTTGTCCCTCTCTTTGTCCTCTGGCTTTATTCACTGAGAGAATGTCAAGACTGATGTGATTTAGTTCTTTCAGACAAAAATCTACTTGGACATTGGCCAAGGATCTTATATTTGGAGTATGAATAGCTAAGTTACCATTTATAGAGGGTCTAAAAATGACGAGATTCTTAGCATCATTGTTCTCTTATCTACTACTCTATTACCATGACTACAGAAGAGGCAGAGTACCCACAGGTCTGAGGATAGGTGGTATAGAAGGAATTGGTACAGTTCAGCTCTCCTAACAACTACAGCAGTGCCTTGATACTTGAGCACCTTAAGTCATGAGCAATTTGAGGATGAGCAGTCATGATCGGGATTTTTTGCTTAAGTCACAAGTGTATATTTTAATTTTGAGTTTCCACCCATGGGAGGGGCCCAAGGTGGATGAGGTGATCAGTACAAGTGAGATTAAGGAAATATTGAGGATTTGGGAAAAAAATTAAATAGTTTATTGGAAAGACACACACAGAAAAAGTTGCAACAGGTCCTGCATTGAAGCTGTGTGATAACACTTGTTTCACACTTCATCGAAATGTTCTGAAAGGGAGGAAGAAACAAACTTCCATGGCAAGGTTTTTATTGAAATGGCCTCTAAGTGAAATTGAGGAAAGTGTGGCAAAACAGTAAAAATTCAATGAAGAAAATGATAATAAAACGGGCAGCTGAGTAGCTCAGTGGATTGAGAGCCAGGCCTAGAGACAGGAGGTCCTAGGTTCAAATATGACCTCAAATACTTCCCAGCTGTGTGACCCTGGGCAAGTCACTTAACCCTCATTGCCTAGCCCTTACCACTCTTCTGCCTTGGAACCAATACACAGTATTGATTCCAAGACAGAAGGTAAGGGTTTAAAAAAATAATAAAAGTAAAAAAAAACAATTAAGCTTAGCAATAAATTTACATATCATAAGTAATGTGTAAGATCAATTTTGCATTTAAATGTAGTGTTACATGTGTAGAGAGTAAGTTATATTAAATGATAGTTCATGAAATGAAAATCTTCTTCACCAGCATCTTTGCATGACCTTGAAGGTAAATAACATTTCATAAACAAGTTTACGTCTTTACATTCTTATTATCTATAAATATAAATATTTATTTGTTATTTATAAAGTATATTTTCATTTGAAAGTATATAAAACAAAAAATTTGTGTGTTTTTTTTGGGGGGTGGAACAGATTAATTTCATTTCCACTAATTTAAATGGGGAAATTAGATTTGACCCAAAAGCAAATTGAGTTACTAGCTTGTCTATGGAACGAATTAAACTTGTGTGCCAAGGTACCACTGTATATGAACGAAAATTTCTTATTAGTGCCTGATCAAGTATTGACCAGAAATCCAAGAAGAAACCACAGTGGGTTGGTTATCTTTCCAACTCAAGAATAAAAATTCAATTTACAATCAAGTGACCTGAGCAGTGACTGAAGAAAAGAGATGGGCTAGGCAGAACAGGGAGATTGGGATCTTGAAGTTAGCCCCTTGGGTGCAGGGGTAACAGCTCGGTCCTTCTCACCTAGGAGTGATGACCTTGAACACAACCTCTAGAAGTGAAATCTGAGCCCCTGTCCAGTGACAGAGAAAGGGATCTAAGACTCAGCTTCCTTGTGTCCCAGGGGCTTTTGTTCTGCTTAGGAGAGGGGATTCTCAGACACAGATCACTGGAGAAGAAAAGGGCTGTGTCTCTCTAACCCAGGAGAAGGCATCACAGAGCCAGATCCTGGTGGAAGAACAAGACCACAGTAGCAGATTTTTGACCTCAGTAGGAAGATAACAAGAGAGGCCAGGGCCATACAATGCCATGACAGTACCCTGAGGAATGAGCAGAACTGAGCCCTTGCATAGGGAACTGCTGATGATGTCAGGGATGATGAGGTCCAAATTCATAAGATAAGCACTACAAGACTCTTCTAGGCAAAGCTGCAAGGGAAAACATAGCCTGCCCACAAGATCATCAAGAATTCCTAGAGGAAAAGTTTAAGAGGATATTGTAAAGGAAATGAAAGTGATAGAGAATTAAAAGCATAACATAAGAGATACAAAACTGAACCCAAGTAACACTCTGAAAATCAGAATGTTAAACACAAATTAATGCCTCTGTGAGACAATAAGAAATGTTAAAACAAAGTCAAAAGATTGAAAAAACAGGGACGAAAAGTAGAGTATATCATAACAAATACAACTGACCTAGAAGAAAGATCAAAGGGAGATTATCTGAAAATCACTGGGCTTCTGGAAAGCCTAGATATCCTATTTCAAGAACTCATGAAAGAAAACTGCCTAAACTAGTGTCACCTTAAAATCTGGAGGCCCCAAGTTTGTCCCTGTTCCTTGAGAACTGGCCCCTTGGGAGTCAAGAAGACCAGATTTCAAAACTGACCTTGGTCACTTACATGTCACTTAACCTCCATTTGTCTCAGTTTCCTTGACTATAAGATGGAGATGATAATAGCACCTACCTCCTCTAGTAGTGAGGATCAAATAAGATAATAATTGTAAAGCACTTTGCAAAGTGCGTGGGACATAAATATTAATTATTTTCACTAAAGATAACAATGACAACATGACAAATTTTTGGGATTCAGACAAAGAAGTCCTTAGAGAAAAATGTATATCTCTAAGTACTTTCAGCAACAAAAGAGAAAACAGAGCCCTGAATTGGCTATACAACAACAACAACGACAACAACAAACAATCCCAAAACTCCAACTCAGAAAACCAACAACATTTTGAAAGAATAAAACCAAAATAAAAATTCTGAAAATCAAAGAAGAGATTTAGAAAAACAAGAACAAAGAAACAAACAAAAAACCCCAGTGAATAATATTAGGAACTTTTAAAAACAACAACAAAATGGATGACTATTAGTTCATTTTACTAAAAGTACAAGAGAAACCAAATGACCAGTATTAAAAATGAAAAAAGAGAATTCAAAACAAATGAAGAATAAAAAATAATATTGAAAATTATTTTGCTTATCTGTCAATCAAATTTATAATTTAAATGAAATGGATGAATATTTACATTAAAAAATACCAATATTAATAGAACAAGAATTGGAGAACTTAAACAATCCAAGCTCAGAAAAAGAAATTGAATGAGCCATAAATGAATCCTCAAAAAAAAAAATAAAACTCAGAACCAGAAGGATGTACAAGTAAATTCTTCCAAATGTTCAAAGAACAATTAATTCCAATATTATACACATTGTTTGCAAAAAATATCAAATTCCTTCTCTATTATACAAAAATAGTTTTGGAACTCAAACTGGGGAGAGTCAAAACAGAGAAAGAAAAATATAAAATAATAAATATGGAAATATAAAATAACATTATTGGCACTGAAGTAAAAATTATATAAAATATTTATAAATTTGCTATAGCAATATATCATAATGCTTATATATTATGACTAGATTGTATTTATATTAGAAATGCAAGGTTGGTTTCATATTAGGAAATATGATCATAATTGGCCATATTTTTAAGAACAATAAAAATCACATTATGAGTATATCAACAGATGCAGGAAAAGGTTTTTAAAAAATGTAACATCTGTTTCTGTGAAAGGAAAAAAATCCAACTGAACTACCAAGAAACATAAAAATAAAGGTTCTTTTCCTTAACATGGTAAATGTTATCTATATAAAACCAAGCCAAAATATATGCAATGAAAATTAACTAAAGTCTTTTCCAGTAGGATCAGGGGGAAAGATAGGATGTCTATGTTACCACTTCTAGTTGATATAATGCTGGAAATGCTAGCTATAATAATAACTTAAGAAAAAGAAATTGAGGGAATAAATACAACCAAAGAAGAAATGAAATTATTGTTTTCTGTAGATGATATGGTGGATTATAGAGAATCAACTAAATATTAATTATAACTACCTTAGCAAAATTGTTGCACATAAAATAAATTCACATAAATTATCAACATTTATTACTAATAAAACCTGGCAGGAAGAGAGAAAAAGAGAAATTCCACATAAAGTAACTATAGATGTATTAAATCCTGGGGGAGTCTATCTTCTAAGATGCATATAAAAGCTATGTGAATATAATCATCTATAAAACACAATTTTTAGAACTAAAAACTGTCTTGAAAAAATTGTAAAAAAGGGGGCAGGTAGGAAGATCAGTGGAGAGAGAGTCAGGCCTAGAGCTGGGAGGTCCTGGCTTCAGACTGGCTTCAGTCATGTCCTAGCTGTGTGACCCTGGGCAAATAACTTAATTCTCATTGCCTAGTCCTTATCACTTTTCTGCCTTGGAATTAATATACAGTATCACGTCTAAGAAGTAAGGTAAAGGTTTTTTAAAAAATTGGAAAAATATTACTAATGGGTAAAGCCATATCAATATAATAACAATGGCAATGCCACCTAAATAAATTTATTATTTAGTATTTCAATAAAATTACCAAGAGATTATGTTATAATTCTGGAAAAATTAATGAGATGGAGATAATGGAAAAAAAGGAAGGGAGATTAGTAATACCAGCTCTCAAACTATATTACAAAGCAGTAATTATCAAAACAATTTGGTACTGGTTAAAAAGAAAAGCAGAGTAATGGAGCAGATTAGTTACATAATATAGTAAAGCAAACAAACCTCATAACTTAGTGTTTGATAAATTCAAAAATATTCATAGCTGCGTTCTTTGTGGTGGCCCAAAACTGGAAAACGAGGGGATGCCCATCAATTGGGGAATGGCTGAGCAAATTGTGGTATATGTTGGTGATGGAATATTATTGTGCTAAAAGGAATAATAAAGTGGAGGGATTCCATGGAGGCTGGCACAACCTCCAGGAAGTGATGCAGAGCGAGAGGAGCAGAACCAGGAGAACATTGTACACAGAGACTAATACACTGTGGTATAATCAAATGTAATGGACTTCTACCTTAGTAGAGGTATAATATCCCTGAACAATCTGCAGGGATCTAGGAGAAAAAACACTATTCATAAGCAAAGGATAAACTATGGGAGTGGAAACACCGAGGAAAAGCAACTGCCTGACTACAGCGGTTGAGGGGACATGATAGAGGAGAGACTCTAAACGAAACTCTAATGCAAATATTAACAACGTGGAAATGGGTTCGAATCAAGAACACATGTGACATCCAGTGGAATCACGCATCGGCTAAGGGGGTTGGAGGGGAGGAAAAGAAAATTATCTTTGTCTTTAATGAATAATGCTTGGAAATGATCAAATAAAATATTATTTAAAAAAAAATTCAAAACCCTAGGATTAGGGACAAAGCTTTGCTAGTTGACAAAAACTAATTAAGAAAATTGGATAAGACAGGAAACAAAATCTTAATAAGTAGAAAAAATATATAATAATTTTTAAAAGGACATGGCCATGCCCACATACAATGAGGCCTCAGGGAAAGATTTTGGAGTATCATATAGTGATAAACAATTTGCAGGTAATTTACTTCTAGAATAGGGTCTTCTATGGAACAAAACAGCAACCTCCTTGAAATTTACTGATAGTTTATAGGTGGTGTTATAGGTGGTGTTATAAAATTGATAAGGGAGTAAAAAGCAAAGTGCTATTTCCACAAAGGCATAAGTAGGTAAAAAAATTATGTCAAATATAATATAGCCATTAAACTGCTAACCAATATCTTATGAGGTATTTATTATTATTTTGAAAGTGAAAAAATTGAGATTCCCAAGATGTTTTATAATCTCCACAGTAACTCTGTGATGAGGATAGGAAAATTTCTCATTTTAATTATCAACCTATTCTTTCTAGACATAACCATTTTAATTATTTTTACACATTCTAATATTTTCTTCTTTGAAAGGAACTGACTGTTCCTTCCTTGGAAGATTAGTTACGATTTCTGGATTTCAAAAACTGGTAGTGACTCCTTAAGATTATTTCCAACCCCATCATTCTAAATATAGTCTTTTTTTTAGATAACTTGGGTTTTGGCTTTATTTACCTGTAATGCAGCTTCACCATAGTGAATGGCAAGCAGCTGACACACTGCTTGTAGATCTTGTTCTCATCTATTTCTAATTCCAGTCCACATTTTCCACAGCCTGAATATGTAATGGTGGGTAGACATGTCAGAATATCCTCCAGAGAAGTGTTGGCATCTATGACAAGCTTCTGGCTCTCATGGGGAGCATCAGGAAATACTAACACTAAGATCTGGGCTGTTACTTGAACCACTCCTATGGAAGACAGAAAAAATAGAGTTAGAATTTTTGTGCCCCCATAAATTGTCTTAAATGATCATGGTATTTTCCTAATTACTAGCTCTTTGAATTCAACTCTTTATATAATTCTAGAGTCCCTGGTACAAAGCTAGAAACTAGTTGGAATATAAAAATGTTGAACTCATCCATCTAGCTCAACACTTAAAAAATGTTGCCCCTGAAAATTTCTACGCAGTGATGTGTCAAATGATGTAAATTCGAAATTGTTCCTTTGGATTACCAAAAGGGGGCACTGTAATAGAAGATCAAGAAGTTCACTGAGAACCACATCATTTCATTTGTTATTAATGTTAGCTAACTTTACATTTGCTCATTCTTTTTCATAAGATTATAATAATCTTTTTTTACTTGAAAAATATACAAAATCTCAAAAAAATCTGAGATCATTTAAGAGAAAAATCAGCTAAGAAAATGATTTATTCAAATGTTACTAGTTATTTATACTAAAATGTAAAGTAATAACTATAATTATAATTAATAAAACATATGAAACTAAATATATAATAATGAATATCAATATAACTTTAATAGCTATAAATAAAATAACTATATTACAAATGTAATAACCATAAAATTATTTAACTTTTGGTGTTAAAGACAAACTATAAGCTGATTTATTTTTAACCACATATGCAAAAATTCTGAACACTTTTTGTTCAAAAGTTACTCTTTCTTGTATATGTCAAGGTATACTAGAAGCTATTCCCCCAAATTTCAGCTTCTTTTTCCTTTCTAAATACATTTAGAACAAGGAAGATTTTTGAAAAGTTCAGAGTAAATAGCTTCAGTTACATATATAGTCACATTTAAGATCTGAGAAAATATCTAATTTGTTCATAGTGTATCAATGCCAATTCATCTAAGTAATATTTTCTAAAGAATATATGCATATAATATAGCATCTAAAGAATATATAATAAATAAAGCTAATGATGATAAAAGAAAACAAAAAATGTTTTACCAACTTATGTTTCAGAATATATTTCTGTTTGTTAGGAAGTAATTCCAAAAAATAATACCATCAATTAAGAGATTCTTAAAATGCTTTTTATTATGAATTACATATTTTAAAAGAGAGGTTCAGGAAGTAGATGCTTATATGCATTTTGTAAAAGAGAATTTTTATGTGCTAAAATGATCAGTTTGAACAATAATACCAACATCTATATGGCTCAGTGATTTGAGTAAGCTAAAATGTATGTGGAAACTATAATGTTATCTGGATGATGTTTCAATGTCTTAAGTAAATATTTATTAGAAAGCAGAATAAATCACTAAAAAGATCTCCAATGATTAGTGCTATCATTTTAAAATTTAACAGTTACAAAAAAATGGGCTACTGGTTGAAATTATACAAAATGTGTTTTGAAATGTAAAGTCTCATTGTGCTCTAAGAAATAATAAGCAAGATGATTTCAGAAAAATCTGGAAAAATCTGCAGAAACTGAGGCAAAGTGTAATAAGCAGAATCGGGAGAACACTGTACACAATAACAGCAATATCGGATGATGATTATCTGTGAAAACTCTCAGCAACGCAATCATCTGGGATAATCCTGAAAGATTTATGATGGTGAATGCTATCCACCTCCAGAGAGAACTGTTGGAGTCGTCTTTCACTTCAGGGGATTTATGGTCTTATGTTAGACTTTTGGTTATGTCTGAGTTTGCTCTTACAACAATAACCGATATTGAAGTATATTTTGCATGACAATAAAAAATTAAAAATTAAAAACAAAATGTGAAGTCTCACTAAATAAAACTTAATCCCAAGGGCCTAGTCTACTGACTATAGTATTTAAGCCTCTTGGGGTCCAGCCAAGACTACAGTTGCAAAGCAGCTCATTTCCAGGGTCCTATTCAAGTCACAATTAGTCTGCCTCTTCCCAAAGAGCTCACTCCCTTCATTAACAGTTCACAAATGGTGGATGCATGGACTCTTACCCAAGTGCTTCTTTTTCAGAAGGTCAGATAAATGTGAGATCTTCACAAAGTGACTCTTCCTTTTTTGGAATTTTGCTTTAAATTCAATTGCTCTCATATCATCCTCAAAGAGGCACTCACAGGAGGACCAAGGAGTTGTATGCAATTCTAGGTTTCCTAATGTGGAATTATGTTGAGTCAGGAGATACTTAAACTCCCAAAGATGATCTTAAAACAAGAAAATTAAAAGTCAAAACAAGGAAAACAATTTGGAATCACAACATTATTAAACTCTTCAGTTTAAGGACTATACTTAAGAATATGGGAATCAAATAAAATCACTATATATCTGTATGAAGCTTTAAAGTTTTCAAAGTACTTTCAAATACAAAATCTAATTTGTCAGAGAGGCAAGTGCAATCTTATCCTAAACTAAGGCTCACAATTTAAGTTCCTTGCTTAAGGCTACAAAGCTAATAGGGAACAGAGTGAAGACCAGAACCTGAATTTTCTGAGTTCTACTCCAATATTTCAGCACATATAATGTCTATTAGATAATTATAATTAAATATGTATGCTTTATTTAAGCATCAAAATGAGGCTATAAGGAGTGTTCTTTTAGAGATAACTACTTCCACACAAGATGAATGGATGCTCAGCTACCACATATATACCTGGATTAGCAAAACACCAGAATTCACATGAGAGTGAATAATAATCAAGAAATTCAATAAGCAACTACAGTAAGTAGATATTTCTACTCAAGAATTTCCCAAAGTTGTCCAGAAGCCCATGGGTAATTGGAAAGAAGACTGCTAGAAAAGCCGGTATCAGAGCAGGCACACGAGCGCTTGATCTCCCAGAATGACCAGATATAAGACAGACACAAGTATATCTTTGGTAATCTATGTCCAGAACTAGCAAGAGTGGAGGTCTCTACCAAGAATGCTTCATAGTGGCCAGAATCCCCTGGAGAAGCCCCAGTGAACAGCATCCCTGTCCTAACTAAAAGAAGAGGCCAGAGCAGCAACTTAAGTAACCCAGGGTGAGACCAAGAATATTCATGCACCCACCCAAAGGCCAAGCAAGGAGCAAAGACTGATCTTAGCAATAGGGCCCACTTAGGAATTAAAGTTAGAGAGATGAATAAAGCAAAGAAGATACTGACCAGTACAAAAAACTGTTGTAGATCTAGAGATGCTCAAAAATCTATACTAGAAGAAGTTAACTCCATAGTAACTATAAGCAAATACTCAAGGGTTTTGCACAAAGACTGTACATTAATACATAGAAGAAATGAAGCAAGAGATTACAAAAACCAATGGGAAAAATGAAATAAATATTTTAGAATAAAAAATAGATGGAGAATAAGTACCTTAGAGAGTAGTAAACTTTACCCAAGAAAAGAATTTCCTAAGAACCAGAATAGACCAAATAAATCAATAACTCCATGAGAAAGCAAGAAATGTTAGAACAAAATTAAAAGGTTGAAAACAAAGAAGAAAATTTAAGATATATTATAAAAAATAATTACCCTGGAAAACAGATCCAGGAGAGGTAATTTAAGAATCACTGAACTCCCTTTAAAACTATGGTTTATAAAAAAGCCTAGACTTCATATTTGAAAACATAACTTAGAACTGCCTAGATATATTAGAACTAGAGGGCAAAGTGAAGAGAGAACCAATCATCTTCTGGAAGGAACACTAAATGAAAAAGTTCCTGAAAATTTACAGCCAAAATCTAGAGCTTTCATATCAAAGAAGAAACACTGTGAGCGTGCAAAGTCAAGCTGAGGGGTATATTCACAGCCAGCCTACAAGAGAGGGTGGTCTGGAAATTACCCTTGTACAAGCATACTTAGACATGGAAAAAGCTGAGTTGACACAAAACCCATCCCCTGAGGACATGTATACTAATTAGCATTTTTTAAGTGGGTCTTTAGCTACTTGCTGCCAAGGTGTGCTAATAGATTTTATAACATAATAGAATATTATTATTATAATAGAATAGAATAAACCTTCGTTTTATTTCCTGAGTTTGCCTCAGGATTTTCTCTCAACATTTTAGTGTCTCCTGATGGGAGCTTTTGTTTACATGATTCTCATTTGGTGAGCTTCTCTGCCTCCACAGACTTCTGTCTGACTGTGGGTGGAAGAGGATCTCTCAGAAGTCAGTTCGTCATGAAGTCAGGGAATTAAACTCCCTGGTCTTGGGAAGGATAAGGAGAAAGAAACAAGTCCTGAGTCTACAATTGACTCTCCCATTGTGCATGAAGATGAAGAGGCACCACAAGAAGGAAAAGACCGTGCTAACTGGACCTGGCCTGATGTCAGATCACAAAGGACAGAATAGTCAAGGTATCATTATGAGATCAGGACAGAGTAAGCCTCCTTTCAGCCTAAGACTGGATGGAGTCTGCCCCTCGTTACCATGTCCACTAGAGGTGCTGGACCACCACCACTGAATCCAGATTTCTCAGAATCAAAGATCATGGCATCCTTAAGAACCTCTTTTGTAGGAAATAATAAGAGGAGAAGGAGCTTAACAAGCGGAAGGAAAGGAAAGTTAAGGAAGTAAAGACTTTGGCAGCTGCCATGAAAGAAGCAATGTGGGGAGGCAGAGAAGGAATTTAGAACCTTAAAAAGACACTTGGAAAACAAGAAGGGGGCTGGAATATTTTCACTGTAAAGGGGGGCACATTGAGAGAGACTTCAGAAGACTTGTGCAGGCGAGTCACCTCTGGCAGAGGGAGACAATCTCCATTTTATCCATAGGACCCTATAAAGGATAGCCTGTCCCAGGAATCAGCATTGTCACTGTCCCCTTGGCACCTGCCACTGCCAAGGCTATCAAATAGTCTGTACTGTTTGGGATGAGGAGGAAGGTGGTTGGAAACCAAGGGGGTTTCTCTGAAATGCTGAAGGGGACACGGGTATGATTAAGGACACAAGTGTAACTTTCTAAGGGCCTAAGTGCCCCCTGAGGACTTCCCGGTGTTAAAGACCAAAAGGGTAATGGGCATCTGGGGGGAAAAATGAGATTTGTGCCTTAACCACACTGTTTAAAGTTGCTTTTATACCTTTGAAATGTTTTCATCCTTTCTATTAATGCCTGACTCCTATCTCATTGTGTGGAAGGGACCTGATATGTAAACTTGAAGCCGTTATTTACTGTGATCCAGGAGGGTTAGGTTAGAGTGCAAAAGAACTGATTAGGATCATGGTACAATTTTAAAGAAACCCAAGAAGTTTATGGGACCCCTACTGTCTGATTTACTTCCAATGTTAGGAGACAAACCCACCACTTGGTCAGTTGAACTTGTGCAGATGTGTACTAAGGATGAACTACCTTCTTGTGTGCAACAATATAATATCAATTTAGAGGCTACTGAATGTATTAAAAAACTCACTGATGCTTAAGTCCATCTGGGGTGATAGTGTCATGACAAGCACTTGTAATGCCCCTCTGTTGTCAATGAAATAACAAGGTGAATGATAAAGGTCTGCCTGTATACCATTTTGTCTGAGATCTGAGGGCTATCAATAATTTTGTCATCCCGAGAGCCCTAGCAGTCCTGAACCCTGTTTCTACTATCACCAACATTTTTCATAATACAAAAACATATTCTGTTTCTGATTTGTGTGCTGCCTTTTTTTTAGCGTCATAGGAGATCTAGTCTACGAGTACTGCTTTGCTTTATTTTGGAAGGAATAGCAATATACTTGGACTAGGTCTGGAGGTCTTCCTTAATTCCATATGTTGATGATTTACTTCTTGACTCTTCTTTTCAGTGAAACTGTGAGAAGAAACTGTTTTCTTCCTATAATGTCTTTATGAAAAGGACCACTGAGTCTCTCTCCTTTAAAGTTCTAGCTTGCCTTTCCCCTGAGCAGCATTTGGAACATGAGCTAAGGCCTAGCACTAGGGCCTTGATAAATGATAGGATTCAGGGTATCCTTTTAAATGCTAATACCAAAAAAAAAAAAGTCAGGTATGTATCCTGTTGGGGACTATGGGAGAGTGTTGCCCTTGGTTTCTAGCAGAGGGGGAACTCACCAAGGAAGTAGTTGCTTTTGTGGCTAAAAAGGGCTCTTTCCCAATTACATGCCAATAAATTTGACAATCTAAGCAAAAGAGATGAATATTTGCAAGACTATGAATTGCCCAAATTAATAGAAGAGGAAATAGAATACTTAAATAAACCCATCTCAGAAAAAGAAATTAAAGAAGCCATCAGTGAACTCCCTAAGAATAAATCACCAGGCCTAGATGGATTCACAAGTGAGTTCTACCAAATGTTTAAGGAACAATTAATTCCAATGCTATATAAACAATTTGGAAAAATAAGAAAAGAAGGAGTTCTGCCAAATTCTTTTTATGACCCAAATAATACCAACCCAGGAAGAGCAAAAACTGAGAAAGAAAATTTCTAGACAAATTTCCTTAATGAAAATAGGTGTAAAATTTTTAAATAAAATATTGGCCAGAAGACTACAGCACTATATCATACACACACACAAAAAAAGATTATATTCACTATGACCATGTAGAATTTGTATCAGTAATGCAGGGCTAGCTCAATATTAGGAAATCAATCTGCATAAATGACATATCAATTAAAAAAGCACAACAGAAATCACATGAGTATTTCAAAAAGTACAGAAAAAACCTGACAAAACAGCTATTAAAAATACTAGCAAGCAGAGGAATAAATGGAGCTTTCCTCAAAATAAGTGCTATCTAGCTAAAACCATTAACAAGTATCATCTAATGGAGAAAAGCTAGAAGCATTCCCTATAAGATCAGCGGATGAAGCAAGTATGCCTGTTATCACAGCTATTATTCAACATTGTACTAGATATGCTAGCTTTAGCAATAAGAAAAAGAAATTGAAGGAATGAAAGTAGATAATGAAGAAACTAAACTTTCACTCTCTGCATTTGATATGATGATATATGTAGAAAATCAACTAAAAAACTAGTTGAAATTATTAATATCTTTAGCAAAGATTCAGGATGCAAAATAAATTTACACAAATCATCAGCATTTCTATATATAACCAATAAAGTTCAGCAGTAAGGCATAGAAAAAGAAATTCCATCTAAAATAAGTTTAGAATGCAGAAGAAAAATGAATGACTGATCATATGGTTCATGGGTATATGATTGGGGTTTTGACTTTAAATGTGCAGTCTATTGCAAATATTAATAATATGGAAATAGGTTTTGAACAAGGACATGTATAATCCAATGGAATTGCTCATCAGCTCCAGGAGAGGGGAGGGAAAGAACACTAATTATGTAACCATGGAAAAATATTCTAACTAAATAAATTAATTTAATTTTTAAAATAGTATCCTATGAGTTTAAAAATAAAAATAAATAAAATAACTTTAGACAATATAAAATACTTGGGAGTCTACTTGTCAAGACAAACCTAACAACTATATGAACACAATTATAAAATACTTTTTACACAAATAAAGTTAGATTTAAACAACTGGAAAAATATTAATTGCTCATGGGCAGGTCAAGCCAATATAATAAAAATGACAATACCTAAATTAATTAATTTATTGAGTGCCATACCAATCAAACTACCAAAAATTATTTTCTAGAGGTAGAAAAAATGATAACAAAATTCATCTGGAAGAGTAAAAGGTCAAAAATATCAAGAGATTTAATGAAAAAAAATGTTAAGGAAGGTGGCCTAAATGTACCAGATCTCAAACTGTACTATAAAGCAGTAATCATCAAAAGCATTTGGTACTGGTTGTAAATGACTATAACAATCTAGGGTTTGATAAACTCAAAGATCCCAGATTTTGGGACAAGAACTTAGTATCTAACAAAAACTGGTAGGAAAATTGGAAACCAGTATGATAGAAAATAGATATATAGACCACATTTCACACCATATACCAAGATAAAGTCAAAATGGGTATGTGATTCAGACATAAAGAGTGAAAGTATAAGCAAATAAGGGGAACATGGAATAGTTTGCCTGTAAAATCTATGGACAAGGGAAGAATTTATGACCCAATAAAATATAGAGAACATATGAAGATATAAAATAGTTTTCTTTTTCCTGTGCAATACACTTTTATTCTCCTTTTACCTTTTGCAGTCATCTTTGAGTAATCGTTGTGTAAACAATAGAATGGAATGAAATTACATTAAGTCGTCTGCAAATGGCTCTAGAACACCTTAACAATTATGACAAGGCAATTATAAATAACTTTTCTTAGTAATATATATTTGTTGTTTTAAATACATTTTAAAGAGCTGTTATATTTAGGTCAGCTAGGAAAGAGTCATGGCAAGGTTCAAAGAGTCTACCTCCTTGACAATACACTCCAATTTTTGAAAATCCTACGGTTTTACTACTTCTGTAATATAGATCTAGATAAGTCACATGTTAAGCAGAGGACTACTTGGGCCAAAAAACATTTATCCTTGAAACCTAATAGCAATTTACCTTTTAGTCATTGCTCAAATCCCTTTCTATTATATTTTCTCCATCTTGGTTTTCTGCAGAATTTCAAGTAAGGCTCAGATTCTTGTTTGTTCGTTTGTTTTTTCTTTTGTTTTTCAACTTTTTATCTTTACAGAAACAAATCCTATATAAGGTATAGTATATATCTATATATCTATCTATATCTATATCTATCTATCTATCTATCTATCTATCTATCTATCTATCTATCTATCTATCTATCTATCTATCTATCTCATAACGTAAAGCCAAATCGGGCAGAGTTAGTTAGTAGTCTAGCTTAATGGCAACATCATATAGTAAGTATTCTAGTTCGTAGAAGCCCCAGGAAAGCAAAACTTAAGCCAAACGTATGTATTGGATGCATATGAAACTCCTAGAACTGAGACTATTCTAGAATAAAGCAGCCTCAGACACATTTAAAGTAAATAATTTTGATTAGATTAAATTCAGAAGTTTAATTCAAATAAAACCATTGTAACCAAGATTAGAAGAGAAACAAACTTGGAAAAATTTTTATAGCAAATTCCTCTGATAAAGGTCTCATTTCTCAAATACATAGGGAACTGAGGCAAATTTATAAGAAAACTGGCCATCTCCAACTGACAAATGGTCAAAGGATATGAATAGGCAGTTGTCAGAAGAAATCAATGCTATCTATAATAATGAAAAAATGTTCTAAATCACTATTGATTAGAGAAATGCAAATTAAAACACTGAGGTATCATCTCATATCAGACTGACTAATATGACAGCAAAGGAAAAGTAATAAAAGTTGGAGGAGATGTAGCAAAATTGGGGCACAAATGCATTGTTGGTGGAGTTGTGAAATGATCCAACCATTCTGGAGGGCAATCTGGAACTATGCCCAAAGGTCTATGAAACTGTAAATTCTCTTTATCCAGTAATACACTACTAGATCTATATCCCAAAGAGATTTTTTAAAAAGGGGAAAAAGACTGATTTGAACACAAGTATTTGTAGCTGTTCTTTTTGTGGTAGAAAAGAACTGGAAGTTGAGGGGATATCCATCATTCGGGAAATGGCTGAACAAATTAAGATACATGTTGGTGATGGAATACTCTTAGGCTATAAGAAATGTTGAGCAGAATGATTTCCGAAAAACCTGGAAAGACTTACATGAACTAATGCACAGCGAATTAAGCAGAAGTAAGAGAACATTGTACATAGTAACAACAATCCTGTAAGATGATCAATTATAAAAGACTTTGCTATTCTCAAAAATACGATTGAAGACAATTCTGAAGGACTTAGGACAAAGAATGCTCTCTATTTCCAAAGAAAGAGCAAATGGAATCTGAATATAAATCAAAGCATACTATTTTTCACTTTATTTTGTGTGCTTTCATTTTGGGGTTTTGGTTTTATATGGGTATTTTCTCACAACATGCCCAGTGTGGAAATGTTTTGCATGATAATACATGTGCATCCCAGGTCTGATTGCTTACAATCTCAAGGAAGGGGGAGGAAAGGGAGAGGGAGACAATTTGGATCTTTTATTTTCAGAAAATATAGGTTAAAAATTGTTATTAGATGTAACTGGGGAAATAAAATATTAACAAATAATAAAAATAAAGAGGTCTCTAAGACACTTACACTTTCAGAAGCCTTGAAAGAAGTGGTTAGGAAAGTGAGGCAGGTGATGCCATCCCCACCATCTCTGGGACTCTGCTTGTAACAAGCCTTTTTTCCTTTCTGTGCACAAATGGAGAAAGGCTTCATCGAAGTCCTCAATCAGAAGTTGGGGTGCCATTGTAGGCCTATTTGTTGCTACTCTTACCAACTTGATCCAGTGCTGTGAGTCTTTTAGCGCCCTTTGGGCATAGTTCCAAATTGCCCTCGAGAATGATTGGATCAATTCATAATTCCACCAGAAATGCATTAATGTACCTATTTTGCCACATCCCCTCCAACATTTATTATCTTCCTTTGCTGTCATGTTAGCCAATCTGCTAGGTGTGAGGTAATACCTCAGAGTTGTTTTGATTTGCATCTCTCTGATTATAAGAGATTTAGAACACTTTTTCATGTGCTTATTAATAGTTTTGATTTCTTTATCTGAAAATTGCCTATTCATGTCCCTTGCCCATTTATCAAGTGGAGAATGGCTTGATTTTTAGTACAATTGATTTAGCTCTTAATAAATTTGAGTAATTAGACCTTTGTCAGATTTTTGTTATGAAGATTATTGCCCAATTTGTTGCTTCCCTTCTAATTTTGGTTGCATTGGTTTTGTTTGTACAAAAACTTTTTAATTTGATGTAATCGAAATTATTTATTTTACATTTTGTGATTTTTTCTAACTCATGCTTGGTTTTAAAATCTTTCCTTTCCCAAAGATCTGACATGTATACTATTCTGTGATTCACCTAATTTATTTATAGTTTCCTTCTTTATATTCTAGTCATTCATCCATTCCGAGTTTATCTTGGTGTAGGGTATGAGATGTTGATCTAAACCTAATCTCTCCCATACGGTTTTCCAATTTTCCCAGCAGTTTTTGGCAAATAGTAGGTTTTTGTCCTAAAAGCTGGGATCTTTGGGTTCATCATACACTATCTTGCTGAGGTCATTTGCCCCAAATCTATTCCACTGATCCTCCCTTCTGTCTCTTAGGCAGTACCATATTGTTTTGATGATCACTGCTTTATAGTACAATTTAAGATCTGGTACTGCTAGGCCCCCATCCCTCACTTTTTTTTTCTCTATTTGCCTTGATATTTTTGATCTTTTATTGTTCCAAATGAAATTTGTTATAATTTTTTCTAGTTCAGTAAAAAAGTTTCTTGGTAGTTTAGTAGGTATGGCACCAAATAAGTAAATTAATTTGGGTAGTTTTGTCATTTTTATTACATTATCTCATCCTACCCATGAGCCATTAATGTTTTTCCAATTGTTTAGATCTAGTTTAAATTATGTGGAAAGCATTTTGTAGTGGTGTTTGCTAAAGTTGTTGATTATTTCCACTAGCTTTTTAGTTGATTCTCTATGATTCTTTAAGTAGACTATCATATCAACTGGAAAGAGTGATAGTTTAAGTCTCCTCAATGCCCATTTTAATATCTTCAATGACTTTTTCTTCTCTAATTG
Source organism: Monodelphis domestica (assembly GCF_027887165.1). NCBI lineage: Eukaryota > Metazoa > Chordata > Mammalia > Didelphimorphia > Didelphidae > Monodelphis > Monodelphis domestica. The sequence continues at coordinate 74,976,944 of NC_077227.1, forward strand.
CTATGGCTAGTGTTTCTGGTACAATGTTAAATAATAGAGGTGGATAATGGTCATCCTTGCTTCACTCCTGATCTTATTGGGAAAGCTTCTAATTTGTCACCATTACAGATGATGCTTGCTGATGGTTTTAAATATATACTGTTTATTAAATTTCTAGGAAAGGCTCTACTATTCATATACTTTCCTTTTTCTTCCTATTCATATACTTGTTTTTAATAGGAATGAGTTTTATATTTTTTCAAAGGCTTTTTCTGCATCTATTGAGATACTCATGTGATTTTTGTTGGTTTGCTTGTTAATATGGTCAATTATGTGGATGGTTTTCCTAATATTAGACCATCCTTGCATTTCTGGTATAAATCTCACCTGATCATAGTGAATAATCCTCGTGATCACTTGCTGGAGTCTTTTTGCTAGTATACTTAATAGAATACTTAAATTAAGGGTATTAGTCTATAGTTTTCTTTATCTGTTTTTGGTCTCCATGGCTTTGGAATTAGTACCATATTTGTGTCATAAAATGAATTTGGTAGAACTCCCTCTTTGCTTATTATGTCAAATAGTTTGTACAATATTGGGATTAGTTGTTCTTTAAATGTTTGATAGAATTCACTTGTGAATCCATCTGGCCCTGGAAATTTTTTCTTAGGAAGTTCTTTGATGGCTTGTTTGATTTCTATTTCTGATATGGGATTATTTAAGTATTCTACTTCCTCTTCTGGTAATCTAGGCAGTTTATATTTTTGTGAATATTCATCTATATCACTTAGATTGCCATATTTGTTGCCACTTAGGCAAAATAGTTCTTAATAATTGCCTTAATTTCCACTTCATTAGAGGTGAGGTTGCCCTTTTCATCTTTGATACTGTTAATTTGGTTTTCTTCTCTTTTTTTATTAGATTAACCAGTAGTTTATTTTGTTTTTTCAAAGTCCCAGCTCCTAGTCTTATTTATTAATTCAATAGTTCTTTTATTTTTAATTTTATTAATTTCTCCTTCAATTTTTAGGATTTACAATTTAGTTTTTATCTGGGGATTTTAAATTTGTCTCTGTTTTTAAATTTGCATATCTAATTAATTGACCTCTTCCCTCTCTGATTTGTTGACATGCACTCGGGGATATAAATTTTCCCCTGAGTACTGCTTTGGCTGCATCCCATAGATTTTGATATGATGTCTCATCATTGTCATTCTCTTGAATGAAATTATTGTTTCTATATTTTGTTTTATAACCAACTGATTTGAGAGAATCATATTATTAATTTCCAATTAATTTTTGATTTGCCTCTCCATATATCCTTACTATTTATTATTTTTATTTCAATATGATCTGAAAAGGTTGCATTTATTATTTCTGCTTTTTTGCATTTGTTTTCAGTGTTTTTATGCCCTAGTAAATGGTCAATCTTTGTGAATGTACGATGTGCTGCTGAAAAGGTGTATTCCTTTTTGTCCCTATTGATTTGTCTCCATAGATCTATTAACTCTAGTTGTTATAAGATTTCATTCCCATCTCTTACCTCTTTCTTATTTATTTTTTGGTTGGTTTATATAGATCTGATAAAGGTTCAGGTCTCCCACTAGAATAGTTTTACTATCTATTTCCTCCTTAAGCTCCAATATTTTCTCCTTTAAAAATTTGGATGCTATATATCATTTGGTGCATACATGTTGAGTATTAGCGTTTCCTCATTGTCTATACTGCCTTTTATCAGGATGTAATTACCTTCCCTATCTCTTTTAATCTGATATACTTTTACTTTGGCTTTGCCAGATATCATAATTGCGACTCTTGCCTTTATTTTCTCAGTTGATGCCCAACAGATTTTGCTCTAGTCTCTTACCTTTACCCTTGTGTCTACCTGCCTTGTGTGTGTTTCTTGTAGACAACATATGGTAGGATTTTGGTTTCTAATCCACTCTGCTATTTGCTTCCATTTTATGGGTGAGTTCATCCCATTCACATTCAGAGTTATAATTACCACTTGTGTATTCCCCATTGTCTTGATTTCCTCTTTTAGTCCTGATCTTTCTTCTTTCATTATTTCCTTCTATAACAGTGTTTTGCTTTTAATCAGTCCCCCTATTCCCCACCCTTATTTTAGTTCCCTTCCCACCCCCTCCCTTATTATTCCCCTCTTATTTTTCTTTAGGGTTTATTAAATTCCCTCCCCCCTCTTTCCCTTCCTTTTGGTACTTCCTGCCCCATTCCCCACCTTGGTTTTTCCCTCCCAATTTTTCTGTAGGGTAAGATAGAATTCTCTACCCCAATGGATCTAGATGCTCTTCCCACTCAGGATTGATTCCATTGAGAATAAGGTTTAAGTATTACCTATTAGTACTGTCTTCCTCTCTTTCTTATAATAGTATTCTTCCCCTCCTCCTCCTATGCACCTTTTTATGTGGTATAATTTATCCTATTTTCTTTGTCCTTCAAGTTTCTCTTGGTGTCATCTTCTATTCTTCCCTCCCACTTTTTTTTTACATATCATCTTAAACCACTTAGTACCCCAACCTATGAATAATAATTCTAACTACTATGATAGTGAAAAGTCTTTGAGAGTTACAAATATCATTTTTCCATATAGAAATATAAACAATTTGACCTTACTGAAACCCTTAAAAATTTTTCCTCCTCTTTTTTTGTTTACCTTTTCATGTTTCTCTTGAGTTTTGATTTTGCACACCAAATTTTCCATTTAGTTCTGGACTTTTCCTTACAAATACTTGGAAATCTTCTATTTTGTTAAATGCCCATACTTTCCCCTGGAAGTATATAGTCAGTTTTGATGGGTAGGTGATCCTTATTTGTAGACCCAATTCTCTTGCCTTTCTGAATATCATATTCCAAGCCATGTAGTGCTTTAGCATGGAAGCTGCCAGATCCTATGTAATCCTGACTGGGGCTCCTTGATATATGAATTGTCTCTTTCTGGTTTCTTGCAATATTTTCCCCCTGACTTGGAAGCTCTTGAATTTGGTGATTACATTTCTGGGAGCTGTCTTTTGAGGATTTAATATAGAGGGTAATTTGTGGACTCTTTTAATGTTTATTTTGCCCTCTTCCTCAAGAATATCACAGCAATTTTCTTGGATAATTTCTTATAATATGATGTCAAGGTTTCTGTTTGTTTTTTTTCCTAGGTTTTTGGGTAGACCAATGATTCTCAAACTGTCTCTCCTGGACTTGTTTTCCAGGTCTGTCATCTTCCAAATGAGATATTTCATGTTTCCTTCTATTTTGTAATTTCTTTGACTTTGCTTTATTAATTCTTGCTGTCTTGTGAGATCATTAGCTTCTACTTGCCCAATTCTAGTCTTCAAAGACTGATTTTCAGCTATGATCTTTTAATTTTCCTTTTTGGTTTGGTCTATCCTGCTTTTCATGGCTTCCAGCAGTTCAATTCTGGTCTCCAATTTGCTTAGTGTTTCATGTGATTTCTGTGTCTCTTTTTCCAAGTGGGAGATTCTGTCTTTTAAACTGTTGTTTTCCTTTTGAATTACTTGAATTTCTTTCTCCCACTTTTCTTCTAATTGTTTCTCCATCTTTTTTACTTGTTTATTAAACTCCAATTTGAGTTCCTCAAGAGTTTGTGACCAATTTCCATTTTGGGGGGGGGGGGGTCAGGGGGGAGTTTGGATATGTTTTCTTGTTTGTTGCTCTCTGGTGTTGCCTCTGTGGTCTGCTGTTTTACTCCACAGAAATTATCCAGGGTCAGAGGCTTTTTCTTACTTTTTTTGGTAGTTGTAGATTATAGTTCTTGGGTCCATTGCTATATTATACTTCTTTCCCAGCCAGAGGTCTGCATGAAGAGGGTAGTCAGCTTCCTGTGTATCAAGCTACAGAGTGTTTTTTTTCCCTGAGGTTATTTTTCAAGTCTCTGCACTATCTCTGCTCCCATGCTCTGCATTCTTCAGCCTAGAGTTCCAAGTCTTGCTGCCAAGGCTTTACACTGTCTTCTGAGGTAAGACTGTGGTGCCCTCAGCCAGTTCCTGAGAATTTAGAGATTACCCCAGCCCTTGCTCTGTCTCTGGCTTGGTAGGTGATGTCAGGGAGGAGGTGTGTGTGTGTGTGTGTGATCATCTTGTGCTTTGGTAGGTACAATTTTACACCCTTATAGTGTAGAAATGCCCAAACCCTGCCCACCTTCAAGACTGTGCCCCTTTCTTTCATCTGATTTTGATTATTATCCTTTTGAGATACTTTGTTGTGACTGGTCATAGGAAAAGTCATGGAATTCCTTCTACACTGCAGCCATTTTAGTCCCACTTACTTCTTTATAAGTCAATCTTTCCATATCCATTAAAAAATACATAGAATATTCTGTCTTATCTCAATGTTTTACCTTGCTCATTAGGCATAAAGCTGAGTCACTAAAGTAAACCTAAAAATATCTTATTTTAGAAATACAAATAAATATCAACTTTATGTTACAGTCACTAAAAGTAATTTGTATTTAGACATAATGCTACATCCAATAATGTTTTCTTTTTAGTTAATGACTAAGAAGAATGAAAATTTAGTTATTGTATCAAGAAAATGTTTTGAATATTTTTATTTCATTATTATTTTTTCAAGTAAATTATATACTTTCTGTTGGAATAAACTGGAGTGCAACCTAAAATCAGAGTACCAATGAGTGTTTCATACAACAATCAGTAAATGTTTATTGGGACATAGTTCCTATCTCACTCAAATGGGCTTAAAACCTAATTGGATTTTGTTGGGAATGGTGTTAATAAAACCCTACATAGACTCACAGGATCAAAGATTTATAGTTAGAAAGAATATAAGAAATCTGAGCCCCACAATGATGATGAATAGCTTGCCCAGGCTAAAAAAAATAAGTCAAGGAGACAGAATTTGTCAGAAATTGAACCTAGTGTAAAAAATAGACTCGAACAGGACTACAATCCCCACAAGCCTTTGCTCCACTTCCCCAAAATGCTTTGTAATCTCACGGGAATTCTGAGGTGGGCCGAGATCGAGGAAGGATTTAAGCTGGTGGCAAAGGTTTTTGGGTCTTCTTTTGGACTTCCATTTTGGAGCAGATGAGTCTCTTCCGTGATGTGAGGTTCTCTGGCCTAGGCACGTGTTTTTTCTTATTCTGTATTTTCTTTCATCTTGAACCTTTAATAAACCTCTAAAAAAATATAATGCTCCTTGCAGAGAGAAACTAATTTCTACCTGCCTCAGTCTCCCCATATTCCTAAATTTTAATCTTTACACTAGGTCCTCTAAGTCCAAATTGAGCCTTTTTCCACTATACGTGCTGCTTCAAATGATATGCAATTTAATAGAAATATATGTAAACTCTTCATTTGGATAAAAAAAAGTCATCAGTTTCACAAGAAGAAGATCTGGAGAGCTTGGCTAGACAGCAGTATGAAAATGATCCAGAGATTTTAATGAAATTTCAAACCCAATATGAGTAAAAAATGTGATAAAGGCAGACAAAAAAGCTAATATGAACTTAGGCAACATCAAAGAGAGCCATAGAATCAAGAATTAAGAAGGTGTCAAGAGTCCTCTTGTACTCTGTTGTGGTCAGACTACTATGGAGTATTATATTCAATTCTGAATAATACAATTTTGAAAAGGTCCTGAATAAGTGAGAGATATTCAGAGTAGGGTAGCCAAGATGCTACTGTTTCTCTATTAATGCCACAGAAGGACTGGGTAAAGGAATAGAATAAATTTAGCCTAGAGTAGAAAAGATTTATTTGGGACCATAAAAGCTTACTTCAACAATCAGAAAGGCTATGTGGTAGAAACAGTGTTAGATTTGTTTCGCAGAACTGGGAACAATAGATGGAAATTACAAAGAGGAAAATATGGGCTTGATGTAAGGAAAAACTTCCTAACAATCAGATGAACTTAAGGCCCCTTTTGAATCTGAGTTTCTATGATTCTGATTTTTTATTATTAACCTTCATATAGGCATAGTTAAATTCTAACTATTAAATATAATTGCCCTTTTTAATAGCTCTTTAAGACTTGTAAAGTGCTTTCCTCCCAATCTTATGAGGTAGATAATACAATTATCACAAAGATGAGGAAAATAGAGGCTTTCAGAAATAAGGTGAATTGTCAATTAGTCACACAACTAGGAAGTCTTAGAACTGGGACTCAAACTCTGATATTACTATGCTGTTTCTAACATATACATTATCTTTATTGCCTCATTTAACCTGTGAATTTTAGATTTACTCCATGCTGCTTAGTCTTAAGAATTTTAGCAACCAGGAATGCATACACCCTCACTTAAGGATTAAGTATGGGGGAGGAAGGTCTATAACCTTCATGTGCTAGCAAGTGACAAATCAGAAACAACTGACTGACCCCCTGGGCTGTCCAAAGCCACATTTAAGCCACCATTGGTACATGTGAGACACAGGAAGTAACGAATTGCCTTTATGTTTCACGTCATCCTGTGAGAGCTTCTTGGCAGTGGAACTTGACTGTGGAGGAGCTTGAGTGTGAGACCTTGGACTGCTTCCCTTAGACTGTCACATGGTTAGAGCAAGGCTTCCCTTTCCTTGGCTTTTCTGGAGGCACCAACCTCCGAGTAGGCTCATCATCTTGGAAGAGGCCTCGTAGCTGGAAGCCCAGCTATATTTAATCCTCTGTCCCCCACCCCCTTGGCTGGGGCCTCTGAACTCCTGCCTGTTATCTCTCTCCCTCCCTTCCTCCCTCCCTCCCTTCCTCCCTTCCTCCCTCCCTCCCTTCCTTCCTCCCTTTCTTTCTCTCTCTCTCTCTCTCTCTCTCTCTCTCTCTCTCTCTCTCTCTCTCTCTCTCTCTCTCTCTCTCTCTCTCTCTCTTCCTTCCTTCCTTCCTTCCTCCCTCCCTTCCTTCCTCCCTTTCTTTTTCTTTCTCTCTCTTTCTCTCTCTCTCTCTCTCTCTCTCTCTCTCTCTCTCTCTCTCTCTCTCCCTTCCTTCCTTCCTTCCTTCCTTCCTTCCTTCCTTCCTTCCTTCCTTCCTTCCTTCCTTAATACCTTCTCTCTATTGTAAATAAACCACCATAAAATTCCATTCTGACTTGAGTATTTCATTGGGATTTAGAATTTGGATATGTTTGCTTGTTTTTTGCTCTCTGCTATTACAGAGACCCTGGTGACCAACTAAAAAAATATATTCAGTTTTAACCCTAAATTTTACCCTTAACAAACCTGATATAAACTCATTCTGCAACATTACAAAAGTAAGTTTCTTCCAACACTATTTGATTTAATATTAGTCTTTTTACAAGGTGTATATTTTTCATAGTTAAAATCCAACAACTTATTTTGTTAACTTCAATAGTTCTGCAAAAGTAATCATTTATGTCAATAAATGTCTACCCACTATCAGGACTTTGACTGTGACGAGGTGGTGTACATATTTGCAAAAAAACATTAGTTCTAGGGCATGTTGTTTGTCCTATCAATAGTGTATTCTAAAAAGGGTCTTAAATTTTGAATCCTTTTCTACTTCTAAATAATCAGCTCATCTACTTTTCCTAATAAACAATGAAACCTAACATTTTATATGAAGAGGGGTTTTGTATTTTTGGAGTAAAGCAGAAAGGAGTTTTAAAAAATTCTGAAAAATAGAAACATCTTCACAGTGAAGCCCCAGAACTAGCATAGTTCTACTATGAAAGAAGAATGTTCTCTTGAATCTGTTAAAGATTAAAATTGCCCAATATCAGCACAATGTCTTAAATAATACACTCTTCATAAACTCTTATTTGATGAATATTTGGACAATATTAGCATTTCAATTGATTCCTTATTTTTTAATGTTAATTCAAAGAAGGACCCTCCTCTAGAAAGAGGTCTGTGGACAAATAATGCTAACCTTTGTTTCCCTTAAAAGCATGTCCATTCTTTGTTAATCTGCTCTGTGATCTGGCCATATTGAGGGAAGCCAGAAGCCACTGTGACCAACATTTTGGGAGCATCCATTAGACTCATGATGTGGGCTGTTAAACAGGTATTGTCTGTCTACCTGTGTCAGATATTTGTCTGATTTCACAACTGGTAAACAATTCTCATTGACACACCATAAACATTTGCTCTCAACATGAAAAAAAAAATTGAAACTGGATAGCTAACATTCTAGGTATTTCTATTAATTATTAAAAGATAGGCTAGAGCCTTACTTCTGTGTAACTACTCAACAGGGTGTACAGTCAGTATTTGGAGACAGTGATTAACCCTTTTTATGGGGAGGGGAGCAGAGGGAAAGGGACAGTGAGATGATGCAATGGTATGCAAACTGTCTCAGTCTAGAGATCACTTCAGTGGACCAAAGGAAGGGACAGGTTACCTGTACTGACCATTCCTAATGATTATAAACCAGAAAATTTTCAGCAGAAATAAAAGGAATTAAAGTATTGCTCTTAATGTTAATGAAGACTTGTCTTAAATATAATTCATTCACACCAGAACTGAAAATAGAGGTATATAGTTCATATTTTAAAACATTATTTCACTTTGAAAACCATTAACTTTGTGTATAGAAAAAAATTTTAGTCATCTCAGTAGCTTCAAAGAGTTAATGCATGGTACTATTATGCTCTTGGTGGAATTATGGAACTAAGCCAGTCCTTTTGGAAAGCAATTTGGGCCTAGGCCCCAAAAGTCACTAAAGTGTGCATACCCTTTGACCCAGTGATACCACTATTAGGTCTATACCCCAAAGAGATCAAAGGGAGATGAAGACAATTCATATATAAAAAATATTTATAGGAGCTCTTTCTGAGGTGGCAAAGATCTACAAACTAATTCTATATCAGCCAGAGAGTGCTGAACAAATAATGGTATAAAGATATAATGATATATTACTAAATGACAAGAGATGCTGAAGTGAACAGTTGCAGAGAAACCTGGAAAGACTTATGAAATGATGCGGAGTAAAATGAGGAACTAGGAGAATAATTTACACAAAGAAGAACAACACCAAGAAGATAATCTTTGAATTCTGATCAATGCAATGATCAACCATGATACCGGAGGATTCGTAACGAAGCATATTATACTTGTCCTGACAGGTGCAAAACAGACATGGCCAACTGGTAGATTTGTTTTGCTTAACTTATGTTTATTTGTTAGAAGGATTATAGGAAGAAAGGATGGATGGTGGTGGAATGGAAGCTAGTGATAATGTCCCACCACAAATAAAGAAGAAAGAAAAGGCCATGGAATGCAAAATGCACAGAGAAGTTCAGAAAGAAACACAAGCAGAATGCCTGTGAAATAATACTTTGAACTTATATGCTTTTTAAAAAGCAACATGGGAACTTCCGGGTTAGCATGGCAGCAATCTAAACCTGGTTTACTTACTCTCCCCAGCACACATTGACAAGGATTACCCCAAAAGACCTTAAGAATCATTTTCAGAGGAGCGGAGGAGCTATAAAGTGGGGTGCAGCATTGAAGGTGTGTGGGGTTGGGGCTCTTCTAGTCTATAAGAGGGTGAAAGGGCTTCCACACAAAAGGGAGCCGATCCACCCTCCTCTACCCTCACTCACAGAGCCAGAGCCAGTACACGCCAAGATGAATGAGCAAGGGGTGCCTCTGGAATGAGTAAGGGGCACCTCTGGATCCTTGGGAGCTGACTAGGACAGCAGGGGACCTACCCCTGAAGGAGGCTAGGTGGAAAACCCCAGCACGCGAGAAAGCACAGACCTTAAGTGCCCAGACCCAGTGCACCCACCAGAACCAGGGAGTGAGAGAGGAGTTCTTCTGGAGTGAGAAGGGGACACTTCTGGGTCCTTGGGAGCTGACTAGGACTCCCCCGGGGATTTACCCCTGAAAGCAGCTAGACCAGAAACCCAAGTAGGCAGGAGAGCGCAGACCCTGAGCGCCCCTGGGAGGGTGACACCGAGAAGAGCTGCAAAGGAGTGTGGAGAATAGAGAGCCTGCCACAGGCAAAATCCTTGTTCCTTAACTCCATACACAGAGAACCTGCCCAGCTGACTCAGATTTCTGACTAAAGAGGGAAAGGAAAACATCCAGAAAAATGGCTAGTCATGCACAGGAGCCGCAAAATCCTTGCTCCTTAACTCCACACACAGAGAACCTGCCCAGCTGACTCAGATTTCTGACTAAAGAGGGAAGGGAAAACATCCAGAAAAATGGCTAGTCATGCACAGGAGCCTCAAAATCCTTCCAAAAAACCTAAAAAGAAGGCTGTGACCCTTGAAAATTTTTACAGAGGAATAACCCAGGCTACAGAGGAAATACTGGATGAAACTCAAAGGCAAAACCAAAACCAAATCAAACCAAAACAAAACAGAAATTTTCCATAAGACGTGCAAGAATGTCAAATGGAGCTCATCAAAAAGATGGAAGCCTTCTGGAAAGAGAGGTGGGAAATGGTTAAAAAAAATGAAGAAATCATAGCTGAATACTAAAAGGTTAAAGCAGAAAACCAAAAGATTATAACAGAAAACCAGGCCCTAAGGACCAGAATTGAGCAACTGGAAACCAATGATCTTACAAAACAGCAAGAATTAATAAAGCAAAGTCAAAAGACTGACAAAACAGAAGAAAGCATAAAATATCTCACTGACAAGGTGACAGATCAGGAAAACAGAGGAAGGAGAGACAATTTGAGAATCATTGGTCTGCCTGAAAAGCCAGAAATAAACAGAAATATTGACACCATACTACAAGAGATCATCCAAGAAAACTGCCCTGAAGTTCTGGAAGAAGGGGGAAAAATAAACATTGAAAGAGTTCATAGAACACCCTCTACACTAAACCCCCCCAAAACAACTCCAAGAAATGTAATTGCCAAATTCCAGAGCTTTCAAGCTAAGGAGAAAATCCTACAAGAAGCCAAAAAGAAACAATTCAGATACAAAGGAGTACCAATCTGGATCACACAAGACCTGGCAGCTTCAACACTAAAAGACGGCAAGGCCTGGAACATGATATTCAGAAAGGCAAGAGAACTGGGTCTTCAACCAAGAATCACCTATCCATCAAAACTGACTACATAGTTCCAGGGGAAAGTATGGGCATTCAACAAAATAAAAGATTGCCAAGTATTTGTAAGGAAAAGACCAGAACTAAGTGGAAAGTCTGATATCCAAACACAAAGATCAAGAGAAACATGAAAAAGTAAATATAAAAGAGAGGGAAAAGGAGAAAAATGTTTTGTTTTTCTTTTTTTTTTTTATTTAGACTCTCTTATTTAAGGGCTACAATTAGATCAAATTATATATATTAATATATGGGGAAAATGTTATTTGTAACTCTCAAAAATGTTTTCATTATTATAGTAAATAGAATAATCATTCATAGGAAAAGGTTAGGGCGTTAAAGGATATAAAATGATATTAAAAAAGGGTAAGGGGGAATCGATGATGGTACTAAGAGATACCTGAAGAAATAAAATAAATAGAATAATCACACAAAGATACACATGGGAAGGGGAGGGGAAGAATACTCTTATAAGAGGGAGAGGAAGAGAGTGATAATAGTTAATACTCAAATATTACTCTCAGTGAAATCAACTCTGAGAAGGAAGAGTATCTAGATCCATTGGGATCTTGAAGTCTATCTTATCCTACAGGGTAAGGAAGAATGGAAAACTAAGGGGGGGGGTAGGGGGAGGGAGCTCAAAAAAAAGGGAGGGAAGGAGAGGAAGGAGGGAACTTAATAGACCATAAAAAAACAAGAAGGGAACAAAAAGGGAGGGGCCAGAAATGGAAGCATATCTAGGGAGGGGAATAGGGGGATTGACTAAAAGTAAACCACTGGTTTAAAAGGATATAGCAAAAGAAGAAAGGTCAGAACCAGGAGAGGATATCAAAATGCTAGGGAATTCAAAAGTGACAATCATAACTTTGAATGTGAATGGGATGAACTCACCCATAAAACATAGACGAATAGGAGAGTGGATTAGAATCCAGAATCCTACCATACGTTGTCTATAAGAAAAACATATGAGGCAAGTAGATACTCACAAGGTCAGAATTAAAGGGCAGAGCAAGACCTATTGGGCCTCAACTGACAGAAAGAAGGCAGGAGTTGCAATCATGATATCTGACAAAGCCAAAGTAAAAAGAGACTTGATTAAAAGGGACAGGGAAGGTAAATATATCCTGACAAAAGGGAGTATAGATAATGAGGAAATATCACTAATCAACATGTATGCATCAAATGGTATAGCACCCAAATTTCTAATGGAGAAACTAGTAGAATTGAAGGAGGAAACAGATAGTAAAACTATATTAGTGGGAGACCTGAACCTACCACTATCAAATTTAGATAAATCAAATCAAAAAATAAATAAGAAAAAGGTAAAAGAGGTGACTGAAATCTTAGAAAAATTAGAGTTAGTAGATATATGGAGAAAAATAAATAGGAACAAAAAGGAATACACCTTCTTTTCAGCAACACATGGCACATTCACAAAGATTGACCATATACTAGGTCATAAAAACATGGCATACAACTGCAGAAAAGCAGAAGTAATAAATGCAACCTTTTCAGATCATAAGGCAATAAAAATAATGATCAGTAAGGGCACATGGAGAGCTAAATCAAAAATTAATTGGAAATTAAATAATATGATTCTCCAAAATCGACTAGTCAGAGAACAAATCATAGAAACAATAATTTCACTGAAGAAAATGACAATGATGAGACATCCTTTCGAACTCTATGGGATGCAGCCAAAGCAGTACTCAGGGGAAAATTTATATCCTTGAGTTCATATATTAACAAATTAGGAAGGGCAGAGATCAATGAATTGGATATGCAAATCAAAAAACTTGAAAGTGAACAAATTAAAACCCCCTAGAAGAAAACCAAATCAGAGATTCTAAAAATTAAGGGAGAACTTAATAAAATCAAAAGTCATAGAATTATTGAACTAATAAATAAGACTAGGAGCTGGGACTTTGAAAAAGCAAACAAAATAGACAAAATATTGATTAATCTAATAAAAAAGAGGAAAGAAGAAAATCAAATGAACAGTATTGGGAATGAAAAGGGAGAATTCACCTCCAATGAAGAGGAAATTAAGGCAATAATTAAAAACTATTTTGCCCAATTATAAGGCAATAAATATGCCAATCTAGGTGATATGGATGAATATTTACAAAAATATAAATTGCCTAGATTAACAGAAGAAGAAATAGAATTCTTAAACAATCCCATATCAGAAAAAGAAATTGAACAGGCCATCAAAGAACTTCCAAAGTAAAAAATCCCCAGGGCCTGATGGATTCACAAGTGAATTCTATCAGACATTCAAAGAATAGCTAATCCCAATACTATACAAACTATTTGACATAATAAGCAAAGAGGGAGTTCTACCAAATTCATTTTACGACACAAATATGGTACTGATCCCAAAGCCAGGCAGGCCAAAAATGGAGAAAGAAAACTACAGACCAATCTCCATAATGAACATAGATGCAAAAATCTTAAACAGGATACTAGCAAAAAGACTCCAGCAAGTCATCACGAGGGTTATTCACTTTGATCAGGTGGGATTTATACCATGAATGCAAGGATGGTTCAATATCAGGAAAACCATCCACATAATTGACCATATCTACAAGCAAACCAACAAAAATCACAATTATCTCAATAGACGCAGAAAAAGCCTTTGACAAAATACAACACCCATTCTTACTGAAAACACTAGATAGTATAGGAATAGAAGGATCTTTCCTAAAAATAATACACAGTATCTATCTAAAACCATCAGCCAACATCATCTTCAATGGGGATAAACTAGATGCATTTGTAAAAATGGAGATTTCAACCCCAGACTTCAATCCCCAGAAGTCCATGGCAGTTCCCAGAATTCCCTATAATCTCACCACAATCCCCACCTGGGCCGATAACAAAATTTGTATTTAAACTGACTGTACCGCCTACTTGCTCTCTGCTTCCACTTCTAAGGACACGCAGGCAAGATGTGAGTGGCTGTGAATGGGCTCTGTACCCTAAGCACGTGCTTTCTTATTTTGTATTTTCTTTAATTCTTAATTCTAATAATCTTTAACAAACCTCATAAAATATAATACTTTTAGTAGAAAAACTAATTTAAAATTTTACACATTCCCAATAAGATCATTATTATTATTAATATTATTCAATATTGTACTAGAAACACTAGCAGTAGCAATTAGAGAAGAAAAAGAAATTGAGGGTATTAAAATTGTCAATGAGGAGACCAAGCTATCACTCTTTGCAGATGACATGATGGTCTACTTAATGAATCCTAGAGAATCAACTAAAAAGCTAGTGGAAATAATCAACAACTTTAGCAAAGTTGCAGGATACAAAATAAACCCATATAAGTCATCAGCATTTCTATATATCTCCAACACATCTCAGCAGCAGAAATTAGAAAGAGAAATTCCATTCAAAATCACCTTAAACAATATAAAATACTTAGGAATCTATCTGCTGATACAAACACAGGAACTATATGAACACAACTACAAAACACTTTCCCCACAACTAAAACTAGATTTGAGCAATTGGAAAAACATTAACTGCTCATGGGTAGGATAAGCTAATATAATAAAAAATGACCATCCTACCCAAACTTATCTATTTAGTGCCATACCCATTGAAATTCCAAAAAACTTTTTTACTGAACTAGAAAAAACCATAACAAAGTTCATTTGTAAGAACAAAAGATCAAGGATATCCAGGGAAATAATGAAAAAAAAATACAAAGGAAGGTGGCCTTGCAGTCCCAGATCTCAAACTATATTATAAAGCAGTGGTCATCACCTCACACCCTACACCAATAAAAAACACTATCCACATCCAGAGAAAAAACTGTGGGAGTAAAAATACTAAAGAAAAACTACTGCTTAATGACATGGGTCGAAGGGGATATGAATGGGGAAATAGACTCTAAATGAATATCCTATTGCAAATACCAATAACTTGGAAAGAGGTTCTGATCAAGAACACATGCAATACCCAGTCAAATTGCACGTTGGCTATGGGAGGGGTAGGGGAAGGGGAGGGAGGAAAAGAAAATGATTTTTGTAACCAAGGAACACTGTTTGAAATTAAAAATAAAAATTCAAAAATCAAAACAAACAAAAAACAACAGTACTAAATAAAGAGGATTTTAAGGACACAGTTATTTTTCTAATTTATAATTAAAACAGAGAAATAGGGAATTTTATAGAATATTTAAACACTAACAAGTGAATTTTAAATGCATTCTAACCCTTGTGCTACTCTTTAAGTCACACCGGAAGAATTAATCATTCAAATAGTGTTGTTAAGGTTTTTTTTTTAAAAAAAAGTCTGGTTCATTAATTACCCCTTTTTCTTTGAAGCTCTGAGTACCAG
Organism: Monodelphis domestica; assembly: GCF_027887165.1. NCBI lineage: Eukaryota > Metazoa > Chordata > Mammalia > Didelphimorphia > Didelphidae > Monodelphis > Monodelphis domestica. The sequence continues at coordinate 74,992,275 of NC_077227.1, forward strand.
GCTACTCCAGGACCCCATAATACAAGTATAAAATGTTGATCTTGGAACTGTTCCACTGTTAGAATAATTTTTCTTTGCTTCTGTCCTCTGTAACCATAAACTGCCTCTGAAAAAGCAATGAGTATTAGTTTAATTTGATTTAATTGAAAATTTTCTCATTTTCCCAAGTCTATAAATTAATTCAAAAGTAGATTAGACATACATACACTGGTGATTGAACTGTTAATTAGTAAAACCATTGTGTAATTTCTAATTTTGTATTATAAAGTAACAAAAATGTCCATACCCCTTGACATGGAGATTCTCCTGTTAGGAGAATTCAAGAAGGTCATTGACAAAAAGAAAGGCTCCATACTCACTTAAAATATTAATAGCAGAGCTTTTTGTGATAGCAAAGAACTAGAATGGCAAGCCATCTTCCAGCTCATTTTTAGTGGCAGTCCCACAGTCCCACATGTCTAGAACTCTCTGTCTCTCCCTCCCCTCCCCCCAATGCAATGGCTTCCATGGCTTCTTTCAAATTTACTGTAAGTGTAAGAAGTCTTTCCTGGTCCTCTTTACTTTTAGTGCCTTCCCTCTGAGATTACCTACATTTATCCTGTATATACCTTGTTTGTATGGACTGTCCTGCATTAAGACTATAAACTCCTTGAGAAAAGGAATATAATTTGCCTTTTATCTTCAGCTCTTAGCATAGTACCTGGCATATAATGGTTACTTAGTAAATACTTGTTGAATTGACAATTTGGAAACAAAGTAGATGCAATTGATTGGGGAATCGCTAAAAATCCCCAACAAAAACCACACTGTGATACATAAACGCAAACTGCCATAAGAAATAGCAAACAGGATGAATACAGAGATACATGGAAAGACTTATATGCACTTATGCAAGTGGAGGCAAAACAAGAAAAGAATATATAAAACATCAATGTAAACTGATATAATGTAAGACAATTAAAAATGAAATGTTAGAAAATTATAAGGAGCAAGCTTTAAACCCAAAGAAGAACTATGGAGAAAGAGGAAAAGATACCTCCCCCACTCTTCTGCAGAAGTACTGGAGGGAGCACAAGTAATGAACACTGCATAAGCAGATTTTTTTGAGGTATATTCATTTAATTTTTCCTTCTCTTTTAAAAAACTTTTCTATGAATGATAGCTTTCTTAGAGGAGGAAGAAGAGGGTTATAGAGGAAAGGTAATGTAAAAACAAAAAGATATCAGAAAAAATCTACTTTAAAAGACACATATTGCATTTTATTTAGTTCTATTTTTAAAGGCTATAGCCATGTGACCATAAAGCTTCCTTAATCTAGACTTATACCATGTGCTTGAAAGATTTTGCTTCTTGAAGAAGCATCATTCTCAACTTTTCTAATAAAGGACTACAAAATTACTTACCTGTTAGCACTGTGATTTTGACAAGTTTTAGTACTGAATGGACTAATGTGTTTGGCTGAAGCTGGTCCAATTCTACATATTGTATTCTTTCCAATTTCTGAGGATGTCTGAAAGGGAGATCTACAATATAGGAATGCTTTGAAGAGATATACACTAATAAATCTTCTAGAACTGTAACACTGAGTATACTGGAATCTAAAAAACAAAACAAAAAGCCCACAAAGATTATGGAAATAGTCTATTTGGAGAACTCTACTTTGTGCAATAATAGTTAGAAAGTAAATGATCCTTTTTCTGTGTTCTGGACTACATTAGTATTCCTCTTACCACAGAATATCTAGTCTCGTTTAAATATGAAAATAGAACCTTGAATTTAAAACAAATAAAATTAGCTTCTAATCCTCATTTTCCTATTTCTTTTAACTCACAATAAGCCTCAAAATCTTAATTACTTTTTATTGTTCTTTGATGGTAAATCAAGGAATAAATAATGAATGGATTTTTTTAAAGCTAAAGAACAGAACCTCTACTGAATACACTGCAATTGCTATCTGACACTTAAGACCTTTATAGCATCTCCTCACAAATTTCTGTATAGCAGTGGAGATGATCCTGGAAATTGCCTTTAAAGAAAATTGCTGGAATAAGCTTCCTTAGTTGTCATTTCTTTCTTTCTCATGAAAGCGCGATGCAAAAATAATTCAAAGACCTTTTATAAATAAATAAGAGTTTGCTGTTAGGGATACTCTATAAGGGATTCCTGAAAGAAATATGATGCTGGGCCAGAAGACCTCTAAAGCCTCTTCTAATTCTAAAATCCAGTAAGGATGTTGCAAGTGGAGCTATTTAAAGTTTTTGTGAATTAAGTGATTTTTTTTCCTGTTTAAATTTATGTGAGAATATTCATCATGAATCCAGTTATTTTAGCTGCGCTCTTTGTGGTGGCAAAAAATTGGAAAATGAGAAGATGCCCTTCAATGGGGAATGGCTGAACAAATTGTGGTATATGTTGGTGATGGAATACTACTGTGCTCAAAGGAATAATAATGTGGAGAAATTCCATGGGAACTGGAACAACCTCCAGGAAGTGATGCAGAGCAAAAGGAGCAGAACCAGGAAAACATTGTACACAGAGACTGATACACTGTGGTACAATCAAATGTAATGGACTCCTCCATTGGTGGTAATGCATCGATCCTGAACAACCAGAGGGTTCCAGGAGAAAAAACACTATCCACACCCAGAGGAAAAACTGTGGGAGTAGAAACACCAAAGAAAAAACAAATGCTTGATTGCATGGGTGGAGGGGGATATGACTGGGGATGTAGACTGTATGAACATCCTAGTGAAAATACCAACAATATGGAAATGGATTCTGATCAAAGACACATGTAATATTCAGTGGAATTATGTGTCAGCTACAGGAGGGGAGGGGAGGGAGGAATAGAAAATGATTTTTGTAACCAGGAAATAGTGTTTGAAATTGGCCAAATTAAAAAAAAAAAATGAATCCAGTTTTTTTCTTGGAGAATAATCTTTGGACAAGAAACATCAGAACATAATTAACTAAGAAGTGAAATCCAAGATAGGGCTATTTTGATATGGGGCTACCTTGAGAGGTAGTGAATTCCCTCACCAGAGGTCTTTGAGCAAATGTTGGATGACCGTTTGTCACATATCATAGAAGGAATTTTTTTTTCAGAAATGGTTTGGATTGTATGGCCTTGAATATCCATACCTTTCTGTTCACTTCTGAGATTCTAGGATTCTGATATCTCTAAAGTATACTTAATTTTACTCTGCAACAGTATATTTATTTCTAAATGCCAAATTTTCGAGTCTAAAACAAATCATTCAAGTGCTTCCACCTGTAGGGAAAATTTATAAAATTGGTTTGGCCTGGAGAAAGAACAATACAGAGGGTAAACTTTATTATCGCCCTTGTAATCTTTTAGTATTTCTTTTGTTATTAAAAAAAGTCTTATTTAATAATAATTACATATCTTTAACTAGAAACTAGTACAAATTTTTCCTTTTAAAAAATTATCATATTTTGTAGGCTACATTTCCCCTTTAAATTTTGTTTACTTAAAATTAAAATATGTAGCATTCCAAGCATATTCACATCTAAGAAATATAAATGATGTATGGATATTGTGTTTTCAGACACAAGGTTAAACTCTGATATTTGTGGGCAGACTCTTGACCTAGCCATGCTGCCTTTGTTCAAGGCAAACTCATTAACATTTTGTCAAAAGGTGTCATCATTACCATCCCATCCAATCTGAATTATCTATGCTTTGTTACCTATTCATTGAGCACCTCCCAAGCCACACTGAAATAAATTTGGGAGGGGGTCCCATGATTTTCTCTCTTGGACTTTGCATTATCACACTTGATACTTTCATCCTACTTTCTATCTAGGAACTCTTGTTCCTGCAACCTTGAAGTTCTCACTGCTGTCTTTCTCTTTACTAAGGCCACTCTTGGCCACATGCTTTCTGTCTTGGAATCCTTACTTCCACCTGTCTGCATTACTTCTCACATTTTCCTTTAATTATCTTTCTAAGGAAAATGTCCTCAGGGATTCATGCCTTCCCTTACCAATAATATTGACTTGTCTGTGTCCTTTATTCTTCACCCATTTTCTCAGACTCCTTGCTCCTTCTCAAATCCCAACCCACAAAGGAAAATTCTTTTTATAACAGCCGCTGGCTGGCCTGTTATAAAATATAGGCCCCAATGCAGCCTAGAGTGTTATTTTTTTCCTATTTAATATTTATATGCTTTACTAAAAACCTACTTTTATGCCCCACCAAGAAGTTAATTTTGGGTTTTCAAAAGACTTCAAATAGGAACCTACAGACAAATGATATATGTTCTCTAAAAATGTGACTTACAAATGTGCTTCAGAGGGGTTCATCACAAGGCAGTCTATGGACTAATGAATTTTTAGCTATAGTTAACTCTTGAAGACTATTACTAAATTACAGGAGGGCTGCAATCTCTATTGGTAGAGGTGATACACTGACAAAAACATGAATACTGAAATTCTATGCTAATACACCTAAAGATTTTTATTGCCCTTTCAATGAGGTCTAATTTGGGGGGGTCTATATTTGGGGTGGGCTAAATAGGGACTAATATGGTATATATAATAAAAGTATTACTGCATGATTACAGTTCTGTGAATTTTTTAAACAATTTATATGTGAGGTGTCACAAAATTCTTAGTGCATGTTTTAAGTTTTGGAGTTTAAAAAACTGGAACTTAGACTTTTGGTACACCCCGTGTAAAAGATCATTCATTCAATTTAAAGTTTTAAAACCTCTGATCAACTAATTCTAATCACTTATCTCCAAAAAAACTCATTATTTGAAAAGTATATACAAAGCAGAAAAACCAGTCATAGTCTAAGATAAGATACAAGATTTGCATCAAAGGCCAATAATTTTCATTCTTTTTTAAATTTTTACCTACTGTTTTAGAATCAATGTTCAGTATTGCCTCTAAGGCAGAAAAGTTGTTACAGGTTAGGCAACTGGGGTTAAATGATTTGCCCAGAGTCACCCAGCAAGTGTCTGAGGTCACATTTTGAACCCAAGATCTCCTATTTCTAGGCCTGGTTCTCTATCCACTGAGCAACCTAGATGCCCTCATCAATAACCCCCAAGGCTGTTTTCGAGGCAGAATATCTCAAAAAAATTCATTTGAAAAAACAGATTTAAATATTGTACATGAGCAGAAGATTAAAGAGTTGCAGAACAATGCCATTTAAAAAAATATCATTTCATAAACTTTTAGAACCTATAAGACAGGGGGCAGCTGGGTAGTTCAGTGGATTGAAAGCCAGGCCTAGAGACGGGAGGTCCTAGGTTCAAATGTGACCTCAGACACTTCCCAGTTGTGTGACCCTGGGCAAGTCACTTGACCCCCATTGCCTAGCCCTTACCACTCTTCTGCCTTGGAGCCAATACACAGTATTGACTGCAAGATGGAAGGTAAGGGTTTAAAAAAAAAAAGAACCTATAAGACACAAACTATTCTAATAGTTATAGAAATATTAAATCACCAAAATGTTAGCATATTTGTAAAAATGTTAAGTTCTATCTATACCAACCAAAATGATAGTGAAGCCAATTTGTTATTATACTTTGCATTTTTAAACTAACTTTTTTTTTTACATTTTATTTTGGTACAATTTCCAACAAGCATCCAAATGAATCCCATTATGAAGCACATTTCTTGAAAAAGTTAGTTTATCTGTTAATGTCTTTTAACTCTGACAGTTACGGTATTAACACTGACTAATGCATCTGACCAAACTCCTATACCATTTTTTAGCCAATTAAAACTATAAAGAACCTGTTAACAAATCATTATATTCATAATATGTCTTACATTCTTTAGACTGGACAGATGAGCAACTCCCCAAATTCAATAACTGACTCATAAATGTAGATTGAAGTACTGTTTCCCTATACCACTGGTCATCATGTAATGTGACATCTGGGAAAAAAGAAATGGAAAAAAACAGCAACTGAATGCATTTAGAAATTCCTAACTTGAGGTTAACTTTTTAAAATGTTATTTATTTTAAAAATATTTTTCCATGTTTACATGATTCTTTCCCTTCCCCTCCCACAGCTTACAAACAATTCCACTAGGTTGTACAAATGTACACTTGATACCTATTTCCATATTATTCATTTTTGCTACAGAGTGAAATTTTTAAAGTATGGTTAACATTTCAACTATGCTTTTCATAATCTAGTGGAAATTATATAACCATCTGAGTATTAATTCATGTCATAACCTCTCTACTTTATCTCCCATTCTTTTTTTTTTCTTCTTTGCTCCAATCTGATGAAGAGGCAGCCCTTCTTGCCAATGCTAATCCCCTCTCCTTTTCCCTCCCGTCAGTTTGATAACTGCCCCTTTGACCACTATCTTTAATCTTTATCCTTTGTATGCCTAAAATAACCAGTTCTCCACAATTCTTAAAAACAAATACACAAAAACCTCTCTGCTGCTAAATCTGACAGTCTTCTCACAAGCTTCATCTTACTTGACTTTTGTCACTCTTAACATCATTCATTTCCTCCTCATAACACTATTTTATGCTGGGTTTCCTCTTATCCAGATGTGACTTTTCAGTTTCCTTTGCTGGATCATTTTCCATCTCCTACCCTGTGAGTGACTCTCTGTTCTGAGGTCCCCTCTACACATCCTTTAGGAGATCTCATCTACTCTCATAGGTTCAATGAATGCATCAATGCCAATGACTCCCAAAGATTTACTGTCTATATTTTAGATTCCCTGAGTGGGAATAATGCTGGTTGTAGTATAAAATGGTGGTCTTTGTCAGGATCAAATTAAATAATGCACATAAAACTCTTGGGAAACCTTTAAGTTGCTGTATAAATAGTAGTAGCTACTATAATTAGTGCCTATGGATTAAAATTCAAATTCTTTTGCCTGGAATTCAAGGCTACCCCAGCCTACCTTTCCTTTTTTTTTTTTACCAGAACACACCCTATACCTGTGTTGGCGAACCCATGGCATGGGTGCTCTGTGTGCTGGAGGGGGCTGCTCCCCTCACCCACTTCCACCATGCCTGAGGACATTTTTCACATGTCCCATCCCTCTGCCCAGCAGCTCAATGTGGGCACTTTCTCCCTCCCCTGTCTGGGAGAATGCAGGGGGCTCACAGGAGGCTTGAAGGTGCCATTTGGGCATGCAACCTTTAAAATCATCACTGCCCTATACCCTTCTCATTTTCATGTCTTTTCTTTTAAAAAATAAAAACACAAAATATTTTATTGATGTCTTTTGCCTTTATATCACACTTATTTCTGGAGGAAACTTCTTCCAGAATGAATCTTCTTTTATAACCAAGAAAATCAATTAAGCAAAAACCTCATCTAATAATATGTAGAGCATTCTGTCCTGGGTGCCTACAGGTTCTTCATTAGGAAGAAGGAGCTATGTTTTATGATCTCTTCCCCAAGACCACTTACTGATTTTTACCAATTATTTAGTATTCTAAAAATCAGTTTTGCTTCTTTTAGTGATTAAAAAAATTTTATATTGAGGTTTTGTTTCTCTTATTCTGTATCATCTCATGCATTTCCCATTCCATGCCTCCTTTTAAGCTGTCTATAAAATGTCCCAAATGACTTCTCTTATCCCTTTATCTGCAGAATTTCAAACCATCCTTTAAAATTCATCTCAAATGCCATGCCTCATTTTCATTTATCCTTCCCTGATCTTCCCAACTGGAGAAAACCTTGTCTCCTGACCTCATGTAGCAATTTGTGTTGAAAATATCTAAAGAATTTACATAGTACTATATATTATGGTTATTTAGGTTTGTGCTTTATTTCTCTACTCTTTGAAGGCTCTAGGGTGGCAGAGACCATTTAAAATGTGTTTTTCTCCCATTATTAAGCATTGTGCTGCACAGAGTAGGAACATAAATGCATAAATAAAAAAGAATTTTTTTGGGCTCAACAGAGAGAGCCAATGGAAAATGAAATGTTCAGTTCACATGGTTGGAGAAATATTTTTAGTGAAATAAAACAAGTGCTGGTAGCACAAGGACCTCACCTGTTAGTAAAATTATGTCTCCAGGAAATACTGTTAGCATACCAAAGGCAACATCCCGCCACAGCACAACCTTCTTTTTAATGTCTGATTGGTCAGTCACTGTAATAGTTGCCAAAGGAACTTTACAGCCAGAATTTGGTCCTGCTTTTATATGTATTTCCTTGACATGACATGGATGTAAGGCCATCACCAAACAATTATATCTCTGGTTTTTGCAAGCACAGTTTTTAAGCAGAGATGTTTTCTTTAAGAACTTGCCAAATCTAGATACATTTTTTTCAGGAGGAGTTTCTGAAGAGATTTGTTCTGAAGAACAAACTGACTTAACTCTCTTGGTTCCCTGGAGGGATTCTGATATAGTGTTAAGAGGACCTGAATTCTCTTCGGAGGTCCAATTTCTTTTAGTAGAGAATTTATGGAAAGTATTTTGTTGGAAACAACTTTTTCTTGTGTTAAATGACTCAACATAAAAATTATCTGTAGGCTGTTCATTAAGAGTTTTGAGAAGTTCTTGAGATCTTTTATTTTCTTCAAATCCTTTGTCATAGTTTAAGAGAGTAAGATTGCTTATTGTCTCAAGACAATCAGGGCTAAAGAGTTCCAAGGAGTTTGCTTGATTTGGTCCATCCACAAAATTATTGGAATCTCCTAGCCTCATTTCCCTACAACTTTCCTTTGGTTTCATGCCTGTAGTTCCTTTATTTAGAAAACTCTGTTCTTTATCCAGACTTTGGGTGAGAAAAGCTATCTTACTTGATGTCATAATACTAAGAAATTCAATGTCTGTTGATGTACTGGAGCTTGAGATCTTTGTTATTCCTTCAGACTTTGGTTCATCTGTTGCTTGGGGGGAAAAAAATCCTATGTCATGGTTTTCCATCTCTTGACTTTCTGATGGCATAGGATCAATTTCTGTAGCTTTTGGCTCTATATTAATATGCTTAGTACTGCACACCAAATCCCAGATATTGGAATAATCCTGATTTATTGGTTGGGAATTTTTTCTTGAGAGATTTCGGAAACAGGAATTTGACTGAAATTTCTCTTGCTGGTCTGTGATTTTACTATTTTCATTCCCAGAATAATGACATTTTCTGTCATTTAAATACTGTTGAACTCTGCTTTCAAATCCAAATATTTGCTCATTATTCTGGGACTGCATATACTGTGTTTCAGGAACACATGTTAAATAGTCTTCACCATGCTGAGATCTAGTCTTCATGGCATTCATCATGACATGTTCTTTGAGGGGAACTGGAAGTCTGGTATGGTGGTCTTCAAGATGACCATACTGGCATTCTTTAAAAGCACTAACATTTAAGGATTGGTGATCATAGAAAAGCTGAGCTATTTTCCATGGATCCGCATTGGTTGCTGAACATGTATGTTCTAATGATACATCCGTATTTGATGGAATAACTGGTGCTCCAAAGAAAATGTGGATTTGAGGTATTTTACTCATGATTCCTGATGAAAAAAATAAAAATGTATAAATATACTGACTCATTTAATGTTATATTAACTTCAGAGTCACAAAAAACAAGAGATAATTAATTATAAATTAATATTTATTATGAGATTCTCAACTTTATCCTAATGTTCATAACTATCTAACCAATATATTTATACTTGAAAATAATGCTAATATATATTTAGGGACTCAGTAGGCAAATAAAGTATTACTTGCTACATTAATTTGTTCAGTTTCATGTTGTACAACTCAAATCTCGTTTTATTAACAGGTTAATTTCATTTTGCCCACCGAATACATCATTTGTTCAATTAGCAGTATAAACAACTAGATGATGCACAAAGATTATTTATCTAGATTATTCATGATAACTCAAGTAGTTCACATATACTCAAAATATAAACCAAACCAAAAAGAGCCTTATACAAATGTAATCACAGACTGACTATTTCTAAATCCATATGTCCTTATTTTTGGGTTATCTCATGTGTCCTTCCCTGCTGAGCAATTTGTAGTGGTTCTCCCTCTATTTCTTAAGGGTTAAAAATAGAATTACTTGGCTCCTACCTGTCTTTCTAGCCTTGTTTAGTCTACTTTTAACAAATGTCATATTGCAGTCAAATAGAAGTCTTACCTATTTCCTAAACTTTCCACTCAATCTCTTGTTTTCATGAATTTCAATAACTGTCCATACCTCCTTTTCCCTTGTATGGTATTTATACAAGTTATGCTCCACAGCAGAATTTAACCAATTCCTTTCAGTGAAGGAATGCTTCATTTTTATCGTTTTATCTCCAGCATTTAGCCCAGTGCCTTGCACTTTTGATCTGCTCTATGGAACTAAATTATATTATACATGTCTTTAATAACCACTTAGCATAATTAAGAGTTGACTATTGTTCTTAGAAAATTTGATTTGCAAATGCTTCTACAGAAAAAAATTAAAAATACAAATGAAATTGAGAATAGGACAATGACAAGGGTATCACAACATTTTTATAACTTGTTAATGTGATTGATTTTAATCACAGTAAGGGTGTCTGAAGACAGCAATATAAACTTTTCAAAATTTTAAGGAATTAGATACAGGAAATACTAGTCTTCATAGAAAGGGAAAACAGTGAAGGAATAGGTAATTAATTACAACCAAATAGAGGGAATATGCTTTTGAGAAAAATGAAACTAAGAATTCAAACTCTGCTTTTATAGTCTTTAAGATTGATGTGCTCCTGAAACAATTATACATCCTTGAATCTTTTCAGAACAAAAGTTTTAATGTGAGAGTTGTCACTGCAGCTATTACTATTTGGGCAATACTGATAATCAAGACATATAATTTTCAAACAATGATCTCAAGATGCCAGCAAAACTAGAGAGAACAGATTTCAGTTTTTGGCCTGCTATGAGTCAAGGAAGAATAGTCATTTAAAAAGTAAATTAAAAGTATTAAAGTAAATACTGTTTTGGATTGCTACACAACTTACATCTATAAAGAGAAGCTCAATGCTTTATCTTTATCAAACAGCTTTATTTCTAAAATGTGCTTTTTTCATTTGGCCATTAGAGGTCACCAAAGCATCCAATAAAAGTCTACTTTGGATTTGAATTGAAAAGCACATCTCACCCTTCATTTGACAGGTGGGGAACAGGGATGTAGACAGATCAGTGATTTGCCCAAAGTCACACAGATATTCAGTAGCAGAACTGGAGTAGGCCCCAGGTCTTCAGATTTCAAATTGAGTATGTCTTCTATCATACTGCACTACTTTGAGTAGGTTACTTGATGATGAATATTTTATTTGGGACAGAGCCATTATACATGTATTTCTACAATACAACAAAATAAGCCACAGAACTTTACTTCAGGAGTTTTTGAAAAAAAATTTTTGGCATTGAAATCTGATCAAGAAATCAAGGGGAAAAGGTTTTTTTTTTTTTTTACACGAAGCACAATGCCATCAGGCATGCTTAGTTTATATTTTTTAAAAGGTTTAAAGACCTAAGGACGTGTTCATATATAGATGGTCAAACAGTTCAGTGATATTTTTGCTGCAGCTTTAACTCTGCAACCTTTTACTAGCTTTCCAGTGGAATAGTGAAAGAGCTATTTTTAATATAGTTTGTGATCATGTCTTATTATGACCATATGTAGATATATTCCAGTGGCTAGTAGGGTTCTGTCCAATTTGAAGAAGCTGTTAAGTTATTAAGCCTGATGGGTCAATAGGTTTCAAAAAAGAATTATTTGGCATTAGACACTTCCTAGTTTTGTAACCCTGGGCAAGTCAGTTAACTTTGATTGACTAGCCCTTGCTGACCTTCTATCTTATAAGTGATACTAAGACAGAAGGCAAGTGTAATAATTAAAGGAATTGTTGAGGGCTGAAGAAGTACAGGGCATAAGGAACGTTTTGTAACAGGGAATGGAGGAGTTGAAGGGATAGAGGGAATATGGATGCTAGTGAAGTAAAGGGAGAAAGATATCCCCTGCTGAGAGGCTATCTTTGAAAAAATGGGGTTCCAGAGAAATAGGCCAACTATGATAGCCTGAGGGGATGTCTTCTCTATTGATTGATGTTGAATATACCCCAGAGCAGGTAAGCAGGGACCCCCCTGAGGGCCAAGCCTCTCCTGGACCAAGATCGCCCAGTAGGGATCTGATAAGGACCAATAAGTCTGTCCTTAGGTTCAGTTCCCTCTATGTTCCCCTGAAATGATAATCCTCTTATCTGACTGTGGTTTATTTAAATAAAGATGAATTTTAATAACAAGTTTAGATTGGGAAGATATCAAGGAAGAGGGCATTGGGATTTCCCTAGATTGGGTTTGAGTGTCTCTCAGCTTTTGAGCTGAGGCCAGGCCTCCCAGGCTGGTAGAGGGTTTCTTTTATTCCTTCTAAGCTAATATATGCTAGTTTTCTTAAGTTCAAAGTCTTTAGCAGTAGACAGCAAGAGCAAGAAAAGGTTCTGATCTTCAGAGCTGGTTGGGCCTGTCTCTTCGGGCTGATGCCCCTAAAGACCGGCCTTACAGTTCAAACCGCTTCCTTTAAATCCTTTTGTTCAATGACACAATCACAGGAATCCAGGTAGAGCACACAATTGGGAAAATCAGGAACAGAGGTACTTCTATCCAGAGACAGGGAGAAAGCTCTCCTTCCAGTCCGAGGGCCAGGAAAGAGAGCATCCTTTCAAGAGCAACTGTCACTCTCCAAGTCCCCCTCAATCCCACCAACTGTCATTGCTTTTCATCAATTTCACTCTAACCTTCCAACTGCTCCACCTCAGTGGCAGAAAGTCCAGAGCTTGATTCAGTTTTCCTTTCTACAATCATCTCCTTTTTTTCTGTGACCTTCCCAAGGCCGTTTATATTTATTATACTTACCAAGCTACTAAATCTACTTTCTAACTACTCCCCCCAAAATAATAAACTTCCCTCAATTACTCTATCACTATTCTATGCTAACATTATCTACTCTAAGGAATTTTATGCAGGAAAGTTTGGGTAAGGGTAGTTTTAGGGTTTTACAATGAATTCAGTACAATAAATGTTTGAACAAAACCATTAAGGAGAAATTTGAATCTTAGTGCTAATATTACTTACTCTTGCTAAGTAAAACTAATATAAAAAATTTTCCTATTTTATTTATACCTAATTATTTGCAAACTATTTTATCTCTATATATTTCCATTAAACACAATTTCAGCATCAGCTTTACAATAAACAATGAAAAGTTTACTATCTGCAAATTCAGCTTAAGTCTATTCCTATTACTAAACAAACAAAAAAGGATCAATAGTAACAGAAATATAAATGTTCTTCCCATATTTTATATGATAGTAAACATAATAAAGATTCCAATGGAAAATATCTTTAAATCAGAAAGATATGAGAACTTAATTTTTATTATTCTCAAAATGAAAGAATGATAAAAGAACTAGTATATGTTATCACTTCCATAAAATCTTTATGATAATGGGTCCCATGATTGAAGCACCCTTGATGAAAAAATAGGAGAGGAACAGGCACATTTTCATAGACTATTTTCAATAAGAATTGACAATATCATAGTCACATAACTGACTGAAAAGTATAAAGATCCCACTTTATTTACTGTTTACTGATAACAACAAAAATGTTGATTTAGTAGAGATAAACACAGTCTATGTAGCTATGAATCATGGAACAATAAGACTTTTGAAAAGGCTACATTATGGGTGACCAAAAGGATAATGGAGAGATACATGGAATGTATATGTGTACATAGGCTGCAGTTCACCACCAATGATGACTTCCATGCAAAGAGTATGATATGTCATCAAAGACATGTAAGCAAAAAAGGAAGTAGGCTAGGTACGTAGAAGAGAAAATATATGTACGGTCTAAATATTAAACTATATAAAGGGAATACCTAGACTAGATTTACTTGGAAGAATTTAATTGCATGGATCAATTTAAGTCTCATGTAAGTACAACATTGTTTATCTGGTCTCAGTTTATTAAATGGGATGACTATTTCATTTTTATGAATAGTCTTTTTCCCAGAAAATATTGTAAGTAAATGATCTGATTAGAAGTGATAAGGAAATGACATCTTGCTAAAAAAAGGTACTATAAACAATGAAGTAATATCAATACTAAACACATATGCACCAAATGGTATAGTATCTAAATTTTTAAAGGAGAAATTAAATTAACTTCAAAAGGAAATAAACAGTAAAACTATACTAGTGGGGGACCTCAACTTCCCTATAGCATCTAAATTTTTAAAGGAGAAATTAAATTAACTTCAAAAGGAAATAAACAGTAAGACTATACTAGTGGGGGACCTCAACTTCCCTTTTCAGATCTAGATAAGTTAAACCAAAAAAATAACAAAGAAGAAGTAAAGAAAGTGAAAGAAATCTTAGAAAAGTTAGAACTAATAGATCTCTGGAGAGAACTAAATGGAAATAAAAAGGAATATATCTTCTTTTCAAAAGTACATGGCTCCTACACAAAAAATGATCATCTATCAAGGCATAAAAACTTCACAATCAAATGCAGAAAAGCAGAAATAATAAGTGCATCCTTTTCATATCATAACGCAAAAAAAGTATAAATAATGAAGTTCCATGGAAAGATAAATCAAAAATTAATTGGAAACCAAGTAATGCTTAAAAAGGAGTGGGTCAAAGAATAAATTGTAGAAACAATAATTTCATTAATGAGAATGACAATGAGACAACATTTCAACATTTATGGAATACAGCCAAAGCCCATTAGGTGGGAAGTTCCAAGGACCTGAGCAGCTTTTGACTTTGAATCAGGAAAAATACTCATGAATAAGGTGACCTAGAACAAAGCAGAAGATGTCCTATTATTGTTCTGAGCCAAAGGAAAACTGGAGTGAAATACAGTACTTTCTATAAGGCAGACAATACCCATCTTCAAAAAGTCAATTACTAAGATTACTAACCATCCCAGAAATAAAGTAAATAATGTTCACTAAAGACTGTGGATCAACCTCAACAGCCTTTTTTTTTTTTAAACTAAAGTAAATAGGTTTAATGTCTCTCATACTGCAGAGAGAGAACTTATCTGAAAACAAAAGATTTTCCTGAAATTTGTAAGGGTGGAGTAGTTTTAAAATTCACACAAAGAATCCTCATCTCTACCACTGCCAGTGCCCTACACACCAGTAAACTGTAAATCCATCACTAGTTGACTCTCAGCAGCTGGGAAGAAGCCAGGTCATCTACATCTTCCTTCTCCTCCTGACTTTCTAGACATTCTCCACCATGTCTCAGCACCCCTTCAAATATTCACCCCTTCAGTAAGGACTGTCTTGTGTTTGTATTCTTGATGTTCAGCATTGGGTCTGGAACATAGGAAGTGCCCAATACTTGTTTGACAACTTGACTTTTGGCTCAACATTCCCCCAACAACTCTGGATGCATTTATGGCAAGTGATGAAGAAGTCTAAAGCCTCCCGCCAGCGAGAAGCTTTATGGTAGGAAAATAGAAAAGGGATAGAAGTTTTTGATCCCACGAAGGGCGTGAAGGAGCTAAGCTTTGAGATGTCAATAATGAGTCAGTAATCAATTATTATTAATATTTGGGAGCCGCAGCCACGCTCCGATCAATGGACGTTACTGACAGGCTATATTCTGCCCAGAGATCCTGTTTAACACTACACTGGTCAGAGGATGATATAGCTCAGCTGGGAGAATAAATAGAGACTAATAGAATTAGAGAATGCTAGGTATTAGCATTGGAAAAGAAAGAGAGACACCTGGCCGAAGGCCAGGCCTCAGGTTAAGATAGGGAGGAGAGAAAAAAGTGGAGATAGCAAACCTGTAGATCGTCCAAGAAGGAGAAGAAAAAGAAGAAGAAGGAGGAGGAGGAGGAGGAGGAGGAGGAGCTGGCCATGGCTTCCCAATTTATTGTCTTTGATACGCAAATGAACTCAATACATATTGATAAGATACATAATGCCTCAATACATATAGATGAGTTACATAGTGTATTGCCATTGGATAATTGCAAATTACAACAAGGTGAAGGTGGAGTTTTTATCCTCAGGTGAGTGAGACAAAGGGAAGTCAGAAGACAGAACTTGAGCACTGTTAAATTTAAAATAGTTTTGAGCGTTAAATAGTTGTAGATAAGAGAGTGGGAGCCATAAACTGTGATAATTAAAATGTTTGGGAGCAAGGGAAATATATATATATATCAATTATGACTGCTGAAACATGTTTTCTACTGTGTCTTGGTTTTATATAAATATAAGATGGTCGCCAGGGAATATATTCCCAATTTATGAATATGCCCAAGCCAACTGGGTTTTATAGAGAAATTTAATTTATAATACACTGATTAATCTATAGAAAAAGAGAGAAAGGAAGAAAGGAATAAGAATGAATAAATCAGTCAGTTGGTTTTATCACTCACCCAAGAACTCTCTAGGTAAGGCTTCTCATGCCAACCTCAGGCTCCACCTTCAAGAGAGCCTCCTTTCAAGAAATGTTTCCAGAGAATTCTCCTCCTTCAGAGCCAGCCTTCTATCCTGGTCCTCCCACAGAGCAACCTCCTCAGTCTTCCTTCAGAGCCACCTCGCTCAGAGCAAAACCTCCTCTCTCTCAGAGCAACAACTCCCCCTCAGTCCTCAGACCCCGCTATCTTTAAGGAAACCATCTCAGTCCCCTCCCCTCAGTTCTCACATCTACCAATCACTGTCGATGTCTCCCCTGTGCCAATGGTGGCTCTAGCTTAACCCAGGACTGCCCAGAGGTCTGTTTCCTTTGCACATGTCTGTTGTAGGTCATATTCTCAAATAATTAAATCTTGATCTATGCTGCAGCCCTTCCTAAATCCTGTTAGACTGAGTAGGGTGGAGATTGTAAGTTCCAAGACCTGGTTCTGTCATTCCAAGTATCTCTATTGTATCAATTCTAAAATCAATCATGACTCAAAGAACTTCCTGTTCTATGCTTAAGCATAGGTCAAAGCCCTTTCCATTGTATAGCAAACGGTTTCTGTCCTAAAGTAATCTTAAGTAGGGAGGAGAAGGACCCTCCCATGCCAAGGGTTTTCACATTCCAATAGAGTTCTTACTATCAGTAGGAAATTTTTTCCAAGTATGAAATTTCCCAATGGTGAAATTTCCAACATTCATAAGTCTAAAACGTTTTAAGGTTTACAGCACCAAGTGAAAAAGAGCCTGGAGGAGAAACATGGACAGTGGACATGTTTGATAACATGGGAAACAGAGAGTCAGGAATTGGGAGGAGTTGAAAAGAAGGAAGAGGACAAAGAGGAAGAAGCAAGACTGAGGTGAGGAGGCAGAGAATGCATAAGCCAACCAAGGACTTTCCATGCTGGTGCCCAAGAATCTCATGGCATTTACTAAACTTGTGAATAAGCTTCCCTGATCACAAGAAGAAAGAGTTGGGAGTTCCAGAGTATTCACTCTTATAAAAGGACACTTCATCCTATTCTCTCTCCCCATGTTAAAAGTGGGAAGGGATTAAAAGTATATCATTATCAAGGAGTCATTAAGAGTCACAGGGTTCAACAGGGTAAATTTTCCCAGGTCTTTGTATCCTTATATTTTTAGCCAGACTCAGGATTTTCTCTCTACTCCTGGTATTTTTTTAAAGAAAAAAAAAAGTATTTCTTCACTTCTTGGCATCTCCAGGGCAGATTACTTGTTAATCACCAGATCTAGGAGGTCATTTTTTACGTTTGGGATTGTTGTTTCATGAAAAATTTCTGGTCACTTAACTTCATGTCCAGAAAGAGCCAGTCCAGAGAGTAAAAGAGGTGACCTTCTTTTCCAATTTACTTTTTCCCCAATGCCAGAATCATTTATGAATGACTAGAGCCAAAGCTAGTATAATCTGGGTACATCTCCATGAACCAGATTTACCTGCCACACTAAACACTAAGTTTTAAAAAAAAACTCATTCTTATTCTATATTATACACATTATGTGCTGGATCATGGAACCACAGCTGCCAAAAGGAGACACTTTGAGAGTAGTCTACTCCCCATGTCTTCAGCACCCCACTGACAGTTGGTAGAAGAGAAGTGGTCTGTGGAATTTCTAGTGCTATATCTCAAGAATACTTCTAAGCAAAACAGAATGATCATTTAATAAGAAGAAAGATTTTATTATAGTGCCAGGATCTCTGCCTTTAGACAAAAGAGAATGTGGTCTTGCATGGTAGTGCATGCCTGTAATCTCAGCCACTAAGAAGGCTGAGGATGGTAGATTTCTTCAGGTCACTGTCCACACTAAATGGCACCATATCTAGAGACTCCCTAAGAGTGTGGAACCAGTATAGGTCAGAAACAGAGCCGGTCAAAGATCTGGACTGATCAATAGTGAGAACAGCGCATGAATAGCATTTGTATATCCAGCCTGGACTGGGGACGAGGGAGACAGATATAGACAGACAAAGGTCGGGGGAGAGACAGGCAGATATACAAAGACAAAGAGAGAGTGAGCATTAAAGTGTCCCAAACTTTCCTGGTCATTATATATATGTGTGTATGTTGTCTTACAATCTCCTTGAGGATAAGGATTGTCTTTCTTTCTTATTTTTGAATTCTCAGCCTTTACACCAGGTGCCTAGCACATAGTAAATGCATTTATTCCTTTATTCATTCCTTCATTCATTTATGTAGGAGGTGGGATCTGAGTTATTCTGGGAAGGACCCTAGTTAGGGATTTAAAGAGGCTGAAGTGAGGAAGGAGTACATTCTGGACCTAAGGGATTACTTGTGCAAAAAAAGGCACAAGAGACAGAATGTTATGTACAGAGAACATCAAGTAGGAAAGATTGGCTGGAAAAGAATGTGGGAGTAAACTATATACTGAATAGTACAGATGATCAAATTGGGCTTAGTTAAATAGGAGAGGAGTAGGTTGGATTACATTTGAGAAATTGCAAAGTTTTTTAATGACCCCACACTTCTGTCCAAAACTAAGTCCCATCTTTTTGATACTAATATTCTACTGCTATTGTATGGTTCCAAATTATATTACGCTACAGACTTTAGGATGAGAGAGTTCAGGAAAAAAAAAGTGCTCACTTGAATTTTAGTCCCACTTTATTTCCTATTATCTGTGCAATATGGAACAAGTTCTTTGACCTCCCTGGGTCTCAGTTTCCTTATAATAATAACTGCATGTATATAGTGCCTACTATGTGTCAGCCACAGTACTAAGTACTTTACAGATGTTATCTCATTTTATCCTCACAACCATCTTGGAAGGTAAGTGCTATTTTTATCTCTATTTTACAGAAGAGGAAAGTGTGGCTGAGAGAAATTAAGTGACTTGCCAAAGGTCACTTTGTGTCTGAGACAGGATTTGAACTCAGGTCTTCCTGACACCAAGCCAAGTGCTCTATCCCCTGTGCCACTTCACTGTCTCATCTATAAAATGAGGGGACTGAAGTGATGTCTAAAGCGCCTTCTAGCTATGGGGAGCTATTATGAGGGCATAAATAAGTATCATAGAGAGGCAGGCTCATGGTGGGGATGAGCAGACTGTACTACATAACAAATGAGGAACTTCAAAGAAGAATCAAGGGACAGATGTCATTAGAGAAATGCCTGATCAAAGATGATGGCTGGTCATGTGGTGAGAGCTGGAGTTCTGTGGCTAGGCTGGGCACTTCACTTGCTTTCCTCATGATATCAACTGAAAGCAAGAGAGGCTGCCAGTGAGTTGGGAAGACCCCCTGTGGTCCATGTGAGTGAAGACAGGGGCAAGCATGGCACAGAAGAGGCAGAAGAAGAAATATCTCTACCACTGAACCACAGAGCCATCTGAGTGTCAGAATAGCTGGCTTTTGTATGGATGCTTTCATACCATTATCTTCTATGATTGCTCATGGACCTGAGCTAGTCACTCCTTTACGAAAGCCCTATAAAGCTCCCTACTGCTTATGGAGTAAAATTAAAACTCTTCAGCTTGCCTTTCTTTCTTTTCTTCCCTCCCTCTATAGTCTATTCTCCAGACAAAATGGACCACTGGCTACCTACCAATCACATCCCATACTTCAATGCTTCACTCTGCCTTGAGTATCTGCCCTCTCCTCCATTTGCTGAATTTCTGTCCATCTTTAATCCCCTCTCAAAGGCTGCTTTCCCTTGTCTTCCTAGGTCCTCCCTCATCTGGTGATTGATTACCTTTGACCCCCTCACAAGGCACTAGGACTGAAGCTCTCTGGTGCACTTAGGATGAACGATTTTGAATTGAGTGATCTTTAGATGTGTCAAATCCCTTTATGGTATTGTAAACTTCACTGAATAAGTGGTCATGTCCTACCTCATCTTTGTATCTTGCTCAGAACCTGGCACAGGGTTCTGAACACAGTACTCTATTAACGTTTGATCCTCTTAATTTTGTGATGGAGGTAGGACAGGTGCTCTTGCTGTTTCAGAGATGAAGAGGCAGACCTTTGGAAGTTATGAGGCATACACAAGATACCCTAGTGCAGAGTCAGCTGACACTAGAACTCCTAGCCCAGACCCTTTTCTACCTTACCACCGACTTCAACTAAGCCAAGCAATCCACCCAAAGCACCAGGAACTTTTCTAGCTTGTTTCTTTCTCAGTTTCAATCCTTAGGAAAGTTATCAGAGATTTAGCTAAAATAGGCAGTATAACTAAACCTTCAAACTTAGAGGATATGGATACCAAGAGGAAGCAAGGTCCTAAAATATAACTAGATTATATCCAGATGTATGCAGGACTGACTCATCTAGATATCTGAGGTAATACTGTATTCAAAAATTAAGTTTCTTAAAGGTGATTTATGTCACCAATGAACTCTTAAGTTCTTATGATATTGTAGCTTCCCTTTTCACTTTATTCTATTAATGGAAATTGACATGGGCACTGTACCCCAGAAAGGCAGGGGACTATTATCAGGGAAACTCCCTTGCTCCCTTCCATCCCTGAACCAACTCTGAACCTGGAAACACCCAATGACCCCCCCAGATGACTATCTACCTTTGAATGTCCTCTAGACTTAAGATGGACAAAGAGATGAATCTTTATGCCTCCAGGCAGACCTCAGTCAGATGACCACCTCACCCCACCAAATGCCTGAGGGCTTACCACTCTCATAGCATCTGTTGTAAAAAGTATAAAAAATGCCAGAACTGATGTCCTTGGGGGGAACAGCCTTTCCTTTCATGCTGTCCTCCCAAGGAACTGCTCCCCATCTTGCTGTTCCACCTTGCTATCTTCCTGGCCACTCTCAACATTACTTTCTAAATTAATAAATCTCTTTTTTTGCTTTTAAGCTAAGTTTTAGAGTCTTGCATTCTTGCAAAAGGTATCCTTCCGGAACCCCCAGGGGTATACACCAACGCCTATAACAGAAATGCTGAATTTTGTGGAAGAAAAAAGTTTATACTTTTGTCAAGATAAAAATAATATGATTAATACACTGTGACTGACAGCTCTCATAAGTCAGTCATATCTCCATATGTTTTGGGTATGTTCAAAGGGTTAATGCTCACTGAGATACTAAATGAAACTTGTAAGCACACAGCCATTATCCTTGTTAATAATTATATCATTTCACAATCTGCAAAAAGGTTGCTTCACTCAGGAAGACCAATACAACCATAACCCTTTATCTTTAGAATGGTCAGAGTCTGATTGAAGGGTCAAAGATCTATTAAAACAAGATGAACTGCATCAGCAGGTTTTACCCTTTCAGATGACTAAAACTGAAAATGGCTTTCACCAAATCTGTTTCACCAAATCATGCTTTCCTATCCCAACAACCAACCAAAAAAACTTGCCCTGACTTGGGAGGACTACATGATTACAGATGTATATAAATACAGAAGTCCTCTATTCAAAGCATCTAGCCAGCACAGGGACAATTTGTATTTGCTATAACTGATGACACAACTATAAGTTTGCTTAGTGAATTTAAAAATACATCTATGGTCAGATATTTAAACTAATACTTTTGAACATCTCTAATAGATCAGCCTAATACGAGCTGTTTTCTCCAACCTTTGTTAATTTGAAATTTTATTTACTCAAATTTAACATTTTCTGCATACAAAGAAATAAATGTACAAAGTGCTCTCATAGCTTTACCACTGCTAAGAAAGTGATTCCAAGGGCTAAATATTTAGTCCTAATCTCTTTCTTGAGCTCCAGTCCTGCATGACCAACTGCCTACTAGCCATTTCAAACTGCATGTCCCATAGACAACTATTAAGCACCTACTCAATTGTCAGGCATTGGGAAAAAAAAAAAGCAAAAGGCAGAGTCTGCTTTTAAGGAGCTCACAATCTAATGGGAGAAGACAACATGTAAACAAATATGTATAAATAAGACAAGATAAATTAGAGATAATCAGAACTCATTATCTTTTCCCCCTAAAACCTACCTCCTGTTCAAAATTCTATTTGGAAATATAAATATTTCTATTGAGACTTCAGAATTATCTCAACCTTTTCATTCTCCCTTAACCTACTCATTCAATCAACATTTGTTATGTGTCTACCATAGCAGGCATGTGAGAGGGATTTTCTGTTGTCATTTTTTGGTCCTGTTCTACTCTTTGTGCCCCATTTGTGATATTTTGAGGAAGGATACTGGAGAGGTTTGCCATTTCCTTCTCCAGCTCTTTTTTACAGATGAGGAAACATTTTTTTTTAATTTTTAAATTATTATTATTTTTTTAAAACATTATTTTATTTGGTCATTTCCAAACATTATTCATTGGAAACAAAGATCATTCCCCCCCCCCCCTCACCTCTCCCATAGCTGACAAGGTGCAATTCCATTGGGTATCACATGTGTTCTTGATTCAAACCCATTTCCAAGTTGTTGCTATTTGCATTAGAGTGTTCATTTAGAGTCTCTCCTCAGTCATATCCCCTCAACCCCTATAGTCAAGCAGTTGCTTTTCCTCGGTGTTTTTACTCCCACAGTTTATCCTCTGCTTGTGGATTGTGTTTTTCTCCTAGATCCCTGCAGATTGTTCAGGGACATTACACCGCCACTAATGGAGAAGTCCATTACATTCGATTATACCACAGTGTATTAGTCTCTGTGTACAATATTCTCCTGGTTCTGCTCCTCTTGCTCTGCATCACTTCTTGGAGGTCGTTCCAGTCTCCATGGAATTCCTCCACTTTATTATTCCTTTGAGCACAATAGTATTCCATCACCAACATATACCACAATTTGTTCAGCCATTCCCCAATTGAAGGGCATCCCCTCATTTTCCAATTTTTGGCCACCACAAAGAGTGCAGCTATGAATATTCTTGTACAGAGGAAACATTTTTTCAGCAGGGTTGAGTGACTTGCCCAGTAAGTATCTGAGGCCAGATTTGAACTTAGGAAGACTAGAGTGAAGAAGTTAGTGTTCCTGATTCCAGGTCTGGCACTCTATTCACTGTGCCACTTAGGTACCTTGTACTAGGAATAAAAATGTGAGAAAAATAAAGTCCTTGCCCTCAATGAGCTTATACTCAAATGAGGAAAGACAACATACAGAAGGAAATGGAAAAACCGTGGGTTCCCAGGGGCATGATGAAGTCAATCAGAGAAGTTCCAAATTGTGGCCAGGTAATATATGAGGTGATGGCTGAGCTGAGCTCTCTCCTTAAATGGAGGCTTGAAGTTCATGGCTCCAACCTCCAATCAGAAAGGCAGAGGGTAGTAATGAGGCAGAGTACCAAGGATGTTGGATTATGAAGTTGTCTGTATGTGAGCTTCATGGGTCATGGTGGCAATGTCAGAGACACCACCCCAAAGTAGTGCACATCTCCAATCAGTTGCTATATCTCAATTCTATTATCATGCTTCTGATTTTATTTCTCAGCTTTGTCTTTTTTTCACTTTAGGGATCAACTAATCATATCTTCATCAGAGAAAGGGCTGGGAACTCTATCAATCAACATTCTCAATGCTAAAAAGCATTTATTTAAACAACCATTAAGCCTCAGGCACTATGCAAAGTGGTGAGGATTCAAATAAAGGCAAAAAAACAAGGTCTCTGCTATCAAGAAATTCCCATTCTTAGGTTCTGATCAAGGACACAAGTAGGGTTCTGATCAAGGAAAGTAATACCCAATGAAATTGTCAGTTGGCTGCAGGAGGGGAGGGAGGGAAATAATGTGATTCCCATTCTAATGAGAGAGATAACTTGCAAACAATTATGTACATATAAAGTACTAGGCAGTAGGAGATAGAGGGGAAGTGGAAAAACCTTGTAGAAGTGAGATTTGAGTCTTAAAGGATGCTAAGAGGTGATGAGGAGGGAGAGCATTCTAGGCATGATGGAACAGTCATAGGATAGGCAAAAAGATGGGAGGGAGAGGGTAAGGAGGTGTAAAGGAAAAGGAGAAAGCCTGTAATGTTATCATATATAGAGGAAAGTATAAGATGGGAAAGTTAACAAGGGACTTAGCTGTGAAGGGCTTTAGTCCAAGAGATGATTTTTATTTTTATAAATATAGGGACTATTTGTGAAGTGCTTAGCAAGGTCCCTAGAACATAGTAGGTATCTATAAAAGCTATAATGTTATATTTGCTCTAAAAAGGGGGAAAGGATACACTCGTACAAAAATATTTATAGCAGCTCTTTGTGTAGTGGCAAAGAACTAGATATTAAGGAGATATCCATCAACTGGCAAATGGCTGAAAAAATTATAATATGATGGTTATGGAATACTATTGTTCTAAAAGAAATGATAAGCAGGATGATTTCAGAAAAAGCTGGGAAAAACACCATGAGCTGATACAAAGTGAAATCATCAGAACTAGGAGAACATTATACACAGTAACAATAATAATGTATGATGATCAACTATGAAAGATTTATCTACTCTCAGCAATACTACTGTTGTGGGGTTCAGGAAGGATACCTTTTGCAAGAATGCAAAACTCCAAAACTTGGCTTAAAAATAAAGAGAAATTTATTAATTTGGAAAATAATGTAGAATCTGACCAGGAGGCAGCATAGGTGGAAGCCTGCTTCCTAAGTGGAACAGCATGGGTGGAAGAGCTCCTCAGGAGGACAGCAAGACACCCTGGAGGGTTGCTGCCAGAATGCCTCAATTCTGGGGGTTTTATATTCTTTTACAGCAGTGAGGACCAGACTCTGGGGCAAGGGTTTGGGGAGGAGGTTTGCCCGAAGACATGGGGATGGTTCTCCTGATTTGGGTGGATAATCCTTTCCAGGTCAGATGTTTTGAGTTGGGAGTCCTAGGGATTTCCCCAAAGTTTCTAAGGGTACAATGCCCAGTCCACTATGATTCAGGACAATTCTGGTGGACTTATGGCAAAGAAAGCTATCCACTTCCAGCGAAAGAATTGTTGGAATGAAGATCAAAGCCTACGATTTTTTCACATTGGTTTATGTTTTCAGTTGAAGGTTTTTGTTTTATATGAATATTATTTTTTAACAATGACTAACATGGAAGTATGTTTTACGTGATAACACATGTATAATCTAGATCAAGTTGCTTACCATCTCTAGGGAGCAGGGGTGGGGGGGGTGAGTGGGGGGTAGGGGCAGGGAGGGTGGGGGAAATGGAGGGAAACAATTGGGATGTTATAATTTCAGAAAACGTATGTTGAAAATTATATGTAATTGGGAAAATAAAATATCGTTTTAAAAAGCACATTAAAAACTTTATGCAAAAAATTATTATATTTAATCCTAAAGAGAATAAGGAGCCACTGGAGTTTATTGGGATAAAGAGGTGATACTGTCAGCTCTATGCTTTAGGAAGATCACTTTGGCAGCCAAGGGAGATTAAAACCAGCAAACTAGTCTAGATGTGAGGTGATGAGGTTTGCATTTGGGTACTGGTTGTTAGTAGAGTTTACACAAGAGAGGAGAAATGACTGACTTGGCAACAGTGAAGTGGATAAGAATGGTGGTGACCTTGACAGTACCAGGTAAGTTCAGAAGAGGGGAAGGGCATGATCTCATTATTTCCTGCCCAGCTGCACTCCTCTGGCTTCATCATACTCTATTATATCCCCTCAATTTTTAGCATTTTAAAAATAAATATGTTTTGTCTCTCCCATTAGAATGGGAACTCCTTGAGGACAGGGGCTATTTTTTGCCTTTCTTTGTATCTCCAGCACTTAGTACAGAGCCTGGCACATAAAAGGTGTTTAATCAATGTTTATTGACTGTCTTGAAATAGTCTAGTAAGAGATTATTTCCATTCTTTTCTTTCTACTCACATGCCTACCCCCTAGTTCATTCTAGAATCATTTAAAAATTTTTTAATATTAAATTTTATTTTCAGAAGGAAATCCCATCTCCACCTGTATTACCAATTGAAAAAGCAAGAAAAAAAAAACCTATAATAAACATGTATATTCAAGTAAAACAAATTTCTCCATGGGCTATATCCCCCATCCACACCCCCAAGTCCTAATCTGTAGTCTAAGTCTATTACTTCTCAATCAGGATTTGTTTCACTCTAAGTCCTTTGAGATTGTGGTTGGTCACTGTAGATCAGAGCTCAAGTGTCTCAGAGTTGTTTGTTTTTCCAATATTGCTGTTATTGTTGTCAACGTGGAGTCTGGGGGTCCACGGATTTGTAGCTTGGAGGGATTTGGTGATGCCCAGTTTATTTAGTTTGGAGACAGAAACCCCAGGTTTGTACCAAAATATTCATAGCTGCACTCTTCGTGGTGGCAACAAATTAGAAAATGAGAGGATGCCCAAGATTGGGGAATGGCTGAACAAATTGTGGTATGTGCTGGTGATGGAATACTATTGTGCTGAAAAGAATAATAAACTGGAGGAATTCCATGCGAACTGGAACTGAGGCAGAGTGAAAGGAGCAGAACCAGGAGACTGATACACTGTGGCACAATTGAACATAATGGACTTCTCTACTACTAGTAGCAATGCAATGATCCAGGACAATTCTGAGAGACCTATGAGAAAGAACACCATCCACATTCAGAGGAAGAATTGTAGGAATAGAAAAAAACAGAAGAAAAACAACTTCTTGATCACATGAGTTGATGGGGATATGATTGGGGATGTAGACTATAAAAGATCACACTAGTGCAAATATCGATAATATGGAAATAGTTCTTGATCAATGACACATGTAAAACCCAGTGGAATTGTGTGTCGGCTATGGGAGGGAGGTGGGGGTAGGGGAGGGAAGGAATAAGAATCTTGTAACCATAGAAAAATATTCTAAATTAATTAATTAAATAAAAATTTCAAAAAAATAAACAAAAACATAATCACATTCAATCATATATAATAACCTAATCAGCTATTTCCCAACTGATGGGTATCCCCTTAGTTTCCAATTCTTTGTCACCTCAAAAGATTGCTGTAAATAATTTTGCACATGTGGGTTTATTTCTTTTTTCTTTTATCTCAAGATGTAGACCCAGGGGGCAGCTGGTTGGCTTAGTGGATTGAGAGTCAGGCCTAGAGATAGGAGGTCCTAAGGTTCAAATCTGGCCTCAGACACTTCCCAGCTGTGTGACCCTGGGCAAGTCACTTAACCCCCATAGCCTAACCCTTACTGCTCTTCTGCCTTGAAACCAATACACAGTATTGACTCCAAGACAGAAGGTAAGGGGTTTAAAAAAAAAAAGATGTAGACCCAGTAATCTATAATCAATCATCTCTTGCCTGAACTATTCTGAAAATTTCCCAGTAGGTCTCCTGCCTCAAATGTGTCCATTACTCTACCCACTGTGCCATGGGAATTGCTGCAAAATAACACAGTTAATAAACAATATATGCCTATTTTCCCAATTGCAGGTGACAAGGCCATATCCAAACCTAGTTCAGGGTTCAGGCAGTCTGCATCTGAGCCAACACTGGAGACACAGCTGGGCCAATGCCAAGTAGCTTGTGCCCAATTCAGAGCCAGAGCAGCAACTTTGGCAGGAAAGAAGCCCATCCCATTGTCTGGGCAGCTTGGCATTAAGGTAGCCCATATCTGAACCTCATCAAGAGATAGGGCCAGTGGGAAGCAAAGCACCTGGGGTTTTGTGAAAGGCCCATTAGGAACAAAATAACATCTGCTTAGGGCCTATCAGGGTCAGATGCAAGGGGCAGAGCCAACTCTGGGTTTGGGGTTGTTCAAGGAGAAGGAAATGCAGAACAAACCAAGATCAAAACCTAAGGTGAACCACCAAGAGATTGAGCCAAGACACAAAAATATCTGAAGAAAAAGCTGAGTCTTAACCACTAAAGTTCAGAATAAAGACCTGCCCACACCACCCAAGTGAGTGGGAAGGAGCCAAGTCTAACTTGAGCACAAACTCCCAATATAGAAAATCACTCAAAACAAGGAAATTCACTAGAGAGAAAACAAAAGCAAGAAAGCAGACCAAAATGAATAGAATAACTCCATACTTCCTAGAAGGGGGTTGGAGAAAACAATGTCCTGGCTTCAGGGAGTACAAAAAAATGCAACAGAGACACAAAAATGTAAGATGGAGGAAGTGATAGCCAACAGGGAAAGAATGGCAAAAATAAGGAATGGCTTTAGGGCAAATTATAGTAAAACTTAACCACAAATTGACTTCCCCCCAACTTAGAATGGATCAAATAAAAAGCAATGCCTCCATAAGATAATAAGAAACATAAAAACAAAATAAAAAATGGGCAACTAGCTGGCTCAGCAAATAGAAAGCTAGGTCTGGAAATGGGAGGTCCTAGGTTCAAATCTGTATTTTGGCCACTTTTTAGTTGTGTGATTTAATCTCAACTGCCTAGCTTTTATCTTTCTTAGTATAGATTCTAAGATAAACCCCAAACTTGTAGCCTAGAAAGATTTAATGATACCCAGTTTACTTAGTTTAAAGTTGAAAGCCTCAGGTTTGACCTTGTCACATGAGAACAAAAAAATCAAAGATTAAAATGATATGCCAGCGAGAATCTAAGAAATAAATGCCCGTTACCTTGACATACCTGGAAAACAGGTCAAGGAGAGTTAATAGAAGAATGATAAGAGCTTCTAAAAAAAAAAAACGCTGACCAAAAACATCTGGATATTGTATTTCATGAAATCAAATAAAAACCTCCCAGATCCATAAAAATATGACGGTCAAGTATAAACAAATATCAGTCACCTCCTAAATGAAAATCCCTAGAAATCTCAGAACCAAAATCCAGAACTTCCAGGTCAAGGAAAAAAAAGTATCTTAAGAACCTCCCTATCCCAACGCCTCATTCAAGTACCAAGAAGCCACAGTCACCGTCACACAATTGGTGGTTACCACTATAAAGGACAGAAGATTTTGGAATATATTCCAAACACCAACTTGGCAAAACTGAGAATAATTCTGAAAAAAAAAATGAATCTTGAATGAAGTGAAAGCTACTAAGTACTCCTAATGACAAGGCCAGAACTAAGTAAAAAATTTGAAATGTAAAGGTAAGAATCAAGAGAAACACAGAAATTTGATTAAGAGGAATGAGGTATATAGAATGGAGGGAGAGAAACAAGAGTTTTCTTAGAGTCCTAAGGTTTATAGAGGCCATATAAAAAGGCAGAGGGCCTGCAATGGTGGGAAACATAATTTTGTTGGGTTTCAATGTTCTTAGACTGAAATGGTCTACAAGGGGTGATGGTCTGGGGAGGAAAGGAGGAGGAAGGAGAAGGTATTTACTATTTTATGTAACAGGGATGAAGAGTATGCAAAAATGGATAAAGAAGTGGGGAGAATGGGCATCTCATGAAACTGAGGATCATCTGGATAAGGAAAGCTGAACACAAACATACACACAATAAGTTTGGTATGGAAATACATTAAATCCAGCAGAGAAATCTGCAGGGACAAAGAGGAGAGAGGGATACTGAAGTGTGAAGGAGCCTTCCTGAGCACAAGGAATTCTAGCACTGGACAGTGGAGCACAAAGGGGATGAAAAGTAAGAAAGAGTGAGAGATGCCCTGAGAAAGTCATTGAACCTCTCTGTTCCTCAGTTTCTTCTTCTGTAAAGTAGGAATAATAATAGCAGATCCTTTTCAGAGCTGTTGTAGGAATCAAATGATTTAATATATTTAAAGTGCTTAGCAAAGCTTAGAATTTTACAAATGCTAGCTATTATTTTTAAAGCAGTGAACTTTAATGTACCCCTTTCAGACCTAGACAAATCTTGGGTGGGTATGAAAAAGAAGAAAGAGGGGGCAGCTGAGTGGTTTAGTGAATTGAGAGCTAGACCTTGAGATGAAAAGTCCTGGGTTCAAATTTGGCCTGACACTTCTTAGCTGTGTGACCCTGGGCAAGTCACTTTACTCCCATTGCCTAGTCCTTACTACTCTTCAACCTTAGAACCAATAAACAGTATTGATTCTAAGACAGAAGGTAAGGGTTTAAAAAAGAAAAAGGAGAAGGAAGATATTATGGGATGGAAAAGAACTTTAGGGAAACTGAACATGCTAGATCTCTGATGATTACTAAATGAGAACAGGAGTTAAAATACTTCTCAGCTAGAGATAGCCCCTTGACAAAAACTGACCATGTTATTTGGAGTACAAAACAAACAAATGCAGAAAACGACAAATACTAAAAATATAATTTCACTGATTATAATACAATCAGAATTATATTCAAGGAGGTTTTATTGAGAAAATGATTAAAAATTAATTGGAATTTTTTTTGACATAGCTAATATAGGAATTTATTTTGCTTGACTATGTTTGTAACAAGTTTGGTTTTTCTTTCTTATTTTCTTTTATTTTTTAAAAACTCTTAACTTCTGTCTTAGAACCAATGCCACATATTGGACCTCCCATCTCAAGGCCTGGCTCTCAATCCACTGAGCCACCCAGCTGCATCCCCCCCTTACTTTATTAATATAGGGAGGTGGGAGGGAAAAAGAGGGAGAGAGATTATGACCCTGAAAATAAATTAAAACAATTTAAAATTTATTTTCAACTAAGTCAGTTAATCCTAAAGAATTAATCAACCAAAGAACAAATCACTGAAACAAAAGAAAGTTTCCAAAAAGAAAACAGCAATGGTACAACATACCAATACTTTTGGGATACAGCAAAAAAATCCTTACAGAAAATTTTATATCTCTAATTATAGTCATAAATAAAAGAAAGGAAAAAAATCAATGAATCAGAATGTAACTAAAAAAAACTAGAAAAGAAACAAATTAAAAAACTCCAAGAGGAAAATTGAAAATCAAAGAGATTTTAAAAATTGGAAACAAGAAAAATGAACCACAAATGTTAATAATACAATGCATTTATTAGTGTTTTAAGGGTGAGAACGTACTTTACAAATAGCTCATTTTATCCTCATAACAAACCCTAGAGAGTAGGCACTATTATTATACACATTTTACAAATTATGAAGAAACTTCTTCAGATAGCAGTTAAGTAACTTGCCCAAATCACACAGTTAAAAAGTAATAAGGCTGCATTTGAACTCAAGTCTTTCTCTGACTTCAGATCCAATGAATACACTGTGCCATCTAACTGACCCATCCCATTTATTGATAAATCAAATGAGGAGTCCTTTTCTGTTTTTTAAAATAACTAGCAAACAACTGACCTAATATTTTTTAAAAAGAGAAAAAAGTAAAATTGTTTTTTTATTAAACTTAAGAAATGAAGAATTCAGAAAAATTGAAGATAAAGGAAACTATCAGAAACAATTTTGCCTAATTATGTGACAAAAAATAGAAAATTTGTGATATGAAAAATACCCAGACTGACAGAACAAGAAATATATAATACAGTAATAGAAAAAGTAACTGAATAGACCACAAGAGACTTGCAAAAGAAAAAAAAAAACAAAGACCACATGGATTTACAAATGAATTATATCAAACATTTAAAGATTTAAAGAAAAAGTAATTCTAATATTACTTAAACTGTTGCAAAAATAGGAAAGTATAGATTTTTATAAATTTTTCTATTTTTTTATACAGTCCTGAAACCTAAATCAGAGAGAGAAAAAAAAAACAGGGTACTATTCCTATAGAATTAATGAACATCAATGCAAAAATATTCAATGAAATATTAGCAAAGAGGCTATAATAATATATTTTAAAAGAGTACACAAAAATTATTTGGTTGGATTTTAACATTAATATGGGTTGGTTCAATGTAAGACAAAATACAAAAATAACAGTCCATATAAATAACAAAAATGATATGAATGTATGATGTTAAACGTTTGTTTGATTTTTTTGTTTTTAAATAAAATCCAGTATTTGTTTCTTTTAAAAGCAACCAAAAGCTTAGGAATAAATGGATATTTCCTAAACATGGTAAGTACTCTTTCTCTAAAGCCAAGAGCCAACATTAACAGAAATGGAGAAAAACTAGAGGCTTTTTTCAATAAGATCAGGAATAAAGTTAAGATGTCCATTATCACTATTATTATTTGATATAGTTCTAATAAGGCTAGCTATAGCAACATAAACAACAACAAAAAAAAATAAACTGAGAATTAGCAAAGTAAGTGAATACACAAGACCACCATTTTTTGCAGATGAAATGATGTTCAAATTAGCTAATTACCAAAGAATAGAAAATATTTACATGTGAATCATACATTTTTGTATATTGCCAACAAACTCTGGTAGGAAAAGGTAGAGACAGAGAAATTTTATTCAAAATAACTATTAAATTTATAAAACATTTGAGAATTTACCTCTTAAGATATAAATAGGAATTATGTGAATACTATTACAAAAAAGTATTGTAGAAATAAATGACAGACCTAAATAAATATTAATTTTTATGGATAGATCATGATGAAATATCAAAAATGACAATGCTATCTAATTAAATTTGCTTATCAAGTGACATACTAAGCAGATTACCAAAGGCTATACAGACTCCCTGAAGGGGAAAAAACAGTAGAGAGCATGTAACAAGTAAAATGGGAAGACATCTTGAATGACTGTGGTTTTTATGGAAGGAATAGCCAAGAGAAAAATCAAGCAGTAAAAATTCAGCTGGGACAACAGAGAAACTGAAGCTGTCACAGATCAAAAATAATGTGAAGGAGGCTGGAGACAGGAAATTCAGAACATTTATTTTGAAGTCCTGTTTTTTAAAAAAATGATCTCTTTATCTCTAGCTTTTGATTCTGTCACCCCAGGAGTAAGGCTTTAAAGAGCTTCCTGGGATGAAGGTGATGGTGATTCTTTTTATGATCATAAACTTTGGGGTTTCACAGGCCAAAGTCTGAGAGAAGCTCCATGACTCAGTCTCTACTGCTTGAGCTCCTACATTTGACAGCAACTCCAATTAAAACTGAAGTTTTAAGGAGAAGGCAGTTTCCTGATGTATGGCTGCCATAGTGCATCATCACTCTAAATAAATACTATACACCTCTTTTCAATAATTCCCACTATGTGCTATGTGTACTGGGTATTCAAAAACAAAAGTAAGATTATATTCAATATAGATTCCATAGAGCTAATTTTCAGGATTAGGGAAGTCAACAAAGCATTTAGAAAAATATTGATTTAAGGATGTTACTGATTGGTCCTTAACTTTGGTTCCAAGTCACTTTCAGAACAATGGCTAATGGGTTACATTTGAGTTTTGTATTATTGCTTAATAGTGAGTAACTGAAATATTGTACATTTCATTTGTACCATAGAAATTTAGATATTAATTGGAGTAGCATGTAAATTATAGACTTACCTATCTGATGATTTTTTTAATTTCAGAAGCCATAATATGCTTGCACCTCTGTTTCATGCATAGTAAATAAGAATAAAGTAGGGGAAAATGTCATTGTATAAGCAGTTCTATTTATTGCATAAACAGGAATAACTTTTGCAGACCTAGACATGACTGATACATATAAATAAATATATCAGGAGCCAGTTTGGGGTTTTTTTGTTCCTAAATTACAGAATGATTAAAACAGAGAGGATTTTCCCTTACTCAGTTGTTATGGTATTAAATTACTGGTGACCAGGAGTAACTCAGTTCCTTAATTTTAATTTTTTAACTAAGTTCTTTAGAAATAGGAGCTGAAGGAGTCCCTAACTTCAAGGGACTTCAATTTACTAATCTTAATTTACTTGCCTATAAAAATAAAATGTCTTGAGGAGGCTAGGTACAGCTGAAATAATAATGCTAGTATTCATTTATTAAACAAATAGTTAACCAATAAATTAAATACTAGTATTCATTTATTAAACAATTAACCAACAAATTAATTAAAATAAATAAAAAATAAATATTGAACAACTATTACATGTCTGTGTTGTGTTATGGAAGATACAAAGATATATGAAAAGATAACCTTTAATTGGGTACTGAAAAGAAATATTATTATGATGTATAGGAAAACCTTCAGATGGTTATCTGGCTTTGTTCAGCATTAGGGAATTCATACTTTAAAGAAACCATCAGTGCAATGAATGTGGGAAGCCTTCAGAAGAAAGTCCAATGCTTTTATACTGGAGAGTTCAGAAGTAGAGAGGAACTTTACAAATATAATGAATGTTGAAATCCTCAGTTGAAGTTTATACATTAATAAAAATAAGGTAACTTTTTAAAAAAAGAAACTTGATGAATTAAATGAATATAGAAAAGCTTTCAGAGTATTTCCATTATCCTCCCCTCCCCAACCTCCCAATCAGAGTTCACACCAGAGAGAAGCTCTTTGCTTTGATTGTGAGAAAATGTTCAGAGTAACTGTCATTAGAATGAAGCTGCTGAATGATATAATAAAAAGCTCATTGAATCAAATCCAAGATAAACCTGGGTTCTAGTCCCAGTTGTGTCCTTGACCAGGCACAAAATAATAACAATTTGCACTGCTCCCTTTTAGGGCAGGGAATGTATGCATCTGTGATTTAATTTTTGCTTGGAGTGGCCAAGAGAAGCAATTCTGTCACCTATTGCCAATCAGCAATTTTCTTACAACTTAATAATGTTAAAGTTGCCTGGGATCTTGAGAAGTTGCCAAGGGTCACATGACCAGTTTGTGTCTGAAGCAGAACTTGAACCCAGGTCTTCTTCACTCTGAAGGAAACTCTCTACCCACTTACTGCACATTGTCTTTCCTATCATTAAGTGTTGACAAAGGCTTTCATCACCATGACCCTGTTGAGTAGGTAGTAAAAAAGATCACTATTCCATTTTATAGATGTTGTCTTTTAAACAACTAGTAAATTTCTGAAATGGGAAGACAGTGACACTCCTGCCTCTTGGTTTCTTCATTTGTACTAGTTGATTTCTTCCAGCTCTAAAGTCCTACAATGCAATAATGAATAAAACTTCACTTTTGTTTTCAAGCAGCTGATTTAATCTTCTTCCACAGCTTTCTTACCTGGGATATCCCTCCACCATGCTGGGCCTCTCCTCCCAATGGCAAATTCCTCCAGTGTCTACTTGGAGTGAAGGCCTACACGGGCCAACCTTCATTCTCCTCTTGCCTTTGTTTTCGACTTTCCAGACTTCAAAACCATACACCCATAGGGTTCTCTCCCTCTTCTCTGCTGCTCCCTTTTGTGTGTTCTTTTCCCTACAATGTAGTTACTTTAAGGCAAGGACAGTTTTTTTTGTTGTATTAATAACTCCAGCACTTAGCACAGGGCTTATTACTTAATAAATGTTATATCTTTCCAGTCCATTTCCCCTTAAAAAGGAAGAAAAAATAAAACCTTTGTAGAAAATATTTGTAAATAAAAAAAATTCTTGCACTGGCCATGTCTGAAGAATATATGTCTCATTCTGCACCTTGAGTCTATCACCTTTCAAGTCCTAACTAAAACCCCACCTTCTATATGAAGCCTTTCCTAACCCCTCTTAATTCTAGTGCCCTTTGTTATCTTTTCCATATATACATATAAAATCTTGCTTTATATATATTTGCTTGTTGACTCTCCCATTAGATTGTGAACTCCTTGATGGAGGGACTGACTTTACCTCTTTTTGTATTCCTGACACTTACCACAGTGCCTGGCATAAATGCTTATTGACTGGCTTTCAGAAGGTATATAATAAGTTTTATCATCATCAGTCCTCTGGTATCCTTGCATCTATCAGAATTCTTACTATTTCAAAGTTACTTGATTTTACAGCATTGTTATTACATAAACTGTTCTGGTTCTGCTCTCTTGATTTTGTGTCAGCTCATACAAGTCTTCCCAGCCAAGGAAGAACTTATACTATGTTAGGTACCTGTTGGACAGAGATTTCTCAAACAATGGCATATTGTGTGTACTAAACAGTTTTGTTTTGTTTTTTATCAATTGGGATAGGCATCTAGTCATTTATAATACTCTTCAGAGTGTCAATAACTTACAAATGACCTTTCTGGAAGAAAATCAATTTTGAAAGCTATGAATCGCCTGTATTTGAAAATACAGAAATGCTTACCATTGCATTACTAAGTTAATGCATGGCTGGTACAAAGTTTACATTCATAATTGCTAACCTTACACTTGGTCAAAAGTGAATGATTACAGCAAATGAGAAAGTTTAGGATGAAGCACAGTGAGTCCTCTAGCACAATTAGTACTCTATCATGATATGAATCTTTAGCAAACAACTTTCATGAAATTGATGTTTCTCTTTTCACCATGGGTGATCAGAACTTTGTTCCTTTTTAGAAAGTTTATGCAATAGGTAGGGAGGAACCTTGAAGTCTCAGAAAGTAAGGTTAAAGCATGCAGATGACTATCTTCCCTTTATCTGAATGGCATGAATTAAGCTCATAGGTTACTTTATTGCAACTTGATCTATTAAGCAGTGCCAACTATTTGGAATCCTCAGAGCACATAAAACAGGAGTTTGCTTATAACAGATTCTCAATAATCACGTAATAAATTTTCCTTTAAACAATCAAGCTTTCTTTTCACCATTTGGGATGGAAAAAATAAAAACTGTAATCTTTCTAAAACCAACTGCATGCTTCCCTTTAAAGATATATAAGGAGCATTTGCCTTGGGTCAATGACTTGAGATACTTCTCTTTTTCAATAAAGCATCATATTTTTTAAAAAAGGTATATAAGACAAACCAAGAATCCCATGATAGGACATATATCATGAAGGAGCTATCTCAAAGACAGAAAGAAAGGAAACATGTGGGTACCAATCTCTTTGGGGATGGCTGAAAAATTGTAGCATAGGAATTTAGTGCATCGTTGTGGCCTAAAAAATTATATATGAAAATATTAAATCAGACCTTGTTAAAATTGAACCTTGGAGAGAACAGAGAGCCACTGAACCATGTTGAATAGGGGGGTAGAATGGCCAGAACTAAGCTTTAAGAAGATCATTTTTATGAAGGATAGACTGGAGCGGGAAGAAATTAGAGACAGGGAAGTCAAACAAAAGGTTGGTGTTGAGAGCCTACACCAGTGTAGTGATAGGGTCAGAGGAGAGAAAGGAGCACCATATGAAAGATACCGCAAAGATAGAATCAAAAGACTTGGCAAGAGACTGGATATGGGGGTATGTGTGTAAAAGAGAGTGTGGGAGCTAGTAGTATGGTAGATAAAGAGCTGAGTCAGGAGTCAGGAAAGCATGAATTCAAATCTGTATTCAGATACTTATGAGCTCTGTGACCCATGGCAAGTCACTTAAATCTTTGTTTACCCCGCTTTCCAGGGTTGTAGTTTGAATAGAGTAAGATATTTGTAAAGCATTCTGCAAACATTAAAGCACTTTGTAATTAACAGTTATTGTTAGAATACCTAGACTATAGGCCTGGGTAACTGGGTAGATACTGGAACCCTCAATAATAATAGGGAAGATGGGAAGTAGGAAGAGTTTGTAAGGGGGAAAGATGAGTTAAATTTTGGACATGCTGGGTTTAAGATATCTCTTGGACATCCAGTTTGAGATGACTAGTAGTCAGTTGGAGACAGACATTGTTGGACAAAAAACAGATAAAGAGAACTGAGAATTAATGAAAATTTATGAGATTACCAAGCAAAATGGGACAGAGGGAAGAGAAGAGAGAGGGACAGAGCCTTGGGGGACATGTATGGAAAATAAGCCTAAAATGGATTAATGTCTAGCAAAGGAGGCTAAAGAAGGAGAAACCAGATAGGAAGAACCAGGAAGTAGAAATCAAAGAAACTAGAGAGAAAAAAAGGATTAAAGAGAAGTGGGTGATTTAACATCGTCAAAAGCTGCAGGGGGGTTGAGGTGGATGAGAAATGAGAAAAGGTCATTAGATTTGGCAACTGAAATGATTGGTAACTTTGGACAGAGAAGTTTCAGCTGAAGGATAAAGTGAGAAGCTAGTGCACAAAGTTAAGTAGCGAGTCAGAAGAAAGGAAATGGAGGCACCAATTATAAATCAACTTTCAAGGAGTTTAGCCAAAATCTTTGAAGGGGAGGTCCTAGGGGAACAGGGAAAAGAGGCATAAAGGGTGATAGCTAGAGGAAATGGACAGACTAGGTGAAGGTTTTTTGAGGATAAGAGAAACATGGAAACGTGGGCATTTCTGTAGGCAAGCCAGTGGACAGGGAGAGACTGAAGGTTAAGTGAGGGAGTGGATATGATAGAGGGGTCAATGATGGGATTGAATGGGAACATTTATGTATGTAAGCCCTGGCAAGGAGAAAGGTCACTTATTCATGTAAGATAACAGTAAAGGTAAAGATAGAAGAGGAGCACATCTGATCCATGAAGAAGAGGAAAAGTGGGAGTTCTAAGCAAAAGATTTCAATGTTTTCAGAGAAATATGTGGCAAGGTTCTCAGCTGAGAGGATGGGAAGGGGAAACCATGAGAAGTTTGAGATCTAGAAGATCTAGAAGAAACTCTGTACTGAGCTGGATAATAAATCAGTTAAGGAGGATTGTCTTTCAACAACAGTATCCAGTTGAGATTATGTGATATAAATTTGTAGAGAACACAGTTAACATGATTTCATGATTTCCAGCTTCATTCAGCAGCATGTGAATAAAGGCAAAGGTATCAATTAGATGATGGGAATAATATGAGGCTGGGGCTTGGCAAGGCAAGATATGGGGACAAGGGTCTGAAGAAAAGATGATTGTAAGGTTGAACTGATTCATAAAGACATCCAGATGGAAAAAGGAGAACAGTGTAGCTAGTGCTGATGGCCTGAGAAAAAACTGAGAGATAGATGGATTCTCCAGTCACAATGAGGATGAAAAGCAGGGTTTGGATTTGTAAATTATTAGGAATGATGGAATGATATAAGACCACAATTAAAAGAATTTCAAAGTTCATGAAAATGAAATTGGAACATTTGTGGGTGATGGCAAAAGCAGGATAGGATCTCTGGGTAGTTGAGGTGGGATAGAGGTCACAGAAATGAGTAAACTGAGGAAACATGAAGTTAGGGTTTTTAAAGAGGCATTAATATATATGGTAAAGCCCCCCTAGGTTGGAATTGGGGAGATGAGAAAGACTGTGACCTATGTATTAAATTCAGTGAGGAAGGGTGGAGTGTCCTAAAAGTCTAAGGATAATAGATACAAGAATCTTGATTATGTGATACAAATGGATTGAAGGAATCTCAAAGGAGGAGAGGTTAATGAGTGATGGCAGTAAAAGAAGAGCCTCTAGTGGCTATGGATAGATAGAAGCATTCTGACACCTTCACTACTACCAGTGATTCGGTGCAGGGGTGAAAGTGCTGGGAAAGAATGGACAGCAAAAGGGGACCAGGTCTCATTGAGTGCAAGATGCTAGGAGTAAGAAAGGAAAAGAACAAGAATTAAGATGAGAATAAGTGGACTGTCTTCTATGGAACAGGAGAGCATGGTGGAAGGGGCAGATAGATCCTGAATGCACACTAGTAGTCAGGTGAAGGAGGATGGGTAGGGAGGCCAGAGAACTGGATTTGGACAGTGACGGCCAGAAGTTCTGAATTGGGATGAGGAGCTTTGACAGGGCAGCAG
Organism: Monodelphis domestica; assembly: GCF_027887165.1. Lineage (NCBI taxonomy): Eukaryota > Metazoa > Chordata > Mammalia > Didelphimorphia > Didelphidae > Monodelphis > Monodelphis domestica. Next base: position 75,032,117 of record NC_077227.1, read on the forward strand.
GATGACAATCACTTAGGAACCTGTTTAGGCAATTTCTCATTGTCATTAGCAGCCAAACTGTGTTGATATGGCACAGGCCAGAGGGTGAGCCTGAGACTGCACTTTTTCCCAATATAGAACTCATCAATTATTAAGTCTCTCTGTCTCTGGGTGGAGTCATTTGGGGCTCAGGCAATTGTGTGTGTAGGTCTTAAATTGGAAAGGTGTGAGGGTTGAGGAGGGAGTGCAATCTACCATTTGCAAATTAGTGTGGATTTGTAGCAGTGATAAGGGAATAGTAAGCTTAACTAACTGGTAGTGACAAAGGAATGTGCCATAACAAGGAATAGGAGAAATTTTTGGGGGAAAAACCCACAAATAAACAAACATGTTATAGAGTGAAGAAGTAGAGCCAAAAGAAAAATATACACAATGATTTCACCTGGCCTTCCCCCTTTTCAATTCAAACCTATGATTTCATTAGTACAGGGTACAGAACTTTTCATGCCCATCAAATTCAGTTATTTTGGCAGTGGTTTTGCTTAGCTGTTTTTCTGTTACAAGGGGAAGGGTAGACTGGGAGGTGGCTGTTGTAAAAAACTTTTTTTTTAAAGAATATACACAATAGAATTAAATCTTTCCTTGGTGACTGAGAAATAGCAGTCATTTTACAATATTATATTACACCAATATTCACAGAATCTATTTAGAGGAATAGAACTATTTGATTCTAACACTAAACGGTCCCAGAAAACTGTGGTTTGTTTAAGTTCCATCTTCTTTCTTGCTGTCAATTTTTATTTCTGGATGTTATCAAAGTACTTATGATGTAGCTGACTCTTAATCTGTTGCCTCTAAAACCCAGAAAATGTATCTTGTTAAAATTGAATTTAAAAGTAAATAGATTGGAGCAGCTAGGTAGCACAGTAGTGCCAGGCCTGGCCTCAGGAGGTCTTATATTCAAATCTGACCTCAGAGGCTTCCTAATTGTATCACCTTGGGCAAGTCATTTAATCTCATTTGTCTAGCTTTTTATTGCTCTTCTCTTTTAAAACTGATAGTAAGGCAGAAAGTAAGGGTTTACCAAAGATCCCAGCTTGTGGGACAAAAATCCACTAGTTGACAATAACTGATGGGAAAATTGAAAAACAGTATGGGAGAGATTAGGTTTAGATTAACATCTCATACCCTACACCAAAATAAACTCAGAATGAGTGAATGATCTGAATGTAAAGAAGGAAACTATAAGTAAATTAGGTGAATAGAAAATAGTATACCTGTCAGATCTTTGGGAGAGGAAAGATTTCAAGGCTAAAAAAGTGTTAGAAAAAATTACAAAATGTAAAATAAATAATTTTGATTAAATTAAATTAAAAAGGGTTTGTACAAACAAAACCAATACAACCAAAATTAGAAGGGAAGCAACAAATTGGGGGAAAAAAATCTTTATAACAAAAACCTCTAACAAAGGTCAAATTACTCAAACATATAAGCTGCTAAATCAATTGTACTAAAATTCAAGCCATTCCCCAATTAAAAAATGAATGGGCAAGGGATATGAATAGGCAATTTTCAGATAAAGAAATCAAAACGATCAATAAGCACATGATAAAGTGTTCCAAATCTCTTATAATTAGAGAAATGCAAATCAAAACAACTCTGAGGTATCATCTCACACCTAGCAGATTGGCTAACATGACAGCAAAGGAAAGTAATAAATGTTGGAGGGGACATGGCAAAATAGGGACATTAATGCATTGTTGGTGAAGTTGTGAATATATTCAACCATTCTGGATGGCAATTTGGAACTATGCCCAAAGGGCTTTAAAAGACTTCCTGCCCTTTGACCCAGCCATACCACTGCTGGGTTTATACCCAAAGAGAAAATAAGGAAAAAGACTTGTGCAAAAATATTTATAGCCACACTGTTTGTGGTGGTAAAAAATTGGAAAATGAGGGGATGCCCTTCAATTGGGGAATGGCTAAACAAATTGTGGTATCTGTTGGTGGTGGAATACTATTGTGCTCAAAGGAATAATGAACTGGAGGAATTCCATGTGAACTGGAACAACCTCCATGAAGTGATGCAGAGTGAAAGGAACAGAACCAGGAGAACCTTATACACAGAAGACTGATACATTGTGGCACAATTAAACAGAATGGACTTCTCTACTAGCAGCAAAGCAATGGTCCAGGAAAATTCTGAGGGACTTAGGAGAACACTATCCATATCCAGAGAAAGAAATGCGGGAGAAGAAACACAGAAGAATGGGTCAGTGGGGATATGATTGGGGATATATATTCTAAATGATCACCCTAGTGCAAATATCAATAGTATGGAAATGAGTCAATGACACATGTAAAAACCAGTGGAATTGTGCTTTGGCTATGGGAGGGGGGTGGGAAGAGGGGAGGGAAAGAACATGAATCATGTAATCATAGGAAAATTTTTCTTAAGTAATCAATAAAATTAAATTTTAAAAAAGTAAGGGTTTTAAAAAAAGTAATTAGATTCTGAAGCAAGGGCATAAAATATTTCCTGTGAGTAAAGTGATGAATTTTTGGGTATAACTTCAATGTAACTATTTTGGCTGCTCAGAGGAATTTTTTTTAATTAAAGAAAAAAAATTTTTTAAATAAAAAAATCCCAGGAAAATTAAGAGACTAAATGAGATGAACTCTAAGGTTACTTTCTAGATCTAAGGTTCTATGATCTTGGTCATGTGACTGACTACCTGATAGTGAAGGTCTGAAGAAATAGGATATTGCCATAAAATATTGACAAAATATGAACATAAGAACACATTTAGGCATTCAACATTCCTTATAATGTTTGAATGAAGGAATAAGTAATAAGCTTCACACAAAACTAAGAGGGATGGCTAATATAATCAGATAACAGATCCTAGGATTGTAAAGATAATTTTAGTGTTTTGACTTGAAAATCTTATAATAATTGGTCGCCAGGGATGATTCCCAAATAATAAAACACCCAAGTCAACTAGGAATCATGGAGATTTAATTAATATAGAGAGAAGGAATTAAGGAAAGAAGAGAGAGAGAGAGAGAGAGAGAGAGAGAGAGAGAGAGAGAGAGAGAGAGAGAGAGAGAGAGAGAGAATGAATGAGAATTAATTTAAACTGCTCTGGCTCAGGGTGAGCCAGGCAGTAGTTAAAGGCCTTGACAAAGTTGCCTTCCTGAGTCTAAAGGAAAGGGAGTCAGTCTTATCACTCACCACGAGACCGTCTCCAAGGAAACTCCAGTCTTCCAATGAACTCAATCTCCTGAACTGAGTTCAGCCAACTGAATTGCCTGAACTGACTTTTTTAGCCTCCTTTTAAAGAAATTTTCTCCTATGTCACCTCCCCTAAATTTTCACATTTACCAATCACAGTAGACGCTTTTTTCCAGGACTGCCCATTCTTAGTTCTCACCACTCTTTAGTTCTCACCTTTTCTGGTTAGATTATATCTTCTGATATACTTCACACTTCTTTGTTAAGCTTACCTTTTGTGAGTTACTTGACCTTTTTGTGATTAATTTAACCTTTATAGGTACTTAACACCTTTTTGTATTAGATATAAAAATAGACTTAAAGTTTTAGCTTCACTATAAGGTATGAGTTAAGTACCTTCATTGTTCAATCAGGAGTTTACAACTTTATCTTCCCCTAAAGTATGTCTAAGTATGGGTAGAGTAATGTAAAGTTTCCAAGACATTCCTGATTCTGTGTAGACCAAGTATCTCCATTGTTACAATAAGGAAATAGATAAATCAGATCTTCTAAAGTACAGTCTGAGTAGTTTTTAAGATTCACAGGCTACAAAAAATAGGTTTCAGAAAAAAACAAAGACAATAAAGTCAAATCCTATAATTGGATTCAAAATCAGCTTCATAAGTACTGAATGGAGGAGGTACAGTAAATGGCAAGTTTTATGGAGAAACAACACAACACATTTAATCAATCAACAAGCCACTATGGAAGCCAGAAAAGTTACCACGATCTTAGAAGCTGAGGATTCAGAATAAGAGAGTTGACTGTTATACACAATTGGTCAGGTCACATATGGAACTCTGGGTTTCCTGGAGGTCACCCAATTTTAAGGGGGCCACTTACAAGTTGGTGCATATCCAGAGGAGGACAACCACCATGATAAGAAGACTAGAAACCGTAATATAAAATTATTATCTGAAGAAACTAGAGACACTTAATCTAGACACAAGACTTAAGAGATGACATTGTAATTGTCTTCAAGATTTGAAAGGCTGCAATTTAGGAAATGGGTTAGACTTATAGTACTTTGCATTAGGGACCAAAAGCAGTAATAAATAGGTAGAATTGAAGAGAGATTTCGATTTAAGGAAAAATTTCCTAATAATTAGAATTGTCCAAAATTAGAATAGGCGGCTCTAGGAAAAATAGTGTGTACTCCATCATCAGAGGTCTTCAAGCAAAGGTTAGATGACCACTCATGAGGGTTGCAGAAAAAAGAGGCTTCTGCTCATTTACAGGCTGAAACGGATGACCTCTGTGATATCCTTTAAACTTGAGCTTCTAAGGATTTCACTATGATATAATAATAATAATAATAATAATAATAATAAACAACTAACATTTATCTAGCACCTTCTATGGGCCAGGCTGTACTAAGCCTGTCAGGTAGATGCTATTATTATCCTCATTTTACAGATAAGGAAATGGAGGCAGACAGAGTGGGTGACTTGTCCAGGGTCCCACAGCTAGTTAAGTGTCTGAGGCCAAATTTGAACTCAGGTCTTCAGGACTGAGGGCTAAATCCTCTATGGGTCAGGCTAGCTGCCCACTACTATTCCTTTTGTTATACATATTTCACTTAAATGGTATTTCAATCAGTCAACAAACTCAATTGTGCCTGGAGGGAAATAATGGTAATACTGGATTTGGTTAAAATAAAAATGGAGCAAATCTATTCTTTTGCAAGTAAACTGGTATTTTACCTATAAAATGAAGGAGTTAGATTAGATGACCATGACAGTGCTTTCTAGCCTTAAAACTATGATCTTAAAACATTTTTTTTAAATCAATAGAGGGATTGGTTTAAAGAAACTCAACTTTTTCTATGTCATGGATTCTTCTGGCATTCTAGTGAAGCCTGTGAACTCTTTTTAAAAAAAAAATATTTTAAAACAATAAGAGGAAATGCTCAATTTCAGTAAGAGGTGAGTGAAAATAGAGGCAATTTTTTTCTCCCCTTCAAGTTCATTGACTCTGAAATTAATCCACAATATCCTTGGGTAATCTGTGGACTTCAGGATAAAAACTCCTGACTCAAAAGAGAGTAACTCAGAAATCAGAACCTGTCATTTGCTTTTGTGGGAAGGTTTTCAATAATTTGAGAAAAACAATATGGAAAAAGTAAAAGAGTGTCTTATTCTGTAAACAATCAAATAAATGGGGGTGAAAGGACACTGGGTGTGAACCAATAAGTACAGTGCAGAAAACATATTTACAATCTTGATATTGCAAAATGGATGAAAAGGGCAACTGACCTTGTATTATTTATTCTGGATAATTTAGGAAAAGATTTCCAACGTGCTCACATGTAATCATCAAATACAAAGATTCCCTAAACCAGCACAAACTAGAGTTATCTTTTTAACCAGAAGCAGCTAGTCTGGAGCTGCAGGAAGCCTTCACAATTTATGATATCTTTTCTACCCAAAAGACTCTCTGAAGCTGACACTGTCCCTTCTGGAGGGAGAGAAAGAGCCCCAGATGGCCTTGGGGGACAGACAGGGGAGATGTCTTTGCATGCAGGGACTAGAGGAGAGCTTATTGGGATCCTCCCTGTTCTCTTGCTGAAAGGGGGGAGGCAACCAAAATAAGCAATGCAATGTATTAGACACATAAATGTCAAGAATCTAATGACTAAAGCTTGGCTCTCCCCAAGTCAAGGGCCCAACTGTCCCAAGGTGCCTCAGGTCACTTGAACAATTCAAGCCTTATTGCCTCTCTTCAGAGTGACAGCTTTTCAATAGAACTTCCTCCCAATCTCTCCTCCTGAACCAGGACACAGAAGTGTGCTGGTGAATGTTTAACAACTGGTTCTCTGGGAGAAAAAAATGGCTCCATGAGCTACTTTGCAGTTGAATATGCATGATTAACATGTTCTCTGTCACTTTCTTAAAATGAAATGACCAATAAAACAATCAATCAAGCCCTGGTTTTAGCCTTTGCCAATTTCAGGGGTGTAAATGTTCACACTGAATATTTAACAAGCAGCTCTACAAGGTTTCAGCTGCCCTTGGAATATCATCAGATTATTTTCCTGTCTCTTCCCTCCTCAAAATCCTCTCCCATCTAGCAGTCAAGAGCCACTGTCAAAAGGCCTAAATCTATGCTCCTTATGTACACCAGTTAGCTACCATTCTCAAATTATTATCACCTTTAACCAGAGTTCTACTGCACTTTGTTGCCTCCATACTATTGTTTAAGCTGTTTCTTCCATCTGGAATTTTTCCTATCATCCATTTTAACCTACTGAAATTGTCAAAAATGACAATACTATCTAAACTAAATTACTTATTTGATGCCAATACCACTAAAAGAATGAGATTAACCTCAAACATTAAAAAAGTCAAGAATCTCAAGGGAAATAATGAGAAAGAGGTGGGAAGAAAGGAGGCCTACCAGAACCAGACCTCAGACTATACTATGAATAAAAATAACTTTTTGGTACTGGTTAAAAAACAAAGCAGTTAATCAATGAAAGAGATTAGTTACATGGCATATAATGTAGTAGTATACTATTTGATAAATCCAAAAAGACCTTAACTCCTGTGGTAAGGACTTGTTCAGTTGTGTCCAACTCTTCGTCTCTTCGTGCCTCCTTTCTTGGCAAAGATGCTGGAATAATTTGCCATTCCCTTCTCTAGCTCATTTTACAGATGAGGAAACTAGGGCAAGAGGGGTTAAGTGACTTGCCCAGGGTCACCCAGTTTAGTAAGTGTCTAAGACAAGCTTTGAACTCAAGTCTTCCTGACTCCATGCCCAGGGCTTTATCCACTGCACCAACCAGCTTCTCTGTGGTAAGGACTGTGACAAAAATTACTGGCAAACAGAAAGTGGCCTGAGGAATTTTGAAACAGACCAACATTTCACACCATAATCCAAAGATAAGTTCCAAATGGATACATTACTTGGATATAAAATGTGATATCATAAACAAGATGTAAGGGCAATTAAGAAAATAATTCATAACTTGGATAGGGAATGAATTATCATAGAACAAGGGAATAGAAAGGATCACCCAAAAGAGAAAACTGATTACAATTCTGATTAAATAAAAATTTTAGAAGACTTTTTTATATAAAATTAATATAGATAAAATTAAAACAGACCATTAAATGGGGAATTTTTTCCCTCTGATATAGATCTCATTTTTAAGATATGTAGGAAACGACTTAACATTATAAGAATAAATACCATTTAAAGATATTTTGGAAGCTATTAAGGATAAAACCAGGCTATATATAGTTATAAGAAAATATTTTGAGCCATTCCTCAACTGATAAATGGTCAAAGGATATGAACAAGCAATGTTCAGAAGAAGAAATCAAAACCATCAATGGTCACATGAAAAAATGTTCAAAATTACTACTGATTAGAGAAATGCAAATTTAAAAACTGAGGTACTAGCTCACATCTATTAGACTGGCTAACATGCAACAAAAGGAAAACTACAAATGCTAGACAGGGTGTAAAGGTTAAAATTATGGTTGAGACTGAATGTAATAATTATATTTGGTTGCCAAGGATTTTATTTATAAAATCCTAGTGAAATACCCAAACTCAGCTGGAAATTTTATGGTGATATAGTCGATATAGTGGAGGAGATTAAGAAGAAGGAAGAAGGAAGGGGCCAGTATCAGGCGGGAAGATTAGGAGATCTAGAAAGTAAGATTTTGAGTGTGAAGGAGGAAAAAATCAGCCTGACCTCCAAAGGGACTCAGCTAAGATGCCCAAACCCGAATCAGCTCAAGGGCAAAACTCACCACCAACACTCCAAGATGTTGAAATGCCTAGAACACTCTCAGCCAGAGCTGCCTCTCCAGGGAAAGAGGAAGAGAGAGGAAGTGACGTGCCTTATATGGATGGTTTTACGTCACTTTCCTGCATCTCATCTGTACCAATGATTGCTTAGCTTGACTTAGGACAGCTCAGGGGTCTGTCCGTTTTTCTGCACATGGCTGTTGAAGGCCATTTCCTCAGGTAATTACATCTTGAGTTTGATGCAGACCTTCCTAATCTTGTTAAACTAAGAAGGGTGGAGAAATGTAGAGTTTCCAAGACCTGATTCTGTTATTCCAAGTATCTCCATTGTTATTGATCAGGAAATAGCTAAATCAGATCTTCTAAAGTACGGTCTGATTAGAGTGGGGAGAGAGAGAGGGGTGGGAGAGGGAGAGAGAGGTGTGAGAGAAGTGTGTGTGTGTGTGAGATTGAGAGAGAGAGAGAGAGAGAGAGAGAGAGAGAGAGAGAGAGAGAGAGAGAGAGCGAGAGAGCACAAAACCAATGTTTTGCTGGATGCATTGACAAAAGCCAATTAGGGGGCAGTCCCCTTTGGCATAAGAGTGTACATTCAAAATAAATGTTCAATTAACCTTCAGTTCAATCAACCACACCCCAAGGTTCATTCTGGATCTTCCTGTAGTATAGGTTTCCTGGCATCTTTTTGCAACAGTTCATTCTCTGGATTTAGGAGCTAGCAAGCTTCTTCCTTGAAGATCTTGCTCGAACAAAAATTTAAAAATCTTGGATTTTTATTAAAATACTATCCCCCCTGAAGTGGATGTTAAAAAACATCCAGTTCAGCTCAGGATGCAGTGTTGAGTTATGGGGGTGTATGAGTCAATTATTAAAAGAATTGAAAAACAACAAAAACAAAACAAAACTATATATGTATATATATACACACACACACACATATATATATTTGTGTGAATATAAAAGAAGAAGGAAAAAATGGAAGAAAGTTAAACTTTTGGGGGAAAGAAAAATAAAATTTCAAAATCAGAATCAAAATACCAAAATCTATGTATATAAAATGTTGAATAAGCAAGAATAAATTCATAATAGGCCCTTGTACAAGTCCAATTTAAAGTAATTTCTATCCCACAAGTCTGTAGGACAGAATGCAGTAATATTTTACTTACCCATTTGCAGCTAAGACTACAGGAAGTTGTCACACTATAAGAAGGAAAGGAACTAGAATTCTATTTTGGTAGGGAAGCGTCATTCCCTGGTCTGACTTTTTCCATTCTCAGGGATATGAGGAGCCAGGATGATAGTCAAATTTTGGTACTTGTATGAGTACTTCACAAAAGGTGTACAAGGAAGTCCTACTACTTAACATATATCAAGCATTGCAACCTCGAGTCCACATTAGTATTTCCTGTGTGCTCTTTTTTGGCGCTATTCAGATTAAGTCTGTGCTCCTCGTTTTTATCCCTTTTCCTGGAATCAGACACAAACATTAATCATAGTCCCATAACATTTTATTAATAAATGGCAGGTTCCCACAGTTTTAAGCTTTTGGGTATGCATTAATATTATAGCAAGAGTCCTTCTCTCCAACCTTTATAGATGTTGGAGTAGTTAACAATATTTGGAATGGTCCTTCCCATGAAGGCTGAGTTGCTCCAGTACGCTAGAAATTCTTAATATACACCTTGTCTCCTGGGTTCAGGTCGTAAAGTGAAAAGTCTAGTGGTCCGGCTTGTACTGGAGCTCCTTATTCATGGAGTTCACGCAGTTTGTGCTGTAATTCCTGTATATAGGAAGCAATAGTAGTATCTCCCCCTAATAGTGATGTATATGCAGGGGAGAAAGTCTTAGCCTGTATAGGTGGATGTCCAAAAAGCATCTCAAATGGTGAGATGCGTAGGTCTCCTCTAGGCCTGCGTCTAAGATAAAATAAGGCCAGAGGGAGAATTTCAGGCCATTTTAAATGGGTCTCTGCATAATTTGCCAAACATAATTTTAAGTTCTTTATTCATCCTTTCAACTTGGTCTGAGCTCTGGGGATGATATGGAACATGGAATTTGGGAGTTATCCCCAAGCAAGAATATATTTGATTTAAGACAGAATCAGTAAAATGACTTCCTCTATCTGAATCAATATGTGCTGGCAGGCCAAAGCGAGGAATAATTTCTTTTAAAAGAGCCTTAGCAACAAAAGCTGCTGTGGCTCAGATCATAGGAAATGCTTCCGGCCATCTGGTCAGTTGATCTACTATGACTAGACAAAATTTATTATGTCTGGCCTTTGGCATTGTTATGAAATCTATCTGTCGGTGCTCAAAAGGTGTGTAAGCCAGAGGATGCCCACCAAAAGCTTTGCCACGAAAGGTATGTTGGTTATATGCCTGACATGGGGAAATGCAGACTAATACATTATGGATGGAGTTGTGAACTGATCCAACCATTATAGAAAACAATTTGGAACTATGTCCAAAGGGCTATAAAATTGTGCTTACCCTTTTGACACAGCAATATCACCACTAGGTCTGTGGCCAAAGAAATATTTTTTAAAAAAGGGAAAAGGAACTGTTTGTATAAAAATATTTGTGTCAGCTCTTTTTGTGGTGGCAAAGAACTAGAAGTTGAGGGGACGTCCATCAAATTAGGGAATGGCTGGATAACTTGTGGCATGTGATTGCAGCGAAATACAACTGTGCTGTAAAATGGAGATTTGAACCCTAGACTTCAACCCCTAGAAGTCCTTGGTATTTCCCAGAATTCCCTATAATCTCACCTGAGTCTCCACCGGGGCAAGATTTTTTTTAAAAATAATATTTTATTTGATCATTTCCAAGCATTATTCATTAAAGACAAAGATCATTTTCTTTTCCTCACCCCCTCCCCCCATAGCCGACGCGTGATTCCACTGGGTGTCACATGTGTTCTTGATTCTAATCCATTTCTATGTTGTCAATATTTGCATTAGAGTTTCGTTTAGAGTCTCTCCTCTGTCATGTCCCCTCAACCGCTGTAGTCAGGCAGTTGCTTTTCCTCGGTGTTTCCACTCCCATAGTTTATCCTTTGCTTATGCATAGTGTTTTTTCTCCTAGATCCCTGCAGATTGTTCAGGGACATTACACCACCACCAATGGAGAAGTCCATTACATTCTATTATACCACAGTGTATTAGTCTCTGTGTACAATGTTCTCCTGGTTCTGTTCCTCTCGCTCTGCATCACTTCCTGGAGGTTGTTCCATTCTCCATGGAATCCCTCCACTTTATTATTCCTTTTAGCACAATAGTATTCCATCACCAACATATACCACAATTTGCTCAGCCATTCCCCAATTGATGGGCATCCCCTCGCTTTCCAGTTTTTGGCCACCACAAAGAGCGCAGCTATGAATATTTTTGTACAAGTCTTTTTGTCCATTGTCTCTTTGGGGTACAGAACCTGGGCAAGATTACAATGAGTGTTTAACTGGCTCTCTGCCTCCTGCACTCTCTCTGCTTGGCCATTTGTAAGATGTAGTAAGTAAGCTTTGAATGGGCTAATCAGCCCTAGGCACATGGTTTATTATTTTGTATCCTTGATTTATAATAATCCTTAATAAACCTCATAAAATATAATACTTTTATTACTAGAGACTAATTTAATTTTTACAGTTATGGCAACCACAAGATTTGGACGAGAACTTTTCAAATTTTTTTTTAAGGTAGCCTAGATAATTTTTTTTAAGCCATGTTTCTCCAAGGCTTTTCAGTAAGCCTCTTGATTCAGCTCGCTCCTGCCTCCATTCATCCACTCTGGACATGCTTGACCCCCTCTCCGGCTCTTGCTCCTGCTCCTGGCCTCTAGCCATCTCACTCACCTGGCCCAGCCCCAGCAACTCTGGCCTCTGAGCCAGATCACTCATCGCCCCAGGCCCAGCCCCAGGCCTCAGGCTGCTGGTAGCTGCCCCTTGTGTCTTCAGAATCAAAAACCAGCTGGTAAAAATGGGGGAGTGGAGGGGATAGGGGGGAGAGAAAGGAGGGGGAATGAGGAGAAGGAAGAGACTTTTCCAAACAGGAAGTTGATTACAAGCATGGCGTATTTCAACAGATGTCTTTTGAGTGCACTGATTCTATTACTTATCTCACATGAGATCCAGATGAGAAATTCATCTCCCTGCAACTCTTTGGCCCAATTTGAGATTCCCAAAACCCACCCTCACTATGGGGGGGAGGCTCAGTGGATTGAGAACCAGGCCAAGAGATGGGAGGTCCTGGGTTAAAATCTGGCCTCAGACACTTCACAGTTGTGTGACCCTGGGCAAGTCACTTGAACCCCATTGCCTTACCCCTTACCAATCTTCTACCTTGGAACCAATTCCCTAGTTCTGACAATAGGCATCTCAACAGATAAAATTAAAAAAAAAGAAAAATCAATGAACTTTAAAGAGACTGGGCATTATATTTTTAAGGCTTTTCAGACTCCAATGTTTTATAAAAATATCTCTGTATTTTATTGCATTTTACTGATTGTTTTAAGATTTAATTTTGTTGGTTTTAAGGACCATCCCCATCCCCTTTTCTATTTTAGTCTCATGAAATGATAAAAAAAAATCCATTAAAAGAATAAAGAATACCTGTGCTACTTTGTTATTTTCTGAACAAACTCTTCACTTAGCCAAATTTAATGTATATCTGTAATAAGTAAACTTTTTCAGGATGAATCAGTAGTTGATTTAGCATGAATTGTCCTCTCTCCATCCTCTGCCAGAATCAATTAATTCATTTGAGGCTACTGTTTTTTAACATATAAAAGCATATAGTATTAGATATAATTGAGACGTAATCAAGTAAAAATAGTCACTTTCTGATCCCTTGAGATATACCAAGAATTCTTTTCATACTTAATATTTCTCTCAAGAGATATTTCATGTTTTGAATATATTTTATTGCCCTCTAGCAGAACATTTCATCCTCTTACTCTGGAAGTTCAGCTTGAATGCTGACCAAATTAACTTATAAACAAAGTCATTTAGATCCAGTTGAATTAAATAAAAATCTGAAGATGAAAAGATTACTTCAAATGGGAGATATTATCACTGTGCAGGGCTTCTATCTTGATATCTGAGCCTCTTTATGACAATTTAAACCATCAAGTTCATCTTCACCAAAATTTCAAGTTTCTGGAGGTTCTAGTTTAGGTGTTTCTTCACTACATAAAACAGATATGTCTTCTTTCTGATGGTGGATTTGGATGGTGTACAGCATTTTTAGACTTGTAGTACCTGACATATTTAATTAAAAATAGCTACTGAATGTCTCCTGGTCCTGTCCAAATCACAGGCATCAAAAATGGCATGTGATAGCATTTATCCATCCAACCAATTACCAGTCTAACACAGGGATTTAGCATAGGTGAAGTTTCAACCCTTATCCTCATCATCCATTTTACAACCCAAAAGATAATATGCTATGTAACTAGCTGAGTAAATTTCATTTCTGAAATTTAAGTTATTTTCTTGCATTCATGATGACTAATATGAAGATATGGAGAATTTAAGTAACGATATACCAAAATCTACAAATTCAAAGCATTTGAGAAAAGGGAATTAGAAATAATAAATAATGCTAAACAAATGATGCTCAGTATACAACTGACAGAAGAATCTACTATATATTTAGAGTTGTAGTACATGAATATGTATACATATGTCCCAAAGCACATCAAACAAGAATTTTATACAACATGAAAGGAAAGGCCAACCAGTGATTTCTTACTATTATTTTTCCTACCTTCTTGCCTCTTGAATGGAATTATACTTTATACAGGCTATTTATTTCCAAATTGACTTAATAATAATGGTTATCTAGAAATTTCCATTTGCATTTTAAAATTTAGCATCAAGAACTGATACAGAAAGAAGTAAGCAAGACCAGAACACGGTATACAGTAATAGTAATATCATACAACTATAACAGTGAATGATTTAACTATTAGTACTACAATGGTCTAAGATAATCCAAAAGAAATCATAATGAAAAAATGCCATCTACTTCCAGAGAAAGACCTAATAGAGTCTGAATTCAGACAAAAGCATACTAGATTTTACTTTCTTCCTTTTTTAGGGGAGGAATGTGCTTTCTTCCACAAAAAGCCTAATGTAGAAAAATATGATTGAGCATAGAAAATCTCTCTCAAATTACTTGCCATCTCAGGAAGCGAAGAGACCAAGGAAGGAAGTAGGCAGAGAATTCAGAAATCAAAAAAATTTTTAATATTAAAATTTGTTTTAAAAATAATTGGGGGAAATATTATTTTTAAAAATTTATATCAAAAAGGAAATTTCGAACACCAATAACTCTCCATGGGATAGAATTGAACTGAAAAAAGATTTAGAAGGCACTTCACATGGAAAGCATGAAATAGTATCACAAAAAGTGAAATCAATTACATATAATAAAGCTATTTCATATGTATATAAAAGAAAAGAAATAGTTTGCTATTAATGTGGGAATCACTCCTGAATTGGCTGTCTGTATAGAATCAGAACACCAACCTGTCTGAACAGAGATAAAAATTCTCACAATACTAGAAGAATACAAACGAAAAAAGGGTATGGAATACAATTAAAAATTCCAAATAGAGCTATTTAAATAAATTATTGTTACAGAAAGATGGGAAATTGATGGAGGACATCAAAATTAGCTATAATAATTTCATACAAAAGTTTAATCAATGCAGATCAATTGCCACAAAGAGGAGACAAGTGGCTTAAAAATTGCTTTGGTCAACATGACTTACTTGACAAGGATAGTTGTAACAGCCAAGGTCAACTCAGTTTTAGAATGTAAATTTGTTTGTTAAACATTAGAAAGGATGCATTCTAGAGGAAAGGAAAGAAGAAAGCAAAACCTAAGAAATGTTGGAGAGTGAGAAACCCAACTAAGTCATTCCTAAAGTACATGAAGATGAAACTTTGAGGGCAACAGCTAAAAGATAGAACTCCTTGTAATTATCTGTATAAGAAATTCTTCTCACAACTAATAAACTACTACATTTGGATTCTTAACATCACATTTCTGTATATGCTTGTAGAGGAGGTGTGAATGGCACTGAAGAAAGGAAAGAAATAAAGCAGATGGATTAGATCAAAGGTTAAAAGAAGTTCATGCTGGAGATAGCACATTTTGAGGCTATTTTTAAGAGAATTTTTTTAGGTGTTTAGAGAAGGTACTAAAGGCTTGTACAAAAACCCCCTCATATCTTATCATTATCCCCCCCAAAAAGGAAGAACACTAATACCATCTGCCTTCTTTCCTATCTACATACAATTGCTATAATAATAAAAATAATCACATATACAACAGCTTGTTCTTGATAGTTATTAGGAGGGAACAAGAAGATTTATGCAAGTGATATTTTATAATAAACAACATCTTTACTAATAAAAACAAATCTTTCTATTCATTGTATATTTTAAATATTTTATTAAAAATTTTTTTCATGGTTACATGATTTGTGTTGTTTCCCTTCCCTCTTCCCACCCCCCTCCTGGAGTTGACAAGCAATTCCATTAGGTTATACATATATTATCACTCAAAACCTATTTCCATATTATTCATTTTTGTAATAAAGTAATCTTTTAAAACCAAAACTCCAAATCATATATCCATATAAACAAGTGATAAATCATGTTTTCTTCTGCATTTCTACTACCACAGTTCTTTCTCTAAATATGGATATCATTCTTTGTCTTAAGGCCCTCAGATTTGTCTTGGATCATTGCATTGCTATTAGTAGCAAAGTCTATTAACCCTTGATGGTTCCATAGTGTTTTACTTTCTGTGTATAATGTTCTCCTGGTTCTGCTTATCTCACTCCACATCAGTTCATGGAGGTCTTTCCAGTTCTTATAGAAATCAATCAATTCATCATTCCTTATAGCACAATAGTATTCCATCACCATCATATATCACAATTTGTTCATCCATTCCTCAATCAAGGGGCATCCCATCATTTTCCAATTTTTTGCCACCACATAAAGCACAGCAATAAATATTTTTTGTACAAACAGATGCTATCCCATTTTAAAAAATCTCTTTGGGATACAAAACCAGTAGTAGTATTGCTAGATCAAAGGACATGCATTCTTTTAAAGCCCTTTGGGCATAATTCCAAATTGCATTCCAGAATGGTTGGATCAATTCACAATGCTACCAGCAATGCATTAGTGTCCCAATTTTGCCATATCCCCTCCACCATTTATTATTTTCCTTTACTGTCATATTGGCCAATCTGCTAGGTGTAAGCTGATATACCTTAGAGTTGTTTTGATTTGCATTTCTCTAATCAGGAGGGATTTAGAACATTTTTCATATGATTATTGATAGTTTTGATTTCTTCATCTGAAAACTGCCTATTCATATGCCTTGACCAAATTATTTGTCAATTGGGGAATGATTTGATTTCTGATAAATTTGACTTAGTTCTTTGTATATTTGAGAAATTAGACCTTTGTCAGAGAAATTTGTTATAAATTTTTTTTCCCAGTTTGTTGCTTTGAATGGAAAGATTTAAAGAATACAATAGCCTACTGTGCTTGTTGACCATTAAAAAAACCCTTTTTTTCATAGAACAAAGTGATTCTTGAAGATTGTCCTTTAACAAGAGATAACCATGCATATGTCAATCTTGTTCTATGACTGATTACTCATGCAAGACATAAACCAGTGAGATGTTTGCCTTCTAGGTGTTTGTTACTCTCATAGAAGAGATATAGGTTAAAGTACAAGTTAAGAAAGATTCCTTTTAGATGATGAGGTTCTCCAATTGCTTTTGCCAGTGAATGACACTGTGTTGCCTACATGAAGTTCTGTGACACTGTAGAGCCTTCTGTACGTATAATCCCTCAGGACTGTGATCTAACTATATATACATAGGAAGAAAACAAGTGAATGAAAAATGCATATTAATAAGTTGAATTCCTTCATTCCTTTAATTATCAAGCATTTATTAAGCTTATCTATGTGTCAATCACAATGCTAGGTGCTGGGTATACAAAGGCAAAAAAACCCAAAATGGTCTCTGCCCTCAAGGAAGCTATATCATACTGAGTGGGAAATACCCACCCACATTCAGAAAATTAGATCTACAACATATAGAAAGTACATACAGAATAATTCAGGGGAGTATGACAAATGTAAATAGGGAAACCAAGAGAAGCTTTTTGTAGGAGATGGCACCTGAGATAAACCTTGAAGGAAGTCAGAAGTGGGCAAGAAGTGCATTCTAGAAATAAAACAAAGTCTGTGCAATGGTGCAGAGATGAGAAATGGAAATCACATATGGGAAACAAAAAGTACATCAACTTGGCTAAAACAAAATGTGTGTGATGGATAGTGTTTTGTAATGAACTCAAAAAGCCAGATTCAGTCTATGAAGAGCTTTCACAGCCAGAGGATTTCATATTCTACCCAAAAAGAAACAGGGAACCATGTGAGCTTCTTGAGCAGGTGGGCAATATACTTTAGGAGTCTCAATTTGCCAGCTATGTGAAGTATGGCTTGGAGGCAGACAAGTTGGTGGGAGATCAATTAGGACATTACTGCAATAGGGTTGGGGAGAGGTGATGGGGCCCAGAATCTGGGTGATGGCTTTGTACATGAAGGGGAAGGGGACAGATGTTAGATATATTGCCTAGAAAGAATTCATAAGCCTTGATAACTAATTGCACATGACAAGTGAGAGAAATGGAAGAGTCAAAGATAACTACTATGTTAAGAACTTGGATGACTGAAAGAATGGTGGTATGCTAGACACAACAAAGTTAAAAATAAGGGAGAAAAAATAAAATAAAATAAGGCGAGAGTTTGGCTTTCACTTCTACTAAGCCACCATCTTAGCCAAAAACATAGGAGAATTTGGAAGAACAATAATGGGATCAGGTTGGAGACATTCAACTGACAGGTGATAGTGCTGGCTGGGAATTCAGTAGAAAGATGGGGCCTGTATGGATAAACTACAGAACCTATCAGTGTAAAACAATTTGTGCCTAACAATATGGAAATAGGTTCTGATCAAGGACACATATAAAACCCAGTGGAATTGTGCATTGGCTACAGGAAGGGTGGGGGTAGGGGAGGTAAAGAACATGACTCATAACCAGGGGAAAATATTCTAAATTGACTAAATAAAATTTTAAAAAATTAAAAAAAAACAAAAACAAAAAAACAATTTGTGCCGATACTGCAAATAGACAATGAATAGAATTCAGAACTAAAAAGGGAAAGGAGAGTAAGCTAAGTTATCTGTGGGAAACTGAAATTTTATTTTAGTAAAACATCTTTAAAATGCCAACATACTATTGATGGTGATATTTTAAAAAAACACAAAGTCATAGAAAACCGCAATTTCCAAGGAAATAAAATAAAGATAATCCAAAGTACAATGGAGAGGTGAATGACAAGCATAATCAGGTTATTCCACAATGAAAACAAGAAATTACAAAGAAACAACATAAAATACATTGAAGAAATGTATAAATGCAAAAGAAAATGGGCTAGTAATGTGGAAAGTAGGAGAGAAGGGCAGTGAACAATCTATAGAAGCCACTGCTATCCTTGATATGTGATAAAATAGGAAGAATGATGGGTAGGTAAGCTTCCTATGGCAAATTTATAGGAGTTCAAAAAAAAGAGTGACACAGAATAGATGGGCATGGATAGGTTGGGCTTTGGATTATAGGACAGAATACATAAATGGACAAGAACACAAATCCAGCTGAGTAGAAAATATTTCTGAAAAATAGTAACAAAACAGGTTATTATACAGAGGTAATCAGCTATTTAAGTGTTCAGTATTTTTTAACATAGTTAACTAAAAACCTGAGTGAACTCCTCTATTTCTTCTTATGTACCAGACTAATTTTTCTAAAACAACCCTTTATACTTTAAAAGAATGTCTGCCCTTTGATTCAGCCATACCACTGCTGGGTTTGTACCCCAAAGAGATAATAGAGAAAAATACATATACAAAAATATTCATAGCTGCGCTTTTTGTGGTGGCAAAAAATTGGAAAATGAGGGGGTGCCCATTGATTGGGGAATGGCTGAACAAATTGTGGTATATGATGGTGATGGAATATTATGGTACTGAAAGGAATAATGAACTGAAGGATTTCTATATGATCTGGAAAGACCTCCAGGAACTGATGCAGAGCAAAAGGAGCAGAACCAGGAGAACATTGTACACAGAGACTGATACACTGTGGCACAATTGAACATAATGGATGTCTCTACTAACAGAACAATTCATTCAGGGAAAGAACTGTGGGAATAGAAACGCAGAAGAAAAACATGATTAATCACATGGTTCAATGGGGATATGATTGGGGATGTTGGCTTTAAATGAACACTCTGTTGCAAATATTAATAATATGGAAATAGGTTTTGAACAATGATATATGTAAAACCCAGTGGAACTGCTCATTGGCTCCAGGAGGGGGGAAGGAAGAGGGGAAAGAACATAAGTCATGTAACCATGGAAAAATATTCTAAATTAGTTAATTAAATTTTAAAACCATAATTAATTAAATAAAAAATGAAAAATGAAAAAAGAAAATAAAACAATCCTTTAGACATTTCCCTCCCTCAAAAATGTTCTTATGGGCAAAGATTGCCTTCTTATTTCTTTTAGCATTGCTCATTATAACTATATTTTTTCCCATGCTTTCTTATTTTTTTGTTTACCTCTTAATTTAGAAAAGTATACCTACTATTTCCATAACCCAAGGATCACAGGGAAAAAGATATATAACTTATGGAAATACTTAAAAATTATATTCTTATATTATTATATAGTAGCTATCATTTGCATTTGTTTTATTATTCTCAACTTTTAAAAGTATCTGTAATTCTTATATAAATACTACAGAAATATCAGAATATGACAGGCATCACTCCTGTGATTCCTGTGATGGCTGGCCACCAGGTGATGATGTTTTTTGGCCACAATTCATGGAGATAGTCTAAGTCTGTGTTGGCAAATGTTTTCAAGATTGTGTGCCCAAGCTGCAATTTCAAGCTGCCTGTAAGCCCCTATGTTGGTATAACTCCAGATAGCATCACATTGGACAGCTGGACAGAGAGGCCAGCATACAAAAAATGTTCTCCAGAACTGTTGGGAGAGGGAATGAAGCAGACCTTTGTGCTGCTGGGGCATGCATGCAACGCCTTCACCAACACAGGTCTAAGTCATGAAAAGTGTTACCTTTTGTTTTAATGGTAGAAGTACCAATGGTTTAAAAATTTTCAGATTATTTACCTTATTTTAGTTATAAGAATATGAAATTGCTTTTAAAATAAATTGAATCAACAGAGGCAATCAAAAATATCAATAGATAACTTCAATTAAATGAAATTGAAAAGCTTTAATATGAAAAGTTAATACAAATAGAATAAAAAAAGTGATCAATAAAGAAAAATATTACAAAAAATTATAAGTGATTGATGTCCAAGATTCAAATTGAGCCAAAAATATATAACCTTGAAAATCAATCTTCTATATATATATATATATAAACAGTTTCAAAAGAAGTGAAGTCTATTGTAAAAAACAGATCCAAATTTCAAGTAAACAGCAAAATGCAAATCTAAACAAACTTGAGGCTTTCTCTCACATTTAGGAAATTGACAAAGAAGGAAAAAGAAAAGAATAATTAATGTTGGAGGAGTCGTAAGAAGAGAAATATACAAATACATTGGTGAATCTGTGAATTGGGCTAATCATTCTGAAAATCAATTTAGAATTATAGTAGGAAAACATCAATCTCTTTAGACCTTGAGATCCCAAAGCCAGAATTACATTCAAAGGAGGTCAACAGCAACATATTCCCAAATACTTTAAGAAAGAAATAAGAATTCTGATATCAATGTTTTAAAATTGAAAATCCATTACCCTAAAAAAGAACTACATTTCCCAGGAGCCTACTGACTTTCTGTCGTTACATACTTCCTGTAGAGAGGGGATATTAGGCAGGGATGTGGAGGGTTCTGCCTCTTTGGCTTGCAGTGAGCATGGTGGTGGTAAGGTGGATGTTTTAAATAGACTGATCAGCCATGGGCACATGTTCTTTATTTTGTATCCTCTTTATTTCTTGATTTCTAATGATCATTAATAAATTTCTTAAAATATAATATTTTTATTTGAGATTAATTTTAACTTTTATAGTGTTTATGACCTATACAGCAGAAATAAGAGAAAATTGAATAGAAATATTTTAATAATAGGCAGAATAGAAAAACTTGAATCCACAAAAGCAAAAAGTGAAGGATAATCTGGAAGAAGCAAAACAAAAGTCAATATATCTTAACCCTAATCCTAACCCTAAACTATGATCTCTATAAGAACAAAATGTATTGATGTAGAAGACAAAATGCATGGAGACAACTTAAGGGTTAGAGGTCTCCCAGAAGTATACAAATCAAAAAACCTGAATACTACAATGCACAAAATAATATGGGATCAATTCCCAGAACTTTTGAACTCAGAAAACAAAGGGCAACCACAGATTGCCTCCAGGGGGGAAAAACAAACAAAAACAAACAACTCTATAAATCAAACTTTGAGATATATTGGTTAAAATTAACAATTCCAGTTACAAATAGATAAGTACTACAAGTGTCTGGGAGAAAGACTTTCAAAAAGTAAGGAAAGGAAATCTGAGTAACATAAAACTAGACCACATCCATAAAAATGAGTTCATGGATTGCTACTCCTTTTTTACTTTACCTTAAGCATAATAGATTCTGCTCCTGCCCTTTACCTTTACTCTGTGTCTCTCTCTGCTTTAAAGCAATAAAAATTACATTTAATAAAAGGCTATGGAAAACAGATTAAAAATTAATTGGAAATTAAATAATCTAACCCTAAAGAACAAACATAGAAATAATAAAAAATTTCATTAAAGTACATGACAACAATGAGACAACATACCAAAATTTACAGGGTGCAGCCAAATAGTAATTAGGGGAAAATTTCTATCTCTAAATGTTTACATTAGTAAAGTAGAGAAAGAGCAGATCAATGAATTGAGCAAGTAACTAAAAAACTAGAAAAAGAAAAAAAATCCCCAGATAAACATCAAATTGGAAATCATAAAAATCAAAGGAAAGATGACTAAAATTGCAAGAAAACCATGGAAATAATAGATAAAAACAAGTGCTAGTTTTCTGAAGACAAATAAAAAACCCCACATTAAAATAGATAAAACATTGGTTAATTTAATTGAAAAAAACCCCCACAAATTGGCAGTATTAAAAAATGAAAAGGATGGCCTTACCACTAATGAAGATGGAATTAAAGCAATTATTAGTTATTAGGAGCTATTTTGCACAATTATATGCCAATAACCTAACAATCTAAGTGAAATGGATGATATTTATAAAAGTATAAATTACTCAGATTAACAGAGGAGGAAATAGAATACTTAATTAAATAACTCTATCTTAGAAAATGAGTTCCCTAAGAAATAATTTCTAGGACTAGATGGATTCACAAGAGATTCCATATTTAAATAACAATTAATTCTAATATTAAATAAACTATATGGAAAATAGGCAAAGGAGTTTTTTCAAATTCCTTTTATGACACAAATACAGCACTGATACCTAAACCAGGAAAAACAAAAACAGAAAAATAAAACTACAGACCAATTTTCCTAGTGAATATTGATGAAAAAATTTTAAATAAAATACTATCAAGATTACAGCAATATATCACAAAGATCATAAAATCTGACCAGGGGCAGTAGGCTAGACTAATAGTAGGAGAACTAAAAACATAACTGACCATATCAAGAAGAAAATAAAACAACAGAAATAGTATGATTATCTCAAAAGACACAGAAAAAACTTCTGATAAACCACCACATCAATTTCTACTAAAAATCTTAGAAAATATAATAACAAATGAAGCTTTCCTTAAAATGATAAGTAGTATCTATCTAAAGCCATCAAGTATTATCTCTGATGGAGATCAGTTAGAAGCCTTACCAATAAACTCAGGTATGAAGCAGGGAAATCCATCAGTATCACTATTAATATTGAACTAGAAATGCTAGCTACAGCAATGAGAAGAAAAAGAAATTGAAGGAATTAAAACAGGCAATGAGGAAACAAAACTCTCACTCTGCAGATGATATGATTGTATACTTGAGAAAACCCTAGATAATCACTAAAAAACTAGTTGAAATAATTAACAATGTTATCACTTGACCCCTATTGCCTAGCCCTTACCACTCTTCTGCCTTAGAACCAATACACAGTATTGATTCTAAGACGGAGGGTAAGGGTTTTTATTTAAAAAATAAATAAATAAGTAGACAAATAAATACTTGGGAGACTACTGCCTGGACAAATCCAGGAACTACATGATTCCAATTACAAAACACTTTTTATAAAGTCAGATCTAAACAAATGGAAAAATATTAATTGCTCATGGGTAGACTGAGACAATATAATTAAAATTATAATTCTGCCTACATTAATTTATTTGTATCATTACCAAACTGCCAAAAATTGTTTTATAAAGCTAAAACAAATAACAAAACTCATGTAGAAGAACAAAAGGTTAAGAATATCAAGGAAATAAATGGGAAAAAATTGTGAAGAAAGGTGGCCTCCTTGTACCAGACCTCAAACTATACATATGGTATTGGCGGAATAGATTAGGTACATAATACACAGTAGAAAATTAACATAGTAGGGGCAGCTGGGTGGCTCAGTGGATTGAGAGCCAGACCTAGAGACTGGAGGGAGGTCCTAGGTTCAAACCTGTTGTCAGTCCTTAGTTGCATCCGAGCTGCATGACTCTGGACAAGTCACTTAAACCCCATTGCCTAGCCCTTACCACTCTTCTGCCTTGGAACCAATACACAGTTCTGTTTCGAAGGTAAAGATCTTAAAAATAAATTAATTAAAAAAAATTTGTTTTTAAGAAAATTACCATAGTAATCTAATGACCCAAGTTTTTGGATCTCTTTATCTGACAAAATTGCTGGGAAAACTAAAAGTTTGGCAGAAACTCAGTATAGACCAACATCTCACACTGTATATAGAGATAAAATAAAAATGGGTGCATGATTTAGACATAAAGGATCATATAAATAATTTAGGGGAGCATTTAATAGTTTTCCTGTCATTTATATGGACAAGGGAAGAATTTATGACCAAATGAAATGTAAAATCAATAATTTTGGTTATATTAAATTAAAAAGGTTTTACACAAACAAAAGCAATACAGCCAAGATTAGAAAAGAAGAGAAAGGAAAAGAAGAGAAAAGAAAAGGAAAGGAAATGGATCTATTTGTGGTGGCAAAGAATTAGAAATTAAGGGGATGTTCATAATTTGGGGAATGATTGAATAAGTTGTGGTATATAATTGTACTATAATGGAATACTATTGTGCTATTCGATATGATGAAGGGGGTGGTTTCAGAAAAACTTGGAAAAGACTTACATGAACTGATGCAAAATGAGGTGATCAGTACCAGAAAAACAGTGTGCATAGTAACAGCAATAATGTAAGATGATCAACTGTGAATGACTTAGCTATTCTGATCAAGACTATGATATAAGACGATTCAAAATGACTCATATGAAAAATGCAATTCACCTCCACAGAAAGACCTGATGGAGTCTGAATGAAGATTAAAGCATACTATTTTTCATTTTTTTCCTCCATGACTTTTTTGGTATGTGTTTTCTTTTACCATGTGACTAATATGGAAATGTGTTTTGCATAATTGTACATATATAACCAATATCAAGTTGCTTGCTATCTCAGGGAGAGAGGAGGGGAAGAAGGGAGAGGAAGAGAATTTGGAATTCAAAATTTTGAAAAATGAATGCTGGGGGCAGCTGGGTAGTTCAGTGTATTGAGAGCCAGGCCTAGAGACAGGAGGGTCCTGGGTTCAAATTTGACCTCAGACACTTCCCAGCTGTGTGACCCTGGGCAAGTCACTTAACCCCCATTGCCTAGTCCTTACCACAGTTTTGCCTTGAAATCAATACTTAGTATGGATTCTATGACAGAAGGAGAAAGGTTAAAAAAAAAAGCAACCTATTAATCAAATGAAACAGACTGCTTCAAATAACTAAAAATAAGAGAAATGCAAATCAAAACAACTCTGAGTTTTTCTCTCACACCTAGCAAACAGGCAAAGCTTATAAAAAATAGGAATCCTTAATGATAGAGGAGTTGTGGTAAGATAGGCACACTAGTGTATTGTTGGTGGAGCTGAGAATAAATATAACCATATAGGAAAGCAATTTGTGATTACTGAAATAGCGCTTAAAATGTCCATATTCTTTGATCCAGCAATTCCTTTACAAGATTAATACCTCAAGGAGTCCATCAATAAGAAGCAAGTGTCCATCTACCAAAATCTCTATAGTAGCGCTTTTTTATAATAGTAAAGAACTGGAAACAAAGTAGACCTTGTCAACTGGGGAATGACAAACTATGGCTTATGAATATAAAGAATACTGTACTACAACAAATGACAAATTTGAAGAACACAGAGAAGCACAGATTTAAATTAACTAATACAGTGAAGTGATCAGAGCCAAGAGAACACACAATGACAAGAATGAAAGTGGGAAGATGACTCACAAAGCAATCAAAAGTGAGCATTACAAGATAACAGGAAGATAGCCTGGTTCCAAGAAGAGATATGAAAAAACATCCCTGTCTTTGTAGTTTTATAGAAAGGGAAGATCCATATAGGCATGGCATTTTATACATTTTTAGACTTTTGGGGGAATATTATCAGTTTTACTTATTTTCTTATTTTTTTTTACCTTTAAAAATGTTACTTGTCATGTGGGATGACTCTCTCAAAGCGGGGAGAAGGGATACTGAGGGAAATTATGGTGATATAACCCCCACCACCATAAGATATCAATAAAAAAAGGTATCTTAAAAAAAAGAAAGAATGATTATAGCAAATATAAAGAAGCCTAGGAAGATATAAACTGATACAAAGTGAAGTAAGCAGAACCAGGAAGACAATAGATACAATGACTAAAACAATGTAAATGAAAAGAACAGCAACCATAATTCATAGGTCAGCACTGAAAGTTAGAGGACAAATGGTGTGAAACTCAGTAATAATATCAGATAAGAAAAGTATGAGTTTTGCTGAAAAACAGGTTTTTCTCCTTTTCCATATTTTATAAGGGATAGCTCTCAAGATCAACCAGGGAACATGTAGGTGATACAAAATGGGGGGCTGTAAATTAAATATGGGAAATGTAGATGATATAAAAACAAAAGATGCCAATAAAGATTTAAAAAAATATTAACTATATATATGTATGAGTGAGCAAATTTCATTAACTTCTGATTAGTTGATTCCTGGTCAGATATGGAAAAATTCACATTTTTCTTCTAAGTAAAATTATTGAGAAAATATTTAGCAAATATCAGTAAATCTTAGGAATTATTCTTTTCTAGCAGCATATTTGAATATGCTACATAGGATTATAAAGTATTTAGCATTAAATAAGAATACCTATCTGAGAAATACAAAAATGATAAACTTGAAAGCACTACATAACTGTCAGATAAAGAGAGTATAAATGATTAAATTACATAATAAGTTAGTAATGATTCTCTTTAATAAACAGTTCATGCATGTATACTTTTAGGGTAGAACATCAACATTACCTGAAAAATAGTGAAAAACAACAAACTTTGCTGTGAAATTACTGTGTGACTGGGAAAAACTGAAAAACTCTGAGCCTTAATTTCTTTAATTCTCTTCATTTATAGAGGGGGAAGTAAAACTATCTAATACCAGTGTCGACATGGAAATCTAGAGATCCCCAGTTTATTTATTTGGGAGGTAGAAACCCCAGGTTTTGACCTTGTCACAGGAGAGGTTTCCCCCTGAGGGAAGGTCCCACTTCACCAGACAATAGACATCCATCCACTTCAGGTGGGAAGTAGATCCCATCCAAGTCAAGTAGCTCTTTTGTCTCCAGAAGCCTTTCCCAGTATATCACACCCTCCTTCCAAGTGAGGAACTGGGGAACTTTAGCTTTCTAAACTTGATGCTACCTACTGCTCCAAAGCTGAAATGGATGTCTATTGTCTGGTGAAGTGGGACCTTCCCTCAGGGGGAAATCTCTCCTGTGACAAGGTCAAAACCTGGGGTTTCTACCTCCCAACTAAATAAACTGGGGACTTGTAGATTTCCACATCGACACCAGCATCATGGTTTTAGAATGAAGTAATATGAAGTAAAATACTTTAAAATTTTCCTTCTCTAAAAAAATGTGCCTCATTTCAGTAACTTAACATCTTGTCAGTGTTGGTTGAAATTGGATCAAATTGTGAGTTTTCTGCTGAAATGCTCTCAATACTTTAAATTTTTATTGTGGCAATTTATAAATAATATTCTTTTTATAGGACCTCTATAAATTTATGTTAAATAATTTCTACTACAACAAGACCATCCTTTTTGGCAGAGTCACTATATGTTGCCCCTTCTATTGCCACTCTCACTAACCTTCCATTTCTTTTTGTCTGCTGACTGCTTGCCTGTTGCTTACAAACATTCCCATATTTTTCTCAACCTCAAAAATTCCTCCCCTGGCTAATTAATGTATCTCTTCTCTCTTTAATGACTAAACTTGAGAAGGCCCTTTTTTTGTCTTCTTAATGTGGTAAGAATTATATGAACCTTTGCAGAGTGAATGGAACCAAGAGAACAAATTATACAAAGACAACAATATAGCAAAGACAACTTTGAAAGAAATAGGGATCCTGATTATCATCAGGATCGATGACTGATCATGATTCCATCTGCTGCTGCTCTAAACATGCCACCTGCCTTTTAATAAGGAAAAGGACTGAGTGTAGAATAAGACAAATTTTTTTTAAAGCCTCTAGTGCAAAAATTTGTTTTACTGTTATACATGTTTGTAAATAGAGGTTTTTTTTTCTCATTCTCAGTGGGGAGGGTGAGGATAAAATATAACTTAATTTTTCTTTTACCCCCCAAATTATTACCTTTTTTTTTAAACCCTTACCTTCCGTCTTGGAGTCAATACTGTGTACTGTGTATTGGCTCCAAGGCAGAAGAGTGGTAAGGGCTAGGCAATAGAGGTCAAGTGACTTGCCCAGGGTCACACAGCTGGGAAGTGTCTGAGGCCAAATTTGAACCTAGGACCTCCCATCTCTAGGCCTACCTCACAATCCACTGAGCTACCCAGCTGCCCCCTAATTATCACCTTTTAAGTGAAGCTTTTCCTGGTCTCCCCTCCAGGTCTCAGCTCCTGCTGCATATTGCTCCAAATGACCTTTTATCTATCTTGTATTTCTCTCACTATGCATGTTTCTCTCCTCAGTAGACCATAAGCTCCTTAAAGGCAGGAATTGTTTCACTTCTATCTGTATCTAGTATTGATTGCAGCTGATTCACAGTAGTCCCTGAATAAATAAATTCCTGCTGATGACTTGGCAGGGAACTAATTTTTTTTTTAAAGAATGAGCATTTATCAAGTCATGTACCAAGCACTAGGCTAAACACTGAGGATTAACATAGGAAAGCAAATTATCTCCTGCTCTTCAGGAGCTCACATTCTTTCTTTTTTTGGGAGGGGGGAGGAGGGCCAAAAAGATATTTTATTTTAACAATTACATGTAATAACAAATTTCCATGTAAATTTTCTGAAGTTATATGATCCAAATTGTCTCCCTCCCTCCCTTTTCTCCCTCTTTTGGGAGCTGGCAAGCAATTCAATCTGGGATAAACATATGTTATCATGCAAAACATTTCCATATTGTTCTTTTTTGTAAGAGAACAATCATATAAAACCAAAACTCAAAAATAAAAACACAAATAAACTAGTGAAAAATCACATGCTTTGATCTGACAGGAAACTTGTGTGTGTGTGTGTGTGTGTGTGTGTTTTAAACCCTACCTTCCATCTTGGAGTCAATACTGTGTATTGATTCCAAGGCGAAAGACTGGTAACTTGCCTAGAGTCACACAGCTTGGAAGTGTCTGAGGTAAGATTTGAACCTCCAACACCCCCCCCCACCCCCCAGTTTCTAGGCCTGGCTCTCAATCCACTGAGATACCCAGCTGCCCCCCCCCCCCCTCCTCCAGGCTTCTGGAGACAAAGAGTCACTTGACTTCCTATGCATGGGGCTTATTTCCCACCTGAAGTGGATGTCTATTGTCTGGGGGTAAACCCTCTGGTGACAAGAAAAGCATTTTACTACTACTAAAGCATTTCACCAGCTTTTGAAGCAAAGTAGGAATTTGTAGTAGGTTTGTTGCTATTGTTGCTATTCAGAGCTCACCCTTAGGTCAAAGTGTCTGAATGTGAGAGAGGGCACAAGGTGTAGGAAACCAGGACTCAGGAAGTCTGGCCCTCAGCCCTGTAAAGGAAGGGGTGGGGTTGGGTGGAATGGGGGGCGAATCACATACCCTCCCAATCCCCCCCCCAAGTCTTTAACTTTTGTTCGTTAGATCTTAGTTTAAATCTGTTCCCCTATTCCTTCCCCCTAATCATTCTCCCTCTTTCCAATTTATCTTTCCTGTACACAATGGCCAAACTGTCATTCCTAGATCACAGGTCTGACTCTTGTCATTCCCCTACTCAAGAAGCTCCAGGGGCTCCCTTCTGGCTCTGTCTGACATTTAAAACCCTTCACAAACTGGCTCTAGCTGAGATTGGTTGGTTTAGTCATTCCATTCCAATCCAGGACAACTCTGTCTCCACAGCAGCAGCAAATCCCTTCATTCTAATATCTGAATTAATTCTTTAGATTACTTTATTCTCACCCCTCATTTTCTCCCTACTGAAGTAATTATCAACCCCAAACTGCCATCATTTAAACTCCTTCCTCTGACCTCTACTGACCACTCTCTTAATCCTACCCTGGCTCAACCCAATCCAGTCTATCCCTACCACTGCAGTCTCTTGAATGACTGCTCCACAGGAAAAGAAGTTTCCTTTCTTGTTCTAGCCATCTTCAGAGGCTCTTTATTGAATATAGTTTTATGGCAATATGATCATTAAGTGATGTATTTAACATTTCTGCTTTTCTACATTTGTTTTAGAGGCTTTTATTCCTGAATACATTTTCTATTTTTGTGCATACTAGGTATAGCTGAGAAAGAACAATATATTCTTATCTATTCTCAAGGGCAGCTAGATGGCATAGTGGATATAGTGCCAGCCTCAAATCAAGGAGACTCATCTTAATGAGTTCAAATCTGGCTTCGGATATCTACAAGTTGGGTGTCCCTAAGCAAATCACTTGCTCCTGTTTGCTTCTGTTACCTCATTTACAAAAGGAACAGGAGAAGGAAATGGCAAACCACTCCAGTCTCTTTGCCAAGAAAACCTCAAATAGGGTCATAACAAATCAGACACAATTGAAATGAATGAACAATATGGACTCATTCAATGTTCTCCAAACATCTATCATACCTAACTTCTCTGAAATTCTATTCATCCCCTTAACTTCTTTCTTTAATTTTCTAATTTATCTAAGTCTGAGAAGCTAAAATGAAGTCCCCCACTCTTGAGTTTTATGATCTATTTCCTCCTGTAACTCATTTAACTTTTTTTGTTAAGAATTTAGATGCTATGCCATTTGGTGCATATGTTTAGTACTGTTATTAATTCATTATTTATGGTACCTTTTAGCAAAATGTAATTTCCCTGTTTATCTCTTTAAATTAGATTTACTTTTACTTTTGTCTGAGATTATGATTGCTACTGCTACCTTTTATATTTTAGCTGAAGCATACCAGAGTTTATTCCAGTCCTTTATTTTAACTCTGTATGTGTCTTTCTGTTTCAAATTAACATATAAACAACGTATTATTGGATTCTAATAAATTCTGCTATCCTCTTCTGTTTTATGTGTGAGTCATTCTCCTCCTTATTCCCTCCCACACCTTTCTCTTCACTCCTTTCCCTCCTATTTCCCTATTGGGTAAAATGGATTTCTGTACTCAGTTGTGTGAGTTTATGTATGCTTTCCTCCTTTGGCCAGTTCAGATGAGAGTGAGGTTTGTGTTATCCACTCCTCCCCCTATTATCTATCTCCTCTAGTATATGAACTCTTTGTGTACGATCCACTTATATTTTTTCCCCAAAAGAATTTGGATTGGTGCATTTTTTGTATTGTTGTGGAGAAGAGATGGTGGCAAGTAAGCTCAACTGCTTCCTCTTACCCTGCTACTTTAACTCATCTTCCCCCTTCCCAGTTTTCTCTGCTAAATCTTTATCCAGGTCGCACACACAAAGTATGTGTCCCCAGGGCTTTATTTTGGGCTTGCTTTTCTATTTAACTATTTTATTTGATGATCTCATCATCTCCCATAAATTCAACAACCATCTCTATGTGGATGATTCTCAGATCTAATTATTCACCCTAACTTCTCTTCCTGACTGCTGGTCTTACATTCCAACTGCCTATTGGACATCTCAAACTGATATCCTATAGACATCTTAAACTTAGGATATATAAAACAGAATTTATGATCTGTCTTCTAAATCTCATCTTCCCTAACTTCCCTATTCTTGTCTTGGGCACTACCATGTTCCCTGTCATCTTTGACTCCTCACTCATTCTTAGCCACCATATCTTAATGTCAAGTCCTATTGCTCTGCCTTTACAGGGTCACTCTTGCATGCCTTATTTCTTTCCTCTCAATGACATTACCCTGGCACAGACCCTTGCTCCCTCCTACATAGACTGCTGCTTGGCCTCCCTGCCCCTAGTCTCTCTCCACCTCCAAGTCCATCCTCTTCTTAGTTGTCCTAAAGTACAGTTCTGATTAGGTTATTCCATATCCCCCAATCCATTCCATTCAATAAATACTTTAATGGCTCCCTGTCACTTGCCAGGATCAAATAGAAAATCTTCTGTTTGTTATTCAAAGACCTTCATAACCAAGCTTTTCTACCTTTCCAGTCTTCTCATGCCTTACTTTCTCCCTTCCCCACGTACTTTTGTGAGTCAGTGACCCTGCTTCCTTGCTGTTCCTAACACACCACACTTCATCTCTGGACTCCAAGCATTTTAACCAACTGTCTTCCATTGTTGAATTTCACTCCTTCCTTGCCTATGTCTCCTGGCCACTCTAGCTTTCTTCAAGCCTCAGCTAAAATCTTATTTTTATAAGAAGCCTTTTCTTCCTGGTTCTCCTTAATCTTAATACCGTTTGTCTAAGACTGTCTTCAATTTTTCCTTGTTGAAAGGATATTTTGGGGAGAATATAACTAACTCCATTTTGTGCTCTTATTAAATAAACGTACTGAATGTCTCCTTCTGTATCTCCCTTTTTCTAGTGACTTTACTGTTACAAAAGAAGACATTGAATTCCCAAGAACTTACCCACTTCTCTTTATTCAGCTAATAAGGCCTTAGTGGGATTAACAAATGCTAACAAATGAACTGACTGATAAAGATGATACAGTTTTTTTCATTCTGGTGTAAATGGCTATTCTGGAAGACTTTTGTCTTTTTATGTTGTTGTATCCCTAAGTATAGCTCAGTTTGATGCATTCAGTAAATGCTGGTTGAATAGGATTAAATAAAACAAATCCTTAAAATATTTCTTTAATTTAGATTAATTTGTGGTTTGAAGCATTCCCAGTTTGTTAATAATTTCTTGTTGTATAGGCCAAGCCTATTAAAAAATATTAACTCGGACAATAAAATTCAGCTTTTAATGAACTTTCTTCAAAATGTACTGATTGTCCTATAGATAAACATTAAATTAAATAAAAAGCTATTACAAATTTATAGCTTTTAATTTATATCATTCATTTGTACTATTTTACATTTTGAAATAAACTTCATTCAAAAATACAAGCTATAAGTCAAAATTCCAAATACATGTACATACATAAACAAATAATATAATCAAGTAAAAGGAAACACTTACCTTAATCTTTTGATCATAAGCAGCTAGGATATCTACTCAAAATGTATCAGTTGAAATTTAGCATACATTTCACTAAAAATAAAAAGATATATATTTTTTAATGAAAGTATTCCTCTAACAAATAATAACTCTTTACCGGTATATAGGCACCCTTAATGGAAAGGAAAAGTTGTTCATAATAGAAGTATATAAATGAGGCCTTTCCAGATTCTCCAGCTTCAAGTGCCTGTCCTTCCAGTGCTCTGCCCACTGAACCATATAACATTTCTATCTTGCATTTATTCTCCTGATATTTATTCTGTATCTGTTTTTGTATGCACTCATTTCCTTTAGAATGTAAGATTCCTGAAGGATAAATTGTTTCATTCTTTGTACTTGGGTCCCCATGATCTAGCAGAGTGCTTAGAAGGCAGAAGTTACTTAATAAATGCTTATGGATTACTTTATGAAAGCACTGGCTAACCTATATCAATTAGGCATAATACCATTTACCAATATTTGAGAATACTATAAAATTAGTTTCTAGTATACATTCTGCTGGGTAAGTTAAGTATCTAAACTCATGGTAATTTCTAAGCCACCTAAATTCATGCCATTAAAAACTATTATAATACACATAAGTGGATAATTTAATAGCTGTTAAATTAATAATGATTATCAATTATTGTCTGTCTAAGAGCCTAATTTACATCTAAGGAGGAATTTACTATCTAGTTCTATATACATCTAGTTCCTTCCTTGTGAAAAGTAAGCAAAAATGTAAAGTTATGCTATGTTGAGTTATGACACAGGTTGCATAATACTGTAAATATGGGAAGAGAGCAAACAAATCTGCAAGGAGAATCTCTCCAGAGTCATTAAAAAGTATTATTAAATATGCTGCTAATCATACAGCCAAAATTTTACAAATTCCATTTAACCAATGCAGTATTCCTAAATAAGAATTAAATTTTATTGTATTTAGGATTCCTGGATTACAATCAGAAAAGACCTGAGAGGTCATTAGTACAAAGTCTTAATTGTATAGATGAGGAAATTGAGATGCTGAGAAGTTAAATGAGTTGACCAAGGCCACCCAAGTAATCTCCTATTTTTAAAATACAAAGGATATATTTCAAAATGTTAGCAACAAAAGTCATTGTATAGAAAGGAAAGTTACAAATTAATTACTTTAACTAATTCACAGACATTAATGAAAAACTTGAGCAGAGAAACAATAGTCTACCAAAGTAGCCTCTTATCTTAAGGTTGGTCTTCTATTGTATCATCTTAAACATCAAATTAATATCTTAATGAAATACATGTGCTATCTAGCCTACTCATAACTGTAGTGGCTCCCCTTAGTCTCCAGGTGGGCTCATATTCTTCAGAATACAATGACTGAGTTATCATTCCCCTTCTATCTGATGCCTACTTATGCTTTGTATGAGTTTTGTGCTTGATTATAATCAACTTACCCTATACTCCCTAACTAGAATTTTGAGTTCAAGGAACTTAGATTACTGTGTATGTATTATGTCTGTCATCAACTAGTTTGTCAATCTCTTGGAGCTCCCCTCTCTAACTAGGATTTTAAACATTTTTTTGCTAACTCCTATGAATTTCAGAGGAGAATAACCTTCCTTAGTAATGAATGAACTTTCCTTATGCCATCACCTACTCGCTTCAAAGCTCAACTCTTGTACTGGGTCTGACCAGTTTTTAGAGCTTTATTGCTTCAATTAATTTATTATTTACTTATACCCCCACCTCACCCCAAACATAATGCCAACTCAGCATTGGCCTATTTACTGGTTACTGCTGTTGAGTTTAAGATCTGGTTCAAATCCTACCTGTCACTAGTTGTGTGATCATAGGCAATAGAAGCTAATAATA
Source organism: Monodelphis domestica (assembly GCF_027887165.1). Taxonomy (NCBI): domain Eukaryota; kingdom Metazoa; phylum Chordata; class Mammalia; order Didelphimorphia; family Didelphidae; genus Monodelphis; species Monodelphis domestica. The sequence goes on from NC_077227.1 coordinate 75,066,945, forward strand.
GTTAGCATTTATACAGTTCCAATTAGGTGCCATGTACTTTTCAAATGTTATCTCATTTGGATCCTCATTACAGCCTTTGGATTTAGTTGCAATTGTTATTCTCATTTTATTGCTAAAGAAATTGAAATCTTGCCCAAGATCACACAATAAGTGCCTGAGGCTGAATTTGAACTCAGGTCTTCCTGACTCCATATCTAGTATTCCATCCATTTCCCCACAGAGGCAAGCCACTTAACAGCTACTTATCTATCTAGGGCTTATCATTAGCTTCTACTCTCAACCTTCCCTTATCACTGTGAATACTAGACAGTGAGTAAAGAGCACCCAAAATGAAGCCCACATGAGAGGCCCCAAGCATAATACATGTAAATATGGTAGGAGAGAAAACAAATCTGTAGGGGAAAACTTTTGAGAATCATTTAATCATTGTTTTTTGTTTGGTTGGTTTTTTTGAGACAAGGGGTAAGGAAGAAGAGAATTCAGTTGTAGAATCCACTGACTTGTGGTCATAGCTGAAGATCACCAACCACAATGACTATCATCTCCCTTCAGACCCCAAAAGATGACAGCCCAGGTCCCTGAACCCAAGAATCTTGGGAAATTCAGTGCTATAGGAGAAGCAGCCTTAGTAGAGACATGACCTTACTGTAGTCACAACTACTACAACTATACAACTACCCAGAAAGTCCGTTCCCAAACTCTCTGGCCTCATCAACTGGTTTAACATCAGAAACTGATATTTTATTAGTGGAAATGATGTAAAATAGAGGTGTTAGTATCAGCTCTGAAAAAAATAAAAAGTATTTTTCCCAAATATGTTAGTGAAAAACAAAACCAAAATCAAAGTCTGCTTTGTTGTTGCACCCTAAGGACCATGGGCCCTTTCTGACTTACTTGTAACTGAAACTTCCCTTATATTTTCTGTTCCCAGAACACAAGGTCTGTCTCACTTTTCTGTCAGTGTCCCTAGTCCTGGTTGGTCCTTAGAAGATGGTGCTTAATTAATATTTTTCTTTTATTCATTCTTTCGGGTTCCACCCTATAGGAGTCAGAACCATAAAAGAAATGAGTGATAGAAAACTTCCAGAACTGTCTGAATTCGTATCAGGGCCTTTGAGGCAGGAAAGGCCTTCTGAAGGTCATCACCAAGCTCCTTAGGAGGTTCACTCTCCACCAGGAGAGGTTAAGCCTGCTGTGTGACCCATACAGCAGCTAGGCAGCCCAGGAAATAGAGCACCAGGCGAGGAAGCAGAAAGACCTGAGTTCAAATGGGATCTCAGATATTTACTGGCTGTATGACCCTAGGCAAGGCACTTGGTCCTGTTTGCCTCAGTTTCTTTATCTGTAAAATGAGCTGAAAATGGCCAACCATTCCAGTATCTCTGCCAAGAAAACCCCAAATGGGGTCATTAAGGGTTTTGATGGCTGATGGAACAACAATGTGTGCTAGGCCCTGTGTCCAGTACTAGAGATACAAAAAAGGGGTTATGCCCAGCCTCTGCTGCCCAGGAAGGCCCGGTCTGGTCGCTAGGGGAAGTGATTTGCCCAGGGTCTCCTGGTACAGTTGCTTTTTTTAATTCCAAGCCCTTACTTTGCTTCTTCGAATCAATACGGTGTCTTGGTTCCAAGGCAGAAAAGCGGTAAAGGCTGAGTAATTGGAGTTAAAACTACTAGCCCAGGGTCACATTTAAGGCCAGGACCTCCCATGTCTAGGCCAGGGTTGGGGCTGCTTTTGAGCCTAAGCCTTCCACAGTTCATGTACGGTGCCCCTGCAGCACGTGGCCTCCCCGCCGGCCGCAGCGCTTCCTCCTGCGGGAGGGCCGAGGTCTGCACTTTAGGCTTCTGATCCCAGCCTCCCACTTTAGGCCTCCCCCAGCCCCAGAAGCCGCCCGGGCCGGCTCACTGACCTCAGGAACCCCCAGGCCGCGGGGACCCGGAAGCCCCAAGGAAGTCGCAGTCCGGAGAAGCCTAGGGGAAAGCCGGAAGGTGGAGGCGGGGCCCGACTCGAACCCGGCAGCTTTCTGGGTCGGGAGGGCTGGGGCTGTACCAGCAGCCGTCCTAGGGGCGCCACCGAGGCCGCCTGAAGACACGCCTTCTCCTTAGCCTCCTCCCTCACGCGCGGGCGCGGTAGGTAGGGCAGGAGGCCGCGGGCGCGAGGCGCGGGTACGCGCGTCGGTCGCCTCCGAGGTGATGGCGTAGGGGGCCGGGGTTCCCCGCCCCACACCCAGCTGTTAGTGTTGGGCACGCGCGTGCCCCCGCCCCTCCTCCCATCCCCCCGTCCCCGCTCCCGCCCCCATACAGCCCCCCCTCCCCCCTCCTGCCTTTTAAAGGCGTAGCTCTGGCCGCTGTCCCGGAAAGCCCTTCCTTCGCTCCCGTTAGGCTCCGAGGCCGGAGGAGGGAGGAGAAAGCAAGAGAGGAAGACAGCCTCGACTTGAGCAGCCGCTCCCTCCCGCCGAGCCCCGCCGCCACTCTCTCCAGCGCCCCTCCGCCGCCGTAGCAGTCGTCATGTTCCGATACCTCGGGGAAGCGCTGCAGCTGTCCCGGGCCGGGGCCTCGGCCTCAGCCGCCGCCGCCGCCTCGGTGGATCCCGCTGCCTCCGCCCTGCTCCTGCGGGCCCGGGGCCAGCCCGCAGCCGCGCCGCCCGCCCCTCGACGCCTCTACAGCGAGGCTGCCGGGTCCCGGGAGGACGATCCCAACTTCTTCAATATGGTGGAGGGCTTCTTCGACCGCGGCGCCAGCATCGTGGAGGACAAGCTGGTGGAGGACCTGAAGACGCGGGAGAGCGAAGATCAGAAGCGTAACCGGGTGCGCGGCATCCTGCGCATCATCAAACCCTGCAACCATGTGCTGAGCGTCACCTTCCCCATCAAGAGGGACGACGGCTCCTGGGAGGTGATAGAAGGCTACAGGGCGCAGCACAGCCAGCACCGCACCCCCTGCAAGGGAGGTGAGTGGGGATGGGGGGTGCCGCCCACTCTGCTCCTTGCAGCCCTTGCTATCATCGCCCTGGGAGTGGGGAGAGGGCGCCCACTCTGCCTTGCGGCGCCAGAGAACGTCCTAAAGGTGGGGAGGGGGGGCGCCCACTCTGCCTCTTGTGGCCCCATCGAATGGCCTTGGGATGGGGGTGAGTGAGTGGGTGATGTTCTTCTGGAAAGTTGGTAACAACCCTTTCTCCTATAAGGATGCACCTTTTTGGAGCTGTTTGCTAGTGTTTCCAACTGAAAAAGAAAGTGTGTAGATCGGGGGTGTAGAAGAGTAAAGCCAGAAGGCAAGGCGCCTCCTATCCCTGACACATTGTCTACGACTTCTGCCCCTCCTTGCTAGCAGGAGTCCTCTCTGTGTTTATTGTACCTAAAGGTACCTTTGAAAAAACCCAAAAACTATTCCAACTCGTTAACTAAGGGAGAGGTAGCTGTATGTTCAATTTAAAACTACTTTTGAGTATTTCACGGGTCACTATCCAGTCGAGGGTTTTATAGCTAGGGAGAGGAGAGGCAATAATGTTTATTGCACCTAGAGGTGCCTTAAAAAAAAGACTGAATCCGACTCTTTAACTAAGGGAGAGTTAGTTCTAAGTTTAATTGAAAGTCTCACGACGTGCGCCCCAATTTCCTCCCATGTCAGTTGCCCGGGACGTGTTGAATCAATTTTTTTTTTAAACGGATAACCCGCCTCGCCCCACCCCCTTCCTAAAAATCAGTGGCCGGTGATGCTGGCTCTGGGGTTCCTCAGAATAAGAAAGAGTGGACCTTCAGATTTGGCCAACTTTGTTCTCAGAGAGTTGCCCGTTTGTGCGCTTGACTTTAATTTGTCCAACCCTGGGCAACACTGGGATGCACCAGAACGTTTTACCCGTCCTCCTATAAACAAGCGTAGTGACAGCCAACCTAGAGTCGCCTTCTGCCCAGCCTGCCAACCAATGGAATGAAAGAGCTCGAGGGGGTGTGGTAAAGGCGTGCTAATTGCTGATTTGAGGCTGGGAGAAGGGAGTTGAGTCAATTTTTGCTCAATGAAACTATTTGGTACTGATGGACATTTAGGTATCCTTGAACCTATCTTCGCTTTCCCCCATTGCCTGAATTCTTTTCTTTCCGGTTAGTTTTATTCCTTTGTGCAAAGAACGGAAGCTTTTTCTTAGTACATATGAATTTCACAGAATTATAGTAGAACCTCTTTGGTGTTGAAAAGATCTTCAGTTTCGTTATCGGGTATGAAATGTACAGCTAGAAGTCACTTGAAGAGCCTGTTCCTTTCAGACCTAAAGAGGTTTAATGTGCCAGTAAGTGGGGAAGGATTGTCGGGACTCCAGCGTTCTTTATGCTACATTGGGTTCGGTTATAAAGCATTCTTTTCAGTAAGCCTCATTTAAAATGTGGTTCCAAACAGAGACTTTAGAAAAAAGACCTTCCTACAGAGAAAACTTGGGCAGTTTCCAGTGGTCCTGGCTCTGAAAGAGCCATTGCTTGGAATTGCATTTTAAATGAACAATTATCAGCTTAATGATTTACAGAATTTTGCTTTATAAATTCGTATTGACACCACCCACATGTGTGACTTTGTTAAGTAACTGCCACCTTGAGTTCTTTCCCTTGGTCTCTTGTTACCTCCTTTTGTAATGCAGCAATTTTTGTCATTTGGATTCAAAAGCTAGAACCAAAAGAGAGGTCCAGGGTTTCCTTAACTGACCCCCCCCCCCCCTTATCTTACAATTGTGAAAACTGAAGGCTGTGATTTTTCCAAGGTCACACCCTGTATCAGAGGCAGGATCTGAATCTGAGCTCTGACTTAAGAGCCTGGGCCCTTTTTGAAGACTCCAGTGCTGTCCTGAGAATGGGTTCTTAGGCCTGAGTCAGTCAACACTTTTATCAGTGGCTTAATATGAACAAAGGGATAGGTAGCATACTTGGGACTGCTACTAGTGATAGCTGGAAGAATAGATAGCCAGAATCTTAAGAACGCTGGTGGTCTGTTTACTCCATTGCCATTTTTAATTTAAAGGCCTGTATGGTTGAATTTCTTTTGGGCCATCCTTTTAAACAAAGGGAAACCATGCTCAATATGAAACAATTGAAGCTTAATGCAAAGTCATCATATCTCCTTTAACATCAAATGCAAAGTCATCATAGGTCCTTTAACATCAAAGTATTGAATCTGGCAGCAAAAAAAAAGATGACTTTATAGGACATAACACTTGTTAAGAAGGAATTTAGAGTACCTGAAGCCACTAAAAACTTTAAAAGTTTGTTCTGAGAATCTATCTCCCTACTCAGAATTTTTAAGTTCAAACTGTTGTTTGTAACCTCTTCTGTACAGTTTAGAAAAAGCAATTCAAACCTCCACCACTCTTCCCCTCAATAAAAAAATGAACTAGATCTTACAAATAAATTACTAATTTTTGTTATGTTCCAGTGATGCTATCATTTAAAAAACAATTTTTGGGCCTCTTTCTAGAATTCATTCAGAATAAATCATACAGTGTTAGAATATAAAGCCTTATTCACTTTGTTGAATATATTTAGCTCTAAATAACTTGGCTTTTTGCACAAATCAAGTTCATATTGAAAGGATGAAGGCAATAACTCATTTATATGTCAACTTTAAGGTTTTCAAAGGCCTTTTCTTACCAAGAGGTCAAATGATTTCCCTAAAGTCATAACTAGCAAGTGTCAGACTTTGAACTCAACTCCATCCTCTGTCTACAATCTGCATCTCTTATTTAGCATTTAGAATAACATGCTGCAGGGTAATATTTTGATAAGATTTTGAATCTCAACCAGTTCTTCCTAGGGTGACTAATTTTGACAGGGATATTTTTACGGAGCAGCTTGAAATATTTGCCCAACATCAAAGTATTACTTTTTGCTTTATGTTAGTTTTAAAATTTTTACTCAAAGGGGGGGCAGCTAGGTGGCTCAATGGATTGAGACCCAGGCCTAGAGACAGGAGGTACTAGGTTCAAATTCGGCCTTAGACACTTCCTAGCTATGTGACCCTGGGCAAATCACGCCCATTGCCTAGCCTTGGAAACAATACAATAAGGGTATAAAAATTTTTTTGACTCATTTTGCCCACAACAAATTTCCCATCCATGTTCCATTTGTTTAGTTTATCTTAAAAAACAGGTCAGTTCTAATAATTTACTTTTAGTTCTATGGAAGATTATGTCTAGAATTCTAGAAATGTCTTCAAATTCTAATACTTAGAGCAAATGCACCTACTGGACATAACTTGAATATTTTTTGTCCCAGATTCTTATTCTCAGATAAACTTTAATTAAGATCCATTTGAATATGGACTTTGAATTTATCAATCTCATACAAATTGTCTGAATGAAAACTATCCCAAATGGAGCCAGTCTTAAATTGAGCATTCTTTACCATATTTCCTGGGAATAAATAAGCAAAATAATGTGTGGTTTTCCTAAATGAATTTTTTTTGTTCTGTGATTATTGGATCCCTGAGCCAATTCCCAACTTTTTCTCCCCAATATCCAAAAATCAACAGAAAAGAGCTAAGTTGATGGTGGTGACTTTGTCCCTAGTATTAAGAAAATGAAATGTAGTTTTAGCGGTAAATTTTGATGATATTTTTGCCTCTACAGTAATGATTTCTCTTGGGAGAAAAAAACCCCAACAACCTAGGAGTGATTGTTAAGGAGTATTTCTTCATATTTAATTTCTGATACTAAAGCTGAAATGACAGTTTTAAGAGCTAAGTCAAACACCAATGAAAACAAATGAGGTAATTGCTCAGAAGAAGCAGTTGAGGATAGTGCTACTTAAGCCTTCCTAGCTGCCATGTGTTCTATTAAAATAAAGCAAGTAACTGGAAAACAAATTAGTAATTTTATTCATTCAACAAATTTTCTAATAAGAAAAAAATACATTCTACCATTTGCCTCTTTGGCAGCCTAGTGAAACCTATGAACTCATTAGAATAATGTTTATAATGCCATAAAATAAAATTCATAGGATTACAAAGGAAGCCAGTTATGTTGAAATATAGTTATCAAAAGAGATTTAGAAAATCAGGTTCATAGATTTGGGGTTTAGGACATTTACTCTGACCCCATGAAAGCATAGATTCAGATCTTGCCAAAACTTCCTTTACTGTAAAAAGAAAATATTCAGGACATTTTGGGAGATTCGCAAAAAGAGCTAAAACAAATTTTTAATTTTTAAAGAGTAAGAGTAATTATTTTAAAAAGTAATTATCCAAGACATAATCTATTTCGTTAAACATTTATTAAACACCTGCTAGGAACAAGGCAACATTAAGGCATCATTCTCCGGCTAAGAGTTTCAGTGGAGTACTTTTTAAATAGCTTCCTTTCTCCCTGTCCACCCTCACTCCCATTAAAAAGCAAAGGAATGTGTTTTAGTTAGCTGTGAACTTGCTGTTCTTTCCCTGAGAATCACACTATTCTTTGTGGAAGTCTTTAAGAGTTTCCAATTTTTCAGAATTGCTTCCTTTGCTAGAAGTTGAGTAGATGTGACCCAAATAAAAATTAATAATGCCCATCCAAGTTCATTAGGAGAACAACTTTTTTTTTCTGTTTCATTATGAGCAGTTGAAAAGAACATAGCTTAAAATGTATTTGAGTCCAGGTCAAGTTTTAATGAAGGGGCAGAATCAAGCGAATAATTGCCTCTGACTTTGTAATAACTACCTTTGCCTTATTAAGTAAACCAAACTCTAAGGTCTACCAAAGTGCCCGTTCCAGATGAAGAGTTTTCCTGTAGTTCTACTTTTTTCTTTTTTTAAACCATTACCTTCTATCTCAGAATCAATACTGTGTATTGGTTCCAAGGCAGAAGAGCAGTAAGGGCTAGGCAGTGGGGGTTAAGTGACTTGCCCAGGGTCACAGCTAGGATTCCTGAGGCTCCAGGACCTCCTGTCTCCAGGCTTGGCTCTCAATTCCTTAAGCCTCCTTGTTGCCCCCATTCCGTCTTTGTATAGAAAATTGTTATAAGTATATATTTAGTGTTATTCAAAAAAGATAACTGGATCTGTTTATTACATTCACCCAGTTACTACAAGAGTCATCATAAAAACAAATGCTACCTTATAGTGGGGAATATTTGTGATTCATAACCACTGAAAGCAAGAAAAACTCCAGCTTGCTATGGTTTTTTAGTCACTGATTTTTTTAAATGGGCACTGAGTTGACATTTTCCCCCAATGTCACCATAGTAACAAAGTGACTTTCATTTTCCCTGAAAGCTATATACACAACCCTGATTATTGTCATTTGGAACGATTAATTTATCAGTTATGTCATCAGAGGTTTGTGTATTTTTTAATCTTTAGGTAGATCATAAAACTTGAATAGTTTTGATCCAAATTTCACTATTTTAAAATTAAATTTTTAAATAGTGAAATGTCCAAGGTGTTTCTTACTTGCAGAATGCTATATGTAATGCTCTTTGACTCTCTTTGAATGCTAAGTGTTATTACAGGTATTTCATATTTTGGGACTCTGAAGCCACAGACTTTTGTAAAGAGACCTAGAAAGAATGAATAGCAAGTGACTTCACATTGGGACCTGAGGGCCTCTGAGCCACACAGCCCATGCTTCATGCACTTTACTTTTTAATATCAGTTTATCTGGGAGTAGTTTTTAAACCTGTAGGCTTCAGTTCTTCTAACTTCCTAATACATTGGGTGGGTGGGTAGTATGTATGGGGGTGGGGGCATAGGAACAGGTTTTTAACTCTTTATTTTAAGATACCACCTGCACTTAGCATTCTGAATCACCTGTGTTCCAGGGGCTGGGGGAGCCCCCTCTCAGAGAGTAACTGTGGGTCTGGGCTCCAGTGGACCAGGTCTAGCCCTGGGGAAGGAGACTGACTCCCTGAAAGAGAAGTTAGACTTTCCACGCCCCAAAACATCCTCTCTGGATCATTATGCCCCAACTCAAAGACACCTCACCTTTTTCCCCCCAGGAAAAGAAATCTTTTTTTATTTAGGTTTGGCTAATGACTAATTAGCCAATAATAGACAAAGTGATTAATGGAGTCCTTTCCAGAAAAGTCCTTCAGTATAATAGTACTCACATAGTGTTCCTCTTTTCTTTTAACACAAAAATAATTTAGAAGACTCATTAATGCATATTAACAAATACTTAAAATCACAGCCTAATGCCCTATCCCTTTTAATATGCACCTGGAAGGTAGGAAAGACTTCCCACTAAACAGATAGTTTATATTTACTCAGGTAGTATTTGAGGAGCAGCTCAGGCCGGGTCTCCTGGCCAGCCAGGCATGATGGTGGTCATCTCCTTTGATTGTTGTAGAAAGCATCTTCTACCTCCAGGCAGAACTTAAATGAGCCAGCCTTCTCACTCTTGAGATGACCTTTAGCAGTCAGAATCTTCATCTGCCCTGGTTCAGCCTGACATGTGTACTGATATTGTAGCTACTGTCCGAGAGAAGAAAAGTTCTCCCACACCTGCTAAGACCACATGATGCAAAGTGAGGATCAGAGGCTTTGATCTCCTTAGAAGGATCCTGAGGAAGCAGCTCTTCCGGGCTCTAGCCAGGCTTCTCTGGTTCATAGGAACCAAGAAACCCCCCAGGCACCTTTCCTTTAGCCATGGGCCTGGGCATGGACTCCTACTGGATGTGCTTCTGGGAGTGGTGCCCACCATTGCTGATAAATTAATAACAGAAGGGGCTAGGCACAGACGTTCCCTGGGATGCCCATTTCATTATATATGTAAACACTGAACATTACTCTTTCTAAAAGTTATAGCTAGGTTATAGAAATAATTTTATATTGCTAAGTCAGTGAAAAAATGAAAGTATGATGGAATTTAAACTTAAACAATGCACAAACAGAATTCTTTTCCCACAAATTAGGATGGTTCCAAGGTAGAAGAGTGCTAAGGGCTAGGCAATGGGGGTTAAGTGACTTGGCTCAGGATTACACAGCTGGGAAGTATCTGAGGTCAAATTTGAACCCAGGACCTCCCAACTCTGGGCTTGATTCTCAATCCACTGAGATACCCAGCTGCCCCCCATGTAAACAGTTTTTTAAATCTCATCCACTTCTAAAAAGTATTATGATTTTTTAAATTTTCTTTCCTCAGTTAAAAAAATGTTACATAGGTTTAACTGGGGGGCATTCATTAATAATTTCAGTTTCGGTTACAGACGATAATCATAATCACTAAGATCTTATCATGTTAGAGGGAAAAGGGGGATTGGGGTTGGATGGAGGTGGGGAGGGGGGTAACGATCCTTTTGTCCAGATGTCTTCCAGTTCTACCTTTATGGTTGATTAAGTCATTAGATTGCACTGGAGGGCAAAAACAGTGTTTGCCTTTTCTTCCTATCTCAGACACTTAGCAGAGTACCTTGATGCCTGACATAGTAGGTGATTTACAAATGCTTTAAAAAATGGACTTAACAGCATTTTGAAACATTCCCTCTTTTTTTAGAAGTAAGGCAGATTCTCCTTCCTGCCCCACTGAAATGATGTGAATACAAAAGAATAAAACATTTAGGAGAAAAAAAGAAAATGCCTTTGGAAGCTATTCATCTCTTCATGCCTTTCCCACTCTGTTGATCTGCAGTTGATATTTAAATGGGTGTGGTTAGTAATTTTTTTTAAAAACTTTGTAAATAAGAATATTCCTGGGTCTCATCCAGTGGAAACTTGAGTGTTTTTCATGGTAATCCATAGTACAGTCATAGTTTCTGACTCATGTTATAATTTGCAAGCCTTTTTAATGGGCATTTTGTTTTCCTCGTTTTTAAAATGATGTCCATGTAGTCTTTATATCTTTATATATATATTGGTGTGGAGAATACCCTGATCATTGTTTGGAATAATTGCTTTTTGTACTTGATTCTGAACATTACTAAGTCAGTAAATATTTGAATTCCCATTCTGTGGATTGTTTATTGGCCAGGGCTAGGAGAGATACATAGTTTACATAATATATCCTGAGAGAAAAGGCAACTTTTTCATTTCTTTAAACTGTGTGAGCAGAAGAATTAATTTAGCCCTTCTTCAAAGGTGGATGTATTAGGAGAAAAGTTAAGTGAATCTTAAATACTAAACTGGTTATCATAAGACTTTGAGAGCAGGTCATTCTACTTACTATTTTAAGAAATAATTTAAGCCAACTTATTGGCCCATAAATAAGTTCAGTCCTTTTGCTATTTGTTGGCTTTATCTTTATCTCTTAAGTTTTGTTACCACCTCTTTTAAAACTGTTCATAACAGGGGGCAACTGGGTAGTTCAGTGGATTGAGAGCCAGGCCTAGAGATGGGAGGTCCTAGGTTCAAATCTGGCCTTCCCAGATTTGACACTTCCCAGCTGTGTGACCCTGGGCAAGTCACTTAACCTCCATTGCCTAGCCCTTATCACTCTTCTGCCTTGGAACCAATACACAGTATTGATTTCAAGATGGAAAGTAAGAGTTAAAAAAAACAAACACAACTAAACTGTTCATAACAGAAGCTTTGAGCAAGACTCTTAGTAGGCATAATGCATTACAAAAAATTCTGGGGTTTAAGTTCTAGCTCTGACATTTATTTGCTAACTAGATGATTAGGCAAGTCACAGAATTTAATTTAGTACAATATATAAATGAAAGGAATCACCACTGTGGTAGAACTCCCTGGAGGAGGATCCTGCTACCTCATTGAGGAAAGCCATTCTGATTTTGGACAGCTCTCATTATTCCTGACATCCAACCTACACTAGCTAGCCCCTTTACAACTTTCACAGATTGCTTCTGGTTCTTTTTCCCTTAGAGGCCATATAGAACAGGTCTCATCTCTTCCGCATGATACTTCAGATAATTAAAAGAATGCTATCATGCCCTGCTCACATTTTCTCCATTCCTTCAACTAATTCTTGTGGCATGGACTCCGGATCCTTTTCTACGTCTCCACTTCTGGACTTTCTCAAGGTTGTCAGTGTTTTAAACCATTTTGCTCAGAATTGGACACCATATTTCAGATAGGTCTGATGAAGAGAGTGCAGTGAAACTGTGACTCCCTTCTCCAGTAAGTTGTGCTCTTGCTGCAGCCCAAGTTTGCATTAGCCTTTTTTGACTATTACAATAAAGATTTATAATATGGGCTTATACTCCACTAAAACCCCCACACCACTCCTATCCATCTGCTTCATCTTCTACTTGGGATTTTCTTTTTGTGTACAAATGCTAGACTTTATATTTGTCCCTATTTTATCTTATCAAGATCTATTTGGACCCTGACTCTTATCACCTTAACGTTGACCCAGTCATCCACATCAGTTGTGAATACATCTAATTTGTTATTCTCTAACTCATATCCCATTTTCTTCATAAGAATAATGTATTTTATCAGAAACTTTGCTAAATTAAACTATCTACAGTGTTCCCAAATATTTTTCTGCAACAGAATGAGTTGTCACCCTATCGCTCAATCATCTCCTTGTATGTTGTTCCATCCAACCCAAGTAAAAATCCTCTTTTCTTTGATCTTTCTTTTTCTCCCATCCTTCCCCTCCTGTTTCTTGAAAGCTCTCTGAATCTGGCATTTTTATGTCACGTTCCTCCCCCTTCCAATGAATCTCAAGGTGCTTTTTCTCATTTCTTTTGGGTCTACCCTCGGACACTATAGACTAGCCAACATTGAGTTTCATCATTGTAGTTGCTCTTATTTGCTGTAGTTATTGTGAATATTGTTTTCCTGGTTCAGCTTATCAGCTTATATATCAGCTGATAGGTCTTTCTAAAAATTCTCAGTGTTCTTACTGCACAGGAATAATCCATATATCATACTTTCTTTAGCTATTCCCCAACTGATGAGCATCTATTCTATTTCCAGTTCTTTCTTACTTCAAAAAGTGCTGCTGGAATGAACTCATCCTTAATATATGTCCCCAAAGCACTTACTACTGACTGTATATTCTATTTCTTCTGAATGTATGAATGAACCTCTCAGAAGTTAAACCTTCATGAGACCAAAGACTTTAGGATTTTGTTGACCAGTGGCCATCAGCTTTAAATTTATCTCCCTGAAAAAAATGCATTGGAAAGAAATGTAATTTTCTCTAGCAGTTAAGTCATTTAAGTTATCTTTATTTTTTTTTAAACCCTTACCTTCCTTCTTGGAGTCAATACTGTGTATTGGCTCCAAGGCAGAAGAGTGGTAAGGGCTAGGCAATGGGGGTCAAGTGACTTGCCCAGGGTCACACAGCTAGGAAGTGTCTGAGGTCATATTTGAACCCAGGACCTCCAGTCTCTAGGCCTGGTTCTCAATCCACTGAGCTACCCACCTGTCCCCAAGTTATCTTTTAAATGTTATCAGCCATGTCATGCATCTGAAATGTCTTTGAAAAGTTGTATATAAATCCACATTTTTCTCTGGGGACTTGATGACTTAAGGATTGTTTCTATTAACTGAAGAACTTTTCATATTGTAAATAACTTCCCATTTGGATTTTTGTCATTGACAGAATTTTCCCTCAAAATAGGGCACACATTGCCTCTGAATTAAACTAATCTTAGTTGGGTCAGTTGGACATTAATAATCCCAAACTGGTATATTTGGGAAGTGTTCAAGGCACTGTACTAGGTACATAAGGTTTCTAAGAAGCATAAGATTCACAGATTTGAAGATCTAGAAGGAATATTATAGATAATTCTCCATTTTATAGTAGAGATATATAATATAGGAAGATCAAGTGATTTTTGTCATACTAGCCAGTTCCAGATCCTAGGTTTTAACTTATTCTTAATATAAAGGTAACATCCTGGCAGTTCAGCAGACATTAACTTTGAAATAAAATGATTCATGGGATATTCTAGGGTTATTTTATGATTAGCAGGCAATATTCCAGAACTTTTGGGCAGAAACTCTTATGTTCTATGGTATAGAACTTTGTACAAATAACTAAGATAATCCAAAACTTCTGAGAAACAGTTGCCCTTGCCTCTAGAGGCTACTCAGCTCATGAATATGCTGAATGAAATAGGTTGATTTTTGTCTGGACAAGAGTTAAATTCAGAACAGCTAAGACTTTAGGATTGAGGCCACTTTTGAAGCTCTCACATTTTGCCCATAAATCTTGTATTGTAGCACCTCTCCCATTAGCCAACAGATTATTTACATTAGCTACTTGTTGGAGGATGGGATTTAAAAAAATTGGCCTATCATACCATCTGACAAAAATTGGACTTCTGAGGTCATAGAAATAACCTCATTTTTTTGTCAGTTAATCACAAAAATGCCTTCAGTAGATAATAATTTGTGTCCTTGATTCTAATAGGTTACTATTTGTCCAATTATAGTAGAAAATAACATCTACCATTTTACCTCATGTCCTTTTATACAAAAAAACTGACCTGTTTTTGTTCCAGGGGAAGTGTCTTTGCAGATGAATTTGTATGCACTCTTCCATAAAAATGGATTCTTATGTTTGCCTTGTTTGCCAGAAGATTTCAGTGCCACTGTAGTGATCTGGGGTGCCTAGTAGCTAAAGGCTACTACGCATCTTTTAAGATACATCTGCATAATTTTAAGTGTAGGTAAGTCCACAAGTACTTGCCCATTCACCTAGTGAGTAGGGACAAAAGCAATATTACTGGATTTTAATTTTTGCTTTCTTTAAAAGACAAAATGATCTCTCCTAGTAAAGTAATTCTTCTAGAATCTATTAAGGGTTCTAAACCTAAACTCAATTTGAGATGTTATTTTTTGGAGGGGAGGGAAAGCCCCTATTCTATCACATGTTTAAGCAACTGAGGATTTGAATAATTTTATATAGTTGGGCAACACAATAATTGTAAATAAGTATAATTTAGATATCCTATGGCATTTGAAATTACAATACTGTTTTTAGATTCCTAAATTTTTTATTTTATTAATGAGAAACCTAGGTGGGAGGCAGCTGGGTAGCTCAGTAGATTGAGAGCCAAGCCTAGAGATGTGAAGGTCCTGGGTTCAAATATGGCCTCAGACACTTCCTAACTCTATGACCCTGGGCAAGTCACTTAATTCCCTTGATCTAGCTTTTAACTTCTCTTCTGTATTGGAACCAATATACCAAATTGATTCTAAGGCAGAAGGTAGGGGTTATTTTAAAAAAGCCTAGATGAATAATTTTTTCTTATGTAAATTCAATATGTATTTATTAAATGCCTGATAGACAGTTCTCTCCTGTGTATATATTTAAGTCATATAAGATTTTTTGTTTTGACAAATAGGCAAACAGGCATAAAACAGAAATAGAAATATAAAAGAAACCAAAGTTCTCATGAAACTGTCATTGACTGTTTCTCACTCACATAGACTCCACATCTCTGGATACTCCTTTATCTGTGCAGCTCTCTGCCCTGGGGTTCATACTGAGAGAACCGAAGGGGAAGGCCATGGCCAATTATTCTGATAGACCAGGCCCTATGAGAAGAAAGAGAGTGAGTGGGCTCGGCAGTCACCTCCACAAAGCTGAGAAGATTCCTGGCATAGAAAATGATGTCTATATTCTTTCAGAGGTGCTATTTATCTGTGTGTCATGAGAGCCTAGGATGGTGACTGACCATGCAGAAAAGCTTTTATGCAAGTTTGTTGACTGAATGATGGTTAAGTAACTTGCTTCTACTCCAACTAGTCCAACTAGTCAGTCACTATTAGATGTTAACCATTAGATGATACCATCTAATAGTGACTGACTGGCTGGGTCTGGGTTGGCTTATATGCAAGTCTGATTGAGTATTGGGCTTGAGGTTAGCCCTGGGTTTGAGTGCTGCCTCAGACAGTTAATAGCTAGATGATGAGGCAAGTAACTGGATCATCATTTTGTCAACACGCATTTAACAAATGCTTTCTAGGCATCGGCAAACGCTCTAAGCCCTTCTTGAGGGACTTACAGAGTAACCAAAGGAGAAAGGCAGGACAGTTAGGGAGGGCTTCCATGCTGAAGGTGGCAGTTTGGACTTTGTCTTTAAAGAAGGGAACTGGGTGCTGAGGGAGAGATGAAGCCCAAGTGCTAAGGCCTGCAGAAAGAAGCCTGACATCCGGGCTGTGTGGGAGACTGGCAAGGAGGCGGGCTGGGGGGGATCACCAAGGCCCCAGGGGAGTCTGTGCTGGGAGGCTGACTGGGAGCCCCTCAGAAAGGCCCGCTGCTGCAGAAGGTTTGTATTGTTCATCTTGCCAACCCCTAGAGCTGAGGCAGGGAGCAGAGAATGGCAATCCAGCCTGGCCCAGGCTGCTCTACTCATTGACAAACACACACCACAACACACCAATGAAATAAACCCTGCAACCAAAACCCCACTTGTGTCTCTATGTATATGGGAGCGTATATGGGAGCTGGTCTGAATGAGCCGCAGGACATGCGGATTCTGCAGCTACGAGAAGGGCGTCGAGGCCCGGAGTTCAAGCATCACGTATCTGTTCTCATGATCATGGAAGATGCTAAAATTAAATGCAATAATCACTTGTAAAAACATGTCTAAGGCCAAAGTCAGTAAATGTGGCTTGGGAGATGCGAGCCCTGTGCCAAGGGACAAAGAAGGCCAACAGAGTCTGCTGTCCAGAGCTCAGCCTAATGAGGAGGCTGCATGATGCCCGGGGTCAAGGAGATCCTCTGTAGAGGGGATGGGGAAGGCTTGACAGACAAGGAGGCCTCCGAGGGCCCTGAATGTGGAGTGTCTGGTGGGACGAGCAGTATGGAGGCCAGTGTCCTGGGGCACGAGAGAAGGGGGTGCGAGGAACCTGGAAGGGGAGAGGCCGTGGGACAGCAATGCCATGGAGGTTTTGGAGAAACTTGAAGACTTGTACAAACTGAATCAGAGTGTAAGCAAAGTAAGCAAAACCAGGAGAAGAACAATTCATATAGAAACAATATAAAACTTGGAAAGACTTGAAGAACTCTGTGTGTGCAATAAGCAGCCGCCAGTCGAGGAGATGTGTAATGCCACATGCTGTCCTCTTCCCTCCAGAGCGGTGTCCGGCCTAGGATGCACCAAGAGACCAAGGAATTTGTTTTGCTTAACTTGTTTGTTGTGGGGGGAGGGAGAGGGAGAGAAAATGAAGTGCTTATTGTTGGAGAATGCTTTGTCTCTAATTTATCTGTAAGCCTGTCCTAAATAATAATGCTTTGAAACACTTTTATCCTTCCTATTCTTCTAGGTATCCGTTACAGTACAGATGTTTGTGTGGATGAAGTAAAAGCTTTGGCATCTTTGATGACTTACAAATGTGCTGTGGTCGGTAAGGGAACTTTTGTATTTGTAGTAGGATGTTCTAAAAGTGCCCTAAACTCTTAGGGAGAAAAGTGATGTCTGAATGTTCTTTTTAACAAAGTACTGAATTGAAACTAAATTACCACTGTCTTGTCATTAGGATCATTGTTGATTTTGGACTCTTGTCTGAACAGTTTAAATATGCTTCAGGGGCATATGTTTTCCTTCTATTAACACCATCCCTTCCCCAAATGTGAGTAAATTTTCATTTACTCTAGTAACTTATTTTCATTCATAATCTTTTATATAAAATGAACCCTGCCTGTCTTTTAGGAGAACTGACTTAAATAACAAATTTGGATGTGATAGAATTCTGGTTAAACTGGTAAGCCCCCCAAGATTCTCACAGGTCTTCTTAAGTATAGATTTGACAGGACACGGGTAGTTTATAAAATGTAATTGTTAATTATTGAGATTTAGGTGAAAAATTGAATTTCATAATCAAAATTTGAAAACATTTTTTACTCTAAATATTCAACTTATCTTTGCTTTTTTACCCCTTCTCTCTTTTGCTTTAGATGTGCCATTTGGAGGAGCCAAAGCTGGTGTTAAAATCAATCCCAGGCATTATACAGTAAGTTCTACCTTTATGCATATGTGAGGATTAGAATAATGTTCTCTCTGCCCTTCTTCTCTGTTGCTGTTTTCCCAGCTGATTTCCCCTTCCCCCAAAGGTGAGGTTAATGAACCCTCTTGCTTAAAAAACTAATGGAAAAACAAATAAGTTACTCATTTGGTAAATTGCCATATAAAAGGTCACCTGCTTGATGTAGCTATTGAACTTTTTTTTACTTGGTAAGTAGGCAGATCCCTGTGCATTGGAAGCCAGTGTTTCCTTAAATAATTATGCTTACAAGGAATTAACATTTTTTTTGTGATTTTTGGAATTTTTTTTTTGCTATCTCAAGGTACTAAATAGCTTTAAATCCTGCGTTGTAAGATTTTTATCATTTAACAAATGTGGGAATCTTTCAGGTCTGTGATAACTAGAGCTTATTGCAAATGGTTCTGAGGGTGACCCCACTATGCTGCCTAGAGATTACATTGTGGCTACCCCAATAAGACAGGCCCACAAACCTGTGAGACAGTGTCCTTTTTTAGGGTTTGGCTGCTTTCAGTTGCCTTTGAATATATGAAGTCCTGTCACATTTAAAATAATCAACTGGGTCAAAATATGTTTGTTTCTTTATAGGACAATGAGTTGGAAAAGATTACAAGAAGGTTTACCATGGAGCTAGCAAAAAAGGGCTTTATTGGTATGTATTATAATAGTTTACGTTTTTACACAGTGGCCTAGGCTTTACTTTCCTCATAGAAGATTTTTGAGGTGGGTAGTATAGATGTCATTATCTCCATTTTATAGATGAGGAAAGTGAGGTGAAGGGAGATTAGAGACTTTGATCTCTGGCCTCACTGCTGGTTCTGGCCCACTTCTTTGAGTCCCTGTTTTGTGCCTTCCAGGTTCATGCTACAGAGCCTGCTATTTCATTTCTTTCTAGAGTTCTCTTCTTAATTGCTTTAAGAATTTAGCCTAGTGTTCATCTAATAGATGCTGAGAGTTGCTCTTTTTTCTGATAAATAATGATAAATTCACATAATTCTACTCTCCACAGCATCCGTTAGCACAGTACAGAAATAAAGCACAAGTGTATCTTCCATGAAGACATAAGAATATATTCAATCAAAAAACGTTTAGGGGGCAACTGGGGGGCTCAGTGGATTGAGAACCAGGCCCAGAGATGGGAGATCCTGGGTTCAAATCTGGTCTTGGATACTTCCTACCTGGGTGACCCTGGGCAAGTTACTTAACTGCCATTGCCTAGCCCTTAACACAGAAGACAGAAGGTAAGGTCTTAAAAAAAAATTAGAAAGGCCTGCTGTGTGCCAGGTTCCACACTTAGCTAAACCCAGGAACTGCCTTTTAGGAGCTGACATCCTATGGGGAGAGATGACGCATACCCATTATAGACAAATGAAAACAAAGTTGTTTTGTGAAAAGGGACCTAGCCCAGGGGAATCAGGAAAGGCATCATTCCAAGGTGGTCCTCAAGCAGAGCCTTAGAGGGCATCCCACATGTGGGTGCCAACCTGTGCCAGGGCATGGAGATGCAGTTAGGTGCCCGGGGTGGGTGGGGGTGGGGTGCACATGCTGGCCTGTGTGGCATCAGCCCAGCTCCCACAGAGGAAAGTGATGCCTAAAAAGATTTGGGGGTGGGGGAGGGGCCTTCGGCAAGAATAGGGCAGCTTGGAAGAGAATTAGGTTTGAGAGGAAAGGCAGTGAGCCCTACTGGATGTGCCCAGGACATCCAGTTCAAATGAGGCATCAGGCACTCAGGTATTGTGATGAGCCTGGAGCTCAGGAAGGAGGCTTGGATTTGATGCTGGGAGTCATCTTCATTATGATGGTAATTGGGCTCCTGGGAGCTGGGGAGAGAAGAGAGAAGATTCTGGGGATGTAGCCACTAATTATGTCTCTTGCCTTTGTTGGTGTACTCAGAAGGAGCTATGGCTGTACGTGACATTGTTCTCTTTAGAAATGATGCCTAAATGGGACTTTTTTATTCTCAAAAATTATAATCTAACTGTTCCTAGAAGCAAAAGAAACCGATGGCTTAAGGCAGTTATTTGAATCTAGCTCTTGAGCCATCATTAAGACCCTCAGGGCCTGCAGCAATTCCTGATTGTCCTTCAGCCACTCAGGGGCCCCTTTGCATTGGCTGAGGAGGCCTCCCCTACCTGCCAATCAAATCATGGGTGCAAAATTTTAAGATCGGAAATTCAATCTCTGTCCTGGCCCCACTGCTTCCAGTGAAAACAACAACAAAATAATAGTGAATGTGAAATTGTATCAATTTGGAGACCTGCTTTATTGATGAGGGAACTAAGGGGATGAATCCCGTATGGTCTTATTATAAATCTTCCCCAGCAGGCCAGAGGGTATTTGACTTAAACTAGTTAGCAGTGTCCACAGTGAAGAACCCAAGTGCCATATTTTATTAGATCAATGGTGGATTCCTTTGTGATAGAGATACCAGGGAACATCTTGTGAGAGTGGGTCATTGTTCTCCTTGACACAATAACCAAAGGTAAAGCACCCCCTATCAAGAGAGAAGTCTATCCTATCTCTATCTTCTTAATAAGCATTATGTCACCTTTTAGAACAAATTTTAAGAATATAGAAGTTATTTACCTGCTAGCATGCGGCAGCGGCCACACCCCAGGCAATGGCTTCGACAGGCTGGCTAAACCTTGTAAGGGTAACCATCGGGTCGTTGACCCCTGGTGAACTAGGGCTTTGCTCACCCAGCATGTGAAGACTGCTGAACAGACGGAAGAAACCAACAAGAAGGTTCAACGGCTGAGAGGGCGACGCAGCAAAGCACTGTGGAGTGCTCAGGGCGTGTTGGAGCACAAAGGACAACACGGCCATCCAATGCAACTGAGGAAGTCTCCAGGTGTAACAATTTTTTGTGCCACTGGACCCAGGCTTCCAACGCCGAGAGAGTGGGACTGTCTGCGCACTTAAACCTTCATGCACAAGTCTCTTTGTGCACAAAAACACACAAAGACAATAGAGAGACTACTACTACTACTACTACCACCTATGATACTTTCAGACTGTTGTATGGTAAATAATGACTGCTGTATTCTTAAAATTTGCTCTAAAAGGTGATATAATGATATCACGGTCACAGAACACAAAATTTTGAAAATATTACTGGATAAACCATCTATAGATGACCAATTTCAAAGAATAAGAACACAATAAAAATGCTAAAACTCTCCTAGATGTTACATATTTTTCAGTTCTTTTGAAAATGACTTTCTTTAGCAGTATGATTATCACTTAATGTGTTGTAGTTGATTATATATTTGTAAGGAGGAAGTAGATCATGAGGGTGGTCAAAAAAGGAAAAAGTGTTTACCATATTTCTGTTTATTTGCCCTAAAACAAATATTTTGAAGTTTCTCATCTTCCAAGATTTTCACCTTGACATATCTGTAGACTTTTAAATCATCCCTTTTCTTTTAATTTGTTTGTTTCTCTTTATTCAGAACTCTTCCTACTTTTAGGTCATTTTAGTGACCTTTTCTGGCCCTTCTCCACCTTAGCTTTCCTGATATACAACAATTAGAAGGAATGATTGAAGGGGCAGCTAGCTGATGCAGTGTATAGAGCACCAGGCTTGGAGACAGAAGGACCTAGATTCAAATGTGGCCTCACACTCCCTAGCTGGGTTCCCCATGGCAAGTCACTTAACCCATTTGTCAAGACCTTGCTGCTTTTCTGTTTTAGAGTTGTTACTAGGACAGAAAGTAATGGTTTAAAAAAAAAAGAAATGAATGAAAAATCACTTATTAAGCACTTCTTATGGACCAAGCAAAGTTCAATGTGCTAAGCACTAAGAGATCAAGATTTAGAAGTCTGTAGTGGGTCAGCCTGCAGCTTAGAGCCATTTTTCACAAGTTTGTTTTCTTTGACCATTTAAATTACATTTTCTTAGAGAAATAATGCTATTAACTCGAGTTAAATTTGCAGTTAGTCCTCAGAATAGTCCAGATATGCATCCTAACTCTTACAGTGTAAAACTGAGGAAAATTAGGTTTTCTTTATACTTATTATCACCTTACATGGAGGTTTTTTGGTTTGTTTGTTGTTCTTGTTTTTCCAGAATAGATTTTTCCCCTCTTCCCCTCCCCTTTTAAATAGCAAAAGTATTTGACTTGGTCTCATTTTTATTCTCACAGAAACCTTGTGAGGTAGGTCATAGTGTGGCCAGATATAAATTGGATATACAGGTTAGGGGAGGGAACTTCTACAAAACCAGTGAGTTAAGTGCTTTGCTTGTTTGCATAAAAATACCTTGACTTGTTCTTTCTACCATATATACTTTAAAAATCAATTATGGGCTTGTCCATTTTTTTATTTTTTTTTTGCCTACGTGATAAACGCACAACATATTTTTCCAAAAGAAATTGAAATACATTGCTGTGTGCCTTTTGAAAAAGATTCTGCTTTCTGTTTACAGTGAAATAAATGAGATCGTATTATATGGACTGTTCAAACACATTTTAGGCTAGTTTGACTTTTCTTATACAGCATTCTTGGTCTTCCCAACATTAGCTTATGTGGATTTAGCTTAAAAATTGATTGCGTTGGGGCAGCTAGGCAACACAGTGAATAGATAGAGAGCATCAGGCCTGGAGTCAAGAGGTCCTGGGTTCAAATGTGGCCTTAGATACTTCCTGGTTGAATGACCCTGATCAAATTACTCCAATTGTCTAGCCCTTGCCACACTCCTGTCTTAGAATTGAGATTAGGAGAGAAGGTTAAGGGTGTAAAAAAAGTTTGACATTGGCCTTTTTCTTTTGCAAACAGGACCTGGTATTGATGTCCCCGCTCCTGACATGAGCACAGGTGAAAGAGAGATGTCCTGGATCGCAGATACCTACGCCAGTACCATAGGGCACTATGTAAGTAATAGAGAAGGGACTGATTGAAAATGGTTTCCTTTTACTGGATGTCAAATTCTCTTTTAGAAAATGAGGTATACAAGTGGATGTCCCTATTTGATGAGGGGTTTTTGTGTGTGTTTTTTTTTTCAAACAGCATAAACTTTATGTAGTGTAAGTTAATTTTTGTGCTCTTAGTAGGGAAAGAGATATTTACTTATTTGCTTGGTACTTCCTGGATTACAGCAGATGTGCCTTCTCATCCTATAGGAGTAAGCTCTCCCCATTGTCCCATGGGCTTCTTCATGGGACTGAAGTCATCATTGGTGATAGGTTCACAGGCAGCCTACTGATGTTTATTTTGCTCACTGGGTCAACCTACAATTTCAGGTTTTTCTTTTTTTCCTTGTTTTTTTTTAAACCCTTTCCTTCCCTCTTAGAATCAATATTGTATATTGGTTCCAAGAAAGAAGAGTGGTAAAAGGGCTAGGCAATGGGAATTGAGTGACTTGCTCAGGGTAGCTAGGTAGAGTCCAAGGCCAGATTTGAACCTAAGTCCTTTAGTCTCCAGGCCTGGCTTTCGATCCACTGAACCACCTAGCTGCCCCCAGCTTCAGTTTTCCAAAGCATTTTTCTACCATCTGCTATTATACATTACCGGGAGAGTTTTTTTTTTTAAACTTTCTCTGACTGCCCATCCAGTTCAGTATTACAGTCTAGACAACTCTTTTCATTCATTTGGCTTTCTTGTATAGGTTCTGACACTGATCTCTTGGGTGTCATGATTGTCTTTGAGAAGGCCCTATTGAATTTTAGGTCTTACTGGGCACTAGGAGTGTTTGATAAATACTTGTTGCCTACATACTTATTTTAAGTGCGGGATAATAATTGTGCCTCTAGAGGAATCCTTCCACCGAACTATTCCATGACTGTCAAATACCTATATATATATATATATATAGATGTGCTTAGAGGAATTTGGCTAAGGTAGTTTCACAGCAAACTCAGTGCAGACTAATTTGGCAGACAGAATGGCAGAGCCACTGTCTTCCATGATGTTTTTACAAATAAATTTGTTTTTAAATCATTTTTATTTTGCCTACCATGTCTTCCTGTTTAGCAAAGAGATCAAGTGTTTACTGAGTTTCTGGGTGCTTTTGTTGTGACTGCCTTCAGAAATGGTGATAATTAAACTCAGTGTCTTTGTCCATTTTTATTGACCATTTTTGAACATCAGTCAATTTAGGATGGTTATAATTGGTTTTTTGGTTGTTGTTGATTTTGACTGCTATGATTTCTGAAATGATTCTCATTTCTCCCATTAACATGTCATTTCCTGATTAAGTCAGTATCATTTTTCCATCAAGTCTTATGTATACTTTATGACTTTTCCTTAAGAAGATGTTCATGTTATGCATATTTAAATCCTCTGAGTTTGCAAACTTCTAGGCTTATTTCTGGACAAGTTTTCCAATTTTTTTTCACAATTTCCTTCCCTCCTGTCCCCCAATAATACCACCTGCCTGCACTTTGCTGTAAAGCCTACAATACACTGCAGTGAAAGCAGCAAGACAGAAGATGTATTTGGGCAACAGTGAAGTCACTGACTGTCTGGATCATGAGTCATTGGAAATTATGTAAGGAAGCTGGAAGGAGTAGGCTCAAGGAGTAGGCTCGGGGAAACCTCAAATGACAGGCTAAAGGATTCACACTTTATGAATTTGAAAGGAGAGGGTTTCAAAACAGCCAACAGTTAGAAGCCTGTTGTATTAGCCCAGATGTGAATTGCCAAGAGCTAGGAGAAGGCAAGGATGCAGAAAACCTGAGAAAACAGCTGCACTGTTATTCCTCCTCCTCCACCACCACCCCAGGTTTTTCTCCCTGTCCTTCATAAAGTTACCCATTTCTCAGTTGGTCTAGCAAGCATTCTCATGCTCCTTCTCATAGCTTTCATGGAGTTTGCTGCTGCCAAGGTATTGGTATGCTTAGCACATAGTGACAACAAAGGAAGGCTTTGGTGCTGTCAGCCAAACATTTTGATACTTGTTAAACTGAGGTGTTTTTTTTTTTGTTGAAATAACATGAAAAAGAAATTAGACCCCCAGGCAAGAAGGCTTTAATTTTAATTACTAATTGCCTCTCACAAAGCTAAACCTAGCAGGTGCTCTAGCAGCGCAGCACAGAAATGGATAGTGCTGGTAATGGATGTCATTGTGCACTTATGTCTCTGGCAGTAGTTGGTGATGCTGGCGTCCACACCAGCCTGGCTCTTGCCGTCAGCTGCTGCATTTTCATATTGGCACCACAAGTGGTGTGTGCTCTGCACTCTTAAAGAGAGGCTTTAATTATTCATGAAAGAAAGCTGTGGGAAAAGTAATTCCATAAATCTCTGCTTTTATACAGTCATTTGCCTGTTTGGATTTACTCTAGAAACAGCTTTCTAAACCACTTCCTGTGCTTTACCACCCACATTGCATTTGGAACTTTGCCTTTAGCGAAAGAAAGCATCCTGTTTAGTTACCAAAAGGTGCTGCATTCTCCAGCCCAAAGGACTTGGGCTATCCCTGGGATAGGAATTTTAATGGATTTCTGATGTCTACATGAGCCCCCAAATGCATGCTTATGGTGACTCTTGTATCTGTGAGCAGAGCTCTGTCCCCACAGGAACATAAGACATGGGACCTCTCAAGCCCGAGTCTGGGAGCCGAGATGGCTGGGTTCTATCTTACCGCTGCTGTGAGTCTGCTTCCATATAGAGGCTCCCAGTGTAGACTCAACCTCCGGAGGAATCCTCTTCCCCTTTAGGACAGCTCCCTGGTGCCTTTTGCCCCTACAGAGACCTGAAATGGGCCTCAAGCCTGCTTGTATGTATGGATTGTTCCTGGTTCCTTATACTCCAGGCAGAGTCATTCTGCTCTTCCCACAGCCTAGCCTCCCCACAGGAAAGTCAGCCCAGCCTTCTTCCTGAATTACAGGCCCTCATGCTGGCAGCCATCTCAGCCTATCAGAAACTGAACTGAAGAGTTTTTCCCTAAAAGCTGCCCCTGTCCTGAGTTCTTATTTCTGGGGAGATACCCCCCATTCCCCTCAGCCCCGCCTTCAGGCACCGAGACTTGCCTCCTTTGCCCCACAGAGCTCGCCTTTGCAGAGTCTTATGGCTTCTGCCTCAGGTGTGTACCCCTGCTCTGTCTTGGCCTCTTGCCTTGCTGCTGCTGCCCTCTCATTCTACCATAAGGCTCCTCCCACTCCATCTTCAGATGTGCATCCTCCCACTCCCTCCTGCTCAGCGCCCTGCTGGCTCTAGAATCAAATCTTGGGACATGAGGACCCTTTACAGCTTGGCCCTCAGCCTGTCTGCTTTGTGACAGCCTTTCTGTTCCCTTTTTTTTTCCCATTTCTTCTTTCTTCATTTCTCATGATGAAGGGCATTTCCCCTTTTCATGAAAGGAGTTTCAAGAGTCATTGAGCAGTGGGCGAATGATTTAAAGGTTTTCTAGAACATTTAATGTGTTGACTTTACCTCATTTATTCTTCATGCCTTTCTTCTCACGTGACTGCCATCCCACATGACTTCCTTTCCACGAACCCTCAAGTTAGATCAAGTGTCATGAGAGTATTGCCTTATTTATTGCTACAGGCACTAGTGAATGTGAAAAGCATTCTGAAAATGTCAGAAGTGCCACCCAGGGCCAAAGTGCCAATATTTGTTACAGCCTGCTCTAGGAAGATCTTATCTTTAAAAATCCCTCCAGTTTCGTGTCTGGAAATCCTGTGGGGAGGTCCTGCCAACCCTCTGCAAACAGAACCGTTGCTATGAGGAAGAAGTCATGTCCTCATCTGGGGTGAAGAGGAAATCCCACTTTCCTTTCAGATTGGCTCTGGATGGCTGCCAAGTTTAAGGAACAAACTGCGGAGATTAGCAGTGCTAAGGAGCTCAAGCTTGAATGATCTGCTGCAGAAAAATAAAGGGTTTTCCTGTATCTTACATTTAGTGTGAAATGTTAGTAACCTTACTTGAATAGAAGAGTGACTTTAGTACTCTAGTATAATGAATCTGATATTGCCCATACATAGCAACCTTCCTTTTTTAGTTGGGGTTGAAGTATCCAGTTAGAGCATTTATTTATTGAGCTCTCTAAGAGGTTCTAAAGAACGCCACCACCAAGGCCTGTTAGCTTGGAGAAAAGACATAGCTAGAACAGTTTTTTGTGCCTTCAGTATTTTTTTAAAACCCTTACCTTCCGCCTTAGAATCAATACTGTGTATTGGTTCCAAGACAGAAGAATGGTAAGGGCTTACCTTTAGTATTTTTATGGCTCCATATATAGAATAAGACATGCATATGCGGCAAGACATGCATATGTGGCGACTGCTGGACAGAGTGTTAAGGGAATGGAAAAAAAGGGTAGGATCCTTCCCTTAGTGTGATAGTTTAATAGGCTTCCTAAATCCTTAGGGAATGCCCCAATGAATTAGGCAGGAGTCATACCTGAAAGGCACTGAGCCCATAGTGTGATTGATTAGCTGAGCAGTAAGTTTTTAGCCTTTTGGATTGTTACCTCTGTACTAGGTATTGCTGAGTTTCTTCCTTGAAAGAACAAAAACAACCAGAAATGGGATGAGATGAGCTCATGAAATTACCTTGTTACAAGTGATAATTATTTAGCTCTGTCTTTAGATGGTGTGGCCTCTTCCTCTGGCTTGTTTTGGAAACTGAAGCTGATAAATGGGCTGTTTCTACCCCCACTCCTTGAGAAGAAGCCAAAGAGCCGTTCTTGGTTCTCTTGCTTTTTGTCTCTTTCTGTAGTTAGAGAAACTACTTATCCTATATCCATATTGCCAATTCAAGGATATGGGTTTTTTTTTTATTTTTTTTAACCCTTACCTTACTGTGCATTGGCTCCAAGGCAGAAGAGTGGTAAGGGGTAGGCAATGGGGGTTAAGTGACTTGCCCAGGGTCACAGAGCTGGGAAGTGTCTGATGTTAGATTTGAACCTAAGACCTCCCATCTCTAGGCCTGGCTCTCAATCCACTGAGCTACTCCCCTCAAGGATATGTTTTAAAGTAACTTCTTGAAAGTTCCTCCTAAAGGACCTCTGTTTTTAATGACTTTCTAGTGAAGTGTGACATTCTCCAAAAGCTGTCAAGAGTATCTAGGCCCCATGACAGGGGACAAGAGCTTACTTGTACACCTAGCATACTGGACACAGAGCACCTGTCGCTTTATTTTTTAATTTTAATTTTTATTATTTAAAAAAACCCTGACCTGTCTTGGAACCAATACTTTTTTAGTGGTAAGGGCTTAGGCAATGGAGGTGAAGTGACTTGCCCAGGGTCACACAGCTGGGAAGTGTCTTAAGTCAGATTTGAACCTAGGACCTTCTGTCTCTAGGCCTGGCTCTCAATCCACTGAGCTCTACCCAGCTACTCCCTGCATCTATCACTTTAAATGAAAAGAGGAAAGATGTTGAAAGCTGGAACTTCCTTGAACAACTTCTCTTCCCACCTTCCCTACCTCCTAATAGCTGCAGAAATCATGCCAAGAAAAAGCCTTCCTGAATGAACAAAATATTAAATGTTAGGCTACATCTTCCATAAGTAGAACTGTTTCATTTGGATACTTACCTACGTGGAGATCCCTGGGAGTGCTCTGACTCTGCCATGTCTAGTACAATGACATTGGACCCATTATCTCTCCTTTTTCCAGGATTCAAGTCCTCATCTCCCATCGGCCTCTGCCCTTAGCTAGAGATTTCAGTTGATGTTTCCCCAAACTCTTTGGCTTTCCAATTCCTCAGGCTCCTCGATGCTGAATTGTTCCCACCATCTCCTTTCTCTATCTCTGCTCACATTGCCACTAAACAGAGCTAGAGGACATCACCAAGGCACGCTGACAGGGCCAAATACAAGTTTCTAGAGCTTAATCACACTGCCCCTTCCTCTCCCCTCTTAGCCAACCCTATTGATTTCTATCTACTTGACTGAGGAAATAGTCTGTTTACCATGAGCTCCTGCTTCTCTTTCTTCATCTCAGACCCCCTTAACTTTGTCTCCTATTCTTCCTTCCTCCAGCCTCTGAAGAGGGGGGGGTCCCTTTTCCTGGCCAAGGCCAACTCTTCTATTCAGCCCCTCAGTGCCATGTTGTCTGGCAGACATCTCCCCACTTGGCCCCGCTCCACAGTTCTTGTGAGATCCTCGTCTTTTTGTTTCTCCACTCTTTGACTCCCTAACTGCCCAAGCCATTGTCCCATAGCACTAACTGTCTAGGGATGATGTTGGAGGATGTTCCAAGTCTTTCCAAATGCATCCCATTCAGAACTAAGTTTCCTGTCTCAGCTCCCCATGCTCCAGAGTGACCTCTTTCTTCTGAGGTGCCCGAGGCTCATTCTTGGCAGTGTGCCGGTCTGTCTTCTTTCTGCTGACAAAGCCACTCCCATTGCCTAGGCTTGTGGCCTTGTGATGGGTCTCCTTGCTTATCTCTGCTTTCTACAGTCCACCCTCCACACACCTGCCAAAGGCATCTTCCTGATGCCTGCCTCTCACCTGTCATTCCAGTGATGACTTACTGCTTCTATAGATTGCTCCATTTGGTATATAAACTCCTCACAACCAGCCTTTGACCTGCCTTTCTACCCTGTGATCCAGCCAGGCGGACCTTCTTGCTGTTTGCTACCCATGACATTTCCATCTCCTGGGAAACCTCCCTTTGAGCAAGTTGCCCCCCAGACCTAGAGAGCTTTCTTCTAGATTCTCCAGTTTCCTTCAAGCTCAGCTCAGATGCCTTTTTCCTGCATGAGGGCCCTTTCTTAGTTTCTGGCTCTTCTTGAAATTATCTTTTATTTGAATATTATTATAAGGAGTTTTCTTCATTTCACTCTCTCGTTAAGAGCAGAATTTCTATGATAGAGGGAGTTACTTAATCTCATTCAGTCTTTTCAAGAGACAGTAACAAACTGAACACCCCCTATCTCTTTAAGAGACCAACTTTAAAATAAAGAGTCAGGTACGGACTGCATTCTCTCTGGCTTTGGACAGAGCAGTGGCTGTGTCAGTTGTCTCTGTTAAAGGATCTGACAGTTTAGTTTCAGAGACTGGTTTAAGGAGGTTGGAGAAGATAAAGGCTTATTTTATTAGGTAGATTAGATAGTGAATTTAGTCATAGTTAGAGTAATTTAGTTAGGCCTGTTTTTTCAGGCAAGAAGATTCTTTGAGATTTAGTTTCTTAGAGACTAGCATAAGCTTTAGATTTTTAGACATAGTTATACAACATGAGATACTCTTTTATTTCCTACCTCCTATTTCTTATACCTATTTCTCCTCCAAATAAGTAGAAGTGGTTTACCAAACTGTTTTCTGGATGTTTATCACAATATTATTGACCCCTCATGGCATTCATATTGTCTCCTGGGAGAATATAAATTCCTTAAAGGTAGGAACTGTTTCATTTGTCTTTGTATCCCCACCACTTGGCGGCCTAAATGCTTAATAAGTGTTCCTTGATTGTTGTATTTTCCATTAAAACTTAATTTTCCTATAGGATATTAATGCACATGCCTGTGTCACTGGGAAACCTATCAGTCAAGGTGGTATCCATGGGCGTATCTCAGCCACTGGTCGTGGTGTCTTCCATGGAATTGAAAACTTCATCAATGAGGCTTCTTACATGGGTCTTTTGGGAATGACACCAGGATTTGGAGATAAAACATTTGTTGTTCAGGTATTTGTTTTTCTTTCTCTTAAAATTAAATAAATGAACATAGCTTTTTATATATGTAAAATATTATTATATGTGCTAGTTAAATAAATTCCCATAAACATGAGAAATATTTCTTTCAAAATGTTTTCAGAAATAGTAATCCAAAGAAGATAGTATAACATTTGCCATGTAAAACAAAACACCTGGGATTGGAAAGAGAAGTATTTTTTATGGAATACAATAGTTTATAAAGCCAGTGATTCTAATACTAGATGAAACCTTATATAATCCTCACTATAAATTTTTATATGAATTGAGGAGCCCAGTTCCTTCACTGATAAGGACTGATTTAGATGTCTTTGCTATTGTGAAATGTTCCCAGTCTTCTGTTCCCCAGTACTTTTACCTAAACTGTATCCAGAAGTAACAGGCACCTTATTTAAGCAAGAATCTGAAAAGTTCACTAAACAAGATTGAACAGATAAAAAATAAATCTCTAGTCATGTTTGTATTGGAGCATCAGTGGCATAATCATAACTATTGTTACCCTTTTATTCAGCCAGGAAATAATTATCATCTGGAATGAGGATAAAAGTGCCCAATAATTATACATTGTCCTCTTGGTTATGTAATAAGCAGAAAAACATGCATCTCATACTGTTCCTAGTTAGAAGCAGCATGCATTATTAACTTGATTATCTAGAATGAAGACAAGAGTCATTACTGCTCTGGAGGAATCTCACTCAGACCTCACCCTCAGAAGGGTTTCAGACCTCTTCGTAGGGGTGCCCAGCCTAGCAGGGAGTACATGTTCCATATATAAAATACTGCATTTTTAATCACTTGTGTTTAAAATTTGGGGCAAGGATGATTTTAATCATTTTTTTAAACAGAACGAAAAACATAGATTTTGCTTTTATTTATATATGTATTTTTTAGCTTACAGCTTACTTTACAAAGTCATGAGAAAGACATGTTCCTTTTCTTTACACTTAAGTCACCTAACTTACTAGCTATGTGATGGGGACAAATCATCCAATATCTCTGCATCTATTTCTTCATCTCAACAATGGGAAGAATATCTGTAATGCTTGTGAAGTGGCTTTGAGGATCCACCAAGCTGAAATCCCTGTTGTTTGTGGAGAACAGTGCTGGATTTGATGCACATATATGTGACCTTGAGCCAGTCCTTTTACTTTTGTCTTCTTAGTGGTAAAATGAGGGAGTAAGACTATGCTCTGATGGTGCCATCTCATCACAAGCCAAAAGAGAGGGCCTGCAGCTTCACTTGTCTTATTCAGAGGCTGTCACCAATGGACAGATTTTCTGTGCCTTTTTGGTAGGATCCAAGTCTTGGATTGTAGTAGCTATAGGCAGCAGCCGACATGCTTCCAGAAGGACATCTCTTGTCCTAAGAAGCTGCTGGACCATCAATGAATTTTCCTGACAGTGTTTTGGGAACATGAGCTGTGGTCACCTCTTGGCCAGGCCCTACATGGGTGGTGGGATGGCTTCTTCCCTTGTCTCGAGGCTGTATGTCTATGTGGGTGTCATAATCTGTTCTTTCCTTACAGGGATTTGGTAATGTCGGGCTTCACTCAATGAGATATTTACATCGTTTTGGTGCTAAATGTGTTGGTGTTGGTGAGATTGATGGCAGCATCTGGAATTCAGATGGCATTGACCCAAAGGAACTAGAAGATTATAAGCTGGTATGTCACCTTTGGGAATGAATGTAAAATCTCTTTGAAAGATTTTTCTGTCTCCATGTAAATTTGCCATGGTTACATTGACAGGAATTAGTTTTACTTATAGTGCCCATTATAGGTGCTTCCTGCTTATAAAGAAAGACTTGAACATTTGTCGTTTCGTGTAGAACTTTTCTTTTATTGGGGATGGGTAAGTTAATTATGGTATGGCAGAATTCTAATGCAGCCATTTATTCTGTCTTTCAACAACAGCAACATGGATCAATTGTTGGCTTCCCCAAAGCAAAGCCCTATGAAGGAAGTATTTTGGAAGCAGATTGTGACATACTTATCCCTGCTGCTGGTGAGAAACAGTTGACGAAGTCCAATGCTTCCAGAATCAAAGCAAAGGTGAGACCATTTGCAGAAAGTTGATGTTATAAAAACAAATGATATGATTTTAGAATTTTTTTAAAGTAAAAAAATATATTAACATTCTACTCCCTTGACTTCTGCCTCCCCCTCCCCCCAAAAAAGAAATCTTCCATTAGATATTATCAAGTCAACATGGACTAAAATTTTGAATGGTTTCATGAAAGATTATATATGGATTTTTTTCCAAAATAAAGCATTGTATAAATGGCCATCTTAATACTTTATGATGAAGGGTCTCTTCTTTGAAAGAGAAGAATATTGAAGGGGACCTTGCAAAAAGCAACCTGAAAGATTATTAAACCTTTGAAAAAGTATCATCACCATAGTCATTTAAAAGGAATATAGTAGGAGCTAAATAAATTTCTCTTTCATTGGTAGAATGTGATTTGTATGACAGATTGCCTTGTGATTCTCCTTTTTAGATTATTGCTGAAGGTGCCAATGGACCCACAACCCCAGAGGCTGACAAGATTTTCCTGGAGAAGAATATTCTGGTTGTGCCTGTAAGTTGTTATCATTGTTGTCATTGTTTTTAATAGATTTAGCAGCTTTTATAAGTAGAGAGATTGTCTTGTCTATAAAGAAAAGGAGGGTTCTCCAAAAGTTGGCATGATTAGCACCTACTTTTAACTTTTAAAACTCAACAGTTAACAGTGTCCAGATATTTCAGACTAGTTCAAATCTTTTTATTAAGTAGTAGAAGATATAGATTTCTATTAATTTAATATCTCAAATACTTGATCACAATTTGGTTCTCAAGACTCTTGTAGTTGAAATATAAAAATGTTAAAAAAAAATTCTTAGCTCATATAAAGCTCCGGATTTCTAATTTAGGTTATTAGACATTGGCATGGATTGTCAAGGTAGTTCTCTTTCCCTTCAGTTTCTTCATTCATAAAATGAAGTTAGGGGACTAGGTAGAGATAATCTAATCTCTGCAGTCCCAGTACTGTCTGATGGAATCAAGTTGCCTTCATGCTTAGAACCAGTATCTGAGAAGTCCTTTTAATCTGTTGATTCTCTTGTGGAGAAGGAAGCTATTTTCTGTATCCAGTATTTCATTGGGAACTAATGATAAGAATGGTACCAGCCATAAGCATCTACACTTCCTGATTAGAGGAGGAAGGTTCCATTAGCAGAGTTTCTCTAACAATCCCAACATTCTCCCTTGTATTTTTTTCACTGAAACTCTGCAGAGCCTTTCTCCTCTAATCAGTATGTGTTCCACACACAGTCGAATTACTGATGTTTCACCTTTTGTGGTGTGTTTTTGTGCCTAGGATCTCTACTTGAATGCCGGAGGTGTGACAGTGTCTTACTTTGAGTGGCTGAAAAATCTCAACCATGTCAGCTATGGCCGTCTGACATTCAAATACGAAAGGGATTCTAACTACCACCTGCTCAGTACGTATTGAGGGCCAGACAGGGCCATTAAAATCTTGTTCTTCAGAACACAAATGGAGACTGTCTTTAAGTTTTTCACATTTATTTTTCATAAGACTAGAGAAAAAATTAGTTTGAGGAAATAAAATGAAAGAGTTTACTCTTGATGTGAACCAGTATGAAAGAAGACTGGATAGATGATATGAGATATGGTTTTATTCCACTGTGCTAGAGCACTGCCTGTGGGACATCTGGCACCTAGCTGTGTTTAAAGGTCATTGCCTAAGGAGTTTGGGAAAAATGACACCAGCTGTTCTTGGAACAAAACTGGGCTGCTGGCTTCATCCTCTCCTCATTTTTAGGCAATGCTTTCAGCCAAGGGCCTTTGAAGTTCTCTGAAAAGACCAAACTTTAGATCTAATTATGGAGAATTCTCAATAGTCTGAAGTAAGACAAGATCTCCACTTAAACTTCTGAGTACATCTTCAATGTAGAGTTATGTTAGCCCTGATGGTGGTTCTAAGAATAGATTTGATGTCATTTTGTCAAATCTGAAGTTTGGATTAAAAATTTTGTTTTTATCTGTTCCCATTGATTCTTTTTCATTTAAAATTTTCATTTTAACAAACTATGCTTGCTAAGATACCCTTGGTGTTATTTTAATAGAAATTTTGACAGGCAGCATTAAATGGGATAGATATAAAACAGAAAATAATCATCATGTTTAAAAACTTTTGAATTCCCATGTTTTTAATTATAATATCAATTACATTTCTCCCATTTCTCCTTGACTTCCTTTTTTCCTCCCAGTGTCTGTTCAAGAAAGTTTAGAAAGAAAGTTTGGCAAGCATGGTGGTGCTATCCCAGTTGTACCAACAGCGGAATTCCAGGACAGGATATCAGTAAGTAATTGTAGCAGGATCATTTTTTTTTTTGGCATGGATTATTCTTGGCACTGAGGCCTAGTGACCTGGAATTGATTTGAAGCTTTACATTCTAGATCACTTAAGATGATAAAGCTTTAATATGCTCAGATATTTTATACCCATTACCTGAGTATGTTCTAAATGTGGAGAGGGCCCTCTCATCCCACATATCTGAGAGCTGATAAGATGTGTATCTTCACGGGATTACAAATGATGTTTGTACAAACAAAATCTATTCCACTTTTAATTTTTCAAGATGAAAACATAGTATCTCCTTTTGTTATTAGCTTAATATTTAAAGTATTTGCACGTGTTATAGGGATGGCACCTAGAACTGTGATCTCATTGGTGTAGCAAACTCTTCATGAGGGAACTCCCACCACATGTGCTGGTTGGCACCTTTTTTACTCCTTCTCCTCTTGGAGTCGCCTAATGCACTGAGGTTAAGTGACTTAGCCCGGGTCACATACCCTGGTCAGTGGTGTCTGCGCCAGGACTGAGCTCTTCCAACTTCCCAGGCCAGATCTTTTGCACACTTTATGATCTCAGCCTAGTTGAAATTTCCTATGGTAAAAAGCCCAGGTGTATACTATTAAAACTGAGAAATTAAATTCATTTTTCTCAAATGAAAATGAAGAAACTTTTTCATCCTCCATATAGTATGATTAAATTGTCATATAATTTTTTTCATGGATAAAATGGTGACCAAAATTTGGTCATTTGTAGTTCTGAATATACATTTGTAGATCTGAATATACAATTTTCTCATCTACTACTGCCCAAGAATATCTCGGGTGTTTCAAGAGAACAAATAGAGGGCTACATCTGATTATAATCTGAGTATAGAGTTCTAAGGCTTAGTGCCTTGTCTTGATTTTTGAGATGTATCTTTGTAGTGTCTTCAATATCAGGGGTACTAAAGGCAGTCCTCCATTTCAAAAAAAATTTGGAGAAAATTCTTCAACTGGAAAGAAATCTATTTATACAATCATAGCAAATCACTTACCCCCTTCCCGAAGCATTTCAGACTCCAAAAATGGTTCGATCATTTTCTTTTAAGATCGTATAAAATAGACCTAGAGCCTCAAAATAGCCTGTAGTCAGAGAGGGAAGAGGCAGCACTGTACCCCAGAACCTGGGGTTCTGGAGGCCTTGGGACAAGTCCCAGACCACCTGTGTCCATAAAGTCTGCTTGGGGACCCTGGTTCTCTCTCCTATGAAATGGGGAGAGCAGGGACTTTCCTTCCATAGCTGACCTATAGGGTCACTGTGAAGATCTGAGGAGGAATGGGAAAACAGCGACTAAAGCAATGCAAGTTATCCATCTAGGAACCCTCCAGGCCACTCTTTTGTCCCTTGGCCTGAGACTGAAAAGGAAAAGTGGCTGGTCCAGGGCCACGGTTAGGGTCACTTCACCTCATAAATTGTACAGCAACCCTGCGTGTGTGGTAAACATTTCCATGTCATGTAGCGAGAGACGCATGCGTTCTGCTTGTGCTTCTCCAGAATGACAGCTGTGTTGAAGCAGATAGTTGTTTTCTAATATGACAGACCATTTGTTGCAGTTCATTTGTATGCAGTTTTCATCTTGATCCTTTAGAGAGTTGTAGCAAAGGCTTTAAAGCATGAGAAGCCTTCTAAAAACGATACAAAAATGGCTAAAGAAAAATCCCCCGGACTTTTGCAGAAACATTTGAACACCCAGACTTCAGGCATGACTGTTTCCCCCCATAAACATATTTATTTGATTTTAAAACATGCTTTAAATTATGGAGACTCATCACCGAGTTCAAGTGTGCCGACAGTTGACCGCGTCAGGTTGGCAGTGGGGAAGCAGAGGAGCTGCAAGAGGCCTGCTTGATTAAAGTTGTTTTCTGTCCTCACAGGGAGCATCTGAGAAGGACATCGTACACTCCGGGCTAGCATACACTATGGAGCGTTCGGCCCGGGTACGTATGCAGAAATCAGTGCTGCCAGCCTTTCTGCCAGCCATGCCCGATGGAGCTCAAAGGGGTCATTTCTCTAGAGCTTCAGTAGTATTGATTTTGTCTGGAACTGCGGGCGGCTTTTATGGTATTATATGGGGAGAGACACACACACACACACACACACACACACACACACACATCTGTTGGAAATTGGGGAGAGACACACACACACACACACACACACACACACACACACACACACACACACACACACACGTCTGTTGGAAATTGCCCGTAGGCCCTGCCTGGTGTCAAGGCTGCTTAGTAGAGAAGAGTCCCTTAAATGTGGAAATGATTTTGTTCTCAGACAGGGCCCATGCACCTGATCAACAAGGAATTGGGCCCCACTGGGCAGAGATGGGGATTCTAGAATCCCGCTTCTGGCCCCAAACCCTGAAACACGAGACTGAGAGGCCCCCCGTGGGGGCCGTAAGGGGACATGGTCCTTGGATCAGCTTCGCTTTGCCAAAGCTCATTGGTGAAGAGAGGGGGCAGGGAAGGGCACAGGATCACAGACCCAGGCCTACGGGGCGTCAAAGGCCTCTGTGCTACCTGCTTTTTTTTTGTTTTCTCATTCTTAGTCTAACTGAGAATATCTGATTCACAGTGCATCCTGTGGATGCTTCAAAGAGGTAAAAATGCATATAGGAACATCTCAGTCTAGTTTTCATATTTAGATAGAACACTTCCTAGCTGTGTGACTCTGGGCACATCACTTTAGCCCATTGCCTAGCCCTTACCACTCTTCTGCCTTGGAACCAATATACTGTATTGGTTCTAAAATGAAAAGTAAGGATTTATTTTTTTTTAAGTTTATTATTTTGACACATTTTCCATTCTATATTTCAGCAAATTATGCGCACTGCCATGAAGTATAACCTGGGGCTGGACTTAAGAACTGCTGCCTATGTCAATGCAATTGAGAAAATCTTCAAAGTGTACAATGAAGCCGGGGTGACCTTCACCTAGACCTTCACTAGTGGTCCTCACCGCCGCGTAGAGCATCCTTTCCTCACCGCTTCCTCTTCTGTTCCCTCTTCCAGCCTATCACAAGTTTACATGTAACCACAGAAATACCTTTTCCGTCCTAACTTACTCTAGTGAACGCTTCCCAGCCAGCTTCAGCCCAAATTAGTCTTTAATTTCTTTTAAACCAGACGAGGCATGTGCAGACTCCCGGCTCTAACCATAGCTGGTCAGCATGTTCGAGGGCCATGGGGGCTATTTGGCTGCTCTGGCTGCCTCCTCTGCTGCACCGGCTGAGCATCCAGTGACCCCGGCTGTCAGCTCCCTCCCTCTCCTTGGCTCTTTGCACTTTGGGTGAATACTAGAGCTTGCTTGGAGGCTTGGAAGAGGGTCTTCTTATGACTTGTGTCTGGTCACTGTCAGAAGAGAGAATGACCGTCCTGCAGGGAGTTAGTGTTACTTTACATCAGCAAAATAGCTCCATTTGACCGTTGCAGAATTATAGACTTTTCTCTCTTAGTCAAGTTTTTCCTCCCTTTTTAAGGAAAAAAAAAAATCCATGCTGCTGTAATAGAATTGCCTTTAATCACTTATCAAACCTGATCTTGACTCAAAGCAGTGAGATGCCTATAAATGTGGATGAAAGAAGCTAGTATTTTTATAATCTGAAAAGAACATTATCATTTATAGTTTATCACCTGTGTATAGTTATCCAACAAAAATTAAAATCCAGTTCCTAAGAATAGAGGATTTTCATCTTTATAACTCAACAGCTGAATGGGGCTTATTTTTCTTTTAATATTTAAAAATATTCTGAACTTTGCTAAATGTAGTCCTGGTGTGGTCCAATGGACTTAGTCACCTCTTCATTGTAAAAAAAAAATTAGAAGTTTTTGTTGGGGGGGCATGTTTTGCTTTGAGATCTGATCAGATTATTAGATATTATGGTGCCTCATTGAAAAGTGAATTAAAATATAAAGTCTAACCAGAAACAGTTTTGACCTTGTCGTTTGGACCCTCTGATGGCTCTAAATATTGGTCAATGACTTAGTCTCTGGAAGTCTTTGTATTTTCTCTTTATTTAGAGACCTCACATTCTGAATGTAATGAAGCCTAACAAAGTGGACCTTGACACAAAATTGGATCAAATCTGGTTGTTTTGTTTTGGACAAGTTTATTTCTTTGGGGTTATTTGGGGAAGCCTTTTTGTCTAGAGTCCCAATGAAGTGCCAGATATTTATACAGTGAAAAGAATTCTCCATCTCCCCCTCCCCCCTTTTTTAAGGAAAAAAAATCACAGAAATTTCATGTTTTTTTTTTTTCTAATACTTTGTAACTGCATGACTTACTTAACAGGTTGATAAAAGCAGTTATTAAAAAGCTCATCTTTTTCAAACCTACTGTTTCTCTTCTGTGTGTTTTTTAAAATGTCTTCTCTGATATATTAAAGATAATTTTCACCCTGAGGCCCTACCCAGAATGGCGTTCTTATGAGGAGGCCCAGCCTCACCTCCCACTTCCACACTAGCTGCTTCCTGACCCCATTTTCCCCAACCCCCTCAATAACCTCCCTGAAATCATTCCTCAC
Source organism: Monodelphis domestica (assembly GCF_027887165.1). Lineage (NCBI taxonomy): Eukaryota > Metazoa > Chordata > Mammalia > Didelphimorphia > Didelphidae > Monodelphis > Monodelphis domestica. Next base: position 75,106,318 of record NC_077227.1, read on the forward strand.
CGAGTAGCACAGTTCATCCCATCTTAGCCTCCTACCCCAATAGTCCTGAACCCTTGGCTCTTAGGCTGTTCCCCATGCCCAACTCTGGAACCCCCATCTATGCCTCCTTCCACCTTGAGGGCTTGATTCTCCCTCTGATGAGCTCCTCCTCCTTCTGTGGGGCAGCATCCCTCATTAAAGCATCTTTTCATTGAGAGTGGGGCCCAGTACATCACCAGAGAAGAAAAGCTCATTTATTTGACATGCATTCACAGACACAAGATTCCCCGAGGCTGACCCAGCTGTACTGCTTCCAGTCTCTGAGAGCCTGGGAGTCCAGGCTTCCCACTGTATTTTTGCTAGGTCTTACCTTCACTCAGTCCTCAACCTGTACATATTTCCCAAGACATTCTGGTGTCTATTACCTACCAACCACTAGGACACTTGCCTTCATCAGTACCTAGTGAGCTGCCCTTTTCTGTGACCTCCTCTACCCCACCTCAGCCACACACCATGATAGTCATCCCTTCACTCTTGCCATCACTCAACTTTCTGCTTCCATGTTCATGAACTCCAAGGTTCCTTCAGATTAAAAAAAAACAACAAAAAAAAAACCTTCCCTCTGCCTTATGGCCCCAAACTGTTCTTTGTCCCTATTATGACTCCAATCTCTTGACCCCCTCAGTTTTCTCTTGGGCTATCATCCCTGCACTGCCATGCTCTCATTCCTTTTCCCATCTTGAACCATTGGTGAAGCAGTTAAAACTGTCTACCATCCACCAGACACCATGTCTAAAGATCTGGTGAGCCTAGTCCTTGGATGACTCCAACCACTTGCTACTTGACTCCTCATGCGCTCCATAAAGAAGCTTGGAGAAAATAATTATTTTCTGGATTAGAAATTTGACTGATCATGCCCATTAAACCTCCACGACAGCAAAGTAATACTTGGCTCTCCTCCCTCCATCCTTATGCCCCAACTCTTAGATGCTTTCATCACCTTCATGCTTGGCTCTTGCTAAGGCAAACCCCCTGGACATACCCATCTTACAGACCAGATTGCCCCTTCTGTCTGCTCCCATTTCTCACTAATCTTCCATTTCTTCCTATCTGAGGCTCCCAGGCTGGCTTCCTGCTACTGACAACTATGTTCGTGTCTTCCCCATCCTCTCTGGCTCCATCCAACCCTTCTCGCCACCTTCCCTTTCATGACTGAACTCCTTGAGAAGACTCAACAATCTGTGCCTGCACCTCTTTTTCTCTGTCTCATTTACTTATTTGACAAAATTTTCCAAAGTGATTAATTTAAATGCCAAGTGAAGTAGCCTTTTCTAAACCCTCTTCCTTTTTGACTTCTCTGCAGTCTGACACCCTGGGTAACCTCCTTTGTACTCTGATCTTTCCAAATTTTCATGACATCATCCTTTTCTGGGTCTTCTACTGAATGATAACTCTACCAACTCCTTTGCTGGCTCCTCTTCCCAGTCCTGCTCTCTCCAAGAGAATTTCCTTAAAGGCTCCTTCTGTGCTCTCTTCTTCCTCATGCTATTTTGTTGGGTTATATCATTAGCTCCATCGATGCAGGTGATCTATTTGTCAAACCCTGACTTCTCCAGGCTAGCCTCTCCATCTGTCCTTTGCACGTTCTAAAGTGGATATCTTGGAGATAGGCATCTTAAACCCAACATATCCAAAACTGAGCTCATCTCTTCATGGATGCCTCTCCTCCTTTCCATATTGTTGCAGAATAGTATAGCAGCATCCTGCCATGCATCCAGGCTTTGACTCCTTACTCTCATCTACCAAATCCAATCAATGCCCAAAGCCTATAGACGTTGCTTTTATAGCATATTTAACATATATATACTCCTCTATAAACTCTTCCTTCCTCTGATGTGCTCAAGTCCCCATCACCCCACACCTGGTCTATTTTATTAGCCTCTAAGCCTCTCCCCACTCCAATCCATCCTTGGCTCTCCCATCCCCACCCTCCTAATTTCAGTAAACTCCCTGTCACTAGTCTTGGCTCTCAATCCATTGAGCAACCCAGCTGCCCCCAGTATAAAAATTAAAAAACAAAAAACAAAAAAAATGGGAGAGACATAACTACTTTTCTCTACTATGTAAAGAATTATGTGAACATATTATTGGAAAGAAATTATTAAAAAAATAATAAAAATTCCCCCCTGTAAAAAGGAATTCTTTCATTTCTTTAATTTAACAGGGGACCAGGAGATCCTCTTACCAGAGATGTGTCCAGGGATTAACCAGCCCACAGTGATAGGAAGTAGAAACCATAGAGACAGGAAGGACAAACTATAGAGGCAGGAAGGAGGAACCATAGAGACAGGAAGTGAGGTAGGAAATTATTATAAAAGGAGTCAATTGCTGACAATTGGGGGTCAGTTGCTGACAGTTAGGGTTGGCAGTTGTGGGGAAGTTGGCTGCTGGACATGAGTTGGTGGTTGCTGTTTAGTTGCCGGAATATAAAGGCAGACCTGAGCTTACTGAGGGTTTTTGGCTTTAGCCTTTAGAGGCCATTTTGGCTTTGGGTTTTTTGTTTTTTTGTTTGGGATGTTGGGTTTTTTTCTTTCTGGAACTTTTTGGAAGGTGGCTGGTCCTCATTGACAAATCTATTTGGGGTTGGATTAAACACTGATTGGGCTAGTTTCAATTGGGCTGGATTGGGTTGGAACACTGGGGTGGTTATTAGTGGTAGTTATAGGTAGATATAGGCAGTTTTAGGTAGTGATTATAGGTAGTTATAGGACAACTAGTATAGACATTAGGAAATTTTCTCTACCTCTTTCCTATATTTCTCTCCTTTACTATATTTATTTTGCTATATTCTTTTACTATTTCTATTTTAATCAAACTAAATTGTTAATTGTTAAAAGCTATTAGAAGTTTTTTTTTTCTGACTTAAAGGGATAATATTAATTTACAACTCTACTATATTCTCATTAAAACTTAAATTATTAAAAGCTGCTTTCTTATTTTGTCAAAACTCCTAATTTAACCATTATACCCCTCAAAAGAATTATGTAACTATTACCTGAGACCTGTTTGACTTGATCCCTCTTTCCCCCTCATCCCCAAAAAGGAACCTCAAGGAATTTATGTACTAAGAGATAACATGGGAGTGAATTTTTGTTGTGAGTCATTTTTCATTTATGTCTGATGCTTCAAGACCCCATTTGGAGTTTTCTTGGCAGAGATAATAGAGTGTTTTGCCATTTTCTTCTCCAGCTCATTTTCTAGATGAGAAAACTGAGGCAAAAAGGGTTTGCCCAAACTAAGGCTAAATATAAGAATGAAAACTGCCTGAAAATGGAATGGATCAATTTGAAGGTAATGTTGAGTTCTCTGTCCTTGAAGGGTTTTATTTTCTTTTTAAAGAGGAGTCTGAATAATTGCCAAGAAATTCATGCTTCAAGTAGTAATTGGACTAGTTCATTTCTGAAGTCTCGTAAGTTTCTGATATGGACCATTGATTTTTTTTTTATCATTGACTTGGACATAGTATTGAACTAATTCTCTAGATACATTAATATGCCTTACCCAACTTGCTCAAAGTCACACAGCCAGGAAGAGTCTGAGGCAAGATTTGAAATCATATCTTCTTGATAGAACCCTATCCACTGCACCTCTCAACTAGAGCATTTCCCATGAAAATACCAGGGGTAAGAATCAGGGCAGCATGATATGTCAGGGACTTTGGAGTCACACATGCCAGGTCTGGGTAGCTTCAGGCAAGTCACAGATCCTCCCTGGACTTTAATTTCTTCACCTTTAACCTGGGAGAGTCTAAATAAATCCTCTCACAAAATGGATTCAGGGGCTGGGGAGTGACCAGTTGGTGGCTCAGTGGATTGAGAGCCAGCTCTAGAACCAAAAAAGTTCTGGGCTCAAATCTGGCCTCAGATACTTCTTAATTGTGTGACCCTGGTCAAGTCACTTAACTTCAGTTGCCTAGCCCTGACAGTTCTTCGGCCTTTGAACTGATACTTAATATTGATTCTAAGATGGAAGGCAAGAGTTTAAGGGGGGTCGGGGGGGGAAGAAGTGATTTTGGAGAGGATATGCATGTATTCCAAATGATGCCACTGCTAGAAATATTTTCTGTCCTTCAATGGTATGAGAGGGGATCTGATTTTTGGAACCTATCTAAAGTCACATAGATATATGATGGGCAATCAAGCTGGGCACTAATGGGGTGGTTTTTTTGTTTTTGTTTTTGTTTTTTTTTTGTGTGAGAACGGAGGAGGAGAATTCCAATTCTTTGCCTCCTTAAAAAATACAATGTCTGTATAGTAGAATACATGTATGACCTCCTGAGATAACTATTTTGAAAGACAATAACCATTTGGATGACAAATAAATAGCATTTTATGAATTTCCCCTTGTACATTGAACAGATGCTAACTAATCAGGTAAGGTATTTTATAAAGATCTGTAAACATAGCCATAAAGACAGGTCCAAGGCAAGAACTATTCCATAGCCCTTAAAATGCTCCAAAGTTCTTTTCATTGAGCCCTTAGCAAATAGCTATTGATAGAAAAAGCTGGGAATACTGTTCTGGGTAGGATGAGCTATCTCAACAAATTAATACTCCATTTTCTCAAAGGCTTTTAACAGAAATGGTCGTAACCTGCATTACATTTCAAAAGGGAAAGAAAAACAGACATTCTTGTTAATTTAAAATCTCCAGAGATCCTGAAAGGTTATCGAGTCAAGGAAACAAATAATTGTTTAGGGCTTTGGGATTTAGGTAGCTTTGTTATTCAATTGTTTTGGTCATGTCTGAAATTTTGTTACTCCATTGGGGGTTTTCTTGGCAAAGATACTGGAATAGTTGGCTATTTTCCTTCTCCATCTCATTTTATAGATGAGTAAACTGAGGCAGACAGGGTGAAATGACTTGCCTAGAGTCACACAGCTAGTAAGCATCTGAGGCCAGCTTCCTGAATTCAGACCTGGCACTCTATCCAGTGTACCATCTCTGTCTCTTCCCCCCCCCCCCCATATATAATATATTTTTACATATATATATAAAGTTATAGAGGAGTACCCAAACTGAAAAAAAGGGAAATCCTTGAAAAACTTGCACATACTTTGCCATTTGTCATTCACAACCACCCTTCAAGGTGTAGGGAGTACAAATATCCCAGATGTCTGTGGACAGGTACATCGCTCAGAGTCAAACCTAGTTTCGTTGATTACAAATCCCAATGCTCTTTCCAACCATTCCATCACATTGCCTCCCCACTGACAGCAAGACCCATTTCCTTAATGGTATCTTGTTTTGCCTCACCTGCAAATGGCTTGACTAAAGACCTTAGCAATGAAAACCTGCTAATGGAAGTCATAAACGAAGTGTTTACAGGCTATAGCTTGCCTCTAGAAGTATAGGAGATTTGGGGAAGTTCCCTATTTCTTAGTTTCTTATTCCTCTCGTGTATCTAATAGGTAAATAGCAAAATTCAAATTTTCTAATAATACTTGAGCATTTATGTAGCAGTTTAAGGTTTGCAAAGAGCTTAACAAATATGATCACATTTGATTCTTGCAACATTTGTAGGAGGTGGAAATCTATCATTATTATCCTCAATTATTATTGAGGAAATTGAGAAATGTTAAGTAGCTTGCCCAGAGTCACTGCTAGTGTCTGAGATAAGAGTTGAACTCAAGTTGTCCTGACTCTTAAATCCAGTGCTCTATCCATTGCACCACCACGGAATTAGGGTTAAGTTATAATCTGCAGCCTAGCAGGTTACACTTAAATAATACCAGAATCTGCCAACAAGAGGCAACTGGGTGGTTCAGTGGATTGAGAGACAGGCCTAGAGACAGAAGGTCCTGGGTTCAAATCTGGCCTCAGATACTTCCTAGCTTTGTGACCCTGAGCAAGTCACTTATTGTCCAGCCCTTCCTGCTCTTCTGCCTTGGAACCAATATACAGCATTGATTCAAAGATGGAAGGTAAGGGTTTTATTTATTTATTTAAAGGCTCTACCAATAGGAATGCTTTTAAAGAAGACCTTAGAGGGTTAGTTGGGTGGTTCAGTGGCTTGGGAGTCGGCTTGGGAGTCAAGCCTAAAAATAGGAGATCCTGGGTTCAAATATGACCTCAGTTACTTCCTAGCTATGTGACCCTTGACGAATCACTTATTAATAACCCTTATTGCCTAGCCCTTACTGCTCTTCTGCCTTGAAACCAACATTTAGTACTGATTCTAAGACAGAAGATAAGGGTTTTAAAAAATACTTCAAGTGCCCTTCAAACATTGCTTGCCTAGGCTGAAGGCTGGAGTTGAAAATTTGTTAAAGAAAGGGTTAGCATCTATGCTAGAAATTATTTTTTTCTAGTTAAAAGCACTTGCTTATTGGTTACAATATCAACTCATGGCAATATGTTTCCCTGAGCCACTGTATAAACATAAAAATCAAATGCACTGGAAAAAAGTATAAACAGAAGTTTATAGTAAATGACCATTTTCATAGGGAAGTCATTGATGGAAAAGCACTATTAGAGAATGCCTAGCTGGTTTTTTATTATATGCTAGAAATTCTTTGTTTTGTGTGAATTACAATTATTATTATCTCACTTAAATTTCATAGCAATCCTGCAAGGAAAGTATTATGGTATTACGATTGCCACAGTACAGTTGGGAAACTGAGGCAAAGTGACTATTAACCACGTCTGGAACTCTTTCAACTCATCTCTCTTCCCAGATTCCCTATTTTTCAATTCCCAGGAAAAATCCCAATTTCTGTAAGAATATGCTAGAAATTCTTAAGGAGTCATACAGGAAAAATTTTGCTGGGAGAGAAACATAGTTATCTTTATAATGTCAAATGGTTACTCTACTTTCAATAGAGTATCAAATGCAAAAGAGTTCAGAGACTCTTACATTTATAGATAAAAGAGACTTCATCTTAGATATGAGGATTCATAGATTTGGGAGGGGAAGAGACATGTGAATTTTAAATTACTCCACCCTACTTAGATCTTACTTTATGGTGAAGATAAAATTGTAATCTCCTGAATGAACAATGAAGGTACTTAGTTCTTACTTTATAGTGAAGCTAGAACTTTGACTTTAAGCTAAGTCTATTTTAAGATCTTAATACAAAAAGGTGTTAAGTAACTTAAAGGTTAAATTAATCACAAAAAGGTTAAGTAACTAACAAAAGGTGAACTTAACAAAGAAATGTTATGTAACTTAAAGGATATAATATAATCTAAGAAGATGAGAACTAAAGAATGGGCAGTCCTGGACAAAAGCCAGGTAGATTGATTGGTAGATGTGAAAATTGAGAAGAGGGGACACAAGAGTAAAAGATCTATATATTTCATGTCACTTCCTCTCTCTGTTACCTTTGGCAATGGAGAGGTTGCTGGTGGCAGCATGCTGGGCCTTTTGGCATCTTGGCATGGCTACAGCTATTGTCCAGTTCGGTGGTGAATTTCTGGCTGAGTTTTTCTTCCTTTACTTTCCAAACTTTATCTTCTTAGAAGCCTCTAATCTCCTTCAGAGACCTAGTGGCAGAGATCTTGAACTCCCCCTGGCACAGGCCAGGCAGGAGAAATCCTATATCCTCTTCCCTCTTTCTCCTTAAAAATCTTCCCTCTATATTAATTAAAATTACCATAAATTTCCAGACTGACTTGGGTATTTTATTTGGAATTTTCCCCTGGTGACCAATTAATTTAGATTTTAAGTCACAACCCTGGAACAACCTCCAGGAAGTGATGCAGAGCGAGAGGAGCAGAACCAGGAGAACATTGTACACAGAGACTAATACACTGTGGTATAATCGAACGTAATGGACTTCTCCATTAGTGGCGGTGGAATGTCCCTGAACAACTTGCAGGGATCCAGGAGAAAAAAACACCATTCATAAGCAAAGGATAAACTATGGGAGTGGAAACACCGAGGAAAAGCAACTGCCTGAATACAGCAGTTGAGGGGACATGACAGAGGAGAGACTCTAAATGAACACTCTAATGCAAATACTATCAACAAAGCAATGGGTTCAAATCAAGAAAACATCTAATGCCCAGTGGACCTACGCGTCGGCTATGGGGGGTGGGAGGGAGGAAAAGAAAATGATCTATGTCTTTAACGAATAATGCTTGGAAATGATCAAATAAAATATATTTTTTAAAAAAAATAATCATTAGATCCAAAAAAAAAATAGTCACAACCCTAAAATTATCCTTACAGTCACAAAGTCTCAAATTTAGTGGCAGCACAAGCATTTGAACTGAGTCTTATTGGCACAAAATCTAGTGCTCTTCCCAATATTCCATGAGTTGCTTGGTTGTTTTGGGAGTTAAATCTTTAGGGGGAGAAATACTTTGTCAGTGGTTAGTAATGAAACCAGGAGCCAAAATGGAAGTCACATGGGTTTTTATTGTGCCCAGACTAGGGTAGTGGTGCTGATCAGTGTCCTATATTGTTCAGTCCCTCGGCAGCATGCATTATTGTGTTGGACACTGTGTTGGTCACTTCCTTCATAGCTTTTTCTTCAGTTTCCTTTGCAGCTTTGATCACATTTCCAATGACTTTCAACGACAAAAAGAAGAAGAATGCATGAGTAAATAAATATTGTTTTGTTCAGCCTCTAATTTGTGGTATGGCATAAGACTTAATAGGGCCTTATAAATTATACCATGTGAATTGCCTGTTACTCTCAAGTGAAGCTGTTAGTGTAATTAAAATTTTAAAAATTTTAAAAATTTTTTAAATTTTCTAAAACTTTTTTTTTAATTAAAAAATTTGTTTAACCAAATGAAGAAATACTAATGGGGAGCCAATATTTTTTCCATGTCCTTTCAAACAAGTCTTCCATTTAGTCTTTTTCTTTTTAACCCTTACCTTTTGTAAGGGTTTTTTTGTTTTTTTTTTTGTTTGTTTTTTGTAAGTTAAAAGAGCAGCAAAGGCTAAGCAATTAAAATTAGTTGACTTGCCCAGAGTCTGAAGGTTAGAAAATGTCTAAGTCCAGATTTGAACTCAGGTCTCCTGACTCCAGGCCTGGTGTTCTATCTACTGAGCTACTCAGCTGCCCCATTCCACTTAGTCGTATGGTACCCATAAGTAATTAAGCTTGCATAGGCTGCCTTTCTCTCCAGTGTGTTTTTTCTTGCTAATTGATTTTTAATGGTTAAATGTTCTCTGATTATAAGCAAACAGATAATTGAATTGATATGAGTAACAAGAAAAGAAAAATATGTCCAAATTAAGGTTGGTGCCATGGAGGAGAAAAGAGAATTTGGCTTTAGGGGCCCACTTTAGCCACACCACCTCATATTTGGCTTTTCTTATCCCTATGATTCTCTAAAGTAAAATTTCTCATACCTTTCTCACCAGCTTCCTTGGCATGTTCCACCACTTCCTTCACCACTTCCTTGACTATTTCTTCAGCTGCGTGGACTAGAAGGAAGAGCACAAAACAGAAATAAGGGTCCTACATTCTTATATCATTTGGATATCTTTTGGATAACTATTTATAACATAAGTAACCTCCCAGGGAAATATTTTTATTGGCCTTTTGTTTCCAATTCTAATTCCAGACTAATTCAATATGATTACTTCACAAATGAGTCCATTTACTGCAAAAGTAAGTAGAGTCAACAAGCCTTTATTAAATGTCTACTATGTGCCAGTCTTGCCTCAGTGCCTATTTGCCTCAGTTTTCCTCATCTATAAAATGAGCGGGAGAAGGAAATAATCAACCACTCCAGTATCTTTGCCAAGAAAACCCAAATGGGATTACCAAGACTGAAAAGACTGAATAACAACAAATGTGCCAGGCACTATTCTAAATAATGGACAAATAAAGGCAAAATAATCTCCCTGCTCTCAGGGAGCTTATTATCTAATGGGAGAGATGACATGCAAATACTCAAGATCTATACTATATATACACAGAGATACAGGATAAATTTATGAATGTGTATGTATTTATTAATTTATATCTTTATCTGTCTATCTCTATACAATATCTACATTTATACATCTATCTATATCTATCTTTCTGTCTATCTATCTTTCAATCCATCTATCTATATCTACCTATCTATCTATGTATCTATCTATCTATCTATGTATCTATCTATCTATGTATCTATAGATCTATCTATCTATCTATCTTTTGATCCATCTATCTATCTATATCTATATTTATCTATCTATCTGTCTGTCTGTTGCTTAGCTTTACCACCTCAGAACTGCTACTTAGTATTTATTCTAAGACAGAAGGTACATTTTTTTTAATAACAAGATATATACAGTATAAATTGGAAGAAAGCAACAGAGGGAAAGCTGTTGAGGTAGAAAGGAAAAAGCTTCTTGTAGAAGATGAGATTTTAACTGAGACTTGAAGGAAGCCAGGGAAACTAGGCAATAGAGATGGTGAGGGGAAAATTCCAGGCATGGGGTGGCGGGGGCCAGTGAAAACGCCATCAGTCAGGAATTATAGCAAAGAGGGAGAGTCACTTTATTGCAATGGAGGGTGAGGCCAGAAGGAAGCTAATGTATAAGAATCCTGGGAAGGAAGAAGAAGCCTAGATTATGAAGATTTTATCCTTGCTCCTGAAAATAATAGGGAACCACTGGAGATTATTGAATGGGAGGTAGTGGTGGTGGCGAGGGCAGCAACAAGGTCAGACCTGTCCTTTAGGAAGACCACTTTGGCAGCTGAGCACAGGATGGACTAGAGAGGGGAGATGTGGCAAGGAGACTAAGCAGCAAACCATTGCATCAGTTCAGGGATGAAGGGATGAGGGTCTTGCACAGGGTGGTTGGCAGTGATAGAGAGAAGGGGGGCTACAGGAGAGATATCAAGAAGGCAAAATCAACAGGCTTTGGCAACATATTGAATGTGTGGGTGAGAAAAAGTAAGGAGTCAAGGAAGAAAGCTAGATTGTGAGCACAATGATTTTTTTTTTAACCAAATGGGATCCAAGAAATAGCAATGAGAAGCCAGCACTTCTTCCTTGTCCTGCCAAACAAAACCTCCCACTTAGTTTTAGGGGTAACTAGGTAACTGGGAGAATGGTGATGCCCTCAACAGTACTAGTATGTACTAATAACAGTAAAGTTAGGAAGAGGGAAAGGTCTAGGGGAAAAGGAATGAATTCAGTTTTGGTCATATGGGGCATAAGTTGCATATGGAACATTTGGTTCAGCATATCCGATAGGCAATTAGAGATAGAGGTCTGGAAATTAGGAAGTTAAGAATTAAAGCTAGATAAATAAAGTAATAAGTTAAAAACCCCAATGTCAAAGGGACTTCAGAATATTTAGCTCTACAAACAGAACAATTTTGACAACCCCCCCCCAATAACCTGTGATCTAAAATAGTCGCTCCCTATAACCTTTTCAAGTTTAAATTTTATAAAGTTGATTCTCTTCTCAGTTTGCCTTTGTCTTCAACATTCCCTCTGAATTCTCAGCATCATTTGGTTCTTCTTCCTCTCCCCTAGTAACACATGAGGCTTCTTTAGCCACAGGTTGTTTGGTAAAAATCCCAAACTCAAACACGTTTAAGATTTACATTTCTTCTCATAACTTTATTTCATCATGGCGCCCAAAACTATGAAAATATTATACTGTCAGAGACAGTAAGACTTAAAAAAAAAACAAAACCAATTCTCACCTTCTACTTTAGAATCAACACTGGGTATTAATTCCAAGGAAGAAGAGTGATCAAAAATAGGCAACATGGTTTAAGTGACTTTCCCAGGATCACATAATTAATAAGTATCTGGGATCAAATTTGAACCCAGAACTTCCTATCTCTAGGCTTGGCTCTCAATCCACTGGGCCACCTAGTTGTCCCCAAGACTTTTTTTTTAAATCTTTGTAACAAATAAGTATTGTCAAGCAAAATAAATTCTTATATTGACCAAGGCAAAAAATGTGTGACTCAAGTCAGCTAAAGTCACACCTTCTACAAGAAGACTTTTTCAGTCTTCCCTAATCTTAGTACCTTCCTTTAGAGACCACCCCCAATTTATCCTGTCTACAGCTTGTTTGTACACAGTTATTTTCAGGTTGTGTTCCACATTAGACTGTGAGCTCTTGGAGAGAAGGGGCTGTTTTTTGTATTTCTTTTATCCCTATTACTTAGCACATAGCAGCCACTTAATAAATGTGAGCTAACTGCTGAACTGTTGTCCATCATCTTTCTGTCTGGAGGTGGGTAACGTTCTTCATCAGTCCTATGGAATCATGGTAGATCGGGGTGTTGCTGAGAATTATTCTTAAGTCTGTCAAAAATGCTTATTTTTATGAAGTTGATGATGATCCTGTTTCATGATTCCTGAACTTTAGTAACCCTGGCTGGGTTGTTCCCTGGCTGGGCAAGACATTTAACATCTGAGTTTCTCTGAAATTAGACTAATACTGGAAATGTTGTTATCCAGGCATTTCAGTCTCTTTGTGGATCCACTGGTGGATTTCTTGGCAAAGATACTATAGTGGTTTTCCATGTCCTTCTCCAGCTCATTTTACAGATGAGGAAACTGAGGCAAAAACCATGGGTCACACAGCTAATAAGTGTCTGAGACCAGATTTGAACTCAGGAAGATGAGTCTTCTTGATGTCAGACCCAGCTCTCGATCCACTGTACTAGCTAGTTGGAAATACTCACCTTAAAACCTTGAGCTAAGGAAAGTAAATAATTTAGATTTGCTAACTTGTTAAAATGACTGTAAACATCAAAGCACTATATAATATAAGTAATTATAATTCTGATAATAAGGGCTAGAGGAGCCTCTATAGTTTCTCTTTAAAAATCTAGGGGCAGTTCACTCCACTGAACCACCCAACTGCCCCCCATCCTACTTCCTCTTAATGCTAGTGCCTTCCTCTGTTAATGATCTCCCTGAATGTATTTTGTTTATACATAGTTATTTGCATGTCATCTCTTCCACTGGATTGTGAACTCCTTAAGAACAGGAGTTTTTTTCTCCCCTTCTTTGTATTTTTGTAGACCTTAATACTATCCATGGCACTATTAGTAGACAGTTAATAAATGCTTATTGACTGCCTGACTGTTAGGGAGATGGAAATCTGTCTTTTTGAAAGCCAAATTCCAGCTCCCCTCCAGTAAAAAACTTTATAAAAGGCAATGAAAAAAGGATTGAAGAGAAATAGGGTTACCGCCTCACTTCAAAGCTCTTCCAACTGAGATCCATTTGTCTCTTTAAAAAAAATTATAGAAAACATCTCTGAGCTTTCTAGATTAAAGACACCATTTAAATTCAAAGCTGTCCTTCAGTAATAAGCTTTCTGTTTCATCATAAGGTCCTTCCTTTACTCTACAGCGTTTTCAAGCTCTAATACAGAGGGTAGATTTTATTTACCCTGTAAATCCAGTTTTCAATTTGTTTAAATATCCATAGTTAATTAGTTACAGAGGCCAAGTGAAGGGAGGGGAAGAATATAATTTATTTCTTCAAGTACAAATCTTTAAAATCTCTTCCAAGGTAAAAAAATAAAAAATAAAAAATAAAAGATCCCTTTGGTGATTTGTTTACAAAATTATCAGAAGTGATTGCTTTTGAATAGAATGTCTATCAAAGTTTTGGGGAAGGCCATTTTACAAATTGGCTGTCATCTTTTATAGGCATTAAAGGATCTAGGTGATAGCTTCACTAGAGAAAAAGGAAAGCTCTTTATAAATCTTAGAGTATTATATCAAAGTGGCTTATCGCAGTTGTCTCACAAATTCTTAACTTTGTAGGTCTCTAGCAATCATCTCAACTAACCCTTTGATTTTATTGAAGAAGAAACAGGACCAGTGATTTGCTTAAGGTCACAGAGGTTGGAAGCTCTTAAAACCAGGTCTCAGCCTCCAGGGCTCTTTGCCCAGTTCCAGGAACCAAAAGGATAAAGATTTTAGAAGTTTTCTTCTTGGTCTATCCCTGGCCCAGTCGCTAACCACCATGAACGCAACTTCTAGGTACTCTTTGGGCCAGTCATACTCAGGAGATCTATTATGGTTCCTTCTACTTCTAGGCCCCGAATTCCCAATTAGTCAAGAGAATCCCCAGCAGGCATTGCTGTGGAACAGGTTTGTGTGGGGAGTGGAGGACAATCTTTCCCAAGTCCTACAATTAGTCTCACAAAAGCATCCTCCTTTTGGAGCCTTTCAATGATTATCTTCAGTCTCCCAAGATCCATCCAAATAAATGAGAGTTGGAAGGCTAGGAGGGAATTAGTTGGGAGATTCCTTCCCTTGCAGCCAGTATAATTGGCCTAGACTTTTCCAAAACCATCTATCATCTCCCCAAGGAGATGCAAAGTAAGCAGAAAAGCAATTTTAACTCTACCTGACTTGCCTCCCCTTGCCCCTTCCCCTTTTTCTCAACATTGGAAGCAGACTAGAGACTACCTTTTTTTCATGATTTTTCCTATTGAACCTAATTTCCATTCTTCCAGTCACTCAGTTTTGCATTCCAGGAGAGGCCAGTCTATGATTTGTTTGTTTGTTTCTTGTCATAATTAAGGTGAGACAGATGTAGCTAGCACATTTATTTGCTAGTTCTTTCTCTTCCAAAGTAGTGGAATAAAAGAAATATAACAAAATGTCTTGTCCAGACCAACAAAACCCTCATCCCAGACAACTAGAGCCATACCTGTGGTCTCTTTTTAGATTATCCTGGAGAATGCCTCTGCCTCTCTGGAAGTATCCTCAGAGCTTCTTAGACCCCCTAACCCATCCACTCACCTACAGATAGTTTTACCTTTCCTCCCCTGCCCCCTTTCTGACAGAGGTACCTGTGGGGTGTAATGTTGCTTACCTGCCCCTTCAGTAGCATTCTCAGCCCGATGGGCCAGACCCTCGGCAGCGAGCCTTCCAAAACCTCCCAGCATGGTTCTACTTGGTCAGTTCCTGAGGAGTAAGATGATTCTGTACAGCTTCCTCCTTGCCCTGGCCTTTTATAGGCAGTTCCTGGCTCCTCCAAATGTCCACGGGCAATGGGTGTCACATCAAAGGAGTCAGGTGGTGATTAATCCTGGAGGCATCAGAGGAGGTGGAGAAAAACTGGGTAGCTGATCTCTGAGGGACTTGAGTAAAGCTCTTCCCCAAGGGAAGTGGTCTTCTTCCATTCATGGTAAGTGTACAGGCATAACTGACAAGCACCTACTATGTGTGAGGCACTCTACTAAGTGCCAGGACCTTTGCACTTAGCATGGACAAGAACACCTTCTCTAAACATCTCTGGTTGTCAGGGCTGACCCTGGGCATGACCGTAAATTCAGCAAACCTTGTTTTCTATCAGGGCCACCACCATCAACCTTCCTTGATCCCATTCACTAAAACCTTGTCTCCCCTCACCAAACTTCCCTTGCTCCAAGCTAAGCTTCTTTTGCCTTGTAGTGTGGATGAATTTAAGACTCTGTTTCTTTCTCTAGGACATTTTACTCTATTCCTACTCTTTCATGTGTAATTGAAAGTGTAATTGAAAGGCTTGATCCTCTAAAATGGTGGCTTTTTAAATGATTTTTCTTGTTTTACCTTATTTACATTCTTCTAGTCAATCAGTTTCACAGTCTGGGAGGCATCCCCCACTCTTCCCTCTCCCTCTTCCTATCATCCATTGAGTTGTCAAGTCTTGTTGACTCCACCTCTATACCATCTCTTCCATCCCTTTTCAGCCATTCATAGGGCCACCATCTTTAATCAGGTCTTTCCCTCTGTTTACCTGAACTATTATAATGCTTCCATTTGGTCTTCCTGAATCCAGCTTTTCTTTTCTCTTATTTCTGCTCCACGTAGCTACTAAAGTGATATTCCTAATTCACAGGGATGACTGTGTCACAGATAAAATATGAATATTGGCATTTAATTAAAGGTCTTCAATATGACTTTAGCCTAGCTCTTTAGGCTTAATTCCATTACATCCCTTAGGCACTCTATATCCCCCCTAAACCAGTCATATGTTCCTCTCTACAAGATATCCTATATCTTGACTTTGCTCAGGCTGTTTCCCTTCCCTGGAATGTTCTTATTTTTTTTTCACCAATTGATTATGCCCTTTGGAATCCTAAGCTCCCTCAGTCAAGGGGCTATCTCCTGTAAGAGGACTTTCTGACTTCCCCCAACCACTCCCCACTTCCAATTGCTTTTGTAATGGAGGAGGAAATATGAGAGAAAGAAGGAAGGTTTTCTCTCCTCTGTTGCTGATGGGGAGAGGTAAGCCAAATACTGTCTCTCCTGGAAGGATGGAGGAGGAAAAATGAGAGGAAGAAGAAGGTTTTCTCTCCTCCGTTGCTGATGGGGAGAGGTAAGCCAAATACTGTCTCTCCTGGAAGGATGGAGGAGGAAAAATGAGAGGAAGAAGAAGGTTTTCTCTCCTCTGTTGCTGATGGGGAGAGGTAAGCCAAATACTGTCTCTCCTGGAAGGATGGAGGAGGAAAAATGAGAGAAAGAAGGAAGGTTTTCTCTCCTCTGTTGCTGATGGGGAGAGGTAAGCCAAATACTGTCTCTCCTGGAAGGATGGAGGAGGAAAAATGAGAGGAAGAAGAAGGTTTTCTCTCCTCTGTTGCTGATGGGGAGAGGTAAGCCAAATACTGTCTCTCCTGGAAGGATGGAGGAGGAAAAATGAGAGAAAGAAGAAGGTTTTCTCTCCTCTATTGCTAATGGGGAGAGGTAAGCCAAATACTGTCTCTCCTGGAAGGATGTGACTCCAGTGAGATGTTGAAAAGGAGAAGTGGGGGATGGAGACGGGGTTTGTAACTGATTGATTCCGTTAAGGTGGCAATATGTCTCCCTCAGTGGACTTCAGGACTCCTCAGGCTGTCTGCCTCAGTGAAGCAAGATGACCCCTTCTAAAACTCTCTTCCCAAAGGCACTTTAGCTGTCAGCCTTTTGTGGTTAACGTATGGCTTCCACGGATAAGGAAAGATGACAATGTTCCTTAGCCAGCTATATTTGAGGCACAGGGGTTCAGTAGTCCCTGATCTGGATTGTCACTGCTAGGGACAGGACTTCAGCTTGAAATCCTGTCTCTCATTAGTTTAAGCTCTTGTCCCCTTGTTTTATAATCTATAGGCAGGCTCAAAACCCAGATCAAAATGTTTCTAATATTTATTTGGAGTCAAAAGGGGAAGGTAAATGGCAAGGAAGGAGGAAAAGAGGGTAAGTGGGTGAAGGTAGCCCCAAGGTCTACCGCCTTGCAGATTGGCTTTCCAAGTCTGAAGGCCTCCCTTTCCACCAGATGCTTCTTGTCCCTACACTTCTTGGTCTCACTATCTTCCTAATGTTCAGTTCAAGGGACAGGTATGGGAGAGAGACCCAAAGGAAAGGGTTAGATGGCTCAGGCCAGAGTGAGTCTAACCCAAATCCCTCTTGAGTATTCAGAATTCAGAATAGCTGTTGATGAAACTCAGCGGAGGCATTGAAGGTCTCTGAAAGGAGTCAGGTCCCAACTGGCAGAACTCTTTCTCAGCCTCAGGAAAATACTCCTTCCTAGGCTGGACCTTGGCTGTTGGCTTCAGAATTCTATCCAGCTTTCAGAACTCCCAGGATTCTCTTGCCCCTCCTCTACTGCTCCTCAGGCTTCTCATCTCAACTGCAGAGTCTCTCTCTCCCTTACTTTACACTTTGTATTATTTTTATACCTTTAAAAAAGTGTTTTGTTTTTTTTTTAAATCTCTGTCAAGTGCAAACCCTATAGGCTCAGCTAAGTGGCTCAGTGGATAGAGACTGGAGGTCCTGGATTCAAATGTGACTTCAGATACTTCCTAGCTGTGTGACCCTAGACAAGTCATTTAACACCAATTACCTAGCCATTACCACTCTTCTGTCATGGCACCATTATTTAGCATTGATCCTAAGACAAAAGGGCTTAAAAAAAGGTAAACCCTCTGAGGGTAGAAACTATTCACGTTCTTGTCTTTGTTTCCCTAGAGCCAACATAGTGCCTGGTATATAGTAAATGTCTGATAACTGTATAAGGCAGATTTCTTCAACCTCTGGGGTGTTGCAAATCCAAATACACAGATGTGCCAAAGTCATATGCTAATCATTTATTTCATCATGTATTTTCTTAAACAGGTACAGACAGTATGATTGAGATCATGTGGCTAACCTGTATAAACCTTTTTAAAGTATAATTTAAAAAAATTTTTCAATAAAATTTTATTTTCCTCAATTGCATGAAAAAACAAATTTTAATATTTGTTTTTAAAATGCTGATTTCCAAATTCTCTCCTTCCCTCCTCTCCCCCTTCACTGAGACAATAAGAAATTTGATATAGGCTATACCTGTGCAATCATTCAAAACATATTTCCATATTAATCATGTGAGAGAAAACACAGAACAAAAAAAAACCACCATGAAATTAATAGAGTGAAAAATAGTATGCTTTAATCTGTATTCAGAGGCCATCAATTCTTTCTCTAGAGATAGATAGCATTTTTCATCATGAGCCCTTTGAAACTGTCTTGGATTGTATTGCTGAGATTAGCTGTCATTCCCTGAGAGCATTTTTACCTGAAAAATGTTGGAAATTACTTCTAAATAAAAGCACTTCAGGAATTCGCCAGCAAAAGTGAATAGAGGAAGAGTTTTGGGGACAGGAACCTTGTGCCTTTGAATTCCTCCTACTTAATTCATGCAACACGCATAGTTTATCTCAGCATAACTCATTATCTATTGATAGTCTGGAGGTATTGGGTTGAAGCCAACTGATCTATAATTTACCAGTCTCTCCCTTTGTCCTCTTTTTCTCAGAATCAGTAGCATATCAGCTACCACTTGGCATAGTCCCATGTGCAGGGACTCCTAGGGATCTCCTTCGAGCCATAGAACGTTAAAGAGATGGAAGGAATCCTACATCAACGTGCCTGGGACCACTGAAAAGATTCCTGGTTACTGCTCTCCTGACCATCACCCTTATTTGCTACCTTCCCACCATGGGGTCCCTTGGCTAGTGCTAGTCTCTGTTGGGGAACATGTTGCCCCATTCACTTCCCTATCCACTAATGATTGTTCTGTTATCCTTTATAAGCTCATCAGAGCTACCAAAGTACATGTATACCAAAATACTCAAGAAAGGGATGCTTTCCAACAGCAAAGAGCTTTGATACCACCTTAACTAAATCTTTAGTCATCGTCCAATCAAACTCCCTTATTTCCTACACGGGGAGGTTGAGGTCAAGAGAAAAGGTGACTTTCACAAGGCCACAGTAATGACCAATGCCAAGATCATAAGATCTGAGGATTTGAACCTAATTCCTTGGTCTCCAAATCTGTTTCATTCTCCATCATGCCGTGCTGCTTATATGAAGCTCTTCATAAGGAAATCAACCCCAAATAGGTTATCCAGAATCTCAGAATAGGAAGGAAACTCCAGAGGTCCTAAATAAGAATCTTCCTTGTTACCCAACTTTTTCTTGAAGACCTCTGGATCTAGAGTCAGGAAGACCTGAGCTCAAATCCCACATCAGACACTTACTGACTAATCACTTAATCTCTCTGAACCTCAGTCTTCTCATCTATAAAATGGGGACAAGAGCATCAAACATACAGAGGAGTTGAAAGGAGCAAATTAAGTGAAGTTTGGAAAATGTTTTTTAAACCTCAAAGAAAAGACATACTTTGTAGGTTGAATGGAGAGGTTGTCATTTAGTGGGTAGAAGGCTATATTTGGAATTAGGAAGGCTTAAATTAGACTCCCTCCTCAGACACTTACTAGTTGGCCAAGTCACAAGCTTGGACAGGGATAGGGATAAAGTCCGAATCTATGATTTTGATTGATACCAGGGCCTCAGGGATGAGAAAGTTCCCTCTGTTAGTGTAGGTCAGCATCTTCCCTGCAACCAAGTACCCAAAACACTGAAAGGTGTAATGACTTGGCCAGAATCAGACAGACAATATCAGGCAGAGTCAACATTTGAACCCAAGTCTTCCTGGCTCTGAGACCCATTCCTGAACTGCTGTGCTATGTGGTTTCTCATTGCTTGTGTGATTATTTGTTATTAACTACTGAGGAGGTCCTTTTTCCTTTTGGATGATTCTAATTGTTGGGAAGTTTCCCCCTTTATCTCCCAACCCTAATTTTGCTTCTTTGTGTTTATTCCCTAGTTCTGCCTTCTGGGTCCAAGTAGACTGTGTCTCAGCCTTCTTAACTAGATCTCAGGTCTCTTGATTCTTAGTGTGTGTGTGTGTGTGTGTGTGTGTGTGTGTGTGTGTGTGTGATTCCAATACTGGGTGGATAATAGCATAGGATAAGCCACTCTCTTAGTCATCTAAGGTTTAAAGCCAGAAATCATGGTGTTCTATAACAAGGACATCCTCATAAGTCATGTTGGTTTAGAGCCAGACAGGATAGCAGAAAACATTTGGTCCAACACCTTCATTTACAGATGAGGCAACTGAGGTCCAAAGAGGTGACGTCACCTGTCCAAGGTCTTGGAGTAAGTGGCATTGCTAGAATCTGAACCCAGGTCCCATCACTACAAATCCAGTTTTCTTTTCATTAATGCTGTTCTACCTCCAATGGGGTAAAGCAGCTGAGGCATCTTAATGGTGTGGTTTAGTCATGCCTGACTCTTTGTGACCCCATTTGGGGTTGTCTTAGCAAAGGTACCAGAGTACCTTATTATTTCCTTTTCCAGTTCATTTTACAGATAAGAAAAACTGAAGCAAACAGGGTTAAGTGACTTGTCTAGGATCACACAGCTAATAAATGTCTGATTTGAACTCAGATCTTCCTGACTCCAGGTCCAGGCCTCTATCTACCATGCCACCTAGCTGACCACTCCATTTTGGGACAGCTTCAGTTGCCTAAAACCATTTTGTTACATCAAGCCAATATCAGTCTGTCTCTGCAACTTCCAGCTAACCTCTTAAGTTTCACCAGAACTCCTAGTTCTGCTCTGTGAAGTCAAGCAGAACGAAGGTACTTCTTCTGCCCCATTACAGTCCTTCAGATACATGGAAATAGTCATCTTGCCCTCCTTTCCCCCTCCTTCCTCTTTCTCACTCCTCAAGTCTTCAAAAGACTAAATATTCTGAGAGTCTTCAATGGATGCTCATGCATGTCAGGTTTTCAAGATTCCTTCCCATTCTGATCTCTTACCTCTGGACATTGAACATACCTACCAGGCTCTTCCTAAAAGGTAATATCCAGAACTGACCATCTCCAGTGTGATCTGAGCATAGCAAAATAGAAAGGGATTATGACTTCTCTAATCCGGGAAATTGTGCCCATCCGCTCGTCTGTCTGTATTTCTGATAATGCTTTTCTTTGTCTTCTCTCTTTTCCCTCCCTGCCCCTTCACCCATAAAGGGAGCTCTCAATAAACAAATTCCAGTACTTATAGTCTTAGAAAGTTGCCTAGGACTTCTCTACTAGTAGCAAGGCAATAATCCTGAACAACTTGGAGGAATCTATGAGAAAAAACACTGTCCACATCCAGAGGAAGAACTGTGGGAAAAGAAACACAGAAGAAAAACAACTGCTTGATCACATGGGTCGGTGGAGTAGACTCTAAATGACCACCCTAGTGCAAATATTAATAATATGGAAATGAGACTTGATCAATGACACATGTTAAACTCAGTGGAATTGTGCGTCAGATATAGGAAGGGGGTGGGGGGTGGGTAGGGAAAGAGCATGAGTCTTGTAACCATGGAAAAATATTCTAAATCATCTGATTAAATAAAATTAAAAAAAAAAGAAAGTTGCCTAGGTCACTAATGGGTTGTATGATTGAGTTTCAGAGAAATTATAGGACTGTCCATAATCAAGATGGTACCATAAATGGTCACATAGCTAGTATGCATCAGAGACAGGATGCCATGTCTAGTGCTCCTTTCACTATAACAGCATAAGACCATTAGAAGCCATCCCCATTATCCATAGGGCTATACATTGACTGTTGGAAGGGACCTTAGATGTCACTGAAACCAATCCCTTACTTTATAGTTGAGGAAAGGGAAGCCCAGAAAGTTCATGACTTGCCCAGCTAGTAAGTGTTTGAGGCAGGAGTCTAATCTAAGCCTTCCTAATTCCAAATACAGCCTTCTACCCTCTAAATGACTGCCTCTCCATTGAATCCAGAACTCCATCTTTATGAGGCCACTAAGGAATATAAGGTAATCCAGTGGCCTCAAACTCAAGTTTATGTCTTTCCACATTTCTCTGAATTTGTCCTGTTCATCTTTTCTCATGGCTCAAAGGTATTCAATTACAACCATGTACCATAACTTGTCCATCCATTTCCCAATTGATGGAGACCCCCTCGGTTTCTTTACCATTACAAAGAGAGGTGCTAAAAATATTTTTGTGCAAGTAGGTCCTTTTTCCCTCTCTGATCTCTTTCGGATATAGACTTGGTAATGGTATTGCTGGGTCAGAGATCATACTTTTATGGCCATTTGGGCATGGTTCCAGATTGCTTTCCAGAATGGGTAGATCAGTTCACAGTTCTTCTAATGGTGCATTAGTGTCCTGATTTTCTCACATACCCTCCAAAATTTATCATTTTTCTTTTTGTCATATTAGCCAATCTGATAGCTGTGAAGTGGTATCTCAGTTGTTTTAATTTGCATTTCTCTAATCAATAGTGATTTAGAGCCTTATTTTTTGTTTGACTATAGATAGTTTAATTTCTTCATCTAAGAATTGCCTGTTCATATCCTTTGATCATTTATTTATTTGTTTGTTTATTTTTTAAACCCTTACCTTCCATCTTGGAGTCAATACTGTTTATTGATTCCAAGGCAGAAGAGCGGTAAGGGCTAGGCAATGGGGGTTAAGTGACTTGCCCAGGCTCACACAGCTGGGATGTGTCTGAGGCCAGATTTGAACCTAGGACCTCCAATCTCTAGGTCTGGTTCTCAATCCACTGAGCTACCTAGCTGCCCCCTTTTGATTATTTATTAATTGTGGAATACTTTGCCAGTACAGTGACTTGAAAAGCCACAATGTAAGAAGCAAGACTGAGTCAGAGATGGAGTACAGAATATAGACTTTGTGATATGAGGCTGCTACTGAGAGTACCTGGGACTCCTGGACAGTGAAGTATCCCAAAAGGCATTGGCTTCTTGGCTAAAGAGTCTCTTCTACTTCTGACTTATAGAGAGAAGAGAAGAGGTATCAATCACTTCTAAGTGAGGATTCTCTGAGACTAGAAAAAACAGACCCAGGATAAGGAACCTTCAAGAAGCCTCAAAAAATATAACCAACCAAACAGCTGGATGACTCAGTGGATAGAAAGCCAGGTCTAGAGTTGGGAGTTCCTGGGTTCAAATGTGGCCACAGATACTTCTTAGCTATTTAGCTACTTCTTAGCCTAGACAAGTCACTTAACTCCCACTGCCTAGCCCTTACCACACTTCTGCAACACATAGTATTGATTCTAAGGAGAAAGATTTAAAAAAGAGTGTGATACAGCACCTCAGATTATGTCCATGGTTAAACCATAGGGTGAGGCGCCATTTTAGAAAATGGTGATAAGTCAAACTGCTACTATTATCAGGTTTTGGGGTTTGATCCAGAGAAAGCATGAGAGAGATGACTGGTGATAACTCCTGACAATCAACACTATCATGCCCAGAGCTTTTATTTTTTTTTAAACCCCTACCTTCCTTCTTGGAGGCAATACTGTGTATTGGCTCCAAGCAGAAGAGTGGTAAGGGCTAGGCAATGGGGGTCAAGTGACTTGCCCAGGGTCACACAGCTGGGAAGTGTTTGAGGCCAGATTTAAACCTAGGACCTCCGGTCTCTAGGACTGGCTCTCAATCCACTGAGCTACCCAGCTGCCCCCTATCATGCCCAGAGCTTTTAACCACCAAGTTGGAAAACAAACAAACAAAACCAAACAGATTTTCATTGGGCCCTGCCCAGTTTAGGGAAGGAGGATAAAATGCTCCACCCAGCCGCCCAACTCCTCTTCCCAGGAGCAGCTTCTTAATCTGGCCAGGGTCCTGAGTTAATGTTCAAGAGTGTGTGTATGTGTGGTGAGGGATGGGAGTGGAGAGGGGCTGCACCTCCATTAGCCCCTCTCTCTCATATGACCATTATCTGGTAAAACTGGAACTCAGTAGCTGACCGGCATACCTGAATCTCATGCTGACTCTGCCCCTAAAAACTGGTAAATCCCTAGCATGTGACCCTCCTTCTCTGGACCCTGTTTCCTCATTCTGCATGATGCCATCCTGCCTCAGCAGGGTGTGGGGAAAGCTAATTACTGTTTATAGTAGACACGGCTCTCCAAAGATGAAGGTGTCATTAGGATGCATTGTGTCATTAATGCCAATGCTATGAAGGGGGGAAAAATCCCCACGTGTTTGCAGACCCAAAAAGGGCTGGGGTTGGAGCCTGGAGAGTAGCTGAAGAATTCCAGGAATGATGGAGGTTGCCTATGGAGAGAGTCAGCCTAGAGTAATCCCACTTGAGGCTGTGCGGGACAGATCCTCCAAGTGTCGGGTCCTCTGCAGAAAAAACCTCTGTCCTGGGAAGCCACTAGAAAGGAATGGAGGTGGGGGATGCTCAGGAACCGCACTGATCAAGTGAATTCTTGCTTTCGGTGACTGGAATGTGTAAAAACATTCTGTTGACCCAGCTGTAAAATTCTGGGCAATGGTCCTTCGAGGCAGTAATCAGCTGGGTCGGGGAGTCAGAAAAGCCAGTGGAAGGGATGCTGACTCAAACCTTAATCAGTCCAAAAACCACTGAGCGAGCAATCCAGCAGGTAAAGTCCGTTTTCTCGTGACGCAGCTCAAGAAGCGAGTCAATATTTTGTGCAAATACAATCCTCCCTTTTGGGAGTAATCAGTCTAAGTGACTGAGTAAATCACCAAAAATGCAAAATGAAACTCAAAGTGCGTATAACTCAAGCCCATAAATGTTGAGATTGGGGGAGGGGGGAGCCTATTCTTTTTTGAGGAGAGCAGAGTATTTTAGTAACTCCCAACTCTTCCACAGGCAGACAGAGACTTCTAAAATCTGGCTTGCAGAGGACCCCCCCCCCCAACCTTTCAGGTCACTTTCTTCATTATTCATCCTCACTGCAGCCAGATTACTGAAACCGGCCTCCTCATTGAGTCCCTTTCTCATTCCTGTCTTATATACTTCTTCATGTAGTCCAATTTTAAGGTTCTTGTTTTCTTTCAGGAATATCTGGTTGGCTCAGTGGCCTGGATTCAGGAAGACCTGACTTCAAATTAAAATCAAGACCTGATCAGGGGCATCTGGGTGGCTCAGTGGATTGAGAGCCAGGTCCACAGATGGGAAGTCCTAGGTTCAAATGTGACTTCAGACACTTCCTACCTGTGTGACCTTGGACCAGTCATTTACCCCCCCACCCCCCCATTGCCCATACCACTCTTCTGTCTTGGAACCAATACACAGTATTGATTCTAAGAAGGTAAGAGTTAAAAAAAAAAAGACCTGATCAATTCCAGTTACAGATGCTTACTCGCTGTGTGACTACAGGGAAATGACTAATGTTTGCCTCAGTTTCCTCATCTGTAAAATGAAGATAATAACATCTACTTCACAGGGTTGTCTTGAGAACCAAATGAGATAATCTTTGCAAAATGCCTAGTATAGTGCCTGGTACAAAATAAGCACTACATAAGTATTAGTTATTATTATTATTATTATTTCTTCAAGACACTGGAATCCTTAATTTTGGAATGCCACGTTGTGACAAGCTGAGAAATATCCACCCAAATCCTACTCTCAAGTTCAATCACGTCCAGCTCAAGTCTTCCCACTATGAAAACAATAGAACTTGAGTTAGTTCTGAGTGGGGATGGCTAATCCCATCAGATGCCTCTTTTTGCCTTAGAAGGCTCTCCTATTGTACCACATCCCCTTGGAAGATCGAATACCTACTGCACTCAATAACTCAAGGTCTATTGTTAGCCTGAAACCAGTGAAGTGGGACCTTCCCTCAGGGAGAAAACTCTCCTGTGACAAGGTCTAAACGTGGGGTTTCTGCCTCCCAACTAAATAAACTGTAGACGCCTACATTCCCCATTGACAGATCTAACTTCAGAGTTGATAATGCTGAGCCCGTGATATTATGTGTTATACCAAGTGACTGTTTCCAGAAGATTGCCCTTTCCCCAGGGCATGGGTATATGGGTATTGGGGAGCTACATAGGCACCCATCAAAAAAGTCCAAATGCACTGGAAAGCAATCCCTTCTTCCTCTTTTGTCCTCTCGTAGCTCTTATCTGTCCCAAAGGGCTTATCTTTTCTGGTCTAAGGGATTTTTTATTTGTTTCATGTTATTAATTCTTCTCTTTTTATAATCTATTTTATAAATCATCTTCAATTTGGTTAATGAACAATGACCGAATGACCAAAAATATTTTCCTTCCCAAGGATTCTGCCATCTCTTCCCATGCCTCTCACAAGAGGCTGGATGTATCTCCATTTCCCAGGCTGGCCAGTTTTCCCAATCTCTATCCATCAAATAATACAACAAAGTCTAGAGGTCGCTAGTTTCTTTTATATGAAGGGGAGGAGACAATATCATTACAAAGGGGTGAGTTCCAGGGTGAAGTGAATACAACTTATTGTATACACAGTGACCAGCAACAGGGGTTTCTGACTGTAGAAGCAGAAAATGGCTTTTTTGTTTGGATTTCTTCTCCCATTGTGGGAAGATAGGAAAGAGAGACCTTGGAAGGATTGTTCAGGGAGGAGAGAAGGGAAAATATTTCTCAAGGGCTCTTGGGTTATCTCATCCATCATTGTCCTTATCTCGTACAGCAAACACCCTCAAAGGCCTCCGAAGCTGTAATCCAGCTTCTTATCATAGTTTTTCTCAAGAGAAGTACTGAGAGAACCCAACACTTGGGTGCCTATCATGGAATCAAAAATGGTGAATGCCAGAAGAAATAAAATTTGACTTCTTTATTCTCCTTTTCCTGGTATCTTTCTGAATGAAAGGGTTCTATAATCCCTCAATTCCACAATGGCAGTGTTGATGGATCCTGGGGAAATGTTTTTTTTTTTTTAATTTCCATAGACATTAACTAAATTCTTCCCAACCATGTCCTGCTTTGACATGTGAGCCTGCACACACACACACATTCCTGGGGACTTGAGGACAGTGACCTGATCTCATCTAATGACTCAGGTGAAATCTTCTCCAAGTTACCCACTGTGACCAGGAGCATCTTCTTTATTTGGGGCAACCTTCTTCTCTGTGGGCCTTCCAGACTGAAGTCATCCATAGAATGATATCACCTCTTGAGAATGGGGTGGCCAAAGGATCCAGCTACTGCATGACCCCTCAGGAACCTCTGGCAGCCTATCCTTCTACAATCCTGGAACCCCATCTACCCCCCCACCCCACCCCTTGACCTTACCTACTGGCTACAGCTAAGTGACTTGCCCCCAGTCACAAAAATGGTGAGCATCAGGGGCAGGACTTGAAACAAAGTCCTGTGACTCCAAGGGTGATTTATTATTATTATTTTTTTGCACTGTGACTTACTGTTGGCTAGAATTTAGAAGGAGTGAGGAATGAAGGTGGACATTCTAATCGTAGGAAACAGTGAACTAAGGCAGAGGCAGAAAGTTACAGGTACATTTAGGAATCAGATAGTGATGTAGCTTGGACTTTTAAAATTATATTTTTAAAAATCCTGAACTTGGATTTTTAAATTGGTATTTTTTAAAATTCTGAACTTGGATTTTTAAAATTGTATTTTTAAAAAAATTCTGAACTTAACAAACCACAAATAAATGTCTCAATATATACAATAGAATAGAAAAAAAGACAATTGTACTTAAAACAGTAAATCTCTTACGTACAGATTGCTTTTCTTTCCTATATATATTATTTAGTATATGTGCTGCTGAAGCGAGCATAGAACTGTTGGAGTTGGAATACAGATGAAAGTACATGATTTTTTACTTGTTATTTGGGCGTATGTTTGGGATTTTGGGTTTTATAAGATTATTCAGTTACAAAAATGAATATGGAAATATGTTTTACATGATAATACATGAATAACCCAGCAAAAATTATACATATAATATATGATAGGTTTAAGCTAGATGACATATATAAATATATATATATATAATATGCATTATATATATCTACAGATATAGATATATATATATGATAGGGGCAAGTTAGATGGCTCAGTGGATTGAGCCTAGGGATGGGAGGTCCTGGGTTTAAATCTGGTCTCAGATACTTCCTATCTATGTGACTCTGGGCAAGTCACTTATCCCCCATTGTCCAGCCCTTACCACTCTTCTGCCTTATAGCCAATACACAGTGTTGATTCTACAATAGATGGTAAAATTTTTTTAAAAAATTATTCCATGAAATAAATTAAAAATAAATTTTAAAATATTTAAAAGCCAATGACTTTCTTCTGTCTTTTCTTTTTCTTTCTTTCATTTTAGCAGCAATATCCTTTAACCATTCTACCCTTTCTTTCCTTCTATCTACTTTTTCCTCAACTTGAAAAAGAAGGAAAGCAGAACCCCTGTAAGAAATATGTAGAGTCAAGGAAAACAAACTCCCACGTAGACTGTGGAGTGGTCCAGTTTGGCTGTTATATAGAGGTCAGGGAGGGTAGTTATAGAAATTAAGGCCAGAAGGGTAAGGTGGAGCCAGATTCCAAAGGGCCTACAAAGACAAGGAATGGAGTTTGGAACTGGTTCTTTTTGTGGGCAGTAGTCCCTAGAGTTAATCGAATCAAAGAGACACATCCAGATGCACACATAAAGAATACTAGTCTGGTTCAGGCATGAAGGAAATATTAGATGGAGAAAGCGAAGAGGTGAGATGTTGGAGGTCATTGCAATTACCTGGGCAAGTAGATATGAGAACTATACTAGGGTGAAACAGTGGGACTGGACAGGAGAGAAGAGATATAGACTTGGTAACTGGATGTAAGAAATGAGGGAGAAGAAAGAGTCAGAGACTCTATGAAAACTCTGAACACTGGAGACAAGGTGAATGGTGATATCATTGGTCAAAATAGTAATTTTGTCAGTGATCTGCTGTTAGTTATAACCTCTATGGGCCTGTCCAACTCTTAGATGGGAGGATCTATGATCTAGGTATCTCAGAAAGGACAATTTCAGAGGAAGAGGGAATTGGAGGCCTGGCCAGGAGATGGTTTTTCTTGTGATTTGGATAAATAAGGAAGGAAATAAGTATTTACTAAGTGCTCACTGGGCAGCCAAGTGGTAAAATAGATAGAATGTTGGCCCTGAAGTCAAGAAGATTTAACTTTGTGAGTTTAAATATGGTCTCAGATATTTACTAGCCATGGGACCCTGAACAAATCACTTAACCCTGTTTACCTCATCTGGAAAATGAACTGGAGAAGGAAATGCCAAACTATTTCAGTATTTTTGCCAAGAAAACACAAATGGGGCCATGAAGAGTGGAACACAATTGAAAAATAAACATTTGTTATTTATGAGGCGTTGCACTAAGTAATTTAAAAATATCACATATAATCCTCACAATAGCGTTGGGAGGTGGGTGCTTTATTATTTTATTTTACAGTTGAGGAAACTGAGGCAGAGATTAATTTGAATTCAAATCTTCCAGACTTCAGGCCCAGTATGCTCTGCACTAGGTGTGACTTAGTTGCCTACTTTATAGAAAAAAGATCAGACATGGAACCATTTTCAGAAGTCACTTAGGGAAGTGGCAGCAAGCTGAAGTTTGAATCCAGGCTTTAAGAGAGTCTCAGCTTCTGCCTCCTCTCTGAGGGAGAATCTAGTTGAAGGCAAAAGATTAACATCAATTAGTTGGAGTTTTGAAGAAAGTGTTGCCTTTGATCAATCTACCAGTCTGTTAGACAGTGATGACTGACTGTTGTGTACAGGGTCCTAGAGGGGAGATAGAGAGAAAGAAATCACTTCAATTCAGATAGACTTCATGAGCTAAAAACCTAGAATTCATTTGGGTGCTACCACAGTTGGAAAAGCAAGGCAATCAGTCTGCGGAATCAGGATCAGAACCTGGACCTCATAGCTCTTATCTATGTGGATTTTTGGATGACTCAGTTTACCCTCACCTTTGAGAAATCCCAGTGCCAAGTACCCCATTTTGGTTTGAATGTTAAGCACCTTTTTGTTTAGAAGGTTTCTCTATTGGATGGAAGTTTTCTTCTCAGGAAGCCCAGTATGACCTTTACATTTGATTTGTTACAGCTGACCATTCCCTAATACCTTAGCTACAGACTGCAAAGAGGTTTACAAACCTGTTTGTGATACCCAGTTATCCAGAGAATAAAAGGACTCCTGATTTTTGGAGAAAGTATCTAGTGTGTTCCCCCCCCCCCCTCCTGGGTGGAGAGAGTCTCTAGTGTGGTGCCTGGAGTCCCAGAGCCTTTGGTTTTGTATGGTGCTTAACTTTTGACTCAACCAAATGATAAGCCAATCCCTCTTTCCTGATTAAAGAGTCGGTTTTCTAACAACTTGGAAGTTCTATATTTATTTCCAAGTTAACACTCTAAATTCATCATCGTTGAAGTGGACATTGGGTCATCTACTGCCTTACCTTTCCTTGCCTCACTTCCACCCCATCTAAAGTGTAAATGCCCCAAAAGGAAGAGTCCAAGATTTGACACTTGGAGCAAAAGGCAACCCTTATGAAGTCCAATTTAAGCCCTCATAATTTAGAGAAAGGTTCTAAGAGGCTAATTAGTTCATCACTGTCTACCCAGTTGTTGCAGTAAATACCTTGGTAATTTAGGGAATTAGCCTGCATTGGTAGACACATCTTTATGAATGTTTCTGGAATTTTAAGCCTCAGGGTAACAAATGACTGGAGGACCTGGGCCAAGGAACTTTTCAGATCCTGACCTTGAAGCGCTGAAGCCATACTGACTGACAGAAAGAAGAGCCAAGGCAGGTGTAAGCAATTAATTCATTCACCATCTCTGGAAGCCAACAATGGAAATAAGCCATCATTCCTTAGACAGAACAGCTGATGGCCAGGTCTAATAGAAGGGGGAAAATGGTTTTGTCGATAAAGTAGCATGCAGGGGTGGCAAGGGAAGGACCAGGAATGACGGGGAGTATGGGAAAGGAGAAAAGAAGTGAGTTCAAGTCAGAGTCTAACACCTGCAAAATGTTATCTTCCCAAACACATAGACATGAGCAGTGGTGGTTCACCCTCCAGACTGAATGAAAGCTCCCCACCCACAGAGGATGCTCAGAATCTAGAATTCAATATAGTCTTCTCTTAGATTAGAATTCCACCTTATTAGCTGGGCAAGTGATAACCTTTCTGGGCTTCCCTTTCCTCAGCTGTAAAGGATTGATCTCAGTGATGTCTATGGCCCTTTCCAGCTGTAACTCTATGATCCAGTGGACAATGGGGGTGGCTTCCATGGTCTCATGCTATTACAAAGAAAGGACTGATGGACTTGGCATGGCAACTCTGAGGCATCCTAGCAACTGATCATATGTTGTACTATCTTGACTGTGGATAAATCCTATAATCTCTCTGAAACTGAGTTTCCTCATATGAAAATAGAGGCAACAATTAACTCCTACTCCCTTCCTCAAAGGGATACAGTGAACAAAGCCCTTTGAAAACTATAAGATACTGAATAACTGTTCTTATTTCCTCGTGTGTTTGCTAAGAAGTGAAGCTAGGTGATGAAGTGGGAAAATGTACCAGCTTGGAATGAGGAAGACTCATCTTCCTGAGTTCAAATCTGGCCTCAGACACTTACAGCCATGTGACCCTAGGCAAGTTACTTAACACTATTTGCCTCAGTTTCCTTATCTGTAAAATGAGTTGTAGGAAGAAATGACAAACCACTTCAGTACTTTTGCCAAGAAAACCCCAATAGGAGTCACAAAGGATCAGACATGACTGAACAGCAACAAAACACATATACAAATAATAGATGAAAAAGGATATATATTTTTTAAGTTTAATTAATTAATTTAGAATATTCCTCCATGGCTACATGAATCATGTTCTTTTCTTCCCCTCCTGCCACCCCTCTCATAGCCAATGAGCAATTCCACTGGGTTTTACATGTGTCATTGATCAAGACCTATTTCCATATTATTAATATTTGCACTAGGGTGATAGTTTAGCGTCTACATCCCCAAATATATCCCCTTTGAACCCTGTGATCAAGCAGTTGTTTTTCTTCTGTGTTTCTACTCCCACAGTTCTTTCTCTGGATGAAAAAGCATGTATTAATCACTTATGTGGCAGACATCATACAAAAGACTATAGACACAAATTCTTATTTTTTCAGTCTTTACTTTCCATCTTAGAATCAATATTATATATCGGTTCCAAGGCAAAAGAGCAGTAAGAGCTAGGCAATGGGAGTTAAATGACTTGCCCTGAGTCATACAACTAGGAAGTATCTGAGGTCAAATTTGAACCTAGGATCACCTGTCAAACCCAGGATCACCTGTCTTTAGGCCTGGCTCTCAATTCACTGAACCACCTAGCTGTCTCTTTATAGATACAAAATCTTGAAGAAAAAAAATTAATACTGCACACTGCATTTAGACAACTGCCTGCTAGAAATCATTTTATTTACTTAACATTATCTAATATCCAAGCCATTTCTGAAGAGTTGTCCAAATGAGTGGAATCCCCAGGGCTCTCTAACATGCTTCTCTGCCCCACAATTACCACCTAAGAGAATCTGGACCAAGGAATGGAACACAATGTTTAGAAGTATAACCAAGTGCTTGGCATCTGCTTAATTGTTGCTTTTCCATTCAGCATACAAATCCTTTCATTGAGGGTCTGTAGCCACTCCTCAAAGAGTAAGGAGAGTCTGTTGTTGGGATGCCCATTTATTGGGAAATGGCCAAACAAGTTATAGCATATGGATGTATGCAATATTGTTGTGCAGTAAGGAACAGGGAAAGGAAACTTGGAAAGACTTGCATGCAGAAAGACATGAGGAGGACCAGGAGAATAATGGCTACCATTCTAGATAAGACTGTTATTACTTATGACTCTGTCTTCTAGTCCATCAACATTCAGCTTTCACCCTTGAAGAGCTGCTGTCTCTCTGTGAGTGGCGAGCCAGGTTGGTCTGTGGGCTTTTCTTTGCCATCCATGATTACACAGAGAATCATGGGAGTATTTTCCTGTTCTCTGGTCAGTTACTCCCTGCTCCTATTCTGAATACCAACTTTGTAGAAGTTATAGGTACACCCATTCTCTGCATACTATAATGGGAAAAGTGCTATTTTGGAGAAGAACATGATTAGAATCCCAGCTCTTCTATTTGCTACTGTGTGACCTAGAGCAAATCATAATTCTCTCTGGGCTCAGTTTCTTCCCTTGTAAAATGAGGGGATTGGTCTAAATGAACTTCTAGTTTTCTTCTGGCTTTAAACCTATGGTCCTATGTACCTTCAGCATAGAACCTTTGAAATATACTTAATCCATATTTACCACCTCATCAAAATTCTGGTAATGGAATTTTTCCACCCTCCCTCTTAATCAATAAGTTTAGTGCTTAGCTCAAAGTCTTTTTCTCCTCTACCTCTACCTCTTGCCTTCATACTAGAGAATTTAGAACCTCCAGTCTCCCATCCCCAATTACCTATTGGACATCTCAAAAAACGCATGTGTCTCATGACACCTTAAACTTAACCTGTCCCAAACTGAAGTCATTAGAAGACCAAACTCCTCTCTTCCTAACTTTCCTATTACTGTCATCACAGGTTTTTCCTTTTAATTCTTCTGTTTGTAGAGCTGAATAAAGTTAGATCTCTAACACTTTGAAGCCTCTCAAACACTGGAATTATTGCTTCTCAGATCTACTTATCAAGCTCTAATTGCTAGCCTTCTAATCTCCAGACTAGCATCTCCAGCTGCTTATGGACATGTTGAACCAGATGTCCCAATACACATCTTAAACTCAGCCTGTCCCAAATTGGACTAATTCTCTTTTCCTGAGGCCCTCCCCCTTTTCCTGACTTCACTACTGTTACTATGTACTAGTACTATGAAGGCATCGCCATCTTCCCAGGTACCCACCACTCACAACCCAGGTGGTCTTGCTTCACTTCTCTCTCTCTCTCTCTCTCTCTCTCTCTCTCTCTCTCTCTCTCTCTCTCTCTCTCTCTCTCTCTCTCTCTCTCTCTCTCTTTCTCTCTCTCCCTGTCTCTGTCTCTCTGTCTCTCTCTGTCTCTCTGTCTCTCTGTCTCACCCACTCCCATATCCAAGCTTGCTGATTTTGTCTTCATAAAAACTATCTCCTACACCTCCTTGTTTCCTTTGACACTGTCACCATCCTGTTTAGACCCTCATCTCCTCACACCTAGACTATTGTAATAACCCGATGGTCAGTCTCTCTGACATAAGGCTCTCCCCATTCCAATCCATCTGTCATTCAGCTGCCAGTCTATATTACTTCCTCCTCAATCCCCTTCTCCAACCCCAGATAATAAACTTGCTTAGCCTCATCACTTCCAGGATCAAGTGTAGAATCCTGGCTTTCAAATCTCTCTAGAACTTGTCCTCATCCCCACCCTGCCTTTCCAGTCTTCTTCTTTCCCCCAATATTCTTCAACTCCTTGCTGTTCCTTGCAGATCATGCCATCTTCCAACTGTTCATTTTCTCCCTCCTCATCACTGCCTCCTGGCTTCCTTGGCTTCCTTCAGGTCCCAGCTAAAACCTCCCCTTCTTCAGGAAGCCTTTCAAGGTTCCCCTAAATGCTAGTTTCTTCCCTCTGCTGGTCAACTCCAAGTTATTCTGTACGTCATTTATTTGTGCATCATTAGATTTTATCTCTGAGAGAGCAGAGACTGTCTTTTAGCTTTCTTCATATCACAGTGTGTGGCACAGTGCCTGGCACATACTAGGCAATTAATAAATGTTCATTAACTAACTGATTGAGTGACTGTGGGACTGAGTATACATCAAACTTTATTGCTGGTAATCTGTATTCAGATTTGAGTTCAAGGGAGTTCATAGGCTAGGGATATTAGTTAGAAAGTCAGCTAAGAGGAGCAGCTGGGTAGCGCAGTGGATTGAGATGGAAGGTCCTGGGTTCAAATCTGGACTCAGATACTTCTAGCCATGGGACCCTGGGCAAGTTACAAACCCCATTATCTAGCCTCACTGCCTTGAAATCGATATTTAGTACTGATTCTCTCTCTCTCTCTCTCTCTCTCTCTCTCTCTCTCTCTCCTCTCTCTCTCTCTCTCTCTCTCTCTCTCTCTCTCTCTCTCTCTCTCTTTTAAACCCTTACCTTCCATCTTAGAATCAATACTGGGTTTTGGTTCTAAGGCAGAAGAGTGTTAAGGGCTAGGCAATGGGGGTTAAGTGACTTGCCCAGGGTCACACAGCTAGGAAGTGTCTGAGACCAGATTTGAACACAGGACCTCCCATCTCTGATCTGGCTCTCAATCTACTGAGCCACCCAGCTGCCCCCATTTAGTACTGATTCTAAGACAGAAGGTAAAGGTTTAAAAAAGATAGTTCAGGTCCCTTTGTGCCTTGGAACCAATGAAAAATATTGATTAAAAAAACCCTCTTCCCTTCTGTCTTATAACCAATATTATGTATTAGTTCCAAGGCAAACAGCAGTAAGGGCTAGGGAATGAGGAGACCTGCCCAGGGTCATTCATATCATATTGATTCTAGGACATTTTTGTAGGTTGTTTTTTGTTTTTTTTTTTTTAAAGAAAGTCAGCTCAGTAGAAGATAAGATTCACCCCTATTTCGTAAGCTATTGGTTTAGTCTAAATCCCAATGCCAAAGTGTACGTGTATTTACATATGTACAAAGTCCCACTTACAATACAACAGCCTCCAACAAATGTCACATTTGTACCATTATTGCTGTGTGTAGATGACAATATGTGAATAAATAAATAGAGGCCAGCCCTTTTTGGGTCCGAGATCGAATTCTGAGACACCGCTAATATTATTAGCCAAAGTGAAAGCTTTTGCCCAAAAGATAAAAATCATTTCTGTAACACTCCCCAGATTCAAAAGGAAGAAAAACTCTGCCAGGGTCTGGCCGAGTGGTAAAAAGGAGGATCCTGGGATGGGAGACTTACTAGGACCTCACAGAAATGTGGGTGCTTTCTTGGTGAATAAGACTTCCCTAAGCCTCCCTGGCCTCTTCAGAATCTAGTCCAATCTCGATGGGGCCCCAGTTCTGTTCTACCCTTAGCAGAGAGGCAGAGTTTAGTCCACAAACAGTCTCTGGGCTGGGGAGAATGCTTGGAATAACAGGTAGAAGACCAAGTTAAGCAGTGCTGGGGAAGGAATGAGGCATGAGGACAGTTCCAGTGATCCAGTGATATTGATTCATTCTTTAAAAGAACATACCAGGGAGTGACAGTGTATGACGAGGGGCAAAAACCACTGGCCAGGGAGGCAGGATGTCTGGGGCCCCAGTCTTGCTTCTAATTCACTGTTAAGCCAGAGCCCCCCCCCCCCCATCTCTGGATCTGCCTGTTCAACTTGTAAAATGGATGCAGGCACCCTCACTCCAGGAAAGTTAGCTCAAGAAACTGGGGAGAGAATGAAGACTTCCAGGAAATGTACAAGGATGAAATGTACGGCACTAGGATGAGGGATTGGGAACAATCTTGGAATTCAGACTCCAGGCCAGAACTGGTTTCTCCTGCCAGAGTTTACTAGGACTCTGAGGGCTGTGGAATAGCCTAAACCAGAGCCCTATTTCCCACTCTCATCTGGTCTTCCATGGGGCCTGTCCATGTCCTGCCCCCACCCTTCCGTGCCAGCCTCGTGAGTCATCCTCTGTGGCTGCCTCACCCCTAGTTCCCATGGCAATCAGCCTACAAAGAAGTCAGATATGCTGGCCCAGAATGGGGACAAATAAAAAGTGGGGCGATTCTGTCCACGTGTGTTGGAGGAGGGTGTTGAGGAAGGGGGAATACCAGAGAAACCCGTAGCTAGATTTGGAGAGATCAGAAAACATTAGTTTATAAGTTAAAGAATCCCTTCTATTCTTTTGTTCCTCAGGGATGTCCTCCCCTGGCCCCTGGTGTGCCAGAGTCCACCAATCCCTTCTCCTTTCATGGTGCCACCTTTGCTCACTCACCCTCCTTTGACTCCATTCTGCCCTCTCTTCCTAGACATAGGCTTGATTTAAGCCCACTCTATCCAGTGGGGTTCAAGTCAGAACTTAGTAGTAACAGCCAAGTTATAGAGTGACTTGGAGTGAAAAGATTAGCCTGGGTTTAAATGATTTTTCTACCCATCTTGTTGGATGTCTGTGTCTACACCACCAGCCCCAGGAAACCCTAGTCTGGTCTGGCTGGGGGGTAGGAGGAGCAAGTGGTGATTCCAAAAAGGATTCTGTAAAGAAATTATGCATACTGTAATTCTCCATTGATGGATGGTTCGGTAGTTTCATCCAAGTGCTTCTCCCCCTACCTAGTCTCCTTTCTTTTTTATTGTTTATGTGATAGAATGTCTTCTAGAGGGAGAGAGCGGAAGGAGGAAGGAAATATTCAGAAATAAAAATAATGTAAAAGACAAGCTATTAATAAACAGGAAAAATGTATGATTGGGGGAAAGGATCTAGAAGAGTCAAAACAAGAGTTGGGGGAGGGTAAGTGGGGAGGGGGGAAGAAGAGAGAGGGAGGCAGAGAGACAGTGGGGAGAGTGAGGGAGAGGCAGGAGAGAAAGGGGGGAGTGGGAGAGAGGAGAAAGAGAGAGAGAGAAGAGAGAGAGACAGGAGAGAGAGAGAGACAGAGAGACAGAGAGAGAGACAGAGAAGAAAGTTAGGAGAGAAAGAGAAGGAGAGCTGAGACAGAGAGAGGCAGAGAGGGAGAGAGGGGTAGAAAGAGGAAGAGGCAGAGAAGCATAGAGAGGGAGTGAGAGAAAAAGGAGAGACAGAGAGACAGAGTCAGAGAGAGACAGAGACAGACAGAGAAAGGGGAGAGAAAGACGGAGAGGCAGAGAGAGAGACACACACACACACACAGACAGAGAGAGGACAGAGAGGCAGAGAGAGAGAGACAGAGGGGGGGGAGAGAGGGGGAAGAAAGAGGAAGAGGCAGAGAAGCAGAGAGAGGGAGTCAGAGGGAAAGAGAGAGAGAGACAGAGAGACACAGAGAGACAGAGGCAGAGACAGAGACAGAGAGAGAAGGGAGAGAAAGAGGGAGAGGCAGAGTGAGAGAGAGAGAGAGAGAGATTGGGAGGGGGAAGGAGGGAAGGAGGAGGGGAAGAGGTGAGTCATTGCATTGAAGTTACATAACTAACTGCATTACCAAAACCTCCCACAAGAGGCAAGAGACTCTACAGCAGAACTCTTAACTCAGGGCATTATAGCACCCCAATCAGGTAGGAAGGGTAGAGGTGATGGGGAGGGGTTACAGGACTGCTGAGCTAGTCCCTATGGCCTAGTTTGGGGAAGCTGAAAACTCTAGTGATAGCATCACCAGAATGGCCAGAGCTGGGAGGAATCTGATGTTGTCGTTGGGTTGTTTTTTAGTCTTAATCCAATTCTTCTTGGTCTCATTTGGAATTTTCTTGGCAAAGACACTGGCATGGTTTGCCATTTCCTTCTCCAGCTCACATTACAGATAAGGAAACTAAGGCAAAGAGGGTTAAGTGACTTGCCCAAGGTCACCCAGGAGTTTAGAATCTGAGGCTTGATTTGAACTCAGAAAAGTTGAATCTTTTCTAGAGACTGACTCCAGGCCCTTACTCCATCTGCTGCGCCATCTAGATGCCCTCTAGAAGGCATCTAGCCCAATCCAATTCTTTACAGAAGAGTTAAGGCGACTTGCCCAAGATCACACAGTGAGTATGTAGCATAGCCAGGGCTTCCAACCAAATTTCCTGACCCCAAACTTAATATTTTTTCCACTAGAATCTCTTTGTTCTTATTGGAACTTTAGCTCTGCACAGGACACATTTATAAACATCACTCTTATAGACCTTCTCTCACCCCACCCCCCATTAGAGGAGGATCTTCTCTTTTTCTGTCTCTAGACTGATCTGCAAAGAAGAAAGCTGTCAATCCTGGACATGCAGAGAGCATCCAAGTTCTAGAAAGTGTGTACACACATACACACACACACACACACACACACACACACACACACACACACACAGAGGAGTATATGCTTCTACTGTTTTCTCCAATCTATGGCACTCATGTCCATCCCAAAGAATCTGCTTCTGTTCATAGTTTCCAAAGTCTGAGACAGCCAGAGGAGCCCAAAGAGGAGACAGAACATTGGGGTTTCCATTCCCTCCACATGAAAGGAATTCATTTAATAAGAGATCAGACTCCATGGGACCTTTCAAAATGGCAGCCCTGGCCATGGCCTAGCCTGATGAAGAGGTGAGGATTGGGGCTTGAGGAGAGAGGGGGGTTATTCCTTTTCTTCTTTCCATAGACCATCATTTCTGAAGCCCGTATTTTTTCCCAAAGCTTGAAATGGCTTCTGCAGCCTGATTGGTTGTTTTGTCGATGCCCTCCTGGGTGGTCTTGATCAAGTGGTCCACAGCTGGGGATGAAGGAGAAGACTTAGGTAAATACTAATCCACTCCACTCCAATCCAATCACCCTACCTCCCAACCCCAGAAGAATCCTTCCCTATGGAGGAAGGTGGCTGAAACACAAGAAACCTAGAACACAAAAAACCAAGGCCATCATTTGTCATTGATGCTTAGCCTCCTGCTCCAAGGGGAAGGAATTAAGATAAATGCAGGGATGCTAAAGAGCAGGGGAAGCAGGAGACTAGACTAGAGAACCTCTCATGGGATCGAAGGCTCGATGATGGCACAATTCGTTCTTCCATAATGTATGTTTGGAAAACTCAAATTTGTTACAACCTGATTGATATATTAAGGAATTATTAGAGAATAATCTTTACTGATACTATCTATGAAGAAACATGGAGAATGAAGATGATTTCACCTCTTTATAATAATTCACAAGCACCTTTGAGTGTAGCTGGCTTCTACAAATTTCTACAAAAGACTTTTGTTCTTTTTCAACATAAAAGTGCCATATCTGGGGGCAATTGGGTGGCTCAGTGGATTGAAAGCCAGGTCTAGAGATGGGAGATCCTGGGTTCAAATTTGACCTCAAACACTTCCCAGCTGTGTGATCCTGGGCAAGTCACTTAACCCCCCATTGCCTAGTTTTTTGCCTTGGAACCAATACACAGTATTGATTCCAAGATGGAAGGTAAGGGTTTAAAAAAAAAAGTGTCATATCTGCTATATATTTTCTGGTGAAGTAGGAACTGTGTACAGAAGTAGGCTGGTCTGTGCCCACCCCCCTCCCTCAGTTGTGCCCCCTCCCCTGTAGACAACCCAGATCAACTCCCTCTCTACCCTGCCCCCAGGAACTAAGTCACAGATTGAGTAGCAGCCACTATTTATTGTAGCATTTGTGTATTTCTTAACCATTTAATACGTATAAATGGTGCTACCATTTTAACAAAGTTCTCTTCCTTTGAAGATTCATCTGATAAAATTTTTGAATGTTATGTTTTCCTAATCCCATTTCCCCAATTAGCTTTGTGGTTTTTATTAGGTCATTTTGCATAGTAGTGATTTTTAGGAATATAAATGGAAAATTGATTGTAGAGGATGGTTGAACCCATAAGGTACCAGTCAAGTTTGCTTAGTCAAATCTAATTGGCTAGGAAAACCTCAGGAAAATGAAGACCCAGTTTCTCATCAATTTTAGATAGAGAGGGAACGGCCTTGCTAATTCCAGTCAGTGTCACACCTGTCACACCCAGCCTGCCATGTCTTTTTTTTTTTAAACCCTTACCTTCTGTCTTGGAGTCTGTGTATTGGCTCCAAGGCAGAAGAGTGGTAAGGGCTAGGCAATGGGAGTTAAGTGACTTGCCCAGGGTCACCCAGCTAAAAAGTATCTGAGGGCAGATTTGAGCCCTGGACCTCCCGTCTCTAGGCTTGGCTCTCAATCCACTAAGCTACTCAGGTGCCCCCATGCTATGTCTTTTTCCCTGGCTCACTATCACCCCCTCCCCATCTGTCTGCCTCAGTTTCCTCAACTGTAAAATGGGCATCATAACAGTACCTACTTTTCAGGGTTGTTATGAAGATCAAAACAGATACTTTTTGTAAAGTATTTGGTACCCACCCATGCCTCCCATCCGCCATTTGATCCCCTCCCATTTTCTGACCTTTCTGTCCAGCCTCTGTGGCCTGGTTTACAGCCTTTTGGGCAGTCTCTGTTGCTGTGTTTGCTGAAATAGATAAATGGGAGGATGAGAGAGAAAAGAAAGGGAGGGAGGGAGGGAAGGAAGGAAGGAGGGAAGGGGAGCAGGAAAGGGAGGGAGGGAGAGAAAGAGATGGAGAGAGAAACAGAGATTAATTTAAATTTCTTCTCTATGGCTTATGTATTCTGTTCTTTAAAAAGCTCAGGAACAAATGTAGTAGATTAGACATACAAAGAATTTAGTAGAAGCAGAGGAATGAAGAGAGATGATACAGGGCTGCCATGGTCCCTCATATCACCTCCATGAGTAGGAAGCCACCGAATACAATCCTTCTAGTAAGATGGCGGCCCATTAAGTCTTACCATCTGCCCTGCCATACCAAGTCCTCCAATCCCCATTGGGTATTACCCTAAACCTGGCCAAGGTACCTCAAAGACCACTGGACTTTTCCATCTGCCTTGAAGCTAAAGTCTCCTGTGTGTTATTAGTTTCCTCCAATAAGAATATGAGCTCTTTGAGATCAGAGATTGTCTCTATTTTCTATTTGTATTTCCAGTATATGCTTGGCACATAATAAATATCTTTTTCATTCTGTTTCCAAAATGTCTCTTTCTGCTCGGTTTGATATTTCCATTTCTGGACCTACTGTTCCTAATACCTGCAATTCTACCAGTAGACATTCATTTCTTTGGGTGCTCTGAAGCAGGTAGGTAGTGGAGTAGAGAGAGCTCTGGGCCTAGATCAGGAAGACCCAATTTAAATTCTTTATCAGACATTTACTAGCTATGAGATTCTAGACAAGTCACTTAAAATCTGTCTGCCTCAGTTTCCTCAACTGTAAAATGGGCATCATAACAGTACCTACTTTTCAGAGTTGTTATGAAGATAAAAACAGATACTATTTGTAAAGTATTTGATACTTAATAAAAAAAAACTTGTTTTCTTTTTTTTTCCTTCCTCTTTTAAAAAATATGTTCCAGTGGATAGAGAGCCAATTCTGGAGATGAGAGGTCCTGGGTTCAAATCTTATTTTAGATATTTCCTAGCTGTATGACCTTGGACAAGTCCCTTAACCCCTCATTGCTCTTGTGCCTTGGAACCAATACTTAGTATTGTTTCTAAGACAGAAGATAAGGGGTGTTAAAAAAAAAGTCCCCCTGGTTCATATAGTCCGTCTTAGTAGAAATGATCTTTTCAGACATTTTCTTCCCTGACAAAAGTTTAGGGGGGTACCATGAGGGCCCTGGGTGCTTGGGCAATGGATGAAGAGAGGAGGGATAAGCAGAGAAGGCAGGGCTGGGGGAGATGTGTTCAGGATTCTTTGTTCTGGACCAACGGCCAGAAATGATGGGATTTGGCTGAGTCTCTTGGCAGACAGCTGCCTAAGGCCAGGCAGAGAATCCATGCGTTAGAAATAAACAGGTTGGGCTCCAAATCCCATTCAGGCCAGAGGAGAAACAAGCTGGACCCAAACAATCCTGTCAGGCCGCCCCATTATCTCCTCCCTGAGTGAGGGGCTCTCTGAAGACCTCTACATCCCTAGACACAGACCTGCCCCACATGGAGCTGGTTAGATGGTCCCTGGAATGAATGACCTGGGAAAGAAGAAAACTTCCTCTCCAGAGCTAAAGAAGTGTTAGTCCTTGGAATCAGCTCCTTTGTCCTTAGTCACGCAGTGGATGGGGAAGGGCAGAGAAAAACCACTTTGTTATTTAGTCACTCCGTCCTGTCTGATTCTTCCTAATCCCATTTGGGGTTTTCTTGGCAAAGACCCCTGGTTTGCCATTTCATACTAAACACAAGTTAGGTGACTTGCTCAGGGTTAGGCAACTAGTGTCTAAGGCAGGATTTAAACTCAGGTCTTCTTCATTCCAGCCTTAGCGTGATATCCATGGAGCCACCCAGCTGCCTCCTAAGACCCATTTTGGCAATGGACAAACTGAAACCTGGAGTGTGTGGTAGGGAAAAGTTTTCTTTAGGTGAAAAACCTGTGCTTTCCTCATCCCACCAGTTAGTATTCCTGCCTCTCTAAATCACTTTCTATGAACTTGGATATTTTGGGGATTTACTGACTTGAGCCTGTTTTATTTCCCAGGAGGATATAAACTCCCTGGAGACAAGATTTATCCCCATCACCCCCACCCCCCTTGCCTTTGTATTTTCAGCATCTATCACCAAATCTGGCTGGTAGTGGTCACATATTCTGTTGAATTGAATTGAAATTTTAAAAAATCCCTGCTATTTCAATAAATTCATCAATTAGTTAATAGGCATTTATTGAGAATTTGTTATTTGCCAGGCACTGTTCTAATATCTGAGAAAGAAAGAAAGAAAGAAAGAAAGAAAGAAAGAAAGAAAGAAAGAAAGAAAGAAAGAAAGAAAGAAAGAAAGAAAGAAAGAAAGAAAGAAAGAAAGAAAGAAAGAAAGAAAGAAAGAAAGAAAGAAAGAAAGAAAGAAAGAAAGAAAGAAAGAGGAAAGGAGGAAGGGAAAGAAGGAAGGAAGGAGGGAGGGAGGGAGGGGAGGAGGAAAGAAAAGATAGTAGTTTTTGGCCTGAAGGAGTACTTAATTATAATTCTGAATGAGACAGGTATATACCGATTGGTCTATACAAGTCATACATGGCATAGACACAAGATGTGTTTGGTGGGAGTTGGAAGATGGGATGGAGCAGAAAGGAATCTTCCAAACACTAATCCAGAAGGATTTGAGGTCTAACCAGTCCCCTTTGGTCTTAGATCTGACAATCATTGAGTCCTGGAAAGTACAATCCTGACTTTAAACAAGAGTTAAGGTTATGAATTCCTTGGAAACTGAGAATTCTGATGTTTTCCATGAAAAGGCCTCCCCAAATTGGTTCCTAGGGCAGCTGGGTGGTGCAGAGCATAGAGCACCAGGCTTGGAGTTGACAAGACTCATCTTCCCGAATTCAAATCTGGCCTCAGATGCTTATTAGCAGTGTCACCTTGGACTAGTCACTTAACCTCATTTGCCTCAGTTTCCTCATCTGTAAAATGAGCTAGAGAAATAAATGGCAAACCACTCCAATATCTTTGCTAAGAAAACCCCAAATGGTGTTCCAAGAGCTGGACACATCTGAAATGATTGAACAACAAAACTGGTTCTGGGTCTTCTTCCTAATCTTGCCAGTAACTCCCTCTCTAGGTTAGCATTACAGAAAAAAACAAAGAATGAACCGGGAGTTAGAAGACCAGGGTTCTAGGTCTAGCTAGTCTACTAATTAATTATATGATCCAGGTCAGCTCACTTTACCTTTCTAGGTCTCTGTTTCCTTCCTAAAAATAAAAAAGTTGGATTAAGGGATCTTCCAAAGGTCTGACATTCTCTGATTCTAGCAATCAGCAGGAGGTCCAAAATAGAAGCATTCTGCATGCCAGAATGGGGCTTGCAGTCACTGCTTGTGTTCATTTGATTTTATCCTTAGGTTTAGTGCCAAAACCAGGTCAGTTCATTGAGGGGGACCATCAAACTCTGTTTCCTCTTTCTATATTGGTAGGAGTGTTAGGGAAAAATTCTATCCAATTTATTAATGGGAGACGAATCCTAAAGACAGCTAGGTGGAACTGTGGATAGAGAGCTGACCCTGGAGTCGGAAGACCTGAATTCAAATCTAGGCTCAAATGCTAACTGTGTGGGCAAGTCACTTAACTTCAATCTGTTTCAGTTTTTTCAAGTGTAAAATAGTGATAACAACCCCTACTTTACAGGGTTATTGTGACAAC
This sequence comes from Monodelphis domestica, assembly GCF_027887165.1. Taxonomy (NCBI): domain Eukaryota; kingdom Metazoa; phylum Chordata; class Mammalia; order Didelphimorphia; family Didelphidae; genus Monodelphis; species Monodelphis domestica. The sequence continues at coordinate 75,151,206 of NC_077227.1, forward strand.
CAAATGAGGAAGTGTTTGTAAAAATGCTTATCATGGTGCCTAGCACGTAGTAGGTGCTTAATAAATGTAGCCTTCCTTAAAAGAGTTAAATTATAGCCCTTCCCTGAACCCTTGTCTGTCCTTAGAGGTTCCACTATGGCCATATCCCTGATGGCCTATAGTCATCTCAAGAGAGCAGCTCTTACCAGCTTACTTCATTTTTAAAAATAAACGAATCTGTGCCAAACAGCCCTTTGGGGAGGAGGAATGGCATCTGGACTTCAAGCCAGTAGTAGCAGGTATCCTGTCCCCAGAAGACCTTGCTTTTCAGGGAGGCCAATACCCATCCTCCTTGGGGGGTCGAGAGCGGCAGAGTCCTGGGGAGCTTCTGGGAAGGGACCAATAAGAAACCGAACACCAAGAATTTAACTCTGGGGAAACCTCCCAAGACCTGCAGATTTCTACCCAAAGGGGAAATAATTGCCTGACTTAGTAACCTACAACTATCTAATATTTTAGAGTTACAAAGGAATTAGCATCTCAGTTGCTACTTGTTGGAGTGAGGAAAGGAATGTCACCCCTGACAGAGGTTGGGGATGTCAACTAACCTCAGATTAGATTTTTCTGAAGGGTTTGGGACTTGAGCAAACAGGGGACTCTGAGTGAGTCAAAAAGCCAAAAAGCAAGTTACCCCAAATCTAGACTTGTCTTACTTGCCCTGTGGCTGTTGGAGGGGTGGGGTGGGGTGGGGAGCTGTTACAACCTTTGCAAGTCTGGAGCTTCCTCTCTTGCCTCTGAATCTTTCCTCCCTCCATTTCACTGCCAAGGGAGGTTCTATCCCAGTACTGCTGGTGACCACCTCTTCCCCGCCATACATACCTCATGGGTTTCTGTTGGGCCTTCTCCCTCATTTCCCTACAATCCTTTCTAGGAAATTAGGGCAATAAGGTGATGCAGTGGACAGAGGGCCACCCTACCTGGAGTCAGACCTGAGTTCAAATTTGACCTCAGACACTTACTAGTTGTGTGGCTTTGGGCAAGTCTACTTTACTCTGTTTACCTCAATTTCAACTTCCTTCCTTCCTTCCTTCCTTCCTTCCTTCCTTCCTTCCTTCCTTCCTTCCTTCCTTTCTTTCTTTCTTTCTTTCTTTCTTTCTTTCTTTCTTTCTTTCTTTCTTTCTTTCTTTCTTTCTTTCTTTCTTTCTTTCTTTCTTTCTTTCTTTCTTTCTTTCTTTCTTTCTTTCTTTCTTTCTTTCTTTCTTTCTTTCTTTCTTTCTTTCTCTCTTTCTCTCTCTTTCTCTCTTTCTCTCTCTTTCTCTCTCTTTCTTTCTCTCTCTCTTGCTTTCTCTCTCTCTTTCTTTCTCTCTATCTTTCTTTCTTTCTCTCTCTCTTTCTCTCTCTTTCTTTCTCTCTCTTTCTTTCTCTCTCTCTTTCTTTCTCTCTTTCTTTCTCTCTCTCTCTTTCTTTCTTTCTTCCTTTCTTTCTTTTTCCTTCCTTCCTTCCTTCCTTCCTTCCTTCCTTCCTTCCTTCCTTCCTTCCTTCCTTCCTTCCTTCCTTCCTTCCTTCCTTCCTTCCTTCCTTCCTTTCTTCCTTCCTTTCTTTCTCTTCTGTTTTAGTATCAAATTTAAGGCCCAAGAATGGCAAGGGCTAGGGGATTGCAAATAAGTGAATTGACCAGGTTCACACAGCAAGGAAGTGGTTAACGTCAGATTTGAGCCCTGATTCTTTCAACTCTAGACCTGGCATTCTATCTACTATGCCATTTTGGTGCCCATTTCTATTCTTTCTGTTCTTGGCTTTGCTGCTGGCATCAGAGCAGAGCCAAAGAGATCCCGTCCTTTCCTGATCGGGCCTATTGTTCAAGGATGGCAAGGAATTCTATGGATGGCTCTTTCCCAAGATTTCCTCCAGAACCATATTCATTTGGGGAACTTTGGCTCTAATCAAACATAGAGGTAGTTCCTCACATTAAGAGTCAGCCTCAGGGATTCCCACAATTCCAGCATATTGAGGGGTAGCTTCCAGACCCACAGACCTCTCTGGAGATTAGGATTGAATCACTACTTGGCATGGTCCCCAGGAATCCCTGGCACCCACTGCCCAAGTGTCCCCTTGGGCCCCAGGAGAGGACGAGCAGAGTCTCCTCTTTGGAAGTCCTTTCCGTTATAGAAGGAGCCTAGTCTTAGTTGAACAGTCACTTTAAGAGCTCCTCCTGTCACTTTAAGGGAGCAGCTTCTTTAGGAAGGGGACCAAAGAGGACCAGCTCTCTCTTCCAAGAGAGTAAGGCAGGGTAGGCAGAGTAGAGCAAAAATAGGCAGACTGTCTGGATTCCAGACTTTCAGCCTGCCTTTGCCCCTCACTACTCTTGGTAGCAGCACATATCCCCTAAGGTTAGCCTCCCTGAACCTACCCGTGAATAGCAAACAGGAGTTGGGTCCCGTCCCTCTACCCTGCTCCCACTCCACTCTGGACATCATCTCTCACCCGCTTCCTGGGCAGTTTCCTCTGCCTGTTTCTTCAGGTCCTGGAAGCCCTTGCTGGCCATCTTGAAGGGGCTGGCTGATTGGGCTGCAGTGGGCAAGACTGGGTGGAGCTGGGGTCTGGATCCTTGGGAGGAATGTATCTGATGAGATGCTTCCAAGCTTCCTCTCAATACAGCTGCTGCAGCTGTGGACGCCTTTATGTAGTGAAAGGGCCAGCCCACGCCCACAGGGAGTGGGGAAAGGGTGGGGCAGGTGGCACAGCTTGCCAAGGTTCCCAACTCTAGCCCTGGAGGGAGGGATTGTCTCTGGGTATTTTTCCAGACTGGCAGTTCTTTTCAGTGTTAATCTGTGTTGGTTTGGCCCTAAAAGGTATGTGTGGGGAGAGGGGTTATCCCTGCTGATCCAAGACTTATTAATTCAGAGCTGATTGGGGTGGAATTGAACTTGGGTAAGAGATCGAGGTTGATGCTCCAGTTGAGGTCAAGGTTAGGGCTCATTTCTCTGAACGAGGGAGCAGTATGGGGTTAGATTCCTGGACAAAGTCTTTGCCATCGACTTCTAATGTGCCCTTAAGTAAGTCCGCCCCCCTTCTCTGTCTCAGTTTTCCCATCTGTAAAATGGAAAAGCTGGGTTCCTTCTGTAAAGTCTATCCCAGGTGGCACATTCTAATCCAAGTCGATCTGAAGCCAATTGGTTATCCTCTCATCTCTCCCTGTTCCCAGCATCCACCCCAAATGTCTACCTTCTCCTTATCTGTTGTTTGGCCAAAAACCTGAGCTTCTCCCCAGAAAGGAATGGAGGGGAGAGTCGGCAAGCGAAGATGAATGGAATTCCTGACATTGGGATAGAACATACTGGTGCCTGACCAGATGAGAACTATATGGGTCTTGGGGGGGGGGGGCGGCAATGGTTTTCACTGGATCTGGGGCAGGCAGTTCTGCTAATTTAGTAGCTGTGTGGCCTAATGCAAGTTACTTAGTATCTCTGGTCCTCAGTTTCTCCCCTGGAAAAAATTGATGAAGTTGGACTAACTTTGGGGTCAATTGGGTCACTTCCAGTTCTAAGTCCTACAGTCCTATGAAACAATGAAAATCTTTGAAGTTAGTCCTGTGTCCAGACTAGTTCTCACTCAAAGGAACCTCTCAGCAAATGATCCCTGGGTTGGACTAATATTATGTTAGAGACAGAGCTGTGATATCAGCTTATCTATTGTCTTTGAACAGAGAATTCCAGGTCTGGGGTTTCAACCCCTAAATTACTTTAATCTCAAAGTTAATGGAGAGGAAGTTTCCCGACCTGTGGCTATCGCCCAATCTCGCACAGTACTCTCAGGACCTAAGGGCACAAGTGGCAACTCTCATAAGAGCAGAGAGCAGTCGAGTTAGAAGAGATCTCAGAGGTTATTCAGTCCATATCCCTCATTTTACAAATCAAGACCTGGAGAAGTTAAGGGACTTGCTTAATATCACACAGACAAGGAGCAGCTAAGTGGTCCAGTGGTTTGAGAGCCAGGTCCTGGGTTCAAATCTAGATTTAGATACTTCCTAACTATGTGACCCTGGATAAGTCACTTAACCCCCATTGCTTAGCTCTTCTGTCTTAGAGCTGTTTCTAAGACAGAAAGTAAGAATAAAAAAAAATGAAAAGAGATGAGTTATATTGGGAAATGACTGTTATAAAAATCTAAAAGAACAATTAAAAATATAAAGAATAATAGAGGCATATAAGACTTATTTTGGAAATAGAGATTATGGGGGCAGCTAGATGGCTTAGTGGATTGAGAACCAGGCCTAGAGAAAGGAGGTCTTGGGTTCAAATTTGACTTAAAGACACTTCTTAGCTGTGTGACCCTGGGCAAGTCACTTAACCCCCATTGCCTAGCTCTCTCCACTCTTCTGTAATGGAACCAATACATAATATTGATTCAAAGACAGAAGATAAGAATTTTTTTTAAATTCACATAGGCAGAAAGTTGCAGACCTGGGATTTGGCCAGGTTGTCTTACCTCTTCTTTCTTAATCACTGAAAGTTAATAAACACTGGGAAGGGAGAGTAAGAGGTGCCTGCAACACATGAGAAAAACTGAAGGATGCAAAAGAATCATGAATATATCCCCATTAAATCTGGGGAATGAGACCTACAGGGTAGAAGCTAGTTCTTGGTACTAAGGACACCTGGCTAATGCTTAGAAGAAAAAAAGGGAAAGAAGAGAAAAGAAAAGAAAAAAGGAAAAGAACAGAACAGAAAAGAAGAAAAGAACAGAACAGAAAAGAAAAGAAAAGGAAAAAGAAAAGAAAAAGACAATTCAAGAGTATAATAGGGGAAAGTATGGGGCAGGAAGGGAGGGAAGAAGGTTTGCTTTCACTGTGGTTTCAAGTCCTGCTTAACCAGCCCTTATAACTCTTCCCCCATGCCATCGGGATTATCTAGGAGCTCTGGCAGCTCTATCCTTCATGAGCTGCAGTCACCACACTAGTGGGTTAAAGGCTTGAGGCTGCTCCCCCCAGGCTGAGCAGGAAGCAGCATCAGGGAATCAATGACCTTTAAACATCTTGGCCTAAGAGAGGGGCATTTTAAACATATGAGTAATCACAGTGGCAAGAACAAAGCTCCAAGGATAGCAGCTGAAAATATTGATGTGGGCTTGTTTCCCAGGCTGGGGATGCACGTTAGATTACATGTGTTTGCTGCAGTTTGTGGCCATGGGGGGAGAGGGGCGGGCTGGTGTAGAGAGAGGGGAGGAAGGAAGGGGATGCTCTGCAGAGCTCTGTGGGTATGCATCTATGTATGTGGGCTGGTGCATGTGTAGATCCCCTTGGCTTTATATGCTTGCATGTGTTTGTGTGGCTTTGGGCAAGCCATTTAATTCATGTCTCTGAGACTCAGCTTCCTCATCTCAAAATAGCACCTTCTTCCCAGGGTCCCTCCTGAGGAACAAATGAAATAATGGCGATGAAGTGCTTGGCAACCTGGGATAGCTCACTTCAGGATTCCCAGAGATTTTCTCACAGCCACCTGTGATATAGAGAGCAAAAGTGTTTTCAGTGGAAATGGTGTCCAATTTGCCAATATAGCTGTGATCTCGCTGGTGTAGGCGTTACCTCCTGGGATGCACTCACTCATCCATAACTGGGCAACTGATGGTCACATCTTTCTATACATTTGCCATGTAGGGTCTATCCAACATGCTCTGTGTGTGTGTTTGGTCTTGGTAGTGGTGGGAAGATCCTTGAATTAATGGTACCAATGAAGCTCATACTTTTATCTACTGGTCATTTCTTGCTTCTATTAATCATATTTTAAGTCATTATCCTCTGTCTTAGAATCAATACTAAGTATTGGTTCCAAGGCACAAGAGCAACAGGGGCAAGGCAATGGGGGTTAAGTGACTTGCCCAGGGTCACCAAGCTAGGAAGTGTCTAAAGTCAGATTTGAACACAAAACCTCCAGTGGCTCTCAATCCGCCGATCCACCTAGCTGCCCCTACCGTATCATTTTAAAGTTTGCAAAATGCTTGAATAAATATTATCAAATATCATTTGATCCTCACAACAATCCTGGGAGGTAGGTGCTAGAATTATTCTCATTTTATAGATGAAGAAACTAAGGCAAACAGAAGTTAAGTGACTCACCCAGAGTTATATAGCTAATAAATATCCAAGACTAAATTTGAATTCAGCCCTTTCAGATTCCAGGCCCATTACTCTATATATTGTGCAATTTTGTTCCTTAAATAGTCCATTCAGTCTTTTTTTTTGTCATATACTTTTAAAGTTTTATTGTTGTCTTTATTTTGACTCCACTTTTATTTCTCTTTACCTTTCCCTACTACCTCCAGAGAACCCTTCCTTATAACAAAGGAAAATTGTTCAGTTCAGTTCAGTTGTGTCTGATTCTTCATGACTGTGTTTGGGGATTTTTTAGCAAAGATACTGGAGTGGTTTGCCCTTTCTTTTTCTAGCTCATTTTACAAATGAGAAAACTGAGGCAAACAGAGTTAAGTGGCTTGCCCAGGGTCACACAGCCAGTAAGTAATAAAGGAAAACATTTAAGCAAAGCCAACTGACACAGTGACCTCATCTGGCAGATGTAGACCATATTCACCTTTTGTAGTACATCTTTCCTACTAGGAAGATGAAGATGTGTCTTATTATCAGTTCCTAAAGATTTAGGATTGCTGATTAAAATTGATCAGTGTGACAGTTTTAGGGTCGTTATCCTTTACATATTGTGGTCACTGTGCATATCATTCTTTTGTTTCTATTTTCTTCATTATGTATCATTTCATACAAGTCTTCCTAAATTTCTCTGAATTCATTCTATTCCTCCTATTTTACAGCATAGTAGTAATCCATTTTCTTTGAACATTATGATTTATTCAACCATCTCCCAACTGATGGGCTTGCATTTGTCCCCGTGCTACTTCAGAAAGGGCTGCCCTCAATATTTTGTTTTATGTAAGACCTTCCTTTCTGTCATTTACTCCCTTAGGGCACTGCCAAGTTCCAAGGGCATGAATAGCTTAGTGTCTTTTTTTGCATAATTCCAAATTGTTTGCCAGTGTGGTCGGACAGATTCACAACTCCTCCAAAAGTACATTAATAAGCATTGTCTTTCTAAATTCTTCCAACATTTTTTTCTTTTTATCATCATCTTTGCCAGTTTAATGGGTAAGAGATGAAGCTTGACTTGTTTCGTTTCTCTTATTAATGCTGTGAATCAAGTGATTTCAAGTTTAGTTTTCCATCCAATATGGCATCCTGATTCTCTTACATCTCTGATGACATCCTTCAAAATATCTGTCCCACTTAATTCTTCTTTGTAATGTGACACAGTCTGTATATGTCAATCCAGGGCCTCTCCATTGCCCTTTGAGGGGAAAAAATCAGACCTTATTGTGAACAAAAAAGAATTATCAACAATGAGAACATCCCTAGTTTTACTGATGCATATGCCTACTTTTTCATCCACATAAAATTTTTATGAAAATAATCCATAGTGTCACTGAAGGTGTTTTTGAGGAAGCAGGTGATATCCCACAGTGGACCACATCTTTACCATCATGCAATTAACCAGACGATATAGAGAATACAGCATCCTGACTTCCCTCAAGATATAACCCAAGTACCCCATTCTGCAGATAGCGCCTTCCTGGGTACCCCCAAATGTTTGTGGGCTTCCATTCCAATTGCCCTATATTTTGTATTTATTCTATATATACTTATATATGTATATATGGCTCATTTTTGTCTTCATATCCTAAGTGTTTAGCACAAATCCTAGAGTATAGTAGGTACTTAAAAAATGTTTGTTGATCGATTATAAAAGGATTTGTTTTGATCGAGTAAAACAATATCCTCTGGATTCTCTTCCAATATTGTATCTATCCCCCATGTATATGTTAAAATTATGTAAGATTTCTCAAAATGTGTAACAACAGAGATAACCTCATATGATGACCCTCTGATAATTACTCTGATTAAGCTTAAAGCATCAAGACACACGCATACTACAAATGTTTGCCATAGCCATGGAGGGGATCCAGGGAAAAATATAAATAAAAAAGAGATACATGGGGCAGCCAGGTGGCTCAGTGGAGAGAGAGCCAAGACTAGAGACAGAAGGTGTTGGGTTCAAATTCAGCCTCAGACACTACCAAGCTCTGTGATTCTGGGTAAGTCATTTAACCCTAATTGCCTAACCCTTACTGTTCCTCTTCATGGGAATCTATACCTAGCATTGATTCTAAGATAGAAGGTAAAGGTTTAAAAAAAAAAGAGATTCACCAGATAATATTCAGATAATTACATTGAGCCCAGGGTTATTTCAGAGTCTCTTAAATGAGATCTGTAATCATGCCAAAGATTTTCCAGTATCCATACAGGGTAAAATAAGTGGGCAAAAAAAATCCCTATTATCCAGATTATAATATATAATTGTATGGGCAACCCATAAAGCTTGTCATCATTATGTATCTATACCACACCGATATCTTTATCCATATCTATTCCCATGTCTATGTGATTTTTATAACTATATTTGTGGCTGTACGCTCCCTATAGACACTGAAAATAGTTAATGAGCTGGGGCGGAGGGGGGTAGGAAGAACAGTATAGATGATTTTCTAGAAGCTCTTTTAATGAACTTTGGCTTCTTCCTGAAATAAAGGATCTGTCCTTTTTCTTGACAATATTTTTCTGGTGATGCTGAATGGCTTTAAGTCATTGAATAATACTAAAAATTGTAGTTGAGGATCTTATTTACCAAATGAAGCAAGGAAGGTCCAGTGAGGGTAAAGACCCTTGCCCTAAAGGATGTAGGAATCAAGATGTGTTCTCAATGTCCCTCTCCTCACAATTAGATTTGATTAACTCTATAAATCCAAGCCAAAAATTGCTGTTAGAGCTGGAACAGTGACTCAGCAGACTGAATATATAGTATCTACTGGGCATAAAGAATTATAGGGGGCAGCTGTGTAGCTCAGTGGATGGAGAGCCAGGCCTAGAGATGGGAGGTCTTAGGTTCAAATCTGGCCTCAGAACTTCCTAGCTGTATGACCCTGGGCAAGTCACTTAACCCCCATTGCCTAGTCCTTACCATTCTTCTCCCTTGGAACCAAAACACAACAGTACTGATTCTAAGATAGAAGGTAAGTGTGTAAAAAAAAAAATTACATGAGCATAGATTATAGAACTGGAAGGGACCTAAGAGATCATTAAGTCCAATCCTATCATTTCACAAATGAGAGAAACTGAGTTTTGGGTAACTTGCTCAAGGTCACACATAAAGAACAATGAAGTCCCTTGACAATAAGAGAGCTTATGTAGCTGGAGCCAGCACTGGGATAGCCAGCAGTCAATCAACTAAGGCCATTTGAGCTATTTTTCTAAGCCCTAGAGTCTGACCCTGAAGCAGATTGGGTTTTAGAGAGATGATTCCCCCTCACCCTCTTCATTTCCTTCCCCCAATACAGGAAAAAGAAAAAGTCACATTATGCAGAAAAGCTCTTAATGGAAGAATTCATTGATTCAACTTCTAGGCTAGGACACTGAGTTGGGGTGGGGTAGGATGTCACTTTGTAGATGGGAATAGTTGAGATCATCACAAAGAGAAAGGGAAGGGAGGCTAAGTCATGGACACAGCCTAGAGGATCAAGGCCAGGGGAAGCAGTCTATTATGTTGGAATAGTTCATAAAATTATAGATCTAGATCTGGAAGGGACCTATGAGTCCACCTAGTCCACCACCTCCATTTAATTTTTTTAAACATTTTTTATAGAAACTTGCCAATCATCAACAAACACACACATTCTAGTATCCAAAGGACAAAAGATTATATATGAAATTATGAACTTCCATTATGTGCAATTTTGTTTTCATAGGTTACTTTATTTTTTTTACCAATTACATGCAATAACATATTTCCACATGAGTTTTCTGAAATTATATGATCTGAATTGTCTCCTTCCCATCTTCCCTCCCACCTCCCAGAGCTAACGATTCAATATGGGTTATACATGTATTATCACCCCAAACATATGTCCGTGTTATTCATTTTTGTAAGAAAACAATATAATAAAACCAAACCCCCAAATAAACAAGTGACAAATCATGTATTTTCATCTGCATTCCTACTCCAATAGTTTTCTGGCAGTGGACAGTATTCTTTATCATAAGTCCCTCACAATTGTTCTGGATCATACAATTTAATTTTAAAGGAAGATTATATTTAATGAGGTAGCAACAAAATTAGCCTTGTTTGGGTCAAAAGCCATGCATAGCTCGGTGATTTGGGAGGCAAAGTTCCAAACTGCTTTCCAGAAGAGCAGGTCAACTGTGTATATGTATCTATCTGTGATCCCAAAACACTTCTTTTTTTTTTCCTTTTAAACATTATTTTATTTGGTCATTTTCAAACATTATTCATTGGAAACAAAGATCATTTTATTTTCCTTCCCCCCCCCCCCCCCGCCATCCCTCCCATAGCCGACACGTGATTCCACTGGGTATCACATGTGTCCTTGATTCAAACCCATTTCCATGTTGTTGGTATTTGCAAAAGGGTGTTCATTTAGAGTCTCTCCTCAATCATATCCCAAAGCACTTCTAACACTGGCCATTTTCAGTTTTTATTATCTTTGAATGCAATGCAGAATTTAATTATTTTGGGCGCTCTGGTGGAGCAGTCTTGTCCAGTGGAAAACACCTCTTCAACCCCTACCTTTGGAGAATTGCTCCTCAGAATGTGCATTGAACAAGGACCAGTCCAGATGCTCATTTCTTATTATGTGCAGTTCCTGATTCTCCCAACTCTTTTTCTGCCTCCTTGTTTCCTCCTTTTGTAGGTTATCTTTTCTCCACTAGAATATAAACTCCTTAAAGATCAGGCACTGTTTCTCTTTCCTAGTATATTCTTAGAGTTCCTGACGAAGAGTCAATGTTTAATAGACTCTCTTTCTCTTTCCTCCCTCTCCTCTCTGCCTGCCTGTCTGTCTGCCTCCCCTATCTATTTGCCTACCTATATTTATTTAAATATCAGGGTACACATGCCTTAATCCCCACAGTGCAGAGCACACAGGACTCAAGTCAGAAAGACCTGAGCTTAAATCTTGCTTCACACACTAAATATATGACTTTGACTATCCCATAACTCGGTTTCCTTAACTGTAAAATGAAACTAGTAATAGCCTCTATTCCCAAGGTTGCTGTGAAGATCAAATGAGTTAAAACACATAAATCGATTTGCAATCTTTTGTTTCTATTATCATTGTTTCAGAGTATGTCTTAGTAAGATTGTTGATAACATGCAATTCTTCTTTTGCAAACTGCCTATTTATTGGGGAATAACTCTTATTTTTGTATATTTGCATCAATTCCCTCTACTGATTAGATATATCTAGAGAAATTTATTGCAAATGTTTTTTTCCTAATTAACTGCTTCTTTTATAATTATAAATGTTTACATTTTGTTTATGTAAAAGCTTTTCAATTTTATATAATTGAAATTATACAATTTATCTTCAATGATCACCTTTATACCTTGTCTAGTTGAGAATTCTTCCCCTAAACATGTAAGGAATTAAACTTTATGGTTGGACTAAATATATGAGAATTTTAAGATAATACTGTGGCCACCGATTTTAAAATTAATACAGCCTAAGTCAAAATGACTTTTAGCAGCTTTTATTTATAAAAAAAGTGGAGAGAATGAAAGTAGAGGAGTGTAAAAGAGGGTAGAGTAAGAAGTCTAGATTATCACCCTAAATGTTGCTCTAGGATCCAGTTCAAGGCTCATTAACTACTCAGTTGGAGGACTTGGTGGTGAATTAAACAAGGACTCAACCCATGAGGCCTCCTCCAAGAAAGGGAGGCCTCTCTGGAACTAATCTCCCAGAAGCCATGAAAGGAGGGTCAGCTTCTCATTCACCCAAACTGAAGCTCCAAAGGGAGAAGATCCAGGAGCAGTCTTAGCAGAAGCAGTCCAAGAGCCAGAGACCCAGGTTGAAGTCCCAATTCATAGTTCCAAGTCCTAGTCCTAGTCCAAGATCCTCCAACCTGAAAATTCAGGAAGAAGACCTCTTTCACAGGAAGTTCATCATTTTTTATAGTCCTTTTTAAATGTCACTTCCTGTCCCTTCCTCTACTTTACAGGGACCAATTTCAGTCTTTAAATTTGCTTAGCACTGCCTAGGGGGTGGTCAGTCATTTCTGGAGTTGTCACCCACTTTAGTAAGTGGCTTGCAGACCTCCCCTACTTAGTGTTAAGTAGGGGTATCTACACTTTTGGTTGATTAAATTTAAAAGTAGGCAAGGGGAGAGTCAATCCCATCTTCACACATAATGTAATAAGAGATTATTTGAGTGATAAATGATAACTAAAGATCAGATCTGCAGACTTCTTTTTCTCTCCACAATAACTCTAAAAAGTTCTTGCTTCCAATCTTCCCTAGTTTGTTTTTTAATGATATATTCACTTTGGGTCTGTTATCTGCTTAAATTCATAGTTCATAAGCCTTTCTATACACTGTAACACTTCTAACCAAAGTAAAATTTAACAAACAATATTTGTATTCAATTAGGGAAAGGACATTCCTTAAAATAATGTAAGGGAAATAACTAAGCTTTAAATTGATAGCAAAGATTCTACCCTGAACTACTACTTCTTAACCTTCCCAGATTGAAGGATTTTAGTCCAAGCATCTTTACCCCCCAAGTCCTGCCATCTCTATTTTCTAGACTAGCTTCTCAACCTGATACTGTAACCTAAGAAATGATGAAAGGGGTATTAGTAACTTGCCTATCAAAAGCACACTGACTTTACACTGCCCAGAAGGTATTGTATCTCTTTGTTGCAAGAGTTTATTGAAAGCAGTGCTCATCTCTATATATCCTATTACATGTTTAAAATATAATAAGGGCAGCTAGGTGGCATAGTAGGTAGTGATCCAGGCCTGGTTTCAGAAAGACTCATCTTCCCAAGTTCAAATCTCAACTCACACACTTACTAGCTGTGTGACCTTAGGCAAGTCACTTAACCATGTTTACTTCAGTTTACTCATTTGTAAAATGAGCTGGAGAAGGAAATGGCAAACCATTCTAGTATCTCTGCCAAGAAAATATCAAAAGCAGTTGTAAGAGTTGGGCACAACTGAAAAATGACCAAACAATAAAATATTATCTACTGTAAGATTATAGTTAAGTGATTTAGAAAAGAGTTTCATCTCTTCCTATGGGAATTCATGAATTGTCATATATTCTTGTTCACAAGCATCACTGGATTAGGATCTGGATCCCTGGGTTCTAGATCCTGACTAAGTGGATCTTAGGCAAGTCCCTTTATTACTAAAGGGCTTAATTTGATCATCTACAAAATGTGGCTATTGAACTAAGATCTCACCTAGGTTTTCTGATTCTAAAGAGAAGTTGCAGACATAGCTAAAAAGTTCAATCATGCACTATACTCAGGATATCCATTTCCTTGGTTCTGCAAATGAGAGGGAAGCTGGAATCATTCCTTAGATAGGAATCAGGAACTTAGTAAGCCAAAAGGGAATGCCCAATTTTGAACAGAAGGATACAACAAAGGGTTGGTAGATGGAGACAATCTCAGTGCTAAGATGGCAGCCTCTACTCTTAGAGAGCATTCAGCCACTGGGAGGTGTGTGTGGGGTTGGGCAGGGGGCAGGATCTAATCTGAGAATAATGGGGAAAGCATCATAGAGTAGAAAAAAGAGTACTTCATTTGGAGCCAGAAGCCCTGCATGTGAATTGTGGCTTCAGAGCATTTTCTGATTTGGGCACCAACTTTAATGACTTAATACTTATACTGCTGTTTCTCAGCATTGTAACGAGGAAAGTATTTTGAAAGTTGTGGCTTGGCTTTATTGTTATATTAATGACTAATACAATAGTAACATCAATAATGATCTTTTTAGCAGTTGAAGAAGTATAGTTGAAGAATAGTTGAAGAAGAGCTTCATTTAAGGGTAGAACCAATTATTAACAATATTTTGGCTCATAGATAACAGTTTTGAGTTGGAAGGGTGGGACCTTATAGGTCACCTAGGTCTAACTCTATTATTTTACAGATGAGGAAACAGAGTCAGCCCAAGATTAAGTGACCTGTCCAAGGTCACATAAGTAGGATGTTTCAGAGCAGGATTTTAGCCCAGGTTCTCTGAGTCCAAATTCAGCACTCTTCCTTTCAACCACACCACACTTCCTCTTTTTAAATAGTACAGAGGGAAACGGGACAGAATTTGTAGGGGGACCAGAAACATAGAGAGGTCACAGTGAGGAATGAAGGCAGAAAAGGGTAGGTTAATGCATGATGACTTGGAATGAGGGGAAATTGCCAGACTATAGAGATTGGGAAGCTGCTTCTGGGAGGGATTGATAGCAACAGTTCTGGAAATGGTGCCTAGCCAAATCCACTAAGGTCTAGAAGAGTATTCTGACTCACTCCTCTGGGACTCTTCCTTGTTTGAATTTAACTCAGCCATGTGGTGTTTGGGTTTGGAAGGGAGGGAGGAGTTGCCCTTGTTTTATTTTTCTTAGTTCTCAGTGAACTTGTCCTTTTAAGCTTTCAAGTCTATTTTCAGTTTTTCCATTGACTTGGTCACTCACAGAGAGGGGATAAGATCCCTCAATATAAGGTTATATAATATAATATAATATAATATTTGCCAAGCCTTGGAAGAGCCAATGGACTGGTATAAAGGGAGAAAGAGGACCTAGGAGGAGAGATTTGTGACAACTGTCACCTCTGGAGACCTTTTGCTTCTAGAGTGAATAGAATTAGGTGCCCCAGCACCAGGTCAAATGTGCCCCAAGAGATGGAGCATATTGCAATGGAAAGAGTTCTGGATTCATAGTCAAATCCCAACTCTGTTACTGTGTGTGCTTGGGAAAATGATTTAACTTCTCTGGGCCTCAGTCTTTTCATCTGAATGGAACAACACCTTCAGATTCAATTCTTTCAGCTAGTCAAAAACAGACAGATGTGCAAATATGGTAGAGAGTCCATTGGATTGTTCTACTAACAATGCATTGTTTGGCACTTAATTGATCCTTAATAAATGGTGGATATTTCAAATTTGCTTTTCAGGTCAGAATAGCAAAGAAATAAGAAGGAAAAGGTTATAATCAGGATTGTTGTTCAGTCATATCCAACCCTTCATTGTCCCTATTTGGGGTTTTCTTGGCATAGATACTGGAATGGTTTACCATTTCCTTCCTTCGGCTCATTTTACAGATGAAGAAACTGAAGCAAACAAAATTAAGAGACTTGCTCAAGGTCACACAGCTAAGTAAATATGTGAGGCCATATTTGAATTCAGAAAGATAATCTTTCTCATTCCAGGCCTGGCATTCTATGTATTATGCCACCTTGATGTCTTTATAATCTGGATTAATGAAAGAAATATCCATGTTGAAATCAGGGATATTATGAAGTAATGTACTATATAGTTATTTCTTAATCTTTAGCCTTTCCTAACTTTGCTTTATCTCTAATCCAGCAGTATTGACATAATATAATTTTTAATAAAAGGATGAATGGTAAACATTATGACTTTTTAAAAGGCATTTACAAGGCTGTCTATGTAGAGAAAAGACTGGATTCATTCTGCCTGGCAGACAGACAGAGTAGGAGATAAACTAGTTTCAAAGAGTTTTAATCTTTCCTTAGTATAGTCCCCAGAGACTAGATGTAGAACTGGGGATCAGTCATGGAAGAAGGTGATCAAGGATTCCATACTCCATCCATCAGATCAGAACCCTTCTCCAATTGTGGAAATTGAAGAAGAGTAGACTTGAATTTGATGTGGGGAAGAACTCCTTGTCAATTTAGAGTCATTCTGGAGGCTGGCTGATTATTTGGGGGGAGAATCTTTAAGGGGAGTCTTATACTCATGAGTTGGACTCCATGGACTCTGAGCTACTTTCCAACTCTGAGATAAAATGTTTCTATTTTTTAAAAATTACACAAAGAAATATAATCTTTATAGATTCCTATAGCACTAATGGGAACAGGGAGACTCCTAGACAGTTCACTAATCTAGGGTCATATCCTATTTGGAATACTTTTCTCCATATTGTGTCACACTGTTGCTCCCACCTCTGCAACTGACATTCCTTTTTGCTTCCAATTATTGCTTGCTCAATGCAATAATCCAGGACAATTCTGAAGGACTTATGAGAAAGATGCCATCCACATCCAGAGAAAGAACTGTGGGAACAGAAATGAAGAAAAACAACTGCTTGATCACATGGGTCGATGGGGATATGATTGGGGATGTAGACTTTAAGCGATCACCCTAATGCAAATACTAATAATATGAAATAGGTCTTGATCAAGGTCACATGTAAAACCCAGTGGAATTGAGCATTGGCTACAAGAGGGGTGGGAGGAGGGGAAGAAAAGAACATGATTCATATAACTATGGAAAAATTTTCTTAATTAATCAATGAAATAAAATAAAAAAAAATATTGCTTGGTACTCCCCCACAAAATTGCTCTTATATTTGCCCCTGAGTTGCTGCTAAGTTTCTTCCAGCTGAGCTTTTGCTTTCTGATGAAGCTGTCTTCGGGTTCTAGTCCCTTTTCCCCCCAAAAGAAGACTGACCATTCTCAGGATAAATTAAAATATTTCATCTCTTTTGTTAATCCACCCACAATTACGCTCAGTCAGCATAGAAAAAATATCCCCCAATCCAAGATTTTTCTTCCTTAACAACTTTCAAACATCACTCTTCCACTTTGTGAATTACTTAAATCAGTTTAATAATTGTTTGGAATTAGTTCTTTCATTCTTCTGACAGATATCATCAATCATTCAGACTTCCCTGTGACTTTTACAAGTGATCAAGGAGGCACTTACCATTGTAGCCTGCAATTTTTGCCTTCAGTTCCTACAACTAAATCTAAGTTGTTGTTCAGTTGTTTTTCAGTCATGTCTGACTCTTTGTGACCCCATTTGTGGTTTTCTTGGCAAAGATACTGGAGTGATTTGCCATTTCCTTCTGTTTTATAGAGTTAGAGGATCAGATATGATGACTTCTTAGGCTCTGTTCAGTTCTATGATTCAATGAATTTAGCCTAATTGGAAGAAGAGATAAAGTGGGAAAAGAGGACATACTAACAGATACAGGACAGACTACTGTCTAATCATACTTCTCTGTTACATAGGGAAACCCCTCCCATTCCAAGAGGTGGTGTCAAATACTTTTAGAACAACTGTCAGAAGGGGATGAAGGTATTAAATCTGGGTGTAGCTGAAGAAAGCAGTTCCCTATCCATGAGTCACAAATATTTACCTCTTGGTCTTTTCTATGCCTGAAAATTCAATGTAAATGTCACAAACTCTAGATAAACTAGTTTCAAAGAATTTTAATCTTTCCTTAGTATAGTCCCCAGAGACTAGATGTAGACCTGGGGATCAGACTTGGAAGAAGGTGATCAAGGATTCTGTGCTCCATTCATCAGATCAGAACCCTTCTCCAGTTGTGGTTTTGAGCCCCTTCACTATCCTTTTGACCTTTTAGTTACATTTTGTTACATCTTTTTTTATTAACCCCATTTACTGTGAAAATCAGCTCTGTTGAAGACAATGTTGCCTGCTTAGGTCAAAAGTCCAATGGATATAGATCTGTTCAAGTTCTAAGAAATAAAATCAAGAGCCCATTCTTTGCTTCCACAAATAAATTGAATTTGGCAAATATTTTTTGTGTCTAGTGCATTCAGAATACTGTTCTTGGTAGTGAGGTAGACATGATCTCAAGAAGACCTGGGTCCAAATATGTACTCAAACACTTACTTCCTGTGTGACTTTAGGCAAGTCATTTAATAGCTATTGAGGGAGGCCAGAGCAGGAAATTTCCCAGCCTTGGAATTTCAGGAAGGCCTGAACAGGGAGCTGCCTGGCCTTGGGAGTTCAGAACCATAAACATGCCAAGACCCCAGCTGCAGTGGGTACCAGATAAAGGCCAAGAAGACCCCAATAACATAAAATTGTCAAGGTTCCAAAAATAGTATGTAGCAGATAAGGGGCTGGAAGGGGTGGGGGGCATACATGCTGGAAAGTGCTTAAGGCCCAGCCTTTCAGAAGCAACAGGGAACTCTTTTGACTGAGTTCCCACTAGTGCGTACTAGTTAAATAAACGTCCCTTTCTTTGCCCGATTGCATTGTCCACAGGTCTTCCTTGGTGGTGGGTGAAATCCCGGACCCCAACACTATCTGCCTCAGTTTCCTCAACTGTAAAATGGAGATAAATATAACACTTATGTCTCAGATTTGTTAATATAATATTTATAAAGAACTTAGCATAAGTGCCTACTATGTGTCTAACTCATAGTAGACCCTTAAGAAATGCTTATTTCCCCTTCTTCCTTTATTTTCTTGGTATTGGATTTGGTAAAGATCAATGTGACATTCATTGTTTTGAAATATCTGATAATTTAATGTAAACAAAATCAATGACAAAAGGAAGAGTGAAACAAGTGAAAAGGAGACATCTAGGCAAAATGATGGGGAGGCCACTTTTTTATCTAGGGTGGAGGATAGGGGAAAGACCAAATAGTTTTTAAATTTAAATTTAATTATTTATTTTTATTGTCATGCAAAACACACTTCCATACTGGTCATTGTTGTAAGAGCACACTCCTACAAAACCAAAATCCCAAAACAAAACCATAAATACACTGAAGTAAAAGACAGTATGCTTTGATTTGCATCCATCTGACTCCAGTAGTTTTTTTTGTCTGGAGGTGGATAGCATTCCTCATCATAAGTCTTTCGGAATTATTCCAGATCATTGCATTGCTGAGAGTAGCCACATTTTCACAGATAATCATTGTACACTACTGCTGTTATTGTATACAATGTTCTCCTTATTTCTCTCTGCATCAGTTCATGCAGATATTTCCAGCTTTTTCTGAAATCATCTTGCTTACCATTCCTTACAGCACAACTTTTCCATTCAGCATACAAATCCTTTCATTGAGGGTCTGTAGCCACTCCTCAAAGAGTAAGGAGAGTCTGTTGTTGGGATGCCCATTTATTGGGAAATGGCCAAACAAATTATGGCATATGGATGTATGCAATATTGTTGTGCAGTAAGGAACAGGGAAAGGAAACCTGGAAAGACCTGCATGCAGAGAAACATGAGGAGGACCAGGAGAATAATGGCTACCATTCTAAACAAGACTGTTGCTACTTGTGACTGTCTTTTAGTTCATCTAGTTTCACCCTTGAAGAGCTGCTGTCTCTCTGTGAGTGGCGAGCCAGGTTGGTCTGTGGGCTTTTCTTTGCCAAATCTCTGTGTATGTCCTGGAAAATAGAGCCAACTAGTGGGCAGTTAGATGTCTCAGTAGATTGAGAGCCAGGCCTACAGCCAAGAAGTCCTGGATCAAATCTGGCCTCAGATACTTCCTAGCTGTGTGACTCTGAGCAAATCACTTAATTCTCATTGCCTTATCTCTCTTCAGCCTTGGAACCAATACCAGTATTGATATTAAGATAGAAGTTAAGGGTTTCCAAAAACAAAAACCAGTTAACAATGTTGATCATAAGCTGGAAGGTAAGGATTTTAAAAAGAAAAGAGAGCAGGCTTGTAAATAAGAATTTGTTGGTAATTATTTAGTTAATTTGATCGACGTAATTGACTAAGCAGTAAGTTTCCTTTTTTAGTTATTATTTTACTGAAAAATAAAAAATACCTAATGCAGCAAATAATAGGTTATATCAGTCAATGAACAATAATAGCTTTTCAGCAGCAGTCCTGTCCCTCTATAGATAGTCACTGTTCACAGTGCAAAAGCAACCAGCAAAAGTGAACTCTCTTCAACTCAGCAGAAAATTTTCATTATACCTTTCTTTTCTTCCTGTCTTTTTATATCTTCTTCCACAATATGACAAATATGGAAATATACTTTGAATGATAGCACATGCATAATTAATTGCTTGATCTCTTAAGAAAGGGGAGAGGAGGGAGGAAGGAAGAGAATTTGGAACCCAAAATGTAAGAAAACAAATATTAAAAAATGTTTTTACATGTAATTGGGGGAAATTAAATATTACTTAAAAGAAAGAGAGTGAAATAGATGAATGCAAGAGAAAATGGAGGGAAATAGACTTGATTACAGACTGGATATGAGAGGTGAGAGTGAGGAAACTAGAATAATTCCAGGTAATGGTACGAATGTGGGTGACTGGCAGGATAGTGGTATCTTCCAAAGGAATAGGGAGGCTCAGAAGAATAGAGGGCTAAGGTGTTTTGGGGAAATGTAATGAGATCTGGGTTGCAGATGAAAATGAAATGGAATAAGAGGGATTCCTTCTCATTGATCACTGCTCTGAAGTGCAAAGCTTGCTGTCTAACCACAGCCTTTTAGACACAAAGTGATCTGGGGGGCGAGAGGTTTAGTATGTTGGAATGCAGATTTTTCCAGTGACATCTACACAGCTGCTGCTAGGGTTTCTGGGTAAGGGGTAGGTTATAACTGCTCTGAGAGGCCAACATTGAGGACAAAAAGAGAGAGGTTGGAAGTCTCACAATTCATGGTGGGGCAGAGTTGGGTAGCAATAGGCTATATAATGGGTGAAGGGTTGATGAGATCGTATTAGAGACAACCCTTTTGATTGGTGCCCTTGTGGAGAATGATGTTTCCTATCTTCCCACCCACTTGGTTAATCTCACACTTCTTGGTCTCATGCTATGGCCTCTCCTTTGGAGACCACCAGCCTAAGTGAAAAGAAATGTGGGCTGAACATATGATGGCAGTTGGGGTGGATATGAGAGGTTAGATGAGAGAGAGAGGAAATAAATTGTCCATTGATTTTATTCACGACTAACTCACCATGTGACCTTACTGTCCCCACTGGTGATCTCAGGATTAGCCAGACAGGTTCTACCGAAACCCAACAAATCAAAATGTTCTTCCTTATTACTTTCCTTTGATTGTAAGTCAGAGGGAATTAACAAACATTTTGCAAAGGACTGACTGAGTAGTATCTCAGCTCACATCTGTATAGAATTTTATAGTTTCCACAATGTTTTGTTTTGTTTTTTTATCACAGCTGGTTTTATTTGTTTATTTTTTTATCCAAAAGTGTGTATTTGGGATAGAGGTAACTAGAAATGAGCTGTAACACTAATTTAGGGTTAGCAGCATAAGTCAAATCAACATGTATTCATTAAGTACCTACTATGTGCCAGTCATTGTGCTAAATGCTGGGGATACCATTTTTAGGTGACCTTAAAGGTCATCTAGTTCAACTCCCTCATTTTATTGATGAGGAAACTGAGGCCCAGAGGAGCTACTTAAATTGTCCTTGGTCACACAGGTAGTAAGCACTGGTCATGGGATTTAAAACTCTTTCATGATATTGGCTAAATCACTTAGCATCCTTGGGTCTCAGTTTCCTCAACTATAACATGAACTTCCAGCTTTACATCTACAATCCTATGCCACTATGAAACTGAAGCTCAGAGAAGCAGTAAATTACCCACAGTCATATAGCTATTGAGGAAAAATATTAATACTGTGTCCTGTATTTTAGGTTCAAGACTACCAGATATAATTTTAATTTTTTTTATCAGTCCAATATCCAAGTTATTTCTAATGTGAAATAAGAGGAGGGGAGATAGAAAGTAGACAGAGAGGCAAGTAGGGAGACAGGGAAGGAGGAGAGAAGGAGAAAAAGAGAGATAGAGAAAGAGGGAAAGAGAGAGAGAGAAGGGGGAGAGAGAGAGGGAGGAAAAAACAAGGGAGAGAGAAAGAGAGAGAGAGGTAAGGAGGAGAGAGGGTGGCAGGAGAGAAGGAGAGAGACAGACAGGGAGAGAAAGAGGGAGAGTTAAGGGGAAGAGGAGAGAGGAAAGAATGAGGGAGAGAGAGACGTCTTAATGGATGTAGTATCTTCTGACCTCCAATATGACCTTTCTCCCAAAGACATTTGGTTGTATTTATAAGAATCAGCAATATGATTCTGGGTTAGCATTCAGAATATTTGAATAACCTAGTCACTATCCCATCCCTCCTGTATCACTCCCCTTGAGGAAACAGTGGGGTACCTCCCAAGAATCTATATCAAGAATCTAAACTGGATATTAATTGGTAAGTGGAATAGAGAGCACATCCTATAGGGTAGCCTTCATCAAATCACTTCAGGGGATAGCCTTCCTGTAGATGGGCAAATATCCTGATTACTTTAAGACAAAAGTCAGAAAGGTGTGTGCCATTCTGAATTTATTTAACTAAGAAAATCTTTTTTGTCTTTACCCAATCATCAATGTTTCCAAGAGGGATTCCCAAGGGTTTTGGAAAGTATTTCGAAAAAAAGGTATTATTTCTTAATGTTTCTAGAGAAACAAAGAAATGCATTTTTAATATTCTATGCTTTCAATATGATTAAGTGACAAAGGCAAGACTTGATCTCAAGGATTCTGAACCCAAGTTCAGTGCTCTTTTTCACAACACCAAGCTGCTGTCCATCTCATAATCCCACAGGATTTTCTCAAAGTGGCCATATTCAACTTCCCGATTGCTCCTTTGAAAGCAGGAGACTATTTTTACTCCTTAAACTTGGCTAAAGTTAGGGAGGGATATTGGCAGACTATCACCCACAATGACAATCTTCAACTCTAATCAAGAACAGGATTTACAAGTCCCACAAGCCCAACCTATTACCAAAGAGCTAGGATGATACAGTAGATAATTCCCTAGACTCAAAGTCAGAAAGATCTCAGTTCAAATTTACCTCAAAAATGTACTGGCTTATGGAAGGAAGGAAAGAAAAGGAAACATTCATTTATTAAGAGATTACTATGTGCCAGGCATTGTGCTATGCATTTTACAAATATTATCCCATCTAATTCTTACAACCCTAAGAGGTAGGTGGTATTAATATCCCTATTTTACAGATGAGAAAACTAAGGCAGATTGGTTAAATGACTTGTCCAGGGCCATGGACCTAGTGTCTGAGATCAGATTTGAATTTGTCTTCCTGACTCCCGATCTAGTTCTATCCACTGTACTATTGCCCAACTTCCTGAATCTTGAGATTCACTTTCTTTAACTGAAAAGTGGGCATTATTATGTACCTACTTTGTAAAACTTTTGTGAGGCTCAAACGAAATAGTATATATAATTGCTGTTTAGTTGTGACTGATTCTTTGTGACCCCATTCGGGGTTTTCTTGACAAAGGTACTAGAGGAATTTGCCATTTCCTTCCCTGGCTCATTTTACAGGTGAGGAAACTGAGGCAAAAACCATTAAGTGACTTGTCCAGGGTCACATGTGTTAGGCCAGATTTGAACTCAGGAAGATTAGTCTTCCTGACTCCAAGCCCAGCATCCTATATAGTGTACAACCTAGCTGCCCACACTATATATAAAACACTTTTCAAACCTCAAAGTACTATTTTTTTTTATTAAAGAATTAAAAATCCTTACCTTCCATCTTAGAATTAATGCTGTGTATTGGTTCCAAGGCTGAAGAGTGGTAAGGGATAGGCAATGGTAGTTAAGTGACTTGCCCAGGGTCACAGAGCAAGGAAGTTTCTGTAGTCAGATTTGAACCCAGCATCTCCCATCTCTTGACCTGGCTCTCAAACTACTGAGCCACCTACCTGCCCTGGGTACTATCTATTTAAATGTCAGCTATTACTATGCCTCATTCTAGGTTCTGGGAGAGAGGACAGTAACTGGCCAACCCTATATATGAACCTCAATTTGATGGATCCATGTTTTCAACAGTGTGGGTACTCCCCGCAACTTGTGCAGATTCATATCTTCTCTCATCTGGTGTGATTCTTGACTGAGCAAATCAATTAACTTATTGGTACCACAGTTTCTAAAATGGTTGATATGCACCAATGGAGGCCTCGAAGATCCCTTCTAGATAAGAATATCTCTATGATCCATCTGTCCTTCACAGATATTCCACCTGTGAGTTAGAGCCATTTCTCTTGGTTTTTACTATCTGCAGGTTCCATCAAGGAACGGTTAGAGCTGTCCATATGTTAACTCTCATGCTTGTTATGTCTATATCTCCAGCCAGACACATTTCCCTGCCTTAGCCAGATGGTCAGTTATCCCAGAGACAGATCAAAAACACCGAATTCACCTTCAGAAGATCAAAAGGGGAAACCACTCCCAATGAACTAACTCTTTTTGGCCAAAGGGAAATAATTTGCCCTCTTCGTGTAGACAATTTCTGTTGGGATGTACATATGAATTTTCCCCAAGCATCTAGCTAGAGTCAGGACTAGAGAGATCTGTGTTGTGTCACTATAGGCCCATGCCACCCAACGGTCCTAAAGAGAGACCTCAGCATAGATCTCATAAAATTATTATAGAATGTCAGAACTGAAAGGGATCTGACTGCTTATGAGTTGAAAGGAATCTCAGGAATCATCTAGTCTAACTTCCTCTTTTGACAGAAGAGGAAATGAAGTCATTTGCTTAAGGTTATATAACTAGTAAATGACAATTAGAATATGATGATAATGAACCTGAATATTTCATCAGCTATAGGTCTACAAGATATTTGCTTTAAAAAAAAAACACCTTTATTTGCCATTTCTACTGTTGAGAATTCAAAGAAAGGCAAATTCTGTTTATCTTTCTGTCTATTGTACAAGTACACCTTCATCTCCTCCTGGTTCCCTATTTCCTAGCAAATATTCTGAGCAGCAGTGCAAGATCAGTAGTACTTGAGATATCTAGGTAGAGTGCTAAGTCTGTGAGAGTGTGTGTGTGATTTATTAGAAAGGGATGTATGTGAAGGGAATTTGCACCCCTCTCCTGGGGTAGAGCATAGGCTGTTACCCTGCCTGTGTCCCTGAGTTTCTGCATCTCTATGTCCCCATGTCCCAGCACAGGCTACGTGACTCTGAGTTTGAACTCTGCCACAGAAATGAGGACTGTGTTAGGGAAATCATAGGTTGAATTGAGCCATGAGGGTAGAATAGCAACCAGAAAAAATGCAGCAAATGGAGTCAAGATATCAAAAGATACAGAGCAGGGGGAATTTTCCCTGCAGTTCCACCTGGACTAACCCCCTGGAAGGTACAGGCAGAATAGAAAGCCATAGCTGGCTTCTGAGACATCACATGTGAGAGTTAGTGGGTGGAAGATAGGTTTGGTAAACTGAGGCAAGAGCAGATTTTGCTCTCTTCACTACTGTGTTTGGTGCTGACTGGACTTGCCTGAGAGAATGTCTAGGAAGCCTTTAATGACAGCCTTAGGATAGCAAGCTAAATGGAACAATAAGGAAAGTATCTTTTATATCTCTCTCCTATTTTTCCATCTTTCTTTCCCTACTACTTTGGATTTAATAAATTATTCATTTGAGACTAGTCTCTTAATTTTAACTCTTACAGAGGTCAAAAATTCATCTGGTGACTAGGAAAACATGGTTGTTTTTAGAAATGGATTCCAGGTAGTACCAGAAATATACTTACCTCCCAGCCTGTCCAGTCTCTTATCACCTCTTACCTAGATTTGATCAGACATGAAGAGACCAAGGTGATCTACTGCATCATGTGCATCATGGACCATTGCCAATCTTCTTGACTTTTGTCTAGACACTGGACTTGAATGATCTTGGAAGAGAAAGAGAGGTTCATGACTTTGTGCAACTCTGCCTCACTTAAATACAATTCACATGAGAGTCAAGATATCCAACATCATCTTAGAAAATGAAGGACAAACACTACCTCTCACCTGAAATAGTGTGATAGACATCCAACTCATCTTCCTACATCCAGTTCTTCCTCTCTTCAATAAATCCCCTACAGTGTTACCTATTTGATTTTCCTAAAGTATAGGTCTGACCATGTTACTCTCTTGCTCAAGAAGCTCCCACTGCTCCCTATTTCCTCTAGGATAAAATGTGAGTTCCTAAGTTTGGCATTTAAAGCTCTTAATAATCAGATTTTAGCCTAACTTTTCAGACTTATTTCACATAATTCCCCCTCACGCTAAAACCCAGCCCAATTGTCCTAGTTATTATTACTTCTTGTGAGCTAAACTCCACCTGTTGTCTTTGATATTCTGAATCTTAGTGCCTACTTCAAGCTAGGCACTGTGTTGGACACCTGGGGAGAAAAAGGCAAACATGAAACATTCTCTGCCCTTAAGGAGCTTTCATTTGAATAGGGAGGAGCAGTTTGTATACAGAAACATGTACTTTGGGGGAAGAGGGAGGCAGGAGTGGTGTGGAATTGGTCAGGTCACCCCAGTTCATTTGAAGGGCAACATGATTGCCCAAAGCTCTTGTAGTCAGTTTCTTTCCAGACATGATAGTTAGTTACCCTTTTACTCTCTCCAAGATTCTATTCCTTCTTAAAGATACAGCAGCTTCATCCATATTCTTTCTAGGAAAGGCTTTGAAAATGATACTCTATCATAAAAGACCCTCTATAGAGCAAGCAGTCCATGAGCTAAGCTTTAAAGGTAGTTATGGGTTGTAAGAGGCAGAAATCAGAAGGAAGTGAAGGAATTACTAGAAAAGGCAAGAGCAGAGGGAAGTTTGCTTATTAAAACAGCAAGAATGGGCAGCTAGGTGACTCAGTGGATAGAGACAGCTAGATCTGGAGATGGGAAATCCTAGGTTCTAATGTGGCCTCAGATACTTTCTAGCTATGTGACCCTGGGCAAACCACTCAAACCTGATTGCCTAGTCCTTACTTACTTACTTAGTATCTGTTCTAAGATAGAAGGTAAGAGTTTAAAAAATAGCAAAGAGGTAATTTGGGTTGTAACATAGTATTATTAGTCTAACCCTTCATTTGACAGGTAAGGAAACGGAGGCAGAGAGAAGTAAAAGGGAATTATGTGTTCTAAGCCTAGAAAAGTGGATTGGAAAGTGGGGGGAGGTGATTTGAAGACAAATTATGGAGGTATTTAAAAACCCAACAGAGGGGTGGGTATTTATTAAAAACAGAAATCCTCCTAGTATTGAACCTGTCCCTTATATCTCTTTCTCTTTTCAGGCTTACTGCACAATTACTCTTTCACAAGTTCTATATTCCCCAAACAGGCCTAAATAATGTTCTTCATCTCCCTGGAGATGCTTTTGTCTAAGCTCCTAAACATGCCTGGAAAGCTAGCCCTGTTTACATCTCTCAAAGAATCCCAGGGCAAATAGGTGGCACAATGGATAAAGTGTAAGACCTGGAGTCAGGAAGACTCATCTTCCTCAATTCCAAACTGGCTTCAGACACTTCCTAGTTGTGTGTCTCTGGACAACCCTGTTTAACTTTGTTTGCCTCAGTTTCCTTATCTGTAAAATGAGCTGGAGAAGGAAATAGTAAACCATTCCAGTATCTTTCCAAGAAAGCCTCAAAAACCAACAGAGTTGGACAAAACTGAAGAACAAGAATAAAGAATCCTTACCTCTCTTCAAAGCTCAATACAAATGCTATTTCTTAATAGGCAGTGAGATGACCCAGTGGATAGAGATCTAGGTCAGGAAGACCTGAGTTCAAATCTAGCCTCAAACACTTACTACCTGTGTGACCTTGGGCAAGTCATTTAGCCTCTATTTGCCTCACTATCCTCAATTGTAAAATGGAAATACTAACAGCCCCTACCTCCTCGTATTATTGTAAAAATGGAGTGAGATAATGTTTGTAAAAGCCCTTAGTTCAGTGCCTGGCACAGAGTAGGCACATTATAAATGTTTATTCCCTTACCTTATAGGGAATCTATTCTGATTTTCCCAGGGGCTACTTCCCCTCCTCCAAATTATTCTGCACATGTTCTCTATTCAGTTTTCTGTGTACAGGCTCCCCTTCTATTCGTAATAGAATGTATGCTGCTTGAGGACAGGAATGCTTTCTTTTGTGTTTCTATATCCCCAGCATTTAGCACAATTCTTTCACATAGTAGGTACTTAATAGATGTTTGTTAAATTGAAATACTGAATTCATACTCCAGGTCTAACTGCAGAGACCTCTATGAAAACTTGTCTCCTGTTGGGCTTTGACTACTGTTTATTCATTCTGTTCTGTGCTTGGACCACCTGCGTTCCCTCTCTCAGGGCCTGTTAATCAGGGCTTTTAATCATCAGCTGCTCTGGTCTCATCCCTGGAGGGAGTAGGGACTTGACAATACCTTTGGTTACAGCCTCTTGGCCCCTTGGGAGAAGAAGAGCACAATAATGAAGACAAATTTGTGGTGAGTCACAGGATGGGAATATATATGTAGAGAGCCAAGGCTCAAATACATAGTGGTGGTGGGCACTCCCAATTAGCCCAGGGCGTGTCGCAGATTGTTAATGGACCAAGTGCTTAAGGTAAAACAAGTGGAAAAATGAAAATGGGGTGAACGGATTAGGCGTATTAGGTGGAATTTGCAAAGTGGCAAACATAGCCTTGACAAATAAGGAAAAACTTGACATCAAAGATTCTAGACTTAGAGCAAGAAGGGATCTTAGACATCATTTAATCCAATCCCCTCATTCTATAGAAAAGAAAAATGGGGTCTCAAAAGTTTAACCCAAGCAACAAAAAGGGCAGGATTTGAACTCAGGGTCTTTGATTCCAAATCCATCATCCTTTCCATTGCTTCATGCCAATGATTAGATTTCCCCAAAGAAGAATAAGCTGCTTTGAGCGGGAGTCGATTTTTCTTGTTGGGGGGTCTTCAAGCAAAGGTGGGAGACCATTTGTGAATATTGTTGTAGTGGGATTTTTCTCCATGTATGAGTAGGAATGGATGATCACTGAAGTCTCTTTTAACTAAAATGTTGTGATTTTTTTCTACGTAGCCACCCACAATTTTTTCATCAGCACTCGAGAATCTTGCACTCTTTATATTGTTAATAGATTAGTATTACCTTTGGAAATCCACCATCCCCAAGTCACTTGGACACTTATGTGGAAGGAGAGATGGGTGCCAGGCGCAAAGCACCAGAGGGAAGTAGATATGGGGATATAAGGCTAATGACCCTTGAGAGGGCAGAGTCTGACATTAAACTCTAGCCTAGGCAAAACATAAACAAGGTCAGTGTTGGGAATAATTTTAGACATGTTTCCTTGGTAACTCCCAAGAAGCTGTAGGATTCAGAAAAGTTCTCATCTGTGACTTCACACAGGGATGGGAGCACAGATCTCTTGGTACAAAGAGGATTCCATTTTGCCCTCCTGACCCAGGGCTGAATATCTACATAAATAACTGGTTAGCATAGAAACGGACACCCTGGATGCTGGATTTTCCTCTTTCCTTCAGCCTATGGAAAGCTCCTCTGCTTTCTCTAGAGAGGAAGTAGTATATTAAATGGCCCCCCACTATGGCACAACCACGTCCATCACAACCACGTCCATCTGCTATCTAGGCTGACTATTGCAAGGATGTGCCAACCTCTGCTCCATGGATCACTGCTGTACTTCATAACGCTTAGATCTGATCCAGATAACCACTATATAACCTTTATCATACAAGCCTTAGAACAACCCTGGAGGGAGGATTTTATAGGTATTATTAGCATTGTTGTTAAGTCAGTTTAGTCGTGTCCAATTCTTCATGAACTCATTTAGGGTGTTCTTGGCAGATATTGAAATTCTGTGCAGTGGTGGTCCAGCCACTGTTCAAGAGACCGGAAAGCCATCGATCACAATGCAGTTGTTTCTTGAGAGAGAAAGAGAGAAAAATCTGGGGGAAAGAGCCTCCCATCCTTGATGTGCTACTAGCTCTGTTGGAACCCCCTCTCTACCTCCCAGCTTCAGTTAGGACGCTCTCTGGTCAGTTGGAGGTTTTATTTTACATAACCACACAGATTCTGTTGGAACACTCTGGGCAGGGTTTGATAGAGGTTCTAATCTGCACATTCCTTCAGAAGGCAGATAGCTATATGGGCCATGGGGTAAGGTTTACAGAAACTGGGAGGAAGCCAAACTTCTTAACATCTTAAAGTATCAACTTGAAGGCCACATCCCACAATCCCCCAAATACTTTGTAGAGTATAGTAAAGGCGTAAGTTGTTTCTGTCTCACTCAGGTATTTAAGGGACCTTTCACTCAGAAAGGAATCATTGTTGTTATAAAAAGTTAAAAACATTCATGCCACCTAGTGTTTCCCGGTGGTTTTATCATTCCTTTATTTCCTATGGACCCTCCCATTTGGAAGAAAGCCTTTGTGGAACATCTATGCCCCAGGCTAAGTTGTCTGTCATGCCAACGCTAGACTCCCTAAATTTTGAGAGGTTGATCACCAGAAGTTTGGGCATTTGGTGAATTGTTTGGCCATAATAAGCCATTAAATGATCTACTAAAGAAGCCAGGGGTGTGTGATGTCTGGCAAGGCATGAGATGTGCCTTTGTAGGGGGAAATCACCACTGATTTAGTCTTTGAACTCCGAGAGGCAGCGCTGTTCTTGTTTAGTTGTTTCAGTCATGCCTGACTCTTCGTGACCTCATTTAGGGTTTTCTTGGGGATCCTGGAGTGGTTCTCAGTTTCCTTCTTCATCTCATTTTACAAATGAGGAAACTGAGACAGAAGCTGAGATATTTAAATGACTTGCCCAGGGTCACACAGCAAGCAAGGGTCTAAGGCTAGATTTGAATTTGGGAAGATGACTCCTCTGTCGGTACTCAATTCACTGTGCCATCTAGTGACAGCCTTAGAGGAGGAAAAAACAGGTTTGAGTTCTGCTTCTAACTTTAACCATGTGATCACAGGCAAGTCACAATCCCTGAATACCAAAAGGCAGTCTAGTGTAGTGCAGAGAACATGTCTTGTTTTGTTGTTTTATCTATATTTTATCTTTTATTATTTTATCTATTTTATTTTTATTATATATTACATCATATTATAAATATTATATATTTTATATCTTATTTTAATAACAGATTTCCACATAAGTTTTCCAAAATTTTAGGATTCATGTTGTCTCCCTCCCCTCTCCCAGAGTTGACAAGCAACACAATCTGGGTCGTGCACATATTACCACTCAAACCATATTCAGAGAACAGGGCTTTACAGTATTGAATACTAGTTTGTCTATTAATTGCCTAGGTGACTTTGGGTGTTACTCAACCTCTGAGCCTCAGTTACCCCATCTGTGGAATGAGGGTGATTAGATGCCCTCTAAAGTTTCTTCTAGCTGTGATCTGGGGAATTTGGGGGACTTGAAGTTACAGGTGAGTTACTCTTTAGGGGTTCCCCATGCCATTAAAGCCACAGGTCAGGACCACACAAAATCTGCTTACTTCATGGTTTTTTGTGATGTCAGATGCTGTTCTTTCTAATGGTCTTTTACTTTTCCATGTGTTCTCTTAGTAATTACTAGACTGAGGAATTCTATTAAATCTCATTCATGCCACGATATAGACAACTCATGAGGAATTAGACAGAGAGACAAACAAATTCCTTCCTCAAGGGATGGAATGGATCTGTCCTGCCCTCCATGCACAGAGTCTTGGGCCCTTATAATGTGCTTCGTAAAATGGCAGGACAGCCAGTCCAGACAATCCTGCATGATCAAGATCAGAGGTACTTCAGTTGTCACATGAAAAGAGACCAGAATAGTGTGGGACTCCATGTTTCCCGATGGTTCCTATTTCCATTTCTAGTCCATCCTCACCCACAACAGGTGCAAGGAGAAGTGATTCTATCACTAGGATGAACATGTAGTATGTGGGAGGAACAAGAGAACAACCTCATATAATCTCTTTTAGTTTCAGGTTTCTGGCCCAGAATCTCGCAAAATAGGTTCATCTTGTGACTCACAGGTCATGGCTGAAAAGCTAGGGAAAGGGATGCTTTAAAGATTCTTTGTTTACAAAGTGGGTTTCCATGGATACCTTTTATTTTTACATCATCGAAAACATAAAAGATATAACTTAGAAGCTAGATTTCCTTTTGTGTCCCCCTCCCTCCTTCCCTCTCCCAGAGAGCCATCCCGTATGATAATTAAAAGCTAATGAGCTTGCCAGGTGCAGAGTGGCAGAGTGAAATGTTCCAAATTTGGACTCTGAGAATCTATGTTAATCTCGGCTCTGACATTTACTACTAATATGGCTTTGGACATTTTACTTGATGTCTTTGTGCCTCAGTTTCCCAAACTGTAAGATGAGAAGATTGAGTTAGATGACCTCAAAGGTTACTTCTACCTCTGAATTTATGATCTATTACTAGCTGTGTGATTCTGAACAAGTCACTTAACATCTGTTTGTCTCAGTTTCCTTTTCTGAAAAATGGTGACAATAATAGCACCTAATTCTCAGGGTTGTTGTGAGGATCAAATGGGAAAATATTTGTAAAGCATTTGGTACAGTGCATGGCATGTAGTAAACGCTATATATAGGTGTTGATGATCAAAGGAGAGATAAATAATTTAAGAACATGAACTCTGAAGCCCATCTTTAGCCTCTTTGTTCACATTCGTCATAGAATTGTCTAAGACTAAGTGACATTGCCAGTTGAAAATGAGTATTCATTTAGTTTTCTTATTTGCATTTTTTTCCTCCATCTTATAGTCTGAGAAGAAAATTAGGGAAAATGTGCTTCCTACATAATTTTCTCCCTCATATCCTATTTATTTGTCTACTTATTATTTGTTTGTTTACTTATTTATTATATATTTTATTTATTTATAATATTTATATATTATACTGCATATTGGTTCCAAGGCAGAAGAGCAGTAAAGGTTTGGAAATGGGGGTTAAGTGACTGGTCCAGAGTCACACAGTTAGAAAGTATCTGAGGTCAAATTTGAACCCAGGACCTCCCATCAGTAGGCCAGGTTCTCAATCCACTGAACCACCCAGTTGCCTGCTATCCTATTTATTTTTGTTAGTCTGTTTTGAAAGAGATGAAATAGAAACTTGATGGAAGCAAATGGTCCTGAATTTGGAATACATTTTGTCCTATCCAGGACAGATAAAGTCCACAGACAAAAAAGTAGATTCTTTATGGCAACAGAGGCTAGAATGATGGGAAGTATGAATTTATCAGAACTTTGTCTGCTCGATTCCCTTTTCCCAGGTTCTTATTTCTTGGATCAAAGTTGTTGAAACTGCCAAATTTGAAATTTGAAAGGAAAAGAAGTTCTAAAATTCTTAAACATATGAAGGCTAATGTTATACTTTCCTATTTACAGTACTTGAATAAACTAGAATAAAATAAAATAGCTAAATTTATAATAAACCTAACAACCTTTTTGCATCATTAAAAAATTTTAACAGGCAATATTTTCTCCCTTTGTTACAATTGCTTGCTTTACATCATATGGCATTAATTTAATGGACTTTTCACTCATATTATTTACTTTATCATAAAACCACATTTTATCACCTTTTAAAAACTTATTGTTTTTAATTATTTTAAACTTTTCTTTTAAAAATTTGAGTTTCAAATTCTCTCCCACCTGTTTACCCTCTTCCATGCCCACTGAGAAGACAATTTGACATAAATTATACATATGAAATCATACAAACTATATTTCCATATTAATCATATTTCAAAAAACCCCAAGAAAAATGAAGTTAGAAAATTATGCTTCATTTTGCACTCAGAGTTCATCAGTTCTTTCTCTTCAGGTGGATAACATTTTTTCGTCATGAGTCTTAGAATTGTCCCCCTCCTGTCTCTCCTCAAAATTCTATTTTGCTTCTAATTACTGACTCCTTTATTCTGCCCTTTAAAAAAAAATTATCCACAACACTTTCTTTTATCCTATTAGGTAAGTTACATTTTTACACAAAACTGAATGTGCATGTGTATTCTTCGTTCTTTGAAATAATTTCAAAGAAAGTGAGATTCAGGAATTGCCCACCACTTATCACCCCATTTTTTGCCTCCATTATAAACCCCTTCCTTACTTCTCTTTTATGTGAGAAAAATTTCCCAGTTCTATCTCTCCCTACCCCAACTTATCCCAGTGCAACCCTCCTTCTTACTCCTTCACTTTTTATCATTCCAACATAATTAACTCACATTCATTCTCTCTGTCTATGTAGACATCTTCTAATTGCCCTAATAATAATAAAGTTCTTAGGAGTTACATGTATCATCTTCTCATATAGGAATGAAAACAGTTTAACCTTCTTGAGTTCCTGATGATTTCTCTTTCATATTTACCTTTTTATGCTTCTCTTGAGCCTTTTGCTTGAATGTCAATTTTCCATTCATTTCTGGCCTTTTCATCAGGAATGCTTCAAAGTCCTCTATTTCATTAAATATCTATTTCTACCCTGAAGGATTACACTCAGTTTTGATGGGTAAATTATTCTTGGCTGTAAACCTAGCTCCTTTGCCTTCCAGAATATTATATTTGGAGCCCTCTACAACTTTAACATGCAAGGTGCTAAATCTTGTGTGATCCTGACTGTGGTTCCATAATATTTGAATTGTTTCTTTCTGGATGCTTGAAGTATTTTCTCTTTTACCTGGAAGCTCTGGAATTTGACTATAATATTCCTGTAAGTTTTTTTTTTGTGTGTGTGTGTGATTTCTTTTAGGAGGTGATTGAGAGGTTCTTTTGATTTCTTTTTTACCTCCTAGATCTAAACTATCAGGGCAGTTTTTCTTGATAGTTTCTTGAAATATGATATCTAGGCTCTTTCTTGATCATGACTTTCAAATAGTCCAATAATTCTTTAAAAAAAGAAAAAAGAAAACCCTTAGTTTCTGTCTTCAAATCAATACTGTGTATTGGTTCCAAGGCAGAAGAGCAGTAAAGGCTAGGCAATGGGGGTTAAGGGACTTGCCAAGGGCCACACAACTATAGTCCAATAATTCTTTTTTTAAAAAAACTTTTACCTTCCACCCTAGAATCAATGCTATGTATTGGTTCTAAGGC
The DNA here is from genome assembly GCF_027887165.1 of Monodelphis domestica. Classification (NCBI taxonomy): domain Eukaryota; kingdom Metazoa; phylum Chordata; class Mammalia; order Didelphimorphia; family Didelphidae; genus Monodelphis; species Monodelphis domestica. Next base: position 75,185,976 of record NC_077227.1, read on the forward strand.
AGAAGAATAGTAATTGAGGTTAAGTGACTTGCCCAGAGTCATATAACTAAGAAGTATCTGAGGCCAGATTTGAGCCTAGGACATCCCTTCTCTAGTTCAGGCTCTCAATCCACTGAGCTACACAGCTATCCCCTCCAATAATTCTTAAGTTATTTTTCCTCAATATTTTTCTAGGTCAGTTGTTTTTCCAATGAGATATTCCACATTTTCTTCTATTTTTTTTTCATTCTTTTGACTTCATTTTATTATTTCTTAAAGTTTCATGGAGTCATTAGCTTTGACTTGCCCAATTCTAATTTTTAGAAAAGTTTCTTTAGAGAGCTTTTGTACCTCTTTTTCCATTTGACCAATTCTACTTTTTAAGTAGTTCTCCTCTTCAGTGAATTTTTGAGTTTCTCTCTCTTTTGTTTTAAACTCTTGCCTTCTGTCTTGGAATCAATACTGTGTATTGGTTCCAAGGCAGAAGAATAGTAAGGGCTAGGCAATTGGGGTTAAGTGACTTGCCCAGGGTCACAGCTGGGAATTGTCTGAGGCCAGATTTGAACCTAGGACCTCCCATCTCTAGACCTGGCTCTCAATCCACTGAGCTACCCAGCTGCCCCCTTACCATTAGGCCAATTCTGTTTTGTAAGCCATTATTTTCTTCCATATTTTTGTGCCTCTTTTACCAAGCTGTGAATTCTCCCTTTATAATTTTCTTGCATTACTCTCAATTTTTCCCCAATTAATATTTTTATTTCAGGCTTTGTATGTAGGTAATTTTACATTGTTGGGTTTTTTTTTTTCTGAATTTATGACTTGGTCTTCCTTGTCACTAGAGTAGCTTTAGAAGGTCAACTTCATTTTTTGTTATTGTTGTTTGCTCATTTTTCCAAAATATTTATTGACTGGAACTGTTAAAATTTGGCTCTGCTAACCTGGGAGTGAGGAGACATTGTCCCAAACTTCAGACGTTAATGTGCTGCCGTTTTCAGAGCTAATTCTGGAGGTTTGCAAGTTTTTAGTGCTTTCAAGGTAGTGTGATCCTGGAAAAGGTATGGTCACTGCTCTCCTGGTATTTACTCAGGAAGGGCTCCTGGTCCCCTGCAGCTTCATGAGCTGGTACTCCTCTCTGCTTTGGTATTATCACCAGGACCCCTGTTTACTTGTGACTGACCATAAGCAATACTCTCCACCCTAGAGCTGTATCCCAGAACTTTCATTGGGGATACCGAGTTCCCAATCAGTGCCAGTATCCAGTGCCAGCAAAAAGGCCCCTCTAATTAATCTCTTTCTGACAGGTTGTCTGACCAGTTGCCCTTACTGTCTCTGGGCTAAGAGCTCCTTAAATTGCTATTACTGCTATGGCCACTATTGTTGCCACTGTGTACAGACCTCCACCCCATTGCCAAGGCTTCTCCTGCCAAACTCTTCAGTTTTCTTAGACTGGAAAAATCTCTCACCTTGATCTCTGGTTGGTTCTGCCACCCTAAATTCTATTTGAGTTGTTATTTTATTTTATTTTTTAATTAAAACCCTTACCTTCCATCTTGGAGTCAATGCTGTGTATTGGTTCCAAGGCAGAAGAATGGTAAGGGCTAGGCAATTGGGGTCAAGTGACTTGCCCAGGGTCACACAGCTGGGAAGTGTCTGAGGTCAGATTTGAACCTAGTACCTCCTGTCTTTAGGCCTGACTCTCTATCCACTGAGCCACCCAGCTGCCCCCCAGAGGTATTATTTTAAAGTCATTTGGAAGAGAATGTTGAAAGAGTTCAATTAGTTAATTGCTGCTAATATAACATCGTGGCTCTGCCAGATTCTCTGAAGAGTTCATTTTTTCCAAGACTAGTGACCCCATTGATTTTAGTGAGATTTAAATCAGATGAGCTCCCAGGTCATAGAATTATGCTCATGCCCATCTCTTGGATAGATTTCTAAACTTTTCATGATACAGGGTATGGTAAAATACCATTTTATAATATTATATATCTCTTAGGGAATGTCTAGAATCCCATAATAATAATAACAACAGTAATAATAATAGTTAGCATTTACATAGCTCATAAAGGCGTGCAAAGCAATATGTATACATACATACATATATACATATATATATATATATATAAATCTCATTTAATCCTTACCACAACCTTGTATGGTACATATTATTATTATCCCTATATTTCTGAGGTTAAAAGAGATGAACTAACTTCCTTAGGCTTACATAGCTAAGAAATATGACTGAAGCAGGGAGAATTAGAACTCAAATCTTACTTCAGTCTATCAATAAAATGCATTGTTCATTCTCTCAATGGGGATATGGTTTCCACTTTTATTGGAAGTAATTCCCTAAATTTTTGGAAAGAATTTTTTAATAGTTTTATTTAAGAAAAAAAAACAAAACCACAGTCACCCAGATTTCTTTTTGACAATGACTTTGGTGTAGCCTTGAATGTTAAAAAAGTGAGCTCCATTAGTAAAAATTACCTTTTTCTACTTTTCAATACTCCAATATTTGCATCATCTTGTCCATAATGAGATTTTTTCCCTCCGTAGCCATGGTTAACAGGTGTTTTAAAAATTGTCTTCTTTATAGTTTTCCAAATTTATGAGTCTTGTGTATTATAATGGAATTAACAACAACCCTTCTGGCTTCCAAATCCCTTTGAAAATATTTGCCAATTATCTGAAGGTTAATTTTATTATTATTATAATATTATATTATACTAGAGTATAATACATTATCATATTATTATGTAATTGTCATAATAATGATTGATTATTTTTATTTTTTATCACACTTTTATTTGTCCTTTGGAAAAATGGATCCCATTTCATTGTGGGCTTGAATTCTCCTTGAACTGCTTGACTTCCTCATGCCAACAGTAACTGTCATGTCTCTAATGATCATTGAAATGTGCTTTTATGAACTATAACTTTTACATGTTTCCTTAGAATAATATCTGTTCTTTGAAAACTCAGGATTTAAAACAACAAATGAGAACGTATCATGAAATCCGTCAGGCAGGTTATAGACAAACAGCTAAAGGTAGAGAAACTCGTTCAGTTTGGATTCATCTGATTAAGGCCAGCTTTTCTGTCTTAGCCTAATATCATTAGAAACAAAATGGCGTGACTACTGATGTGACAGAATGAAACACACATATGACTGAGTTGGCATGAGGAAGTGCAATGAGAATAAGAGTGATAGGGAGAATGGGAGTCAATGAGAGTCAGTCTGGTCTGTGGAAGGGAGTAGAAGGAACTTTGTAGTTTGTGTTTGAGTATGGAGGAAGAACAGTGAGTGTAGGAATGGGAAAAGATAATGAGAACAATTTGTTCTAATGACCATGAAGCTGGCTGAAGCGGGCTCTGTGGAGCTTGGTCAGACATCAAAGATGCTGAGGTCATCCACTGCATCCCAGTGCACCTGCACCCTTATCCTGACTTTTGTCTTGCCATTGGACTTTAATGACTCTGAAAGCCAATGAAGCCAATGACTTTGGGCAATTCTGCCTCACTTACCTACAAGTCATCACCTGTGTCACATCATTGATCCTCTTGGAAAACAAGGACAAACAATAACAACAACAACAACAATGAATAGGAAAGCATTTTATAGGAAAAGAGAAGGCAGAAGAACTGAATGGATCAGAGAAGATATAGAATGAGTTTAAGCAGGGGGTGTTCAGTGACTTGATCAGAAAACTCATTCAATTCTAAATCTGAATGCCTACTTCTAAACTCCTTGTATGCACAGAAAGAAAGTAGGACAAGAGGAAGTAAAGCAGAGTAGCATTAGGGGACCATAAAGAGGTAGTAATGGGGGCAGCTAAGGAGCTCAGTGGATTGAGAACTGGGCCTAGAGATAGGAGGTCTTGGGTTCAAATCTGGCCTCAGATATTTTCTAGCTACATGACCCTGGTCAAGTCACTTAACCCCTAATACCTTAAAAAAAAAGTTCCAACAACCATGCATAGCCACTACAATGGAAAATGAACATTGCTTGTCTCTAATGCTTAATACTTGTGTCACCTCAGGTAAATCACTTAACTAACTTTACCTTAGTTTCCTTTTCTATAAAATGAGGAGATTGGACTAGATGGCTAGAAGATACCTTCCAGCTCTAAATCTATGAACCTAATGAATTTACTACTGAAAGTTATTCATTCCAGTTCCCATCAGTATTCCCATTTCTCTCCACCATTTTGTATGACATTAAGGAGTTCCCCATCGGTTTCACCATTTGCCAGATATATTAAAGTGGGGATTTCTTTCACAAATAGGCAGAATGAGATCTCTTCCTACTGTCAAATTCTCTGATTCTAAGACCCAAGACAAGTCCTTACTGGATATAAATGACTGCTTAATATGTGATGATTTCATGCTCCTCCCCCCCTCATAATAGTTTTCAAATTCTGTCTCAGTCTTGAATTTTTAGATTCCCTTCATAATGTTAATTAATCTGGGTACATACTTTTCTTTCTTCTGCAACTTCTCTGGGTGATGTAGTTTCTTTTCTGAAATCACTAGGATCCGTTATTCACAGAACATCAAGGTGGCTTCTTCCCTGGGCTTGCTGTCTTTGTTCTTTCTCAACAGAAATGGCAAGCACATCACAACAGCTGGCACAGGAGGACAGTTGGCAGCTCGAATTGTGACCTACCTCAGTAACTACTGCTCTCTTGTGGCCAAAACAGAATACAAGTTAAAGCTCCTGTTTGTGCTTGTGCAGCTTTTCCACCCCTTTCTCTTGGATTATAAATTCCCTAAAGATGATGCCTGGTTAATTCCTGTCTTTGTATTCTTCTCTTTTTGAACAATGCTTTTAGAATGCTTAAAAATGTTCTTATACTCAAATTTAAGTTGTATGAGGTTATCAGTGCTTCTTTCTTTACATTCAGCTTAAACCTGACTATCATCAGCTCCCACCTGGAGTATTACTACAACTTCCTTACTGGTCTCATTTATGGTCTCTTCTCTCTCCAATCCATTCTCCAACATCAGGCTGTCAATCTGTTATTTCCAAAGCACAGTTCTAACCGCAGAAACTTTATGAGCCTTATTGGCTTCCTATTGTTCCTAGGACCAAATATGAATTCCTCTATTTGGCATTCAAAGTCCTTCAAACCTGGCTCCAGCCTGCCTTCCCAGGATTACTGCACAGCATACACTTTCTGATCCAGCCTAATTGGTTTTTGCCATTCTTCATACATTTCTTCCATCTCTTAACTCCCTGACTTTGTAAAGTACTGAAATAATGACTGAAATAATCCCTCAGTCAATAAATATTTATTAACATACCATGTACCAGGCACTATGCTAAGTACTGGGGATACAAAAAGAGGCAAAAGATGCTCCCTACCCTTGAGGAATTCTCAATCTAATGGGGGAGACAACAGGCAAGCAAATATGGATAATGGCTATGTACAAAACAGATAAGAAATAATCAACAGAGGAAAATCTCCAGAATTAGAGAAAAGCTTCCTGCAGAAGGAGAGATTTTAGCTGGGACTTGAAAGAAGTCAGGTGGCAGAGATGATGATGCAGGGGGGAAAGACAGAGAAAATGCCTGCTGTCAAGAGGAGTGACTTGCCCATGGAGTAGTAAGGAGGTCAGTGTCACTGGATCAAACACAGGGAGAGATAAGGTATAAGAAAACTAGAAAAGTTGGGAATGAACTACAGGTTACAAAATGACTTTGACAGTAATAGGGAAGCTTGGAAAGAGGAGAGGATTGTGGAAAAGATGAGTTCAATTTTTGACATGTTGAGTTTAAGATCATCTCATTCAAGTTGGAGATGCTGTTACCTCTTTGCATCCCCAAGGCTTAGCACAGTGTCTCCCACCTAGTAAAAACTCTCAAAATATAATATTTTATTTTCCCCTTCTTAACATGTAAAAATTGTTAACATTCTTTTTTTGAGTTTCAAACTCTCTCCCTTCTTCTGACCCTTCCTCTCTCCCTACCCTCCTTGCGCTCTCCCTGAGATGGCAAGCAATCCAATATAGATTTTCTAGTAAATGCTTTCAAAATAAGTATTTGTCAACTTGACTTCCCTTCAAATGTTCCTTTCTTCTGAACTTTAGGACATCAACTTTACTTATTACATTAGCCTTCTGTCATTGTTTTCATTGGTACAACAGTAAAAGTTCTAAGGATATTTATATAATTATAGCTATCATGAGTTTTACCCACCAGAAAACATTTGAAAGTCAACCACATAAATGCTAGTTCCAAAGGGAAACTGATCCTTTTGCCCTTCTCAAAGTAGTTTATTATTCAATTAAGAATTAAAGCTTCTTGTATTTTTATCACTTCCTCCACTTGAGATTATATTTGGTCATTATATCATGGGAATGAGGTTTATTTAGGCAGAAAGGATGAGGCCTATAAAAACATAATCATATACATGAAAATATAACTATTAAATTAGTGAGCCAGTAGATGACATATCTAAGAACTCATCTATCCTTTTTGCCTAGGTTAAGAGGCAGAGATGAGTAATGGCCACAAGTTCAGAAGAGTAGAAATAAAGCTATAGTATTCTCTATACTTGCATCTCATTATAATAGGCTTAGTGATGCCATGTGATTGTAACAGTAAGATTCATGATAAAACATTTACATTTCTCATGTTGTGGGCAGGAAAATTTGCCATGAAACAGAGAGGGAAATGATTGCACTAAACTCCATTTGTCTGATTTGAGACAGAAGTTAAAAATACCTTTTGGCACACCAATCATATAATAAAGACACATTTTTCAAAGGGTTTTATAGCCAGGGTCTTGAGCTACCAGATGGGAAGTACAAATATCCCTTCCACAGCATGTGGTACCCTCGAGATCTAGAAAGTCCATGTAAAATTGTTTAGCTTTTGTGTTCTTTTTGCAAACTTTAACTTTTTACGTATTTCCACTTTAAAAAAGAAATTATGGGGAGCAGCTGGGTAGCTCAGTGGATTGAGAGATAGGCCTAGAGATGGGAGGTCCTAGGTTCAAATCCGGCCTCAGACACTTCCCAGCTGTGTGACCCTGGGCAAGTCATTTGACCCCCATTGCCTAGCCCTTACCACTCTTCTGCCTTGGAGCCAATACATAGTATTGATTCCAAGTGTGAATCTTAAAATTTCTCAGACTCTAACCTTAGAAGATTTGGTTAAGGTTATTCCCCATTTAAACAATGCAGGTACTTGGTCAGGAATGTATTGAGAACTTAACTTTACTCCACCCATATTTAGGCATACCTTAAGGGGAAGATAAAGTTGTAAAACTCCTTACTGAACAATGGAAAGGTACCCAGCCCATACTTAAAGTAAAGCTAAAACCCTTAAGCTGGGTCTATTTTTAGATCTAATACAAAAGGGTGCTAAGTAACTATAAAGGTTAAATTAATCACTAAAAGGTCAAGCAACTTACAAAAGGCAAGCTTAACAAAAGGTGTGAAGTTTTAGTCTACTCAGAGAAGTTGAGAACTAAAGAAGATGTGAATTAAGAATGGTCAGTCCTGTGAAAACGTCTACTGTGATTGGTAGATGTGAAAATTTAGGGGAGGTGACATAGGAGAAAATTCTCTTTAAAAGGAGGTCAGAAGCTGAGAGTGGGAGTCTCTCTCGGTGACTGAACTTAGTTCAGCTTCCTGAGCTAAACTGGAGGGTCTCTCTGAACACTAGAGTTTTGCTTGGAAGGATCTTGTGGTGAGTGATTAAAGACTGACTAGTCTCTCTTAAAGCTCTACTATTTCCTCTGCCTCTCTCTCTCTCTCCCTTTCTTTAATTCCTTCATTCATATTAATTAAAATCTCCATAAAACTCAGTTGACTCATATTTGGGAATTTTTCCCATGGCAACCACTTATTTTTAATATAAAATCAAGACACTAAAAATTATCTTTACAGTTTTGGCAATTCAAAGTCTTGAAACCATATTTTCGCGGTGACAGTTTATGGCAACCACTCTTTTATCTGTAACACAAGACAGAAGGTAAGGGTTAAAAAAAAAGAAATTGTGTATATTTATGGTATTAAAGATAAAATATGTTGATATTATACAACACTATACATATGTTCTATGCATTTCTGAGTTTCTTCTGTTAGCTTTTGCACGTCATCTGTGGCTTTTGCAAAATCCCCCCTCACCCCCAATTCCCTTTTAATTTCTTATACTAACCGTGATATATTGAAACCACAATGGGGAAAACTGATATGGAAGGGATACCTACATTTCTGTCCAAAAAGGAAAGAACACAATGGGGAAATTGAGTCAAGAGGATATTACCTTTGTAAGATCTTCTTCTCAACCTTCACTGTCTTCATGGGGCAGTCAAAGAAAAGAACAGTAGCTAGTACTTCTTGGCCAATGTGAATAGCCTTTAGGGGAAAACTTGATACTTTCTTCCTAGAGCAGGTACAGGTGACTTTTGTCAAATTAAAACTAAAAATACCCTTGTAGTATTTTATTTTATTTTTTTAAACCCTTACATCCCATCTTGGAATCAATATTGAGTATTGGCTCCAAGGCAGAAGAGTGGTAAGGGCTAGACAATGGGGGTTAAGTGACTTTCCCAGGGTCACAGAGCTAGTAAGTGTCTGAGGCTGGATTTGAATTCTGGTCTTCCCAATTTCGACTCCAGCTCTCAGCCACTGTGTCACCTAGTTGCTTGAACATGACTAGGAAATGAAATTTCTATGTATACTCTTCCACCATAGAGTTCCCATGTTCCATTGGGAGAGCTGTCTAATTAAGAACAGACCCTCCTAATTTTAATTTAATTTCTCAAAAGTCCTCTATACCTAATCTGAGAAGAAAGTACCAAGTTGTCCCCTCAAGTTGTTATTCCCACTGGCCAAGTAAAGCTACTAGAGTTTTCTTTGACTTAAAGATGAACAATGAGAATACAGCAGTAGGAGCAGGAGTAGGGTGGGCACTCCTCTTAGCCCTTGAAAAACTGTAACTGCAATGGCACAGTCAAGGCATTCCATAGTTGCTGATATTTGAGAGTGGAATGATACTTCCGCCCCCTTGTGGTCCGAGACTGTCATCTCTACTTTGTGCCTCCTAGGTTTCACTAGTCAGAGAAAATGGCTCCAGAAGAAGCTGGGGGGCAAGGCCACTTAGTTTAGAAGAAGTCAAGGGAGGGATCAGGATGGGGGCACTTCAGGATCCTAGGAGCCCAAGGAAAAGGGTTGGGGTACCCCAGGGTAGGGGAAAGGGTTTGTTTAGTTTTGGTTATGTCTTTGCCAGGTTTCTGACGAAAAGACATGAGTGGTTCAGCCATGTACTTTGCCTCAGGCAGAGGGGGAAAGGAGCAGTCTGGCACCTAGACAGCTGGGGGACCAACAAGACCAAGGAATGGTTTCTACCGGGCTGCTGAAGGGGTGGGGAGGATCATGAAGCAAAGCAAGGAAGGAGAACTTCTCTCAGTTGTTCCCCCTTCCTCCTCTATCCCAGGGATCTTTTCTTTCTGTGGGGTTTATGCTCCAAGTCTTCTAGGACTTTCTGACTGAGCAGAGCCCAGGGCAGGGAAGAAAACATAACCAAAAGTCTCAATAAAGAGCCCAGTGGAGCAACTGAGGCTGAAAGTAGGCTGCCACTTCAGAGGCAGGTTAGAGTGTTTGAGACCTTAACCCCTCCATTAAAAATCCCTAAGAATGAAGGCAGGTTTGGGAAGGGAGAACGACCTAAGACCTTGTAGATGACTACAATAAGGATCTGCCTGGAGTGGTATTTAAGGCAGACGGTATGTCTTCAAAAAAGGAGAGATTATTGAGGCAGAGTTGGGATGGTTCTTCAAGCAGAAATGAGGACCAAGGAGTATGTATACTGATTCTTCCTTCCTCTCGTCCAGTAACTGGATGTTGGAGTGGAGGGTATGGGAAGGAGAGAAGGGCATACCTGACAATGGAGAGAATGTCCAAGATGGAGTATTTTCTGGGAGGAGCCAGGCTTCCCTGACCACAACATTATAGAATCAAATTGAAAGTTAAAGCTGATGGAGACCTCAGAAGTCAATTAAAACAATCTCTATGGATTTAAATCTGACAATCCTTGAGTCCTGGAAAATATAATCCTGCCCTTTAAGTCAGGGTTAAGGCTATGATTTCCCTTGAAACTGAAGAATTCCCATGTTTCCCATAAAGAAATCTCCCCAAATAGGTTCCCAAGATAGCTCCATAGTTCAGTGGATAGAGTGCCAAGCCTGGAGCAAAAACTCATCTCCCTGAATTCAAATCTGGCTTCAGACACTTCCTAATTGTGTGATCCTGGGTAAGTTACTTAACCTTGTTTGCCTCAGTTTCTTCATCTTTAAAATGAGCTGGAGAAGGAAATGACAAACCTCTCCAGTATCTTTGCCAAGAAAACCCCAAATGGGGTCACAAAGAGTCAGACACAACTGAAGTGACTGAATAGCAATAACCGCAAAACCATACAAGTAGTAAATGTCAGAGGTGGGAATCTGCCTTCAGTCAGTGTTATTTTCACAGAGCTTCTAAGGCAAACAATAGTTTAAAAACAAAACAAAACAAAAGAAGTCGCAATGGAAGGATGGGGCAGAGCAGGCTAAAGCCTCTGGAGGGGGTAAGATTGAAGTGGATCAATATGAGACTTGGAGAGAGGCAGCAGGCAAAGTGGGCTTTCACCTAAGTATGCTGTGACTGAATTACATGGTGTCAGAGAGCAGGGCTTGCTGGCCATATGGATTTCTCACCATTCTTCCCTTCCTCCCTTCCATTCTAAATGAAGTTGCCCCTTGTGTCGGAATTCCTAGTGAGTAACTGGATCTATATCCCCAAGAGATCATAAAAAACCAGAAAGGACCTACTTGTAAAAAATACTTATGGCAGTTCTTTTTGTGGTGGCAAAGAATTGTAAGTTCGGATGTCCATCCGACGGGGAATGGCTGAACAAATCGTGGTATATGTTGAGGATGGAATACTATTGTGCTATAAGGAATGATGGACAGGATGATTTCAGAAAAAGCTGGAAAGACCTACATGAACTGATGCAGAGTGAAATAAGCAGAACCAGAACACTGTACATAGCGACAGCACTATTGTGGAGTGATCAACTGTGAAAACCTTGGCTACTCTCAGCAATGCAATGATTTGGTTCAATCCTGAAAAACTCATGATGTGGAATGCTGTTCACCTCCAGAATAAGAGCTGATAGAGTCAGATGGATGCAGATCAAAGCATGCTATCTTTCACAACAGTTTTATTTTGGGGGTTTGATTTTGTAGGAGTGTGCTCTTACAACAATGACCAATATGTAATTGGGTTTTGCATGATAATAAATATAAAATTAAAAAAACAAACAAACAAATGAATACATAAATGGAAATTTAAAAATAAACAATTCTTATCGAGGGCTCTGAGTCATAGTGACATGAATGGGGTCATTAACTGTGATGCAAACCTTGTAGATGCAAACCCTTTGACTCCTGCAGGAAAGTGCTACACCTTCTCCCCTACCCTGACTTCAGCAAATTTCTTTATCCTGGCATGAAATCAAAACACCTATAGTTCTAATAAAGAAGACTTCTCTTAGCAGCCTTTCAGTATCTCTTCTCTCAGAGGAAGAATTGACAAGAAGATAAACAAGGATGTGATAGAGAAGAGAGAGGAATAAGCCACTGCAATCACTCATAGAAAGCTTATCTTCACTATTGTCCTATCACATTTCTGGTTGAAATTTTGTTGCTTTTATGATCCAAGTTGGAAGCTATTTTGCTTTTAAATTTTCTAGTCAGTTTTTTACAAACTTTTACCTTCTGTCTTGGAACCAATGGTTCCAAGGCAGAAGAGTAGTAAGGACCAGGCAATGGGGGCTAAATGACTTGCCTAGGATCACAT